>NW_027133667.1:10000000-11200000 GCF_026122565.2 Emydura macquarii macquarii
CTGTCTCCTGGAGTCCTTGGATTTGCTGTTGGACACAGAAATTTGTACATCTAAAAAAATCCATAAAGAAGGTCAGTGAAGTGAGGTGAATTGTCAGCTAAAGACTTTAAAATTTACATTGTTTAGGCCTGATTCTGACCTCCATTTCACCTCTTTCGGCTGAGTGACTCCTGACTGACGTCACTTTGAGAAGAACATCAAGCTCTGTGTTTGGCTGTCTTGTTGGCATACAAAATATGTTTAAAACTCAAACTGTCCAATATACAGCTTTATTTTTATCCCAGACTTCTGATGATGTGTAACTCACAAGAGTGAAGTGTTTCGACAGTGCCTAGCACATTGGGACCTCTGGATACTACGGCAGTACCAATAATAAATGGCAGAATCCCTCACTAAAATAATAGACCTATAAAACTAGATTTCTCTAGAAACAGTCAATTGTTAGAGTAGGGGACTGAGAATCAGGACTCCTGGGTTCTATTCTAAGCTCTCTGACCTTGGACAAATCTGTGTACCTCATTTTTCCCATGAATAATGCCTGCCTCACTACACCATTGCAAATGAATGTCTGTGAGGTGGTGCAGAAAGTGTAGAGTATTATCATTATCATCTAGCTGGTTGCTGTTTTTATTCTCTATAACATAGTGTTGTTGAAAAGAGAGGCTGTGATGTTTTTCTTCAGTCCTTATCGCAGACTGTGGCTATCCTGTCTCTTTGGCCGTCCTGTCTTGTCCTCCTTGCTGTTGTTCGGGAAGGCAGCTAGTAAATTAATGGTCTTTAACAGACATTATTGTACAAGCTGACCAGCTCTGTCTCTTAAATTTTCTGTCCTTTAGTTCTAAATAATAGTGCTTATCACTTTACATCTTGAAAGTGAAGAACAAAAAAACTAATGAATCTTCACAACCCCTTTTGGTAGGTGTTATCATTCATTTTTTATAGATGGGGAAACTGAATCATAGAAAGGTTAAGTGTCTCACTCAAGGTCATACAGTGAGGCCTGGTCCATACTTAAAAATTAGATCATCCTAGCTACATCACTCAAGGCTGTGAAAAATTTTGCACCCTGTGCAATTTAGTTAGATCAACCTAACCCCCGGTGTAGAAATGGCTAGGTTGATGGAAGAATTCTCTGGGAGAAGTGGATTAACTATATTGAAAGACAAACCCTTTCCGTCGATGTGGGAAGTGTGTACACAGTAGTGCTGCAGTGGCACAACTATGGCATCATAGCTGTGAAACTGTAGCGTCCATTGTGTAGACATACTCAGAATCACTGACAGAGGCAGGATTAGAACTCAGGAGTACCTGGCTCTTTTGATTCCTGCAGTGAAAATTGAAATTGCCTGAATCCGTCAACACCTCTGGAACAACAGACATGTTACATAAAACCTCACATCACTGAGTAATAATGCTATACTTATGTATTAACTTTGGCAACAGTCTGATACATTGTATTATCAATAAAGCTATTGACATTGAAACTAGCATCAGAGCCCTTGCCTGTCTGAGGGCAATTGATGGGTTTTGGCTTTAGATCAGGGTTTCAGCATATTGATACTGAGGCCAGGTGAGAGCCATGGCTTGGGATCCCAGGGAGAGAGACAAATAGAGGATAATCTCTTTGGATTCTGAGACCCAAAACTAATGTTTCCCAGCTGGTGGGTCAGACCCTTTCTGGTGTGGGGATATGGAGTATTAGACAGTGCAAAGGAGCAGTGTGGACAGGAAAAGCTGTGTGATCTACACCCATCCCCTCATCCGGATCCCCAATGCAGATCTGTACAAAAAACAGTAGGTAGATATTTTTAAAAGCCATTCTTCTCCCTTCTATTTCTATAGGGCCCTCTTATGTCAGTGGCCATGAGAATGAGTCATTCATACAGGGCAGCAGTTTTAAGGAGCAGCCCAAGTTTATGACAGCACTCCACTCAGCCACGAGAGCATGAGCAGCTGTCCTGGGTAGCGTGTAGCCTTCCAGTGTGAGTGGGAAGGAGGAATAAAACAAGAAAGAAGGTAACTGGGACAGGAGAGAGCAAATAGACAGAAAAAGGAGTGATGTGGGAAGTGATCGGGGGTGGGACATGGTGCAAGAGAATACAGGGGGCACCATTACTGCGCTCAGATACCACAGTGATGAGTGTAAGATAAATACCCAGACTGAGGAGTGTGTGTGTGGCAGAGAGTGGAGGCAGGGCACAGGGGGAGAGTTAACAGTTGAAAAGTTAAGTTGAAACAATTAAAAGTTGGGACCCTCTGCTGTAAGCTCTCCCCACATAGCATTGACTTCCTCTCCTGTGTTTTGCTCTCCATTCTTCCTGCTTTGTCATCTCAGGCTATGATTCCCTAAATTAAGCAAGATGGGCTGGGTTAGTACTCTAGGTAGGAAACATCTAAGGAAAACCCACTGGCTGAGGAAGTGATACAGGAGATGCCCTTTTCTCTGTTGTTATTGAACCAATGTCCCATCAGGGAGCTAGGGGTTATTGTTCTGTTGGAGGGTGTCATCTTTCACATGGGATGTAAAATTAGGGGCCTGACTGCTTATAGTCATTAAAGATCCCAGGGCACTTTTCACAAAAATAGGATCATTAATCCCTAATATCCTGCCCAAATTCCAATGTGGGTAATTACACAGTCTCCCTAAACTCCTGTAGTTTCAAGATGATATTCTTCACTTCCTAATTTATTGTGTCATGTACTATTAAGCAACTGCTGTGTTCCACTCCAGGAATAGCTGCATTACACCAGTGGGTAAAATAATCCTTACATGTACAGTTTGTAATCGATGTGTTGAATGCTTGGGATCTTTAGATGGAAGGTGCTATTTAATTATCAGTGGTATAATGGTATTCTATGCCCCTGGTTCACTACATGAGAGCCAAAAGCTGGTAGCTTGTAACTGACCATTGCTCACACTTTATCTCCGAGCCCATTCGGAGCCAGGAGGGTTCTCAGTCTTCAGCTGGGAACCTCCCTAGCTGTGTCTCAGCTATCTGAGCATATGGAGACACTATCTACAGAGAACTGCAATGGGACATGCCTATCCACCCTACGGGTTTCTGAAAATGAGTACCTCTGATGTTCCCTAAAGAGTGATTGTGGGACTTCACAGCTGGGACTGTTCCACTTATTTCTCAGCAGAGAACAAGGTTTGTGCTTTACTGCTGTATTTCCTTTTCCTGGCACTGGCTGACATGGAACAGCAGGGCACTGCCTCTCGTATTTGTGTAAACTGCAGTGTGAAAATGTCTGGTGCAATATTATGCTGCTCCATTGCTCCCTTTTTCTGTTGCCTGACCTTTAGACCTGCTCCTTAGATGAAGAGAAGCTAACAGTGCATGGAGATGCGCTGGGTCTGTTCAGCTGAAGGGCTAATGGAATCTGTGCCAAACTGGGACACTTCTTTCTTCTGGCCACCTGATGGCAAAAAGAAAAAGTTGCAGAAATAGAAAGGATTCAGGAACAAGTGATGAAGATGCTTAGAGGTATTGAGAGGCTGAAAAGATTAAGAGTATGTAAATTAGAGAGACAATGAGTAAGAGGGGACATGACAGAAGTATACCGATTAATGAGTGATGTACAGAAGTAAACCAGGCATTCCTGTATATATTTTTAAATAATACAAAGACAAGAGAACATTCAGTGGAATTGAAATGCAACAAATTTGACATAGGTAAAATTTAAATACTTAATTACATTTTGTGTAAACAGCGTGTGGAACTCATTGCTACTATATGCCACTGAGACCAAAAACTTAGTAGGATTCAAAGAGGATTAGACATTTATATGGATAATAATATAATCCACAGTTACGAATTTTAGCCTATCTGTTATAAGGGATATCAATCCTTCTTCTTCAGAACATGCTCCCTAGCTTCCAGCTGTTGGTTAAATTCCCTCATCACCCCACAAGCCTGTAATACTTTCCTCTGAAGTGTCTAGTACTGGCTACTGTCAGAGCTTGGATACCAGGCTACAGGGATAATTGGTATGAAATCTGGTATGAAAGTCTCTGTGTTCTTAAATGGGGACATGGTAATAGGATATTTTCCATCTCTAGGTGATCAGTACAAATCTGGCCTAGATCAGTAGTAACTGAAAATTGCATATCATCTAAAGGTTGATTTGTGGTTTATGAGAAATGATTTTGTGGTCTCAGTCTAGCTTCTAGTAGACAATTGTCCAAATTGCCAAAACTATCACCACTGACCATGTTAATTGCCCCCTTGCTGGCAGTCTCAGCACTGAGGCCAGGAGCTGAACAAGGTGTGTGACAAAGCCATATATTCATGTCCTACAAGTGATCTCTACAGATCAGATTTGAGGGAGCCCAAGCTTGTACTGGTGATGCCAGTGCTGCACCTGTTCCCTTGGTAAATACTGTACTTCATTCTCCCGGAATGCCAGTCTGACATCTTTGGTCATCAGCAAGTCCCTAGCCTTGAACCTGTAACATTTGCACTAGATACTGCCACTGACCCTACCTTTTATTGTTCAATTGTCTAAGCCGGTCCTCTTCCCCTCATTGTTCTTTTATCACTTTAATATCAACAACAACTTCACTTTCACACAGTGCCTATTTAGTGCTGCAGGCAGAGGAGCCTGAGCAATAGCACTGTGACATCAGAGGTGACTCAGCCACTCATCACTCCCTCCCTTCGGTAACCCTAACCCTGCTGCCTGCTTTGGTCATCTCTCCCCCTGACCGTGCCCATTTGGTGCTGCAGGCAGACTGGACAAAGGTAAATGGAGAGAACCATACTGCAAATCTCCAGCCTCACTATTACGGGGCCAGTAAAGCTCCTGATTTGAAGCAGCCCCTGCTATTCCAAACACTGATCCCATTTGTCCCCCAACTCTGTCAAAGCATCTCAGCCCTATCTGCAGTTTCACTTGAGCATATGGAGAGTGAAGTATGCAAATGAACAGGAGGGAGGGCATGGTAATTGGCCGAGTTACCTCTAATGTCAAAATGCTTCTCCTCCTGCAGCACTGAATGGGCACTGTCTGGAAATCAGATTTTTCTGGTGGTCTGGTTTTCTTATTTTCACCAAAATCAATCAAGCTCTTCCCACTGATGACTAGAATGTTCCCTGACAGTTTGCAATTGATTGGATACAGTCTTCAAAAAGCTGAGTGTTAAGTCTCACTTTGCTCGGCCAAAAAGTGGGTTATATTGTAACAACTCTGTGGCCATCTAAGGATTTTCCAAATTCTCCTGTGCTACATACCATGCACACTTTGAACTTCATAGTGGCAGCTGGGATACAACTCAAGTGTCCAGGCGCTTACCAATTTAACTAAAGGAAAATGTCTGTTAGCAGTAGAGGGCCTATGACACACAGTACAGCAAACTCGATTCCATCCAGTAGAGGGTACCACTACACATAAACACTAGGTAGTTCATTGTAACTGTTTTGATCCAGCTCTCACTGGATCTTTTGGCCAAGCCCCTTCTTTTCAAAGGTTGCCTAGGTGAAAACACTTGTCATGTCTGCTATCAAGCCCCAGTGCCCATCAACTGAATTGAGATAAAAGAGACAGGGGCAAAATGTTCTAAAAGATGCACCTGAGTTACAAATGGAGAATGTATAGGGGAAACTGAGCACTTACAAGTGCAGTTTGGGGGTGTGTGTTTTAGCAGGTTGATTGAAACTGTGTGGAACTGTGTGGTTTGGATTGCAGGGATCTGTGCAGGCATTTTATTTGCTTTCCACTCATGGGAGTTTGCAGCTTCTGAATTTTGCTATGTGTCTCTGCCTGAATTGAACACAAAATGTCAAAGTGCTCCTCAGTCAAAGCTGATGAGTTTGATCTTGTTTTGTATCCAGACCACAGGTTAACAATACAGAACTATAGTTCAGTCCCAGCAGTGCTCAAAGGGTCACAAACCTTTCAGCAAATGTGGGCTGAGTTTGTGCCAAATCCCAGAACCAGTTGTGTTTTTCATGTTTTTGGGAATCTTGCTGAAAATGTCACATGGCTCTAAAATTCACTCCACAGAGCAAATCTAGTGTATAATCACAGGTCTGGGATTAGGAAAGAAGAGGACATTTGTTGATCTAATTCCAGATGCTGAGTTGTCAGTTTCACCTATCTCAGTAATGTTCAACACCTTTACAGTAATTACTATGTATATGCAGGATTCACTGAGCTTCTGTGTATCAGAGGGGAAAACTCATGTTTGAGAGAAGGTGTGAAATAAAGCACTCTTGGATTATATAGGAAGACCAAAGGCTAGAAAAATATCACATGCAGAAAACTTTGACTATTAAAAATATCTCATTTCCCTAATGCCTTTTATTCTGAAAAATCCCAGAATGCCTTACAAATATATATGCAATAGAAACACTCCACCCACCACTGAAGTGCAGCCACCTCTGAGTGAAATAGAGCAGCTATTGAACAGTGCAACAATTTAGGACAGAAAGTGGGAAAAATACTGTCTCAAACAGAAACTTTAGGAAAAATGTAGCAAGACAAAACATCATTACTCATGTTGGCATTTGGTCAAGTTAACACTCCTTTGCTTGTGAAAATGACATGTTGTCTTTAATGACCACAAGTGTGGTCAGGCCCTCATTTATCTCATCTGAAAGATAGCATCTCCAGCAGGTTAGCACCATCTTGCATCATGCTGAAGCATTGGTTCAGTACTGACTCAGAGGATGAGTACTGCCCACTGAGTCACCAAATCACTTCCTCCAGCGCCCGGGGTTTTTCCTTGGAGTACTGACCAGGCTCACCACTGCCTTGCTGGTGAGATCAGATGATATCATGACCCCTGAGGTGGTCTGGCTACAGTTAAATATAGAGAGATACTGAAAAGCAATTTTCATAGTAAATGTTGGAAGGTTTCTTTTGAACGATTGGGTCTTGGGTTACAGATCTCAAAAACAAGAAACCTTCTTTAATTGACTTAATAATAGTATAGTTTTAAAACTACTTGTTTGGCCAATGCTGACTACATGCTTACACAGCTACCCCTGGCCTGGGAAAGATCTAAACCACAATGGCTAAGTATAGAGGCCTCTAAAATATTTTCTTATATACAGTGCCTGAATACACAAACATAACGAGTCTCTTTTCTGCCTACAAGAGCAATATTTTCCATAGGACTTGTATTGACAGAGGTTTTCCCCTGTAGTTATACTTATCTATTAAAATAAAAGGCCTCCAGAACTGCATCCCTCTGCTGAACCCCATAGCACCCCCCACCTGGAATCCAATATAAGCAATGTCATCTCTTTCTGAGGAAAAAATAAGACTTTTCATTCTGCATCTGAGTTTGCTAAAAACACCACCCAGGAGGATTCAAACACCAGGACTCTAGTGCTAGAATTCACAGCCCAGGTTTCTGAGCACAGCAGAATCTGTGCACAAGGGCACTCATTCTGGGAGTCACTCTTCTCGCTTGGAAAGATAGTAGGATCCACGTACAAGGCGACCAGAGTTGCAATTCACACTCCTAGTCACTGGGTGAAGTGAAATCCATACACACTTGTAGAGAAAGTAAATAAGGGGGCAACGTGGGATTGGCATATTGACCCTAGTTTGTGTGCAGAAACTCTGGAGCCCGTAGGTTGTATTTTGTAATGATAGTCTCTATCCCTTAGGGTACTTCTACACTACAAATACTACAGCGGCACAGCGCCAGCACTGTAGCAACACTGATATAGCACTGTACCATAGACATTTGCTATAGCAACAGAAGTGGTTTTTCTGTTGCTGTAGTAAATCCACCTCCTTGAGAGGTGGTAGCTAGGTTGACAGAAGAATTCTTCTTGATGTCTACAGTGAGGGTTAGGTTGACCTAACTATGTTGCACAGGGCACAAAATTTTTCACAGTCATGAGTGATGTGGTTGGATTGAGCTAATGTTTTAAGTGTAGAGCTTTTTTAGGTCTTAGAGCTTGCTTGACCCCTTTGTCTTCTCTATGTGTCTCCCTCTTTCTCTTTGACAGTACAGGCAGCTCCTGCTAAGCAGCTCACTATTCTTTCTCTGTATTATTCTTCAAAGACATTTCTGCTGTTATCCAACCTTGGGTCTGTTGTGTGCCTATTTCTCTGTTGACACAACATATTCTTGTGTATACTATTCTGTGCTGGGGTGGGCAGCACCCACTTTGTATGTTGCTGTAGGCAGTGCATGGATATTGTGCTAGTGGGAATGATATCACAAGTCAACGGTGGATTGTGTGCTGGAGAAGTGCCAGTGTGACTGCACACCCGGATTATGTGCCTCAGGGAGCAACACCTGGTGTGAGAGGTGTATAGGTTTTGTGTAGAAGTAGGTTGTTCTCTAATGTCTATAGACTCTACCATTATTTCCATCAGGATTGTCCATTATGGCTATGGATCCTTTGCTGGCACAGATGCAGTCCTGGAAATCCCTCGGTTTCTATAATAACAAGAACTTGTCTCCCTTTTTGGAATCAGTCTCTTTGTATGTTTGTGTCAATACAGAACTGAATATGATAAACCTCTTATAACACAGAACCATCGTCAAATAGGCTTAGTCTGTTTACACTCACTTGTCTTGAGTTGTTTCTGAAAAGATGATTTATCACCTTACGTGTTCCCCAACAAAGGCCATTCTC
Organism: Emydura macquarii macquarii; assembly: GCF_026122565.2. NCBI lineage: Eukaryota > Metazoa > Chordata > Testudines > Chelidae > Emydura > Emydura macquarii. Next base: position 10,008,604 of record NW_027133667.1, read on the forward strand.
TAGGAAAGCAGAGTACAGAAAGGGTGTGGAGTGGAAAATTCATGCTTGCTAGAACCTTCCCTGGCATAGGGAATGACTTCTGAGAGATTTCCCACACCATGCCCTGGGAGTGGGGGGGTGTTAATGATCACTAACACTCTGCACTTCTGTGGTGACTTCCATCCAAAGATCTCAAGGTGCTTTACAGACATTCGTGAATTTAGCCTCTCAACACCCTATAGGTTAGCAGTATCATTCTCAATTTACACCCAAGGCACAGAAGGGTGGCATGATTTACCTGAGATCATGCAGTGAGCCTTGAAAAGAACACTCAGCTCTTCTGAAAATCAGGCTATAAGTGTCCTAGTTCCCTGCTCTTACCACTAGACCACCCTTTTGTATAGCAGCAGCTTCAAGGCATACAGCATGTATGTAGGACATTCTATTGTCATTTCCTAGGGATAACATTATTTCTGTTCTTCTCCCTGTCCTTTTATTTACATTCTGCTTGATCACGATGTCCAGTTGCCTGCTCTGTTAGTGATGAGACTGGAATTGTAGCTGTACCCATCTTGGAAAAATATAGTGATACTGTAAACAGGAGGCCAGTATGAGTATTTTAAAATTGCAGCTCACCAGCTTGCATCCCATATGGGGTTCCTATTAAGGACTAGAAAGAGGTTTCCTCTCTCTAATTATTTTCTTGAGACATCTTATACATGTGACATAATTGGCAAGTGCTCCATGAAGTCCAAAGGTCCATAATGTTAATGCTGGGATGGGAGAGTTTTGTGCAATGGATACCAGAAACAGGAGACTCCCTAGACAATTTGTTCCAGTGCTTAACTACCATTACAGTTAGGAAGTTTTTCTGAATGTCTAACCTAAACCTCCCTTGCAATTTAAGACCATTACTTCTTGTTCTGTCCTCAGTGCTTAAGAAAAACAATTTATCACCATCCTCTTTATAGCAACCTTTTATGTACTGGAAGACTGTTATCATGTCCCCCCTCAGTCATCTCTTCTCCAGACTAAACAAACCCAAATTTTTCAGTCTTTCCTCATACATCATGTTTTCTAGACCTTTAATCATTTTTGTTGCTCTCCTCTGGACTTTCTCCAATTTGTTCACATCTTTCCTGAAATGTGGCACCCAAAACTGGACACAATACTCCAGCTGAGGCCTTATCAGTGCAGAACAAGAGTGGAAAAATTACTTCTCGTGTCTTGCTTACAATATTCCTGCTGATACATCCCAGAATGATGTTTGCTTTTTTTACAATAATGTTACTCTGTTGACTCAGATTTAGCTTGGGATCTTCTATAACCCCTGTATCCTTTCGGCAGTATTCCTTCCTGAGCAGTCATTTACCATTTTGTGTGTTTAGTTGATTGTTCCTTTGTAAATGGAGTACTTTGCATTTGTCATTATTGAATTTCATCCTGTTGTCTTCAGACCATTTCTCCAGTTTTTCTAGGTCATTTTGAATTCTAATACTCCCCTCCAAAGCACTTGCAAACCTCTCCCAGCTTGGTATCACCCACAAACTTTATAAGCGTACTCTCTTTGCCATTATCTAAATCATTTATGAAGATGTTGAATAGAACCAGACTCAGGACAGATCCCTGAGGTCCCCATTTGATATGCCCTTCCAGCTTGATTGTGACCTATTGATAGACTCATAGGCTATAAAGCCAGAAGGGACCATCATGATCATCTAGTATGACCTCCTGCACATAGCAGACTACAGAACCTTGCTCACCCACTGCTGTAATAGACCGATAACCTCTGGCTGAGTTACTGAAATCCTCAAATCGTGATTTAAAGATGTCAAGTTACAGAGAATCCACCATTTACACTAATTTAAACCTGCAAGTGACCCGTGCCCCATGCTGCAGAGGAAGTTGAAAAATCCCCAGGGTCTCTGCCAATATGACCCACAGGAAATTCTTTCCCAACCCCAAATATGGTGCCCAGTTAGACCCTGAGCGTGTGGGCAAAACCCACCAACCAAACACTTGGGAAATAATTCTCTGTTGTAATTCAGAGCCCTCTGCATCTAATGTCCCATCACCAGCTGGTGGACATACTTGCTGCTAGCATTCTCAAATTGGCTACATGCTATTGTAGGCAGTCTCATCATACCATCCTCTCCATAAATGTATCAAGCTCAGTCTTGAAGCCAGTTAGGTTTTTTGCCCCTACTATTCCCCTTGGAAGGCTGTTCCAGAACTTCACTCCTCTGATGGTTAGAAACCTTCACCTAATTTCAATTTGTTAATGGCCAGTTTATATCCATTTGCTCCTGCGTCCACCTTGGCACTTAACTTAAATAACTCCTCCCCCACACTAGTATTTAACCCTCTGATGTATTTATAGAGAGTAATCATCTCTCCAGAGTCTTCTTTTGGTTAGGCTAAACAAGCCAAGCTCTTTGAGTCACCTCTCATAAGGTAGGTATTCCATTCCTTTGATCATCGTAATAGCCCTTCCCTGCACCTTTTTCAGTTTGAGTTCATCTTTCTTAAACAGGGGAGACCAGACTTACATATAGTATTCCAGATGAGGTCTCACTAGTGCCTTGTATAATGGTATGAACGCTTCCCTACTCCGTGTACGCTTTTCCAACCAGTTATATACCCACCTTATAGTAGTTTCATCTAGGCTATATTTTTCTAGGCATGTGAGACAGTATCAAAAGCCTCACTAAAGTCGAGATAAATCACTTCTACTGCTTTCCCCCACCCATATCCGCAAGACTTGTTGCCCTGTCAAAGAAGGCTATTAGGTTTGTTTGACATGATTTGTTTTTGACAAATCCATGTTGACTGTTTATTATCACCTTATGTTTGGAAGGCTCATAATAATATTTAGGGCACGTTTATCTACATCACATTAAAAATCCCTACTTTTACAATACAGAGTAGTCTCTTCTCAAGAGAGGTCCAAGACTGGGGTAGATGCTGCAGGTCAGGCCTAAAATGCTTTGGTTGAGATTTGAAGTTCTGTTTGTTGATATAGGGAAGAGTGTCTGGCTGTGTAGATGGAAAGCAGCCTATACTTCAGACTGGGAGGCATCTAGCACTATCTGTGGAGATGAGACTGTGTGGGGATACAGAGAGTAGGATCTTGAAGAGTGGAGCAGTCATATAAGGCTTGGAGATGGTAGGCCATGTGAAAGATTCGCAGCTTAAAAACTAGAAAATAATGGTGTCCCTACTGTTGTTGTACCTAATGTCACTTTTTATTAAGGGGAGCAAGTGGAATGAGAGCTGACTTTTCATCTAACTCCATGTTTCCAATAATGAATAAAACAATTCGGCCAGAATTTTCAATATGACTCCTGATTCTGAGTACCTCAGTTTTTGGATGCCCAACTTGAGACACCTTAAAAGGGCTTGATTTTTCAGAGGAGCTGAGTCATCCACTCTGAAATTCAGGGCCCTTTAAGGTAACTCAGGTAGGTCAGCCAAAATCTCTAGTCACTTTTGATAATCTTGGCCATTAGTCCTCTTCACCTGTAGGTCTCAAAACTCTTTAAAAAAACAAGCAGGTGTTATTATCCCCATTTTACAGATGGGGAAACTGAGGCACTGAGCTATTAAAGATTTGTCTAAGGTGTCATGTTTGTGGAGTCAGGAATAGAAAGAACCACCTCTCCTGAGTTCCAGTCCTGTGTCCTATCCACTGGACCACACTGCCTCCCAGTCCCTTTCTTTTAGTTCAGTAAGGCACACAGGGTTGGAATTGGTTTAGTTTCTGAAGAGCTTTGACCTACAGGTGTTCAGAACACTGCATTTCTTCACTGGGGAGGACTTCCCGGGGCAATCATACAGTGCTGTAATGGCAGTTCTTTAGAACTGGAGTTTGGGATCTGCTCCTATGATGACTCTGTGATTGAGATGGTTTGTGGTTTCTGCAGATCCAGCTGCAGTGGTCAAGGCTTCTGGCTCAGTCTGCCTGTAAGCAGTATAGAGTAAAAAAACAAAGAGAAGGGAGGGTCATAAACACCCCCATTCTCTCTTGATAATCGCTTAAAAATAATTGCAGACCCAAACCTCTGGCCTCCAGCAAATTTTCCACTCGATTAGAGGCTTTTGTGAGGCTGGGGAAAGGGACCCGCAGACTTGCACATTGTGCTGGTGCCCGAAACTTCCAGCTGGGATTTTTTCCATCAAAAGGGGATTTTAGTAAAACCATTATAAGGGGCTTAGTCACAGAAAAGCATTTGAGCTGTGAGACAGGGGTAGATTAGCATTAATGTGCTTGTTTTTGGCACTAAGGACAGGGATGCAAGTTACACCCAGCCACTCACATACAGCCTCCCTCTGTTTGAGTTCCTGGCAGGTGTGTGACCAAGATGTCATCCTAGTATATTGGACATAGAAATATACTGAGATGGGGGTGGAGACTAGAAAGCTCAGACACAGGTTCTAATGCATTGCCGTCCAGGTGGCTAGAATGAAAGTCATTGTGATCTGATTGCTCTTTGGTGTGGCCTGTATAAAATGAAGGGGGGTTCAGGACATTTGCTAGAACATAGGTGCATCTCAAAAAATACCTTCATAACTGGCACTAATTAGGCAAACTGTTGGCAATCTCAGGAGCCAAACTGTGTCTAGGCCTCTCACTTCTGGATAGGGTCCCTCCAAGTCAAGGCTAAGATACATTGGTGGAGAGCTAGCCAGAGCAGCTGACATGGTAGCTGCCTGTGCTAGACCTGCTCTGTAATTAGAAAACTGCAGTTTCCAGGGCTGTCAGGACAGCACCTTTCATCAGCACTAAGCTCACTCTGTGACGGAAACTTAAAATAGAATCCACTATGACTGAAAAAAAACCCAAAACTGAATTTATGCTACGGCAAATCACACTACTGGGAGTGGAATAGCTAGAAGCAACTCTACAACTAGCATTCATACACTAGTCCAGACAGTGACTCTTGCTGGAAGGGGTTGGTATGGCAGTAGTCAGGAGCTTTCCTGCACATTCAGTGCTCCTATGTCCTGTCTATTTCTTCCAGCTGTTATTTTACAGAGTCTGAAAAGCCGGTGCAGCCTTTGCTACTTGCACAGCAGCATGGTACAGTAGTCAGGGCACTTGCCTGGGAGTCTGGAGAGGTGTGTTCTATTCCTGGTTCTGCCACCAAGCTATTGTGTAACTTTGGACAAGTTACTTCACCTCCATGTACCTCTGTTTCCCATCAGTAAAATGGGAATGGTGATGCTTCCTTCCCTTTATAAAGTACTCTGATATCTGTGGATGTAAAGAGCTAATTAAATTACTGTGGTTCTCTCCCTCCCCACTAATAAAGGGCGGTGCCAGCATAACTGTCTCATAGAAGTTAAGAGATGGAAATTACCTTTAATTATTTTTTTCGATCCAAATGCAAAAGAGAACACCCCTTCACATTCCTAAGCACCTTAATGATTAAATAAGAGCCACCCAGCAGCATAACAAAACCCACACACAACAAAATTAAATGAACATAAACAATCATTGAAGTGACAGACTATACCTATTCCTTTATAATTTCTACATCTTCAGACTTCTCCAAAATTCCTTGCAAAAAAAAATCTTTGCAGCATGCCCTTAATGGCAAAAGATTTAGACTCTACAGGACTGGGGTTGGGGAAGGTAAGTAGGATCCAGAATCTAAGAGTGCACGCAGAGAACACCACCAATAGCTCCCTCTTTTGTATACCAAAGGGGCTCCATCTCAGACTCTCCGCTGACTACTTCTGTGGTGCTGTGGTATGGGGAAAGAGGCAGTCTAAATCAGGCAGATTCCAAGCCATTTACAGCTTTTTTAGGTCAAAATCAATGTCACCTGAAACTCCACAGGCAACTAATGCAGGTCCCGTAACATAGGTGTCATATGCGCTCAAGACAAGATACGGAGCTTAATAAGCAGGCAGCTGTCTTCTGCACCAGCTTCAGTTTCCACCTTCATGTAAGGTGTTATCCTATATATGTGCCTTGTATTCACCAGGAAAGAAAGGTGCATTCTGATCTTGAGTTAACTAACATGATTTAAAATCCTAGTGAAGACAAGGCAGTCTGTAGTTTTCACACAAGTTATCTGGCCGAGTTAACACATTATCTGGATCAAATGAGATAGACATAAAGCTGGATGTTGTTCACATACTGAAAGCACCACAGTCCATGCTTCCTTACTAACCCTCCTAATGGCCCCATATATACGCTAAATAGAAGGGGTAACAGAATGGTCCCCTATGGCTCCTTATCTTCAATAAGTGAAGCAACTGCCCACAACTAATTGTTGTGATCTCTGAGAGAAAAGAACAAGCCACTGAAGGGCAGCCCCATCCACTCCTGACAGCATTCCCAAGTAAGTTAATAGCATCTCCTGACCAACAGTACCAAAGTCAGTTGATGGATCTAACAATATCAGCATGGACACCTAATCTTTATGCAATGCTAGAAGATCATTCATCAATGCAATCAGCAGAGTCCCTGTGCCAAAATCAGTTCTGTTCCCTGCCTGACAAAGACCAAGGAGATCTGAGGTATATAAAGGCTCTGAGAATTGTCTTGCCACAGACTTCTCAATATTCTTAATCAAGAATGAAAGCTTGGATGATAATTGGCCCAGTTCATCAACAGCAAGCAGTGATTTTTTGAACAAAGGCCAAACTAATGCTTTTTCAAAGCAAAGAAAGGTGTTTACTGGTAGAAATAGTAATGGACCTAATATTTTCCTACTGGCCTTCTCCAGCCAGAATGGGCTTGGACCCAAATCACAGGTTGTGATACACAGTTCTCTCATTACTTCCAGCATCTCAGTGAGCAACACTAGCTGAAATTCGAGCACAGATTATTTTATCATTGATCACCCCAAAAACATTGCTCTGCACCATGGATGCAGATAACTTGCTCTGAATCTGATCAGTTCTGTTTTGTCCACAAAATAAAACATTTCCTCACAACTGGGGGAATTCAGACAAGCCACCAAGCTATTTACAACCCAAAACTAAACTGGAAGTCTGAGATTTTGTGGATGATATGGTGAAGGTAAAGAACCAGTTATTTATCCACTGCACAACCGCAACCTGAGAACTTCAAATCTTTATATTACAGCTGATCAGCTTTGGCATGAAATTTCTGCTGCTGATACCCTAAGCATCTTCCTTCTCACTTCATTTATTGCAAGTCATTAGTAAGCCTGGGTGGCCTGCAAAGATAAAGCTGGGGAAAAGAATGTCTATCTCCTGCTCAGTGGTGGATGAAAGTGTCCTATGACATTTTTGTTGGAGGGGTTTGTCAGAGAACAACATTCTTCCCCTGGATAGCTCCTGGATCCATTAACTTCCAGGGGTGGACCATCTGCCTTAACAAGAGAGAGAGAATCCCCTACCTCAAATTGCAAAAGACAATGGTCAGTCCATGACATGTGTAACCTTCACTTCATTAACTTCCAATCCTAATCCATATACCAGATCAAGAGTTTGCCCAGCTGTCTGAGTTGAGCTGTTTGTTACCTCAGATAGCTCTCATAGTCACTATGGTGGCCATGAAATCCTGATCTGATTCAGAAGCTAAATCATCTACAAGGATTTGGAAATCAATTTAGTGATTCATTCAGTGACCCCAATAGTAAGAACATAAAAATGGTCATAGTTGGTCAGACCAACAGCCCATCCAGCCCAGCATCCTGTCTCCCACCAGCGGCCAGTGCCAGAAATGAACAGCATAGGGTAATTATTGAGTGATCCATCCTTTGTTCTCCAATTCCACCTTCTGGCAGTTGGAGATTTAGGGATACACAGAGTATGGGTTGCATCCCTGACCATCTTGGCTAATTGATGGACACATCCTCCATGAACTCCTCTAATTCTCTTTTTACTTTTGGCCTTCACAATATCCCCTGGCAATGAGTTCCACAAGTTGACTACACATTGTGTGAAGAAGTACTTTTTCATGTTTCTTTTAAACCTGCTGCCTATTAATTTAATTGGTTGACCTTTGGTTCTTCTGTTATGTGAAGGGGTAACATTTCCCTATTCACTTTCTCTATACCATTTATGATTTTATAGACTTCTATCATATCCCCCTTTAGTTGTCTCTTTTCTAAGGTGAACAGTCCCAGTCTTTTTAATCTCTCCTTCTGTGGAGGTTGTTCTATGCTCCTAATCATTTTTGTTGCCCTTGTCTGTACCTTTTCCAATTCTAATATATCTTTTTTGAGATGGGGCAACAGAACATCAGGCAGTATTCTAGGTGTGGGTATGCCATGGATTTATATAGTGGCATTATGATATTTTCTGTCTTATTATCTATCTCTTTCTTAAAGGTTCCTAATATTCTCTTAGCTGTTTTGACTGCTGCTGCATATTGAGTAGATGTTTTGAGACAACTATCCACAGTGACTCCAATATCTCTTTCTTGAGTGGTAACAGCAAAACTAGACCTTATCATTTTGTAAATATAGTTGAGATTGTTTTCCAATGTGTATTATTTTGCACTTATCAACATTGAATTTCATCTGCCATTTTGTTACCCAGTCGACCACTTCAATGAGATCCCTTTGCAGTCAGCTTTGGACTTAACTATCTTGAGTAATTTTATATTGTCTGCAGATTTTGCCACTTCGCTCTTTACCCCCTTTTCCAGATAATTTATGAATATGTTGAACACCGCATGTCCCAGTATAGATTCTTGGGGGATCCTGCTATTTACCTGTTCCATTGTGAAAACTGACCATTTTTTTCTACCCTTTGTTTCCTATCTTTTAACCAGTTACTGCTCCATGAGAGGACCTTCCCTCTTATCTCATGATTGCTTACTTTGCTTAAGAGCCTTTGAGGAGGGACCATGTGAAAGGCTTTCTGGAAGTCCAAGTACACTATATTAAATAACTCACCCTTATCCACATGCTTGCTGACACCCTCAAAGAATTCTAATAGATTGGTGAAGCACAATTTTCCTTTATTAAAGCCCTCTTGACTCTTCCCCAACATATTGTGTTCATCTGTATGTCTGAGAATTCTATTCTTTACTATAGTTTCAACCAATTTGCCTGGTACTGAATTAGGTGTACTAGCCTGTAATTGCCAGGATCACCTCTGGAGTCTTTTTTAAAAGTTGGCTTTACATTAGCTCTCTACACTGGCTATCTTACATAGTCATCTGGTACAGAGGCCGATTTAAGCAATAGGTTTCATACCAGAGTTAGTAGTTCTGCAGTTTCATATCTGAGTTCCTTCAGAACTCTTGGGTGACTACCATCTGGTCCTGGTGACTTCTTATTGTTTAATTTGTTGATTTGTTCCAAAACCTCCTGTACTGATACCTCAATCTGGGACATTTCCTCAGATTTGTCACCTAAAAAGAATGGCTCAGGTGTGGGAATCTCCTTCACATCCTCTGCAATGAAGACCAATGCAGAGAATTAATTTAACTTCTCTGCAATGTTCTTGTCTTTCTTGAGTGCTTCTTTAGCACCTTGATCGTCCAGTGGCCCCATGGATTGTTAGGCATGCTTCCTGCTTCTGATGTACTTCAAAAAAATTTGCTGTTCGTTTTTGTGTCTTTTGCTAGTTGCTCATCAAATCCTTTCTTGGCCTGCCTAATTATACTTTTACCCTTGACTTGCCAGAGTTTATGCTCCTTTCTGTTTTCCTCAGTATGGTTTGAGTTCCAGTTTTTAAAGGATGACTTTTTGCCTCTGATTGCCTCTTCTACTCTGCTACTTAGCCATGGTGGCATTTTTTTTTTTTTGATCTCTTTAGTATTTTCTTTTATTTGGAATTATGTTGAGTTTTGAGCCTCTGTTATGTTATGTACTGTTTAAGTAGATTCTGTGCAGCTTGCAGGCAAGTGAGGAACTTTAATTGGCTCATATTGGGATTTCACAGTACAGTAGGATGATCAGTACGCTAAAACAAGTCCTATCTTAACCCCATGCTGGGACTCGCATACAAATTGTGGAGGCAAGTAATGTTTTAATCTGGACATAAATGGCACAACTGTACCACTTCCTTGCTGATCCCCAGTTTGGTTCACGATAACCCAAATAACTGGCTGGAGACAACTGCACTAAAACCAGTCCAGGAGTGTTATCCAAACATGTTTCAGCTCTGTATATATAGTCAGGGAGAGCATTATCTTGTATTAAATCATGGATGGCCAAAGTCTTGCCATTCACTTTGTATTAGTTGTAATAAACTGGATCCTTGTCTAGTGATGCCCATCCTCCTGAGAAACGACTATGGGCAAAACCAAAGAGATTGAGAATGGGGAAGCTGTGCTCACAATGCTTAAACTTCCAAAAAGGCCTTCCTGTTTAGTCTCACCTTGCCCACTACTACAGGGATTGAGTAACCTGAGCAGCTCCCACAATCATATCCTCACTTCTCCGCTCCCTCCCCTTCTGGGCATCTGTATCCCTAGTGCACAGCAGTGTTGCTGGCCATCCAAAGGTCACCATCAAAGGGATGCAGCTGCCATGGCTGGGTAATCTAATAAGAACCTCCAGCGCTGACTACCAAATCCATCATTGAACGAACCCCACCTGACCAAGCATGCTCAGAAAATAAACCCTTTCTATATCTCAAGGCTATTCACAACTAAAAGTTTCAGTCATCCACTCTCTCCAGCAACATAAATTGTCTCCATTCTATCGCATACTTGTCAAACCATCTACCTCTAGCCACAATTCTATTGCAGCTAAGATGTAGGGGAACATCTGATTTCATCCACCTGTTGATTTACTGAAACTCTTCTAAGCCAACTGCTGCTGAGCCTGGACAAAGAGAGGTTTTCAAAAACTCTTCACCCCTTCCTGACACTGTAGGCTTCTCTTGCTCACGAGAGACCCCACTCAGACCAAGTCTCCTAAGTCTTAATTTCTCACCCTCCAAACAGACAGGGAAATATCTATACTCACAGAGATATCCTACCTCTAGGCCTATCACAATTACAAGATTTGATCCCTTTTCAAACTCAACCCTGCTCCAGCACTCACCCTCGTACACTGGCAAAAGTGCTTATGTACTAGCCTCCCTGTCATGGAGACCTGAATGATAAGTGAGCATACAAATAGAAATGGGAGATCTTTATGTGTTGATAACCAAGGGCTGCTAGCCTCTTTCCCCTGCAAGAAATTCCCCTTCTCAAATATCTTCTACCATCCCAGAATAATTTCAGCATCCTATGTCCTCCCTCTCCAATGCCCATACTGCACAGATTCAAACATCCATTCTCTCTCCACTCCCGGGTTTAGTGCCAATCCTTTTCTGAAACAAGTTCTCCATCCAGTCAAAAATTATGATCTGGCTCAGGTGCTGGGTTCCAGCTTGGACTGAGGTGAGAGTCTGTCTTACAGTGGTTATTCCCCTTAATGAAGTCTTGGTTGGTGGAGAGCAGGATCAGCCTATAGTCCAGTGGTAGAGTGGCTCTGGGTACTGGCTACTGAAGAGTGGGAAATTCCTTTGGAAGAGGGCAGCCCTGCTACATGGAGTACCTAGCCCAGCTTGTGGCAGATCAGCATTGTTATATTTAATGCTTAATCTTCCCTCACATGTCAGTACCTTCAGCCCCATGATAATTTTTGTTGCTTTTCGCTGAACTTCTTCAGATTCATTAATATATTTCTAGTACTTTTGTCTGCAGAATTATATATGCAATATTCTAGGTTAAAGCTCTGCCAAACTATGGAGAGGGAGATTGTTGTTACCTCTTCCATGATGCGATGCCTGTACTTATCCCCAAATAGCTCTAGTATTTTTTTTTTAATATTGTGGACCAGTCACTTAGCCAAGTGGATAGCAGAGGGTTTGGTCCTTTCTGTCTCTTTCCTTTCCATTCAAGCCTTTTTGCAAAACTCCAGGTGACTGGTGTGTGTGTAAATGACATACTGACCCTGCATGAGACTACCCATATGGATCTAGGAAGCTCCTGAGGTACCTTTTTGGAATTCTTTTGAGATGGTCTCTTCTCCAAACTGCAGGAGGCTAATCTGATATTTGGCTACATTTGGGTTTTATCTACTCTGGCCAAGTGAGTTGTGCTGAAAAACATATTAACTAACATGTTTTAACTAATATGGTGTTAAACAACTTAGCACCAACTGTAATCAAAGATAGTTGTAAAAACAACGAGAGTTCTGTAGCACTTTAAAGACTAACAAATTTAATGTCTGCAGGCATAAGCTTTCATGGGCTGTAAGGAATAGAAATCAAATTGGGGGTATATATATACATCTGAGGTTAAGGAACAACAATGGGGAAGTTAGGTATAAGCAAAGTCCATTCAGTTAGAGTAGTTGAGGCCTATTCACAACCATTGATTAGGAGGTGAGAATGTGTGAACAGTGACAATTACTTCTGTAATGAGATAACCATTCCAAGTCCCTATTTAGACCCAGTTTGATTGTGTCAAGTTTGCATATTCTGTTCCAATTCTGCAGTTTCTCTTTGAAGTCTGTTTTCGAAGTTTTTTTGTAGAAGTATAGCAACTTTCAAATCAGCTACAGAGTGTCCTGGGAGGTTGAAGCACTCTCCAACTGGTTTATGGATGTTACCATTTTTTATGTCTGATTTGTGTCCATTTATTCTTCTGCGTAGTGACAGTCTGGTTTGGCCAATGTACATGGCAGAGGGCATTGCTGGCACATGATGGCATATATAACATTAGTAGATGTGCAGGTGAATGAGCTTCTTATGGTGTGGCTGATGTGGTTAGGACCTGTGATGGTGTCACTATAATCCATTTGTGGGCAGAGCTGGCAAGGGGGTAGTTGTGTTTAAAATAGGTTTTTGCTGATAATGGGTCAACCCTAGGCTATGTCAGTCCTTAGTGCCAGAACACAGGTTCCTCTCCCCTTCACTGATACTGGAACATGGGTTCTTCTGTGCAGATACTCCTTCACCCTTTCTGGGCTATCTGAGAATGGGCTATAACTCTGATATCGGAATGTGGGATCCCCCGCCCAGGTATTGTAGAATGGGGTCTCCTTACTTGTATCAAACTATGGCCTAGCCTTTCTTCCACCCTCTGTAACTGGAAGTTGGGCTTTCCCTTCTGTGAGAATTACTTCTATGCCCTGCACTCACTCAGCAAAATCAGTCCCTTTTCCTTTACAAAGACTAGGAGTTGTTGCTACCTTTCCACTGTGTGAGATCTGCCCTTACGCAGTTTGACTTCTTTACTTCAGCCTCCCCGCTCTGTTCTGACAACTCCAAACATTAAAAAATCATGAGACAAGCCTCCCAAAATGATGCAACTGGCTTAAAAATAATGGAATTTAGCACAAAAAAAGGGTTTTTCTTATTTGCCTTCTTGCTTTTTGAAGCTTTTGAGTGACATTTCATGTTTTATTTCTGCAACCATGTGGGCTAGAAACTATTTAAAATGAATGCTGTGATTGGCATGAATTCACCCTACTCCCACAGCTGGGGCTTTAAGTAAAACACCTATTATCCAGAGAGTTGGCAACTGTTTCTTCTCCTACCTACACTCCATGAGGATCTGAACCCCTTTTATCTACCTGGCCTAGGATTTGTCCTTTTCAGTGAAAACACACTAAAGAAGGCTTAAATTTCCTAACTTGTTAAAATTACATTGGAACATAAGAATGGTCTGACCCAGTATGGCCTATGGTCCATCTAGTATCCTGTCTTTCAACAATGGCCAGTGCCAGATGCTTCAGAGGGAATGAATAGAACAGGACGATTATTGAGTGATCCATCTCCTGTCATCCAGTCCCAGCTTCTGGCAGTTGGGGGCTTAGGGACACCTGGAGCATGGTGTTGTGTCCCTGACTATCTTGGCTAATAGTCATTGATGGATCTGTCATCCATGAATTTATCTAATTCTTTTTTTAACCCATTTGTACTTTTTGGCAGTTACAATATCCCCTGGCAATGAGTTCCACAGGTTGACTGTGCATTGTGTGAAGAAGTACTTCCTTGTGTTTCTTTTAAACCTGCTGCCTATTAATTTCATTGGGTGACCCCTAATTCTTGTGTTATATGAAGGGGTAACATTTCCTTATTCACTTTCTCCACACCATTCATGATTTCATAGACCTCTATCATATCTCCCCCTTAGTAGTTTCTTTTGTAAACTGAACAGTCCCAGTCTTTTAAATCTCTCTTCACAGGGAAGCTGTTCCATACCCCTAATCATTTTTGTTGCCCTTCTCTGTACCTTTTTCAATTCTAATATACCTTTTTTGAGATGGGGGGGGACCAGAATTGCATGCAGTGTTCAAGGTGTGGGTGGACCATGGATTTCTATAGTGGCATTAGGATATTTCCTGCTTTATTATCTAGTCATTGCTCTCAAGTCCTTCCATTTATTAATCAGCCAGGAGGCGGTTTGTGGGGGGAGGGGGAGGAAGATCCCTGTGTGATTCCCCCTGTGATTCCCCCAAGCTGTTTGTATCCCATTCCTCATAGCTGCAGAGCTCCCAGAGCTGGACTGGGTGGGTGGGTGCTGGAAGCTGCACTGGTGAGTGTGAAGGCCGAGGTCAGTCCCTGTGTGACCTCTGGGGCTATGTGGGTCGATCACCGCTAGTGCAGCGAGGTGGCCTGCAGGCCTGTGGCGGGTGGGACAAGGGGCGCTGAGGGATGCTCTCTCTTGGCAGGACTCGAGGCGGGGTGGGGATTGGCGGGAATCTGTCTGGGGCCAGCGAGCAGTCGGTCCCCAATTGGCGGGCAATGCTGCCGCCTAGTGCCGCTGAGTGGTCCTTGCGGGCAGAGCAAACCGGGACGCGGCTTCGGCCGCTGTCAGTTGCTTTAATACCCAGCCCCGACCTCCCCGCGGCGGTGGCGCTGCGAGCAGGTAGCCGGGGGCGAGGGTGGCAGGAGGAGGTTCCTGGCCGTGCCCCTGTGGAGCCGCAGCCACACCGCCATCCGCAGAGAGGGCCGGCAGCGAGTTGAACCTCAGAAGGCGGGGCAGGAAAGCGGCTCCCCCCGCAGGCACGCTGCGGGACCAGGCGCTTTGCCGCTGGAGCTTCTCGGCACGGCGGGCGAGAGCGCTCCTGGCTGGGGCCGCGGGCATCACCCGCCGCCGCCCGGCGGATTCTTTGCCCCGCCGGTGGGAACCGCAGCGCGCTGGCGCCGTTCGCTTCTCAGCTCGGGGCCGGGGCCGGGCGGCGTGGCGTGGCGTGCGCTGTCAGCGCCCCGCTGCATGCATGAGTCTCCCGCTCCGCGCTTTGCACCCAGTCGGATCTGCTGCCCTTCCAAGCAGGGGGAGGCCAAGCCACCAGCCCCTGCTTGGGAGAGCGACAGCCTCCCCTGCCAGTCCAACTCTGTCTCGAGGGCACGGTGCAGCCGCACTGCAACCAGCGTGGCTGGCGCGTTTCCCTGCCTGGCTGTTTGACAGATTGGGGGCGGCAGCGTGGCTAGGGGGGAAGAGGCTACTCAGGCATCCACCTGCTAGGAAGGGACTGGAGCTGTGTAGTCTGTAACGGAGAGAGATGTGCCAGTGCTACCCGCTTTCTGTTAGAGGCTGTCAGAAGCTGAGCTGTGTGGTAATGTAAGCAGAAAATGCGCTGGCAGTAGATTTGTCTGGCTGGGCCAGTCCCTAGCTAATTGTGGGGTGGCCGGAGGGGAGGGGGTATCAGAGAATGGATGAAGGCGGCTTGCAATCTTTTCCCCATGTATAAAAATTTGCCCATTTGGTGCTTAATGACTTCGTGCAATTACAACAGCTCCAACAATTAGGCTCGAATAAGAAGATGGGCTGAATGGTGGATGCAATAAAACCCCCTTTTCTCAGCTGTGCCATTGCTCTTACTGTCCCCTGCCACTAGGTGGAGCCTGCCTTTTACCTCCTGCCACCATCCCTGAGCCTGCCTCTGCTACTAACCCCTTGTCCCCTAATCCTGGTCCTTACCACCCATCCTCCTTCCTCAGCCAGTTACTTAGTAAATTATTATTGAGCTTTCCATACTCTTACTTCTGTCGCTCTCTTGCCTTGTAACCCCCATCTCTGCCTGTGCCATGGCCCATCTCTGCTGTCAGAAGGAACAGGAGTGGATGATTCTGAGGGAAGAAGCTGGTATTTGCCTTTCAATTTTACTATCCTAATAAAGGACTGCCCCTGAGCCCAGCACTAGGGCCAGAGTTGTGGGGAAGCGCTATTCTAGAAATAGCAGCAGTCCAAATATTTCTGCTTCTCTTCCAGCCAAGGAGTGTAGAGACCTACTAGGTTATAAGTAGAGAGGGCATAAAAGCAGGGAAGAGCCCTCACCTTTTCTGGACAACCCATCAGAGAGGGTTTATGGTCTAGGGCACAAGACTCTTGGTCCATACTTCTGTGGACCCTGTGCCCATTGTAAGCCAAAGAGTGTGGGATTGACTGCAGTGCCCTTTTTAAATACACAAGGTTATCGTTATGGAGCAAGGGCTGCTGCAGTGGGAACTTCAAACCTTGGAAGGATGTGGTAGTAAAACTGGACACCTCCTTGGGCTAACTCACTCTCTTCTCACCCTAATAATATCAGCTGTTTCAGTAACCGGCAGGGGGTGCTACTGGGGAGGGATGGAAAGGAATTGGGCCACAGAACTGGCTTAGTTGCTGTCTGGGTGCCAAACAGGATCTCAGCTGGGAAAGCTCTCAGCTATTTTCTCTCTCTCTCTCTCCCTACCCCTGGTGCTTGAGGGGAGGACTTCTCCTTGCCCCTGTCCCCCAAACAAAATATTTCAATGTAACAGTCTCTGATCCAAGTTGTCCTTGGATTGCATCATCTTTACTTTGACCCACTGTATTTTGCTACAGTATTCTGCATAGTTACTAGAGAAATCAGGTGAAGTAATTCTCTCCCCTCAAGATCCACTCCTCCCCCACTGTAAAAACAAACAGAGGGATTTGTAGCACATTTGTCACTTGAGCCAAATGGCAAAAGGTAACAGAAAGGGCAGAGCTTGTCCAGGTTTTTCTACTGGAAAGACTATGAAGCAATAACTACATCTTCCAAATTAAAGCACATTCTGGAAGAGAGAGGAAAGATTCATCTTTTATGATGGGGCAAAAAGCATCTTATAGAACTGCTCTTGTACATTTGATGGGAATTTAGAAAAGTGTACATGATTAGTCTGTCTAAACCAGGGGTGCTTAGAGTGCAACTGTCAAAGAAGGAGAAAGTGGGTGGGCTTTTATTGCCACTTAATGCAAGTCATTTTAGTTTATCCCTGAAGGCAGATAAGTAAATAGTTTGTTGTATACTGCTGATAAAGTATGTTTAGGTACACTCATACAAGTTAGGAGGTGCAAGCTTCTTCAAGTACCCATGGTGGTGTAAAACTTAAGACACCTTGCACTAAAGCAAAGAGAACAAACCTCAAACAGAAGAGATAATTTTTTTAAAAAAGGGGTAGGGAGAAATAATTTAATCTTCATGTCACAGATG
Source organism: Emydura macquarii macquarii (assembly GCF_026122565.2). Taxonomy (NCBI): domain Eukaryota; kingdom Metazoa; phylum Chordata; order Testudines; family Chelidae; genus Emydura; species Emydura macquarii. The sequence goes on from NW_027133667.1 coordinate 10,025,961, forward strand.
GGGTAACTCTGTCTGAGAAATTAGAATCATTAAGAGGAAAGAGAATTGACCTACTACAGATTCTTTAGTAGCCAGAATGTTTGTTTCTATAGCAGAACAGCTCTGTCCTCAAGCCAGTAAGTTGCTTTTTCGGCAGGTAGGAGTTACATTTAAAAAAAAAAAATCTAATCTTTGGTGAATACTCTCAGTAGGAGAAATATGGTAGCTTTAATGCAGTAGCCATATACCTCTTAGTACTTCAGTTCAAATCCTCATTTAGATGATAGTGAAAGGAGTTTTGTTGTAATCTCAGAACCCTCCCCTGTGAAGTTCTGTGTTCAGAAGGTGGACAAGCGTGGCTGGAGTGGAAGCTTAGTGTCCGCTCAGAGCCTGTGACTTGTCACTAGTATTAATCTCTTGCTTTCGTAAACTCATAAATTCACTCCAAACTTTAGGAAACCACTTTTCACAATTATTCCTGTTTCATGTTCATTTTCCCTTGAAAAGGCAAGTCAGATCTGGATTGGTCTGAAATTGCAATGCTACTTACGGTTGAATTGACATTTAGTTAATGTGTTGGTAGATTTAATTAAAGAGGGGAAAAAGCACTATTGTCACTGCCAAATGTGGAAGGAATCTTAGTTCTGGCAGAGAAGCCTGAAAAACCCTCTCTCATTCTTTATTTCATGCTGCTTAGGGTTTGGGAATTCAGCAGGAAAGAGGCTATGGCTGGACACGGCAGGGAGCATTATGCAATCATGCCAGGAGCGTTGGCATAATGCCTAGTAGATGTCCTTACGGGTCTTCTAATACAGCCTTGGCCATTCATTTCAGTTTATCGATTATCTTTTCTCCACAGACAGCAATATTAAAGAGCTGCTGGCCAAAGAAGTGGATTTATGGAAGAAGAGAGGGAGAAAACAAAAAAGCCCACTTTGCTTGAACCAGACTGTGCTTGTAGGGAGACTTACAGATTTAACAGAACACATACCTTTGAGTTGTTAGTAGCAGCTTACATTAACTTCTGTTTTCAATTCCAAAAACTCTTTTAGATGACTTGGCCACCTACTTCTCACCTTAATCTTTCTCTTGCCACCCATCACCATGTTCAAAAGTGAGTTGTAATATAAATATGTAGTACCTTGCACTTACAGCATTTTTCATCCTAAAATTGCAGAACCATTTATATTAAAATCTCAACACCTCTGTGAAGCAATTATCCTCATTTTATAGACAGGGAAACAAAGGGTCTATTCCTGTACGACAAGCACCCAAAGTAGGGATTATTGCATTGGGAAGAGGGAGTAAAATGGGACACAATCAAGGCCAGTCCTCCCCTGAGTGCACATTGAGTCAATTGTGTGGAGGAAACCCCTCCATCACCTAGTCTGGGGGCACCAGAATGCAGATAGTACTTCCCCCCCAATTTGGGGAAAAACTGCAGGGAGTAATCAGCCAGAGATTCCAACCAGTAGGGGCAGCTGCAGAAGCAGCCAAAGCAAGGACCTTCAGACATTGGGAATTTTCTAGAGTTTTAACTGGACTTTCTCTGCTCTGTGCTGAGTAGCTGTTTACACCAACCCTACCGCTCCCTCAAGGTCTCTTCGCCTCAGCTTCACTCTGCATCTGCCCCACTTGCCCTCTTCTCCTCTGTCCCTATCACCCTTCCACTTAGCTTATCTCCTCTTAACTAGACCCACCCAAAATCCCTCAGACAGACCCTGGAACTAACATGCCCTTTGCTGTCATCACATGGTTGACTCTGTGTTCATCCCTTCCCCCATCCTTTGTCTGTCTTGTCTATTTAGATTGAAAGTTCTTCAAGGCAGGGACAGTACTGCAGTGTTTGTACAGCGCCTAGCACAAGGGTGCCTTATTCTTGGTTGATCCTTAGGCACTGCTGTAACAAACATGAGTAATAATAATGACTGAAGTTACTTGGAATTTTTCTGTTGACTTCAATTGTAAAGGTTAGAATAACATGAATGGATAACTTCCAAGTCACTTCAAAATAGCATTTTTTACTATTCTCTACCTCTACTTCCAACTGAGTCATTTTTGATGGGGACTCTGCACTGACCCATCTATCAGTTCAGGAGTGACTGGAAGACAAAAATATTAGTTTATCTGTTACACTGGGGAATGATATACTGAGGAGAGTAACTGGTCATTGGTTAGTCTCCTCTCCCCCTTTACTAGCATCAGCCTTTATTAGAGACTATCTCCTTACAAGTAAACACACACTGCTCCAGCTCAGACCACTCCAAATAGTAAGACTTATGTTTAGGACCAAGAGAGCATTGTCATTTCTGAGACAGTAACCCATTTCAAGAGGAACAATGTCTGCTGTTCTTAATAACACAGGACTTCAGGGAAGCTCTGGTTTCAGCACAATTTCCTAAAGATTTTGGGTTCTATTTAAATACCATGTTGGTCTGCCTAGTTTGTTTGTGAGATAAAGCTATAAACATCATTTTTGCCTCAAAGGCAGGGTCTGTTCCTGACTTTAGAATGACTTGAGGACAACACACACAAAATACATGCATGTGGAATGTTGATGTCTGCCTTAGGTGAAATATTATCAAATGTTAACATGTGATTGAATGGGGAAAACAAATCATCTGTATACGACAGCTTGCTGTCTATATTTTCGTTGGAATCAGGTAAATAAGCCTCTGACCTAGCCAGAGAGAAATACAGTTTACTGTCCCTTGCAAGGACCATGGCTAGCTATATCAGATATTTAATATCTACTGGTAACTGGAACATGGTCTGGAATTCTTATTGTTTAATGGGGTTCACACATCCTCTTTTCAGTCAAGAAGTTATTGTAATTTTTGTTGAAAGGAAGATGAGTATTAGATCCAATTGTGATGGCTTTCCCCAAAGAGAACAATGCAGTTTTTGTGATGAACTCTCACCAGAAAGCTTGGTAGTTTTACAAAAATAATTCTACAGTAGTCTAGGTGCTGGCTTTTCTCCCTGGGGTGCAGAGGAGAAACCCAGTGAAATTCTGCCCTCCTAACAGGAAGTGGATTTTTTTAGCGGGGGGGTGTCTACAGCATGAAAGAAGGCATTATGAATAGTTTGTCAAAAATTACATCAAAATGTATAAATTAGACAGCCAGAACAGATTACAACTCGAGGCAGCCATAACCCTTTTGCTAGGGCTGTATTGTGGACAGCTCATCTACCTAGGTGTAACTTGAGAGAAGCTTGCTAGGATAGAATAGTTTGGATGAAACAAAGTAGCCTGCTACAGCACTAGAAGTGCTTAAAATGCAAATGTACAGGAACTCCAGACCATCCCCCACCCCTCCCTCCTCTGCATGGAGGAAAGCAGCTTAAATACAGCCAGGCCTGGAGAGGAATGTTAAAAAGAGGGGAAGAATCACCCTCCTCCTTTCCATAGGGACCCTCACATGGCGAGATTCAGTATGCATGACTGAACAAGCAAGCAAGCAAGGACAGCTCCTCTTTTAACTTTTCTGAACAATGGCTTTGCTCCTTCCATCATTTCACATTCTCTTGAGCCCCAACCCCTCTTAAAAAAAAAAAAGAGAAGGGGGGGGGGAGAGAGAAAGCCTTGCTGCAGTACTTAGAGGGGAAAAAAAGCTTTGTTTCATGCCCTATAAACAGCTTAAGCCCCTATCTCAAACAACAATAAAAACCTCACATTGTAGAAGTCTAAAAGGGACCCTGTCAGGTTAGAAGTCATACATTAAAAAGAAAGATTTCTATGGTACAAAGCACATCTTAGATTACTAGAACAATTTTTAAAATCCATTTTTCCCCCTACTACTACTTTACTTTTATCTCAGAATGGACAATGAAAAAGTGAAACAGCACTCGTCAGTTTTCTAATGACTCATTTTCAAGTTATCACGTGTTAGCAAAAGATTGCAATTTCATGTGATTTATATTGCAGGAAAATGTTTTGGGTATGGGGAAAATGCAGAAAACCAGTTTTCATGGATTTTGAAATGAAACAGGAACATTGCTGTGTCTTTGATCTACTACACATCACTTTAAGCCTAAATCACTTCATAACAAATGTTATCAGTTGCAGTTTGCCCAATCCCAAAATGAACTGGCACCCCATTAATCTCTACTTTAACTCAATTTATCTGTAGACACTGCTGATCAAGTTAGCTGTTTTCATAGACAATATTGGTCCTTCCAAAAGGAAGCAACGCTCTCTTGCAAACTTTTAATTATGATGTTACCCAACATCCTGCATGGGTAACCAGACTCTCCATTTCCTTTTACTCAGACCAAGTCACTCACTGAGACGAGCACAGCCCAAACCTCTCTCTAAGCTACACACCCTGTTTCTCACAACCAGGAGACAAGATACCTACCTTTAAAAAACCAAAGACAACACAGATACAGCTTTTTTTTCAAAAACATACTTCATATTTCCTCTTTTATTATATAAATATCAGTTTAACCTTTTACTGTAAGAATATAAAATGTTTTAAGAGGATCTTTGTTATTTTTTATACAAATTCACAAACAGTACAATTAATCCATAGGGGTTTCTGGGTTTGCTTTAACTCCATGGTCTGGCCTGTTACTGTGGAGGATTTGAGATTTTGAATAAAAAAAGAACAGTAAAGAAAAAAGGCCAAGATTTGTTTCTTCAAAAATTCATCACTTATTCTTCCTCTTTAAAATAATTTTAAAAAAATCTAAAGAACCAGCTCCATTTTACTGACAGAACAGAGGCAAGACAGATGAATTTCAGTCTTCTCCTCTTCACATTGCAGCCTCAGGCTGTGTAGGCCTGTTCTGCTCCTCTCCCCACTTACAAACAGGAAGCCTCACACAGTGACCTTTTTTTGTAGGTGATTTGGAAGGGAGAGGGGAATATTTGGATTTTTTTTTAAAGAAATTGAACTTGCATTTCACACATTTCAATACCCCAATCCTTAGTATATGGATTCTCACATGTTACACATGTTTGTGCTAGAAGAATAAAAACACAGAAGCACAGTTGGATCCCCAAGCCCCAATAGAGAGGGAGGGAGAGGCACAGCCAGAATGTGAAGGTGGGGAACATTAAGGAAAGCTAAAAAAATAAATCAACCCAAAAAAAAAGTAGTACAAACCCAAGGGGCATCTTTCCAGTCTAGGCACAAAAATGTTTCAGTCTCAAAATCTTTCTTGTAAGAATTCCAGGGCTTTTGAGAAAAAAGTAACAAATTAAAACGAGGTAGCCAGACATTATATATATATTTATATATATAGAATATATTCAGCAGAAAAAACGTACTTAAAAATCCACAAGAACAGCAACTTCAAATGTCTTTAAAAATAAAACCATGGAAGAAAATGAATACTGTAGAAAAAGGATGAGAAAAACTGGGATCAGTTACAGGATGTAAGCAAGGGGAGGGTGGTGGTAAGAGGCTGCTTTGTAGTAGTAGTTTTTTGTATGCATTTCAAAATAAAATCACGTCACAGTATCTCAAATGAAAGCAAAAATGAAGCTGGAGATTCTTCCTTAAGTCCCCTGGGAAGATAGGACCTAGTCTCCACCTCCAGCCCAAAGGATAAATGAATATGTGGCTGGATATGTCTTTATCCCCACTTCCAGGAAAGAGAAGCAGGGAGGAGGAGAGAAAAATTATAGGGAAGATGAGTGGGTAAGGTACTCCATCCCTCCACTGCAGGGGGGAGATTTAAAGAGTCTTCATTCCCAATAGAGAAGGGGTAAGGAGAAAAATGGTGTCTTCATCCCCAGTACAAGGAAGAGGGAGAAGTATTAGGAGTCACTCTGTCTTCATCTCCAATTAAGGGAGATGAGGGAAAGAATGGAGGGTTTAGGCTCTCTCTCCAACCACAGTGCAGGATGCATAGGAATCAGGTCCCCATACTCAACTCAGGAGAGGAGGAGAGGGAATCGATGTAGCTATCTCTATATCCAATGCATGGAGCACTGGTGTGGCGAGAGATTGTATTCAGCCACAGCGCAAAAGGGGGTAGAAGTGAAGATGGGGGTGGGATTGGAAATAGCTGAAATATGTATAGCTGGGAAGGGCTATATTTGTCACAATCCCCAGTTGGGAAGGGGGAAAAAAGCAGTGGAATGATATGACATGGGGCTATCTTTTTGTACCCAGTGCAGAAGGACTGGGGTCAATGGCTATGGAAAGTGTGATTAATAAGCTTTATTGGGGGGCAAGGAGAGGGTTATTCCCATTTCCAATCCCACCCTCTTACAGGTCTCTCTTCCCAAAACTGAGCAGAATTGGAGGTGAATAAGAACAGGGGATTTTCTTCATCCATCCCTAGTGCATGAGGGTGTAGAATCAGAGTTGGAGAGGGAAGGGGTATCTCCAGCCCCAGTGCATAAAATGGGAGGCCTCTATCCCCAATGCAGAGAAGGATGAGAAAGGGAGTACAGTATCCCCAGTGGAGGGCTGGGGATGACCTAGAAGGAAAAGGGCTTCTCTCTCTTCCCTCCCCTGCCCCAGCCACTGCAGAGGTGGGGAGGTGGCATGGAAGGGATAGGGGTGTGCTCTCTTGATCCCTCCCTCCTTCTGGTGCTGGAGTGAGTGGGTAGCATGGCTGTGTGTTTGCCCCCTTCCCCTCCCCCTCCATTGCAGCAGTCAGTCAGAGAGTCCCTCCAGATGGGATGGAGGTCTCCAAATGCCCCCTCCTCTCACCTGACCTTCTCACTCTCAGTCATTTGCCAAAGTCCAAGGTTGAGTACCTTGAGGCAGGGCAGCTGGGTGATGCGCTCCAAGCCCCGCTTCGTGATGCGGGTGCAGCCATAGAGATCAATGCCTGTGAGTTGGCTCAGGTGCTCTGCAATGAGCTCCAGGCCCTTGTCAGTGATACGGACACATTGGCCAATGTTGAGGGTGCGGAGCCCATGCATCTGGCGCACCATACGGTTGATGCCCTCATCGCTGATGTGGCAGGAGCACAAGGAGAGGGAACGCAGCCCATCCAGGCCCTGTGCTATATAGGCTAGGCTCTGGTCCCCCACCTTGTCACAGAAGGAGACATCCAGGCCGGAAAGGCGCAGGCTGCCCATGGCCAGATGCATGATGCCTGTGTCGCTGATGTTGTCACAGGAGCGCAGGTTGAGGCTGCGCAGGCTGCTCATGTGTGACAGGTGCAGCAGTCCCGCGTCCGAGATGCCCCCGCAGAAGCTGAGGTTGAGCTGGCGGAGGCGGCCCAGCCCTCGGGCCAGGTGCTTTAGCGAGAGGTCGCTGAGCTTCTGACAGTCCTGCAATGTGAGCTGCTCCAGGCCCAGGCAGCCCTCAGCTGCGCTGCGGGTCATGCCCGCCAGGTGCCCAATGCCCACGTCAGAAAGGTGGCGGCAGGAGCGCAAGTTGAGGCTCTTGAGACGCTGCAGGCCCCAGGCGATGAGCAGGAGGCCGGTGTTGGTGATGTTGCTGCAGCCGCCCAGCTCCAGCACCTCGAGGCCCTTGAGGTACTGGGCGATGCGGCCCAGGCTGCTGTCGGTGATCTGCTTGCACAGGCTCAGGTTGAGCGCCCGCAGCGAGCCGATCTCCGCCACGAAGGCGTGGCCCAGCCCGTTGTCGGTGAGGTTGTAGCAGCCGCTCAGGTTGAGGCTCTCGATCTCCGCCATGCCCTGGATCACGTAGCTCAGGCTGCGCCGCAGCGACAGGATCTGCACCCGCCGGATGCCCCGCGCCGCCAGGCTGGGGAAGAGCGAAGGGTTGGCGCGGCGCAGGTGCAGCTTGGCCTCCACCCCCCGCCACACGGAGCGGTGGTAGGCGGCGTCTCGCCAGGCCGTGCACACCTGCGCCGCGCGGCCCTTGTCCCGCACCTCCAGGTACCCAAAGATCATGGCCAGCAGCTCCGGGAACAGGCACGAGATGTGCGTCTCCATCGCACAGCCGGGCCCGGCTGCCGCTCCCGCCGGGTCCTCCCTGCTCTGCGCCTCCGGGCCCGGCGGGCCGCCGCTCCTGCCGGATCCCCGCTGCTCGGCTCCCGCTGGCCCAGCCGGCTGCCGCTTCCGCTGGGTCCCCGCTGCTCGGCTGTGGCTGCTGCCGGCTGCGGGGCCCTCACATCGCCGCCCCGTGTGACAGGCCCGGGGGACGCTGCTTGCGGAAGGGGCCCGGCCCGGCTCTGGGGCTCCGGCCGCCGCCTCTATCCCCGCTCCGGGCGGGCCGCGCTGCGGCCTCCGCGCTGCTGCAGCCGGTGCGGGCGGGCCGCCCCGTGCCGCATTGTGCCGCTTCCCCCGGGCGGGGGCTCCCCGAGGCTCCTATCGGTCCCTGGTGCCGGCTCCGAGCCCCGCCGCCTCCTTTGTCTCCGAGCCGCTTTCCCTGCCCCGCAGCCCGGGGCCGCCCGCTGCCCCGCGCGGGGGGAGAAGGGGCCGCGCCGCCGATACCGATCCCGCCGCTCCGGGCCCGGGCTCCGCGCCGCCGCCGCCGAGACCCGCCTGCTCCGCTCCTCCGCGCTGCGCTCGCCGCTGGGCCCAGGCGCCGCGCTCAGGCCGGGTGAGGGGGGGAGGAGGCGGCGCTAGGCTGGGTCTGGCGACGGCTGCAGCCTCCTCCTCTTCCACCCTCTCTTCCCCCCCCCCCCGGCCTCTTGCGCAATGGTACGATCCGGAACACTCCGAGCCGTCACCCTGGAAACAGCGCGGCCCATTTTCTGCGCTCCCGGCTTAACCCCTGCCACGCCGACACCCCCGCGCTGACCCCCTCCCCTCCCGGGAACTCCCGGCCGGGAATTCCCTTCCCCCCACAGCCAGCCTCGATCTGGTGCCTCCTCCCTCGCTGGGATCATTCCCCCGCCCGGCAGCAGCCCCCACCTCTCCAGAGCCCTGCCTCGGGCTTGTCGCCTCTGCCCGAGGCCCGGGCTGGGAGAGACCCGGACACGGTCACCAGCGCAGCCCGGCGCTGCCCTTGCCTTAGCATGGCCCCAACCCCCTGCCCTCCGCAAGTGTCTCCAGAGCCGCCGGGGAGCCCCCTCCACTCCCCACGCTGCGGGACAGCATGTCATACACCTCCCCCTCCAACACGGCCATTCATCGCTGCCAGCTGCTGGCAGGTTAAGGTCACAGCTTCCCGCCCCAGCCACAAGTCTGGGGAATTTCAGCTCCGCCAGAAGGGCCCGAGCTGCCCTGCTGGCTAAGGCTTTGTCTCCATTTGGGTGAACTAAAGCAAGCCTTGAGCAGACAGAGCAGAGCAGCCTGTGTCTTAACTGGCGTGGAACTGGCGGGTTCAGCTCCACCAGCAAGCACCCGCTGAAATACAGTCTGCACTAGAGTTGCTGGGATGTGCAGGGCCCAACCATACATTTTTCTGGCCCAGTACAAACTTGTAACAGGGGCCCCCTCCCATGTCCCAAATCTCCAAGGTTTGCAAATCTCACGAGATCTAGACAATAGATACAGGGACATAAGTTTCTATAAATATCCTTAGGCATGATCTACAATTTAGCCTCAATTTTTTCCTCATGGTAATGGGGGTTGCAGCCCGGGCCAGTCCCCCCAGGGTCTCCGGGATCCAGTAAAGTGTACCTTTTGCCCCCCCCTCCTCCATGGGGACCCTGAGGATGTGCTGGCTAATGTGGCCTTTAAAAAAAACCTTTAACCCTAATTTAGGCTTAATCTCCCATAAAACTCTGTAGGGATATGTGAATTGAGAGATTAAGTTAATTGTATATCAAGGTGACATTAAACAGTAAGGCTGGCCTAGTCCATTGGCTCCATGCTAACAGGACAGAAAATGATTTTCAGCAACGGGGCTTGTGAACAAATATTGAAAGTGGTGTAAGTGCTAATGTAGAGCAAGCAGAACTGTTTTAAAAGACATTTCAAGAAAGAGTGCTTGAGACTTGTATTTGCCCTGTCTCAACAGCCTTTTGTGCATTAGTAAATATTGTACCTGTTAACATTGGGTGCAGCTGCACACATGTTAAAAACAGCTTAAGTGCTAGTATAGGCCAGATAAAACTTTTCAAAACAGTTTCAGAAAACAATATTGCCTTTTTCTACTGGAAAAGTACAACAAAATTTCCACTGGTTCAAGTGAACCTGGGGAAGACCTAGGTTCCCATGGCTGGGCTCATTTTTAACACTGTTTTGGTAACTTACTTTTAGCACATTTAACTAAAACACTAATAAAAGTGGTCTGGTCACTGGAGCCTAGGCTATACTACAGCTCCCAGGAACCTGGCTGAACTGATAACACCAGTTTTAATAGTTTTGTCAGTGTCTCCAGTGTAGAAAAGGACTTTAAACTGTTCTCAATACTGATTCTGGGGAAATCACTATTGAATCATTCTTTCACCTAGCATAGAAAAGGTACAGTCTCATGAGTTAAGATTACTATGAGAACCGTCACTGATGCATTTCCTGACTTAAGTGTTCACAGCCATAAATTGAATGTTATAGTTTTATATCTGTTTCCCTTGGAACTTTTTGTTTTAGGAAAAAGGGGAGATTAAAAGGCTAATCTCTCTCTTGATTTGTGCAGTTCCAGGCTTGCCTGGTCAAAATCTTAAATAACTGTGAATCTCCACAATGAAATAGCTGCATAACACCCACACTCCTGTTGATATTATGAATTATACATTGTTCTATAGTTCATTGATGGCATGTTAGCTCTAAATTTAGAGGACATTTTGTATTGCACATGTGCTAAGCCTCTTTTAAAAATAATGTATATAATGTTTGTTGGGATTCTTTCTACATATTTCCCAGGAAACTAGCTCTTGGTGATTAATAACCACCAGGAAATATATGGGTCCTGATCCTGCATTCTTATTCACTTACTTGAGTCCCTGTATTAACTTGAATGGGGTTCTGCATGGCCATTTGGGTCTGTCATAGCAGATCTTACTGCATGTTTGGGGTCTAAACTTGTAAAGTTCAACCACTTTTGTGTTTTTTAGGTAGGAGAAAAAATGTTAGGCCCTCATTCTGCAATCTGCTCATTCTGGGGGGACACTAACAGCCCCAGTGAAGTCAGATAGGCTTCTTGTGGGGATAGCTGTTAGGATCTGACCGCAGGATCGGGACCTTAAGTTTTATCTCTTTTACACAGGAAAGAGTATTTTTTTACCCTTTCCCTAATAATAAAATATTCTAGGTGAATAGATTTTACTCTAAATAGATAACATCTACTTTTCTCTTTAGACCAATCATAGCAAATCTCAGCCAAAAAGAGAGATTTTATATAATGTTAGGAGCAAGTGAAAATAGGATTGTAATGGAAGTCCTGACTCATTAATCATTCCAAGTGCACCTCATGCTATACACTATATGAGCCCAAACATGCAACCCTTATTTATGATAATTGTTTTATTAAAGTCAGTGGAACAACTTGCATGAGATGTCCGCAGGATTGAGTTCTATCCACATTGGGCAAAAGATGAGAGAAACAGAACATGGGATGGTGTGATATAAAGCTGGCATTGGCAGAATGATGGGGTAGTTGCATTACTCATAATTGGCAAAGCTGCAATGAGTTATGTGTCATCCTGAATGAATGCCCATGTAACTTTTATACCTTTATACTATAGTGTATTCTGTATATGTCACACTTGTTACAGAAAAACTACCCTATAAATGTTTTTATGTATTTTAATTACTATATTTCAATCCTTCTACCTTACAAATTAGAGTGGTAGAAAAAAATAACCATTTAAGGCCTAAAAAATTACTTGAAACAATATTTCTATCTGGTATTGGAGTATCATGATTTTAAAACATGCCATCTGTGACTAACAAAGGCTACAAACAGATGATGCGTAGTCTTAGAGAGCCTGAAATTTCCTTCTCCCGTGGCATGCAGCAGGAATCTTTAAATCCTGGTTGTTCACAGGGTATTAAACCTTTTACATCTCTCACTAGTCTAGAGTTGACTTATTCTAGTCCTTGGACTGGTTGTAAAATGTAATCTCTAATCCACCATGTTTTGGTGGGGAAAAAAGGAAAACATTTTTGTAGTAGGTTTTCATTTTATCTAAATGATGCCGTTAGGATCTGCTCAGAGTTTTAGAAAGTCATTGTGTAGGTGGAATGGTCAAAATGCACAAATGCAATTTATCACATGGTTTCCTCTGTTTAACCCATAGTTGCCGAAATAAAGACATTCATGCCATGTTATCCTGACCTCATGTGGTACAAGTGTTTTTATCACATAGATAGCTAGCACCATCTCCTGATAAACTGCATTTTCAAAAGCCTCATAGGCACTCTGATTGCTGATCTATCCCCTGGAACTATTTTTAACATTCCAAACCATTGAACAACTCCAAACAGCCACTATCTCCTTTTGAAAGGATTTGTCGGATAAATGTTTCATTCTCTCCCCCTCCCCCCAAATTACACTGCTGTTCAGTGCTGGGTGGACCGTTTTTATTGGCAGTTGTTCAGAATGATCTGCATAACTGACTTGTGGCTTCAGCACTTGTGAGCAATTCATGCTGAAAAAAACTGCACCATCATGTATTCTGTATCCTATATCACGTGTGCTCATGATATCCATGCATTTTTCTGCAGTTCTTGTCCCAGCCTGTCCCTATTTGTTTCCCTTGCCTCTTAATTCATAGTATAATCTTCTCTCTCTCCTTCAGGCATGATTCAAATGAAGCATTTAGTAAAGAGAGTGAATAAAGATCCTGTCATAGGTTATACCCTTAGGCCATCCCCAGGGGGTGCCTCTCCTCAGAGATACCTTTCTCTGGCTTCAGGTGTCTCTGTAGAGCCAGTTTAAGGTGCAGAGCATGATTCTCCAGCCATAAGTCTCAGGGAGATGGAAACAACCCTTTATTATGCATCAAGCAGTCCAAAAAAATGATAAAGGCAAACCAAATAATACTGCAGCCTGCAAAACAATCTGAGCTTCCCCAGCAGTTTCCCGCGAGGTAAGAGGTCAGTAGTCTCTGTGAAGGGCCCTCATTCCCTTGTGTCCAAAAGGACCTACGCTGGGCACACTGGGTTCCAAACAGAAGGGAGACACAGGGAAGAAGGTCCCTCTGCATCTTTACAGGGTCCAGGTGGCAGATGCTTTTTAGCAGCTTTCCGAGAAGCAGCCCATATTCTTTGGGACTAGGGAGCTATGGCTGTGCTTCCCTCTGAGTGCCATCCTGCATGGGGCTTGGATCCTCCTTTCTAAAGAACTGTCCCTCTCCAGATTTGACAGGCCTCACAGGTATGCCAGGTTGGGGCTGATTGTGCCCAGAGGAGCTCTTTAATCCCTTACTGATGGATGGAAACCTGTCCTACTACATATCCCTGTGCTCTTTCCCCCCTTTCACTGCAAGTCCTAGAGCTCTAACCAGGGAAATGGAAAAATCCAGCTTGACTTTAGCTACAGAAATTTCCTGGTTGATACTAGCTCTCTTGCCAGTGGTGAGTTGGGGGGTGGCTGCTATGATTCCAGGGGAATGACGGCACTATTAAACTATTGGCAGCTATTAAAGCAATAATATCCTTCTAACACTTTTCTTCCTTTTGCTCCCTGTTGCTCCCATTGAACCCTAATCTGGCTCCTAAGGCGTGTATTCCCCACCCCATCTAGCTGACCCTAATTGAGCCCATAAACTAGCTTTTGGATAAACTCCATTCCCTCTGACCCCTCTCCCTATAATGAGGATGTTTCCATCTCCCTTGCGTCTCTTCTAACACTCCATTTCTCCTTCCCGGTTCCCTTCAGTCACTGAGCCCCAGCTGTTGTGCTTGCCAGCATTCCAACTCAAAGGGGATAGCAGCTTTCCCCAGAACAGCAGAGAAACCTGCAGAAGTGTGTGTGTGAGAGAGAGAGACACACACAAAAACTCATTGAGTCTGGGATTTTCAAAAGAGTGTAAGGGAATTAGGAGGTCAAATTCAATTGAAATTCAGTAGGAATTTGGGACTTAAGTCCCTTAGACCCCTTTGAAAATCCCAGCCTTTATTTACCATCATCCTCTTCCCCTCCCACTTAAAAAAAATCTCTACCCAATCCTGAACCCCTTACCCCATGTGGAAGGGCTGCAGATCACTCCCATCCTGCTCTCTGGGTTGTATGATGGTACTATTCTTTAGCTGAGTTTCTGTGGTTGGTTGATGTTGACTTTTCAATCTCTTGAGATTTTTTTCCTCCATGGATATTTTTTTTTCTCAGTTTGGGACACTGCTGCAATTTCCCTCAGTTTTAATCAGCTTGAAAAACGATTCAGGTAAAACAGATTTAAAACTGGCTGGAATTGTAGCATACTCCAGGTGGCCTGAAATGTCCTTAGCCAACCAGTTTCAGAACTCCTTTCAGCAGGTTTGAAACTGGTTCACTAAAAATTGGTCAGGTCACCTGGTGCCCAGTCTATGCTATGGCTCCACATGGTTTTAAAGTTGGTTTAGTTGAACTAGTTTTAAATTGAAATTTTTTAGGTAATTTCCCCAAGTAAACTAGGCCACAATGGTCCTTTAACACTATGACAGTTACAGCCAAAGTTGTTCTAGCTACAATTCCTGACATGAACTGGCAAAGGGAAGGTGCTGAGGTTTCATGGCACTGGTATTTTCGGGAGGTTGTCTCCTTAAAACTATTTGCTGCTCTTCCATTTCAGCGGCTAAGTTGACCCCTGCCCTTACTGAAGAGTTTTCCTGCAGTTAGTAAGGTGGCGGAGCAGCTGCAGCTGGGTAAAGTGGGGGTTCCTTTCCTTTCCTTTCATCTCTAGAAATGATCCTGGAAAACACCTCTGTATTGTAATAAAAGATTCCATGGCGGAGATCTCCAGGATTAATAGAGATCTGTGCCCCTGAATGCAACTGGGGTGATTATGTACTGTATGTATGTTAGAGCAGGGTCTGTCAAATGGGTGGATTACTTTTGGAATCTGCATTGTGCATCATCACACTTGATCCTTTTCCTGGCCAGCTATTATAATAAAAACATAGAATCAGACAATGGTTTTTCTGGGATTAAAACATCATGTTCCTCCTCCCTTGCAGAACTTTGTTCTAAATATGAGATCACATTGAAGACTTAATGAAAGAAAACCTACATTTTGTGTGTGTGTGTGTAACCTTTGGATAATGATATATTAAGGGGCTAAAAATTAATATTCTCTATATTACACTTTCTCAGGTCTGTCTGAATGAAGTAATCCTGGTTTGCCATTTATCATCCACCTGTTTCAGTGTTGATGGGGCCTTCAACACACAGAGCAAAGTGTGCAATAAGGTTTTGAGGCAAAATTAAGACCTGACATCTCAGTACAAACACCAGGTTTAAATTTGGGTCTTTTTTGAAGAGGGTAGGGGACAAAGTTTGTTGTTAATGAGTGACCTCGAAAAAACACCACAATGCTTTCAGGAGGGAGTCTGATCTGTTGGTGGTGATGCACGGGACTGAGAGCCAGGAGTTCTGGGTTACATTCCAATCTTTACCACTATGTTGATATGTGACTAATGCTGAAGTAATACACAGGGATCAAACCACCTATAAATAAAAAGACAGGACTGTGTGATGAAGAAAAATATATGATCCAGGAAATTACAATTAAATGTCATGGTACACAGGATATGCGTTTCTTGTCTGCTGCTGCGTGACAGGATGGTCTAGCCCAATGGCTCTCAATCTTTCCAGACTACTGTACCCCTTTCAGGAGTCTGATTTGTCTTGCATACCCCCAAGTTTCACCTCACTTAAAAACTTATTTACCAAATCAGACATAAAAAAATTTACCATATAATTATAAAATAAGTCAATTAAACTATAAATACTGTACTTACATTTCAGTGATTAATATATAGAGCAGTATAAACAAGTCATTGTCTGTATGAAATTTTAGTTTGCACTGACTTCGCTAGTGCTTTTTATGTAACCTGTTGTAAAACTAGGCAAATATCTAGATGAGTTGATGTACCCCCTGAAAGACCTCTGCGTACCCTCAGGGGTACGTGTACACCTGGTTGAGAACCACTGGTCTAATGTTTAGAGCAAGGGACTGGGCTTTACGAGACTTGGACCATGGTCATATGCAAGTTGCTCGCTTCCTGGGGGTCATTTCCCCCATGTGTAAAAGGGGTCTTATGAAACTTAATATGTTAACATTTGTAAAGTGCCTTGAATTTCTTAGAAGGAAGGTGCTAAAGTGGAGTATGAAATCCCAAACTGCAACACTTCTGATTCATTGTAGTAACAATCACCATAGGGTTGAGTCTGTATCTTTCTTTCATTTTTGGTACCAAAAAGAGAGAAAGAAGGGGGAAAGTGGCTGATGCAATAATTATTAATGGCAATGGCTTGAAGAGTGAACAGAATATTCATGTAGTACTCATCTTCATGGGTCATCAAAGGGGATTGAATCCAAGACCTCCATTGCTAAAAGAATAGCTCCTATAGTTGTAGCTGCAGATTTCTTTCTTCTGTGGACCAGTCATTGGATGGAGACATATAACACAATGAATAGGTCATTACATGATCATGAAATCTGCCCCTCTTGAAATGAGCTGCTATGGCCCCCAGTTCAGAATGATACACTAAAGGGCCAAGCCCATCTCTGGTGTAACTCCAGTAGAGTCATCCCAGGCCAGTGCAAATCCCCAGTCACGCCCCTGGTCACCTGTAATGGCAAGACGTCTGAGGAGGGGGTTGTGGAGAAGCAAAGTGTTCCCCAACTCTCCTCTAACAGAAGGCTTGCCTGCAGCCAGTACAGTCCTAATGTTGGGCAGTACCAGCTGAATTGAGGGTGTGGCTGGCCTGGCTATCAGTAAAACTTAAAGTTTCTGGCAGAAACCTCAAGGGAGTGCATGCACTAATACCAATATCCGCCTTTCCCTAAGTCAAACCTGCCTGGGGCACATGGGACCACACCGGTACAGGAAGGTGTAATTCACACATCCTTGCATTAACAAGAGCAAGGCTTCCCCATGGAAGGAATATATTTTGCCCTAGGGATTTTAATGTGTGGTATTTTCCTATCCCTGGACTACAAGCAGTTGTTAATTTTCACTACTACCCCCTCTCTGGAAGAGAGCCATCAGTACATTTCTCAATAGTAAATCACATTCTAAAATTGGCAGTTAAGTAGAATTTCATGAACTTATGTCTCCTGCCCAATAAATATTGGCTCCAAACCATGTCTCAGAGGAAAGCTGAAAAGTAGGGCAGTGATACTCTGGGAACTTGCTGTGAAAATCAGTCACAATTCGAGCCCAGTGTGAAGGAAGAGCAAATGCAAACTCCAAGTAAAATATACAAAATATTGTCTTAAACTGACTACAGGGTTTATATTAGCATTGGCTAGGGGAAGCGTGGTTTGACACCTTGTTCAGAAAAGCAACGGTTAGTCCAGAGGCTTCTGGCGTCAAATCTGCCAGGCTATCAGAAATTCATCACTGCATTTCCTGAGAGGCTCTGCAACAGAGAGGAGTGCCATCCAGAAACTTCATTCCCTGATGCTTCCATTCTGTGGTACCTTGATCAACCTTAATGCTTGCATTTGAACTGCAGAATATCCTGAAGCATGCTGTCTATCTTTGTGCATCAGAAGTCTTAAACATGCTGTTTGAAGATGTAGGTGTATGTGGGGGCAGATGGTTATGTAAATGGGTATAACACCAAATTTGTGTTCTATAAGAGTACTTCAAATAATTTCCCGTTTTATTCCTAAATGCAAAATACTCTTCTGTCTACAATACATTCATTTTATGTTAGGTCATGTTTTTCACAGTACAAGTCATTGTCATGTATAGTGAGAGCAGAGCTTCCTTCAATTCCCATTATATCCAATTCCCAAAATGTGTGTGTAAAGAGAAGGGCAGGTTAGAAACATTTGTTTGAGTTCAGTTTCTTTGCCTGCAAAATGACTCATTTGTGTGGAAAAGCAGCTTTCTTTCCACACTTCTACCCATGAGCTCTTCTGTTTCTTCCTACCCTTATTAGCAGCAGTGCCATATTGCCAGCACTCCCTAGTCTATGTTCATCCTGGTCTTCCTGGAAGCAATGAATCTTCTCAACTACTATTAAGATTATTTCTTAATACCCTGAGGCAGAAAACACAATCAAACTCTCTAAACACACTGAAACTTGTGAAAATATTTGTGGAATGACAATGGGAACATGAGATGAATAATAATCCTTTACATGTCTAAAGCACCTTTCATCTGAGCATTTCAGAGTGCATTACAACCATTAGGGCTTCAAGCCTCACTGTACTCCTGGCTAATCAGCTCAGTATTATCCCTTGTTTTACCTATGGTGAAAATGAGGCACAGAGAGTTTGTCTGATTTTGAGAAATGTAGAGCACATGCAGGTTGATTTCAATTCGAGTTTTGGGTCTCCAGCAACTCTAAAAATCAGGCCTGAGGCACTTGAAATCACTAGATATTTTTGAACGTTTGAGCCGAAGGCCTAGATCCTCAAAGGTATTGAGGCACCTAACTCCTACTGAAATGAGTATGAGTTCGGATCTTAAATACCTTTTGAAGATCTGGGTGTAAGTGACTTTCCAAAAGTCACACACTGAGTCTCTGGCAGCCGCATAGTTCCCCATCCAATGTTTTAACCACAAGGTCAAGCCCCAGCCCTGTTGCAATGGAACCTAGAGAGCAATGGCATCGTAGCAAGTCAGTTGGCAACCAAACAGTGTATTTTACTTCGACTGGGTTACATTCTTCCATCTAATCCCCACACAGAAAATGTCCAGCTTCCTATTTTCCCAGCAAGACATATTGAATATGCAGATGTGCAGGCACACACTCATACATATGCTTTCCCTGAAGTAACTGCTCAGACTTTGTTCTGGATATTTGTTTTACCCTAACCCTTCTAATCCCCAAAGTGATATTAAACAGATTTTTTTGTTTAACCTTTGCATGAAACGCGCTGTCTCTCTCTTTATTTTTAAGACTATGTGGTTTTAGTTACATTTTGTTAAATGTCCAGAGAGCTGCCTGGAAGGAGCACCATGTAAGTGAAAATATATCATTATTATGTGCAACACACAAATATATTCTCAATCACATCCCACATCTGTTTCCCTAGAAGATGGTCGCGAACACATATTGCCACAAATATTGTCTCAAATATTTCCATGTAATAATAAATAACTATGTTAGTGCTGTGCACTTATACAATGCTATCTCCCAATCCCAAAGACCTAAAAATGTTTACAAAGCTTGATAAGTATTGTTGGGAAAATGAGACACAAAGAAGCTAACTGACTGATCCAAGGTCAAAGAACAAGACAATGCCATTGGCAATAGAACCTACGGCTCTTGACTGCCAGTCTCTCGCTCTAACCAATAAGTACACTGCTTCCCATGTAATGAATCTGTGGGTGCAACATGCTTGCCAGCTGAACCACACACCAGTAGCATCAGAAAGAGACTGAAGGACTTTCCATTCTAAAAACATAGGGAAGAAAAATCTCCACTAGCTGTAGTAATATAAGAGCATATATCCTACATAGGAGTTCTTGTATTCTCCGGAACAATACGCAAGCACAAACTCATCCACCCATAGACACAGGCTTATGGAGTCGCTGGCACACAAAACCACATGTACACACACGTGCATTATGAAATACAACCCTCCTACACAACAACATGCATCTTCCCCTCCCCCTGCCAACAAATGACCCCGCCTCCACTTTCCTCCTGCCTCAAGCACACTTTCCATGGGAGTACCATTTATTCTAATGGAAGACCATTAATCTTTATTTGGTCAACAGAGCCCGTTTGCATTCCAGATGAATATTCATTCCACCCATAGAATTTCCCCTGTCCCTCTCCGTCCATCATATTTAATATTTCATTAACTGAGAAGATAATCATGAAAGAAATCTTTAATATTGTCAATGACCTTTTGCATGATGTTATGAAATAACTGTCTTCCAAGATTTGATCTTTTTTATGATGAATCCTTATTTGAGTTGTTACCCACTAAATTTTTGTGGTGTGTTTGCTTTTCCTCTAATTTAAAGGTCATAGTAAACAATTATATTAAGTTTCTGGAAAAAATTCTTTCTCACAAATTAATCTTTTGCGTCTGATAATTTTCTGTCTAGACATAATTCTGAATGGGGAATTATTATTATTAAATAATAAATTGCATTTATATGATTTCTTTCATATAAGGATCTTAATACACTTTACAAACTATTGGTAAACCACTGTTAAAATAGGTATCTCCATTTGGCAGATGGGGAAACCGAATCAGAGTTTCTATGAACTAGTGTGTCCCAAAATCTCACAGCATATCAGCAGAAGTGCTAGGAATAAAATCTAAGGTGTTGACTGAAAGGACCCTGCTCTTACCACTAGACATACGAGGTCAGATCCTCAGTTAGTATAAATCAGCATGTTCAGTAGAGCTATGATAATTTACACAAGCTGAAGCTCTTGCCTTGTATCTCCTTGCTGAGAATGCCAGCACAGTATGTGTGTCACAAACTAGGAAGTCTAATTATATCATTATACAGCCAAAACACACATTTCCATTTAATTGTGAATAAGAGTTACTCAGTAACACTTTGTTTGCTTCCCCAAGCGTGAGCATGACAATGTGGCAGCATCTGAGGTGTGAAAATAACCAAGATCCATTTTGGACCAACACAATAATAGAAATCTAAACAAGGCATCCTTATCCAACATCACTGCATATAGTGCAAGAATTGCAGGTATTTTAGATCAGTATTTAGGGGTTGCAAAATGTAGGTACTATGGTTCAGATTTTCAAGCGCTCAGCATCCACAGGCAAGGTCAGGTTTTCAGTTCAAACAGTTCAGTTCTCCACTTTGGCTATATTTTCCAAAGTGTTCCATACCTGGCAGCTCCTGTTATGGCAATTATTGCCTGATTTTTAAAATTGCTCAGTTCCCCAATGTGCAGAGCTGTTTTGAAAATCTGTCTGCCTAAACAGGAGCTGAGGTCTTTTAAGACTCTGGCGGCAAGTGGGGAATTAAGGGCAGAACTACATTATTAAAGTGTCACTATGGTTAGATAAGCTGTTCTGCCAAAACTTCATCATATCTGCTGAGTTCACTGACATAAAACAAGTTTTCATTCCTCTTAGCCCTGCAGATCCAATGCACCAGTGGAGAGCGTGAGCTGCATCCTATTCTGGTTCCTGCAACATCAGCAAAGCTGGCAGTTTACACCTCATGCTGATGGGATAAGTAGAAAGAGGATAACTAGATATTGAGCTTCTGAGGGTATTTACAGCTCTGGCAGTTAAAAATATCTCTTTTGACTAGAAAACTGAGCAAACTGGATCTGAAAGGCATTGAGAAGGAAGAACTATGGGGAAAAATGCACTGACATTTTTAGTAATTTTTTAAATTTAGTTCTGAATTATCATTTTCTCTGTGTCTTGAACAACAGAAATGTAGGGCCTGATTTTCAGAGAAGGTTGTACCATTTGCCCCTGCAAAAACCTTACATGTGAAAAGCAGGTACTTGTGTGCAGAGGTGCCTTTTTTGTGAGAGTAACTTCAGGTTTCTGTAACCATGCCCTTACGCCTTAATGTTAGGCCTTGTCTGCATGACAAAAATATACTGATTTAAATACATCCATTTAGAAACTGATTGAATTAAATCAGTGCAACCCAATTGTGTGCAATCCAATTATTCTTATTTCAATTTAAGGGTTTGTCTACACATAAATTTGCACCAAAATAACTTCAGTTTTAATTCACACTTTGAGTCATTTTGGTACAAATCTATGTATGGACATTCTGATTGTGGAACAAAAGTGTCCTATTTCAATTTTGTAAGCTCTAAATAGGATATTTTTGCTCTGAAATAAGAATGTCCACATGTTGACTTGGACAGAAATAACTAATGGTATGAATTAAAACTGATTTGGTTATTTCAGTGCAAGTTTGTATGTAGACCTCTTATAAGACTGTCCCATACTGATTTAGCTTAAGTTGTCTCCTTCTATAGAAGAGCTGACTATTATTATTATTATTTTATTACAGGGAGTTTATGGAACTATTTCTAAAGATTTTAAGGGAAAGAGAGAGCGATTACTTAAAAAAATTAAATTACATTTAATTAATTAAAATTAAAATTAAAACTTTTTTTGGCTTAATATTTTTCAAGGTTATTAGTATTTCTAGTCATGTATCAGGAATTGCTGGTAGTTGTTTTAGTGAAAGAAACAAATGGGAGACAACTGATTCCTCTGACTGACACTTACAGATAGTAACTTTTTGTTTTGAGCTTCTGAGTGTTTCCCTAGGTTGTTCAGTAATGGGAGCTTGAAGCCATATAATAACAGCATAACTCTATACTTTGTGTTCTGTACACTCTTTGCTATATTATGTACTTAGTATAAATTATGGAACAAAACTCAGTTGAAATATGTTAACAGAAACATGGGGTGCAGTTCGATGAGATTCTGGGATGTGTTCAATGCCCTCAGCACCTATTGACTTCAGTGGAAGTTAAAGGTGCTGAGTACCTCCCAATGGTGTGCACAGCGCCTTACCGGATCCAGGTCAGAAAACAGCACTTGAAGGCCATCCAGCATGTTCCTCTTGTCTGACCTGTTCTTGAATCTCTGCAGAGAAGATGTATCACCTTAGGAAGTTATTTCACTGCCCAATTGTTCCTACTGTTAAGAACTTGCCCTAATATCTAGCTTAATCTTAAATGGGGACTGTTATGCTTGTTACCTGCCAAAATCCGAGTTTACATTTCTGTGTTCTCTTGCAAATATTGTGGCCATCACTAACCCTCTAGCAGAGCAGAGAGCTGCATTCCTTACACTGCTTGAGGGTTTGATGATATCATCAACTGTTGCAGGTGAAATATCAGCTCTGAACTCAGGTTTTGGCAGGCAAGTAAAAAAAAGAAAATATTTCCCACCCTTTTGCTTTCTTTCTAAGGTAATGTGTTTTCCCTTTAAATATTTAAATTTAATTTAAATATAAATTTAGCACTCATGAAAGGGCAAGATATATTGCCTTGAAGACTGGAATCTTTTCTGCACAGAACACATATAGCATTGGGCAACAGCAGCAGTGAATACTTCCCCGACCCTATCCTATCTTATGTTTCAAGCCTGACTTGAGGTATCTCCTACTGGGTGAGAGGGACTTCTGAAGCCCTCGGAAGAGGGGTTAATTAGTTCAAATTGAGATGATGGTTTCTATGATTTGGAAATTAGATTGTGACACCAAATTTAAGTCAAATAAATCACCAAAGAGCCATCAGATGATAACATTTTGCCTTTTAAAATGTATGTGTTCAGTAATTTTTTAGACTGTGCGTACACATTTTATTAGTGATTTGCAATCTTAAATGATGTATTTATTTAAGTAGATGAAACTAAGAAGCTTGTCAGTCCATATTGAAACTAGACATGCTGCTCTCCCAGAAACCAAGGATTTCTCACAGCAAGAGGAATAACAAAGTCCAAAGTGTGGGCAAAACGTGCCCCATCCAGCTCGCACGCATCCAGACAGTGTTTCTGATTCAGGTCCTCTGGACCCAACATACAACAGTGGTCTAGAAGACTGAGCACAGAGTTGAGAATTAGGTGACCAGGAGCCTCATTCTCTGGGGAATACCTCGACCATGAGGGGATCCCAGGATGGTGTACAGCTGCCAGAATGATTCTGTGCTGTCTCCCCTCCCCAGCCCCTGACACAGAGAGCATGGCCAGACTCCTCTTAGCTCTGGCTAGTCTCAGGTAGTGGGCAGCTCTAGAGAACATTACAGTTAGCAGCCCTGAAGCTGCTTTAACTTAAGCAGGAGACTGGGCAGGTCCCAAGCAGGGTCAGAAACTTAGGAACAGGCTACTGAGTCTAATCCTGACTTGCTGTGTGACCTTGGGCAAGTCACTTAGCCTCTCTGTGCTTCAGTTTCCCCATTTGTAGAAAAAGATGTACCTACCTTTTTAAATACTTTGAGGTCTGGGCAGAAGGTGTTATGTAAGTGTTAAGTGATTTTTATGACTGCTTCATTATCGTCCAGCTTCTCTGGCTTCAACATGGCTGGTACAGCCTACTATCTGGTCCTTTTTTGATTGCTTTTAACAAACCTGTTTTCTCACTATTCCCCTCCATTCTCCTTTCCTGGTTGTGCACGGCTGTCACAGGGTCTGCTGAGAATAGCAGGTATATCTTGGCATTTTCTGCACTGTATCTGACCTTAGTGACAGTGATGCTAAATAAAACTGACCAAAGGAAGTATGGAAAAGCAGAAGGTTAAAGCAGCAACAAGGTAACAAGGAAAGGAAGTCTGGATGTGGAAGTCGGGCTGACAAGTGCTGAGGTGCAGAAAAAGGTAGCACACGAGCACTTCAAAAGATAAAGTACTGTGCGCAAGTACCAAAGGAGACAAGAAGCAGTGTGAGCTAGACGAGTCTGGCAATAATAATAGCCCCTTTCTCTGGAAATGGAGAGATTGTGTGGAGAAGCAATTTAACAAGGCAGGGAACGCCAGGACAAGACAACCAGACATGGAGGATCTGTGTCTGGGGATATTTTCAGGAGATTTTGTACAACTCCTTGGTAAAACCCTAGCTGGAGCTGAAATGATGCTCTGCTCACTGTTTAGTTAATAATAATTAAATAAAAGACCAAACAAACACTTAGCTTTCGAAAGATTTATAAAGGAAGTTCAGTAATAACTGTTCAGTTAACTGAAGAGTTCAGCTTCAGCAGGGTTGGATGAAAAGTGCACAAGGCAGTGGAATAAAAAGTGATTTAAAATTCTGGCTGGTGAAGACCCTTCGACCTTGGGAAACTTTAAAAAAAAATCTCCACTAGTTCTAGCATCAGTTCAGCTGAATAGATGGTAGCAATAGTTTGGACAAGGCTCTTGAGACCTTAGCTAAAATGGTGGTAAAAATAAGTCTGGCTGCTGGAGCCTTTTCTGTACTATGACTCTAGGGCCACCTGCGTTGTCTCTCTTAACCGGACCTAGGAATTCTCTCTACAGATGCAGAACCTAGAGCACTCCTTATGGGTACGTGAAGTAGTACTCCTGCCAGACAATGGAAACCAGAGCTCCCCTTTTTCCTGACGAATAAGTGAGCTCATGCTCATACTGGGAGGAAGGATCCATTTAGACAGCAGTAAATGTTCCTAAATGCATTGGACAGTGTGAGCAATTAGAAAAAGGAATTGCTCCAGAGTCAAGTGGTGAGAGTAAACAGGAGCTTGAAAGGGGCTCTGATTGTAAAGGGAGGAATGTGTGTCTAGTCTTTCCCAGTCTGGAGGAGGAATGATGGCGGAAGAAGCAGGAATGATGATCACGCAAGTTGCAGCAGAAAGAGACTTAAAACTTCTTTCAGTGCTTTGTTGACAACACTTGATAAAGTGTCATACTTGGGGATCCCCCCCAAGTAAAAAGTGAGGATCAGATGATTGTACGGCTTGTCAGCTCTTCTGATTTGTCAGGTCTGATTTCAATGTCACCTGGGTCAAGGTTCAACTTTTTCATAGTATGTGTCAAATCTCAGCAGATTATCTCATGGACACCCCTCTTCCAGTTGCAATCACGCAACGTCCCTCATGCAAATGCACCAATAATAGAAAAGTGGTGATGGGCCTTTGATGGATCGTATTTGAATAAATAAGACTACAATGTTCAAACTAGGATGCCTAAAATTAGGTCAATCCATATTTGGCCCCACTGAAAATCAAGATACTTATCTGCATGCCTAAATATTAATATAGGGGCCAGCTTTAGAAATGGAGGTTTTAAAAACATAGCACAAGATTCATAAAAGAAGTTTGTGGTAAAGACCCTAGGGACATCTTTAGAAGCAGATGGCAGCAGGGATGTTAAATAGCAAAATGTGACCCAACATCTCTTTGCAGACCACCACCCAATTGCTCTCCAGGCCTCAGAGCTAGGCTGAGCTATTCAACAAAACCTCACCTGCTATTAGCACTTTAGCTGAGGCCATAAACACAATCACTAAAGAAGTTATCTGCAGGATCTGAAGCGGGAATCACTTTCACAATTCACATTTTAACTCAACAGAGATTACCGCACTGCAAGGACAGTCATTAGCAGCAGAATCCACCTGGAATCCTATTGCAGGGTTTCTTGCACCTTTCTCTGAAGCACTGACAGATACTTGGGCTAGGTGGACCAGTGCTCTGATCCAGTATGGCAATATCTATGTGTCTGTGCTTCAAAATGAGGTCACTGCTTTGCTGTCAGCGACTACCCATTGAGATGCTGCAGGCAAATTGCAGGACATTTTCACTGTGAAATGTCATCATCAGTTTTGTTCAAACATTTAATGATTAACAATTATTTTATTAATACTTTGTACTTCTACAGCACCTGTTATTCAGGGATCTCAAAGACTTTACAACCTTTAGTGAGTTCAGCCCCACAGTTCCACTGTGTAAAACAAGCCACTGGCCCAAAGCCACAGACGAAGCCTGTGGTAAGTAGCTCCCCAGTTGTGCCTTGGATTTCTATGGCGCTGCACACCCACACATATTGACAGGGGTTCATACATACAGTCAGTATTTGTGAAAATTTATCAGCTACTCCATTCCCACATTCTTAGCAGGAAGAGCCATGAGGATGGCTTGTGGGGAGCTGGCAGATTACTCCAGGCCCAGATTCTTCCAGCGCAGGGCTCTGTAGGGAGTGTTGGCTATGAGTAAACTGACAGTTACTCCTCTCTCAGCAGGAATCATTTATTTACTACAGCATGCTGCAAAATACTTGTTTTTTTCTTTTCTGTCTTTCTTTTTTTTTGGTTAAGTTCTCCTCTTCTTCTGTCTCTGTTGGTAAGGAGGGGGAGCTTCACTTGTAATAGCAAGTCTCTCCTCTACTAGCCATGAGTTGTTCTTATAACTGAGGCTGCCTGGAAACCTTTGGGTGACATCACACCTCCTCTGTGCAAATTCATCATTTGTCACGGAAAAACCATCCACCCCCACACAACTTCCTTCCTCCCCAGACTGGCAAAGAGAAACTGTCCATTCTGCCATCACCGACCTAAACAGCCATGAAAACACCCCCACTCCCACAGCCCCTGCTGCACACACAAGTAGGAGGAGGGAAGAGGTGTCAGATGTGAATAATGTAGTCCTGTTTTCTTCAGACATGGATTCCGCTGTTCCTGGGCAGTGTGGCTTGGCTCCCTTCGGGGATCTGGGTCACACAAGGACTTTTTGTCCTGAGACTAATTCTGGTGCTGGCAGTCTCACATCTGCCTGCCAGGTGAGACAGGTCACCAGCTGCAGGTACAGCACATCTGGACTGTGGAGGAAGCCAAGTCCGGACCGCTAAAACAAACACAGCAACTTCACCGTAGCAGGCTATAGGAATTTGGGTTGGGGGAAAAAAAAAAACCCCAAATCCTTGGGTGGAATGAGCTGCTGAGTCTGGTGATTAATGTCTGCTGGTGTTTCTGAGGCTGTATGAAAGGCAGGTAACTTGCGGATCTTGATACGTACATGTTTTTGGCACAACTTGAGAGTCACTGGAGGGGAGCAGCAGGCTGATCTTTCAGACTCGCTGCAGCAGAACCACCAACACATGGGCTGCTCTGGAGCGCTGGCAGGCAGGCCGGAAGAGGAGGGACGTGGTTGGGGGCGCAGGCGTCTGTCTGTGCGTGTCCATTTAAGCTGTGGTGAAGAGGCGCGGTCTAGGTGTGGGCTGAGACAGGGCTGTGCGTGGGGAATGAGACAGAGGGCGTCTGGGATGGCGCGACCAGGTGGCTGGTTCCTACTCTATTAGGTAGCAGGATTGAGAGATGGCGGAGTGGGAGAAGGATTTGTTAGCAGGTCTGTTAGCTTGTTGGGGGTGAGGCGTGGGGGGGGGGGGAGAGAGGGCTGTCGGAGCGGTGAGCAGGGACGGTGAACGGGCGAGGATCTGGGAAGGAAAACGTGGTGGTGTTTGCCTTGGCTACCGGGGAGTGAGAATGGAGCTTCTGGGAGCGGGTGAGGATGTCTGGTTATTCCTGCCGCAGAGCTGCCTGGTGGGCTTGAGCAGGGAATGGGGAAGGATGTTTGGACAAGAAGAGCCTTTGAAGCTGCTCTCTCGTTCCTCTTCTCTGGACCAGCTCCCCTCCTCCCCCTATAAAGCCATTAGGCTCTGGTGCCAGCCCTATCTCTGCTCCATCTCTAGCTGTTCCAGCCAGTGCATTCACAGACCTGCCCTGGGGGAACGGGATTGGAGGGGGGGAATTATATGGGGTCCTTTTGAAGGGGAGGGGAGGACTATTTTCGGGAGGAGGGGAGCTGTTCGTTTGCTGCCGTAGAGGCCAGATCATTTCCGAAGCGGCTCTGCATGACAAAGGGGAAGGGGCGAGTTTCTCCCTTTGATCTGCCCCCTGCCAACCCCACACACCTGCCTGTGCGCCCTCTCCCGGTTCCCTTTCAACCCTCCCCAGCAAACAGAGACCCGAGGAAGAAATACCATAAGGAGAGGGCTGTCTCTGGATCCCCCACCTCTGGGGCTGGGGCTAAGTGACTTGGAGATACCATCGGACAGGGGTTCGATGATGGGGGGCGGATAAAAGGAAAAGACAGTAGCGTGCATAGGTCCAGGGTTTTGACTGTAGAGGTGCATGTCTGCACGGTTGGTCAGTATATTTCCCCGGGATTGTCACCCTGCTTTTATGGGGGTATTATCGCTGGAAAATATGAATGCCAAGGGGAGAGGATCCATGGGAGGAGGAGAGGTCTTAGGTATGTGTGCCCGTTAGATGTTGTCCTGTCCACCCACGGCCCTTCTCTGCAGAGCTTCACACCGAAGGTCAGCGAGCTTGCGCTGGGTGAAGGGATCCAGGTTTCCACTGTCAGATCAAGGAGCTCTGTCCCATCCACTTCTGGAACAGAGGTTTGGCCAATAGCCGGCTTCTGTGCAGTCAGCTTGGGATCAGACCCTTTACCCCAGTGACTCCTGTGTCCCAGGAGCTTCTTCATTACCTCTACAACTGCAAAAGGGCCTCAGGCCAGATCTTTCCCTCTGAGGCTATACCAACGCCCAGCGCCTCCTGTTCGATCCGGGAAGGGGCCACCGGATGGGTCTTGCATGAGGCAGGGAGGAGAAAGGGGAAAGACCCGGTGAAGAGGGGCTTGCATGATTCACTCTCTTCCCCCCACCAGGGTTATCCCCATTGGCTGCTCTCCTTGCACTTTGCTTTGCAAGCTCCCTGGGCGCATAGTTGCCCTCGTTCCTGGAAGATCTCCAGGCGGCTGGCAATGTGGGGAGGGCTGGATTCCCCCCTAGTGCGCACCTAAAGAAGGGGTGGGGGTGTTAGGTTAGCTGTGTTAAAAAGGGGGCGCCTGCTGCTCTTCTCTCCTTTCCCTTTTCCCTCCTCTTTTTCTTTTCTCCAGTGCAGTCCCTCTCGCCTCTCACTCTGTTCCTTCCTTTTCTCTCTCCTCACACGCCTTTTCAGGGCTCTCTCTTCCCTCTCCTCCCCCTACCCAAGTGTCACTAGCTGAAAAACCCTGGAAGTGTTGTGCATTCCCAGGGACCCTGGCGTGCGAACCAATCAAAGGCAGATGGACCCTCATAAAAGCCCTGCAGGACAGGTCCCTGAGTGCTGCTGGCCGGTCACTGGGGAAGGGAGCAGGGCGGGGGAGGGGTCTGCACATAGGGCAGGCGGCTGTGCGCAGGGGTCCCGCCTGGAGAGCTCTGGAGCGGAGAGAAGTGGGAGGGGGCGCTCGGCTTCCCAGGAGCAGGACCCTGCTGTGATCCCCGCGCGCACGTTGGACTCAGGCCCCTCTCCGGGGTTTCTCCTCGTTTTGCAGGGAGCCCTGTCTTGGAGGCTGTCGGTTCAAGGGCTCTTCCAAGGGCGCCGGAGCCGGGAAAAGCGCACGATGTCTGGGACCAGGCTGCTGCTCACAGCCGCTCTCCTCTGCAGCTGCACCCAGCTCCTGGCGGAGGCGAATTCATGGTGGTATGTCTCAAGTCACTGCTTTCCCTTCTTTGTCCTCCGTTGGGGTTCAGATCTCCCTCTGCTCCTCAGGGCAAGGGGACTTCGTTCCCAGCCAGGGGAGTCAGGGCTTCTCGTCCCCCCGAGGCTCCTGGGGCGTTGCGCACAGGTTCGAGTGGTTTTCTTGCTGTACCTGCAAGAAGTCTCCAGATCCCCCCCCCCTTTTTTTTCCTCCCTCCACCTTGGAAAGAAACACACCTCCCTTCCCCACCCATTCTGTTTGAAAGAACAATTTGCAGGCATCTCTTGTGGTTGCCTCTCTTGACTTGGGGAAAGCCTTTGCGAAAGAATAGTGAAGGTTTCCTATTCATTGTCAGACTCTGGACAAACGCCGGCCAGTCCTCCTCCCTCCAAAGACGGAGGGGAAATGTCCTCCGTTCAGAAGGCATCGCTGATATTTGGCAGTTTCTAGGAAACGGTTAACTCCTTTTTGCAAAGTCTCAGCCCATCTCCCCAGCCCCTTCCTTCCCCCGCCGGAGAGTCTTTTGTGTTTTAACTCGGGTTACAAACGCACTGTGTGTTTGTTCCTGCCAAAGCCTGGGAAAGGACTAGCATCTGGTAGAGCCGCACCAGAAAGGCGCCCAGATGAGAAGTACTCCCGGCCTGAGCGTCTGAACTCGGGCTTGGCTGGCAGGAAGGGGCTGGCTCAGAACCGTGTCTGAGGCCTGGAGACGCTCCGAGATCGGAACTCGCGGATTCTTTTTTTGGGTCTCTTTCCCCTCTTGTTGACGTTTTTCTCGTTCCAGGTCTTTGGCTATGAACCCAGTTCAGAGGCCTGAGATGTACATTATAGGAGCCCAGCCGGTGTGCAGCCAACTCCCAGGGCTCTCCCCGGGTCAGCGGAAACTGTGCCAGCTCTACCAGGAACACATGGTGTACATCGGAGAAGGAGCCAAACATGCCATCAAGGAGTGCCAGTTCCAGTTTCGGCAGAGGAGGTGGAACTGCAGCACAGTGGACAATACCTCTGTCTTCGGCAGGGTCATGAAAATAGGTAAGGGGCTCGAGCCGCAGCGGAGCCAGAGAAGAGGTGGCCCAGGCAGGACCGGGAGTGGTTTGGTTTTTTTGCATTTTTTGCGATGTGGATCAAGTTTGATCGGCTCAAATACACATTTAGGAGCAGGGGCCGCCCATTAGCTGAGCTGCACAATCTTCATTTAACGAGTGAAGCGGTTCCATTTCCTGAAACGCGCCTGCTTCTGAAGTGAGCCGGGGAGGAAACCTTCCCGGGCCGCGTCCCCCGTGGGAGCTCACGGCCCGTAGCGGCAGGGCCCTCGCTCTCCGATCCGGGTCCAGCTTGGGCCCTGGCACCGGGCCTCGCCTCGCGCATTTCAGCCCGGAATTCGGAGTTGGCTTTTAGGGGGAGGAGGGAAGGTTGGTTGGGTTTTTTTTGAGGGTGTTTCTTGATTTTTGAGGGTGGCGCGGGAAGAAGATAAAAGCGGTGACAACCGATCCGGGCTAAAGGCTCGGTCCAGAGTCTCCGGTTCCAGGGAGCGCGGCTCAGCGCAGCGCAGCGCAGCGCGCGGACTCCCCGGAGCGGTGGGTGGCTGGGTGGGTGGCAGCCCCTCCGTTCTGTGTTTACCTGGAAGGGAGGTTTGGACAATTCCTGCCCCGCTGGCGGTAAGAGGCGCATTGACGGGCCATCGCCGCGCTTGAATCGAGGTGTGACCTGGGCACATTGTCCCCGCTCCTTTTGAAATGCAAGCCTCTGATGGCAAGGCACTGAGAAATCCGGGCTCAGTTTGATGTGTCCGACCGCCAGGACAATAAAGAGAAGGTGTTAAAATGGGAGTAGGGCCACCCCCCACCATCCCACTCCTTCAGCCAGGACCCCACCCGCAAAGCCAGTGATTTGCTGTTGAATGACCCATGCAGCACTAATCCCCCCTCCCCAGGCATTATGGGCAGCAGATCAGGGATACCAGGGAATGGGGTAATAGTCCTATGTAGGCTCCCTGGGACGCCGCCCTCAGGAGCGAGCACCGGGAGCAATCAATGCATCTTTAACTTCTCCCTGCCTCTCGGCCCTGAAGCAGGCCTCGCTCGGAGCCGCAGGCTCGATCCAGCGGCTGGAGTTGGCGGAGCTTTGTGTGAACGGAATCAGTCTGACGTGCTCAGAGAAAACCGGGCTGGAGGGTGGGTCACTAACGCATTCAGAGCCTGCAGATTCCCAGCCCCCTCCTCTCAAAGCCCAGCGGATTCTCTCTCCCCTTCCAGCCCCATCACATTCCCCTGCCTCTCCCGACACACCCATTCTGATCCTCGCCCCCTCCCTGACACATACTGTCAGCCTCCGGCACCGCTCCTGAACATACCTAGGGCCATATGCACTTTCCTGTGCTCCTCCAGAAGGAGGGTGAGGAGATGTTGCCATCCCAAGGCCAAAAGCATATCTGGTGTGTTTGTGTGTGTGTGTGTGTGTGTTTTAAATCTCCAACTGCCAGAAGCTGGGACTGGAGGACAGAGGATGGATCACTCCATAATTGCCCTGTTCTGTTCATTCCCTCTGAAGCACCTGGCACTGGCCACTGTCATAAGGCAGGATAGTGGATTAGCTGGGCCATTGATCTGACCCAGTATGGCCGTTCTTATGTTTTTGAGTCACCGGGTGGGAGACGGGACTGGTGTGGGACAGGAACCTAAAACATTAACATCTGCCCTCCAGGGAATGACAAGTGAATCAACCATGAAGGGAAGCGTTTGAGGACGGAGCTATGTAATACAATAACAGGAACTGCCTTCCCATGTAGAGTGTATGGGCCCCTGGTGGGCATTGCTTAACTGGATCCAAAGCAAGGGGTAAATTTTGGCTCCCAAAAGAAGTTATAGCAACTCAACAAGGACAAGGCTAGGGAAGTGTCCTAATTAGAGATGTATTCCATTCCCCTTCAGTACCTCTCCACTCATCCCCATGAGTTAGGAGAAGATTCCAAACTGGGATGGGGCATTCAGAGTGAGCAGAAGGGAAGCAAGTTCTCTGGGTGGAGGAAAAGGAGGCACAAACGATAAGCAAGGGGCACAGGGAGGGCAGAGGTTATTGGGGAGAAGGATCCAAAATGGATAATGGGGAAGGAGTAAAAACAGAGAAAGGCCCTCCTTTTAATTAAAGTGATCCTGGTAACTTGGCCCACATTTTGGTTTTGGTGGGAAAACAGTGGTGGCCTCTGTGGGTGTCTAGGCTGTGTGCAGTGGTAGGTGTCTCTGATGGTTATGGTGTGTGCAGTGCTGGGTGTCTGGTAGCAGTATTGGTGTAGGTGTTTCTGGTAGTTATGGCATGGGTGGTGATGGGTGTCTGTGGTAGGGAGGGTGTGTTTGTGTGGTGGTGTGCATGTGTGTCTAGTGGTATGTGTGTGGTGGTGGTTGGTGGGGCCATGGTTTATGGGGTGTCCATCATTTCTTTTATGATCATTCATCATTATTGTCTATTATTGAGTCAGTGACAAGCTGGTACATAGGGTGATGTTATTCCTGCCGTCTCTTTTCTCCTAGGCTTAAGGATAGTTCTTCTGAATTGTTTTTTATGAAGAATCTTCTATAATTTCAGATAATTGGAGGAAATATGTTTTTGATATTGGCATAGAAAGCCAGTCATTTCAATCTCTTCTGTAATATGCTGATTGTAAAGTCATTCTTCTCTGAGTTTGTACTGTGATTTTATCTCCCATTTTTAATCTATAGTCCTCAATTCTGTATTGCATCCTGGTTCCTTTATGCTATTCCAGTGGCATAAAGGGGATGGAAACCAGATGAATTTCCTCACTGGGGAATATCCCCAGTGGTACAGAGTATGTCAGACTATGGGGAGATGTGAGGGGATAAGCAGTGGAAGAAAGAGGGTCTGGTCAGAGCGCTCTAACAGTTCTGGTCTGTAAGCCAACAATCAGGGTATAAATTATAGAAGCCCCAAGCACTATTCTACGTTATGCTGGGGGCTAAACCAGCCCCCATAAGCACCAAAATCCAGGAAGTGCATAGGTGGTGTGAAGCCAACTTTTCCCTTCATCCTAGTCATAAGACTACACCAAGCACAGTTTGGCCACAGCTTAGAAATGCAGGACCTAGTTTACGGTCACTTGGTCTACGTTTAATAAGTCTGTCTTAGTTTTGTATATTTTACAGTGGTAAGGCAGTCTGCTAGCATGCAGATTTTGTGCAGGGATGTGCAGCCCTTTGACTGGTTGAGTTATATTTGTTTTTCCCAGTGACTGTCTGTCAGCATTGTTATAGGTTTTGGTCTAATCTAGTCTCTCGTCTGGCAAGGAGAAATTTCTGATCACTGAGGTAAAGAAATTACCCTTCAGAAATTGGTCCCTGCACTATTAATAGAGATTTCATACATTCCTTAAGGCTGCATTTCTTAAAGGGGAGACTAAAGAAGCATATAATGTAATGTAAAGAATTTGCTACTGGGAGTATTTTCTGGAGGAAACCAAATTTTGTTCCCACCCCACTTCAGTCTTACTCTTCTGACTGGGCTGTCCCAAGTTATCCAGCTTAGCCCTATCATTTCTAGAGCTCATTGAAAAATGATATGTTCCATGAAAAATGTCTGGGTTTTGAGTTGGTTTTCCTTCCTTTCCCCTCACCCTCTTTTTCAGTGGCAACATGGAAAAAGGAAAAAGGGAGAAAAAGAAAAGGGGGGTGGAAGGGAGAGAAGGGGGAAAACCAAAATAATTTTTATATTGTGGTTGTTATTCAAAATTGGAAAATTTAAGGGAAAAAAACACTTTCTGCCAAAAAAAAATCATTTTAAAACAAAAACCGTTTTTCATCATAAAAATTTAGAAATACACTTTTTAACCAGCTCTAATTATCTTTTTTGCCTCACTCTCTTCACCAAGTTCAGGTCTGCCTCTCATTTCCTCCCAGGCAATCCCCTTGAAAAGAGTTGCTGGGCTTGGCTCACCATTTGAGTCCAGAAAGGAGAGTCTGTTCAGCTCAAGTCAGCATTTTCACAATTGGCTCCTACAAATCTGTCTATCACATCCCAATATCCTCCTGAATGTGCAGTGGCCACTGGAGGGCAGCAGAGCTTCACAGAGGAGGTACTGGAGAGCTCTATTTGTTAATGACACATGCAGAGAGAACAGATCCTAAACACATGGGGAAGCAGGAGAACCTGGGAACACAGCATAGAACTTATGCTGCACAGACAACCACAGCTCTCACCTGGCCCTGGCACGTAGAGCCAGAATGTGGGATACAAAAACAGGAAGCTTAATATACTTTGGGGTTTATTGCATTAACTCGAATAACATTTTCTGTAATCTCTGTTCACTTCTATAATCACTTTGCTCATTTTTATTGAAAATAACTTATTTTAATTGTGATGTGACCTTATATTTGTGTGGTACAGTACAGGGGTAAATTTGGGTCTGAAATGAGGGATAACTATTGTAATGAAGGGCAGCTGAATGGGGTGAAGACAATGCACTCACATGTGTTCAGACGCCACTGTGCCAGACCTTACAAAAACCTAGACAGACAGATCTACACATTTGCTTTGTACAAGAGATGATCCTGAGTCAAACCTGATCACGACTTCATGACTGATCTGGCCCGTACCAAAACTGGAGGTAAAAATGTCCCCAAACTTTGATGGGTTTGAAATCCAGGTTTGAATTTTACACCTTGGGTTAATGCCTACTCTATATTTTCAGGATATGGATCTTAAATATATATCAGGCAGGCAGGCCCAGGACACTGCTGCTGTCAGACTCCTTCTTAGCTGATTATGCTGTAAAGCCTGCTCTACAGATTTTGTACCAGTATAATTATCTTGGTTAGAGGGTTTTCGGTGGTTTTTTTTACGGATATAGTTATACCTGATAAAAGCCCTAGTGTATAATTATAACTGGTATAAAAGTGCCTTATATCAGTATAGCTTATTCCCTTTTCCATATAGGAATGAACTATACTTGTATATTAAAGAGACAAGGTGGGTGATGTAATATCTTTTACTGGACCAACAAGTGTTCAAGCTTATACAGAGCTCTTTTTCAGTTCTGTATAAGCTCAGAAGCTTGTCTCTCTCACTAACAGAAGTTGGTCCAAGAAAAGATATTATTTCACCCACCTTGGCTCTCTGTACCTGTATAAGCATTTTTATACTAGTATAACTGCATCCACACTTACAGAGGTTGTACCATTTTAACTATACCAGTATGAATAACTTACAATGGAACTTGGGCTGCTCTAAAACCCAGTTTCATAATCACAAACAGCCCAAGGTCTTGCCTAGTTTATATACAATTACATGGGAGGCTGCTACCACGCAAAAGATTGGGGAAATACGTCAGATACATTACAGCACACACACCACACATGCACTGTGGCATAAACATGCTGCAGCAAGGATGCTGTACATGCATACAAATACATATCTGCTAGAGGGGGAAGACCTATTTCACAACTTATTTAGTAGTTATTTCTCTTCCCCTTCAGAAACAAGGAAACCAGTGCAATAACAGCAGCTGACATGCTGTGTTGAACTAAGTAGAAAAACAAAAGCCAGACATAATAGCACATCTCACTTTGCCATGAGAGAAAATGATTCCATGAATCATTCCTACTCTCCCATAGTCCAGCAGAAAATGTCACAGGTGACTTGTACCACTGGGTTTCATGGGGGTTCTCTTTAAATGGTAAGTTCTCTCCTTGTTTGCATTTTAGTAGGAAAGTTTCCCAAGGAACCACTCTCTGCAAGGGTGGTGCCCCTCACAGTCCTGCCTTTGTCTTGGGTCGTTAACCACTAAACTGGTGATAAGTTGCTAATAATGACGGTTTCTCAGGATGTGCAAATTGGAAGAAGACACCCAAAGCACTAGCTCAGTCCTGCTAAGGGGGATTAAGGGCCTGATGCACGATTTACAAAGTATTCTTAAAATATCCATCGAAGCATGTATCTACACTACAAGAAATACAGTGGAACAGCTGCAGCGCTGCTGCTGTAGTGCCATCGTGTAGATACTTGCTACATCATGGAAGGGGGTTTTCCATCGCTGTAATAAATCCGTCCCCTCAAGAGACAGTAACTAGGTCAACGAAAGAATTCTTCCATCCACCTAATGGTGTCTACACCAGTTCTAAGGTGGACTTAACTATGTCTCTCTGGGGTGAATTTTTCACACCCCTAAGCAATGTAGCTAGGGTGAACTAAGTTTTAGGTGTAGACCAGGCCTAATTCAGTTAAGAATATTAGGGGGCAATTTGATACTGGGATTTGGTAGTAATACATTGGAACTGTAGCTGTTCACACTTAGGTTGCTGGTTCAAATGAAGCTCAGGTAATCATTATCTATATCATCTGAAGGCTGTTTGGTGACATACATGCAAAACTTGGAGAGTCTCAGTTCAGTTCAGTTATTTTTATATTGAGTGCTGACATTTTTGTCAATGCTGAACAATACTCAGATGGAGATATGATCCATGCCCCAAGGCATTATAATCTAAATTGGACAGACAATACAGTTAAGATATACAATTTGAGCAGAGGAAGGTGGAAACCTCAAAGCAGGGCAGGTCCTAGAGGACAGATATTCAGATCCTCAAAACACCACCATTGACACTAAGACCTTGTCTAAACCTGAAGGTTGTCAACCAGTTTAACACAAGCCTGTTTATAAAGGAAAGTTTTAACAATTAGACTAATATAGTTATACAAGTATAGTTATACAGGCATAGTCCCCTGTGTGGACATTCTTACTGCATTTTAAGAGTGGCTTATTTTGGTTTAGCTTAAACCAATTCCTAGATTACTTTATCTAAAGTAAAATAAGGTAGGGTTTAATGAAACAAAAGTGTCCATTCAAGTGTTTACACCAGTTTAATTAAATTGGTTTAAAATCACCTTTAGTTATACCAGAACAACTCTTGTGTAGACATGGTCTACTTGTACTTTGTCCCCACTTATTTGCAGTCTCACCTGACAGGCCAAGAACTGAATTTTTATGGAGCCTGAACTACCCTCCCACTTCTTGAGCATTCCCTCCAGGTTAGGATCAAAGCACAGTGATGGATCGATGGTGAGGAGTGATGGGGGAAGCTTGGGCTGCTGCTGCCTCTTCTGTGGATAGAGGACTTTCACTTCCAGGGTGCTTAACTGGGCAAGCGCTATTGAAATATAAATAATAAATAATACAATTGTTATTATTAATAATCTTTCACTGATAGTTCCTCTACACAGACACCTCCCAGAATGAAAGCATTAATTTTTTTTTGTTACTGCATATATCATTACCAGGAAACAACCTCAGACCATAAAAGAGACCCCCAGCCTCAGCCTAGGTGTGTCAGAGAGCCAGGTTTGCTATTAGCACTGACTACACTGAAACTGCTGGGATAAGATAGTCAGAGTCTTGTGGATGGACTCCTTCAATACAAACAAGGAGGAATGCAAACCTATGTTATGAACAGCACCTGTTTGACTCACCCATCCTGTCCATCTCCTATCTACCAGTGCAGAGTTGTTCCTTACAGTATATTATCTCATCCTTTTCTCAACCTTATTTTAAATGTCCTGTGCCACTGGGTTCACACCACTTTCCATTGCTGTACAATCTATTAGGTCTCCCCACGAGGGGTGTTATATTTGTCAAAGGAGGTTTGTCTTGTGTTAATCTTCTCATCCTCCTGCTCTCCCAGGTAGTCGAGAGACCGCATTCACCTATGCTGTTAGTGCCGCAGGGGTGGTGAATGCCATCAGCCGTGCCTGCCGCGAAGGGGAGCTTTCCACTTGTGGCTGCAGTCGGACAGCTCGCCCCAAGGACTTGCCTCGAGACTGGCTGTGGGGTGGCTGCGGGGATAATGTGGAGTATGGCTACCGGTTTGCCAAGGAGTTTGTGGATGCCAGGGAAAGGGAGAAGAACTACGCAAAGGGGTCGGAGGAGCAGGCTCGCACACTCATGAACTTGCAGAACAACGAGGCCGGTCGCAGGGTAAGCTGGATGCTGGCCCTTTCTTTTTCCTTGGAGCAGAGGCAGATCAACAAGTCATTGTGTGTTTGTGTGTCAAGTCACTCATGGGTGGGGATGAGGAACAGTATTAGTCACTCAACTATGGGCCAGAGGATAAACCAGTAATGCCCTTGATATGGTGTGTGGTCCTGGTTTCACCATTCTTTTGTGAATTCTATGGTCAAGATCAGTTTGGCACTTAGTTTTCTTTGGCCAGAAAGTGAGTTAGGGCTAGTGAGGAGCTCCAAGGTGTGTCCAAAGCCTTTTGTCTACTAAATCACTGGATGCCGTAGACTTTGTACAGCCCTGGTCCACTTAGGGATTTGAGCTTCAGTCACTTTTTCTTCCCAACACACAACCTTACTGGGGTTGCCAAAGTGGGAACTTGGTGGCAGAGAGGGGGGCATTCCTGTGACACACTGAATTTTCTTTCACCTGTGTCATTCATAGATTCATAGAGTTTCTGGCCAGGGGGAACCTTTAAATCATTCAGTCTGTAAGACCACTACCTTTCACCCAATTATCCCTGTGCTGAGCCCAATAACTTTTGTCTGACTGAAGCATAAGTTGTGTTTGGTTAATGCATGTCTTCCAGAAAGGCATCCAATCTTGATCTGGAGACATCAAGAGATGGAGACTCCGCCACTTCCCTTAGTAGTTTGTTCTAATGGTTAATCATCCTCGCTGTTAAAATGTTGTGCCTTATTTCTAACTTGAATTTATCTGGCTGCAGCTTCCAGCCATTGGCTCTTGTTATGCCTTTCTCCGCTACGTTAAAGATCCTTTTGGTACCATGTATTTTCTCCCCATGAAGGTACAAGCTAAACAGATTGAACTCTTTAAGTCTCTCGTTGTAAGGCACTTTCTTTAGCCCTCACAAACTTTTCTGTCTCTTTTCTGTCTCTCTAGTTTTTCAACATCCCCTTTAAATGTGGACACAGGAACTGTATGTATTATTACAGCATTGGTCTCACAATGCTGTATACAGAAGTAAAATCACCTCTCTACTCCTACTCACCATTTCCCTGTTTATATATCCAAGGATCATGTTAGCTCTTTTTGCCATAGCATTGCACTGGGAGCTCATGCTCAATAGCTTGGCCATTATAAGCCCTATGCCAGTCACTGGTTTCTGGCATACAGTCCACCGTTATGTAGGGATGGCCTGCATTCCTTGTTCCTAGATATATAACTTTGCATTTCTCTGTATTAAAATAATGCCTTTTGTCTGAATAGGTCCAGATTACCAAGAGATCCAGATGGCTCTGTATGATTGCCTTTATTATTTACCATTCTACCAATCTTTGTGTCGTTTGCAAATTTTATCAGGAGTGTTTTTATATTTACTTCCAGATCATTGATAAAAATATTGAATAATGTTGGGTCTAGCACCTATCCATGTGGAACCCACTAGAGACATGCTCATTCAGTGATGATTCCCATTGACATCTATTTTTTTATATCGGTCAGTTAGCCAGTTCTTAATCCATTTAATGTGTTCTCTACTGATATTGTATTGTGCTAGTTATTCAGTCAGAATGTCATTCAGTACTAAGGCAAATGCCTTAAAGAAGTCTGAGTATATTAGATCTATGCAGCTACTTTTATCAACCAAACTTGTAATCTCATTAAAGAATTAAATCAGAATAGTTTGACAAGAAGTCATGTTGCCTGGCACTAATTATATTCCTATTCTTTAATTCTTTATCAGTAGAATTCCATATCAGTTTTTCTATTATTCTGACTCAGACTGATGTCCGGCTAATCCGGCCTATAGTTACCCAGGTCATCCTGCTTGCTCTTTTTGATTATTGGCATAACATTAGCTCTCTTCCAGTTTTCTGGAATTTCACCAGTATTCCAAGGTTTATTGAAAGTGAACACCAGTGGGCCAGAGATCACCTCAGTCAGCTTTAGGATTTTTGTGTGCAAGTTATCCAGGCTTGCTGATTTAAAAACATTTAGATGTTGTCCACTATCCTCCTCAGTTACTAATGGATTAGAAGATACTTACATATTCTGCGATATGAGTAAATCATCCTGCTTTTTTCCAAATACTTATCAGAAATATTTATTAAACACTTCTGCCTTTTCTGCATCATTATTAACAATTTTACTCTCTGCAGTTAGTAACAGGCCTATACCATTATTAGGAGTTCTTTTGTTCCTAATATACTGAAAAAACTCCTTATTGTCCTTAGCTGTGCCAGACATGGATTTTTCCTTGATGTCTTTAGCGTCTCTTATCAGTTTTCTGCACTTCATAAACTCTAATTTATATTGATTGCCATCTATTTCTCCCCTTTTCCATTTGTTATATATTGCTTTTTTATTTCTAATTTCTGTCTTCACTTCGCCACTGAAGCAGGATGGTGTTTTAGCTGGAGTTGTGTTCTTTCTCATCATGTGTCATAAGCACGAATGTCAGCCTACTACTATGAGCTTTTGCATTCCTAGCCATTGATTTGGAAAACCAATTTTGAGGTAAATTTACAGGTGGTGAAAGGCAGCAGACTGACAGCTCTGGCACCCAATATTCTTTTATTCTTGAAAATGTTGAGGGGCTTGGGCTATAACTGTCCTGGCTTTGGAGGGGGTGCTATAGTTTTTTCATTAAACCATGTAAATGTTTAATTATTCCCATTGGCATTTATACGATGCATCTTTCAATGGTATCTGGGTGCTCTGTGTGTTGGTTTGACGGCTGCCAGTTAACGTCTTCATGAATTATTTGCCCCCTATTTTTCAGGACTTTCTTAGCAGTCAGTCCTGCCTCCCTGCGAGGATCAGACATAGCAAATAGCACCCAGTAGACTAAAGGTTCATCTGGACTACAATAATAGCTATGTGAAGGGATCAAGTTAGTAGACATTTGTCCCACAGCATGGTTAAAATGAAGTTCTGTCTTGTCATGTGAACAGGAATCTGTGTCATGACCTCAGATAGTGCTACAGCTTTGTACAGAGCATGGTTGTATCATGGTTCAGGGACTCAGATTAAAACAGTCAGGTCTTGTCTTCAGTACAAGATACAATCATGTTTTAACTGTGTTTGGGCTGCTGTTTTGTACATGGTGGTGGATATGGTTGAATTTGTAGATAAGGCTTTAAGGGTTAGGAGATTTCACAGTCTGCCCTTAGCAGCTAGCCTGAACAAAGGCTTTTACTCAGGGATATGTTGCATTCTCCATCACTTGGAGTCTTTAAATCAAAACTGGGTGTCTTTCTAAAAGATATGCTGAAGATCAACCACATACTATTGGGCCTGATGTGGGAATCACTGGGGGAAATTCTATGGACTGTATTATGCAGGAGGTCAGACTAGATCAGTCCTTCTGGTCTTAAAATATAGAAAAGAGCATGATCTTACATCTCGCTCTAAAACTGAGATGTATTTGGCTTGGATGAATTCCAGTAGTGAGTGCATGCCATGGGGAACACACTAATTCCCATGAGCTTCTTCCTGGGAACAAGCATGTGACATGTTCCTTCTGAATGGGGGTGGTGTGTGGAGAGGTGAGATAACTAGGTGAAAAATTGCAACAAAACCGTAGCCTCTAGGGGACTGTTGTTAAATGTGGAGCCTATCTCCAGGACAATGATTCATTAATATACTGCTCCCTGCAGTGAATGACTGAAAGCTGCAGGTAAGCTGCCTAGAGGGGAATGACACAACCAGGCAACTCGCTCTCTGTCTCACATAGGCACATTTCTCCTTTCAAGGCTGGGAACTCCATTTCTAGCTGATGAAGTTGAACATGAACAATTAGACAGCAAGAAGAATAGCTTCCTGTGCTTGAGCCTGGCATACTGCCAGTGCACAGAGTGGCAGTTTGTGGAGTCCAGTGCAGGGACTAGTGACCCAGCCTGCCTCCCTACACCTGTGACTTACTCACACAGCAGTAGATCTCTATATTGTGCTAAGTTTTCACTTCAAGGATTTTGTGCTTGGGAATC
Organism: Emydura macquarii macquarii; assembly: GCF_026122565.2. Lineage (NCBI taxonomy): Eukaryota > Metazoa > Chordata > Testudines > Chelidae > Emydura > Emydura macquarii. Next base: position 10,068,703 of record NW_027133667.1, read on the forward strand.
TGAAGGACTCCATATATTTGGAAATAGAGACCAAAAGGAAGGAGAAGAACATGAGAGGGTTAGCGGGGTGGGGACCATATAAAAAAACACAGCATGGCTCACATGGCCATATACAGTACCCGTTCCCTGAGTAACCAGTGGTCATTAGCAAGTGGCCTTCAAGTTCCACTCCTATTTTGATTCTTGGTTGAGAGTAGGATTTCTGCCTTCTGGTTCCTGGACAGCATTTGAATTGGGAGAGGGGTGGAAGGATTTTTTCCCCTCTGGTTTTTGCCACATCCTCCCATCTTGGTTCAGAGGCAGAGTTCTTGTGCGAGAGAGTTATCCTTGATGCCTGGTTTGTGTGTGGAGCTTTGATGGTGGAGGGGAAATTTTCCTCTACCCAGAATAACCGGAGGAGGTGGGGAGGGATGTGAAGAGAACAATGTTCTTTTCTGTTTCAGACACAGTCTTGACCCCATCACCTCTCCACTCCACTCCACTCTGGAGTTTCTGAGGTACTGGCTCCTGGCTTTATTGCCCTTGTTTGTTTGTCTTTGACTGTTATCTCAACATGTCCTTTCCTTCCATCTGTCTTTTTCTCCACTTGGTCTCCATTTCCCTCTCTTATTTTCCCCATTTCTTATCTATCTCCCTGTCTCTCAGGCTTTGCCAGTCGGTCCTTCCACACTGTTTACCCAGTCAACATATAGCAGGCCTCAATCATCAGTCACTCCATCCAGTGCCAGGTGAGGCTGGGAGGGGGCCATCTAATTAACCACATAGGAATTCTCCATTAATTCTCTTCCCATCCCCCTTCTTATGAGAGAGGAGTCAGAAAGGAAGTTGAGCCTGTAGAATGGAGGCTTTAAACATTTCCATTAAATGTACTTTCAGACTGATTCTGTGGCAGGGCCATCGATCAGACCCAGTCTTTATATCTTCATGCGGGGTCTGTCATTCTCCACCTTCATCCTAGCTCAGCTAGTAGAGAACCTACAATTTCTCCCACCCTCTCCCCATCACAGCAGCTGAGGGATAGAGAAAGGGAGAGCCATTTTGGGACTAATGCAGTGATGACTCCCACAGTAAATGGATGCGGGGCTGTGTATCTAAGCTAAGTGGGACCAGGCTTACTTCTCCTTAGGGGCTTGTACTGGTAGCGTACACATTCCACAGCATAATCATTACCCAGATGTTTTGAGAATCAGCCATTTAAACCCAAGTCAAAGTAAACTCTGAAGGTCCCATGACATTAACTGAGGGAGATCGAGTTCCAATGTTTTTCTAAAGGAACAAAGCCAAGGATTAGGAAGAAACAAACTACTTTATAAAAACACATGCAAGGGCAACAGAGGCATGAGTAGTTTGGGATTTGACACGACAATAACTAAGAAGTGCTAACAAAATGTATAATAAGCAGGCAGGCAAGTCAGTTAGGAATTAGGAAATGTCTGGTACTCTAAAAATTCAAGTGTAGTCCAGGCTTGTACAGTACAGCAGGGATCCTGAGGTAGCAATGTGGCTGGTGTTTCTCATTTATAGTCCAATCCAAGGCAAGTCCAACAACTTCAGATCTGTAGCTGTTATGTCACACTATGAAGGGCAGTCACCAATAAATCATGCACAGAGGAAATGGAACTAAAAGCCCCTCATCTTTAACGGATCAGAGCATTGACTTCTTTGGGAGTTGGACTGGGCCCCAAGAGATTTACTACTTGAACTGAAGCAGAGTCTCCACTAGCTATTGGCAGTATTAGGCCTTAGGCGCCCTTTATATATCTAGTCACCAGTAGTCTTAGCAGCAGTATTGTAGAATCTCTAAACTAGTTTATAATTTGTTATGAACAAACAGATTACATAATGAGGAGGCAGGTGTAGTTCTACAACACTCTTGCAGCTCTGGTTTAATGTGGATCCCAGCCCTGCTGTCCCCTTGAAAACTGAGTTAAGTTCCTATTAGTGCTGACATTATCACACATGGCTTTGGTGTGTCTGCCCAGTTTTGTGGCTTGGCTTGAATTCAATGTAACGAACAAACCCAACCTGTTTAGTTTCTTTTCATAGATTTTGAGCTTTTCTGTTCTTGTGGTTTTTTTAATGTCCGTCTCTCACCTCATTAGGGTAAGAAGAATCATGACTCGTCTCCCTCACATCATCTACACACACATTTTTGAGAGATTAATGCACACAGGACTATCTTTTTCAAAAGCAACCGTTAATTTTGGGTGTCCAACTTGAAACACTTTGAGACAGATTTTCAGAGCTGCTGTACCCATTGACGTCTGAAATCAGGCTCAAAATAGCTCAAGTTGGGCACTCCGAAAATAAAGCACTGAAAACTAGTGGTTGCTTTTTAAATTTTAGGCTGTACTGTCACAAGATAGCTACGGTATGAGGAAACTGAAGCCTGGTCTACACTTAAAATTTAGATTGATGCATCTACGTTGCTCAGAAGTGTGAAAAATTCATGCTGTAGCTTTGCCAACTCAACTCCAGATGAAGAATGCTTCTGTTGACCTAGCTACTACCACTCAGGGAAGTGGATTATCTAGTGACAGAAAAACCTCTTTGGTCACTGTAGGCTGCATCTATACTATGGGTGTAGTTTGACGATGGCTCTGTAGCAATGCTGCTATAGTCCCCGTTGTGTAGACAAGCCCTCAGGGATTAGTTGTGGTGGAATAATTTGACACAAGGTGGTGCAAAAGTTGCCCTTAGAGCTGTAAAGCGTATGCTGTTATTCTCAGTACCCAGAATAGTGACGCACTGAACAGACATGAATTGTCCTAGGAGAGCAAATGCTTTGCTCGTACACACTCAGTACAAATCTGTTAATTATCCACACCATTACTACAATCCCAGCTGTTCTGCTTTGACAGAGAGTGACTCCTCCAGAAACTGTATTTAGAGTGAACAAAACTCTCAAATGGAGATAAAGGGAAAGGGCCTGGGTACATGGATTTATTTCAAGAGGATGTGGAGATGCTGCTAGAACTATAGCATCACTGAGTCCTGTTTTACTTATAGGAAACTGACCAGTTCCCAGATATTCTGTTGCATTGATTGCTTCTATGGGCTTTGAGGGGAGAGGTGGATATGGTATGTTAGTTCAGAAGACTGGGGAGCATTTCTAGTAGCAGGCAGTAAGGGTAGGTCACTTTCCCCTTGCTGCTTCCTGTGCTTGACTCAGCCCTCCTGCCAGGAACTAGCAAAGATAAAATGGTTTGGACAGGCCCACGTTTGTGGGCACTGTGGAAATGGTAGGGGATCAGTTGTAATGACGATGGCAATGGTAAAGGAGTAAGAAAGATTGTGTCTACTTTGGGGAGAGAGAGAATTGAGAGATAGTGAAGGCTTCTAAGCAAGGAAGAGAAACTCAGTGCAATTATGCCAGTCCCCAGTGTTATAAAAATAAATGCAGCTCTTGTCTGATTCCATCTTCTCTCTCTCCAGGCTGTATATAAGCTGGCAGATGTGTCTTGCAAGTGCCACGGTGTCTCAGGTTCCTGTAGCCTCAAGACCTGCTGGTTGCAGCTGGCAGACTTCCGCAAGGTGGGTGACCTGCTGAAGGAGAAGTATGACAGTGCAGCTGCTATGAGGATCAGCCGCAAAGGCAAGCTGGAGCTGGTAAACAACCGCTTCAACTCGCCTACACAGGAGGACCTGGTCTACATCGACTCCAGCCCTGACTATTGCCTACGCAATGAGACCACCGGCTCACTGGGCACTCAGGGCCGGCTGTGTAACAAGACCTCAGAGGGCATGGATGGCTGTGAGCTGATGTGCTGCGGCCGGGGCTATGACCAATTCAAGAGCGTCCAAGTGGAACGCTGTCACTGCAAATTCCACTGGTGCTGCTTTGTCAAGTGTAAAAAGTGCACAGAGATTGTCGACCAGTACATCTGTAAATGAAAGAGCCACCAAAGCAACAAAACTATATTATATAAATCTATATAAATATATTTTATATTTGTATAAATAAATAGATGATGATAATAATTAAAGAAGCTTATTTAAGAGACATTTTGATTTTGAAATTTCCCCATCGGACTGGCCAGTTTGCCATTCCTTTTATTTAGCTGCGGAGCAAAGGGGAAAATTTGCCCTCATACCCTTCTCCTACTGGATGCTATAATCAGAGTGAAGAGAGCCGAAGAGTTGCTCAAAAGGAACTGCCTTCCATAGCCACCTCATTCCAGAAGCAGGGGATTGATTCATGGTCAGAGAGGAGGAGGAGAAAGGTCAGTTCCCTTTGCTATCTCATAGTTTAAAACTCAACAGTTTATATGGTGTTGGACATCTGGAGTCACAACCAGACATGGGAGAGTCTTTTAGTTACTCGTGTTCCAGCCCCCCAAGCTCTTTGGATAAGAAACACAAGAGGACTTGGACCCATTTTCTGATCCCTATAAAGGAAGTACTGGTGCTTTGTCAAACAAGAGGGAAAGTCACCAAGTCTCGTGCTGAAGAATATGGATTAAAATACAGGATACCATATAGAGTGCTTGGAATGAGGACAGAGCAGGGACTTCTGCACAGTGGTCGGAAGACCACCTGTCCCAAGTGAGGGAGGAAGGTGTGATCTTCAATTGGGAAGTACTACGCTATCCTGAGAGTTTAAAACAAACTAGCACCTAGCTCTTCTGTACCTCAAGGGCAAAGAGAAAATCTGCCAAAGCTCTGTCTGGGCTGGTCTGTCAGGAGATCCTTTTCTCCTCCACCAAAACCCACTTTGTATTTGTGGACGAGGAGCTGCTACCTGTCTCTTGGGCCTATTGGGCTGTTTGGGAAAGAAATATACTCCATGTGTATGCCAGTGGAGTGTGTGTGAGAGAGAGACATACATACACGCACACACACAGGGGATTGGATGAACACTGCACCTCAGTCCTCATGATTGTTGCCATTTTTTCCTTTCGAAGTGGACACGCATGGTCACCTTGTCCAGCTCTTTTCAATCCTCTGCAACTCTGTCCCAGATGTACAGTTTCTCTTTACCATTAAATACCCCTCACTGAGGTTTCTTTCCCTCTCTCTTTCTTGTGTATGTGTGTGTTTTGTTTTATTCTGATTTGCTGTTATTTATTTGAGTCCAAGGGCCAAACTCTTCTCTAGTGTAAACCCACTGCAGTCAATGGAGTTATACCAAGGATGAATTTGTCACCAGTGTGGGCTAGATGTTCATGGATGTCTTCTGCCCCCCCCTTGTGGTGGTAAAGGAGAATAACGAAAAGTTGCTTGGGCAGAAGCTCATTAGTAAAAGGTGTTAAACTCTCTAACCTTGGAATTATAACTGAATTCAGTTAGTAAAATATGGATGGAACAAATGCTGTTCCTACCACAGGACATTTCTTGCCCTTCATGACATCTGCAGAGTTCATTTGGAGGCATGGAGCAATCAGAGAAGGGAAGCTCAAAATATAATCATTTACTAATATACTTCCCATTTTTACTGACATTCCAAGTTTTTTAGTGACAAATTTCAAATGCACAAAAAAAGTCAATAAATGGAAAAGTTCCATAGTCCAGAAAATTAGATTTTTGGATCTTTATGACTTCTATTTATGATTAAACATGACAACTTTTACAGAACCTACTATTTCAATCATCAAAGAATCGTGTGTGCATATTTCATATTTAAATATTGAAAGAGTCCAGAAATCCACAAGAAAGAAAAATTATGCTTAGTAATTAGTTTGCTTATGTTTACAGATTTGTCCACTTTTTATTTTTTTAATCCAATTTTTGATTTTTTATTCAACAATCTATATTTGCTGGCATTGCAGAGAGCAATTTCTTGGAATACAAATGGTGGCCTTGATTTATTTTATTACATAAAAACAAAAGCCAATGGTGTAGCAATTCAAAGTAACAGAAATGGTTTTCCATGCATGGAAAAATGAGAGTACAGTGGCCCATCCCAACTCCAATTAAACTTCAGTGGGAACTGTACTGAGCCCAAGATCAGTTCAAATGTGTGAGCTATCCATTCTGGGGATACTATACATTTCCTGTTCAGTAATAAAACTCACTGTACATTGGATACATCTAAAAAGGTTTTTCCTCCCTCCATGCTCACCCTTTTTTCTGTCCCATCCTCACTGCATCAGTGCTTAAAGGTGTTACAGCTTGTATATGACACCCTTCCCAAGTATTTTTAATATATCCAGTCAGTCAAAACATTTTCACCTGGCTTTTACATTAAAGACCATACATTTAAGGGAATCTTAATGCATACTCCAGCATTGCACAGCACCACAATAAATTTTGCGTGTGTAAACAATTGCAAGTGGAAGTGATGGCACAATAGGGAGCCAAAGGATGAAGGAAATGCCAAGCCTCTCCAACTTTCAAGAGAAAGAAACAAACAGAAAGAAGTTGGAGGCCTTTGCTGGAGAGATATGGAGTGAGGTGCCCCACATCCCCCCTTCTCCAACTAGAGCAGTGGTGCCCAACCTTATTACATAGGAGGGCCACATAGATCTAAGTTCTACTTTGTGTGAGCCAAACAGATTCTATTAATAAGATTTAAAGTTGCCTGTATTGATTTATATTTTAAGTTCAGCTTGTTTTGTATGTATTTAGATAGGTTGTTTCTATGTATAGTACTGTCTATTTGCACACTTATGTAAACTAAAATGATGTAATTTTATGGCAAAATGCTAATGAATTAGCCATTAGCATATTGTGTTGAAGCAGGCCTTATGAAATGCTCTGGTGGGCCATGTACAGCCCAAGGGCACCCCTGAACTAGAGAGTGTTGGAGATGCTCCATGAAGATGCCAGAAAGGATAACAGACTTGCTATCCTCCCCTGAAGATATCAAAAGGTGAGTAGCAAGTGACTGAGTTTCCTCCCCATGAAGACAACAGTCAGTAGGGGGAGCCTGTTGATGTTTGTTTGGGGCTTATTTATGATTGGGGGTTATTGAAGGGCTTCTTTTATAGGCTCAGAGAAGTATCCAAAAGTTTGGATGCTTCTCTGTTCCCTAGTCATTTAGATATTTAGAAGCTTTGATCATTGAGAATATTAAAAATAACCTAACTTTCACAAGGTTGCCTAATAAAAACCTTTCTTCAGTTCGCAATCCTCCAGTTTTTCAGAGAATTGTCCCTGGATTTTTTTCCCTAGTGATATGGCTTTGAACTTTCCCAGAGTTTAGGGGGTTAGGTTCCAGAAGTTTGGTTCAGCCCATCTCTAGCTAAAGGACAATTGATGTGGTACCCTCACATAAAAGAACCTCCTTGGGATAGAAATAAGAATGTAAATCAGAGCAAATTTAGATTGGCTAAGGGCTTGATGTGTGCAAAGGCAAGGAATGGCAAGCAGCAGATAAAAGCCAAAGAGGAACAACTTCTTGCCTATGAGGGAGAAAGTAGCGGATTTTAAATGGCATGTTGCTAGATACTCAGTGTGAGCTAGTGGTACAAGACCAGGTTTCTATTCCCAGCTCTGACAATTACCTGCTGTGTGATCTTGGACAAGTCACTTTACTTCTTTGTATCTCAGTCTCCTCATCTAAAATGAGGGTAATGATACTTACTTTCCCCTGTAAAGCACATTGAGATGTCTGATTGAAGAATGCTAATAACTAATATTTACTGTTATTAATGATTGTAGCCAAACACCATTGGGCTGTAACACTCATAGCTCTAACGAAACTGCACAGAGGCAGGCTAAATTGGTACCTAGATGAGGGGCATCAAAGAAACACTAAAGTGGTATTGGGGATTCAACAAGATGCATGCTTTTCTTTGAGTCTGTACTGAACAAATGCCCACACCAACATGATGTATGGGGGAGGTGCTGAAATGTGAAACTGATGACTTGTTCATTTATGGTAATTAAATAGCTCATGGTAGCCTGTAAGAATTAGCCTGGTTTCTGAGCCAAATATCTGCCTGCCTAAATTCTGCTTGCAGTTCAAGTGCATAAGATATGCTTTCCTTCCCATCCTAACCTATTGTGAAGAATGTGCACCCTGAGTCATCAATCTGTAAAATACAGACAGCAGTGCCATCAGCTGAGGCTGTACACAGAGCATCCCAAAGAAACCTCAGGTCTCCATTTGGAGGAGGGCTGATATCTATCTTTCATCTAGTAGAGGACAGTGGTGCCTATCTGCATTTCTAAAGTGGCCATCCCAATGGTATCTACATACAGCTGTGTCTAATTACACACACTTTCTCACTCAGCTTTTATTTAACTGCATTTTAGAATATAGATTATATTGAAGACTCTATATGAAATAAAGCTCAATTGCATTGTAAATTTAAAAGGGAACTGCTATATAAATGAGCAGATCTGACATATTCTAGCCCAGGCAGGGCTGGAGGAGATGGCTCAGGGGGGCTCATCAGATTTTGGTAAACTTAATTTTCCTGAAACCAGAGGTTTGAACACTGATTTTCCCAAGGTCACAGTGAGTCAGTGACAGAGGTGAAAATAGAACCCCAGATTCCCAGTCATGGGCCCTTTTCACTGGAACACAACCATCTCCCCAATCATCACTTATCAAAGATGAACAAAACAAAATCCTTACAGCCACCAGAATACATACCAGGAAAAACAGATCATAAGCATGCGCTTTAAACTCAAGGATAAAAATAATTAAAAACAATAGAACAAGTATGAAGATCACTCAAAAGGTTTACTGTCAAATCTCAGTTTTGCCAGACTTCTTCCTGCAGGGGATGAAGATGCTGCTGTTGCCAACCCCCTTCACCCTCTCCCTTTTCAGATGACAAAGGAGATCTACCACTCTCATCAGGAGAGCAAGAGAGGCTGTGAAAGGCAGAGGAAGGAGGACCAACAGCAAGAAGAGTTCCTCTTTCTCTGTGAGAAGCAGAGGACAGCTCCTTCTCCCTTCTTTCCCCAATGCTGGGAGACAGCCGTAAGAAGGACAGGTGGGTCTGTAAATTGTGTACTGTAATGGGATACAACGGCTCTTTAAGATCTAGGAAGAAAGTGTGCAGGGCTATACTACCTTATTCCAAGGGTTTGTTCAAAGACTAATGTATGGGTCAAAAGACACAAGCATTGACAGAGAAAAAATGGTTGTGGGGGAGAGTATTTTGTGGGAGAAAATCCACCCTGCTGAGTCTGTCAAGAAACCTTGAAGTGTGGGATAATCAACATTCCCATCTTCTCTCAATAAAATGCAATCTGGGAAATACAGATCCAGGGGCTTCTGGGATTTGTAGGCCTCCACAGGAAGACATGCTGAGAAGCGGTACCCTCTTGCCTCATAGCAGGAGAGTCTGGGTGGGCAGTTTTCTGCAGTGGTTCTCTTCTTTTTGCAGATAAATTCTAGCAGTTTATTATTTACTTTAGCCACCAGATCTCTGCGAAGAGTTTGGAATCTTACCAGGAGTGCCTGGAAGGAAGATATTTGAGGCTGGGACCATTTTGTTTTTTTCTGAACCTTATTATAAGTCTTTCTGTCTGTCTGTTTGTTTGGACTTTGCCACCAGATCTCTGGGAAGAGTCTACAGAAAAATAAATCCCCCAGGGACGAGGCTATAGTGCTTGGTTGTTTTTACATTCAACAGCCATGGCCTTCTTCAGACATCAGCCTGCCATACAACCCAGCTGTGACAGTGCTTAGAAATGGATAGTCCTCATGTTTAATTGAAGCGCTAATTTTTCTGAGCACTCTCTCATCCGGATGTGCTGAATTGAGGGTTATTGTGAATGATCACATGCAGACTTCCTTTGACGTGACGCAGCAGCAACAAATGGCAAAATTCTCTATGCTATAAGCACAGCAACATTATCTTCTGATAACTTTTCTAAGAAAACATTATCTTCTGCCCCATGATATCAAGGGCATAGGGCAGAATCTTTGCTTATGACCAGGATGCGAAGCACAATTAGAATAATGTAGTAATAAATCCATAGCAACCTAGGACAATCATAGCTGTTACCATGCTTCACACAAACTACACAGGCCCCTAGCATCTGAACTATAGGAGAATATCCATTAGCTGTTAACTTTATATAGCCTATGACAGGTGGATGAGTAGTTCTTAATCTCACCAGTAAGAAGCAGTGGTACACATATGTATTAGTATATTACAATACAATACACACAAGATGGGACATGAAGGTAAAATTATTATTTTCTTTTATAGATTGTGCTTGTATGTTAAATGAACTATTAGTGTTTACATTCAATGTAAAGCCACACTTCCATTTCTCCATGCACAACAATAAATCTAGGCTCTGTGCTCACAGCACTGTTCAGAGAGAAACACTGCAGTTTTTAATCCAGGGAAGAAACAACTGACAGGCTTTTTCATAGTCTCATCAATTCAGTAAGGGCTAGCTTATGACCTAATTGCTCACCCTGTGTAAGGACCTCACAGCTATATGCCACCCTAGTAGCAGCCCTGCGGGGGAATTACAACTCAGAAAATAATTGATCATGGGAGAAGTATATTACTGAAGGCTTTGACAGAGCATGGTTTACTTCTCCCTCCTCTTGTACTGATTTAGCAGTCTGATGGCCAGCATATTTGGGAGGAAGAGCTAAAGCTTCACTCAATCCCCAACCCTTTCTGTCCTTTCTCTTCCCTTTTTCTTGCAGGAAGTAAGAAGCAGCTTTGCAGAGCCTGCTTTCCCTCCCTAACTAAGCACTGAATCATGACAGGGGCAGACTGTGTGGCATTGTCACATAAAGACAGATGACAGTCTTGCCCATGGAAACAAGACTGTGAGATGGGGCAGGCTGAATTTGATCTCACCATTCTTAGCCTATTAGAACTATTAATTTTCTCCATGAGTAAATGAGCGTCTTTGGAAATCTGGTAACCAGCATTATATTAATTCCAATACAGTATTTAAAAAGACAGCCATCATTATTTGTCTCTAGATACAGAATTTCCGTCAGTACAAATTGTAGTAAGTTCCCATCTCAGTACAAATAGGTAAATAACTTGGAACATCAAAAACCTTTCTAAGAAAACAATTTTGAATAGGTTCCAAAAAAGAACAAATGCCCTGAACTACAGCCCCATAATTTCAGTGCCAATTTTTGTGAACTACCTGGATAACAAATATATTTACCTTTGCTTAATTTAATTCCATTGCTGTTAATAAATCCTCTTCCTTCTTAGTGAAACTTGTAGGCAGTTATTGTTTCTTTTCTTATTTGATTAAGATAGATATATTCAGTTCTTTTAATCATTCCTCAAAAATCAGTCCCTGAGTCCTGATTATGTTTTCCTCCTCTGAATTTTATCCAATAATTCCTACATTTAACCCATAATTTTTGAGTTAAAGCATATATTATAGAAAGACATCCAATTTTAATTTAGAGGCATCAAGTCATGGAGATTCCACCATACGTCTTTTGGAAAATTGTTCCGTCAGTTAATTAACATCACTGTTAAAGATGTGCTCGTGATATCTGGTCTGATTTTGCATAGTTTCAGCTTCCAGCCACTGGATTTTGTTATGCCTTTGTCTGTTAGATTAAAGAGCCTCACTACCATCAGAAAATTTCTATTGTAGGTACTTACAGCCTGTGATAAAGTCACCTCTTAACCTTCTCTTTGAGAGCTAAATAGTAGAATTGGGCAGAGAAAAGTAATTCCATTTCACAGAGGATTTAGATATTTCAAAATTTGGATTAGTTAGATTCAGAATGAAAACCAAACATTTCAAAATTCTTCACGAAAGTAAATGAAGTCCCATGTCTGGAGCAGTGTGCATGGTGATTTGTCCTGCAGCCTGAGACCCTGGAAGTCCTGGGGTCCCCAGCTCTGAGGCAGAAGGCATGGTGGGCTGCCTCAGAAATAAGGACATCGGAAGCCTGAGCTAATGGGGAGCTGTGAGCACGGGGTGTGTGTGTGTGTGTGTGTGTGTGTGTGTGTGTGTGTGTGTGAGGACATTCAGTAAAAAGGGAGGTGGGCTGCCAAGGAGACAGGAAGGAAAGCTTGCAGGAAAACAGGCAGATTTCAAAATCTGCCTGGGTTCTGCTGGAACTTTGTCATCTCTGTAAAATGTTTTGATTTTGACAAATAGGCAAATTCCAATGAAAAAATAATTTGTACAGAATTTTTCTAACCAGCTCTACTATATAGATTGATCTTAGATTTTTTCATGATAAGGCAAGTATTTGAGACCTTAGATCAGGGGTCGGCAACCTTTCAGAAGTGATGTGCCACGTCTTCATTCATTCAATCTAATTTAGGGTTTTGTATGCCAGTAATACATTTTAACATTGATAAGGTATCCCCCTCCTGGTCCCACTCCTTCCCACCCCCAACCCTCTCCCACGTGAGGTGGGCCCAGTGCCCTGGCCAGGAGCTGCTCCCGGCCCCAAGCAGTGCTGTGCAGCAGCTGATCCCTCCTCCCCCCAACCTCTCTCCCACATGACATGGGCCCAGTGCCCTGGCCAAGAGACACTCCCGGCACCACCAAAAATTATAAACAACCCTGGCGCCAGTGGCAGTGTGAGTGCTGCTCAAAATCATCTCATGTGCCACATTTGGCACATGTGCCATAGGTTGCTGACCCATGCCTTAAATCATTCTTGTAACTCTATTTTGAACTATTTCCAAGTAGTAGTTGCTTCTTAAATTACTTTATCTAATTTTTAAATTATATTGTGGGTCTGTGGAACAGTGTTTCTGTCTCACTATCTATATTTGCCTTTTTGATGTACTGCATACATATGAATTTACCAACACAGGGGAAGTCTCATAAATACATTCTGATGTGTGGTACATATTATACATATATGTGCAAATATAATTGTGTGATAAAAGTTTGATGTATATGTTCCTCCTTTAGAGTTTTTGTATTTTAAAAATATAAGTTTGTGTGATGTTGTGATGGGTTTTATATTGTAACTGAGACTGTTATATTGGGAATCTTAATTTTTTATAAATATATTTTTAAATAATGTGCACTAGTTTATTTTTCTATTAGATTTTTGTTGCTTTGGGACAGATGCTGCAAACATTTATGCAGGTGGATATCTTTACTGCCATGAGTAGTCTTTTTGAAATCAAAGGGATTACTCATGGTAGTAAAGGTAAGTGTGCACAAACATTTGCAGGATGGGGCCTCAGTGAGGATATAAAGAAAATAGAGATAGAGAAGCTCTTGCCTGTGGAGGATTGTTTTCTACATCATGTTGTCTAACATTTTAACTAGTCTCATTTTAAAAGTCCCAAGCTTTGGGGTTTCCACCATTTCCCCTAAAGACTCTACTCCACAGACTAAGGGATATCACTGTCAGAAAGGTTTTCCTGATATTCAGCCTACATTCCTCACCATTTCCCAAAATGATTCCTCTCTTTCTTTGGCATTTACACACTTGAGGTATTTGTAGATTCTTCCCATGGTATCTCTATGTTGTTCCTAATTTAAATTAGACCAGTTTTATCTCCTTTAATGTTTCTTCAAAAGCCAAGCTCTCCAACCACATGCTCAGTGTGGTCACTTTTCTCTTGACACCGTCCAATTTTTCAGTGTTTTTCTGGTACTGTGATGATCAGAACTAAACATGACATTGGAAGTTTGGTTGCTCTGGTGCAATTCCCAGAGAGGCTGTTACCTCACTGTTCTGTGCCATTAAGCCTCTGTGGCCCGAAAGTGCTCATGTCTGTTTTGCAATCCTCTGATTATGAAGCCCATATCTAATTTGCTGTCACCCTTCAGTCCCACAGCATTAGCTGCTGCTGCACAGGCTCCCCCTGCCAGTGAGATTGTGTTGGGGATTATTTATAACCCCTGCACCTAATGAACTATTTGTGTATTATTTCCCAGCTGGGTCTCATCTTGCTGTTTTTTGCTCATTTATCAGTTCCAGTTATGTTTTTTTTCAGTTTATGCTATTTCTAATACTGACAGGCCTGCCTCCAGTCTAATCAATAGGCAGGGGAAGTGAGTGTGTGTCAGAGATACTCTGCTACCACTGTGATTTTCAGGGCGAGAGGAAGATGACCCCCACTTCCTCGAGGGGGTGGGGGTGTAGCAGTGTTATGCAGAGACACCCTTGTCCCTAGGGGCATTGTGACAAACTTGCCCCCAACAGAGAGGATCACTATTACCCCTCATTAGGAAGTCTGAGAGACTTGCCCACTGGGGTACCTTCCCCTTCCGGCCGGGGCAGCACCCCTCACAGCAGGACGGGGGAGGCTCCGCTCTCCAAGGAAGGCAGCAGCGTGTGTCTGTGTAAATCAATCTCTGGAAGTCCCAGCCCCAGCCCCTCCTAGCTCAGGTTTCTAAAGCCTCCCCTCCCTGAGTGAGCCTGGCTCACTAGACAGCAAAAGCCCGCGCGAACGTCACCATTTTATTCATCCAATTACAGGGGAATGTCGCTCTATGACAAGCGCGCGACTGCCTGAGGGAGGGATTGGGAATCACTACGCAAGTTACGTAATTGAAGACTAGGGTAAAAGCGCAGGAGTTCCGCCGCTCACAGCGCGTTGCACGCACACATGCGCACTCATCCCCCAGCCGGCCGCCGAGTTTCCGACTACATCACCCAAGATGCCATTTGGCGTCCAATGAGCAGTCGTCTGTGGGGGCATGCGCATGCGCCTTGAGGCCGCAGGCATTGGCTGCGGCCCCCTCGTGCGATAATGACGCTTGGGGGCAAGTCCTAGTAGCTAGGCGATAAGGGAGGAAGGCGGTGGTGGCCGTTGCGTTGCTGCAGCGGGAGGGGGCGGCGGTGGTGGCGTCACTGTGGGGCCTCCCGAGTGCGCGGACGGACGGACGGACGAACGAAGGCGGTAACCGGTAGGGAGAAGTGGCAGGTGAGGGGCTGCGGCGGGGGAGCAGGAAGCTACGTCAGGGGCTCTGGGGCCTGGGCCCGCTTGGAGAGGACGGCGGTTGGGGTCTGGGGGTCGGTCACCTCCACAGTACCCTAGGGCTGGCGGAGCAGGGAGGTTGTGAGCTCTGGATACTGGGCCCCCTGGCTTTATTCCCCCCCCCTTCCTCCCCCCCGCCCGCCCGCTCTCGAAGGGCGGGAGGGGTCTGGGGCTCTCTCCCCTCTCCCCTCAGGTGGGGCAGAAGGACGCGGACACTGGCGGGGAGGGCCGGGGAGGCTCCGAATCTCTTGTGCCTCTAGGGCTCCCCGGGTCAGCTCTAGCTGCTGACCTTGGTCAAGTCACTTTCTCTCTGTGTTGCTGTCGGCACCCCTGCTAAGTAGGGTAGTCTAGCTTGGCGAAGAGGGCATGGCACTCGAGGTCATGGTGGGGGAGCCTAGCCTCAATAAATAGCGGGACTGATGCCCACACCAGGGCAGGTGAGAAATCAGGTCGGCGCATTAGTATTTGTTTACATTCATTAAGCACTCTGAGATCCTTAGTTGAAGGGTGCTTTATGCAGATGAAGTATTGTAAATGTCTCAGGAGCTTGTCTCATAGCCTCCTTAAGATGTGAACTTCCTTGTCTGTCTGGCAGGGGCTTCTGCCTCCCTGATTCTTTTATAGGTGGAATAAAACTCTTGAGCATGTAATATAAGAAACAGGAGGGTGTGTTTTTTTTGTTTTTCTGTTTTTTTTAGTTTGCTTCTTCTTGGGAACCTACCTACACTCCAGCATTAATATTAGATGGTTCAACAGCAGATTGGAGGAGACGCTGAAACAAATCATTGCAGTCTTTCTGAGTGGGAGGAAAAACAATCATTCTGGAGAAGCTTAGTGTAGCCACATAAACAAAACCCAAACAGTCCTGAGTGAGACTTAAATGAGTTGTATTTGTTTTGCCATAGCATTGTAGAGAGATACAAAAGTGGTATCATCACACACTTACAAGATATGTAATCAACAAAGAGCTCACCCATTATGCACAATAATACAATAAAAATGTAAAAAAGGCGTGAGGGTCAGTGTTCTGTGTAGAGACTACTTTTAGGTGTTTCAGGATATTTCAGACATTGATCTGTAATCACAATTGTGTCATGAACTTTCCTAAATTTTATGATTAAAAAGGTGGAATTGATTCAGTGACTTATAGCAGTGGCTCTCAACTTTTCCAGACTATTGTACACCTTTCAGGAGTCTTATTTGTCTTGCATATACCCAAGTTTCACCTCACTTATAAACTACTTGCTTACAAAAAAGGACATAAAAAGACAAAAGTGTCACAGTACACTATTACTGAAATAGCTTATTTTCACTATATAATACAATCAATTGGAATATAACTATTGTACTTACATTTCAGTGTGTACTATATAGAGCAGTATAAACAAGTGATTGTATGAAATTTTAGTTTATACTGACTTCGGTAGTGCTTTTTATGTAGTCTGTTGTAAAATTAGGCAAATAGCTCAATGAGTTGGTGTATCCCCTGGAAGATGTCTTTGTACCCCCAGGGGTACGTGTACTTTGGTTGAGAGCCACTGATTTATAGGACATGTCTCCATATTGGCTATATGTCAACAAATATTCAGCTATTACACAAGGTTAGATTTTAACCTCTTCAACACATGTACTTTGTCATCTTGCGTCTGTAAACTGCCATGCACACTTATGTCACTGCAGAAACTGTTCTGCATATTATTCCTCATTTAAAATTGCACCTATTGGTGCAGTTTAGGAGGTCTTTAGGTGAGTACCTCATTTGATTTTCAAGGATCTAATTTGTTAAAATTGTCCTTATTGTATAACCCTCTTTTTAAGACTTGGAAATGAAGTCTTTACTTTACTTGTTTGATGTGGAAGTAGAGGGGCTTCAGTGTCCAGCATTTTAACTTCTGAGGAAAAGAATTATGGTCTTCCCAAAAATTAGTCTTTGAAATTCTTAGTTATGTACTATGTAACTTTCTTACCTTACCAAAAACAGTTTATAAAATTCCTCAGAACAGAAAAATTATTAATTTCAGTGTTGATAAGTGCTGAATTGACAGAACTGGAAATTACCCCATGGGATTTCAGATGGAGTAAATTTCCCCATGATACCTTTCTATGTGCTTCAACTGTGGCTGGAACGACTGCTTTATAAGGGAGAAGAAAATATAACTACCCTGTCTCATTTGTTCCTTGACCAGCAGGGGTTCCGGTTAGTGCCAGTTGTGTTGATGGTTTTGTCCTGTGGATGCATCTTGTAGGGATTTTTATTGATAAGTCATTCCCTTAGACCTTGTCTACATCCGGACATTTTACTAGATCTGTATGCTGTGGTTCTGTTAGCTAATCTAGTGGTCAGCATGGAGCAGGATGGTCATATTCAGCAGTATGTCAGTGATTGACTGTTAGTTGATGAAATATTGAATATTATTTGTCCTAATCTAACCTGTTAAATGAGGTTAGTAAATCAGATTTCTGAGTAGAATTCAGGCATGGTAATATGTTGTAATATTTGATCTGGCCCTTGAAGGGTAACTGTTGAACTGGGCTGAATCTGAACCAGTGATGTAGAGGTGAAAGGCTCATTGTCCCTATTTCCAAGCCCAGCTCAGTCCTGGCCATCAAACTGATCTTTCCTAAGTGCGGTTCAAATGTGAAGAATAATTTGATGGTGGAAGGGGAAAGGATTGTTGTACAACACACTGATATAGCAGAAATTTTTATAGTGCATGTTTGTTTCTTTTAAAGATCTGGTTTGTTAATCAAGTGTTTTCTCAATGATAGAAAGTGCTTTCCTAATGGTAGATCTCTCATTGTAAAATAACCTAGCTCTTCAGTACACCAGTAGTGTGTATGGCTCACTGGGTCCTTGCACGGTCACCCTTGGAACATTAACTGTCATCACGGCTGAAACAGTTTAGTTAAACCTCATCAGGTCTTAAGCAAGGCTTGTCTAAATAACTTGTCAATTTTTCTTCTAACTTTCCACCAGTGCTGCTCCATCACTGGTAGTAATAGTGGTGGTGCTAGTGTGGGGAGGTGCTGATGCCCACTAGCATTTTAACAACTGTGGGTGAGATTGTCTACTCTCTGATCCCTTTACATTGGGTAAGAAGAACAGGACATTACAAGGGATTCCTACAGTAAATCCTGGCCTGAGTTGCCATTGATCAGTTAGCGAAGGTGTGGTTATCAACAGTAACACATGGCAGTGGGGTCATTATAATGCTAGTGTCTTATCTAACACTTACTGCAAACTGACCATGGAAAACCTTCAGTTGAATATTTGAGGAAGTGAGTTTTGAGTGTTCTTGCTTCATTCCAGTAGGTTACAAAATAAAAAATGAGGCCCCTCTGATGGTCTCATCAGACCACCACTTGTGCTGCTGTTTCAGACATTGCAACATTCTTGTGTCCCAATGTACTAAGAATAGCTTTCTAAAAAGCGGTTTCAAGGCTATGTAGTTGTGTAATCATACTGTGAAATATATGAAAGGAATAGACTTGTATAGTAAGAGGACTAAAAAAGAGCCACTGTGGCTAAACAACAAAGCAAAAGGCAACTTCCACTTTTTAAGGGATAACTCCTATTGAGGAAAATAGAAAGGAGCATAAACTCTGGCAAGTGAAGTGTGAAAATATAATTAGGAAGGCCAAAAAAGATTTTGAACAGTTAACCAAAGACTCAAAAAATTTTAGCTGTTAGAAAGTTTTCTAAGTACATCAGAAGCAGGAAACCTGCTAAACAGCCAGTGGGGCAGCTGGATGATTGAGATGCTAATGAAACGCTCAAGGAAGATAAGACCATTTCAGAGAAACTAAATTAATTCGTTGCATTGGTCTTCACAGCTGAGGAGGTGAGGGAGAATCCCAAACTTGAGCCATTCTTTTTAGGTGACAAATGTGAGAAACTGTCCCAGATTGAGGTGGCATTAAAGGAGGTTCTGGAACAAACTAAACAATAAGTCACCAGGGTAAGATGGCATTTACCCAAGAGTGCTGAAGGAACTCAAATGTGAAATTGCAAACTACCAACTGTGGTATGTGACCTATCATTTAAAACAGCTTTTGTGCCAGACGACTGGAGGTTAGCTAATATGATACCAATTTAAAAAAAAAAAAAAATAGAGTTCCAGAGGCAATCCTAGCAATTACAGGCTGGTAAGCCTAACTTCAGTACCAGACAAATTGATTGATTGAAACTATTGTAAAGAACAGAATTATCAGACACATAGATGAATACAATTTGTTGGGGGAAAAATAACGGTTTTTGTAAAGGGAAATCATGCCTCCTCAATCTACTAGAATACTTTGAGGGGGTCAACAGGCATGTGGACGAGGGTGAGCCAGTGGATATAATGTACTTAGATTTTCAGAAAGCCTGTGATAAGGTTCCTCATAGGCAAAGTATGGCGGTCATGGGATAAGAGGGAAGGTCTTCTCCTGGATCAGTAACTGGTTAAAAGATAGGAAACAAAGGGTAGGATTAAATGGTCAGTTCTCAGAATGGAGAGAGGTAAATAGTGGTGTCCTCCAGGGGTGTGTACTGGGACTAGTACTGTTCAACATTCATAAATGATCTGGACAAAGGGGTAAACTGAGGGGGGCAAAATTTGCAGATGATACAAAACTATGCAAGATAGTTCCATGGTTTGGACTCTATGAAGAGTTACAAAGGGATTTCTCAAAACTGAGTGATTGGGTAATGAAATGGCAGATGAAATTCAGTGTTGATAAATGCAAAGTAATGCACATTGGAAAACATAATGCCAATTATACTTATAAAATGATGGTGTCTAAATAGCTATTACCACTCAAGAAAGAGATTTTTGGAGTCAATTGGATAGTTGTTTGAAAACATCCACACAATGTGCAGCAGCAGTCAAAAAAGCTAAAGAAGTTGGGAATCATTAGGAAAGGGATTAATAATAAGACAGAGAATATCCTAATCTCTTTATAAATACATGGTACACCCATATCTTGAATACCACATGCAGATCTAGTCACTCCACCTAGAAAAGGTAGATTGGAATTGGAAAATGTGCAGAAAAGGGCAACTAAAATGATTAGGGTTATGGAAAAGCTTCCATATGAGGGGAGACTAATAGGACTGGGACTTCTCATCTTGGAAAAGAGATGACAGAGGTCTATAAAATCATGACTGGTGTGGAGAAAGTAAATAAGGAAGCATTATTTACTCATAATATAAAAACTAGGGGGTCAACTAATGAAATGAATAGGCAGCAAGTTTAAAACGACCAAAAGGAGGTATATCTTCATACAATTTAATCAACCTGTGGAACTCCTTGCCAGAGGATGTTGGGAAGGCCAAGACTATAACAGGGTTCAATAAAGAATTAGATAATTTCATGGAGGATAGGTCCATCAATGGCTGTTAGCTATGATGGGCAGGGATGCAAAACCAACTTCCTTCCCCCCCCTCCTGAGATCCTGTTTGTCTAAACACCAGAAAAATCTTAACAAAGAAACTTTGTGGGGAAGTCTTTAGGGTTTGCATTAAGTAATGTAGTCAATCAAGTGTCTGTCTAAAATTTACTTTTTTCAAATGGAAAAGACATTTTTCTAAGGCTAATGTATTTATGGTTTGAGAGTCTGGACTTTGGTTCATCAGTGAGTACCTAAGAAAAAAAACTTGCTACACAGGAGAATGAAGCAGTTATGAAAAGACCTTTGGGGCAGTGTTTGGGGAAAAGACTATTGCTTTACATGTTTTCATTCTTTGATAGCTCTTTGAAAGTATAAAACTGACCTTTTAAAAATCAGTGCATCAATTTGTTTTTAAAAGGTAGTGCCTGGAGATGGGTTATTGGCTCTGTTTTTTAAAGAAATTAATTTGTCTTGATAAATAAGACCTATGGAAAAAATGAATTTGCAAAAAGTAAGTGTGGTGGCCAAATTAGTTTGTTTTTGGCTGCCAATTCTTCATCCCTGAAATGGCTAGCTTTTAGAAAACGTTCTCACTGCATTGGCTTATGAATAATAAAATCATATGTTAGTTATCAGATCAAATGGCTTCAGTATGCAGCATCTTATTTTCAGAGCATAGTTTATTAGAAGCAAGAGGATAACTCTTCAAAGTCCTGCAGTAAGATGTGTGGAAGGCTTGTTTCTACCCTCCACTTGACTGTAATTGTGTGGTCGAACTGGAATTTGAGACTTGTGATTCTAATGTCAGAAGATCAGTCATAAAAACTAGCCAGAATGTAATCTTTGCAAGGTATGTGCTTATTGGGCAAGTTATCTGAATCACCTGATGTAGAAATAGAAGGTCTAACTTAACACAGTTCAGGCCAACAGGGGGTGTGGGTGTGTGTGTGTGTGTGTGTGTGTGTGTGTGTGTGTGTGTGTGTGTGTGTGTGTGTGTGTGTGTGTGTAGAGATGCTAGTTATTGCATTTCAAGTTGGCGGTCAGTATGAGACTCATTTCTGGCCTTCTTCTAGAAAGTAGTTTCATCTGCTGAGGTTGCTTTTCACTTGAGCCTGGTCTTCACTTAAAAGTTAGGTCAATGTAACTACAGCAGTTCAGGATGTGAAAAGTTCACTTCCCTGGGCCATAGCTATGCTGACCATCGAACTCATAGCATGTACGTGCCTAGCTCAATGGAATAATTCTTTTATAGACCTAGGTACCACATCTTGGAGAGGTGGGTTACCTACAGTGATGGAAAAACCCTTTTGTCACTGTAGGAAGCGTCTGTGCTATAGCACTACAATGGTGTAGCTGTGCTGCTGTAGCACATATAGTGTAGACATGGCCTTGGTTTGAGATGTGATGAATAACTGAATTTAAACAGGGGAGCACTGGCAGAATTAGAGAGTTCAGAAATTTAAATGAGTAGTGTCAACATTGATACTTAACATGTGCAAGGAAAAGTTTGATTTTAACTCAGACTTTTAGATTTCAGTTTTAATAATTTAATTTACTAGTCACTTTTACTAGTTTTTAGCACACATGGTGTTTTGTGTGATTTTTCCAATACTGCATGGAAGTGTGTGTGTGTCTGTCGGCACATGGTGGCAGGGAGGGAGTGGGAGGAAGAAGGGACTGGTTGAAACAAAACAATTTTTCACAGTCTATATCTTGGTCCCTAGACTTGTTGACTTGCTTAGTGGTCCTTGAGTAGACACCAACTGGTGTGGGTGGGAGACAGCCGTGAAATAAAGATGAGCAAATTAAATACAAGATGTTGTATGTGTGGTGGCATCTATTCATTATAACAATTCCTTTTTTCTTTTCCAGTGCTATAGGTCTGTGTGTGCTACTGTAATGAAACATTCCTTATGGAGGAATAGTAGCCTCTTTCTTTCCAGTCCATTAGGGTCTCCACAGTTTTCTAAGAGCTATGTGAGACAACATTCAGCAAAATAAGAGCACTTCAGAATGATGGGGAATCTTGGCTGGTTATGGGGGTCACGTGACTTAATGTAAGATCGTTTGCAGAAACACATGCTTCCACCTGTAGATCAGTGCAGGGTTCTCGAGGCATGAAGTTATGGCCACATAGGGAAAACTTCATTAGGATATAGGTGGATTTCAACATCATTAGTGTTCTTAGCTTTGGCCATGGAATCTAATGCATTCCTCTGGGAATGTGAAACCTGCTGTAACTCTCTATTAGCAGGCCTAATGAAACCCTCCGAGAGCAGAAGATAAATCTTTGCACTGCTAGCAGAAGGAAAAAATAAATCTTTGTAGTGGCTGGAGAAACTAGAGCCAGGCCAAAGTAGGGTGACCAGATGTCCCGGTTTTTTAGGAACAGTACCAATATTTGGGACTTTTTCTTATCTAGATGCTGCTTATCCCCCAATCCCTGTCCTGATTTTTCACACTTGCTGTCTGGTCACCCTATGCCAGTGGTAACTTTACCTGGCACCCAACAGCTACAGTAATACAAATAATTTATAGCAGAGCAGTAGCTTTGCTATAGTTCAGATTAAGACCAGCTTTCTGTTTAAAGCTTGTCTGTAAGTACTGTAAAATCTACATGGTTACTCATTGTAACTGTGAAATGTAGTGTGTCTCATGGGAGTGTGGAGTTCTGTTAGTGATCCAAATTTGGGGCCATTTAACCAAGGAGTTCTTGAGATGAAGCTCTGGGAGTGGGGGACAGGGACAGCTTTTCTTCAGGGATTCAGTTTAGAGATTCTGGCAACCCATTTGTGCTCACAGATAGAGATCAAACCAGGGCTCAGATAATCAGACCAGGGTCTCCCATGCTATAAGGTTAAACACCCCCTCCCCACACCCACCTCCCAAAATACATGCACCATCTGAGGGAAAAATAACTTAAATTTTAATTCAAAAAGGTTTTGCTTTAACAAAATGTACAGGAGGGGGAAGGAATCTCATAACAATCAAGTTGCCTTGTGGAAAAACCACTGGACTAGGACTATTTCTAGCTCTGCCACTGGCCACTTGGATAACCTTGGGAGAAGCTCTCTGTACTTCTGTGTGTCATATGTAAAATGCGATTAATGATATAAAATTCTCTGAGATCAATTAATTAAAAACACCTAGCTTTTCATCACTACTTAGCCACAATAGCATATCAACCACAAACCTAGGTGAGAACTATTACGGTCTAAATGACCTTTAACTTCTACAGACCAACTGTTTTTCTGGTTAAAAAAACCTGGGCAATTAAATGGGAATAAATTTTCTTAATGCAGAGTTAAGGTAGGGAAAGGCTTCCATGTGATGAGAGATTAATAAGATTGGGACTCTTCAACTTGGAAAAGAGACGACTAAGGGGGACATGATAGAGGTCTGTAAAATCATGACCGGTGTAGAGAAAGTAAAGGAAATATTATTTACTCCTTCTCATAGCACACAAACTAGGGGTCACCAAATGAAATTAATAGGCAGCAGGTTTAAAATGAACAAAAGGAAGTTCATGGAGGATAGGTCCATCAATGGCTATTAGCCAGGATAGGCAGGGATTGCTGTTTACCAGAGTCTGGGAATGGCCGATAGCATGGGTAACTTGATGGTTCTCTGTTCTGCTCATTCCCTTTGAGGCAACTGGCACTGGCCATTGTCAGAAGACAGGATACTGGGCTAGATGGACCATTGGTCTGACCCAGTATAGCTGTTTTTAATGTTGCCTGTTGATAGCTTGTACCCTTCCAGAATAGTGAGTACAGCAAAACTCAAACATCTGAAAACCAAGGAATACAGAGGTAAGGTAAATGCCTACACACCATTAACTATCCTCTTTGAGTGATGCCTGAATAGGTCTATAACATACACAGTCCCACTCTGCCTGTTCACTATAGTAGACAGGTGCTACCTACACTTAGCCTATTTTAGAAATATTTTGAAAGAATCTCAGTAGTTTCCTATGTTATACTATAGTCAAACATATGGGGCAATCAGATCTTATAGTCCTTAGTCCAAATATGTGTATGCTAGATCTACTTTGATTTTATATTTACTAGTAAGAAGGAGGGATGTGACATCTATTTTATTTGGATTCCAGGACCTTTGAAAACATTCATAAATTCAGTTCTGTCCAAGGTATCACTAAGGTATTTGAGTGAATAAAAGTCCAAAATCTAAGCTAAATACTTAAAATAGCTATTGCCATGTCATGGGTGCAGTTTTAAATGTATTGCAGCGTTGTCTATCATGACCTGGTGCAGAAACCCTACTTAGAGTTCCCCTCCCTGTCCTAATGAAAAAATCCTTTATATGTAGCCAGGAGTGTGCATATATATTTGTTCCTCTTAATATTAAATAACTGGGGTTATGCTATATATCCTATATCAGTTTTGCAAAGTTATCGACACTTAGTAGGCTTTGCTTGACCTACTTAGCACACCTTTACTAAAAACAATATGCACAACCATCTTTTTACATATAGCCATTTATACTTGTGCATATGTTCATGCAAACATGATACGTTTCTTTTCATCTATACCAAATTATTCCGTTTTTCTTCACCTCCAATTTTTGTCTTTTCTTTTGTCACCAAATTAATAAAATATTTTTCCCCTGGTGTCCACTTCAAGTTCACCTGTATTCTTCTCTGGCACACCAGTTCTATCGAACTTGACAGTGGTTCTTCAAAGCTCAGTTATCCAAGCCTTCACCACATGAGAGAAACTTCACTGATTTGTCTTCTTGTGTTGTTTTTTGTTGCCTCTGAGATGGGTGTCTGGAGCCAGTTACCTAGATGTAGTGAGAACATAAGTTAGAAGACCCCTGGAACTGGGTGAGAAGGAAAGCTTCCTATTTGCTCTGTTTTTCCTGGTATAATACAGCAGTAGGGTAACACTGACTCTTATTCAACTGTTATATATTGATATCTGCTTATTGTTAGAATAGCATGGCACTCTCAAAATACTGTTATGTGGGATCTAAAATGAGACTTGATATTTTAACTGTTTAATCAAATGTCCACATTCATATAATTGGCTAGCAGATAAATGATACCACATGAGGGCATTATGGGACCCATCTTGCCTGGCTAAACTTTGATGTCGCTAATAATCCTGTTGATTTTGCTGAAGAAGTATGTGTTTGTGGTCTTCCAGTAATGAAGGTCTATACAGCTAACTCAAAGCCTTTTGTTAAAATTCATGCTGCCTGCCATGAAACAGTCAATGAATGTGGAGGTTTTAAATCAAGAGAGCAGGAAAAGAAGCCCTTACACTCTTTCAGTAGCGCTTGCGTTCTTTTGAATTAATCTGCATTATCACATTTGAATCTAATCAGATTCCTTTTTTTAGTGGCTGTCGAACTCTAACATTAGTTAAAGTGCCTAGACCTAGACCTCCAAATCTGAAAGGGGAGTTTTTTCAGAAAGCCAATACAGTGGAAAATGTAAAAGACTGGCTTTTAACTCAAGGATATTGGCAGGTTGCAATCTGAAAGGGAAAGTTACCTAATAGTTGGAGCAAGAAGGCTGGTGGCTAAGAAACTTGAGATTAACTCTGCCACTCTCTGAAGAAATTGCTTAACTTGTTTGAACTGGTAACGATGCATGTTTTTGACCTGTAGGTCTACTACCACAATACACTTCATAGAGGGCTGCCTCAGGTGCAAACTGCTTATCATATATAATCCATGAATTTAGTGGATCATGTCAAGCTGCAAATGCTTTAAGTATTATCTTGCTCTCTTGATTTAGTGGAGTTCTTGGACTTGGATTATGTAGAACACATTCCAGTGTTCTAGAGCTGTGAGAAAGATAGGTTTTTAACCTGTTACCAGTTTCTCGCTGTTCTATGGATCTGTTTCTTAGCTAAAATACATACTAGAGAATTTATAACTTTTTTTTTTCTGGTTTATTAGCCAAAATAGCCCTCAAAGCAATGTAAAATTCAGAGAGAAAAATAAAGATGGTTAGATGATATCAAATTGATCTTAGCATGGGTTGTTGCAATTTTCAGGAAACAATAAATCAGTTCAGTTAATTCAAGGTCTTATCATAATCTTGTTACAAAGACAAACTTCTCTCCTAGGTCTAGGCCGAGTAATCTGAGCCAGGTGATTTTGGTGTTAATATGGGACTATGGATCCTTAAATATGCATCCTTATTTACTTCCAATCAAGTTTGTCTGCCTTGGAATTATGGGCCTGGTCATGTCAGTTCAACCAAACTATTCTGAAGCGGCATTTAGAAACAGACATAATTAGACATAAACATAGACTTAATTATCAAAATGTCAAAATTACCTTGCCCACGTGTTTCTCATAGCCAAGTTTTGTTACTTGTATACACATGCAACTGTAACACATTAAATCCAAAATTTAATATGCCAGGAATGATTTTGATATTTTAATTTCTCTGCAGTTCCATCAGTTCATTAAACTCTTATGTCACCTGAGCAAAACAGGGGTAAAATCTTTAGTTCATAAGCCAGTTCAAACTTCTTCCCCTCTAAGAAGCCATGAATTCTCTTGACCAGAATCTGTGTGATTTATTTATTTATTGAGACTGAACTATTTGAAACACTCAGGATTTCTTGCAGCTAACTTTTGCTGTAGGGGAAGCACGTTTTCCCCCTGACAAATAGTATTAGGCTTAGTGTAAGTAGTTTCTGCAGCTTCAGTTCTCTGTTACTGACTAACTTAGTGTAATTTCCAGATAACTAAGACTAAACTTGTTAATAAAATGTAGTTACGCATCATACATTGTAGTCATACAGAAGGTTTTAATAAGTATATATGTTAAGCTAAAATGCAGCTAAGAAAATAGCAAAGTCATCACTTGGGTAAATGATAAATTTATAAAAGTCATTTTGCTGCTTATCAGTTGGAACTGGCACAAAGGTAGGTTTATCAGCTCAGCTTCACAGTCTCAATGACTGGTTTCTCAGGATAGTTCATTCAAGTGACTCATTCAAGGAATTATGATAGCTGAATTTTTATTCTCTTTCCAGATTTTGCAGTGATCTCTCCTAAAAAACCAGAGTTAATAGGGTACTTGTAAGCTGACAAAGTGTTAGTTGTCACCAAGCAAGAGAGGCTCTTGATGGCTAGGCAGTAACACTCTAGCTCAGTCTCTTATCCAGGTGTTTCAATTTCAGGGAACAACATGTAGAACAACACAGGGCATTTTGTAGCATTTTTTTTATTAGCATTGCCTGGTTCCTCCTCTTAGCAAATGCTGACATGGGCCAGTTTAAAAAAGGACTAGTTTTTGGAAGACTTGAAATGGCCAGTCAGGCATACAATTTGCATCCCTTCTCATCATCTAATGAAAAAATGAGGCCTCTTCTTTATGGTTTCTAGCAACTTTGAATGGACTATTCCAGTATCTTTGTGTAGGACAGCTTGTGCCGTATCATTTTGTGTAAGATATATGGGGCCATATGTTCAACAACTGCTGCCTTAGCTCTGGTCAGGAGCCTACTTCTGCAGGTTACTTTTGATGGACTCCTTTGTGGTGTGGTCCCCTGGCCACGAACTTAGCGTGATTCCATCTTAGTTCCATCAACGCCCTTAGCCATCTGTAGAAATGTTCATTTTGAAGCTAGAACTTAATTATTACATAGTCATTTCTGGATGGTTCTTTGCTTAGTAGTTCATCATGCAGCAATATAAAATAACTTGACTCATTTCCTTGATCCATGTCTAATAAGATGTAAGAATTAATTAAATACAAAACAGTTGTCCATGCCTCTGTAGCATACTTGATTGTTTCCTGCATTTGGTTGTAAAGTTAGTAGGAACATTTCATACGTGAAACTGAGCAACAGCCAGTCAGTCATAATTAATCGGGTCTCATAGCATTTTGACTGGTTTACCTTAAAGATTCACATTGGCTCCTCAACATACCATTTAAATGGTATCAGAGTCTTTAATACAAAACAAATACCTTATTAGCTATACAAGATAAGTTACGTATTTTATTGATTTCATTTCTATTTAAATTAGAAACTAAGCTCTGAACCAGTGGTTTTCAACCTATTTACCATGGGGACTGCTGCATATGCAGCTCTATATGTGTAATGTGGGCTGTATCCACAAATATATATACTACCTGTATGACCTTGAGGATGACACTTGGGCAGCAGCTGTGCGCTGATTGGGCCGCAAGTGGCCTGCGGGTTGAGAACCACTGTGCTGAACTATTAGCAATACAGTGAAACCCCTATTTTATGACTAAATTGGGTATTGATGGATTCAAAAAGTTCATAAAAATTAGCATCTCAAAATTACGTTAGGTATGGTGATAAGTTAATTTATTGCTCACTGATAGTGTATTCAACAAATGTATACAATGTGCCTGGGTTTTTTCCTGTTGAGAGAGCTGCATCTTTGCTGCCAAATTTGTCTTTTCAGATCTGAACAGCTGCTTGAATGCTGGCTAAAGGATTGAAGTCACATTCAGCTGCACAAAGATGACTTCAGTGGCAGAAAAATGGATCTCTTAACCTGTAATTCATAAATTAATGTTGATAAAATTGGGGTTCAGCTGTATTTTGATGGTGATCAGGTTGCCTGGGCAATGAAACATCCTCAAACTGAAATGGGTCTCTTACAGAATGCTTTTTAAATAGCTTTAATTTTCTGAGTTTCTTTAGATTGATTTATCTAATAACATTCTACCTTGATTCTATGTCAAGTAGCATATCTTGATCTAATTAACTCGATTACAGATTTATAGGCATAAAACATATAAAATAGGAGAAAAAGTGAAGAGGAAATTACTTCACAATTTAGTAAGGTTTTGGGTTAAGTCTAGCTAGTTATCTGTTGTAATTATTCAGCATCCATTTCCTCTGTTTGAAACACAAAAACGGCATCTGCTGTTTGGCGTGATTTAAAGACTTAGGCCTAAATTAAGCCAAAATCTTGGCATAATTTAGGCCTATGTGTGGATGTCCATAATGTTGTTAAACTCCATATATTCTGTGTTGTCACTACATTAAGTAAGGGTGGTGGAATGTTGCCTCCTGTCATGGGGATGAGACAAAGAGCTTTTAAAGGAGAACATCATATCTTGTCTCCTTATTGATTTGGGCTTAAATAGTCTGTTTGGTGCACATCCAAAAAACTATCGAACAAAATGTAAAACACAGGCATATAAACATCTCATCTGCTTTCTTGTCGTTCTCTGTATGATTCAGTTTTCAGGCAAACCTCGTGTTTATAAATGGGACATTATTGTAGAAATAAAAGGAAGAGCTTGTTTGGAAGACTTCCTAAAGCAATCGATTGGCTAGTTTCCAGCCACTGGCTTTCTAACCCTCTCTTCCTTAATGGGGATCAAGATCTGTGGTTAATTTCTGAGAAAGTTGTAATATCCTGAAGAAAACAGGCAGAATAAAGACAGCAGGAGGGTTTAGTTAAGAGACTGGCTGGCCAGCTTGATAAGTGATGCTAGGGTAAGATTAGTGGTTTAAATAAGGAATACAGTCTCAACCTTGTGTCCAAATTGTCAGCCTATGTAGAGCCAGTACAATTTTTCAGGCTTGCTCTTGTTGCTGCTGTCTCTGTTTTTTGTAGTTCCACACTTTGCTTTCTGCTTCCTCTAAAAGCTTTTTGTGGCCTGGCTGCAGTACTGAGTGTGGATCAGTTAAAAAGAAATAACATGCATTCTAAGAGTGTCATTCTCACTAACTGTCCTGATACCATCAGGGTGGCTGTTGGTGTCGTACTACAAATTAAGTAGTATTAAATCTCTTATCGGGGCAATTCTCAGGGTTTTGTGTGAGGGGAAGAGGGAGTATGTAGCCCTCTTGACAATCTTTTCGCTCCTTTCCAAAGGCACTGCATGATAGTCCAGAATCTGTTGATGGTACTTTGAATGTGCCATGAGGGGCCAGTTATTTCATTTTGCTAGCAACTTTGTTCTCTACAATTATTTTGCGTACATACACACCAAAGCCTCCTTTCTCTTTTTGTTGAGTCCTTTGCTTGGAATATAGTTAATCATAGGCTCTTTTGGTTAATGGCATGAAGGACAGATGACTGAGTTTGAAGGTTTAGTTTTCCCTTCAGTACAGTGAATAAGAACTCCAGCTGTTTGTTTGGAATACTGAGCGTACTGAGGCTTTGCATTTTCAGTTGTCAACAGACTGTTGGGGGTGAGAAGCCTATTGTATGAACTTTAGGTAGGGATGTGGCTAGTACTTATCAAACTATTACATTATTATGTGTTCTCTTCTCATACCTTTTCCACCTCTCCTTTTCTATTTTGAGGTATTTGTACATACAGGCCTCTTGTGCTCTATTTCAAAAGTTCATCCCTTCCCCACCCCACTGGAGTGAGGTGTAGATGTGCATAAGGGGGTCTAAAGTTGGCCTGCAAGTGTTTTTTAATAAGTGCTTTGTATACTTTGCAACTCCAGTGATACTCCCGAATATAAAGACACACAAACT
The DNA here is from genome assembly GCF_026122565.2 of Emydura macquarii macquarii. Classification (NCBI taxonomy): domain Eukaryota; kingdom Metazoa; phylum Chordata; order Testudines; family Chelidae; genus Emydura; species Emydura macquarii. The sequence continues at coordinate 10,099,350 of NW_027133667.1, forward strand.
TCAGTTAGTGACATTAAGGGTGCATTAAAAACCTGGAAGGCATGGAAAGAAGTTAAAGTCTCTTGCATTCTTTATTGCTTTCACATTGCATACAATATTTCTGATGACACCCTAGAATCCTTCACTTCAACCTCCAATCAATAGCAAAAAGCAGTGCATACCCAGATTCCTCAAACTTGCACTCTATCACAAACCTGACCTCAGTCACTCTTTTAGCAAGATTAACACTTCTGACTGTCACACATTACATACATTTAGTAAATTGTTATGCCTTAACTCTACTGAGCTTACCATTAAACTTCTGTGCTAAAGTGAAAACTTGAAGTTTGGGTGTGTAATGCTTTTTGGTATCTGTCGGATGTTGCAATGAAAGCCTTATTGAGTGCAGTAGGCCAGTGTTTGTGAACTCCCGGTCCTTAAGATCTTCCTGACACAGTTTAGGAAGGCAGCAGGCTGGTCTCTGGTATCAAAAAGGTTGAGAAACAGCTGTTCTAGGCAATGTGAAAGTGGCACAGAGTGCAGGAAAGTCTGTCTCAGGTTTTGAGTTGGTGGGGTGCATCCTGATATAACGTTAGCTGTCCTAGTTTTTTTAGACTGGTTTGGTGTACTGCAGTGGGTAGGTCTACAAAGTCATGTGGGGAGGGGATGACAGTGTCTGAAATGAGACACTTTTATTTGAGTCATGCTACAATTTACAGATAATTGTGAATTAATAAACCAGTCTTTAATAAGAGACTTTGGAAAAAAACAAATGAGAACACAATCTGTTACATGCAACCATACTATCTCACTCCCATGGGTCAACAGCAGGTTTGGATTTTCAGACCCCCAGTTCAGATCTTAAATGGTAGAAGTAATTGCTAGCCTCTGTTTAGTCAGCCTATATAAGATGACTTGACCCATGCTTTCCCAGTGGGTTAAACTGTTTGGTAGGCAGCAGTATCATAGTGGAGATTAGAAATCCTGGCTTCTCACAAAACCCAGAAATAGAAGTGTGGCTTAGTAGTTGGGATAACCAAAGCACATTCAATCTGTCCGAAAAGTAGTGTGGTTGAGTAGCTAAGATTTGAGCCTGCCATGTCAGTCCTGTGTTATAATCTCTAGAGACCTGGTGTAACACATGTAGTATGAGGTGCCAGCTCATTTTATAAAAATTAGACTGCCTTCCAGGTTGGAGTTCATGGCCTTGGTCAAAATAGTAGTGAGGTACCTTAACTAACCAGATTATATTCCAATGTAAGGGTTGAACTCAGTCTCTTTCTGAGTTCAGGGAACTTTCCCACCAAATATCTCTGCAGCCTATGGGAAGTCCTCTCACTAATATACACCAAGATTGAGTTTTTACCTTGAGCAGCTGTTCCTGGATCGCTGTTATACTCAGTGGTTTGGCTTGTCATGTTTCTTTTCAGTTATGGTGAAAGAGTGAAAAATGACACAAACAGCACCTAAAGCATAGCTACTGTTTTATCAATTGGCACATATGGAGCAAAGAACATATCCCAGAGTGCTTGCTTTAGTTTCCTGGCAAAGAATGTCTGAAAAGAAGGTGAGGCAATCCATTTTGGAACTCTTTTTTGCAGCTTCACTGAACACTTTTATTCTTTCTGTATCAAAGCAGTTTGCATCAGCATGAAAAATTCAAATACTGAAAACTGACATTCTGTGTCTTTTCTCATTTTATTGAGACTCTTACAAAATAAAAGTTTAAAGCTCCTGTTGAACTGAACTTGTGATTCAACCTTCACTCTAGAGTGGTAACTAGCAATTTTACAATTACATATAATCTTCCTCACTATTACAACACACATTCATTCCAAAACTATCCAGCAAATAACCCCCCACTCGAAAAACAAAACTGAACAAATACAAATAAACTATTTCACAATTATTTCATAATTAAAGTATTTTTAATACATAACTATTATCAGTGCGTGAGTCATACTGTTGTACCAATTCCCTTAGCGACAGCTGCTTGTCTGTACATGGGTTCGGGCTGGTTTGACTGCCTGGGTAGTTAAGTCTTCATTGACTGATTCATTGTTATTGGTCAAACCCATGCTATGCAAAATTTAGGAAACAGATATTTGCAGCATTAATCACTGAACAGTCTTGAGGGTCAACAATATCTCCATTTTGTTTTGATTCTCCCAGAATCACACACCTCACCGCTGTCCTGCAGCTGCTTATCAGTCATACAGCTGAGCTCTCTCTAGACTGTTCAGTCATGGAAAAAACTTTTATGAACCATGGCATTGGTGGGTATATGGTGTCACAGTGAGGACAAAAGTTGTCCATGTTAGGTAGAAGTATAGTTTTGATTTGCCTACTTTTGAAATTTGGAGTTCTTGAATTCTCATATCATACTTTGCCTGGCTACCTTATGTAAATGTCCACGAACCTCCCATGATCTAGATTCTATAGGCTGCATCACCACTGAGTAGTGCCCTATCCTGATAATGCATCGCTGGGTGCTCTGAAAGGGATAACGCACAGTGGACATCGGGCTTCAATCAGGGATTCCTGCACAGTTTCATAATCACAACTGTTTAAAATGGTCTCTCTGTTATTGCCCCTCTTGTCCACACACTGATGCCTAATCACAACCTGAGCAGCTACTCTGCTGTCTCTCTGCATGTGCTGCTCTAATACTGTCCACTGTCTTAGGATAGCTATTCAGAACTCCAATAAGATGTCTTTCCTCCTTTTTGAAAGGAGTATGAAATTACATGGTTAGCATGGTACTTCTGGGGATTCTCTTGGGATCCCTGAGGTATACTAAAAGGCTTCTGGGAGTTGTGCAGGAACTGCATGAGAGGTAGCTAGATGATACTGTGACTGCAGTGGCATTAATGTGAGGTGCACAACAAAATGTCAGTGATCCTTAACTTGAAACAACAAGGCAAGCATGGGCATGCTACAACATTGGTGCTTAAAATGGTACTATTCCACCAGTTTAATCCTTTAGTGTGTTCAGACCACCTGTTCATGTTGGATCCAAAATAGCATACGCCTAGTTTTTGTTCATTTCTTTTACTTCCTTCTCTTTTTAATAACTCAGCATGTTGATACATTAGATTTATTTTTCTTGTTTAATTAAAAAAAACTAATTTCTTCCATTTTGTAGTAATTTCTCTGCTCATTCTTGTTTTCTTGATAAAACCTGACTTTTATCATGGGAGGAATAGCTAATTCTAAGAATTCTTCCATCATCTTAGATATCATGTCTCAGATGTGGATTAACTACATTGATGGAAAAATCCTTTGTCTGTAGGAAGTGTCTGTGCTATAGCACTACAGTGGCACAGCTGCAGCATTGTAGTTGTAGTATAGACATACCCAAAGCAAGGGAAGTGAGAGAAATGCAGAGGAAAATGGGGAAGGAAGAGAGGGCAGAAATAGAAATGGTCTAAAGGGAGCAGATTGAGTGAATGTGATGATGGATGTTGAATAGATTGAAAGTTTAGTTAATACATACAACTGTATTCCTTCCTTGATCTTTTGTGAAAATCTCCTGCTGATATCTATGGGAGACCTGTGGATTGAGAGAGCAAAGGCAATGTGTTGGGGGGGTAAGACGTGGGGATCATGTGCTGCCCCCCTGCCCCTTCCCCCAGATTTGCTACTTTGCTTGTATTGAGCATGCTCACATGGACTACTTAGTGTTTGAAAGGTAGGGCAAATGACTTTTCAGCAAAATAAATATGGCTTAAATAATTAACATTTTATTATCAAATAAAATAATAAACAATAAAAAGTTAATAAAATAACTTACAAAATAAAAGTTTGAAGCTCCTGTTGAACTGAAAACTTGTGATTCAACCTTCACTCTAGCATGCTCAGTAACCCTGCTGAAGCCAGCTGCCCTCACTCTGCCTCTCCCCCACTATTGGCAGGCACAGGTAATCTCTGGAGGGGAGTCTAAAGTCCTGAATTTATATCCTTGCCCAAAGACCATACTTAAACATGGAATGCGGCCTTCTTCTCCGAATAATTTTGACACTTCTGACCTATATATTAGGTACTTATATGATCCCAGTTGCCATAATTCCTACATACTTACTATCATAAAACACCTCTCTGAGTTAGGGAAGTACTGGTATTCCCTTTATATAGATGGAGAATTGAGACCCGGAGACTAATAGATCTGCAAGTAGGGAGTCTGTGGTGATTTGGCTATTATGGAAACCTTTCCTGAACCTGCATTTAGCAGTAGATCTTTTAATATTTGTTAGGAAGACTGGCCTTTTGTTGCGATGTTGGTTCGAGCCGGTTATATAGGCTTGTCAGACTGATCTTAAATTTGTGATTACTGGTCTAAATAAAAGTTGTTGTTACTTAACTATACTGGTATAGTTAAAGCAGTCCAAGTAGTGTAGACATGGTTAGTATAAAAGTGCCTTATGCCAGTGTAGTTTATTCCTATACTGGAAGTGGAATAAGCTATTTCGGTATAAGTTACTGGTATACTAATACAGGGGTAGTCTATTTTTTCCAGAGAAATAATTTTCACACCTCAAGTGACTGTTCAACAAACACATACAATCCCGTGTAATATACCCAGGGTCTATTGCTTATATTTAGTGCATTAAATGAAATCTAAAATCAAATCACTGTATAACCAAAAAATAACCTCCAAGAAAGATGTAATAAACTTACCTCTGAGACTTTGAGGAAGTATATAGATAAAATGTCTGAAAGTGTTTTAATGCTAATATTTGCATCTATATGACAACTGTCTTAAGTTTTGAATTTGTTTTGAGTTTATAAAGAGTATTAACTTTGGTTTGGTCACATACAATTATAGGTATATTCCTGATTGCCACCTACCCGGCTTAGGGTTACCATATTTCAAGTTCTCAAAAAGAATGCATAGCCGGGGGAGCGGGAGCTGGAGGAGAGGGTATTTGGAGGTGCGTATGTACTGGGAGGGGGCATTTGAGGGGTGTGGGAGGGGGTACTTGCAACCTTACTGTCAAGGTGGGGCGTGTGGTAGTGTCACACTCCCTGTCACGGTGGCAGGATGGCTGGTGCAGGTCTGGGATGCAGCGCCTGCGAATCATTCAGTGCTTCATGTGGGCCTCTCCTTCTCCCCCTCCCTCTCCCCAGGCTCTGTCACCACTCCTGGCAGAGCTCTGGGACCCCGTGGTGGGGCAGGCAGCCTGGCCAAGAGATGCTTGGCAGCTCTGCTTCCCTGGTGGGCCGGGCAGCCGAATTCCCCTCAATCGCCTGCCTACCCCTTCCAGAGTGGCTCTTGCCACCCCACTCACTGAACCCAGATGCCAGCACCTGCTCATTCACCCATATGGCCTACTCGACCCATCCCTGCACTGCTGCTGGCCAATGGAGAACAAAGCTGGTGGGGCTGAGAGTGCACAAGCAGCTGCCCAGTAACTGCTGGGGGGGCCCTGCACTGGGGAGCGGGCATGGCTCGAGCACTGGCTTGACTTCAGCCTGTTTGACCTTTTTGCAGTCCACTCAAAAGTGACTGGCAGTCCAGGTTTGGCCCGTGGTCTACCTATTGATTACCCTTGTACTAATATAACTGTCTTCATAATGGGGATTGTACTAGTATAACCATTTTTTTTTTTTTTTTTAAATCAAAAGCACCCCCGAGCAGAAATAGTTATAAGAGTACAAAAACTGTGTAGACCGGGCCAAACTACTTAGTGTTTGGAATGTCGAGCAAATGACTTTTCAGCAGCTTATCAAATCACTTATTTTCCTTGTTCATTCCCTTTTCACACCGTTGGCCTTTTGCCAGTAGACAAATCCGAACTCCCCGCATTTGCACTTTGAACAGATTAGGTAAGACGTGTAATTTTTGCATTGCTTCATTTCAGTTTATTCAGTTTCCTCAACATACTTGAGGAAGCTGTCTTTCTCTTGCATGATCTCTCAAATTTTTTTACCATGCAATTAAAAAACGCTGACTGACATTGAGAGTCAAAACACTACAGTCATTCCTTCTATATTTAGATGCCTTCGCTGAACTGTTAATGTGTTAGAAGTTGGAGTAGGGAGTCAAGACAAATCAACTTTGACGGTTGGGGAGCTGTGGTGGCCAGAACTCTCTTCTAGAGGTATGGTAACAAATATTCAAGTTTCCTATTTTTGCTTCTCCTGTTGTGGGCTGCTCCAGAGTTTGAGCAGTACATTGCCACTTGCTTGAACTACAAATATTACACATGCTTTTCATAATCTTGTGGCTATTGAGTATGATTAGAGATGTTCATTTTCTAATATGTATTATTAGTGTGAACAGTGCCATGCAGTTCTGTACCTGATCTATAATAAAGCTTCCTAATAGTGCTGCAACTGTGGTCTCATCTACAGTAGTAATAAAGTTAGACACTTCTAACTGTACTGGAACAGAAATTTGTTGAGTGGACGATTGCAAGGAGTTATACACCTCTTCCTAAGCCCTTTACTGGATAGGAGATGGTGGAATAAAAGGGATAGATTGTGTGGTGTTGACTCTAGCACTGACTTAAGTGCAATATTTAAGCTTTATTTTATCTGCCTTGAGGTACCTTCTGCTTAATCTTCTGTTGCTGTGCTTGAGGTGGATAGGAGCTAGAATTTGATTATTGTATGAAATAGTCTAGAGGACTGCACTGAGTGTTCACAACACAGAACTGCTCTTCCCTGAACATAAGCTATGTCGACACTCATCCGTGGCATCTGTTAAGGCGAGGCTGGAGCTGTTTTCTTGAGTGTGCTGAGCACTTTGAGCAGTGAGTTAGGTAGGTTGGTTGACTTGCTTGGATTCTTCATGCTTGTTTGGATGATTTAATTGGTGATTCTAAGTTTTTGCCCCTTAGACGTCTTTATCTTTGTGAATTGCTCAGACACTTCATCAGAACATCTTTAATTAAAAAAAAAAAAAAATCAACTCCTAGCTTATGCACTGTTAAGATTTTAAGTAGGTAACATGATTGTGAATGATGGAGTGTTTGGTGGTAGACAGGTAAATGCATGAAGTCCTGGAACTGGTTACTTTGCCTGCTGTTTGTTAGCATAACTCCTTATATATCAGAACAAGTAAGTTCTTGTTTTCCCACCCATATATATACTAAGTTCCTGCTCCGTCTGTTGCAGGACAGTGGAAGCTTTAAGTTATAAAGGATTAATTTAATGTTTTGCCTGGGAACCAATTAACAGTACCATGGTGGTCCTAACTATCAGAATTAGCTTTGTGCTGGTAAAATGCATTGCTGTCCTTGCAATCCTTCACAAGGGGTAGAGTGGAGACACTTTAAAAAAGTCAGCTGGCATTGCCTCTAAACTCTCAATTTCCCAACTTAGGTTAGGTTGGGTTATCCAATCTTCCTGAAACTGTTCTCATTCTTTGAAACATGCTACTGTGCAAGTGGAAGAATAGCCACTTTAACTGAAACTACACAGAAACTGCACCCATTTGACTAAATCTTCTGAATTGATTTACTTAACTCAGTTGCAGTGGGGACACCCTTAAATTGGTTTGAGCGCGTTCACTTGGCAATTCAGCAAACTTGGTATAAGGCCCTCTGAAGAGGGTTTGCATGTCAACTCACTGTAGTCTTCAATTTCTGTTTAGAGTGGACCTATGTTTCCACAACATTGCTGTCGTCTTTGGCTCTGACTGAAATATCAGAGTCTTTAGGTTTTTTCTGTCCTATGTCAAAGTTGTAGATCAAGAGTGAAGGTGGCTGTGTGGAAACACGCAGTCTTCCAGTGAGGAAATGAGTTTAAGCTTTAATGAGTCGGGGAGCAGGTTTGCACTATGGCAATTTAAGTTACTTCAGGTTTCCAGAGTGAATCACTTCCACCTGCTTACGGATGGGGAGAGATTCATGTGTGCCCAACAGGGAAAATGTCCCACCCACCAGCTGCTGGCAACCCAGCTTCATTCCTGGCTTCATGAGCCCTGCTTTTTTCCTCTGCAGGCTAGCAATTTATACATTCCACTTCATTACAGTTGAGTCCCCAGCCCCCTTACCTTCTGGGCACACACACAGCATGCTGATCCTCTGCCTCCATGTAAGCAGTGCCCCTGGTTCATTGGTTTCATCTCAGTTCAGTGCTCTCATTAGCATAAGGCATTTAGACATGTCTATAGTAAAACCAGATTTAAGTTTATTTAACAGGGCTTGAGAGAGAGAGTCAAAATAAAAGCAAGTATAAGGGTTTAGAAACGTATAAGGTTACAGTTAAAAGAAAAACATAAAATGCGATCTCTAGTGTATACTTACATTATTAGACTGGAAAGTAATGTATTAGTATTTCTCACCTGATGATCAGTTCTTGCAGCACATGTCCAGTTCAGAAAACTGGGATCAACCTTTCATGAAACACTCTGTTGGCATTGTTTCTCCTTTGTAATGGATAACAACATGGGCCACTTCTCCTGCTCTTGTACATTTACAGGCTGCTTTAGTCTGGAGTGGCTCTCCTGAGGTTCATTAGTCTTTATAGATGCTTAAGTTTTCACCTGGTCCAAAGGGTGAAAGTGTTGTCTCCAGGGATGTCCATTCTTTTCAGTGTTGTTTGTTAGCTCTGAGATCCCGCCTTGCCTCAGGTGACAAGTCTCACTTTGCCAGTTTTGCAACCTAATAATCTAAATTTTTATGTATCTATTTCCCATACAAACATCTTACTTCCTATTACAGTCACCTGATTCTTAGCTTTCAGCAGAAACACACATGATCACTTCAGTGAAATATTGAGAAGATGGATGTTCTCAAAAATATGGGGATGTAATATTTTCAAATCTCCCTGAGAGGCATGAGCCGGAATGTAAAGGAACTCAAACACAATAGCATTTAAAATAACACAGGAAGATGTCCTTTTTTTATTTCACATAGAGGTAGCATCAGAGCCTTTTACTTCTAGCTAACCAATTTAACTCTGGCACAAATTGTTAATAACTGAAATAGCTACCCTCTGACGTCTTGTTGGCCAGTATGAAATGAGTTAGCACTAGTGTGACCCTAAGAGCCAGAACTGGCAAAGGGCACACCCAACACACTGTCAGAATATTTAGCCACACAGTATAAGGGATCATATAAAAACTGGTGATACGCTGGTCATTAATATTACTGCGTGATGGTTGTGTAAACAGTTAAGTATGTGTGATGGAAATATGTTGTTAAAATATGTTCAGACCAAGCAATCTTGAGTAGAATGGATAAACAAGTTTGTGGTAGACAAAAGAATGTTGTTTCACGTGTTTGCTTGTCTCCAATCTAAACAGAGCAAGGTGTGACCAAAGACAGTGGAAGTACATTCACATCTAGGGTAAACAAGGTAATTAAGCCAGGTGAAAAAGCAAATTGACCAGACAGAGCATTAGGAAGACAGCAGGGCATCTACATACCAGCAGGGGAGAAGAAATTTGTCTGGGTTTGCTTCTCATATAATACATTTCAAAGGTGTACTGGACTATACAAAGGGGAGAGAACCCTTTAGTTATCCATCACTTAGAGGAAATAGGGAACAGTACCCTCCTGAGCCTGTGAATGGTGGATCCTTTTGGCCTGAAGGTCAGGAACTGTTGATAGCTTCCTGTAAGTGAAAAACTGTTTTTATTCAAAGATCTAAGTTGTTAGAATTTAATTTTAGGCACTGGAAAGCATGTTTGTGTTTGTAACCCTTTTCCGTCTCTCATTCTGCCTGGTGTCACTTAAATCTCTGTTCTTTATTGTTACACTTATTCTTAGTTTTACTATAGACTGTGTTAGAGCTGTTATATTGAAGTAAAAGCGTGAATCTTCTGCTATTCTACTCTACAGGCTGGTGTGTACTCTCTTTGGGGGCAGTAAATTTAATTTCTGTGAGTGCCCAGGAAGAGAGACTAGATACTGCGGAGACATGTCTCTGAGGAACTCGGGAATTGGGCTCACTGGTTGCCTGCAGCCCAAGTTTAAGACTGGCAGAGTCTTGGAGTTTGCTAGTGAAGTGGACAGATGTGGGTGGCAGGGAGCTGACAGACAATCTTATCTCTAGCAAAGCTCACTCTTGTTCAGGCAGAGGGGTAACATACTGGGTTATAATTCTGGATTCCCTGAGGAGAGCATCACAACTAGTTAGCTCAGCTACTATCAAAAGGGAATCAAAGGTATATATGGAGACTGAACTTTCCTCTTGATCTAGAGTAAGTCCTTTGAGACGATTGAGGCACATTGGTGGGACAGTATGGGGGAAACTTGAATTTCTAGTTCTAATTTTAACCTTCTTTGACACAACTTTTGTCTCTTGGGTACAGTGTACAGTAAAATAAAACTCTTACAGTCATCCTTTTTGTAATGTAGACAGGACATTTAATTTATGCTTTCTAAAGCAGACTAACCTTGGACATAAGATGTCAACCCAGTTACAAGACTCTGGAGATCCAGTTTGCAGTATAAATTGGAACAGGCTTGTAACCTGTTGAGGTGGAATAACAAGATAGTTGCATCCTCTAAGCTAGATGCATTTTTAATGTAGGCAGGTCCTTCGTTTGTTCTCTTTCTTTGGGTCTGAATGCTTCAGAATGTGTTTGATTGTCTGCCCGGGCAACCTGCTGTGAATTGCTCAGCCTATCGTGACAGTTTTCAAGTTACAAAAGTAGCTATTGGATGCACTGACCCTTTATTGGAGACTGAATTCTTTATTTTGTAGATGTGCCGCCTCTTTATCTGAGGGGTGGGAATGGAAGATAGACACATGTTGTTGTCATTTGTTCCAGATTGTTAAAGGTGACCTGCAAAGAATTGAAAAATTAGGCGTGTACCTTTTTTATTTATAATGTATAAATGAAACTTAAAATTTGTAAAAGCTATTTCTCCTGCTTGCTTTTACTTTTAAATATTAGGAATATAGAGTCTGGTTTTGCTGGAGGATGTCTGGGTGGGAGGCTTCGATGTAAAGATTCAATAACCTTGCCCCTTCAAGTAAGGTGCAAGAACTCAGACTTTATCTACGTAAGTTAGTAATTGTTAACATTTCACTTCAAAACAAATTTTAAACAGACTAAAAATCACTACCTTTCGTAATTTCTCAACTTTCCCTTTGTTGGATTTAGTGATGTCATTATTTCATCAGCTCTCCAGTTGTCATTCTTTCAGCCTAGACAGGACTGGAAGGACTTTTGTATTTTTAATATAAAATCAAGCAGAACTTTTTTGATAAATCATAAAGAAACAAAGGACAAATACATTTTTTTTTCCTTTGGCAGATTCTTATTAAAACTTAAAGTGAACTTAATCTGCTAAAAGGTGTTCCTGCACAACATCTCTTTTTCCCCCCACAACATAACCATTTACCAAGCAGGCCAGGTCTACACTAGGACTCTTTCTGGCATAGCTGTTTTGGTCAGAGACATGACTTGTGAGTTGTGACCAACATAGCTGTACCAGCAAAATGCCATAGTGTGGCTGAGCTTATACTGTCAAAACTGCACTTTTGCTGTTATAGCTTATTTCAGTCTCCTGCTTTGCTGGTTAGGACTACCAGCATATTATCAAGGGTAGACTTGATCCCATTCTTACAAGGTCACACCTATTTGTGTTACCCACAGCCTGGTTATAATTTTTGGTATTGGTAGAACTATTTCAGTTGGTGGGGGAGAGGATAGTGATACCCCCAATTGAAATAAAAATGAGAGTCCTGCAGCACTTTAAAGACTAACATTTAATTTCTGTAGGCATAAGCTTTCGTGGGCTGTAACCCACTTCGTCAGATGTAAGGAATAGAAATCACATAGGAGGTGTGTGTGTGTGTGTGTGTGTGTGTGTGTGTGTGTGTACGTGTACGTACACATATTCAAGGGTAAGTAACAACAATGGGGAAGGTAGATAAAAGCGAAGTCCATTCAGTTAGAGTAGTTGAGGCCTATTCACAACCATGGATTAGGAGATGAGAATGTGTGAACAGTGACAATTACTTCTTGTAATGAGAGAACCATTCCAAGTCCCGATTCAGACCCAGTTTGATTGTGTCAAGTTTGCAGATTTCTAGCTCAGCAGTTTCTCTTTGAAGTCTGTTTTTGAAGTTTTTTGGTAGAAGTATGGCAACTTTCAAGTCAGTGACAGTGCGTCCTGGGAGATTGAAATGTTCTCCGACTGGTTTATGGATGTTATTTTTTGTCTGATTTGTGTCCATTTATTCCTTTGCATAGTGACAGTCCGGTTTGGCCAATGTACATGGACAAAGGGCATTGCTGGCACATGAGGGCATATATTACATTAGTAGATGTGCAGGTGAATGAACCCCTTATGGTGTGGCTGATGTGGTTAAGACCAGTGATGATGTCACTAGAGTCAATGTATGGGCAGAGCTGGCAACGGGGTTTGTTGCAGGGTTAGGTTCCTGTGTTGGTCGTCTTGTAGGGTGTATGGTTGCTGGTGAGTAATTGCTTCAGGTTGGGGGGCTGTCTGTAAGCTGACGAAGTGGGTTGCAGCCCACGAAAGCTTATGCCCACAGAAATTTGTTAGTCTTCAAGGTGCTACAGAACTCTCGTTGTTTTTACTGTGTACAGACTAACACGGCTACCCAACTGGAACTTTGTGTCTAAGTTCTTATACTGTGGCTATTATCATGGTATCTGAATAATTCACTAGGAAAGGTATCTCTCAGTGGTTGTATCATGGCAACTGCAAACCCTTTTCTTTAAATGGAATCTCAATGCGGAATGCAGCAAAATATTGTGGAGGCCCTAAATTTGAGTTCTACAGTCTGTTCACAACCATGTTCTTTTCTGTTTCTAATGTTAAAACACTTGGGTTTTTGGGAGATGTTGCTATGTGTTTTAATGAGACACTATCTCCCCACTTCCTGTGTCAGGCTAGGCAGTGATCATGTGCATTGTAATGTTATAAAAGGGGGGAAGCTTTTATCTATGATCTGCTAAACAGATGCTACTGATCCATGCTTACTTTTCAGTTACTTAAATATATTTCTCTAGGGCAGGGCTTGACAAATTTTTGTTTTGGAGCTAGGAGCCAGCCCAAAAATTAAAGATCCAGACAGCGTGGGCTCAGCAGTAGGGCGCCCTGGCCGGAGTGCAGCAGCTGCTCTCCCCTCCTGGCCACGTTCCTTCCCCCCACCCCTCTCCCACAACGTGGCCTCAGCGGCAGGGCATCCTGGCCGGAGCGCAGCAGCCACTCTCCCAGCCCCGCCCCTTCCCCTCACCCCTCTCCCACAATGTGGGCCCAGCGGTGGGGCCCCCTGACTAGAGCATGTCAGCTGCTGCACTCCCCCCTCCCAGCCCTACCACATGGGTGCAGTGGCGCCCTGGCCAGAGCACGGTGGCCACTTCCCCCTGGAGAAATACTAGGTGCCAGACTTAAATTTCTAGGTGCCATGGCGACCTGGCGCCCGGGGTTTGTCGAGCCCTGCTCTAGGGGTTCTCAACTACTCTAGTAGTGTGGATCACAGCTTAATAGAACTCCTTTGTCTTTCCTATTCATGACTATAGACCACATTCTCGTTCGTGATCAGATATTCATGTGGCAACTAGCAATTGCTAACAGAAAATTCATATTAGGAAAGTGAATTTTTAGCTGTCTCTAGTACAACAGGGTTTAGTTTTTTAAATCGAATCAGTCTATATTTGCTCTTCCTTTTCTTTGTTCTTTCTCTGTTGTGTTTTGTCTCAGCTACAAAAGGGTAGCGAACATCATATAACCAACTCCACACAGATGAGTATGGGAACCTTTTTTACCTAATCTTTGAAACTTTATTTGTGGATATAGAATCATAGAAATGTAGTGCTGGATGGGACCTCAAGAGGTCATCTAGTCTGTCCATCTCCCTGTGCTGAGGCAGCATTGAGTATATCTAGACCATCCCTGACAGGTATTTGTCTACCTTGCTCTTTAAAAATCTTCAAGGATGGGGATTCTGCAGCCTCCCTAAGAAATCTGTTCCAGTGCTACTATCCTTATATTTAGAAACTTTTTCCAAATATCTAATCTAAATTTCCCTTGATGCAAATTAAGCTGATTACTACTTGTCCTACTCTTGGTCAACATGAAAATAATTAATCACTGTCCTCTTTATAACTTTAGTCTAAGGAAGTGACAACTGGACTAAGAAAAAACATGCCTGGTTCTTTCAAACTGTCCTCGTAGGTCATATTTTCTGAATCTCTCCATTTTTGTTTGTCCTCTAGACTCTCCAGTTAGTTCACATTCTTCTTAGAGTGTGGTGCCCAAAACTAGACCCAATATTTCAGCTGAGGCCTCATCAATGCTGAGCAGAACTGAACAGTTACCTCCCATTTCTTACATTATATTAATACATCCCAGAATACTTGACTTTTTTGTGGCATTGTTGGCTCATTCAATATGTGATCCACCATAACCCCAGATCCTTTTCTGCGGTATACTGGTGAACTAATTATTCCCGTTGTGCATTTGATTTTTTTTTCCTTCCTAAATGTAGTACTTTGCCTTGTTTTTAATTGTATCTTGCTGATTTCAGACCAGTTCTTCAATTTTTCAAGGTAATTTTGAATTCTAATCCTGTCCTCTAAAGTGCTTGCAACCTCTCCCAGTGTGGTGTAAACTGCAGATTTTATAAGTGTACTCTATTACATCATTCAAGCTCCGAATGCAAACATTGAGTAGTACCGGACCCAGGACAGACCCATGTAGGACACCACTTGATGTGTCCTTGTAGTTTGACAGCAAACCATCAATAAATATTGAGTATCGTTTTTCAACCAGTTGTACACTCACCTTATTGTAATTTAATCTAGACCACATTTTCCTAGTTTTCTTATGAGAATGTCATGTGGGACTGGTCAAAAACCTTGAAGTCCAGATATACCAAGTCTACTAGGCTGGTTATGTGCTGTCAAAGAAGAAAGTTATATTGGTTTGGCATGATTTGTGCTTGACAAATTTGTTGGCTACTACTTATTGATCTCTATGTGGTTACAAATGGATTATTTAATAACTTGTTACAGTATCTGTCTAAATATTTAACTTAGTCCGAGTAGTCTAAAATTTCCTGGATCCTTCTTCCCCCGTTTTTGAAGATCAATAGTATGTTTGCCCTTCTCCAGCCCTCTGGGATCTCACCTGTCCTTCATCAGTTCTTGCAGATAACTGCTAATGGTTCAGCGATTGCTTCAGCTAGTTCCTTAATTACAAGGGTACATTTCATCAGGTCCTGCCAATTTGATTACAGCTAATTTATCTAAATAGTCTGTGTTACCTGCTGATTCCCTATTCTGGCCTGTGTTCTTCCCCCTTGTTGTTAATGTTAATTATGTTAAGCGTCTAGTCACAATTACATTTCTTAGTGAAGACTGAAGTAAGGAAACATTGAGCACTTCATTTTCAGCCCTCATTCTCCATTAAGTAATAGACATGTTCCATGAATGCTGTTTACATTCCAAATTGCAAAGTTAATCTGTTTTTATCTGTGGGGTAAAGTATAACTTGCTTCAATTCAAAATATATATAATTTTTTTTTTTGCGAACTTTCCATGAAAAGGACTTCATTTCCTGGCTGACAAAATGAGGAAAACTTCAGACCCAAAGAAGAAGCTTCAGAATTAGAATAAAAATCAGGCAGAGGGGGATTATAACAATCTGTTTTGTCATCTTAACTACAGCATTTTCTATCAAGCAACCACTAAATAAATCTTAAAAGGTCTAGTCCAAGTATAACAGAACTTTTGAGAATAATTTAGAGCAATCTTACCTCAACTGTACTGTCTGAGGCCATGCAGCAACTCTTTTCACAACACAACCATGTGTCAACCAAATAAGTGTTCACACCAATCCATATTGGCAGCCATGTTTATGTTGGTGTGTCTGAGCCAGCCCTCTTATAGTGCCTTAACAGACAAGTTCCTCTGAGGGGGATGATGAGCAAGTTAAACTGAGTACAGTTAACCTACTGAGCTGTACCTGGACGGGTGTTAGGCCTCATTGATGATCAAACCCAGCTAGAGAGGGCCTGGGTCTTCATAAAGGAAGGAGAAATGGGCTGCCGGAAAGGGGACCAGGGAGGAGACCCAGGTGGGGCTCAGAGAAGCATGAGAGGTTGAGCACTGAGCTGGAAACCTAACTGGAGCTTATCAGTGTCTGCAACTTGCCTGAAATCCTGGATAGATGCAGAGTGACACTCCCCAGCTGGTGTGAGTAAAACCCAGGAGAGGGACTGGTGTTAAGATGGTCTGAAGTTGGGGCTAGCTTGCAAAGGAGGCTACCAGATGAGTCCATCTGGGCTGAAGATTTGGTTGGTTTTTCTGTTGGACTTTAAATTAAGGACTTTGAGGCCCTGCAAAGGTTTGGCTGCTATCTCGCTTTGTTGTCGGGTCAGATTATGCCAATGACTGAAATAGGCAAAAAAAGGCACAGGGGAAACTGAGGAACATCTGTTGCAGTGCCACATACAGCCACCCGGGGGTGTTGTGTGACAGCAGCTTTGCCACAGTGTCAGAAGGGTGTACACTTACACAACAGCATCAGGTTTGGGACAATGTGGAATGGGTAGGGCCCTACCAAATTCATGGTCCATTTTGGTCAATTTCGCAGTCCTAGGATTATAAAAATCATACATTTCACAGCTTCAGATATTTAAATCTGAAGTTTCATGGTGTTGTAACTGGGGGGGGTTCCAACCCAAAATGAGGTGGTTTAGGGGTGTGGTGGGTTCCCCTGGGGTGTATCCTGGAAACTGGGACTGCTGTACCCCCTCTACCCTTGCAGCCTGGGCTGACTCCCAACAATGCCTCGCTGGTGACAAACAGCAGACCCCTTCAGGCACTGTTATCACCCAACGCAACAGCAGGTGGAGCCCCACACCCAGCTAGACAGCAGGAATGTTTACCTGGGCTGCATCTGGCATTGACACTGTCAGCAAGCTACAAACCTCTACTAGGTATAGTACTCTCACAGATGAACCAATAGGTAGAGGCACCAGCCAATTCCTCCCCCAACTTTTATGCACTGCACCCCAGAATTATACCATCTTGGTCTGGTAAAAAATCTGGCCATAATAAGCTCATTATTTAGTCTGCCCCTCCCTCGATGTGGGGAAGTTATGCATAAACCCTTGCTCACTGAACTGAGATCTCCCAGAGACACTGTTTTAGATAAAATTATAAAACAGATTTATTAACTACAGAAAAATTAAGTGATTATAAATGGTAGGAATAAAAGATCAGAGATAGTTACGAAGGATATAATAACTTTGCAGACTAAATTCTTATATAATAAACCAGGTTTAAATTGAGCAAAGCTCACCTTGAGAGATGATACAATCAGGCTACAGATTTTTGATACACAGATTGTGTCTGCTTTGCAGCCTGGGGTCCCCTCCCCTTTTCAAAGTCCTTTGTCTTCCAGATGTTCCTTCAGGTGTTGAGTTGTGGGGGAGTGATCACAGTGGTGATCTGTCTTCCTATTTTGGAGCTTCTTCTAGCTTGAGAAAGATCTATGCATGTGACCTAGGGGGGCTGTCCCCATTGGTCAAGCCATCTCCATTGTGTATGTGCTTCCTCTGAAGTCTTTGGGGATAACCATTAGGAGAGTGGATTCCCCTTAATGGGCCATCAGTACATCTGGCTATTCCATTGTTTCGACTTGAAAAGTTGGTTGTGGGTGTGTTCACACCTCACAACATTTCAGTAACGCGCACACAGCAAAGCTTTATAATTTCACATACAATGATAGCACATGTAATTTAACAAGATTTAATATTCAACAGATCAAGACTTTGAAAATGATATCTTATAAGGCAAACTTTGTACAAAACATATAACAATATGACAGTGGTGAATATGGCGATTCTGGAGTGTTGCTTTGAGACAGTGTCAAGGGGGGGAATCTGGGAGAGTCACAAAGCTCTTGTAGGAGGGTGGTGATACTGCCACCCTTACTTCTGCGCTTCTGTCTTCAGAGCTGGGCGGCTGGATTTAAAGGCAGTGCTGCTGACAACAGCAATACAGAAGTAAATAAGAAGTAATTAAATACCATACCATGCCACCCTCACCTCTGCAACACTGCTGCTGGTGGTGCTCCCTTCAGAGCTGGGCTCCCAGCCAGCAGCTGCAGCTCTGTGGCTGCCCAGCTCTATGGAATTTGGTCTTCCCTACATTAGCTGGAGTTCACAGTGGAGGTCAGAGTTCATGGTCTGTGACATGTTTTTCATGGCCATGCCTTTAATAGGGCCCTAGCAATGGGAGTTCCACTGCTTACAGAAGGAGGACCAGACAAACAGGTTACACAGGCCTGGCTAGGTGTTCCAATACATACTGCCAGACCTGTAACAAGAAATGAGCCATGGACTAGCTCAACCCTCTAAGAAAAGCTTAACAATGTGAGCTGCCATGGTATCTGAATATTAATCATATTGTGTACACAAATATCGTTTAGAGGCAACCATTTTACTAGTTGGTTACATGCTTGCTTATAAACTGTAGCCCAAGCCAGAATGTGGAGAACTTGCTCCTTTGCATAGAGCAGGAGCAGGCAGGATATCAATTCTGATAGAACTGACATCTTAAATTAGAGTTCTTGCTTACAGGATCCTCTTATTTTTGCTTAAACCCAGTATCTTCACCTGGGCTTGTACAACTTCCTGACCCATTGGGTTCACCCTCAAGAAGGAGATGATGATCATTGTTCTTAACATGCTGTGGATCATATGTAATGCTAGCCTTTTAAAATGTGTTTTATTAAAACAAAAAAAATTCTTAAATAAGGGATGCTTTGTCCAAATAGATCATTTTAGGCTTCCTTCTGTATCATTGTTCAAGCAACCTTTAATTCTGTAATTTCCTAACATGTGTCTTTGCAACTGTAAGGTTATTTTTAAGGTAGTTTTTTTTTTTTTTTTTTTTTTTTTTTTTTTTTGCGCAGGTAACTTAAGTGTAATGCTAATGTAGACTGCAGTATTGTTGTAGCAGTATTGGTCCCAGATATTAGAGACATAAGGTGGGTGAGGTAATGCTTTTAGTGGACCCATTTCTCTGTTCAATTGCTTCTTACTATATCTGGTTGTGATTGTAATTGTGTGTTAATTAGTGCTTAGATGCTACTGTAGTGATTAGTAGTAGATTCTCACCTTCAATAGATTGTCTTGTGTAAAATGAAGATCTTTCACTCAACTCATGGATCTCAGAATTATTTAAATGTTAATGTCTTCTAGCATTCCTAACTGACCAATCATTGATTATCCTCCCTCCCGTTGCTTTGGATCTTGACATGTCTAGCACAAAGTTGGTGTTGTAGAAGATGAACAACTATTAACAGATATTTGTCCTGGAGTGAGTGAAGGCTCTACTAGATTCTTTTTAGAAGATGTATCTCACTGTTGCAAGAGTACCATTGATGGTAGTAACTGTGTGGGTGTGCTACTGTAAACATAGAAGGCACTTGTACTTTTGTTTTCATCCAACAGATCTATAGGATGTGGTGGTAAAAACACCAGTGGCCACCTAATCTCTAGTGGAGAGACAATGACTACTACTAGTGGAGCTGCCCCAGTGCTAGTGTAAGATGGAGATTTCCCAAGAAATCTAATGTAAACAAGATCTGAAACTCCATCTTGTAATACAGCCTGTCATGTGCAAAGGAATACTCTAAAGATTACAGTGTGTCTTTGATGGTTTTTAGTTGTCTGTCTAAAAGTACAGATTTATCAAGAAAGAACTTCCATAAAATCCATGTTGGGTGTTTGTTTAAAAAACAAATGTTTAATAAACACCTCTAGTTTTATGTTGTGAACTGACTGACTGATCATATTGGGGAACATATTAGCTAGTGCTTTTGAAGGGAACATTCCTTCTGTCACCTTTAAAGGACACCCGAGCAAGGGAAATGGTTAAGAATTACTGGTCATGTGAACAGAAATGGAAGTCTCATCTCATAAATGGTGCTCAGACGGTCCTGTAGGAGTATGGGCACTGATTGGACAAATCTCTATAGAGGGAACAACCTCAATAGGTCATATGCCTGGTCAACTTTTTAGAATCTATCAGACTTCAGTTATATAAACTCTGCTTGCTTTTCAGGGACAACACTTTGTCTTCAAAACCCATCCCACAAGAGGGAGCAGAATCTCTGTGAGAAGGCCCCCAGTATCTCATGAACGAACCAACGGATCTCGATAACACCGATATTCCAGAGCCAGTACTACGGCTCAGGAAGGGACACATGCCCAAAAGTGCAGGACAGTCAAACTATGATGATGACCACCCTGCTGAGGAGCTCCTCTTAGAGGAGCTAGCTTCATCCTTGGACCAGCAAAAGGTAAGTTGGGTACCTAGAAACTTTGCAAAGGACTCCGTCTAAATTTGGATAAATGAGGCCTGACTTTTAAGTGCTGCATAATTGTTTTGGAATGTATCCGTTAATGGCCAGATTTTATAAGGTATTTACACTTCTTATAAATGGGATTGAAATGATTAATTTTAGGCACCTACATGCTTTTGAAGATCCCACTAGGTGCCTAAATACCTTTAAAAATCTGGCCCTATGAGCCTATAATCTTTGTTTTTAAAAGTCTGTACTCATAATGAAGAAGAAAAGTGTCTGAAATCTATAGTATACATGGGGAAGGCGGTGGGAAACAGGGCATTAAGCTCTAAGATCAAGCATATATGCAAACTTCCTGTCCATCAGACACTTGGAGCTAAGCCATATGCTCTTTGTCAAATGAATTGGTTCATGTTGGGTGAGTGTCTTCATCATATGCTAAAGATGCTATAATATCCAGGAAGAAATATAAGTGCAGCTTCTTTCTGTGCTGTAATAGCTTTGACGGGAAGACTCCCGCTACTCTATTGTCCTTGGAAGATGGGGACCACTTGGGCAGTGTAGAAAAATTAGCCTGTTAGTGGCACTGTGCCTTGCTGATGTCTGTAAAAAGATTTGCTCTGACTTGAGGTGGTGTGTTCAGAAGCATAATTCACTTAGCTGCTAGGCTGTAATTTGACTGTTAGTACAGAGTAATTGAAGAGGCTTACCGAATTCAGCTTAAAATATCCCAGCAACAAGGGTGAAAAACAGCCAGTGCTCATTGTCCTTCGAAAGGATTGCTAATAAGCAAAGTCTTAATTGTGTAACTTCTTACCAAGTATGGGTATCTCTGAGAACTTCTAGGACTTTGACTCTATAATAGAATAAAATAACATTCTGCCTGCCTGCCATTTAATGGGCAGTCCTATATACATCTTTTAGTTTTTACCCAGATGAAAGGTGGGTGGGTGCGGGTAGACTTACCTCACTGCTTCAGCTAATGTCTAATGTTAGTGTTGCAGTGATCTCTGGTGGCATGTAGAGTGATTTTTAGTGTTTAATTATTCGGGCTTCAGATTTGTCACAGAATTTTTCCAAAAATCATGGAGCAGTCATGAATGTAGATTTATTTGTGACCAGACAAAATTGCAGTTTCTCAAATTATGTTAAAGAGCAGGAGAGAACCATCTCTTCATAGAAGATGCCTTTTCCTAGACTGTAGAAAATCTCTTATCTATACCTTTTCCTCCCTTCCCTCTCATCCATGAAATGATAAAGAAGAGCCAGAATAGTTTTGGTTTCCCTAGCATGGGGAAGGCAACAGTGTTTCTTGGACCTTCTTCACCTCTCCTAATGTCCCCAAACTTAACTCGACAGGAGGGCAGAATTCATTACCTGGATGCTCTTGCTGCACCTGACTCTGTGGGTTATAGGACTGTAATGGACCTTGAGAAATCTTGTCCATTAGAAGTGTAGCAAGTACTGATGAACTCTAGAAAACAGTCAACAAGAAGGTGTTAAGATCTCAGATGGACTAGACTTATGAAGAGGACAAGCGAGAAACCTAGATCTACCAGTAACACCAGTCTATTCTTGAATATTTCAGTCAGTTTTCAGAATTTCCTCCTTGAAAATACACTTAGTAGCTATTGCTGCACACAGTGTGTTAATAGATAAATCAGTCTTTGCACACGATGCATGTATTGACATGTCTCAAATGTCTTAACTAGCTACTGAAAGGATCCAGTGCAGCCATGGGACCTCAGTTAAGGCCTTGCACAGCTAATGAAATCTCTTTTTGAGCCCATGGCTGTCTGTTTGGTTTGTTCCACCGGTCTATCAAAACGCCTTTCATCGGAACCATAGCATTGGGTAGGAGAACGAGTGAACCACATGTTCTCATGACTGATCCTCCATTCCCAATTGTTGACTGGAAAAAGGTGGTACTTAAGGTGGAAGAGGCTGCATCTCTGCTACCACAAGCTAATTCAGTTGGCTGGAGGAGAGAGATGGATGAACTTCCTGGTAAGCATTTGCTTAGCTCAATAGAACTCTATTGGGTGAGTTGGTCAACTGGACACTTAAAACTTTGTTTAATATTCTGGGCCTGGAGCTTGTCACATGTGTTTCTCTCTCTCAAACTGTTACTAGATCCTTTCAGTTCTTTCTTTAAATTTCCCTCCATCTCTACAGCAAGAACGCTTGTCACGGCCATGGCCATGTCTCACCTTTGAATATCTGCAGCTTTCTCATACCTGGCTTCTCCATTTTCTCTGTCCCTCCAAAATACTGCTACAAAAACCTTCTTTGCTTTCCACTTGAATCATGATGCTGCTTTTTTGAATCCCTTCATGGCTCCTCACGACCCTGCCTTAACCTTTCATGTTACCTCCTTGGTCCCTTTGCTCAGACTAATTCTTGTTCCTAAGCATACCATTGTGTCCTCTTCCTGCTGTTCTCTTCATACCTTATTTGCTGCTTGATATTCCTACAATTCCTTCTCACCCAGTATTCATTTTTTTAAAATCAAATCCCTTCTTAGTACTTCAGTCAATACCACTGATGTTAATTTGCTGGATAAGCTTATTTACATACAATCTGCATCATTTGATCTATCTCTTAGCCATCTGTTAAATTGTCTGAATTGTACTGTCTATTTATAAGCTTGTTCAGACAGACTATATCCACTTCTGTTTTGTACAGCACTGGCTCCCGGAAATGTTTGTATACCAAAGAATGAAGACTTCAGGGAGATGCAATCCCTGCTTGTGATGGGGTTCCTTAATACAGCATGGAGAGGGAGCCAGGCTGGAGGGGGGGGACAAAGTAAATCAGTCAGGGATCTTGCTGGGGAGATGTGCCCTAGTAGCCCTGGTGGGGACCCGGGTGATGAGGGTAGCTGGCTGGCTGAGTATGACGTTTGTGGGACAACTGCCTAAATGAGAATGACCTCCCACCAACAACTTATCTTCTCTTGTTCATGGGCAACCTTAACTATGCATTTCCTGGTTTTTAGAAGTTTGAGTATTGCTGAACTCACCGTTCTGCAAGGGGACAACATACCACCAAGAAACCTTAACTCTATATATGAATATATTTTTTGTCATTGAATACAGTAAAATGTTAGTCATCTAGGACTTATTGTCAGTTTACTGTACACGGTGGCTCTATAAAACTTCATTTTGACCTTAGAGATGACTATGGCTTGCCTGATCCAGAAGCACAGATTCTTCTCACTTGAGCTTGAGAACAATCTTTAGCTATCAGTATGGTGCTTAGACACTGCAAAACAACTCCATCCAGTAAAGTGTTACCTATGCATTTTATAAGCCTGTTAATATAGTAGGGATTAGTAGTCTGCCATCATAGGCCCATCTTACTCTGTTAAGGCAGCTGCTTGCTTTTTTGTGCCTCAGTACATACTCCTTGTTTACATGTTGGAGGATTAAGCTAAAGCGAATTAAAGCTACTTTATAACTGATTTAGACTGTCCACATGAGTTTAATGCCCTTTAATTTCACACCTTTTAATTTGTCTAACTTTTCTGAATGTCCCTATGTAGACATGCACTAACACAATAGTCTTGTTGCTTACACACACTTATATGGGCTCCACAGACATTAGGCATAGCTACAGAATACACTTTTCTTTTTTGAATGTCCTCTGCATTTTCCCACTCTCAGGATATGCGCTGACTGGTGCTGTTGAATGATGCAGCCTTCTACTGGCAGTGCCTGTTAAAGCCTCCCCTGAGCATTTGAGCACATTCTGAGGGAAGGGCTATAAATGGGGCAGCGGCAGTGGTTACTGCCTCAGCTGCTTCTAACTACTGACCATGGGCAGATATGAGCCTTATTAGGATTCAAGGTCCTTAGCAGTTGGTTGTTAATAGTGTTAGCATCACAGCATCCTGTCGGTGGCAGATCCAAATATGTGTCCTGTGTTCCACAGTTTTCATGGCATGAGCTATCCATTCTTGAGACCTAAAGTGCTTAGGAGAAGGTCACATTCCTCATTGCTCTATCTATGGATCTTTCATGCTATGAGCTAGAAAGGAGAGGCAGAATAGATTCCAGGCCCTCCTACTGCAAGAAGCCTTTGTAGTTAAAACCACCAAGTCTGAGGTTTCCGAGACTCCTGAAAAGAGAGAGAGGAGGCCTGAATCAGCTATGGGACCTTAGGCTTCCAGGAAGCCTTCTGTTGCCAAATCATCGGCCTTGGCACTGAGCTCCAGATCCAAAAAGACCAAGCATTTGGTAGCAAAACCCTTGAGCCTAGTTCCAAGAAACTGTACTGTCCATAACTGAAACAGGCTTGGACAATAGACCTCTATGCCTGAGGCCTCTGCAGAATTGGGGACTTTTGGTTCTAAGAAAAAGGCGAAGACTAACCATCTTGTGGTGTCTAGCATTGTTTCACTTTCAAATGATGATCATGTAGTTTTGTGATGCCGGAGATCAAGATCATTGGATCATCTTCAGTTGGTTCTTCAGAAATTGATGGAGCGGAGTATTCCATCAGTACTGATATAATCTATTGTGGTTACCATGTAGATACAAGTAGAACTGCATCCCTCGGATCCTCTGTCCTTTGCAAAAACCAGGAAAAAAAAGTAGTTTTAGATAAAAATTCGATGACAACTCACAAGAGACACAAAGCTGATTCCTTACCACGTTAGTCATCAGTTATGTTACCTCCACCTCTCAGGACCCCTGTTGGGTCACCCAGGAGAACTTTATCACCGCTGTTGTGGATCTCTACCTCAGAGGTATGCCCAATTTCCTTGTCACATCTGGATTCAGATTTGTATTCAGAGGAAGAGATGGATTCAGCCATTTAGCTGGAGTCTCTGCTTCCTAAGGGGGCATTCATTTGAGATGGACTACTGTAAACACATATACCTTCCTAACTGATATTGGATTGGTCTGGGCAATTTGGCTTGAGTGACAAGTGCCTTCCTTACTGAAGCTCGAATTTTTACAAAATGCCTTTCTGTAATGGCAGCTCTTCTGAGAGAAGCTGGGAGTCTTTTTTTTGTTTTTGTTTTTGTTTTCCTGTATTTAGATGATTGGCCCCTTAAAGCATCTTGTGTAGGGAGTTACCTTAATTCACATGCTCTGTTGCAAAAGCTGGGATTTTTGATTAAACCAAAAAAAAAAAAAAAATGTTGGGCCCCATATCCTTTTCATAAGAGTGCCTCTTGACTCCAGAATGGTGAGGGCTTATCTCAGTGGACAAATTCCTGAAACTGAGATCTACCATTCATGCTCTACTTCAGAGTCCATCTCAGAAAGTAAGACCTTTACTGGGTCTTGTGGCATCAACAGCATATGGCACATTTTATGCAAGACAAAGGACAAACTCCTTATGACTGGTTGACAAGAAACTGCAGACCTTCAGTACGTAACAGGTTTCTAATATAATTCTAAAGAGAATCCTGAAAACTCACTTATGGACCATGAGCATGTACTGAGGGAGTGATGTTCCTTCCTCTCATTCTGGGATAAATACTTCAGGCACCTCGAAAACAGGCTGAGGAGCACACCTCATCAATTTATTTCCAGAAGGTCTGTGGAATAAGTAAGCAAGAATGTTGCCTTCATATCTGTGTTCTGGAGTTAAGAAAAATTTTGTTTGGCACTCAGCTCATTCCTGTCAGGTGCAAGGATCTGTGCTTGAAGCAGCCACAGACAATATGACAGCAATGTATTATGTAAATGAACAGGGAGGAGCCTGTTCCTCAGAGCTTTGCAAGGAGGCAGTGAAGCTTTGGGATTGGTGTATATACTTCATAATATTTATTCAGTATCTCTGCATATGGCAGGGTGTCTCAATGAATTAATGAACCAATTAAGCGAAGACTCTAGATGCATGAATGGTCCTTAAAAGGAGTATTTTGATTAGGGTGACCAGGTGTCCTGATTCTACAGGGACAGTCCTGATATTCAGGGTTTTGTTTTATATTGGTGCCTGTCACTCCGCACCCCGTCCCAATTTTTCCACACTTGCTATCTGGTCACCTTAGTTTTGATCCTGCATATTTTTGCTCTTTGGGGTACTCCTGATATAGACCTATTTGCCATAAGATTCAATATCAAGTGCCATCATTTTTATTCAAGAGCAGGAACAAACACTACATCTCTCTAACAGATGTATTCCTTGCTAATTGGGATACAAATATGATGTGCACTTTCTCACTATTCCCTCTAATGTTGAAGATGTTGTGAAGATCAGACAGGACTCAGCAAGATGATACTCATCTCCTCAACATGGCTGAGACAGTGGTACATGGAATTGCCCCTTTTTTCCAAAGGGAATCACAGATGCTTATCTGTGTTGCCAGACGTTCTGTCGCAGCAGCAAGAGAAAGCGTACCATCCAGATCCACTTTTGTTGTATCTCTCTGTGTGCGCAATAGGACTCTGAAGGAATCAGAGAAACCTTTCTCTTTAGATTTACTACATGTTTTACTTCACAGTAGAAGACAATCAACTGGGAAATATTACAGTTTAAAACAGATAAGATATTTCACTATAGGTATCTGAGAAGGGTATTGATCTTATGTCGGCTTCTTTTTAGTCCATATTAGTATTTTTAGTTTCTAAAGAATAAGTGTTTATCTAGTGCATCACTCAAGGTATATTTAATCTCAATAGTGGCTTTTTATATTGCAATTAGATAGTAACTCTATATTTTCTCATGATAGTAAGAGGTTACTAAAAGATTTACTAAATCTTTATCCCTGTGTGAGAGAGCCTGTTCCCTCATGGAATTTAAACTTAGTGCTGACACAGCTTATGGCTCCATCTTCTAAATCTTCTCTTGTTCTCTGTTTGCAATTTTAATTGCAATGTTATAGCAACAACCTCAGGCAGGAGGGTTAGTGAACTTAATGGCTGACCATCCATTTACAATGTTTCATAAAGATAAAGTAGTTCTTAGTTCTCACCCAATTGTATACCAACAGTAATTTTGGATTTCTATAGCAATCCATTATTTTACCAGTGTTTTTTCCCAGACCACATTCACATAAGGGTGGGGTAAAGTTACGTTGCTTGGATGCTAAAGAAGTGTTATCTTTCTATTTAGATAGGACCACGGATTTTAGATCTTCATGTGAACTGTTTGTTTTTCGTGCGCAGGTAGCGGTAAGGGAAATCCCACTTGAACACAAGTTAGGGGTCATTCTGTATATAGTAGACAGTTATAAAAATGCCTCATGGTTTTCCCCCCTGCTCTGCTGAGAGCATACTGCTAGACTGATGACTGGCTACTTCTATAGCAACTTTATGGCATGGGCCACTAATTGAAGTTTGTGAAGTGGCCACATATAATTCCGTATCTACATCTACTAAGCATTACCTGTTAAATATTGTAACTAGAGCAGATGCCCAGTTTGGTACATCAGTTCAGTTCTTTATTTAAGTAGGAGTCCTCGCACTTGGTCTTCCCCCCCATATATACTGTTAATTAAAACTGTCCCAAGAGTGTGAATGTGCAAAGGACAATCAAAGAAGAAATTAAGCTTGCTTGTTACCAAGTTTCAAGATGGATTCTGCATGTTCATACTCTCTGCACTCCTTTTCTTTTGAAAAGTCCTAATTATTCCTGGGTTGGCATTAGTGGTGGAAGGAATGAGGTATTAACTGCTGCCACATCCCCTCTTATAGTCCTGCCCTCAGGACATATGAACACTGAGGAGAGGGGCTGGGAGGAGGGCATGTGAACACTCTAACGGACTGCTAGTCGGAGGCTGCACTGTTCAATGCGCAGTTAGTGCTTCCAAGAGTGTGAATCACTGCTACAAGTAAGTAATCTTTATTTATTGCTGAAGCCACGTGGTAACCGGTGTTTGTTCACGTTTGGTCTTCTCACCTGCATGCTATTTGTTGATTAGACTGCTGGTCTACTTTTCTAAACCCTCCCTGCACCTGGTAAGCATGCATGCATGCACACATGCCACCTCACCCGTAGGTGGAAATTAGTCTGTCTGAGCTCTGGCACTGGCAATACTCAGTTCTGATATAATTGTATTTTTAAATGGTCTTAGCGAGGGAACTACCAGCTAGAACTGTACACTTCATACTGTTGGAGAGCTAGAATTATTTCTCCCAAATTATCACAAACTCGTCCTTTTAGTATACTGTGTAGCATTTATTTTTTGCCCTGGAAGTACAGTATGTTGGATCTTCTTAAAGTCAAGATATTGTACTTCTAAAAGAAACCCAATAGGTTTTCCTAAGGATTCTAATCTTTAGTACTAAAAACTGTTTTATTCCCTTGAGGCTCTGCACCTGGCACTAAGACAACTGGCTTTACAAGTAGGTGGCTACTATAAAAAAGTAGAAATAGGAGAATTAAACTTCACATTTTCTGCAAAATGTGATATTAATGTTAATGCATGGTCGTTTAAAAAAAATTAATGGCAAACTACGTAACATGGTTATGAATAATACCAATAACACTTATGCCACTACACACCATATATTAGGGATAGGTCCAATTTTTGTACTAAATACAAGAATTGTTATATGCTCGCGTTAAACCAAATAAGGATATGATAGTGGTTTTTTTAATACCTGAAAACTGCAATTATTCCTCATTTATCTCATAGCTTTTTAATTAATTGTAGCTGGTCAGGCCACATGTGCATTCATGAAATACTTCCCCCTTCAGAGAATATTCATCTCACCCAATCCCACTTAATCTGCAGTAGCAACAATTTGCTGTCTTGCCTAGCTTCTGTGATGATCTGGATTGTTTTTGTTCTCCTGCTGTACGTCAGGCAGAGATATCTCCTGAAGAAATACCTCTTACTGTGGCTTTGTTGAACCGATACAATCAAATGCATGTGACTTTTTTATAACCTGATGAATGAGCTTTTTATACTGCGCAAAAAACCCGTGCTTGACTTTTTTTTTTTTTTGCTTTTGTATTTTAATCTTCCATTGACAGGAGGTGAACAAAAGAACCATTTTCTTTGCGTTTATTCCAGCCACCACAGTCTTTTGTACTGTTGAGTGATGTTTTCTTTCTTGTGACTGTGGTGTACTGTGTAGTTCTTCTATGTCTGGCATGAAAGTGCCTTAATGAAATGGGGACCTATTGCTCTGAAAAATTTGACTATGATGGGGAAAATAATGCACAGCACTTAAAGAAATAAGTGGGTAGAAGGAGTCCTGGAGATTGTCCAGCTGGACCATGTCTCAAGGACTAGGGCTGTGATTTCTCAATGCAACTCAGTTGACCTTTTGAAAAAGGTTGTGATGTCAGCATATTGTTATAAGAATCTGCTCAGGACTTCAAGCACAAAGTGATTTACATGGAAAGGAAAAGAGAATTGCTTTTTAAAAAGGAAAGATTAAAACTTGAGTTTTAAGTTGAGCAAAAGGTTTGGGATAATCTCTGCAGAAGATAGGGGTTGTATTTGCTGGTGACAACTTGAGAAGTTTAAGCTTCCCAGTGCAAAACTTGGCACCAAGGGCCTTAACAGCAAGATGTTAGGTGGCAAGGCAATACTCATAACTTAATTGTGCCTTTTGGGATTTTGTATATTGCTTTGTTCAAACAAGTTAATTATTTTTATCCCCCCCCTTTGTGTTCTCTCTGGTGGCTGGTGTTTGGCTTTTTTGTTACAAACTTGGTTTGCTATATTCACCGTATTGTCTTTTATCTTGGATTGTAAGCTTTTTGTTAGGTTTGTACAGTGCCTAGCCCAATGGGATTGTAGATGCTGCTGCAATATATGTAAACTTGTATATCATTGAATCGTAGGACTGGAAGGTACCTCGAGATCTTCTAGTCTAGTCCCTTGCACTCAAGGCCGGACCAAGCGTTATCTAGACCATCCCTGACAGATATCTGTCCAATCTACTCTTAAAAATCTCCAGTGACAGAGATTTCACAATCACCCTAGGCTACCCTAACTGTTAGGAATTTTCCTAATGTCCAATCTAAACTGCCCTTGCTACAATTTAAGCCTATTGTCTCTTGTCCTATCTTCAGAGGTGAACGAGAACAATTTTTCTCCCTCCTTGTAGCAATCTTTTTATGTCATAATCCCACCTCAGCCTTCTCCAGACTAAACAAACCCAATTTTTCCATCTTCCCTCATAGGTCATGTTTCTCACATTTTGCTTACAACACTCCTGCTAATACAGCTCAGAATGATGTTTGGTTTTTTTGCAACAGTGTTTCACTGACTTGTGATCCACTATGACCCCCCAGATACCTTTCCACAGTACTCATTTCCCATTTTGTATGAGCAACTGATTGTTCCTTCCTACGTGGAGTATTTTGCATTCGTCCTTATGAATTTCATCCTATTTACTTCAGATCATTCTCTAGTTTGTCCAGATCATTTTGAATTTTAATCCTGTTTTCCAAAGCACTTGCAACCCCTCCAACTTGGTATCATCTGCAAAGTTTAAGTTTCAAACTTTATATGTTTGACCATAGCATGGTAGCTAAGGATCTCAGATGCATCCAAGCCTCGTTGGCCTAGATTTTCTTAGTTTTTTTGCATTCCTCTATTTTGGTTTTACACACACATGCTCTTCAGTAAATGTAATAGTTTAGGGAAAAGAAAAGAGCAATGCTTCTATCAAAGGGTGTTTACTGGGATTCTTTTCTGCACATATGAAATAATATAGCAACATTGGCTGCTACTACCTCTATTGGCTATTTCTCACGTAATACATAATTCACATTTTATGCTGAGATTACTTGTTGAAGCAAATAGTTAGTTAGCTCCAGTGTTGATATAGGAAGTAACATGACAGTTTTTTTGCACAGGAAAGAATTTTGTGGGACCCAGCCCTGAACACCTATGGTCTCTGCACCCCTTGTATGATATGGAGATCTGAAGTGTGGGATGGAGGCTTTGTTTCCAGGCTCCACAGGCCAGGATTGGCCTTCATACTGCAGTTAGTGCAACCCTCTACTGAATGGTAAAGAAAACAGTTGCACATGCAGAGCTTATTTACAGGCTTTAAGTCTGTGGGTATGTGCTAAAGGGAGAGGAGCATTAGTGATCTTATTTAGCCTTGAGTAGGCGGCATTGTATCCAGAAGGGCAATAACATATGGCAAAGCTGTGATTCTCTGCCCCTTTCTACCTACACCGCCTAAAAAACTGCCCTGATACTTATCAGGAAAAGCTCTAATGAAGAAGGGCTTCTTGCGCTGTAGCTGGGTCAAACTCAAAGGCGTCTAGTTATTTGTCTGGAAGCGGCTTTGCAGGGGAATATTGGCACCCTGCTGTGTTCTGTGTTCTCTGTGCCTGTCAGCTGGTTTTGTAACAATGGAATGCTGTGCTGTTGTGTGGCTACAGGAGGGAGGAGGGATTTTATTCACCACTCACTGGTACAAATGTTTTTCTGCATGAAGGTTTGATTCCATATAGCCATACGCCTTTGTTCTCATGAAGATCACATCTGTGTCACTTGGACAAATGTCGGGGAAGGGACTTGAGGCAGCATTTCATTAACTGGTGATGCTAGAAAGAAAGGCTTTACCTGTATGTTCCCATTCACAAGCTATATAAAACTGCCTGCCTTAGGTTACTGCTGCGTCCTAAATATGAGGGACAAAACAACTTCTCAATTTAGTGTTTTCTCAGCATGTTCAGTGTTAGGCAGTTTGCCTATGTCAAGCTGCTGCTTTGGGGTTTAGCATATTTACAAAAGCCCTGGAGAAGGGGGTGTGAGAACTTTTTGTAGCAGGTGCAGTTTTTCACAGCCCTTACATTCTTCCATTTGGGAAACAGTCCTTTCCCTGAGCAGATGCATATATGGAGGGATCTCAGTCCTTGTCAGCATTATTGAACACCAGTGCACAGATCAGTAGCTGGTCATTAATCTAAAGATAAAAGGAGTAATTATTTCTTGTTAATAGAACTTTTTTAGTTAGGTTGCAGAGGCCAGAATGACTGACCATACAACTGCTTTTTCCTAAACAAATGCTTGAATGTAGGTGCCTATTTTTTTTCAGTTCGTGCCTGCAGGGAATCACTCTGCTGGAACCTGGATTGAATTGACTCATGGGGAGTTAGGGAGGGCTTGTCTATGCTTGAAAGCTAATTCAATTTAAAGTTGGGTCTGAATTTTAAGTGCAATTCTATAAAACTCAGTGTAGACAAGCCCTAAGGCAAGATTTTTTTTTTTAGAAATATTGCACTTTTCCCAAAGCTGCTTTTTATACCCCAAAGAGCATAAACTGAAGAAATTCTAAATGTACAATGACCTTTAAAAAGGAAACTAATTAATGTCATCTGCTGCTGAAAAGGGCTAGTTAAGTGATATTGCTAGCATTGGGACATGGTAGCTTCTTTCTGAGTGAAGTCAACTGGGTTGGCTGTCAAGGGACTGCAAAGAGAATATAGTATTTTTGATATTACTATCCTGAATACTCCTCTTGGCCTAGCTCTTGGTCATTATGTGCTGCTGCCTTCAAGTTACTGGAGTCTGTAACTTATATGTGTCACCTCTATAAAAGGTATTAAATCACTTGAATGCCAAACTCTACACTTTATCCATCTGTTATACACGCTGTCGATTGTTTCTCTTCCAGTAAGATGGTATCTAAACATGAGTGAGACCTCAAAGTTCACATCCTTATTCTATAACTGGTCATATCACCATTGAGTTTAATATGAATATAATGGTCCCATTTGCTCAATGTTGATCTTCCAGCATACATCCTAGAAAATGATAGAATGTCAATACAAAAATGTCATGTTTTACATTGCCTGACTGCAATATATTGGTCAATCAAGATGCACATACATGAACATGATCATAATTTACTGCCTTGCCCTGAGAACACTACTATACAGAGGCTTGCCCTTCATACCAAGGAGCTTTCTTCTTAGGCCGTGCTTCTCTGACCAGGGCTTTGACACACACACACAGCAAAAGAGATGAATGCAGAAACTTTTTTGCTAACAAATGAAGGAAAGAATGGATGTTTGGAAGGCATTCAGCACTGTTCTTTCCCTAGTGTGATTCTAGATTGAACCTGGTCTTGAGACCCATGTGATGCCAGCTTTAGGGCCCATGTAGCAACTTGATAGCAGTTTGGCATAACAAGCAGTTCAGCTTTGAGACATGAGATGTCCCGAACTCTAAAGTCTTATACTACATAGATATCTACACTGCCAATTAGCCACATGAGATTCCAAGATAATCAGGTCGTGGCTCTGCTCAAAAAGGTGTCTCATAACAGCAGGATTCTATTTTTTTGGCAGCATTAAGCCCTCGTCTACACTTATCTGGAGATTCGGCGGCAGTCAACACGAGTTACGCAAGCTACACAGAGTAGCTGCGTAACTCCTCTCAACTGCTGTGCTTCCCTTCTGTGCGCTGTCTTCACTGCACTGCACCACTTGAGAGAGTGGTTTACTGACATCGACTTCCTGATCGATTGAGCGGGTCTACACTGACCACTCAATCAATCCAGAAAGATCGATCTGACGGCGGTGACTTTGCTGCTGTCAGCGTAGACATACCCTAAGAAGCTCCCATTAAAGCTACATGTGTTGGTCAGTAGAAAACTGTGGACTTTGGTCTCCAGTACTCCTTTGGCTGCAGCAAAATATGAATCTAACCTGGCAGAAGTCAGGTATGGACATCTGGTAACCTCAGAGCAGATGCCATTGTAGGGTCTGAGCGCGCCCACACACTTAACTGCCAGAGCAGTGTCAAATTTCTCTTTAGGGAGACTAATCCATGCCTCATCAGTTCTTGTCCTTTCTAGCTGGCTAACATTACAAATCTGAAAAAAAGAGTTGTGGTGGGTGGATCTTTAGCTTGTTTTTAGGGGATTAGTTTGGCACTTGACGACAAATTAACGGGGATGAACGTACAGATGAGATCTTTCTGAAAGTTGGTGATGAGGGATGTCACTAGCTTACTTAAACTATTCTGAAATTATGACTTCAGTTCACATTTTATTTAACAGCCATTTATTTCAAGTCATCTTTTAGTTAGAGCTCATCAAAAATTGAGTGGAAATAAAGAGATACTAATAGTCAGCCAACTATGTGTTGTGAATTAACTGCAGTGGAAAACTAAAACAGATATCATTGCCGAACTTTAATGATCGCTAACTTTGACAAGTATGGTAGCCATGCATGTTAATCATCTTGTGCTTAATATCAAACCTGCCATCCTGTATAGTGCAGGAAAGAACATCTTCCTCTTCCGCCACTTTCCATGTATAACCTGGGTACAGTGTAGGGAAAGGGTGTAATGCTTTGTTCTGAAGCCTAGGGTATTCACTGCCAGATGCAGACCACTCTTAGACCAATTTTTTGGTCTGCTATGGAAAACTAAGTCTTTTTTGGGGGGAAGGGATGGAGAGTCTTAAACAAGAGATTTTTAAAATAAAGGCTTGAGATGACACCGAGTACTTGATTTTTAGGATTTTATTATTACAGGATAAAAATGGAAAAGGATAGATTTAAAAAATAACAGTATGCTGAGCTCATTCCAAATCCTTTCACACTTTCAGAAACTAATATGGAGTACATCTCTAGAAGCTATTTTCTGGCATATGTTTAAAAAAAAAAAAAAAAAAAATCTGTAAAGCACTACCGAAAGTCACTTGTTGAGAAGCCGTTCCCATTATAAACAAGATGTATGCTACAATAAATATGCCCATTCTAGCCAGTGGATGTCAGCAGTGAGTGAGTATGGAGCACCATTTAACTGGAAATCTAGATTAGGTCAAATTCTGCTCAAATTTGTTGACCCTCTTGTCTTAGAGGAACAGAAGTTGTCACTCTTCTATCTTAAACTACAATCAAGACCTTTATATGTCCACAAGACCTTGAACAAATCCTTTGATTAGCTGATCGTGCAAACTACATAGAGGGTGAACAATTATCTTGTATCCATATTGAGGAGCAAATAGGTGGGAAAAGCCAGTAACTACAGAACACTACTAATCAGCTATCTGTTCTGTTCCTAGAGAAATTATTCTTTATGGAACTAGATGTGCATGCATGCAAAAATTACACAAGTACAAATTTAAGGTTGGCATTTGAATGACAAAAGTCAGGAAATCTTTAATTCAGGTTCTTATAGTAGCCATAACTGTAGCTTCTTGCATGTAATAGGGTCTTTGCCCATCCTAGTGCAATGAGATAGTGAATGTTCAGGCTATTGAATTTACATGAATGAGGGGCAATGTTACATTTGGTGTAAGACTATTAACTTTCTGATTCTCTCCCCCCCCCCCCCAATTAAAATAGCATCCTAGCTGTATCAACCAATCACAGCATTCATGTAACTTTTTGTATAAACTCTTCTTTAATTGAGCAACAAAAATGAGGGGTGAAATGTAACCACAAAATTGGGCTATGTAACATTGCAGTTGCTGACTGCAGTAAGATACATTATATCACAGGCTTTTGGTTTTTGCTTTGACTTTGTCCCCTGTTTAAAGTGCTGACCAAGCCCTACTTCCTTTTTTATCAAACATCATCAGACTGTGTCAGTGAGATAGTGTTGTATTTGTCGAAGCCATAAGAAGTGAGATAACGGGTAGGAATCAAACCCAGACTTCCTGCCCCACATTACCATCTGGAAGAATTTGTGGAACACTTTTCAAATTGGAGACACTTGGGCATATTTAAACTAGCCATCTGCTTTCAAGCATTCTGTCAGTTTTCCTTCTGGTTCAGTTTACTCTTTGTATGATTTATTCAGCCCAGGATGCACTACTACATCTAATCACTTGAATCCGTGCTGTTAACTTTAAAATTTTATGAATGTGTGCAGGAGAAAAGTTGAAGGGTTATTGTTGAAAGAGGTGTTTAGCAGTGATTTCATTGAATGAAAGATCTAACCTACTTAGTGTATAGACATACAAAAGCCATCTCATTCCTCTAGGCCTGAGAGAAGATTCTAAAGACTGCTGAAGATTTGAAATTAAGTGAATGGAAAATGATATCCTGAGCTTGCATGTTACAAAAGACCACAGCTTCTGTTTCAGAACCAAATCTGTTGAAGCACATCTAAATCTAGTCCTTCAGAAAAATTGGAAGTCTTTTAAAACCAAGCTGTCTTCGGTGAGTTACTGGAGCACAAAAAACATCTGAAATTAACATGGACAAAACATCCTCTAATCAAAAAGTCTGGAGCACTAAAAAGCTAAACTGATTTTTGGAGGCAGGTTTATTGGGTATTGGTTTAGGAGTCAGATTTTGATTTCTATTTCATACTCTGCCACTTATCTGCAGTATGAGCCTGGGTGAATCACTTCAATGATCCAGTCTCAACAGGCC
Organism: Emydura macquarii macquarii; assembly: GCF_026122565.2. Classification (NCBI taxonomy): domain Eukaryota; kingdom Metazoa; phylum Chordata; order Testudines; family Chelidae; genus Emydura; species Emydura macquarii. Next base: position 10,135,856 of record NW_027133667.1, read on the forward strand.
TCCCCTTCTAAGATCTGATTATCTGTGGGGAGGCCCAGTTGTACACAACCCTCACGTGATGTGTTCAGAAAAAGAACACTTATTCTTCTGATCTGGTATCTAAAGGTGGCCTCTGTCCCACACAGGTTGAACATGAGTGCTCCCACAATGGAATTCCTCTCTCCTCTCAAAGTCCTTGCTGTTCATTTCCCTGAAGTGCCTTATCTCCTTTGTTCCTACCCCATTTTACCATTCGTCTCTCCTAATCCTCTAAATCATGTTGTCTGGTTCTCAGTTCCTTCAATGTAGAAGGGGGAAATGGACTACCTCCATCTCCCTTACTGCAGAACTAGGTTGGATCCTGATGCCAAGCACGGATGCTGAATGGGCAGGGACATCTGATTGCTCCCACCTTTGCTTCTGAGCAGCTTTCCGTTCTGATCGAACAGCAGGGCAGATGAGGGATCACCGCCCTTTTATCTGCTCTGCACAGCAGACCCTAGCAGTGGGAAGTGCTTAAAGAAACAGGAAGCAGAACTCAGGATATGTTTTCACGAAGGACCATCAGGTTTTGCAATGGGAATGTTGGTAGCTCTGCAAGAATAATTTAATGGCTAGGTGTTATGAGGACTTGGTTCTATTCCCAGCTCTCCAATGGGCTTCTTGTGATCAGGGGCAAGTCACTTAACTTCTGACTCTGTAAAATAGGGATAATACTCCATTCACATGGGTGTTACATGAATGCAGGCCAACATTTTAAAAACACATATCCTTTCTACAGAAGGTGATGTAGACATATCCAGTACTCTTCTGCTTTCATAGGTATATACGTGGGCTCTCCTTTAGTCAGAATATTAAGCTGTAATAGAAAATATCACCAGAAGCACATCTACTTGTAGTCAGAATTTTACCAGTATGAAATGGAAAAGGCTGCTGCATAAAATGTTTTCATTACTAAAATCAATAAAACGTGTGCTTCCCTTATGGGCACTGGAATGTTTTTTTTAATATTTGCGCACTGCAGTAGCTTGCTTCCTCCCTAAGTGACTGCACCACCACTCCTAACTTCAGGGGCAGGTCATAATTCCGTATCAGTGGAGTCTCTAGTTGCCATATGGTTGAACTGCAGTATTCATATCTGGAATGGGCAATGCATAACACTGGAAATCCACTCATCCCTTTCCTCCCATAATGCCTGGTGTGTAACAGCTTTGGGACATGAGAATCATCTATTTATAGTCTTTTTTTCTTTCAACACTTTAACAAAACTCTGTGGTGAAGAGGGAGGGAATGGGAGTAAAATTCTGAAGCTTGTGTATTTAAAATATAAAAATAATGCTGCCTTTTTCTGTAAAAGCACCTCTTGGGTTTGATACCAGTTGCCTCTGTTCTTCAGTTAAAACTAGAAACCTGAGAAGGCATTTCCTGACCTTGTGTCAGGATGACATTATGTACTGTGCTAATCAGCTAATAGCCTTCAAGGAATAAGGGAACTGTAGTCAGGCAAAACAGTGAGTTCTGTGGCACCTTAAAGACTAACATTTATTTGGGCAGAAACCCACTTTCGTCAGGCAGAAGCTGTGATGTCCTGTACTTAATTTGACAAGAACTTGTGCTTGTTCTCCCTCACCTCCAGAATATCCATCTTAAGTTTTATATACAGTATACACCCTTTAAAAACAAACAAAGCCCTTCTTCCTATCTCTACCCTGCTTCCAACTGCACACAGCAGTAGGAAAGTATAATCAAGAATAAGTATCTAAATCAAATAGATAATTTCACTTGTGAAATCAGTTGGGCAATAGCATTCATGCAGGACTCCTGTAAAGCACATACCAACTTTTCTTACTATCTATCTAAAAAGTGTGACTAGAATTAAATGCTTCTAAGAATGCCTCTTGTCTCTGTCAGGGTAAGGTTTCAAGGTGTAACCATCTCTGGGTAGGTTTGCATTGCAATCAAGAGGTACGATTTCAGCATGTGTGGATATACTTGAGTGAGCTAGATCAAAAGCAACCGTGAGTAATAATAGCAATGAAGTCAGGGCAGCATGGATGGTGGCTTGAGTGTATGTGTAGGGTTCAGGTGAACAGGGCTAGCCTGGGACCCTGGGTATGTTGCAATCACATCTTCTGACTGCAGTATAGACATACCCTCAGTGTTGCATACATTCTTGTCCCCAGTAGAGACAATAAACAAATGATTACTGTACTAACCTTTAAAGTTGGGTATGCATTTGTTCTGCTGGGCTACTGGAAAGTGACTTTGAGGAATGTTTTTTTTATGTAATTTACACCATTCTAAGGAGAAGCAAAGGATCCTCGCTCTTGTATGTAAGACTGGTGTCAGTATCCTCTTGACCCTTCTTGAGCCCAGGAGCTCTGTTTTCCCCTTGTCATGAATGATGGCTGTTGAATAATAGAGCACCTGGAAGCTAGGTTAATGTCATGCTCCAATGACACATTTCTGCCACTCCCTAACAGTGGCAGTCCCTCATTCATTCTAATGGGACATAGGAGAGCATGGGAAGGAGCTGGTGTTTCTACATTTGAAATACATTTCACTATGAACCTTAGAAAGAACCAAAATATCTCATCCTCTTCTTAACCAGATTCTTATTTTTTTTTCCCAAAAATAAAGTGTACTGAAAAACCTCTGTGGCTTACATTAAATATTAATGCCTTAGTGTTTTCTTGAACATTAACTTTATAGCTTGAAAGCAGGAACGAGATGGAAAAATCACTGTTGCTTGGCAGCAATTTGGTCTTTGTACGTGGCACCTAATGCTGCCAGGCTCCAAGGTGCTTGCTGTCTCATTTCCTGCTATCACTATTGTAAGGAGATTGACACTATTTTATTCATTTTATGAGCACATCCAAAATGCAAGCAGAATTTGGACTGTAGTTCATAATAACCATGACCCTCTAATTCCTTTTCTGTAAGGTCTGATCTTGGAAAATGTACGTTGTAATGAGATTTAGTTTGCTGAGTATTTTAGTGCAAAGCAGATCCAAACCTTAAAGGAATTTTTCAAAATCATAATGCTAGTGACTAGATCAGTGTTTCTCGGGGTTCCGCAGAAACACTGTTAGGGTTCCGCCAGAAAGTGATATCGTGCCGCTGAGAGCAGCTGTTCTCCGCGCCGCCCAAAAAGGGAAGATGTCCCGGATTTTTAGGCGGAGGGTATCGAGTATGAGTGTAATTTCCGCGCGGAGCCTAAAGGGTTCCGCAGGGAAATTTAATTAAGAAACGCTGACCTAGTTGTTTGTATATAATTTGCTTATTTCGACTTTTTTTTGGCCCCATATGTAAAAATACTGTTAAGAGTTTGGGGGGTTCCGCAATTATTTATCGAGTTCAAAAGGGTTCCGTGGCCAAATTTAATTGAGAAACACTGGACTAGATGAAAATGGTAAAATTGTCAATGACACAAATGGTTGGTAAATATTGTGTATTTGGAATGAAGCTGGATGACTTTTTATTCCAGTAGTATTAGATGCTGTTTAACATTCTCCTCTCTAAAATATATAAACATTTTAAAAATCTGATCTGGATAACTTGAATCCAGGAGTTTTAAGGATTGACTGAGCTGTTCTTTGCATCATTTGTTAGATTTTCATGAACTTGGGCAAGTTCCAGAGGGAGACAAGAGTCACTGCTGTGCCAGTATTTAACAAAGTAAACCAGATTATCCAGCTAACTATAGGCCAGGAAGCCTGGCTTTGATCCTGAGCAAAATAATGCAGTGACTGATCTGAGACTATCACTGAAAAATAAAAGGATAATTATATTTTTATGATGTAGTTTCATGGAAAATAGGTCTTGTCAAATGAACTGTCCAGGTTTGATATCGGTACATTAAAAAGGACATTGGAAAAAAATGGAGAGCTCAGAAAAGAGCTACAAGAGTGATTCTAGGCCTAAGAAACACTCATTACAACAAAATACTTGAGTTTAATTGCTTTAGCTTGTTGAAGAGATTGAGGCAACATCATGGTCTAGAAGTATTTACTCAAGGAGAAGACTCTTCATCATAATTCTTTAACCTAGCAAACAGATATAAGATCCAGTGCCTCAAAGTTGAAGCTAGAAATATTTGAATTGGAAATGAAGTGCAAATTAACATTAAGGATAATCAACCATTGGTATGTTATATAAAGGGGATATGGCAGATTTTCCATCTCTTGAAGAGACTAAGGCTTGGTCTACACTTACCCGACAATTCGGCGGCAGTCTATCGGAGTTTTGCAAACTACGCAGAAAACTTGCGTAACTCCAGTCAACTGCTGTGCTTCTGTTCTGCGCATCATCTTCACTGCACTGCACCGATGGGAACCACATTCCCATCGATGCAGCACTATGCCACTTGCAGGGGTGGATTAATAGTGTCGACTTCTGGATCAATTGAGTGGGTTTTTACTGACAGTCGATCTGACAGTGGCGACTTTGCCGCTGTCAGTGTAGACATAGCCTAAATCTGTATTGGATGTTTCCCTAAGAGATACAGTAGTTCAACTACAAGTTATTGGGCTTGATGCAGAAATTACTGAGGTGAAGTTCTTTGGCTATTATACTGGAGGTCAGACTAGGTAATCGTACTAGAACCTTCTGGTTGCCAAATCTTTGAATGTTACTTAGCTGCCAAAAGTTCTAGTGGCCTTCTAGAGCAGAGATTTGAAGGGCACAAAAGGCTCATCTTGTGGTTTTTTTTTTTTTTTCATTTTCTCCTATTTAATATTTCTATGATTATTTCCTCCTGCTGCCTCTTCAAGATTTACCTTGGCAGCTGGAGTGTTGAGTCTCTGATGGTATGAATCGCTTCTAATAAACAAAGCAGAATTTAATGACCTGTTCCTTTATTTTCTGAAATTGGAATGACCAAAACATATCTTCTCTTGCTCTTTGTATTCTGCATTTTAATGTGCTGTCAGATGGGGGGCATGAAATTGTTGTAGCTACTAACTTTCTCTTTTGTGATTGATAAACTTCTTCATCTATATTCCTGCCTTTTTAAAAACAGGATTCTGGAGTTTCTTGTTTCCAGTTCCAGTTCAGAATCCTGGCCTCTGTCTGTCTGTACCAGGGTTTCCTGTAACTAGTATTTGAATCTCTTAATCCAAAGGTGTGTTTTTTGGCTTAGTTGCTCCCATAATATACCACTGTCTTCAATATATGTATATGCCTTTGTCCAACTTCTGATTTCCTGATCTTACTATTGGAGCAGCTTCCATGTCCTGCAGAGATGAGCAAATCAACACTTCATGGCACAGTCCAGTGGACATAATTTTCAGTTGAGCAGATTTGAGTGAAATGATAAAATGTACTTGATTTGACTAAAATCTGAAGTACATGACTTGCAGATCTTGAATTGAAATTAACTGCAGCCTCACCCTGACTTATCCTGGGCTACCAGAATTACAAATTTATTGCGGCACCTTCCTGTGATGGTTCAAGAGTTTAGTACTAAAACAGATCTAGAGAGATTGAAGCTTCATGTAGGAAGTGCTTTGGTAGAGAAATGGGCTACATCAGTTGTGAACTTCATATCTGATTCTAATGAAACACAACTTTATAGAATTGTATTGAATTTTCCAGACTTGTTTGTGCTTGGAATAACACTTTCAAAAGTACCTGAGTCACTTTTGAAAATTTTACTCCTGGTCTCGAATTTGAAATTTCTCCTCATTTGCTAGCCCATGTTTGGTTTTGGTGTAAAACATAAGATGCTTTATGCTGTCAGTTTTTACAAGAAATGTTTGGTTTTTCTCTTCCAGAGTTCTGAGGAATATGATGAACCGGTTCAGGAAGATGAAGGGTTTATGGGTATGTCCCCTCTTTTACAAGCCCACCATGCCATGGAGAAAATGGAAGAGTTTGTGTGTAAGGTAAGAGGTATAAAGAAAACCAACCTATCCAGATGGCCACCTGAGCCTACTAGCTAAATGAAACTAACAGGCCATGTAAGTAAATTGTGCTGATAATAAGATGGGGGAACAGCAAGTGCACAATGAATGATTTCTCTATATTATCAGCTAATACTGCTGCTGTTTGGGACCCCAGGTATGCTGTAACTAGACCTCATGAGACAATAGGGATTATGTGCTGAGATAAGAGATTAAAGTTGATAGTGCAGTTGATGAGTCCCTTTTGGGAAACATCTGTGTGTTTGCAGGCAGAATAAAATCACTCTTCTTTCAGTGTTTCTGGTTCAAGGCACTTTCATTTATAAGGATAGTTCTTTCCAGACTTCTTCAGACTTGCACATTTTTTCTGCCTCTACATCATCATTTGTTTCCATTGTAGAACAGACTTTATCTGCTACCCAAATAGAAGAACAAGTTCTCTTAAAAGTCCATCCAGGCAAATCCACTGTTCACTATGTCAATATTGCTGGCTTTGAATACTGCTAAAGTTGTGGGGAATATATTGTATTGGCCTCTGTCTGTCTGATTCTGGGTTCAGATGGAGTGCCACTGGTGGTACACTTATCTCTGTGGGTATTGCCAATGGCAAACAGCCATTAGCAGAGGGATCCTGGGCACTCCAGGTAGCATTTTCACACAGTGCTTTGAGCGTTTTTGTTTTTTAAACAGTGTTCCTCCTCTACTTTCTCAAAAAATAAACCCCTCACAGATTCTTGCTGCATGTGAAGCAAAGCACAGCTAATTCTTTTGTTTAAACTGCATCTTTAAGACTGGCTTACCTGAGCTGGTTATGCTGATTAATTCTTGTTTGCTGTCTGGTGGTGGTGGGGAGTGTAGAGGGGGCTGGCAGTAGGAAGTGTTCCTTCAAAGGAAAACAAAGCAACAGCATTCCTAACATTGTTTAGGCCTTCACTGTTGAAACAGAAATAAGAATCCAGCAGTTTAAATTAACAGTTGCAGGATACCCTCACCTTAATGCATGCATCTCTGCCCCTATATTCTTACTACTAAGTGAGCAAATCCCAAAGACTACTGCATCTGTGCCATTCCTGTATGTTGCATTCCCCTGGTGCCCCTGTGCTTTCCAATGCCAAGTAAGGAGCCAGGTTGAAGATTACATACATCTTTTTAGTTCTATGCTACTGATGGAGTGCTGTGCAAGGGCAGCTGTGTGTGGATTTTGCAATGGGGACCACCTACAGCAGTAGGCATGCAAATATGTAGGAAGGAATACAAGAATTAGGAATGGCATAGATCTACTGTTAGAGCTTCAGTGTTCAGGTCCATGTTGATCCTCTGCTTCTTGGGCTGGCAGTGCTGGAATGGCATCACTTAGTCAAAGGGAAAAGGATACTCCTCACTTGACTTCAATGTACCTTCATGCATTCTGGATAACTGAAATAGTACTGACTGTCATATTAGATTTAAGATAGGACTGCACCAAACATTAGCAAGCATACAATCAGGAATAATCTTGTGATGAGGAGAAGGGTTTCTGCTCAGGATTTTCTCTGAGAGATGGAAAGAGCCACACCTAGCTGGATGAGAAGACCTCTTAATAGATACTGAGTCATTACTACATAACAAACCATGCAAATGAAATCTGCTTTTGCCCTGCGTTGAGCAGTTAAAATGAGCCTGGCAGTGTTTCCGTTTATTGGAGTGTTTTTGAAGTATTCCACTTACTGCACTAGTGGAAGCACTAGCTTAAGTTCAGACATTAATTTATGTAGAATAGGGACTGCTCTGACTTGGGACGTACTGACTTTAGCACAAAGATAAGCCTTTCCCAAAGGAAACTCTCAGCTCCTAGACTTAGTACCTTAATTTTGATTACTTTTAAAGCACTGATACTAACTCAGGATTTCCTATTTTTTACCTTTGCCATGCCCACCATTTATGGGACTTTATTGACTGAGACTTTAACCATGCACTCTTAATTTCCAGGTATGGGAGGGCCGATGGCGGGTCATACCCCATGATGTTCTCCCTGACTGGCTAAAGGATAATGACTATCTGTTGCATGGGCACAGACCACCTATGCCCTCCTTCCGTGCTTGTTTCAAGAGCATCTTCAGAATACACACAGAGACTGGCAACATCTGGACACATCTTCTAGGTATTTCCATTATGCTTAAAGTGACTGTGCACTGTTAATTATTGAAGAGCATAGGCAGCTGGGGAAATATTTTTAGGGGGACTGAGCAGCCCCACACTCACTCAATAGCTGCGGCTCCTGTTCTGGGGGGTGAGCCTGGCTCCCCACTCTGGCCTGCTCTGACTGGAGGAGCCTGCCACAGTGTCACTTGAGTGCATCTGTATGCAGATGGAGTCCTCCCCCTCCCCCCCCATGCCCCACTCCATCCCTTCCTGGCCCTGGTGCTGCAAGACATAGGGCCTCAGGATTCCCCCCTTTCTGTGGGACTCTCCCCATCCTGGTGAACTTTCCCAGGAATTGTCACTTAGGAGCCAGCACCGTCTGGTGGGACTGAGGAATCTATCTCCACCTGCCAGGAATTTAGTGTGCAGCTGGATGTGGGGCTTCGCTTGCTGACCTGGGCATGTATGTGGGCAATGGGGTAGCTCAAAATAGATTTTGGGGGGGCTGTGACCTCTCTAGCTCTAGTCACCCACTGCCGAAGTTTAGGAGTTGAATGGAAGGTCCTTTAGCCCGGGCAGAGTCATAGGTGTGATTATTTTTCTAGCAGTGACCTACTGGATAGGGTTCCAGGTGTCCCTTCGTTAACATTTTCTCACCAAAAGTGAGGGAGGATTAAAGTGATTTCCTTGTCTCTGGAGTTCAGCCCCTCTCTTGTACTGCTAATTCAGCACTGCAAGATAACTGTTACCTTGGGGCCCATAAGCATACATCCAAAGATCACTTCTTGCCTTTAGAGTGCACGCAGGTTGCAACAATTGTCGGGGGACTGGAAAAAAAATTAGTCATTTACCCTTTTCCTGTCCCCTGCTCCAATTACACAAATTTAAAGCTGCGCTGTGCTATTGATGTGTGGCTTTTTCAGGAGCAAAGCATAAATGCATATGCTAAATATATTTTTGCCTGCCTAGTGCTCTTGCTTTCCCTCTTTGTAGTTAGACAGCATTTTTGGTAAAAGGGGAAACAAGTTTTGTTAACTTACCTTTTCCCTCACCTCTGCTCCTCTTCCACTGGAGTATGCAATCTTCCCCAGTATACAGGGTTTATCACAAGGTAAGGAAAAACATTTTGTGTTAAGTTGTAGCTTTCCGATCAAGGAGAATTAGATGCAGCTCTTCTCAGACCTTTTTGTGCCATTCTCTATTTTACCAGGAAGTTACATACTCCTTCATTCCTTCCCTGGAGATGTTTGCTACTTCCACAGCACTTTCCATTCCCTGCCAAACTGGGGGCAAGAGTCAGGCCAGAGGGTCAAACCTCCCTGGCAATGCTGAGCATTTTCTGCTGTGCCTTACATGACTTAGTTTCACAGAAGTATTGCTCTTCTCTTGCCAGAAATATCTGAAATGTCACTTTTGCAAAAGAGCATCTTCTCAAGTGCCTTTGCCTGTGCTGAATACCCGCTTCTCATTTCCCAGGGTTCCTTATCATAGTGGGAGCGGAAGTTTAACTCGCCACAAATTAGGGTCACTGCAATGCTAATTTAAGACTATCCCACCAATCCTCCCTCCCACCTTGGGAGGATAAAACCAGCATTCCAGTCTTTCAGCTGCTGAGTGAACAGCAGTATTCTTTGGCAAACAGCTTAAGCTTTGAAATAAATACACCACAGCAGCAAACTGGGCTCTGAGCTGGGTTGCTGATCTGTGGAGCTGGGCTGAGCCACAGTTCCCAGAAGCTCTGAAAAGTCTTTCATAGACGTGCCAGTGATTTTGAGTCAGTGGTGTCTTCACCTCCATCCTAAGCATCCTTGTTCCTCCTTGCATGGCGGAAGTCAAGAAAATAGGGATTCAGGACTGCTAATGTGGTACCTGATCTTTACCTGATGATTTATGAAGAAGCCTGTCAGTAACAAAGGGAGATGGTGATTGTGGGTAATAGTGGGCTTTTCAATGAATACCACAACTTGGGGAATGTGGGAATAGACTTCCTGAGAGAACTAGGATTCATGATTTCACAATCTTTATCTTGGAAATGGAGGAAGCCATGAATGATATTACGTTTAACTTTAGGGTTTTCCTTACCACTTAAATTAGCAATCAGGGACAAAGTACAACTTTGGTATGCTGCTGGTGGGTGATACCTCCTAAACAAATGAAACTATGGTTTCTACTCAAGTGTGTACAAACTCAGTCTGATAAGAGACAATAAGGATGGGTCAAACATATATATGACTGACTGGATCAGAGCACATGGAAATGTAACATTGTCATTATGATCTTGTGTTCAGTATTCCCCACACATGTAAACTTGGTCGCGTACATAGCTTTTGGATTTCATGAGTCTGATACCTCTGCCTTATCCTTTCTTAGGTTGTGTGTTCTTCCTGTGTCTGGGAATCTTCTACATGTTCCGGCCAAACATGTCCTTTGTAGCGCCTGTGCAGGAGAAGGTAGTTGTTGGAATGTTCTTCTTGGGAGCCATCCTTTGCCTCTCTTTCTCATGGCTCTTCCACACGGTTTACTGCCATTCTGAAGGTGTCTCTCGGCTTTTCTCTAAGTAAGTATACAGAGAGGAATGCATGCTAGATGGGAAATGGCTGGGCAGAACGGGGCTGGGAATCATGGCTAGCGTTTGGGAGCCCCACTGTTACAGTGAAGTGCTTAGCTCTGTGGCCACAGAATCGCTTTTGAATAATAGTTGGTGGGTAGAGGTTGCATGCATTTCCTTCTACCCCAGCATTCCCTAGACCCAGGGTAAATACCCCTCTCTCTATCCCTTTACTGGAGCAGTCTCAGAACCAACTTTTCCTTTTCACCATTGAAATGACTATACTTAAATTTTTAACTATTTACAGCTAAAATTTTAAAGTTTTAATGTAACTTTTTTGTCTTTGTCCTTAACCTATTTTGGGTCGTATTGGGCCTTGCTAGACGTGGATCTGTCTGATTAAAAAGGGGTTTAGGAGGTATTCCTTTTGCCCCTGTTAAGCACCCTGCTTTGCCTGGACAATGAGGGCCTTTTTGCTCTGGAACGTCACTCAGCCAAGGGCTATGAAGTTGCAAGTCTACCTCAAAAAGAGTCCAGAAGGACCAAAAGACACCGTCCTAAAGAACTTGTTCTTGCAATAGACTATGATAGTGCATGAGTCCTCTGTCAGGAAGCAAATGGGTCCATGGGAATTGCGCATCTGGAAGGAGGGGCACCCTGTCTGCACTGCATCTGGCAGATATAAAAACACCTTAGTTAATGTGAGTGGTTGTTTCCTAGGTGGTCACTGAGACCCTGGGTAGGTAGTCTGTATTTGCCATCCTGGCATGGGTTTGTCAAACAAGTCAGAACAGTGTCCAGAATCATAGAGTTGTAAAGGACCTCAGGAGGTCATCAAGTCCAATCCCCTGCTCAAAGCAGGACTAACCTCAGCTAAATAATCCCAGCGAGGGTTTTGTCAAGCCGCAGCTTAAAAACCTCTAAAGATGGAGATTCCACCACCTCTCTAGGTAACCCATTCCAGTGCTTCACCACCCTCCTAGTGAAAAACTTTTTCCTAATGTCCAACCTAGATCTCCCCCACTGCAGTTTGAGACCGTTGCTCCTTGTTCTGTCAGCTCCTTGTTCGTTGCTCCTTGTTCTGTCTGCATTCAATCACGACCCATAGTGCGTATCTGCTATCTTTGTTTGCAATCAAGAAAGTGCTCTGTAATGTTTAGTCAATTTCTTCTTATCCCTAGAATAAAAACTGAGGTACTCTTGGTGGGGGGGAGCCTATTTATACCCTGGGTCTGTGGAATGTAGGGCTGCATTCACCTACTCACCACTGCTCAGAAATGATTTTATGACTGCATGGCTAGGCAAGCTGTGTGGAAGTAATCATTCAGTGAATGAGGTAAGTAATCCTGTTTTACAGGGATAAGTTAGCTCTCTGGATAAACTACAGACGGTGGGTACAAGGACTTCTTAAGTTAGCTTTCTGTGTCAACCTGTTTTTGTCCTGTTCTAGGCTGGATTACTCTGGCATCGCACTTCTCATCATGGGCAGCTTTGTTCCATGGCTGTACTACTCCTTCTATTGCAACCCTCAGCCTTGCTTCATCTACTTGATTGTGATTTGTGTCCTGGGCATTGCAGCTATAATAGTCTCTCAGTGGGACATGTTTGCAACCCCCGAGTACCGGGGGGTAAGAGCAGGTAAAAACCAAAATTTATTTTTTGTTTCTTTACTATAGTTTGTCCTGCTTTCTGACTTGTTACAAAATCCGACTCATAAGAAAACCCTGCATTGCCAAAGGATGTTCTTGTGTGTAGGAAACACAACTAACACATTCTTGGACAGTAAACTTAGACTCTTACAGCAGATGTGCCAACTTGAGGCCAGTGCCTCTATCTGGATGCAGGAATAGAAGTTAGCACATGGAATGGGAGAGGTAGTTAATAGTGTTTCCATCATTATTGAACAGCTCTCTCCCCTTCTAAAGGTTAGATACTGGCAGTCATTGTCTGACTCCCATGGACTAGTGCTGCTCATCTTGTGGTTATGGCATTAGGCTCGCTAAACATTGTAGATAGCCTCTCTGCTGTGTGCAACTGAGCAATTGATATATAGTCCCCTTTGACTATGGTGATGGCAACAGTAACTATTCATGTCTACCAATCAGGAATGGGAGGGAGGGGGGAACTTTGTGGGAAGCTGAGGAGTCTTTGAGCAACACAATTTAATACTATATCAAGTTTCTCATGTTATACAGCCTATGTGCATAAGGTACTATTTCTTATGTTCAGGAAAGGGCTGAATATCTAGACATAGCAGGAAGTTGTCTCCTGAATATTCACTGTATGGTGGATGGAACTTACTAGTGAGAGAGATCTTTAGGGTTTGATACTCCCTACTAGGACAATCTTGAAATCAGCCAAGCTGTGATCTGTCAAGTTAGTGACAGAGAAGAAATTGCACTTGAAGCTTATATGTTCATTCCTGGGGCTACTGGCATGCTGTACTGTAAATAGTCTACATCACAAGTCATTTGCTTTTTCTTGTCATTCTCCACCATACTCTTTCAGTAGCAGAATATTTTATGGGATCTAGGCACCCTTTCTAGCCCAAAGAATGTTAACCTGATCTAAAAAAATCTTTACACTTAAGTTGGCGAATAAATTGCCTGCACATAGAGGCACCAACTTTAAATGAAATGACATTTATGTATGTCTAGTGGAGCTGCTGACCAGTACCCATCATACATCAAGGGACTCTGTATCTTCTTGAGCACTTACTTTGTTATGGCATAAACTTGTTGCCATACTTCAGACCTCCAGTTTCAACAGCTTCCACCTCATCTTTTGTGAATATTAGGCATTGCATATTGCTGCTTTTTGTCCAAGCCTGACTCCACCATTTTCCTTACCTCCTAGGAGTATTTCTGGGTCTGGGTCTCAGTGGTGTCATTCCCACCCTGCACTTTGTCATCTCTGAGGGCCTTCTCAAGGCAGCCACAATGGGGCAGATAGGCTGGCTGGCACTCATGGCCTGCCTGTACATCACTGGTGCTGCGCTGTATGCTGCCCGTATACCAGAGAGATTCTTCCCGGGCAAGTGTGATATCTGGGTGAGTCTGCAAAGTAATTGGGTACTAAGATTGTGGCACATAAGTGTGTTATGTTGAAGGCTGGTATTTGCTATGCTCTTGTGTTTCTTGGATTGTGGCAACTAATTGTGACTGCTTTAAAAGCCACTTCTGAGATTTCATAATATGGGAAGAGATTAGTGGACTTCAACATTGGAAAGTTGACACAGTGCTATTACAAATTATTGAAATGCCTTTACAAAGGCTAGCTGTGGGGACTGTACCTTGTCACTGAAGCTCTGCCATATGCATGCCATTTTGCTCCTAGTCTCCTAGGGAGACTTCAAATGGATATTCTCACAGCAGCTATCCAAACCCATTGCTCATATAATTACCTCTTCATTTAAACTGGGAGATATGCTCAATGTTGCTCCCTCGTAGTTTTCATTCTGCTGCACTGTAATTGTTTACTTCCTGGGCTCTTATCCTGGATAGCCAGTGATTGATCTTCAGATTTTAGTATTAACTAAGACCCCAAACTACTTGTTTACTCATGCTTAGCCTGACTTCCCCTATGGCAGGGGAGCAGACAGAACAATTCTATTCTGAAAATCTACTTGATGACATTCCATGTAGGACTAGATCAGAGCTCCAGTACCTATCCATGTGTATAAGATAGGACATCACTAACTCCAGCAGCTTCCGTGTATCCCTATTGATAGGCATCAAGAAACTAAAGAAAAAATACACTATACTTCTAAGCCTTTTGGCCTGGGAACTGGAAGCATGCTGGTGTGGATACCTGCCAAAGATGCATATGCAGGAAAGGCATATCTGTGCATTAATTTCAAGTGCAGAAGTGATTCTGATGACTATGAACTCCAAAGCAGATGTTTTTCCTCTGCTTCCAGTGAATAGAGGAGATGCTCTAACCAGTGATACCACAGTGACTGGAGCAATCTGGGATCTTGAATAGCCCAGCAAGTTGTAACATTAAACTGCTACTGCTGTGAACTGCTATATGCTTCACCTCAACACATGGGTCTTTGGAAAGAGGGTGGTACTTAGATCCATGTGTCTCTAGCTGAACAGTAATGTCTTGTTTCCACAGTTCCACTCCCATCAGCTGTTTCACATCTTCGTAGTGGCTGGAGCCTTTGTGCACTTCCATGGTGTTTCAAACCTTCAAGAGTTCCGTTTCACAGTTGGGGGAGGCTGCACAGAGGAAGGAGACATGCAGTAAAACCTGCCTTCAGCCCAAGATTGTAACCAAAACAGAGGACTGCAAGAGCAGTTGAAGTTAACTGGCTAATGACGTGAACACCTGAGAATCCAAACCTCATGTAATGGAACATGGAAGCTTCTTGGGATTTCTAACACAAGAGAAATGTATACCTCAAACAACGGAGTGAATCAATGTGAAGACCAGGAAATTCTTAAACCCTAACTTATTCTTGATCTACAGATTGAGCTACAGAGGACCGTTTCCAAATCGGCTTCTGTTCAATGCCATATTTATTTGTAGAAAATGGGAGGGATGGCTTAGCAGTTTTCTTTTTTAAATCTAGGTTAAGATTTATATCTTCTTTGGGGGCAGGGTCAGGAGCTGATTTTTACATGCTCTTTTGGGGAAAAAATTGTAAATAAGATTTCTAACTTTCTGTTAAAATAAAAAATTTATATAAATGTTTTAAAGAAATGGGGTGGGGGGAGAAGGGTTTTGTATAGAATGCAACATGCAAGTACCACACACTGTTTCAATTTTGCACAAAATATGTGACTACAGGAGGACCAGGTAAAATCCCTGGGAGCGAGGCACAATGGTCCTGCAGACTCGTTCCCGGAAGTTGGCATGTACTAGGCAATATGGCATCCAGGTCAGCATTTGAAGCGGGCTCAGAACATGGCACGTAAGGATTGGCAATGGCCAGATGCCTACATTTTAATCAGGCTGTCGTTCAGGTCTCAGTGTTGTTAAGTTTAGCTACCCAAGGTAACTAGAATGATGCATCTGTCCACTGTCCAGCCACATGGGGCAATTGCCTTCTGAGCTTTCTTGACCCTTTTGTGAAGGTTTTGGATTGTGGAATTAAAATGAAGTTGCATGGTTGTTGCCACATGAAGTGGAGTTTAATGGGGATGTGTGTGTGTGTGAGTGAGAAATGGAGCATATGCTTGACTTCTGAGTACATGTCTGCAAACAAAAGCCCGTTTTCTAGCTTTCTGGTTGCCATTCATGAATCTGCCATGCTTTTGATACAATTACATGATGGTAATGGCACTTATCAAATAGAACAGCTACTCAGGTGGGTAAGCATGTGAGGAGCAATGGGAGGGGTGGAGAGGAGAGGATGGCACTGGAAGGAGGGAGCTGTGCACTGAGAAGAAGAGTAGTTGGGCTCCTTACACACTCTTGATTTTTTTTTTTTTTTTTTATTGGATTTCTTCCTTATCCACAGAAGTCCTAATGTTTCTCAGTGTTAAATTTACTAAACTCCCTGTGCTGCAATAGAGCCCTATCATTGCCACTGCTTCTGCTGGGAGGGCAGCTGGCTTCCCCTGGTATCATGGGCAATGCTGTGCTGTGAAGCAGCCAGCAGGAAACCTTCAGATTTAATGGTTTCTCCTGACCTAAAGCATATCACCTTTATGTGTGTATAGAGCCCCATGGCCTAGGGACTCTTGTGACTTTTAAATCTGCACTAAGCCCTGCACTGTTCTCACTTTTCAGGTCCAATTAATGTAATTTCCCAGTCCTGCTTAACAAATGGGATAGCTGGCTTTTTCGCCTGGAAGTAAAATTTGAGACCATTTGAACTGTGGTGGAGCCAGCATAGCATCAGGAGAAACAAATGTTCTTCTCTTGGTGAATTGGTCTGGTTTGATCTCTGGAGCCTAGTCAGAAGCCAGGGAGATAAGCAGATGGTTGGAGAATCTTCTGAGTTTTGTGGCAAAACTAATTTTCAAATATATAGTTTATGGCACAGAAATTTGATGTAATGGAATAAGTGCCTAGTTGCTGGAAATGTTGAGCTGTTGCCGCTCGCCTAGGATGAGTTAAACAGCTCCTAAAATGCTGTGGTTCACAAAGCAATAGGAAGGTAAAATTGTTCTAAAATTTTAAAGGTGAAAGTTCAAGTTTGCAATCCATATTTTTCACTTGCAGAGATCTTACAAGTAAACATTCTTGAACCCTGGCTGTAACTGAATATTTCAAGGGGTTATGTTACCTAATAGGTTTGAATAGAAGTGGAAAACCTCAATTATCTTCAAGGTTCCTTGTTGACTCTGAAAAAGAAGTATTTTCTCTTTTGCCCTTTGGGTGGAGTTATTTTCAGAAATTTTGAAATTAAGCTTAGTTGAAGAAAGGTACTTCATGGGAAGCTGAGAGAGGTGTGTGGGTTTTTTTTTTGTTTTTGTTGATAGGATCACCATACTGGATGCCAATAGCACTGAAGGAAAGGCTTGTAATGTAGGTTTGTGCAGTGCCTGATTTGGAATACAGAGCAGTATTAACCAGGCACCTTTTAATGAAAAAAGATTTAATAAGCATTGGCAGGAGGTGTGCTCTGCTACTTGAGAAAGCAATGGTACATATCAGAACCAGACTTGCTCTGGAAAGCACTTTGGATACCTCTGTATCAATACCAGCAAAAGTGGCAGGCTCCATCCTGAGTCATCCTATGCTCACTCCCTGAAGGGGCACTGTAACTTGGCCCAACACTGCACAGAACTAATTACAAAAACATAATACTCCACCTGCTATTCTTAATGCAGTCAGTCTCTCTTTAGGAAGTTTTTGTGCTCCAATAAACTGTCTAGCTGTGCACCTCTTTTTTTTTTTTTCCCCCTCCCTGTAGTGCTTGCTGAGAACTCTTCCCAGGTTGGCACCTGAATGCCTTACTCTCAGCGGTCAGAGGCTTGCTTGCTCTGTGTGCAGATTATTGCCATAGAATAGATCGGACCTACAGCTCCTTTCCTTCCCCATTAAATAGTGGCCTTGTTCAGTATTTTCTTTTTTTTTAAATTGCTTACTGTTGGAAGCAACAAAAGCACATTTTGGGATTTTTGATGGTTGGGGTCTCTGGTGATGGTTCCATATGAGATGGGATCTCATTACTTGCTGTGTTCTTAACTTCTGCTAATAAAAGAACCAAATGGGATATTGACCAAGTTTGGCTCTTTGTTGCTTTCTATGCTTTCTCTGATATTTACAAGAATAAAGCGATTTCTTCTCTCTCTCCCCCCAACACTTCTGGCTGACCGACCATTCTGTGGTTAAAGGGTTTGGTGGCCCAGAAGTCAAATTGAAACCTGGAGAGTTCTCATTACTTGCATGGAGCCGGGTTGGGGGTGTACTGTGAACACTAGGACAGGACCTAAATGCTGGGAAATAGTTGCATAAGTGTTGCTAGATAGCATTCCTTTATCTACATCTTAAGTGAGGGAATACAAATCCAAACTAACTAATTATCAGGCAGACTACAGGGGTATTTTATTTCTTTAAACATTGCCTTAAACAAGGAGACACATACACTGCAACTACTGTGCGCTCAACTGGAGTAAGACTTCGTACTTTAATTGTGATCTTCACCTACTTCTTTGCTGCAGGACCTTGAGTTTGACACCATAGAGACCAAGTTTGTCACTCATTGTGCTTCCTTGCCTACTACCTGAATAAAGCTTACATTTTGTGTAAATTGCATGATGGAAACAATACCTTACTTATAGACCTTCTCAGACCATTTGCATTGTAGGTCCTGACTTGTCTCAAATTTGTTTTATAAGAAGTTTTTTGTCTCATCCTTAACAGCTGGGCAAATCCTATTAAAACCTGTTTGATAAACTGGGTCAGTCTAGCAAACAGGATCAGCAAACCATACACTTATCTGTGATTCCAGGACAACAGATATGTCTCCCGAGGCTAAAAATGGCTTGGCAGCTACTTATAAAGTTAAATGGCTCCGTAATCAGAAAGTGGAATAGGAACTTGCTCCACCAGTGTTCTGTACACTTCTTTTATTGTGTATCCTGTCTGTGCTAGCAGAAGAACAGTTTTAAACATTGGCTGAGTAATTGTGGGCTCAGAGCACCTGTCGACGACATTGTCAACAATGATTCACTTTCCTATTGTGAAGCATCTCTTTCTAGGATGAATAATAGCAAGAGGAAAGGATTGTGACGGAGCAATATCTGCACTAAATTTCTAGAGAAGACCCTTTTAATATGCTGCCTCAAAAGTCATCTGGGTCTGATTGCTTTGGGTTGGAAAATAAAATTTTGGTCAGTGCTTTACTCTCCTGGAAGAATTTGGTGCATGTAGTGTGAAGATGAGTCAGAATGTGGTTTGGACTGTCACTAGTATCACCTCTTCCTTACTACTTCACACAATGCACAGACAATCTGTGTAATTTGTTGCTGAGGGATGTTGTGAAGGCCAAAAGTACAAATAGGTTCAAAAAAATAATTTTATGTAATTTCATGGAGGATAGATCCATCAATGGCTATTAGTCAAGATGGTCAGGGATGTAATCCCATGCTCTGGGTGTCTCTAAAATGTGACTGCCAGAAATTCGGACAGGATGATGGGGGGGATGGATCAGTCAGTAATTGACCTGATCTGTTCATTTCCTCTGAAGCATCTTGTCGCAGCTATTGTTGGAAAACAGGATATTCAGCTAGATGGACCATTGGCCTTGATCCAGTATGGCCATTCTTTAGAACATAACAAGTGCAGAGGATGAGTATATTTCAGTCTCTGGGCAAGATTGCCTTTCCTTAGCCTGTGCGGCATTGGGAATGAGATGATCCTTTGAGCTGCCATGGAGCCCAGCCTACCCCCAGTAGTCGTTAACTTCACAGCTCCTCATTGTGCATAGGGTCACAGAAAAGAACATTTGCACTAGCAGTGAGTGAAAACTGAAACTGGACAAATACTGAGTGCTTAATGAGAAAATAGTCCCAGTAAAATGCTATAAACCTTATTTTGCTATGTATAGTGCCTAACACAATGGCACACTGACTGTATAGTCACCTCTATGGTTACCATAATACAAATTAATGAAGTGAAATGAACAGTGCTTAAAGGAAAAAGGGTCTAAGACTTCCTTTGAGAAAAGAGCCAAGTGGAATAATCTTTGAAATCAGTAAACAGGTTACCTGCTGGAGGGTTGGGAACAGAGCAAGGAGCCCGTGTGAAACAAGGATGAAGGAAGCTCTTGTGAAGGAGAGTGAATGTTGGCAACTGTTCCGATATTCCTGGGGCCGTACCTAATAGAGAGATGTTCTGCCTAACCCTAAAAATTGGTCCTTCAGTGCTGCCAAAATAGCTTCACACTAACATACAAAAGTTAAATACCAACATTTTGTCTTTTAGCCTCTTTCTGTTAAATAAGTTTCACATGAGACCACCAATTTTCAGTATCAACTGGCACTGTTAATAGCAAAGAAATCACTCTATCTGGGTATGTTCAGAGAAACTTTTATAGCCCTCATCATATGCTAGATCTGTGTAAGATTGAGCCAACTGCCTCCCCCTTGGGTGGGTGTGTGTGTGTGTGTGTGTGTGTGTGTGTGTTTTATTTAAAAAAAAAAAAAAAAAATTGTTCCTTTAGGCCTGGTCCCCTTCTTGGAAGACTGAACCTTCCCATCAGCTCTACACTGTTCTATTATTTTCCCATAGCATCCGTGATACACTAGGATTTTGCCAAACGGAGGAAGACTTGGGTTCCTGCTCCACAAAGCTTGTGAGCCATTAGACAAATAGCTGTAACTCAGTTGAAAGGCTTTTGCTTTTGTTCTCAGGACAATATCCCAAACACATCATTGCAACCACCTATCCTGCAAGGTGAGTCCAAGGCTAACTCTCCTAATTCTCAGTTTCTTCCTCCCTCATCCATTTCCTCATGAGGGCTAAGGAACCATTCCTTCCCTGTCCTACTTGAGGGTTTAGTATTTCAAATGGAAGTTGCAGAATCAACTCAGAGCATATCATGTTTAAGTGGTACAGAATACAGCAAAGCTTTTATATTGGCTGCAGTCTCTGTACTGGGTGATAGGATCACTTCATTCGGTAGCATGGTAATTCTCAAATTTGCAAACCACTATCCAATTGCTTTTTAATGTTAACCAAAATGTGTGCTTCCTCCCACAACTCCCCTTTCAACTCAAGACTCAGATTGTGGCTGAGGGTTGGAGGTGGAATTAAGTCCTTTCAGAGCTATTTATTGTTGCTACTACTCAAGGCCACAACAGCTGCTACTGCTAAGGGGAGGAAGTTAGATCTTCATAGCTCCTCATCCTCTGTCCTGGGATCTCCTTGGACAGATTCTATAAATAGATGCTGCTGGATTTAAGCAGCATCACTTATGCAGGCCACAACAACTGCTTTCTGCTTCAACAGACTTTTCATAAGAGCAACCACTGTTAGAGTCCCCTACTTGCATTGGATGCAGCTGTGGGAGTGAATACATACTCTGGCTGACAAACTTCTGCATGATGTGTCCCCCTGCTTTGACCCTTTCCTCATCTCACTGGGAGGAGGAGGAGAGTGGCAGATGTTCTCTTCTCCCACCTTGGAGCATGTCAGTGGCTGTTTACAGACTTGTCATTGTGTATCTCTGAGAAACAGTAGGGGCATATGGACCCTTTGTCCGTGAAGAATCTCCACTGTAACTTGTGTGAGGGGATTATAAACAGCTAGGTTGTGCTACAGTCACACAATGTTGAGCAGATTTACTAGTCAGCCCAGAGCAGTGTTACATGTTGAGGGCGAACAGACATGGGCATATATTGCTGTGTGAATGAATAACTGCATCCTGGGTGCACTCAAACGAGTGAACATCTCGGTTCTGAGACTGAGCAGGAAATGTGCCCTGTCTGAGGCCATGTCTACACTGCAGCGCTAATTTGAATGAGCTTAATTCGACTTTCAGCAGCTGATTTATATAAATCGCAGAAGACTGTACACAATACGCTGTTTTTGCTGGTCTTTTGCGTTCACACTGGCCAGCCTTAAGTCGAATTAGAAAGCAGTGCAATGTGGGTAGCTGTCCCACAGTGCCACAAGTCACCGTGGCTGTTGGGACGAGTGTCATCGTCCCAGGATGCAGCACTGCTCCCCCCCCAAACAAACAGACAAACAGGAAAAGGATTTTCATGCTGTTTTTTACTCCCTGCGGTCACCGTTGGTGCAGAGACATGGAGCCAGCTCAGCTCTGCACTTTTAATTGTGAGCGTGACAATTACATCGTGGCTTATCATGGAGTACTTTAGAAATAGAGCAAGAAGGCAAAGCAGATACTATGCCAGTGCCACTGAGGCTGCCCTGATACAAGACATCCAGCAGAACTATTTCCGATTGCTGCCAGCTGTAACGTGTCACCGGTATTCCATGGAACGCAGTTTCTGGTGCAGGGAAATGCACTCCCATCAGTCTGTGCTTATCGTTATGTAGCTGTGGGATGATCAGTGGCTGCAAAACTTTCAGATGCAAAAGGCAACTTTCCTCAAACTGTGCTCAGAGCTGGCCCCGTCCCTGAAGCGTATGAACACTCGGTTGAGACAAGCTTTGATGGTGTAAAAGAGAGTGGCCATCGCTCTGTGGAAGCTGGCAATCCCCGACTGCTACCGCTCAGTTGGCAATCAATTTGGAGTCAGTAAATCCAAAGTGGGCATAGCCATGCACCAGGTGTGCAATGCCATAAATAGACTCCTGCTACGAAGACTAGTGACTTTGGGAAATGTGCAGGACATAGTGGATGGGTTTGCTGCGATGGGCTTCCCAAACTGCAGGGGGGCATTGATGGGACGCACATCCCCATCTTAGTGCCTGCACACCTGGCGACCGTGTACATAAACCACAAGGGGTACTTTTCAATGGTCCTGCAGGGGCTTGTGGATCACGGGGGTTGTTTTACAGACCTCAATGTGGGGTGGTCTGGGAAGGTGCATGACGTTCGTGTATTTTGTAACTCGGGGCTGTTCTGTAAGATGCAGGCAGAAACTTTCTTTCCTGGCCAAAAAATTCAGCCAATCTCCTCCGAGACCTGTTTGGGGAAGGGGAGAGGAAGAGTGGCATAGCACTTCGTCAAGGAGCGTTAGGGAGGGCCTGCAGCAGGACTCTGTCCACATAAGCCGGAGCAAGTCTACCTGGTCCCGCAGTAGTTGCAGCATCTCCTGCGTGGTGCTGTGATCATATTCTTGCATTTGCCCCATGTTCTGGGACAAGGTCAGCCTCCATGCTCTTTGCTCTGTCTCTGTGGCTGCTGAGGCGTTGATCTCTGAAAAGATATCATCTCTGCTTTTTTTCTTCCTTTATCTAATGTGAGACAGGCTGTGTATGCAGCACTGCTTAATGGTCGGCCCACTGCCGAGGTGTCTACAGAAAGCCATAGTTAGCATAGTGAAAAACAAGATACATATGTGTCAATTTCAATAATGATGTCTTGATACAATGTAGCTACGTTCTCTGTGCTTGTATTTAAAACCCTTAAAGAGAGGAACTGCGGACCGCTTGGTGGTGGGGGTATCTGTTTGTGTTCCAAACCCTTACAGAGAGGAACTGCGGACGGTGGAGGAGAGGATATTCTTAAAACACATGAAGCCATGATGCTGGCTACTGAGAGTGCAGAGAAGAATCCTACCGTGGAGAGAAGAACAAGGCAGCTGTCCCTTAAAAAATTATTCAAGGGAAAACAGATTACATGCATTAACTTTTTCATGTGATATCAACTGATGATAAAAGTAGCGTTTCGCATCACATAAACAGGATCCCTGAGTAACCACCCAGTACAGTTAACGAAATGCCTGAGATCCCCTTCGTTCACCCCACACCCAATGTTCAAGGACAGAAATGCTAAGAAGAAAGAGAACTCACCAGATGTGCCTTCCCTGATCATTTGTGCTGTCCTGTGTGCTGGTGGACTGCTCGGGGGTCAGGGATAAGTCCTGACTTTGTGGGAGAACGGACATACTGCCCTCCTGCACCCTGCTCTTCACAGCTCCCTCCCCCTCATCCACGGAGTCCTCCTCTACATCGTTCATGGACTGTGAACTACCGGAGGTATCGATGCTGCAGGGAGGCATCGTGGTGGGATCGCCCCCCAGAATAGCATGCACCTCATCATAGAACCTGCATGTTTTGGGAGAGGAGCCCGAGCGGCTGTTAGCTTCCCTGGCTTTCTGATATGATTAGCGCAGCTCCTTGATCTTCACTCTGCACTGCTGAGCATCCCTCTGGTGTCCCTTCTCCAGCGTGCCCTGTGATATTTTCCCATATATGTCCAGATTCCTTTTGCTGGCTCTGAGCTGAGCCAGAACTGACTCCTCTCCCCACAGCCCGATGAGGTCTAAGACCTCTGGTCAACTCCATGCTGGAGCACGTATGGGCTTTGCAGTAGACATGCTGAGAACAGTGGCAAAGCTCTCCCAACGCTAGCAGCAAGCACAGGAGATGGAAATTCAAATGTTCCCGGGGCTTGAGGGGAGGGGACTTTTCCTGCTTCCGTGAACAAAGAGCAGCACAGCGTGACTGTGCAGAGCGGTCACAGTGGGGCATTTTGGGATACAGCCCGGAGGGTAATTAATTCAACTTAAGACAGTTTGCATCTACACTGACGCTAATTCGATTTAACAAATTCGATTTAGGCGCTACACCGCTTGCAGAGGTGGTCGTATTAGGTCGATTTTACAGGCACCTTAATTCGAATTAATAGTGGCATCAGTGTAGATGCGGGTGTAATTAATTCGAATTAAGGGACCTTAGGTCAACTTAAGTTGCCAGTGTAGATGAGGCCTGAGGCACAGAACCATTATCCATAGGTTCAGGGTTATCTACATGCTGAGTTGCAGTGATTTAACTCAAGGTGTGATTATAAACCAGTTTTAGTTAAACTGGTGGGAAAGGCTGCTTGGACACTTATTTTAAACCAGCTTACTTTAGTTTGGCTTAAATTGATTAGGAATAGGGTGAAGCTAAATTGCAATCAACCACTCTTAAATTGAACTAAATGTCATGCGAGTATGCACTGGTTTAAATTGGTTTGAGTTTGTGTAGACAAGACCTTAGTGTTGGAGATGCTTCACTTCACTCTGTCATCTCTAAAAATGCCTGTTCCTCCATCCTCAAGCCCCTCTCACCTACCAAGGATTTCATTGATGTAGGCAGATCTGCCCTACCAGGCAACAGTCACTCCCATGTTGCCTATTTTGTAATCAAACCACTGTCTATGGGTATGTCTACACTGTGGACTGAAGTCAATTTAAATTAAATTGACCTTCACCCATTGAGCTGCAGAATTCGGAGGACTGTGATCACACCACGTGCATTGCATCGGGAGATTGCATCCCCACCATCCATGCTTATGTTGACAATTGAAGCAGTGCACCATGGGTAGCTAGCCCAGGGGCATTTGGGAAGGTTTTTGTCCTCCCATGATTCAACATCCTCCCTCCCCCTTTCCCTTCTTGTCCCAGTCCAAATAAACAGACATTGCCTTTTGGTGCCATTTTTTTCAAACCCTTCTCTCTGCCATGCACATGCCATTGCCTGAGAGGAATGGAGCCTGCTCAGCTCTGCACTATTATCGTGAGCATCACCAACACCTCAGAACTTATTCTGCAGTATTTTCAGGGGCGAGGCAGGAGTCGCAGCGCTGAAAATTGCGATGTTACTGAGGCTGCCTTGCTACCAGCTATAGAATGAAACTATTCCCATTTGCTGCTGAATGTCATGCACCATCTACGGTCGGTGGAGCACCACTTCTGGTTCCGGGAAACAAGCAGCGACTGGTGGGATTGCAGAGTTATGAAGTGTGGGATGATGACCAGTGACTGCAGAACTTTTGAATGCAAAGGGCTACTTTCATGGAACTTTGTGGAGAGCTCTCCCCAGCACTGAAACTCATGAATACTTGCTTGAGACCTGCTCTGGCAGTGGAGAAGAGAATGGCCGTCACTCTGTGGAAGCTGGCAACGCCAGACTGCTACCAGTCAGTTGGGAATTAATTGGGAGTTGGTAAATCCACTGTGGAAGCAGTTGTGATACAAGTGTACCGAGCCATTAATAGACTTCTGCTAAGAAGGGTAGTGTCTTTAGGAAATGTGGAGGACATAGTGGAAGGCTTTTTCCACAACGGGGTTCCCTAACTGTGTGGGGGTGGGGAAGGGGGGGCATAGATGGTACGCATATCCCTATCATAGCACCGGACCACCTTGCAACAGAGTACATAAATCAAAAGGGATACTTCTCAGTGGTGTTGCAGGCCCTTGTAGATCAATGGGGACGCTTCACCAACATCAATGTGGGGTGGTCTGGAAAGGTGCATGACACGTGCCTCTTTAGGAACTCCGGTTTGTTCAAAAAGATGCAGGTGGGCACTTTCTTCCCTGACCAAAAAATAAATATGGGCAATGTTGAAATGCCAATGGTGATCCTGCCTACCCCTTGCTCCCCTGGCTAATGAAACCCTACACCAAGCACCTGGACAGCAAGAAGGCACGTTTCAATAATAGGCTCAGCAAATGCAGAATGGTGGTGGAATGTGCATTTGGATGTTTAAAGGCACACTGGCACAGTTTGCTCACTAAGTTAGACCTCAGTGAAAAACATCCCAATAGTTATCTCTCCCTGCTGTGTGCTCCATAATGTCTGTGAGACAAAGGGGGAGAAGTTCTCATTGGGTTGGGTTGTGGAGGCTGATAGGCTGGTGGCAAATTTTGAGCAGCCAGATGCCACTGCAACACTGAGAACCAATCGTGGAGCACTGAGCCTCAGGGAAGCATTGAAAAACCGCTTTTACAACCAAACACAACAATAAGGTGCATCGCTTCTCTGTGCTGTGCTTTCACTTTGCATCCCCTACCCATCCCCCACTGATAATTCCCCCCTCCCTTTATTCCCGTCTTATTAATAAATAAATAGTAATGAATTATAAAGCAGTACTTTTTTATTGGTGATCCTACGGGGAGGAGGGATAATTTAATGTTCCGCATGCATTGTCTGGGGGCTGAGGGGATACAGAGCCTAGTTTGGCTGTGCACACAGGAAAGAATCAGTCCCACTCCTTAAAGGGGCCATCACCTCTTTCTGCTCACCTCAACTGGCGATGAGTGGAGCACATACTGCAGCCTGGCCAACCTCCTCCTAGACCACTTGGGGGTGGGGGCTAGGAAAGAGTAGGTTAGCTCAGAGTTTTGCAGGGGCTGCAGAGGGAGTCTCTCCTGCCGCTGAGCTTCCTGAAGCTTAACCAAACGCCTCAACATGTGTGACTGACCACGCATTATACGCAGCATCACCTCTTGTGTTGAATGCTCATACTCCTGAGCTGCCTTCCTGTTGTCCATGTTCAGTTTGTCAGATAATGAAATCCTCCACGCTCTTAGCTCTGTGTCAGCAGCTGCGGAGGTGTTCATTAGCTCATTGAACATGTCGTCCTGATTTTGTTTTTGAGTATGAGAGAGTGTGTTGAAGGCCACATCCACTGTAAGAGAAGCAAAGCACAAGGTACCCATTGTTCACTCGTCCCATGGATGAAAAGCAATGTTACAATGTAAAAATAACCCTCCAGAACATTCCCAAGGGAAGGCTAGAACTGCATACCATTGTCTAACTATTGCGGGGGTTGGAGTGCCATTCCAGCCATGGTAAGTAAGGGGCTAGTGCATTTATTTTAGGGACATCCCCAGTGCCTATGCTGCACAAGTCCATGCTTCCCAGAGCAGCATGGATGTTGGATTCCCATTATCCTCCCTAATCAGGCTTTTAAGAGGCGGTGAAAAGGGTGTGCGGTGGTTCGGGGTTAACCATCTCTGGAGGAAAAAAATGGGCACCCATTTGCAGATGTCCGAGGCCCATAGCAACAATGTCCTGCTTCGGGACTTGCAGTGTGCTGAACCAAGAAACCATCCCTGGCTGCAGAATAACACACATGACAAAACTTTCTTGGGTGGGTAATGTAAACATGCGCCATCTTCCCTAGGTAACTATGAGTAATATCAGTCCTCTGAGGGTCACACAGGCAGAAAGAGAGAATTTGCTGCAAGCATCTGTGGCTGTGTTCCATGATGATGCCTGCACAATTAATAACAGGATGCCTGGGGAAAGTGTCCTATTGCGGTTGAAGAAATAAGGCTGCCTTTCCAAGAAACCTTCTGCAAAAGATTGCAGAGTACCTACATGGAAGCTTCCTGGAGATATCCATGGAGGATTCTTGGAGCATCCCTGTGCACATAAATAATCTTTTGTGAGGTGAACTCAATGCTTAAGCACACCAGCTATGCGAAAGCACAGCTCCACCATCTCACACCACTTTTTTCCTGCTGGTACAAGATTCTGGACTGGGGATATAACCAAAGATATGCAATTTGCAGTACATACCCACCAGATGTGCCTTCCCCGGCATCCCGGTCAGTCACAGTTTCCTGTGTCCGCCTGGGCTGCTCCTGTGTAGCAAACAGCTCCTGGCTTTCAGGGACAAGGGATATCCCATTTGCCTGCACCCTGTTCTCCTCCTCCTCCGCCTCGTCCACAGACTTGTCCTCATTCATCCTGGCCTCAGCTTCCCTCAATGTATCGACACTGCATGGTGGCACACTGGTGGGGTCTCCACTGAGAATTGCATGCAGCTCCTCGTAAAAGTGGCATGTTTTCGGTGATGAACCAGAATGACTGTTAGCTTCCCTTGTTTTCTGATCTGCCTGCCTCAGCTCTTTGATCTTTACGCAGCACTGCTGCGCATCCCTGTTGTGCCCCTTCTCCAACATGCTGTGAGAGATGATCTTGTAAATATCCAAATTTCTTTTGCTGGCTCAGAGCTGAGCCGCAAAAGTCTCTTCGCCCTCTAGACCAATGAGATCCAAGACCTCAGGTCGCTTCCAGGTGGGAGCACGTTTTGGGGTGTGCAGTCACCACGATCAGCTGTGCTGACAAGCTCTCTCCATGCTGACCTAACTGAAATGGGAATTCAGAATTTCCTGGGGCTTGAGGAGAGGAACAGTTTCCTGTTTATGTGGCCACGGTGCAGCAGAATGCAAATGTCCAAAGTGGTCACAAAAGATCATTATGGGATACCTCCCAGAAGCCAGTGATGTTGATTTACGTTGTGCTCTACCTACGCTGACGCTCATTCTACCCATATAATTAAACTTCAGCGCTACGCTACTTGCGGAAATGGATTTATTAAGTCAAATTTTATGGCGATTTTAGGTTGGCAGAACTGACCTGACAGTGGAGACGAATACTTTAAGTGGCCGACGGAAGCTCCTTTCTGTCAACCTACATTATCCGTGTAGACCAGGACTGAAGTAAGTTTTCTGGCTGTAACCCCACTGGCACCCACTCCCTCCTATCTTAGATACAGGCCTTGCAGTACTAGATCAACCATCTGGCTGATGTGGATTCCAAAGCCAAAGTTCCAGGAATAGAAGCTGCTCTGAAATGTATGCACAGAATCTTTTAGAGTTTTTAGTAAAGTGAAAAGGGCCAGTTCTTCATCCTGCAAACTCAGTTAATTATGCCCGAAGAAATTGCAGTTGTCATGTATTCCCCATCTAGAACCAACCCCTTCACCTGTCCCCTTTATTACTGTGAGTCACCTGAGAGACACAGGATCTACAATACAATTACATCTACAATACAATTACATCAAAATATTGCTGGGTGGGAATTTTTGAGAGAGAGTTTTCATTAGCAAATACAGATTTGTCAAACCCAAAACTTTTTCTGCAGAAGGGGCAGGAACTTGGTAAAACTTTTGTAGGGCATGCTTCTTGGGTCAGCCTGGAATATGAGAGCGAGAGGGGGGCATAACAGCCTGCCCCTACCATCTCAAATTTGTCCCCTCCATAAAAATTCGGAGACCCACAACCCTATGCGCATGTGCACAGGTGTGCAAACATCATACTTTTTGCCTCTGCCCTAAACGAGGAAAAAAGTGACAGCTGTGCTTCATCATGTCATGCTAGGGTAGCATAATACCACTCAGCTGCAACTGAACAATGGCTTCTTTCACAGCTGCTAGTTTACTTCTCCGTTCTTGGATTTTGCTTTGTTTTGTTGCTGTCCTGTTTTTTTTCCTGGGCTGCCTAATGTTCAGGGCTAAAGAAGATGGCAGTAAGAGCAGCTGCTTGTTTTGGGCATTTTCCCTTAACTCCAGGGCTGAATGAGAGCTGATAGCCCTGCCAACCATGCAAGCAACCAGAGCTTGGGAGCATAGTAAATCCCAGTAGGGCACAGACCGGGAAAGTTGGAGGTGTATGTTTGGAGTACCTTGGATGGTCAAAAAACAAACCTTTCCCCCTTTTAAGGCTTAACAAATACCAGAAACATCACAGATGTTGCTCTGTTAGACTACTAGCACAGGGAATACAAAGGTCTGCTTTCAAGAGGAATTGGCCTTTAGTCACATACAGGCCTGTATAGTGACAAGCACCTCAGGGAGCAGAAAAGATTTCTGCACTCATTTGGTCCCAGCTCCCATCACCAGCATCAGTGGGAAGAAAGGGCCACAATTCTCTTTATCTACTTAGTTTGATCCAGATTTCTCCTCATTTCTTTTTGCAAATGCTTCTCAGAGAAATTTGACACATGTAGCAGCCTTCAGCATACTCTGTTGGCTAAACTTATGTTTGTTGTACATCTCCAGTCTGTGCCTCTGTCTCTTTCACCATGATTGACAGTAGGGCCCTGGGAAATGTTGACCCTGCTGGGACTGGCTTTTCATAAGATCCTGTTTGTTCAGGCTTTGTGAGAGTGCAGTGGTGTAGCGTTCTGTGAGGCTGCACGTGAGGCCTGATGCAGGCTAGCTTGCTTCTCTTGGCTTGCTCCCCCACAGTAAGCCTGGCTGTCACAGCGTTAACAGTGGGTCTATAAATCATGTTCCCTTCCCCGTGGGCAGCAGGGAGTCCCAGACAAAGGAGCATCCAGCATTGGCCAAATGGTGCTGCAGGTTAGTAATTGAAACCCTAGAGGCCGCTTCCATCACTCAGAGCAGCAGAACTGCTTGGTGTGTGTGTGTCTGCTTGTGAAATAGTTATAACTGTCAAAGCAAAATGCAGTGTCACTAGCTAAAAACACTATAGGCACTTTCTGCAGGGGAAGCAGAGGAAACTAGTCAGCAAGGGAGCAGGAGAGCGACCCCCCTCCCTCCTTCCCCACATTACAACAAGCTGGAGCTCTTTGCCGCAGGGCAAGCAGCTGGAGCTGCCGACAGATGCTCCTTCCCCCCTCCTCCCCCCCCGGAACCGAGCTTCATGATGGTTCCTTTAGATACTCGCATCTCCTGCCTGGTTAGTTACTTTCATTGCTTCAGGCCCAGCTGAAGGTATACAATGGGGAAGGAGGGCCCATTTTGAAAGGGGGAGGGGCTAGCTCAGGGACAGATGGTGCAAGAGAGACAGCAAATAATGGGAAGCTTTGAGAGCAAATGGTTATTTGCTTAACTATAGCTCATTGCTGAACTTACCAATGCTTTAATCATTTTGCCTCTATTATTATTACTTTATTTATTACTAAGCTAGTAGTTTTATTGGTGGTATGGCAGCAGCCAGAGGCCCCATCAGAGCATCATCCTTTAGCTCAAGTGAGAGTACTGCATGCTGGGAAATGTAGTCTTCACGTCTGTTACTAATTAAGGTGGCTGCCATCTGCTCCATTTTAGGCAAATCAGGCCCCGCTCTTGAGTGCCTGGCAAGCTGCTAATGCAGTTGTAGGGGCTGCGCAGCTCAGGTGCCCCCATGCCCCAGGCTATGTCAGTGGTGTAATCAGTGCCGGTGGATTGGGGTTGCTTGGAGTTATGAGGCTGAGATCAGTACCATGTAGAACAAAATACACCTTAAATATCTGTTTAAAATATGCCATATATTTGTTTTTAAAGAGACAGGGGCAAGCGTATCATTTAAAAAAAAAAAAAATCGTGTTCCCTCCTCCCTGGCCATTGTTTGTAATGCTGTCTTAGAAACCTGGAAATATGGGCCTGGCAGCTGGGAACAACCAGCATCATTAGGGAGGAACTGCTGCTGTCTCCTGAACAGCCCGAGGCCTCAGCAGTGATTAGGACAGCACAGCTTTGAGAATTATGCTTGTTTTTTAGCTGCTTCTGCAGAGAGAGCAGACGGCAGCACAAAAATCCAATTGCGCTCATGTTTTCTTCTTTTTACAGTAGGGCCTATGTATGGAATGGCTGTTTGATTTTTGTTTGGTTTGGTTTTGATAGACAAACAGGTGCCTTTCCTTTCTGTATTCAGACTTGTTAGAATTTCAAAGATGTTTGAACCCTTTTAAGAGCAGTCAGTTCTGGAGACCAAAGCACCAGGGCAGCTTCTGCCAAACTAAATATAAGGTGCCAAGTTGTGCTATTTTCTCTGGTCAGATCTCCTTTTAAGTTAGGGCAATCCAGGTTATGAATTGTATACCAGGGAGGTGGGAAATTTGGTCTCTGGGAATCCCCCGGTGTTGGGGGAATCCACCTTGTGCAGAACCTCAGTCAAGAATTTTTCCTTCACTACTGCCCTGCCCTGTAGTTTATGCCTAACACTGTTCTTCCCCTGGCTTTCCCCCTCTGCCCCATAACCCCAGGAATCCAAAGTGCTGAAAACCCTTGATCCTAATGAGCACCATGTTCAGTAAATAAAGTGTCATGTAGACCCCAGCTGTTCCTGTAGGGAAAGGTGTGCCCACTTCCAACCATCCGATGCAGTACAGCAAGCTGGGGTAGCTCAACAAGGCAGATTACATGCTGGAGAGGGTGGTTATGTTGTGGATTGCTTTGGTGAAATCCCACTGTATCTGCATGGACTCCAGCACCTGCAGAGGCAAGTGTAATTGAGGTGGCAGGCAGGGTAGGGTGGGAAGCAGCCACAGGAAGATGGCATCATATGTTCCTGGAGCCTCCACTTCCCACATCAGCTGCTCCAATCAGCTGAGCAATGTCCCCAGAGCAGAGAATGGTTACTGCATAGACTGTTAATCCCATCTGAGCCACAGCAGTGGTAGCCAGGACTCAACCAGTATGTTCTTCAGGAAGAACTAGCTTCCATTGTAAACACAAACCTGAACTATAAGCCTTTTGTCTGTGAGAGACAGGCTGCCAGCCTGTGACAGGTCTCTAATGCCTTGTCCTCACAAGTCCCCAGGGAGTCACAAAGTGCCTATAGAGTGGGCTCTTGCCCTCCTACAGCTCCAAGGTGCTGGATCTAAGAATGTCCTCTGGAAGTAATGGACTCCCTGTATTAGCCAACATTTCTGCTAAGTGGAAGGGTCATGGAAGACTCTGTCACCGCAGGAGGAGAGCAAAGGTCACCAACATGAGGAGGAGTAATGTCAGTGAGGCTGAAATCTCGGCAGCTCCACCACAGTCCTGAGCATTCTCCTGAGAACAAAAGAGAAGGAGGCACAAGATCAGCTAATCTATTTCTAGGGTCACAAGCAGACCAGTAAAACGATTTGCCCCACAGCCAGGAGTGGGGAAGCCAGGGTGGGGGGCTGCAGCCAGGGGGGTAAGAGAGGCAGGCAATGCTGTGGGGTAACATCACACTGACAACAAAGAGGCAGGGCCTGACGCAGTCAGGCTAAGGATCCCTGCAAGAGCACATCACCCTTCATGCTGCTTGTGGGGTGGAGGGCTGGAAAACTACCTGGCCTAAAAACTCTGTTTTTGGGAGGTCTAACACCCATGCACCAGTGCCAGAAATTGCTCTTCCAGCCTCTGAGTGTCACAGGGTCCATGCTCCATGGCACGAGTGCTGCCATTCAGGCTCCTAAAGCCTGCTTTGACTTACCTCCTCTGCAGCTGCACTCGATCCCTTTGTATGTAGCCAGCTCCATGCACCAGCTGATTAGCTTTGAGGAATTCATGCACACCTGTTTGCTAATGCAGGGATCTGCACTTCCTGCCTTTTGGTGCAGCGGGACAAGACAGCAAAGCCTCTTGGTTTGCACTACAGCTGTTCTAATAAATCCATGGCTGGCTGCATATGTACAGACGTGGCTGGTGTGGGGGAATAGGAGCTTATGCTCTAAAAACAAAGGCTTCTACCACTTGGGCTTAAGAAATTCCTCGTGATGTGACACCTGTTACTTGCATTAAGTATTCTCTTTGTTGAAAAACCACTAGAGAATGAGCATAATCACAAGCTCTTGGGCAGTTGAGTCTAGCCAGTAGGTGTGGTGGTGTGACTGAGAACCCACAAAGATGACCGTCTCCTTTCCCCACCCCCCCAAAAACACACACACACACGAGTACTAACTACAAAGCACATGGTGTCTACTGTACCTCCGCATGGAATGCATGGCAGGTATCTGGCCGCCGTCTGAGTTTCTGGGAGCGCATCCTGTCGCACTTCACCGAAGCATTATGTGTATTGCCATTAAGATCAACAGTAGTGTTTAGAAAGGGAGCAAGGCAGCACAGAAAAAAGACTGTGAGGGCCCTAAAGTAGCCATTCGAGGTCACAACTGCCTCTTAGCGTTGTGTCCAAGGGCCCAGGAATTCAGCCCGGGGGAGAATGAAAGGGGGACAGAGGCAAACTCAGCATGGGAGGACTAATGTCAAAGGCTGGAAAAAGAAATAAGCTGCAGTATGGAAGCAAAAGATAGTGCGGGGGGCGCACAGGTTGTCTGTGCTGGGGAGGGAGAGCAAAGTACGGAGGCTGAGGAGACTGGAAATGCTTAACTGCTTTATTTCATAGTAACAGGATTACAGAGGCAAAAAGCCTAATGTAACCATAGTTAATGCGGCAAGGATCGAATTCAAGAAACCCCTGAAGTCGGTGACTTACATGGATTCAGAATCACTGGACCCACTGTTCTCAGACTTTCTTTCTCCCACCACTATTGTGCCTGCCTCTTTCCCAGCCCTACTATCCCAACCTCATTGTTCTTCAACCATGGCTGTTCTTTATCATCTTGCTCCCAAGGCCTTAACCCCAAAATTACCCTTCCACCCTCTGCTACAGAATACTCCAAAATTCTGAACAAGATGCGCTGGTAACCTCAGTAAATGGAAACATGACTTTCCAGGAGCTCTGGGGGAGGCTATAGACACTGTCAGCCATGTCTATACATACCAGCAAACTCTGGGCCTGGTATCACCTGCTAGCGCCTACATCAGTCTCAGTACAGCTGAATAGGAAAAGTAATGACTGGTTGGCATGATTTGTGATGTTAAAGTTTCAATTCCTGTCTCAACTACAGGCTTCCTAAGTGAGCATGGGCAAATCCCAGAGTGTTTGTGCCTCAGTTTCCCATCTGTACAGTGTGGGTAACGATACTTTCCTGCTTCTCAGAGGTGCTGGGGCACTTTGTTTGTGACCCATTTTAAGCTCATCTACTGAACAGTGCTACACAAAAACAAAGCATTACAGCTATTCTCCCATTGTTGTTTCTGATGTTCCCATATTAGGTTTTTCTAGTGTATGAAGAGCGCCCAGCCTGTGATGGTGTAACTAAGCTGATGACCTGGGAAGGACGGGTGCAGCATGGGTATGTTGCTTAGAATCCAAGCTTAGTCTGCAAAATGCCCGCCCGTGGTAGCTTTTACAGATAGGTCATGGCCAACTGAGGCCAGTTCACAAGGGGAGGGTCTAACTTCCACTTGCAGGGTAAGTAACAGGTTATTTATAAGGGGCCGTAACAGAAAGGGAAGTATTATATGGTATTATTTTAACAAGTGACAGCTCAGTCACCGATCCTGATGTACACCTGTGAGGGGAGCGATGGGGTGTTAGGATCCCATGCATCGGCTACTCCCCGAGGCTGGAGTCACCACTGGGCTGCTGCTCCCAGCTGTGTGGGGCAGCAGCAAGGACAGACGCATCATGTGAGCATAGCTTCGGTTCCTGCCCCCAGTGCAGTGCAGGGAAGTGCAGGGAAGGGAGTGCTGGTGCAGCTTAATTCCCACTTAGCGTAAGGGGAAGAAGCAGACATGCAGAGCCACAGGCTGGTACCTACTCAGCCCCTCACCTGGTCTTGGGGGTAGGGTAACAATCCAGCTTTCTGGGGTCTTGCCATCAACCTTCTAGAGCACTTTGAACATCAGCTGAAATACCATCAGCCTGGTTTTAAAGAGAAGATTCTACCAGGCTTTCATGTGTACTGGTGCCATCAGGTAGTTAAATATCTACACAGGAGCCCTGGCATTGCAGTTAATGGCCGGCACAGCACTCTGCTCATCGCAATGGAGACCACTTTTCAACACCAGGCTCTAAAGGGGGTCAGATTCTTGGTGGCTAAAAGGAAAGATTTTCATTTTCAACCACACCTCTAATCTGCCTGCTCTATCTCTCTGCTCCCATCTTGCCTGCCTATTGTACCCACATGTGCATCCTGCTGCATCACAAGTTGGTCCATACCCTCCCAGCTCCTTCCTCTCCATATGCTAATTGCTACAGGAGCAGATCCTCCACCCCCAAAGTAATTGTTGCAGTGCGAGAACAAAGCAGAAAGGGCTAACACGCTGTGATAGAAGGATATATTTAACTTCTTTCGCTTCGAGGAGGACAGGTGGGAAGATGCTGCAGTCACAGGCAGCATCTGTAACCAGGAGCAGGAGATTACTGTTGGCAATCTGCTGCACTACAAACATCCTGGAGGGGGAGAGAAAAAAAAAGAATATCCCCCAGCAACCCAAAAGCAAGTGGTTAGCCAGGGAAATTGCAGCAGCTGATGATAATGTCTATGGGCAAGGAATATAAGGAGAACAGAGAATGGGAAAGAGAGATGGCAGGAGAGAAAAAGAGCAGAGAAGGGAGAGGAACAGTGAGCAAAGAGTGAACGCAGGACGAGAGAGATGATGTTTAGAACCCTGCAAATCGGTGGCTATCCGCATAATATCCACGGCCCATGTCTATGCATGGCAGATCAGATGTGGATACAAATTTCAGTTAAAAAAATTATTCAAGTACCTTAGTGTCTTCAGATAATGCCAAACTCATTTGAATTTAAAAAAGCCAAACTAGGCAAATGTGTGCATGTGCACATGTACCTATACATAGATATGTGTGTATGTATATATATAGTCCTATAAAGGTAAGCATTTGCTTAGTGTGGAGAAACTTGGTTGAGCCAAACAGAAATACAAAACAGCACATTCATGTGATGTAGTTGAGTGATACTTGCTGTCACTTTGCGTTTTGTGCCATTAAAATCTGAAGCGTCACTTTGCAATTACAAGTGTCCCCACCCCATTTTATAGTGGCACATAAGTGTAGTCAGAAAAATATCTGCATGATGCTATAGCTACGTATGGGGTCTGACACACCCTTTATACATCATTACACACCCAGCAGTACTCATCTTCCCTCGGGGCGTCCCCAGCTTTACACCTCTTAGCCCGGTCTCTGACGCACGCTCTTGGGGCGGGAACAACTCTGAACCTTCCCTGAAATCCCAGCCCCATTCACAAGGGCAACAAACTCCCACAAATTTTGCTAAGTTAGGTGTGACTGGAGCTGAGTGAAATTTTTTTCAATTAATAGATTTTTTTTTTCATTGAAAAATGTATTTGTGGTGCTCTGAATTTATTTATGAATTTGGGTCAAATTTGACAAATAGCTTTGGCTGAGGAAAAAACTGAATTCTGCCTTCCTCCACACTGGCCCTGAAATATTCAATGTGTTGCATTTCAAATGTTTGTTTTGAACATTTGGAAATGTTTTATTTTGCCTTTTTGTTTCATATCATTTCAGATTCAGAGTTGGCTGTTATCCTTTTTAAAAACCTACCCCCAAACATGGGTGGGGATATGAAAAATGCCCCAACTGGGCCAGATCAAATAGAAAAACTTCATTTCAAATTGACCCAAAATATTTTGTTTGATTTGAAACAATTTTTAATTTTTTCCCCAAGTTTGACAAAAAATTTAAATAATGGTTTTGGTTTGAATCGAGCCGGATCGTTCAGTTCATGCCCCAAACCGAAAAATCCATTTTCTCCCAGCTCTGGTGATGACACCCAAAGGAAGTGTCTCTAAAGTCAGATGAAGCAAGTGTGAGTTGCAGTGCTCTGCTGCCCTCTGCTGTGAGTTTGAGGGAAGTGGGTAGGCTGTAATCTGTAAACGTTGAATGGAGGAAGATGCAGTGTAGCATTGTGTACTGATGATGGCAAAATAAGAATGTCTGCATTTTCATATCATCGGACGCAAGCTCTCCACAGACCAGGACACACCAATTCAAAGTGGCACCAGACCCTGCAGAACAACAGATGCAGAACCTGCAGCTAGCTCTCCATTGCTACAATGGTCAACACAGCTTTCAAGAGCTAGGGATCCTACACATTCCAACCACAACATGTGGTGTATCTCACACCCTGCACTAAATGCCCCAATAACAAGTACGTGGGTGAAACCAGACAATCACTGCACTCTTGAATGACTTCACACAGGAAAAAACACCCTATCGCCTGTGGGTGAACACGTTTCACAACGTGATCACTCTGTCAGCGGTTCTCAAACTTCATTGCATTGCACCCTCCCCCCCCACGACAACAAAAATTACTACACAACTCCAGTGCCCTGTGTCTACTCCAGACTCAGGGCCAGCAAGCAGGGCAATTGCCCATGGGGCCACACAACTAAGTTGCTCGGGCTTTGGCTGCAGCCCTGTGTGGTGGGGCTTGGGCTTCAGCCCTGAGCCCCAGCGAGTCTAACGCTGGCCCTGGTGACCCCCATTAAAACAGGGTCACAACCCACTTTGGAGTCACACTCGCGACCCACAGTGTGAGAACTGGCGCTCAACGTCCTCATCCTTAAAGGAAACCTGCACACGTTAAAAAGACAAGCCTGGGAGTTTAAATTCATAACTATTAGACACTAAAAAATCATGGACTGAACAGAGACACTGGCTCTATGGCTTATTACCACTTTCTGTAACCCACTAACCCCCCTCTTTTTGTCCTAACAAAGACAGAGGTTTGGACTTACAACCGGTTCCAACTTGCATTTTGCTGTGATGCTGGGAGTATCTTTCCCAGCCCTGAAGAAGAGCACTATGTGACTCGGAAGCTCGTCTAACAGAAGATAAAAGATGTTACCTCACCTGCCTTACCTGCCTGGCACTTTCTGTGAGTAGCATCTAGCATGCATATGGGCTGCTGGTCCTTGGGCAGTGTACACATGGTTGAATGTAGGAGAGACGCACAATGTGCCTCCCATGCTGCTTTATGCTCCTGTGCAGGCTACCAGGACCATGGGTCTAGAACATGCACACTCCATGCTTGCATTTCCCACCATCAATAGAGCTGTGCTGGGGATGGTAACTTGATTTGATAGTGGTAGGAGGAAGCAGGAGGTGGGGGAGGGAATTGTGATCGATCCTCAGTTCCTAGCAGCAAACTCACAATTTAGCCCTAAATGTTTATTCTAATAAATAAAAAAGTGTGTATCTATCCCCATATGTACTTTCCAGTCTGCACACTTCAGCGCTTCATAGACTGTGAGGAACCATTAGTCTGACCCTCCTATATATCACAGACCTTTAAACTTCACCCAGTTATCTCTATGAAGCCCAGTAACTGGTATTCATGTTTGCACATCTTCCAGAAAGGCATCCAGTCTCGATATGAGGCCATCAAGAGATGGAGAAGCCAGTCACGTCTCTTGGTAGTTTGTGCCAATAGCTAATCATCCTCACTGACAAAAATACATGCCTTACTTCTAATGTGAATTTGTCTAGCCTCCACTTCCATTAATTGGTTCTTAATCTTATTAAGCCTTTTGCCACTAAATTAAAGAGCCCTGTAATTAGTACCCAGTCTTTGCTCCCCATAAAGGTTTGTATATGCTGTAATCAAATCACCTCTCACTCTTCTTTTTGAGAATCTAAACAGATGGAGCTCTTTACATCGCTCACTGTAAGGCATTTTCTCTAGTCCTTGAATCATTTTGGTGACTCTTTTCTGCATCTTCTCTAACTTTTCAATAGCCTTTTCAAAAGACACCAGAACTGTACACAGTATTTTAGTATTGGTCTCACCAATGCCGTACATTGAGGTGAAAATCACCTCTCTACTCCTATTGACTACTCTCCTGTCTATACATCCAAGGATCACATTAGCTCCCCTTTCTCATAGGAGTGCATTTGGAGTTCCCCTTGAGTTGCTTGTCCACTGTGACCCCCTACATTTTTTCAGAGTCACTGCTTTCTAGCATATTCTGTAGTCATGGCCTGCATTCCTTTGTCCTAGACATACAGCTTTGCATTTGTCTGTATTAAAAAGCCTTTTGTTTGAATAGGCCCAGTTTACCAAGTGGTCCAGATGGTTCTATGTGGCTGTACTGGCCTTATAATTATTTACCACTCTGCCAATCTGTGTCCCCTGCAAGTTTTATCAGCAGTGATTTTTATATTTACTTCCAGCATTGGGCCTAGTACTGATCCCTGTGGCCCCTCACTAGAAACACCCTACTTTCTTTGACTCCTCATTGGCAACTGCTTTTTGAGATCTGTCAGAGAGCCAGTTCTTAATCCATTTAATAGGTGATCTCTCAATAGTGTAAGTTCTAATTTTTACATCAGAATGTCATGTGGTACTAAGTCAAATGTCTTATAGAAGTCTAAGTATATTACATCTGTGCAGTGACCTTTATCAACTGAACTTGTAGTCTGGTCAAAGATTTAAAGCAGGTTTAGTTGACAAGACCTATTTTCCAAAACAACCAGGTTGCATTAATTATGTACCTTTCATTTAATTCATTAGCAATTGAATACTGTGTCAGCTTTTCCATTGTTTTGCCTGGGTCTGATATCAGGCTAACTGGTCTATAGTTACCCAGGACATCTGTTAAGATCTACTTAGAGTCCATACTTGGGTTCTGTGAAAAATTAGATTTTGTAAAGCCCCAAATCAATAGAAATGTTAAAAAATGGATTTAAATATTTTTCTGCAGTGTGTGGGTGGCAAAGACTGCAGCATTAGGCGTAGTGCATGGTAACCCGAAAGGAAGCTGACTTCAAATGAAAATGTGAAACTCACCAGCATAAAGAGTGAAAAAGCTATCTGATTTTACTCATTCCTTCATCTTTAATAATGTAAGGGTTATTAAGAGCTGGTCACATTTTAGTTGTTATTGAAAAATGCCCTTTATTCAAAATCAGAAACTATCCCATCATTTTTTTTTAAATTTTGCATTTTTTTGGTGAAATTGAAAAGCAAGACATTTACCCATTTTTTGCCTTTTTTTGGTTTATAATTTTTTCCTTTCTTTCTCCTCTTTTCCCTGCCTCCTTTTTTCTGTGGAAAAATGGATGGCGGTGAGGAAACAAATGAAAACAGGGAGGAAAAGGAAAAGTGAAAACTATTGAAAAGGAATGCTTTCTAAATGTTCCTCTCTTTAATCTGTGGAATGAAAATGACTGATTTCCAACAGTTCTAGTTATTAATAGGAGATTTTGTTTTTGTGTTTTATTATTAAAACCAAGGGTTCTGACAGACCTCTCTGTCTACTTCTGCTGACACCCTCAGTCAACATGGCTGGGGCTTCTCTTGTTTGTGAGAGGTGCTTTAGAAATGCTGGAAACAAACAGGTACAGAGTATCAGGGGATAGTTCTCAAATATTATCATGCTCTTTCAGTGAGGTTCAGTTTGCATCACTAATCTGGGATGAGCCAGAGGAAGGAGTGAAGGTCTATGAGTACAGTCTTGAAATAAAAGGGGAGATTGATTTCTTACTTTTGGCAGTCTCCACACTCAATCAGCCCATTGGTCTCTTCAATGGTGGTCTCATACACAAAGGCAGGGTATTCTGTGTCGCATGGCTGCAGCGCATCGTGTTTCTTATGCTTGTGAGCTGCGATGGCGAAAAGAGATAAGGTGAGAAATGAGGGCTGGGGAACAGAGAGACCAGAGAAGTGGATTGAAAGAAAAACGTGAATGGTGCAAAAAAAAAAAAAGGCGAAGATTCTGGCAAAAATGAAGTGTAGTGATACTTAAAGTCACTAGGTGGTGTGGGAAAACCAGTGGAGGAAGAGAAATGTTTGAGATGTTACTCTAGGGTTACATCAATAAAGTAACATCAGGCCTTATCAACACATTCTACAAAAATCACACTATTTTTAACTATACCCTTATAGTTAAAGGGGTTATACCCTCCTAGTGTGGATGTACTTATAACAGTACCTTATATCAATATAGCTATACCCATAGCGAATGAGAATAAGCTATCCCAGTACAAGGTACTTTTAAACTGAGTCCCCAGTAGAGGATGTATTGATTTAACTATTTCAGTAAAAAAATCACACCCCTAACCTAATCAGCTATACTGCTACAAAACCTGGATGTAGGGCAGGTCCTGTTATCTTTGCCTTGGTGAACTCAGCTGGATGAGGTGAGTTCAAAGTCTATAATCCCATGTAGCTGTGCGTGCTCAGAAGGAGAAAAGTGGGAAGTCACATAAGCAGTTACATATTAAGGGTAGAGATGGAGCCAACTTGTAAAATTCAGATCTAGATTCAGATGCTGAACACGCGGGGGCATTTGGGTCTGGGATTGTAGTTCAACCTAGTATGTAGATAGGGACCAGTTGCCCTGTTCTGATCTGGAACATAAGCCCAGAAGAACTGCCATGCTGGCTCAGACCAGTGGGTCTGTCTAGCATTATTATAAATCATGTTTATTATGGGAGTGACTAAGTGCCAACCAGGACCAGAGCTCCCCCCTGTACTAGGCACTGTACAAACACAAATTAGTCCCTGCCCTGTAGAGATCACATCTAATCCAGTATCCTGTTTCTGACAGTGTCCAACACCAGATTCTTCAGAGGAAGGTGCAACAAACCTTGTAGTGGCCAATTATGGAATAATTATCCATATACATTCTGCTCCTTTTCTGAATTCTAGTACGTGTCAATGATACCATATGGCAGTGAGTTGCATGGGTCAATTACGCATTGTGTAAAATAAAATTCAGCAAAGAAACATAGTGAAGGAAAATGCAGCTATCTACTTGGGATACAGGAGAGACCCAGATAATGTGAGGAACTGCTTTCTGGACAAAATCATCCATCACAGTGCCAGTGAGTTGGGAGGCTTGTCAATCATCAGTCATACTTTGAGAAACTCACAGGCTGAGTTCAAGACGATAATGGAGTTGAACTGCCTGTTTTCCTTGCAATATCTAGAAGCAAGGGTGTCTTTAATCAAACAAGTTGGACAAAGATTCCTGCACACCTGAGCCAAAAGATTTGTTGATACATGGGCAGTTTTGGGGTGCACTCTCTTGTAGTGACATCTGTTAGGGGAACTGCTTCCATCGAAAGAGAAGCATGGCAAATTGGATAATGATCATCCTTAATCAAAGCATAAGGCCACATTACTACATAGGATTATCCTAGTGATGAACACAAGAAAAAATCTTCTCCCCTACTCCCAGGGTTAAGAACCATACTGCAACAGACCAATGAGCTAGCTGTTTGTGTAGGTCAGGAGTGTCAAGTTAGATGGCCACAAGGGCCGTTTAAGACAAATTTGCTCACTTGGACAACTTGCACTGTTAAAAAAAAAATTTTAAAAATTGAAGGGGCAGCACAACGGCACAACTTTCACTTACCCACTTCCCATACAAGTTTAAAACTCCGGGGGCTGGAAACTAGCGGTTGGGCTGGCGGTGCTCTGTGGGCAGGGAGGACCAACCAGCCTGGGGGCAGGGTGAACCAGTGCTTGGCGCTGGGGGTGTGTTGGCGCTGCGGAGCAACGTGACCGGCAGCACTCCAGGGCCTGGCAGCACTTGGGCTGGAGGCGCTCTGGGGGCAGGCCGGGCCAGTGGTGTACTGGTGGCCACATGTTTGACACCCCTGGTGTAGATTGTCTTTAACAGGCCAATGCTGGATGCTTCAGAGGAAGGTTAAAAAGCTTTCATAAAGCTTTAATTGTTCTTTCCTATAATTATTTGGGATGGAGGTGGTGAGATTTCGTTTTGATCTCAGCTAACGATCATCTGAAGCCACAAAGCCAGAGCATCTAGATAGCTCACTTTTCCACAGGTATATTGGCTCTGCAGTGCTAATAGTAATAAAACTAGGTTTTAATCAGTAAAATCATCAGCCATGTCTTGAAGATACCCAGAGAGCAGATAATATTATTAATAATTGTCTATTACTGTAGTAACTCCAGCTAAAACCAGAGACCCAATGTGCTAAGCACTGTACAACATATAATAAGAGACTATCCCTGCCCCAAAGAGCTAACAATCTAATAGGCAAGACAGACAAAGAGTAAGAGAAAGGAAGGATTGTTACCCTCATTTTACAGATGGTGAACGGAGGCATAGATAGATAGTGACTTGCCTAAGATCCTATGACATCTGAAAGACCGCAAG
Organism: Emydura macquarii macquarii; assembly: GCF_026122565.2. Taxonomy (NCBI): domain Eukaryota; kingdom Metazoa; phylum Chordata; order Testudines; family Chelidae; genus Emydura; species Emydura macquarii. The sequence continues at coordinate 10,179,720 of NW_027133667.1, forward strand.
GACCTGAAGCCAGATCTTGAGTCCAAGCCCCGTGCCTTAATCACTAGACCATGTTGCATATGATGAATGCCATTTTTTGCAGTCACATTTCTCTGGCTACAGCTGTACTTTCAGACCCCCCTAGCAATTGTCTGTCATTTTTTTTTTCTTGAAATGCTTCAGTTACATGTTGCACATGTGACAGACCCCTATTTTAATCCTTGCAAAGCTCTCTTTCAATGGGATTTTTTCGCACATTCTTCATGGTGTAGATAGTGACTTCAATCTTACTGTATATTGATCCTCTAATTTCACCCAGGGAACTTGTTGCCTTAGGCTATACTAACAACGCTGTGGCCATTTAGAAAAATCCTGGTTGTTATTGTGCTGTACTCCATGACCACCCACAACCTCATTCTGCCAATAGAGAGTACAACCCCAGTCCTCCTTTTCCAGAAGTGCAGGCCCCCTACCACTTTTGCTAATGGAGAATCTCTTTTACTGATCATATAGGGCCTATGATACAGAGCTGAGCAGTTCTGATTCCATTCAGTTCAGGAAGGACATGTTAGTCAGTACAGTACACTATTATCGAGGCAAATAGCATAGTACATTTCAAAAAAGGATTAGATCCTGCTATAAAAAATAATAGTATCTGCATTTACTCTAGCAAGGGATACAACCTACAAGGGTCCTGCATCTCAGAATACGTCTCAGCTACAAAGTGGGTAGCAACATATTAACAGCAGAATTGCTATTAATTACTGGTGATGTAAGAGGCACAAAAAGCACAGTTGGAGGACTTTCAGATCCCAGACTGAATCTGCCCTACTGACCGCTGGGAAAATAATTATTTGTCTTGACGACTTAAGGGCCAAATTACAACCCTTCCTGTGCTCCTGTGCAGGGGCTAAAGAGGCATAAGGCACCCCAAGCCCTGTGCTTGCTGCCCAAATTGTGGGTAGCAGCATGATGGGGAGAGCAGTGCCTTCAGGCCCCTCTCGTATGAGAGGGTGAGGAGTGGGTTCTGATGCCACAAGGGGCTGGCCAGTACATCTGTGCCAATCTGTCTGTCAGGAGAAGTAATCTGCTAGCCAGAGAGCTCTTTGAGTGACCGTCTGGTTTCTGGTCTGTTCCTGGGGCAGCACACCTACATGCTGCCCCTTGCTAAGAGTACAGTGCAAGTGATTGTATGAATTTAGCTGATCACTAATGGCAGGGACATACAAAGGTTCCTAGGAAAAGAGAATGAGTCAGATTACTTTTCTCCAAATTTAGCATCTTATTTTCCATTAAACCAATTTTACTGCTGTAACTTCATTAAAAGTCAGTGTAGTTATACCAGCGTAAAAGAGGGAAGAATCAGGCCCTTGGCTTTGAAAATTATACCCTTGAGGGACTTGTCAAATGGGAAGATAGGGCCTGATCCTCAGCTTGGATAAACTCAGTGGAATTATGCTAACTCATATCAGCTGAGGATCAGGCCTTAATTGTTTTAGGAAAAGAAATAAATCATATTTGAGGAGCTCCAGACAGATTTGAGCACACTGCCAATGTCAGTGCTGTAATGGTCTAAGGCCTAGTCTACACACACAGTTGCTTGCAGTGTTGCTGTAGCTGTGTCGGTTCCTGCATAGAAACAAGGTGGGTGAGGTAATATCTTTTATTCAACCAACTTCTGTTGGTGAGAGAGATAAGCTTTCGAGCTACACAGAACTTTCCCCAACAGGTCGAATAAAAGATATTACCTCATCCACCTTGTCTCACCCAAAGTTGCAGTAGTTTAACTAAAGATAAAGATATTTTTAACCTGACTGAGTTAAGCCAGTGCAAACTTCTCTGTGGATGCGCTCAAAGCAGATTAAAACTGGCCTATAGTGGTTTAGCTTCCAGCAGTAAATTTACCAACATCTGTGTGAAAACAAAGACCTAAAATAAAGATATTCTTAAGCCTGCTGGCACTTATTCCTTTGCCTTAGAGGCAATGCTGTTGAAGAGCTACTCAGAAGTTCATGGATGACTAGTGACATATACATCACATACATTACACCTGGATAGAGCCTCAGCATTCCTTAAGAAACTACACACTGGACATCAAAGCTATGTCAAAAACTATGACTGTTTTGGTCAAATGTCAGTGAACAGTCAGAGGATCTGATAACCAATTGCAAACTTGCTACCAAGTTAATTTCACACTTATTGCCATCTGCACTTCCAGAAAGACTTTGGTAACAAAGAGCAAAAAACCCAGAGCTGCTTGTTATGGACTATATGACCTAGGTTGTGAAATCATGAGTAATTGCACTGAGGTCAGTGAGATTATTCTAGACTTACATTGGTGTAAATGAGATCAGAATCTGCCCAAATACAGAATACAGAAGTTGCTTGATTAAAGCATCAGACTTGGAAACCATCATATAATCATAATCTATTTTTTCCTGCTCTAGAATTCTAGAAATATTCCTTTGTGGGCCACAGTTTTGGGCTGAAACTATTCTCAGTCTTAATTATTAGAGTATGGTTTCTACAGTGATGGGTACTAGTATAAGATCCTGACTAGATAGATCACCTATAGAACTAGAAGTCCCCCCAATCCATTCAGTTACAAGAAAGGGGAATGTATGTTGAGAGCAGTGGGAAATCTGTGGAAGCAAGCAGCTCTTCTTGCCACTTCTCAAATACAGCTTTGCTCCTTTGCATGATGGATACAGCCTGAGGGCATGTCTACACTGACGGCGGCAAATTCGCCATTGTCAGATTGATTTATCTGGATCATTTGAGCGGAAGTGGAGACCTGCTCAGTCAATCTGGAATTCGATTTAATAAAACCACCTCTCCAAAAAGCGTAGCTCTGCGTCGATAGATACGCATTTCCTGTCGGTACAGTGTAGTGGAGACGGTGCGCAAAAGGGAATTTAGGAAGTCGACGTAAGTTACACAAGCCACTCTACGTAGCTTGCATAAGTCCTGTCGACTACTGCTGAATTTGCCTGTCAGTGTAGACCAGGCCAGAGTCAATTATGCCTTTATTCCTACAACACCTCTTCACTTTCCAGAAATTAAGAGGACTTTGGAAGGACAAATATAATCAATGCTGTGGGGCAGGACAGTTGAATAGTTATATAAAGATAAGCATTAGAATTGTAATGATTAATTCTAGTATCATAAATTCCTAAATAAATTTATAATAAAACCCCTCTCTTTCTCACTCCTCCCCCATTCCAGCTTGTAACACTGTCAAGAAAATTTAATGTTTCTGGCAAAAATCTACAAGCCCATCCTTATACATACCAATATGTGCCAAACACTTCTTCCTGCCTGTCCAACCACCCACACCCCTGGACAGAGAAAGAATAAATTAACACAAACTGTGTGTGAAAACAGGGAGACACAAAGTGCAGTCCTAATCTGGACTCATTCTGGAGGGATTTCCAAGGTGCCTATAAAAATGGATTTAAGTATACACACATCAGATTAGCTGCATGAAAGAAATATTGCATTACCATAGCACTATTAATGAGGAGAAGTTAAGCCAAGATGTGGGGGAAGGAAAACCTATGCTGCCTGTTAATATTTGAAGTACATAAAACAGTGTGGTTTATTTCACAGGAAGGAGCAGGTTATCATTTGTTCATTTTCTGCATAGCCCCTGGAAAGAGAGACACAGTGACAACTGGGGCACCAGGTGCCCTACAAGGCCCAGTTAGTCAAAAGACCCTTCATACTTGCTTATATGATAAGAGGCCATGGATCCATTTGTGTTGTAGTAATAATTGGCTAGGCTTTGTCTGGGCAGCCAATCACTAAGTAGATTAGTATTTGCCTCCTTTTATTGACCTAGCCCATATCAACAGCTCAACAAACTGAACAAATGATAGCACCGCTATCACCAACCATTGGCAGAGAATTACAGTTAGACACCGCTACCCATGTTACTCTGAAACCTCACTGCTAATTTAGGACTAGCTCAGTTAAAAACAAAAAGTAATGGTTTGTTTGCCCCTACCCAGTTTAAGGCTTCTGACTAAATGCTTCATGAACCTCCCCTTTCCATTCCTAGGAAACCCAAATTGTTAACTATGAGTCTACTTACAATGATGGAAGACGGCCTTGGCTGTCCAAGTCACATAATGAAGATGAATTCACATGACCGTTACACAAGATGGCAGCACATTGAAGGTATGAAGTCACATGGGAATGTCATGGATGGAGTGAGGGGAAAATGAAAGAAAGCAGAGAAGGAAGTGCTGAGGAATAGTACAGGAATCGGACCGTCTCCCTTCCCCCCCCCAAAGACAGCAATGATTAAAACAAAACATGCCCATTTAAAGTCATACATAATTGCAGGAAAACCAACCCTTTCACTCACTTGATGTACCCTATAATAAGGGCACTCTCTGTCCTGCACAGACAGCTAGAATGGATTTGGTAATCTAACCTGTTCTTCCCCCCTCTAACTTCTGTGAACCTATGTGATTCTGAAGGAAGTATACCACTCTTCAGGAGGACCATCACATTTATCATGATATGTATTTGGCATGACGTTCATTCTTCTCCAGAAAGCCTGCACCAGTCCCATCATCACAGCAGTTCCAGTTAATCCTTATTTTGAGGACTTACATGGTGCCTGGGGCCCGTGCTGATTTTCTGAACAGGGATGAATTTCACCTTCTTATTGAGTGCTTCAGAACACTGGGACATGCACAGCAATTTAAGGCCAAATCCCAAAGTCAATGGGGATTTTGCCACTGTATTCAACAGAAGCAGGATTTACCTATGAATGACTAGTGAGGATTTCATATTACAATACAGCCTAATTCATACAGGTCCTTCCATCTCTTAATGAGGCATTGTTCCCAACTATTTTGCAATGTTCTGTTTTCATTGTCTTGGTAGGTACCCCTTTAGAATAGACTAAGAAATGAAAAAATTTCTGTTGGTTTTTTTAAAAACTGTCTTGTACAATTTAATAGAGAATTATATGTCGACTATAGCATTCCATAAGATGGTTCAAAAACAAATATAAAGGAGATAATTTTCTATTGAATCATATAGGTTTTTGAAGTAGCTTCTAATGACCCTTATTAAATTTCCCTTGAGCCATATTGGTTTCATTCCTTTCTTTTCCATGGAGAACCTGAGAGAGTCTTTCAACTGAAAATGCTTCACCAGTGACTTTTATATTCAGTTTGTCCAATGTGGGGAAAACTTATCAGGATACCAGGGAAGAAAAAATCATTCTACGACTTCACATGATATTAAGCTGCTGTAAAGTCATTGGTCCCAGTGCCTTTCAGCTTTGGAGTTTGAGCAGGTCTTGAACGTGGTGCCAGTGTGGGAGTATTGCCTTGGCATTGTGCACAATTTCTCTCTGTAACTCCTTCCTTCAGTGGTGCTGTAGCATTTGTGTGCTGTGGGGTAGCTGAATTCCCGCATACTTACCATCTGCCAAGTTGTCTGAGTGCCAGAAGCCACAAATATTAAACTCCAAAAGAAATCTAACAAAAGAGCAAGAGGAGAGGACATTTTACAGTAGCCCAGAAGGAAACAGGTGATACAGAGATGGCCCCGTGGACTGCCATGGCCTAAAGAGCCCAAGTCCTAAAATATGCAATATTAATTTTCTTGTAGCAGAAGCCTGAGCCCTTTTCACCCTACCCTTGGGCTCTCTGCTTTAGTGTTGCTTTGTTCATTGTGGAATGGCTAATTGTGCCTTATTCCCAAAGTACAGTGTAGGCAGCCCCGCACCCAGTGCATTCATTAGCTCTGTGGCCTTTGAGGCTGAGAAATGACTCAGTCATCTTGAAAACCAGCTGGGGAGTAAGGATTGAGCACTGTGACAGAAGCAGGCACTATGTAAACACAGCGACAGCTGCTGAGTGTGCCTGGTGAACTAATCTGTATTAAGGGTGGACTCAAGCCTTGGCCTCTGGATCTTTTCCAAAGTTCAAGGGTGTTCAGATTCAGTGCTTCAGTTTGGGCCCAGTGTAAAGATTGATCTAAGCTCCAACGTTTGGACCCAGATGTAGATCTGAACTTCCTCTCAATCTGAGGGGAAGGTGACTCCAGTGCTCCCGTTTAATGCACCCCCTACTCTATACACTGCACCATGTACTTGAAACAAAGGGTATAGTCTCCAGCATGTCACTAGGAACCTGATTTGAAGAGATGAATTTCTTCTTTCTTTACCTCTTTTCAACTGAACAAGTGCTCTCAGTTGAGCCTAGTCAAATCTGAAAAAGGATGGATGGTTTAGTGGTTAAAGGAACTGCACTCAGAGTTGGGAAACCTATGTGATATTTCTGGTTCTGCTGCAGATTTTGCACTATGTGACCTTGGGCAAATCACTTGACTACTCTGTGCCTATGCTTCCCGATATGCAAAATGGGAATATTAGTAACTCACAGGGCTGTGGTGAGGTGCTCAGGTACAATGGTGATGAATGCCACAAAATTGCCTATAATCATGTCGTATCAAGGAGCCTATGCTTGTATTTGTCTTAGATCTCCCCTCTGTTGGTGTGATTTTCGCAAACTGTTGTACTCACATGAGGAAATCACTTATCAGCCACTTCACTGCAGCAAGAAAGGTATAAATGGGCTGGAGAAAAAGAAAAATGAGCAATACCATAAAAATCTGCTCACAGAAAAGACAGTCATCCTGCAGGACTCAGCATTTCATCTAGGTTCCCTCCACCAAGCAAACTCTTGGAGATGGGTTAGAATTTAAGTTCTGGGAATCACTGGGAAATTTGCAAAATGCAACAAAAGCCAATGGAGTTTCCTTGCTACCAATAGCATCTCCAGACCTCCATTCACAACGGGTCAGAGAGTTTATCACAAATGTACACAATATGGATGACCTTGAGAGCACAAAGCAGGGAGGAAATAAGCCAACTAAATGAGGCAATGCCAGTTTACAATGCTGTTATCATCCAATGGCAAGTGGCACTTTTGGTACAAGTTGCAGCATTAGCAGCCTTGCACTAAAGTTAGTATTGTCTGCTTTTGATAACACAGCATCTTAACCTCATATCCATCCAGCCTTTCTTAAAAGTGGGTTGTCTATTGCTCAGTCTACCCACCTTTTAGGTATGTCCTGGCCTACATGCTATTCTCAGGCCCCAGTCAATTCCTCCACTTTCATCTACAGACTGTAACCTAATAAAAGGCTGGCAGTATACTGATGAGTTCATTGTACAGAGCCCTACACCTAGGTGGAACTCTCCCTTTTCTCCATTCGACACTAAGTCCTGTTCCTGCCACCCCTTCTCCCCATGTATACGTAGTTAATCCAAGATTAATGAGCAAGCAGTCAAGTGTAGAATCTGTTGGAAAATTGTCTTATTCTTCTAATGAAAGATTTCAACTAAAAAAAAAATGTAGTTGAAAACGTTCTGGCTTCTGTTGAAAAATCCCAAAGTCAATTTTTTTTCAGTTTTTAGCAACAAAAAACTAAAATGTTTTGATTTTTCTTCCAGTTGTCAAGTAACCAAAAACTGAAAAATGTGTCCAGTCAACCAAAAAGTATCAGTAAAACCAAAAGATTTTGTCTATCTGGCTGAAATGTTTTGTTTGCCAAAAACTGAAAAATGTTGTAAAAAATGGACATATGCACTGAAATAGTCATTAATTTTTTGACTAGCACTAGTAAAATGCTGGAAGTAACCAGTTCCTGCAGCATACTGAAGTTTTAAAGCATTCAAAAACTCACCATAACAGAAAGTCTGTGGGTCAGGTTCCTTTAACTGGTTAGAATTGGATTAACTAATTAGTTTTAGCTGGTTGGGACTAGATTAGGCAGTTAGAATGGGATTAGGCTGGATTAGGGTTGTATTAACTAATTAGGGGCGGGTTAGCTGGTTAGGGTAGGATACCTATTACCCAATCTAGCTACTTTTTTATGTGTTTCCTGGTCTACTTGCTATTCTCAGAAGGTTCAGCCTTGGTCCCTGTATTCCAAGTCTTTATCTCTCCCATGATAGTCTGAATGCCCCTTCCTAGGGGACTCTCTCCTGGCTCTGACATTGTAATTCTTCAATTTGAGCTTCATGTGAAAAACATCCCCAGTAAAAGCATTGATATTCAGTTCTACTTCAATCCTGCTGCTTTGATCTTTGGCAGAAGAGAAGAAAGTTTCTGCTCCACTTTAACTCTTGCCCTCTATCTGGTCCTTCTAGATTTCAGTGATTGCTTATCTGACTGATAGGCATGATGGGCCAATTTCTGATTTCATGCAAGTGGCTGAAGGAAACTCAGTTGCACTGATCTATGTCAGGTTTGAATTTCCCATTAATTGAGAACAAACAACTTCTGATCTTTTAATAGGAATATGTTTCACAGCATTAGAGAAGTTCTGGACCAAACTATTGATGACCATTCATGCAACGGGCTGACTGTACAGAGATACATACACTGAGGAGAGGCCGGGCACCGCTGTAGTGGTGGTAGGGCATTTTACACATGGCCTGATAATCGTACATCGTCACCCTATAAAATCAAAGCAAAACAAGCAAACAAACAGTCAAAAGCAAGAAGTGCAGCCATCCATGAGATGGTCACTCAAGTGTGAGCTAATTTTTTTCCTACTCAGGCTACATCCTGGCTATATTTCTGTACATAAGAATTACCGTGCTTGATTAGACTGATGGTCTATCTCATCCAATATCCTGTCTGTGGTTAATGCTGGATGTTTCTGAGAGATGTGTACACCTCCAGATTAATTTAGCTGTTGTAACTTTTTGTAACTTTTATGCTGAAATGTTCCCAATTAATATGAAGTTGTTAAAGAAAAGGGTGCAATAAAACACAATTTAGTTTTCAGATTAGAGCCTGTAGGTTGGTTTCAGACAATTTATTTAGTAGAGGACCACTAGGTGACAGTGTGAATGATAAAACTGAACTTGATTCAAAAGAAAAATGATTAGTTAAGCAAACCGCTATGCAATTATTACTTACATAATACTACAGTTATACTTACACTTGAAGGTGACAGAGTCTATCAATGGGTAAATAGTCCACTGACAACTCAGTAAAGTACAGTTTTATAACCGTGGAACCTAACTGTGCTTTTTTATATTAATTGGAGCTCTCCTCAATTTTTACCAAACTACTTCTTAATAACTACTCTAAAAATAATTAACATTATACCTACTTATTACTATATTCACATTTTTGCCACCTTTTTATTGTTTTTTTACATTACACATTACTTAAATTAACATCTGTACCAATGTATTTCGTGCTATTAATATAGATAGCATATTAATAAAACATTTACTATTTTAAAAACACATTAAAATGCTGCTAAAACTAGTTATAACCAAAACATAGCAAGGACATGACCCCAAGTTATGTTGTAGCCAACTTCCATTTTTCTATATCTTATTATTTTCAACTTCTAACTTTTCTTACAAAAGCAACTTTAATTTCTCCATACTCTTCTACACTTAAGCTAATTTAGGCCAAAACCTAATTTTTATTTAACATAGGCTACTGTGCAGTACTATACCATGGGAGGAAATTTCTTCCTGAACTCAAATGGTGACCACTGTCTGCCCTCAAATAGGAAGTTTCTAATTTGATATACCTGAATAACCCCAGATGCCATTTTTAATCCATCTAAATGTTTAATTATTTTTTAATTTTACTAAAGTATTAATATGCAACTAAACCAGTGAAGGATGTTTGGAGTGAAAACATTTTCAACCTACTGCACTGCAACTACTGGGGAGGTCTCTGGCATCCAACCAATCATTTAAAGTCTTTCAAGGTCTGATGAGAAACTGAAGCCTTAACATAAGGGACTAAGACATAGGTGCAGTTCACACAGTGCAAGCCCGAAGCAGTAATTCATCCCATAATGCTTTGCAGTAGCTGGATCCAGCAAGCAAGAGAGGCCTGATAGGAGAAGGGAGGAAACAAGAAGTATGAGGATTCTGGTGAGGGGGAAGGATCTAGGTGAAGACGCTTCTGTAGGGAAATAGATAGTAGAGGAATAAATAACAGAACTTCCTGACTCATCTCATGCTTTCCCTCATTATCCTTATAGCCAGCTATATCATTGTCACTTGGACAATACATTTCATCCCCACCTCTATCACCTTCTAAAAGAAGAAAGGCACAGAGCAGATCTCCACTTACTGCTTGAACATTCCCATGTTTAGGAGTTGGGTCATTACTGAGCCATCCACTTCACCAAAAAATTTTCCAGTCTGCAAATACAAAGTGATAAAAGGTGAGAGGGATGAGAGATGTTAGTGATACAGTTCCTAAAATTTCTACTGTTGCCACTAATCCATTCTGTCTAGAAGCAGTAGGATCTACTACCTGGTGAATACTGTTAATAAACTGCAAGCATTTTAAAGAGGTAACATTTAGCTCATCTTTTGACTGGCTGAGATGTTTGAGGTGGAGAACTTCATCACATTTCCAGCTGGTATTCTACTCACCTCCCACTAAAATTGGAAATGATTAACTGAGATTAGCCCCTCAGGTGTCTGAGAGAAAAAGGCAGAGATACGCTACAGCAACCCAAGCAGATTAATTCAGGGCCTGTATTCTTCTTGTAAATATTTGTGGACCTGTGCTCACTGGATCTGAAAGCATGAGCTTCTCCCACCTGAGCTAAAAGATCCAGCTCTGTTAGCTCAAAAACTGTAGCAGACTCATAAACATCTGTGTGGTTCAGCCACTAGAAGGGGACAGAGAGCCACAATATGTATGTGCAGTTACATGTTTGTTTAGGAACCCTAAGCAATTTTACAAATCACAGCCATACAAATACCAAAGATGCAATATTAACAAATACAAAAATGGATGTATCACTTTTTGTTTGAGAGAGATATTGTGCAAAGATATGGTCAGAATTATCTATTGGGCAGGTTATTACAGTGTCAGAAGATGAAAAAAATCTTTGTATTGTACATATCAATGTATGTTGCCTCTGGAGATTTTCTTGAACTGAACAACAATTCTGCCTTTAATTACTAACAAGCCACAGCAAGTCCACTGAAGTTATGTTTAACATTTGTCAAAGCAATGGTTTGTTTTCACGCAAGTGTGCTTTCTCTGAGTATTGGATAAATGGTTACTAAATAGCTAAGTATCTATTGGTCTTCTGCCCATATTGCAGTATACAGATCCAATGGGTTAATTTTTCCATAAGAATTCTCTCTCATATATTACGGAACCATTCTTTCAGTTTGGGGAAAATTTCCCTTTTCTAATGAGAAACTACCAATAGTTTAGCAGCTAACAGATGAGAAATTAATTCTTCATTACTTTGAGTGTGACCATTTCCACTAGGCAGCCTCAGGAGGATTTACCAAAGAATCATTTGATAATAATCAACTACCATTAGTAATACTTGGTTAAAAATCACCTCCAAATACTCTTAAAGCGCCAGATATTTCCACCACACATACATATCCATAGTTACCTTTTGCACCACAATTTGGATTTTAATAATCTGAGACGCAGTCAAAGGAGTCTGAGCAAGCTGTAGCTCTTTCACCTCATTGGCTCTTTCAATCTGATTATGATGGTTAGTAGTCCAGCTGCTTGCGTTTAATACCATTCTGTAGCAGTAATAGGAGTCAGAACAGTTGGATTTAACACAACATAATCTGCAGCTGGCATGGCAAGGTCAAAGGGCCACTGTTGGACTATGAGTGCGGCCTGTCTAGTTCAGGAATATTGGGAATTCTTACCGAGTTCCTGCAATTCCTCCTGAGCATGGAGGGCCTGATTCTTATTTACAGTGGCAATGTAAAAAGTCCTTAAAGTGTGTAAACTTGTAATGGAACCTTAGTACAAATGAGAATAAGGCCCAGTGAGTATATCCAGAAAAACAGCAATGATCTGGCCATTTGACATACAGTACTGGATAGTAAAACTCCATTCTTAGTAAATCCAAATGGCTCTTTATCAAAACAACTCTTTACAGAGCAGCTCCAACTGCAACTTAACATTCCTAGCCATGTGCAACCACCCTAACATACTAGTCCAAACTCTTCCCTTCTGCCGCCTTTTTTACTTCCTCCAGCTTCCACACAGGTTCCTACAGGTACATGCAGTGTCGTACATTCACAGACTTTAAGGTCTTTATGATAATCTAGTTTGACATATTGCATAACATAGGCCATGTAATGTCACCCAGTAATTGTGGGCATACATTTGTGAATGCCTAATGTACACATGCAAGTCAAATATTTGCACACACATTCCCACACACAGGCATTTTACTGACCATGTGCACACATTTAAACCTGATTTGTGTGTGTACCTTGGGTGTTTGTGTGCATCACTTAGATGCATGCAGATGTATGTGCTCAGCTGAAGGAACTCTGACTTTGAAACTGCTCTTCTGAATCTGCATCCAGCAGTTCTCGTTATGTCATGGAAAGCCATTCATAAAACCTATTCTGGTTTTAGACAGAGAAATGTAACGCTAATAGGTTTGTCAATATGAGAGGTTATGTTATGAAAGGTCATCAGGCTAGTCCACCAAGCAATAGGAGAGGCCTGCACTGGACTGTCAAGCTGGTGGTTGGGGATCAATTTGCTCACAATCTACAGTGACACCAATACCAGACAATAGAATCACATGGGATGTCATGGGACTTGCACCAACAAGCCACAGCCAAAGCGTGGACTTGTCGGGGGTCAGGAGAAAGCATACCCCAGGGATGGGGGGATTGATGTGAAGTCAGAGGGGCATTGCCCCATCCAACTGATTCCCTATCTGTGACCATAGGGCCCCTGCCCCACAGCCGTGTCACTTACACTGACACACACACCTGGTCACCTTCTACTTGCCTGCAACTTCCACTCAGATGGTGATGAAGCTCTGTGAGCCCGGTTACCCCAACCACAGACATGCACTTGCATGAACATTCATCTGGGCAGCGCTAGCAAAATGTCCACATAGAGGTGACTGAAGAAGAAGGCAGCATCAGGGAAATAAATTCAGCAGGATGGGAGAAATAGGTGATAGAATTATTGGGAGTTGAGAAAAATCAAGCAACTTCAGTTCCTCAACTATGCCTAAGACATCCATTCTGGCTGCAGGCCTGGGGTAAGAGTGTTAAAACCCATTTATCGTATCAGGGACGCAACTGGAAAATGTCAATATAAAGTATTTTAAGCTCAAATAAAAGGCAGAACAACTCTCACAACCACAGCAGCAGAAGCAGGCAAGAAAGGCTGACTGCACGGTGATGGGGCAGGCCCGGGCCCACTGGGTCTTGACTCCTGCATCCACTGGGGTTGACTTTGCTTTGTGTTTTAACAGGAACCAGCTCCCCAATACAGCTCTTGTTACATGTAGTCTGGGCCTATCTGTTTCCTCTTCCCTCCTCCTTCCCTGTGACTCTACATCAGTTAGTTCTCTCTTTTGTCCCTCGTCTTTCATGTGTCTGTCTGTCTTTAACCCCTAACTCCCTCCTTGATGGGTTCAGATAGGGGATCAGTGTGAATTAAAGGATTAGCAATTCTGTTTCATGTCTGCCTGTAGAGAGATTCCATCTCCCCACTCATTAAAGCCCAAACGTAACCTTCTGCAGCTCTCAGCTTTCACTAAACTTCTTGATTCCTTCGGGAAGAGGTCATTGGATCCTCCAGCTCCCAAGGCATAGGCGGGCTGGCTTGCATGACGCTTGGATCCATTGTCTGTTCTTAAAACTATCTCCTATACTGGCTCTGTGTGCGGAGTCCTTGTTATTATAAGCACAGGTTTTTCAGCACATGGATCAAATATACAATACATTCCTGGGACAAGGAGTGGTGTCAGATCAGCATAAAGGACAGCAGCAGGATGGACTGAGAAAAGACATGGGGGAGAAGATGTCACAGCTGCTGGAGTAGCTAAGGCAATTCAGTCTCAGTTGCTCATGTCATCACTGCAAGAACAAACACACTTTGGCACTTTCCTCTATTTTTATCTTGAAATATATGCTCGGAAGTGTCACACTGTTGGCAGGTTCAGTTTGTCTTAAATAAGAAGCCAGTTCCTTGGTTGCCTTTCTTTGGCCAAAAGCAGGGAGAAATAGGAACAAGGACCCACCACTGTTCATGCCAGAGCAGTAACAGTTTGTGCTGCCTTGAGGTGCAGATGGGGTGAGGGGAGAGCTTCCTCTTGAGACACATAGTACTGCATGACTCACTGGACCCTGCCGCATAGACTCATTCACGATCTGATGCATTTCCTGGTTTGTTTCGTATGGTGAGCACTGCAGGCAAAACTTCTGTCTTTCTCTCTTTTATACACAGCATTGGCCTCTGTATTGTAATCACATACACTGGCAAAACACTGGTATCAGCATCAGCTACAAGGCATTTAACCTAAATAGCTAATTAAGGTAGGGGGATGCAATGTGGCAAGCTGGCTGATTTGTCCCCTTGAGGAAATCCAGATTCAGGCATGCTACTTTGTGTTACAATGCCCCACATGTGGAGATCCAGGAAAGCTGCAGTATGGTGAGATGTCCAGTGTGCAGACACAGACCAGGAAGCTGCCTTACCCAGAGCTCAGGCTCCTGATTTACTAAATCTACTGCCTATGTGTTCTGGCTGGGTATCTGCCATTTTGTTGACGTTTGTAGCAGAGGAAAAGGACGTAGGAATCCCAAGTAGGATTCAATAATTTAGAGACCAACAGTAACATGTGAAATAAAGATCCAGTCTAAATACAAAAGGAACAAATGAAACATGAATAAAAGAAAGTAATTGGTGAGCTGGGGCCTGGGAAAGGAAGTGATGAATTTCCCTAGCTCTGGGGAGTTAACAGCTAGAGGAGCTGACATTATTGGAGCCTGCCAGAATGCCTGATCTCAGAGGCACATGGATAATGTTTATAATTTATCCAAATCCATGATAATGACAGGTTTTCACTAGTCAGATTTTCCAGAGAACAGCTTTTCATAAACCTCACTTTCCATAAGACCCAGGGGAAATGCAGTGACAGCATAACGGGAATACAGGTGCGATGTGCCCAGAATTGACAGTGGTTATGGCATTAAGCAGTCTGCAGTTGCCTTTGTCTTTATCCATGGGCAAATGGCTTCAGGGATGCAGCTTTTTTTAAAAGCATGTGCGGGTCAAGGTGATGAAATAGTCAAACTTAGTAAAAAAAAAACTAACAGTAGGAACATAGGAACTTCCCTGCAGGATCAGACCAGCGGTCCATTTATTCCTGCATCTGTGACTTGACAATAGCCAGTAGATGCTTCAGAGGAAGGTGCAAGAAACCCCACAGTGGAGACTTACAGAAAAATCTGCCCAAAGGACAAGTACCTTCCTGACCCCCTCTCAGCTGGTGGCTGGTTCATACCCTGATGCATAAAGGTTATATCCCTTTTACATTTTTTTATTCTGTCTAATGTAATTGTGGATGGTCTCATTAATCATCTAACTGACCATACTGTTTTGAATTCTACTACATTCCTGACTCAGTGAAATCTTGTGGCAGTGAGTTCCACAGTTTATTCATATGTAATGAAACAAAGGTTTTTCTTTTATCAATTTCATTAAAAGTCCTCTAGTTCTTGCATTATAAGAAGGGCAAATAGATGTAAATATTCATCTTCTCTCTAAATTAAATAGTCCTGATCTTTTCAATCTCTCCTCATGTGGAATTCTCCCCATGTCTCTAATAATTTTTTCAGCCATCTCTAAAGTCCCTCTATTTTTGTTGTATCTTCTAGAAGAGGGTGGCCAGAACTAAACACACCATTTCCGGTGAAGGCATATCAGTGACTTGC
The DNA here is from genome assembly GCF_026122565.2 of Emydura macquarii macquarii. Classification (NCBI taxonomy): domain Eukaryota; kingdom Metazoa; phylum Chordata; order Testudines; family Chelidae; genus Emydura; species Emydura macquarii. The sequence continues at coordinate 10,195,459 of NW_027133667.1, forward strand.
ATGATGGCATTACAATATTTGCAATATTATTTGCTGCTTCATTCTTTATGCGTTGTAACATTTTGATGTCATTGCACACTGAGCAGATGTTTACATTTAGATGTCCATAGTGCTGCCCAGGTCTCATTCCTGAAAGTTAATTTAGAACCCAGACATGTATATATGCAGTTCAAATTATTCCTTCCTATGTGCTTTATCTTACATCTGTCAATACTGAATTTCCACTGCCATTGTATCACCAGTTCACCTTAAGATGTTCCCCACAGTCTTCTCTAGTCTTGACTTACCTAAAACATTTTATATTAGCTGCACAGTTCACCATCTTGCTCTTCCCCTTCCCTCCTTTCGCTTATTTTTACTGATAAATATATTAAACACTAATCCAACTATGGAAGTTTGGGACATCCCACTGATCACCTTTTCTATGTTGTAAATGGACCATTTAGTCCTATTCTTTGTTTTCCGTCTCCTAACTACTTTCTGATATATGATAGTACTTTATTTCTAACCTCAGAACTACACAGCCTCTTTTGAAGGATTTTGTCAAAGACTCTGAAAATTCCAATAAATTATAACAACTGGCTCTCAATTCTCTACTACTTTGTTGACACTCACAAAGAATTCTAGGAGGTTAGACAGAATTTCCTTTATAGAGGAAGCACTGTTTGTCACATCCATTTGGGTGTTTTATAATTCTATTTTTAAGTATAATTTCAACCAGTGTACCTGATACTGAAGTAAGGCCGCAGTAATTCCCAGGATTACCCCTATTGCCTTTTTAAAAGACAGGTACAATATTTGCAACGCTCCAGTAATCTGGCATAGGGTGGATTTTAATGAAGTTGCATATTTTTTGTTAGAAGCTCAAACATTTCATTCTCCGGCTCCTTTCTGTGCCACCTGGCCATGCTGACATACTGCTCTTCAGTTTATGAGTTTGTTCCTGCATCTCCTTTTTTTATGTCTGAATCCCTGAGAGTGCCCCATCTTCATTACCTGAAAAGAGTCGGTCTGGGACAGGTAACTCTCCAGCATCCTCTCTAGTGAAGACAGACATAAAGAAATCATTTAGGACCAGATCCTGTCAACTTTACCCACATCGAGTAGCAATTACTTCACAAACAGTCCCACTGAACTCAGTGGCACTACTTCTGGAGTAAGGTGCTACTCATCATAAATAAGGGGATCAGAATTTGGTCCTTAGTTTCTCAACAATGTCCTTATTTTCCTTACTTGCTCCCTTTATTTCCCACTAGTCCAGCACACCCACAAATTCTCTCACAGGTTTCCTCATTAATTACTACCTGTGACAGTCTATACCATTATGATCACCACTTTTACAAGACTATGATAAATTTTGTATAAAGTATGCCTGGTGAGGTATCATTTGAAAACTCATAATCTGCTGAACATTATTGTCCTGATAAAATACGTGTATCATCATTGTATGTAAAGTTATAGGATTCTACTGCATAACTTTGTTATAACATGCTTCAAGGTTAAGAAAAGCAGGCCCAAATTAATTGGTCAGGGACAAAGGACAGACCAACACCCAGTCAGGTGTTAAAGAGCTATCCCCGACTTATGCAGCCATTCTCCAACAACAGGAAGGTGTGAATGAGAAATTTAAATTTCATCACAGGGATGGTTCAGACCTCACATCCAGAAGAGACTATTTGTCACATGCACCCCAGCTGGCTTAAAGAGGGGTGAGTGATATAAAAATGAAAGACAGTGGTCTCCAATTCACCTCTCCTCCTCCCGTCTCTTTGCGCATGATATCAATGAATACCTGAAGGACACTAAGGGGACAGATCCCAGACTGAAAGTAGACCCAGCCTGTGAAATTTACTGCAGTGTGTGGTGAGGAAAACCTTTGCTTTGAATTCTGTTAACTTGTTAAGTTAGCCATTAGCTTGCGTTTTACTCTTTTATTTTCTTTTTGTAACCAATCCTGACTTTTATGCATCATCACTTGCAATTACTTCAAATCTATATTTCTGTAATTAATAAACTTTTTTTTTTTTTATCTTAACTGGTGTGTTTGGATTAAAATGTGTCAGAAACTTCATCTGGGATAACAAGGCTGGTGCATTAGCATTTTCCTTTGATGAAATGACGGACTATAGCAAGGTGCTGTGGCCTTCCTCGGAGCCTGGGCCCGAGGAAGGGTCATGATGCCCCTACAGGGCAGAACCAGGCCCTGCAGGCCAAACCACCCAGAAGCAGGGGGCGGAGTCAGGGCAGGGAAGGGAAGTATAAAAGGCTGGCCCAGAAGCTCAGTCAGGGGGATGTTGTTGCTGGAGGCAGATGTGTCTTCCTAGAGGCTGTGGTCTAGGCCTGACCCAAGCCCTGTGGTTGTGTGGATCAACTGCCCCACCTACCGGAGCCTCCCAAGCCTGCTGGACCCTAGTGATTGGATAGGACCGCCAGACCCTAGTGACTGGATAGGGCTACTGAGCCCTAGTGGCTGGAGGAGGATACTGAGCCCCAGTAGCTGGGAAAAACTACCTGAGACTGCTGAGTGGGAGAGACCCCCTGAAGCTGGCCCTGACCTGGAGGAGCTGCCTGATGTCAGGGACCCACTGGAGCAGACTGAGCCTGGTGTATTGGAGAACCCCTGGGACCTGGAGGAGCTGCCCTCTGCTGATGACCCTGAGGAGTTTCCGGACCTGCTGCCGGTCAGCGGGGAGGGACTCATGGGACTTTTGTTTGCTGTCTACCCCAGTGACTTGGAGGGAGATTACTGGCTACAGGTACCTGGGGACAGGGTGGGAGGAAGTAGCCCAGGGACAGCTGACGCTAGAGTGGCTGAGTTTGGGAGTGGACCAGTCAGAGTGTTGCAGCTGGATCCCTGTTGACTCAGTGGCAAACCACTTTGCCACTGATAGGGCCCTGGGCTGGGATGCAGTGGAATCGGCTGGGCCTGCGTCCCCCTTCCCTAACCACTCCGGGAGTGCTTGGCTTCCTCTGAATTGCTAGCCAGAGAATACCGAGCTTTGCCAGCCCCGCCTGCCTGCAAGGCCGGGGGATATAGACCACTGTACCTGCCCTGCCCGCTTGAGGGCTGGGGGCAACAGAGTGCTTACCAGCCCTGCCCGGTTTGAGGGCCAAGGGCTATAGACTGCTTGTGCTTGCCACCCCTGCTTGAGAGCTGGGGGTTAAGGACTACTTGGCCTGCCCCGTCCTGTCTGAGGGCCAGGGGCGATAGACTGCTTGCCTGCCCTGCCTAGTGGAAAGCGGGGGCCTGTGGACTGGTGACTTGCTCAAGGCCATATGCCAAGTTAGTCCCAGACCTGGGAATATAACTGAGCTCTCCTGACTTCCAGTCCTATGCTGTAACCTCCAGACTCCACTCACTTACCAGTTGCTGGGGGAGGATTTCGGCAGGTTGGATGAAACACAGTGAAGCCTACCTGCTGAGTGCTGATGTCTCCAACTCCTTCTGTCAGCCCCAAGCATCTCCCCGCCCCAACAGTTGTTTGATCTGGTGCTTGGAAGGAGGAGTGAGGAAAATAGGGCCTGGTTTGTGCCTCCAAACCTTGTTTTCCTTGTTCAGGACAGTTGTAGGGAGGACATTGTGCTGAATCCCCTGCTCTGTTGTGCAGGACCCTGATCCTGGGTCTGTATATTGAATAACTGGAGACTGATGCAACTGAACTCTCCCCTCTATTGCATGAGCAGATCTGAGCCCTCTTACCTCTTTAGATCCCTTGGAAATTAGTATAAATCCATTATTATCAATGAGGAAGCAGTTCAGTTTCTGCAGAGATAAGAGGAAAGAGAAGTGAAATTACTGATGGCATTTTGGTTGTGTGTGGTTGTACACAGTTACTAGTATAACGGGAACTAGTATAGTGGACAGGACATACGCCTGGGGCTCAGGATACCTGGGTCCCTTTCCCAGATCTGCCACTGCCCTGATGTGTGATCCTTGGCAAATCACTTCCCCTCTCTGCCTCCCTTTCTCCTCCCAGTCTGTGCCCACTTTGCTTATAGTATTTAGAGTGTAGGCTCTTTGGGACAGAGGCTGGCTTTTACACTCTGGGGAGGTACAGTAATATAAACAAATAGTTAAGAAAACACTATACACTAGGAAGAGAAAAGGAGTCCAGACAGCACTCTTCTTATAGAATAATAATACTTTGTATTTATCTAGTGCTGTCCACCTGCAGATCTTAAAGTACTTTACAAACAATGGTAAGGTAACTCTCACAGCACCCCTTGTTATGGTCTCCATTTTGCAGATGAGGAAATGGAGTTCAAAGGCTAATTATTTCTCCTTGGGTCACACAGTGAATCAGTGGTAGAGTTAAGAACAGAACATGGGAATCCTGACAACCAGTTCTTCTGCTCTAAGCACTAGATAACCTGCCGCCATCCAGATTTATTTTTTTAAGGAGAAAGATTCCAGATTCTTCAAAGGCAAAGAAGCTGGAGTAAGGATGAGAAGGCCCTGGCCAAACCCCACAACTTCATGGAAAAACCTGAGCTGCCTCCTGTATTTAGCAGTTTATCCTATCGTCTCAGACTGAGGGAGAGATCAGGATCCAGATAAGACCCTATATGAGCATGAAAATATGATTCTTCTCTAACCCCACTGCTCACAGGAAAGGATAATCTCTCCAGAACACAACTGGGGTCCAATGGTAGAGCAGCCTGTGGAAGCCTAGGATGGCACGAACATAGGGATAGAAGCCCACCAACTTTTCCGTTCTAACAGACGTTCCCCTCCACTGGCCAAGTCAGAGAGGAGAAGCACTCTGAGCCCCACATGCTGTACCATGGAGACTTCACCTGACCCCACCAGGACTTGGTGCTAGGTAAAACCCTATGCTGAATGTTTGGTTCAGGAGCTGGGGGACCCTGGTTCTGGTTCAGGTGAGGTGCTGAGCACCCTTGACTCCCATTGATTTCAGTGGGAGCCAAAGAACCTCACAGAAGGAAGTGAGCACCTGCAGGAGCAGCCCTCTGCCAATGACCACCTCAACCCATAATCCTCAGAGACATTTTATCGAACTCAAGGAAACTTACCTCATCCTGACAGCTCAGCGGACACACACCATCCACACCACCGCACTGCAAAGGAACAGGAGAAGTTAAATGATGACAGTGTCTCGACTCATTGTACTTCCCTTTGGGGCTGCCCTCATTGTACTTCCCTTTGGGGCTGCCAGGCAAAGGGTCTACATCTTGCAGCTGGGTAAAGGTCAATGAGTTAGTGACCATTTTGGAATAGACTGTTCACACGGCACACACACTGCCTGACAAGGAGGCAGTAAAGGTTCTGCCCTCTACCCAGTCTAAGTCCTCACAATAACGAGTATCGTCTCCATTGGGTGTTACATTAGCCTGCTTCTGCCTCCCTTCCTCACTTTGCATAGTACCTTACTAATAGAGCAAGGCATGGATCAGGGCTTGTCTACACTGTCAATTAGTACATGGCAAGCGGGGGTATAAATCTACAGCACTCTAGCCTGCTGCACACTAATTGGCTGCATAGACCCTGCTTCCACACATGACAAGTATGTCAGAGTGCACGAGGGAACTTTTAACGTGCTGCAGTGGGGTCCACGTGGCCAGTTAATGCGTGGCAGGCTAGGGTGCCGTATGTTCACAGCCCAGCTTGCCACGCACGGACTGTGTAGACAAGCCCTCGGTGTAAGGATGGCAGAATCAAACGCTCTATTATTAACACAATGATCATACACTGGAGAGAACAGGGTGCATTTTGATATCTGATAACAGCTTGACCAAATAAAAGCATTACATTTTAGTGCTGGATTATTCTCAGGCAGTGTTTTTTCCAGACAACTAATGACACAATAGAATGTGAGTGTTCTCCAGTAGCCTCAGGCACCATCCATTTGTTTCATTCCGGGATCTGAGAGTACCAGAGTTGACGTGTGTCACACCACTGAATTGAATGGGGACAGGAGAAGTTAAATAGTGAGTAACAAAAGCCTGCAAGTGCTTATTCATTTCATAACTATTCTGTGTTTGTGGTGACTCCCTGTGTCTGTCTCTTTGTGTTATTTTGTAATGTTGTTTTCCTTCCCTGCAGGGGAGGGAAAGTTGACACACTGTTGCCATTTTCTCTACATGGGGTCCCCTTCCTTTCAAGGCTTTCCTGAGGTGGGGAAGAATAAGGACAAAGAAGAAAGGCCTTGCCTACTCTGGATCAGCTGCTGATTATGTAAAAACTGCAATAACTTATGTATATTTAAAAACCAACCCCTTCTTCCCTACCATTCTCGTCTGACTCTTAACAACTGTGGGTAAATCTGCCCTTCAAACCACTGCAAAACTATTAATCTCAGTTAGTGTGGTTTCCCATCTCAAGATTTGCAGGACAGAGTTGCTATTTTCATGGATCTATCCCATGTCCTGTAAGCATAAGTCAAAGGATGATCAAAAAATTTTCAGTTTGCTTCAGGCCCCATGGCTTTGTGCTGTTGTATCTTCACACTATGACACCATCAGCTCTTCACATCGTGATGATGGTTTAATAGACAATGATGTTACCTGACCCAGTGTTATGATGTGAAGGTGCAAACGTGGCTTTGTCATAATGGGATTATTTCATCCTATCTGGCATATATAAAATGTGGCAGCCCTAGACGTCACTGGATTTGCTCTGGTTTGTCTGGCTGAGATATATGGCCATAATAAGACCAATAATATTACCCATAGAGATAAAAATTAACAAGCCAAAGTGAAGTCAATTGAGTTAACCCCAAGGATAGTTTGGGCCCATTGTGTCTTTTGGCTTATTGTGTCTTTTAGCTCAGGGTTTGAAGTGATCTCTCAGAACTACCAGCTCCGCCATCACCCAGCAATGGAGTTTCATTAGACTGTAATGAATGTGAGAGCTTGTGTAAATGAGATATGGGAACAAGCTGCAAATATCTGGATCCATTTTTCAGACATCTCAAAGATTAAGGCTGTTCAGATCTGAGGGTTTACTTCAGCCTAAGATAGTCAGGAGCCACTTACAAAATTCAAGTCCAGATCCATGTTCAGATTCAAAGCCCCTCCTGCAAAGTAAAGGTCCTGGGTTTTGGTTCAAGCCTAGTGCTAGTTTAAATATATTTATGATGTTGTTGTGCCTGTTGATGAGGGCAGCAGGAAGGAATTTTCTAATAATGTACAGATGGAAGAGTGGATACCAAGGTGAAATCTGAATTTATCAATTAGGGTTGTATCATCCAGTCAGTGGCCAGCTGGGGACTGGCCCAGAAGAGTGATGCAGCAGAATCTGACCAAACCTGAGGGTTCAGACAAGAATCCAAATAAACCCAGGAGAATTATTTTCAACGTGAAAGACCACACCACCCATTCCCAATTCATGTGCTCCCATCTACATGCATATATTATAGCACCACTGTTAGGAGCATTTGGACAGATGTTCAGCTCAGCCACATAGATGTGAATCTGGAAGAACTCTCTTAAAGCCTTTGGAATTACTCTGGATTTTTAGCAGTGGGAATGAGTTTAGCATTATGCTTGTCCATTGTGCTTGAAAAAGAGCAGGAAATTTACAAGAGAAAACCACAGGCTGGGGATGGTTGAATGTGTGCTCCCCATTTATTTTGGGACCACTGCTTCAAACATTACTGCATCACTACTCCTTCCCAAGGGACCAATCCACCTCTGGCTCTGTAGTTTTTTGGTTGAGTTTCTGAAGGTCTGCAACCCAGTCTACTTTAAGCTTTGCCAAAGGCACTTAGTTACTGCAAAGAAAAATACAAGATGAAATTGGCTTGGACTGGCTCTAGCTACTACAGGCAAGGGACAGCATATATCATACAACAACATATAAACTACACATGACAATCACAGCTTGATAGAACACAGGCAGGAACACAGCTGGGAACTCTGGGGACTCTCTCGGTCCTGAGCTCCTGTCTACTTACATCAGTGTTATTGGGCTGGGAGGGAGTGTGGATACGTGAAGCGGTGCGGTATACAGGAAAGAGATGGAGAGAAAAAACAAAATGTTCATTAGTGACTCCTTATTGAACTGCTATCTAGTGCCAGTAAGCCATGCAAACCATTCTTTCACGTGAGTGAGTGTCAGAAACAGGGCTTCAGCCGTGACCCAGAAACCACCCTTCGGCTTCTTTATTCTCCCTTCCCTGGCTCATTTCACTCGTGGGATGAATATATGCTAATATGTGTTTACTTCCTGGGGTACATCTTCCATAAGATTCTTGTACAACCTCCATTCAGTAACTCCCTCTGATTAAAACGCCAAGTAGCTTCTACTCACTTTATGGGAATCTCCTTATTGCCAGGTATTGTGTTAGACGTGCTACTGGGGCACCTCAGTAGCCAGCCTGCTAAGAGCCCTCCCTCTGCCACCACTGGCAGTAAAAAGCCTTTTCCAATCCCCTCAGACCCTCCAGTCATGGCAACCAGTTTCCTGAGCTCAAAACAGGATAACCCTAACCTGGTGACAGTTCCCTCACCTGGCACCAAGAAGACATTTTCATTTTTTGCTTCTTCAGTCCTATGAGACTCCTCACCACAATGTGCTGCCCATAATCCCTAATATTTTGAGTGCCCCCTGCTGGTAACAGACATGCATTTCTGTTCTTCTCCTTATCAGATATAGGAAATGCTCTCCTTATTCCAGTTCCCTCAACCTGATGAGAGTGTCTGAAAGAGCACAGCCTCACAAATTTCTCCTGGCTTGCTAGCCTGGAGCAAGTCTTTTTTTTTTTTATTTTAATTTGATAGGCTAGTAGGATTTTATCATCATCACCATCATAGCTGTCATCAGGATGGTAAAGGAGGGCAGGGAGATTTTGTGCCCAAAATTACAGATTTCTATGATGATTATGAAAGGCTGAATGAGTGCAAACATATTTCCACAATTAATGTGTCATCTGCAGCGGAATTAATGCCAGGCCAGGATTCTGACACTGTTAATGCAGCGTTCCTAGAACAGACTTGCGGCTCATGCAGTATTAGAGCTGTCAAAGGATTAGAAAATGTGTAACTTAAAACTAATCTACCACATAAATCTGTTTAATATAAATTTCACAAAAGCTCTCAGGGAAACGCCACCCGAAATCAACATACACAGCCTGGAACAAGCAGAAGGAAGGTCGCTAAATTGTATCTCTGCAGAATTACTGCCGTTCCTACCTGCCGTGTAGCCATCCAGAACTTGCGTTGGAGTAATTCCAGCTTAATTTGCACGCCTACAGCTACGGGGAAACAAAAGTGGGGAGGGAGGGCAAGGGGTGTGAGAGAAAAATAGCTGTAAGTTAGGAAAGGAAAAAATATTTGCATGAAACAATGGGAAAAATTGCACTCACAACCTGTTTCCAAGTGTAAATGACGAGCTGACATGTAAGCACTGAGTCAGACAGTCAAGTGAGAGTCAGAGGTTTAACAGGGTGGGAGAAAAGGAGGTGTCAGTTTCTGTATTGAAATATTGACACCTCCCTCCCACTAAACACTATAGAGCTACAAACAGATAAAAAAGGCTTTTATCTTTAGATGTCAGATATTTTCAGGCCAGGATGGACTGTTATGCTCTGTGGACTGATCTTCTGAGTATAACGCATTTTAACTCAGAAAAGTAGGCCACTGTCGGGAGTGGATTTCAAGCCCCCACCTCCAGGGAGACTGCAGCCTGAATGCAGCAATGAAGGCTACATCTACACTGCAAATTAAGGTGGAGTTGTAGGCATGGTAGTGAAGACGTGGCAGCATGGACTTTATCATGGGCTAGCTACCAAAGCATGTATCTAGGCTCCCCATTGGGCTTGTACTGGGGCAGCTAGCCTGCACCTAGACCCGTTTTGCTGTGTCTTCAATGTTATTGTTCCCCATGCTAGCTAGATTAAATTGCTTATAAGTAGACTCTAATTCGTGGTGTAGATGTGTCTTTAGGCCATTCTTGATCAACAATAAAAGTTGTGAAGTACACAGAAATATAACACCAGGCAGTGGAAAATGAGATTTTAACTCATTGGATTCTGGTCCCAGCTGAGCGCACCTTCCCCTAGGCCAAAGGGTATTCTTTAATCAGTCTTGCCCTGTTTCTGTGGCTCAACTTCTTCCATATGCTGTCACATCCCCAGTGTCATGCCCTCTGTAGAAACAAGAAGTGTGCAGTGTCTCTCTGTAGGACATGGGAATGCCCGGAGGTGACCATACAAATGCAGTAACAAAAGTTAATAGGCAAGTGTCAATCCACAGAATCTACCAGCCAAATCATAGGAGCCTGCAAGAAATCTAGCTTCACACAGTATCTTAAAATATGATAAAAAAGAATAAACAGAAAGAGAGGCAGAGAAGAAACCAGGAGAGGGAGAGATGGAGGGCTTGATCTCCAGACTTACACCAGTTTAAGGGAGAGAGGAGAATCAGGCCTGGTGAGTTCTTTAAGTCTATATCATGAAACTTTATGTGTGGGTGCTTTTAAATTAACTCTGATCTGATGCTGTAATTCAGCTGGGAAGGAATAAAACCCAGATAGTGCAAGTAGATATTGTCATGCTACATGCACATCAGAGCCATGGTACATCATCTCTGCTTTCAATACCCCCGTCTCAGTGTCCTTCCTGTCACATCCTTATGGCTGGTACATCTCACAAGATCCCATTTAACTGGAATGTTTTTATCCAGAGCTCCCTATTATAGAATGAATCTGACTGCTGTAAAATGGGGAAAGGAATTATTTTCTATAGAGGCCTTTTCCCTAATCCCCAGAATACACAACCAGACAAGACATAAAATTCATCTGGATCTATGTCTCAGAATATAATGAAAGAAGAAAGAACAGGACTGAGTTCAGCCCTGGTGTAGTTCCACTGACTTCAGCTGGGTTACCCCAGGTGTGAATTTGGCTCAGTGTCCTCAAAGACCAATCTGTGTTGGAGTGTTATAGACTGTAAAAGATGTTGTGATTGTTGAGTCCATCTAGGAGATGGCCTGATTTGTGCATAGCTTTGAATAAATTCCTTGTTAGCCTTTAAAACCATTTCAAGCAAGAGTCATTCCTCTTATCACAGCAGATCATGTCAATGGGAGTGAACGTTACCGAAGACAGGCAGATTTTACAAGACTGAGGAGGAGTTGGTACCAGGACAACTAGCCTTGGAACACGGGCGTTATTGAGAAGCTCATGTTTTTGCCAAGAGGAACCTATGTCTTGAAATGCTGTTCAAAGGGAATTAAAACCTTGATCATGAACCCTTGCCTCCTCAGCCTGTAGGGTACAAATCGCTCGCACTGCAGAGCTACTTGTATCGAATAGGGCTCTCAGATTTGCACTGGTGCTTTGTGGCAACCAAAGGAAAAAGAAATCTGTCACTTCTGTCCTTCCTGGGCTACTCGAGCTACCATTTCCATGTTGCCGGCAGCCATTTCTCCTCCTTCTGTGCAGTCTGTCAGGTATCTTTCTTCTTTGCATGTGGCCCTTGTCGTTCTGTGAAGCCACCCCTCTCCTATGCATGCAACTCGGCCGTTAGCCCTCTCCTTTCCATGTAATCCAACCGGTAGCCCTCTTTCCTTTGTAGCGGTCTCCTGTTGATCGGACCCAGCAGCCATCCCCTCCGAGTCCATGGGGCTCACACCCACTCTCCTTTCCATGTAGTCCTGCAGCCCGCAGGTGTAATTTAAACAGTTTACATTCTATTTTAACTTACACTGTAGTATCTCTATGACTGGTCTCTACTCAGGGGAACAGGAGTGGGAACACCTGTACCATCCTTGTGTCTTGTCCTGGCCCATGTGGCGGATGTTAGTGGTTCTCAATGGGGCCTACATTAGCTTTCTTCCTCTGCATTCATGTTCAGCCTGGTGGTTTGAGAAGGAAGAGGCAGGGACAGCCTCTCAGGCTGTGTGTATACTTGGAGCTAGGTGTTGATTCCCAGCTCATGCAGATGTACTTGCGCTAGCTCTCATCAAGCTAGCATGCTAAAAATAGTAGTGAAGCCATGGAAGCGGCAGCACGGGCTAGCTGTGCTGAATACAAATCTGCCCAACCCCAGGGATTCGTACATAGGGTGGCTAGCCCATAATGCCGCTGTTGCATTACCCTGGCTGGCTACCCTGCCATTGAGCTAGTATTAGTATGTAGATGGAGCCTAAGTGGTAGTAAGCAATAGGGGCCTGGCTGTCCTGCAGGTCAACCATGCTTTGGAAAGGGGTGGGAGGAAGGAGGAGACAGAGGAGAAAATGAGTCTGAAGCTTAGATGAGAGGAAGGAAAAGCTAGTGATAAAAAGTCACTGAATGTCCCAAAGATTAGCTAACTGAGATCCTTCTTTGCTCCAGTGGTAGGGGCCTGGGCAGGAAGAGCTGAGTTCTACTCTGCTGTGAAATTCAGGGTGGCTGTGGAGTACAGCATAGCAACAACCACAAAGTCCTAGAGGTGACCATGGATAATGGTATTATTTCTACTGACACGCTAATAACTTGAGCAACTGCAGTTCCCCTGTGGTGAAATAAAATATGCGAAGGCAGACAATGTAATATATGTTGAATAGTCAGATACTGCTTTACCACTGATGAGCTATTCAGACATCCCAAGTTCATGCATAACTTCCCACCAGCAGGTATCCTCCATTCACTACACTCTGAGCTGCCCCTGCAGTACTATTGCAACTGCATCTCTGAAAAACCACATGCCACTGCTCAACGTGTTGTTAAAATCATTCCCCTCGACCTGTTCATTCCTCCATTCACCACGTCTGTCGTCATTAATTCATCCTCTGTCTGTTTGTCTCTGTCTACCTTTTTTTGGGTTGTCTCTATGATTATCCATATGCCTTTCTCATAAGGAGCTTTCCTCAAGATTTCATTCTCTGTCTAGCTCATAATAAAGAGCCAGAACACAGAGCAGTAAGATTACAGTCAGTAGACTGCTTATCAAGATGTACCTTACCATTCAAAAGCCGTTGCTGTCACAGCAGCTGGCTTGCCATTTAAATAAAAACATGATTCCCATGAAAGAATATCCCAGAGCAGCAGAGAGTCCCCAGCCTCTTTCTCTTTTCCTCATTCTATTCCCCCTGTCTTGTCATTAAAATATTTATCCACCTCTGTTCCTTCACTAGCACAAGGCAATGGAACTTCTCAGGGATGAATTTGGCCTTTCTCTCAGTGAATGACCGAAAAGCCAAGAAACATTTTGCTTAAAAAATAACTTCAGGACAGACTAGAAATAATCAAAATAAACTAAAGCAAATACAGCCTGCCAAAGAACTGGAGCTTGGAGCCAGGGCCCTTAAAGCAGCTAAGGCAAAGAGTAATTCTCACAGGATTTCATTGCTGTGGATAGGGCACCCAGATTGGAAATCAAGCACAGGACCAGGGCAAGAGAAAGAAGTTTGATCAAGAAAGGGAAGGTTTATGGGACAATACCCAGGATGCACTCGAAAGACTTACAGAGACAATGGGCCGAAGTTTGGTCTCAGTCACACCCAGGTAAAAGCAGAGTAATTCACTGATTTCCTTGGAGTCATTCTGGCATTACAGTGGTGTAACTGATGGCAGGGTTTGACCTTGAATGTACAAGCTGGCCAAGCTCTTCTTTCTGCACTCCCAAACCTGAGTGGAATATTGTGAAAATACAGGCTGCTTTTTAGACCAGTCATCTCTCCCCCCAGTCCCTTTCTTCTAGTTTGTCTGTTTTTCTTCTGCGTGTTCCTAGGGAAGCTAATGTCAGAACATGCATATTATTCCTCTCCTACTCAGGCTTTACAATAGCCCAGTGCTTCTTGCTGCTGTCAGGCTGCTCAACACGACTGCTGTGGCTGACTACCCTTTATCCAGCCCATTGTAAGTGTCTGTCTTAAAAGTCTCTTCAATATGTAATGTGCGCTGCCTCCTGCCCCTTCCCTGCCCTCTGGACTCCCCATAGGGAGGCTTTTTTGTGGCCAGACCCCAGGCGTTCTCCACATTGTCCCTTTCACTACTTCGTGCTGTCCTAATCTCCATTTAGAAACAAGCAGACACAAAGGCTTGTCCCCTTCGCCTCTCCTTTCACTGTGGTTTTGTTGTGATGGGGGAAGGGGAGGAGGCAGCTCAGCCCACGGGTTCCTCCCAGTAACCTGGTCCCAATGACTTCAACCTGCCCACACAGGGACTGAAGGGAGTTCTGCCGCCGCCTCCCAAGCCCATGTATTCCATTCAGCAGACGGAGGGGGAGCTGGGCAGGAGACAAAAGCAATAGCTTTTTCTTGAGAATGAGTTGAGACGAATTAAAATCTTCCAATCTCCTGCCTCTGCACATTTGGGCATTTCACAATGGATTCTGCCCGCTTGGCTGGCTGATTCCTTTACACGGTGTGTGCACGCGCTCGTGTGTGTGTGTGTGTGCACGCGCTGCTGTCTTCGCAGATGTACCCCCAGCTGTCATTCCACAGTGCTCAGTCTCTCCCTCCTGCTTTCGCTCTCTCGCTCTCTTTCTCCCCCTATTTATTATTTACAGAGGATTACAATCTCTTTCACACGCTGTCATCCAGCCTTTCTTCTTCTCTGCACTTCGGGCAGCGCTGGCATCTTGACACCCTGCACGGAAGAGGGGGCTGAGAGTCCATCGCGCTGTTGATAGCTTCCACTGGATTTGCTTTGGGACTCGTCAGGGGATTTATCGAAGGCGCTGGAGAATGCTGAAGAAGGTCTAACCCAGCCAGAGAACAGTAAGTAGAGGTGTCTCTGGTGTATATTTTGTACCTGGCTATTTGAACTCTTGCAGTGGGCTTCTATCCACCTGCCATCTTCTGCCCACAGAGCACTTGCTGCCACAAGGAGGGGGTTCGCAGGCACTGACTGTCACAGAACTGCCTGTTACAAGATACTGCTGAGACAACCTAGCAACGTCAGGCCACAGGGCACCCATTTTATTGACAAGACAGAACTGCAGATTCTGCCACAGGGCCGACTGGTACTGGTTCTAAGTCAGTTCAGGTGTGGGGGCTGGAAGTAACTCCTGCCAGCCAGGAATGGCACAGAAATCTTTATCTACAGTATGGGCAGTTCAAATCTGAGTACAGTGATGATCCTAAGTACTTGGTGCTAGACCTATATGTACTGGATAACACCACAAAATACTGGCTGTCTTCCCATCCAGAACAATAGGGGATGGGTCTGAAACCCGGAGTGCCACTGGTCTTGCTGGTGGAGGTTTCAGAGAATGTTTCTGGGCTGAGCTGCCTTAGATGGGACTGTATGAAATGCAAACGTGAATGAGGACAAGAAGCGGATGGAGGTGTTGTCTAAGGAATGGTTCACATGAAGTTCAGACTCCAGTAAATGGGCCTTAATGTGGTAAGGCACTTTCTCTTGGGTTTGTTTTTATTTGTGTGTCTTCTACCCACAAAGTACTGCAGGAAAATCCTGTCACAGTATGTGAACCCAATGAAGTTATGTCACAGGAGGAACCAAGAATAGAGCCAGAGGTCTCTCAAGAGTCCCCAGAGGCTGAGCCCAGAGATTTGTGAACCTGTGTGAGGGTATCATGCTATGGGGAGGAGAGAGAAGGGTGGAAAGAGAGACTTGCAGCCTTTTTTCAGTCTCATTACTTAGGGTGGATCTGCCTGAGAGAAAGGGGTGCAGATGAAGGAGGGCTTGAGAGAGCAGAATATGAAACTTCTTCTTGATCCTGCCTCAAGAGGTGGAATGTGTGTGTGTGTGCATGTGTACAGGGAGACATGTACACATGTATGTTACACAGCACTTTGCCACAATGCTTACATTTCATATCCAGCCTGTCACTGTCACTGCATCTTATTTTAATTAGAGAGAGAAAAGATCAGACCTGCTCCTGGACACTGAGCTGAATGTCCTGCTTTGGGGATACTTGGATTTGGGACTCCAC
This sequence comes from Emydura macquarii macquarii, assembly GCF_026122565.2. Lineage (NCBI taxonomy): Eukaryota > Metazoa > Chordata > Testudines > Chelidae > Emydura > Emydura macquarii. The sequence goes on from NW_027133667.1 coordinate 10,211,301, forward strand.
TTTAGCTCATTACAGAGAGATGCCCCAGTAATGAAATGTGGATCTGGATCCAAGCTTCCCCACAGCTTCGGACATTCAAATTTAATGTTCTGATTCAGATCTGTCTCTAATTTCAATGGCATAGTTAGGAGCAAATAACATTGCTGTACTGGCTGGGACAGTTCTTGCCACTCAAGGATCTGTAGGAAAAATGAAGAAGGGCCCATTTTAATAAGCGATGGAGCAGCTGTTGTCCAGAACGCTATTACACAAGCGACTCACAGGGAGGAGACATTTATGATGTGGTCACTTTTGAAGGCACCTATGAATTTGCCGCAAGACAAGGGACATTTTTATCATTTTATATTTTATCTCCAGAATTTCAGACCACTTTTCTCTGGATCTTTGTCACTAGGGTGCATTTTGGGGGACTGGATTTTCCTGTGTCTGCCGTGGGTGAACAATGTTTGCTAGTGAATTATTCCAAGTGAATGAAGGGCCTGAGGGAGTTGTCCCCCTGCCTGACATTAGTGTAGGCTCAATAAGCGAACATCATCCACCTGGGGCAGTTACAGATAAGTCCTGGGAAAGGGCTTTTTGGAGGAGGGGGAAAAAGCCCTAACGCTTTTCCACAGGATAAACTGCAGCGATGCCCCTGCTTCCAACCAATGTGACTGCTGCTTGCTAGGAAGGTGAATTAGCAGCTCGGGTATCTTAATGAGCAGCTCAGGCTTTCAGCCCTTTGTCTTGCTTTTCAAATATTCTTTTAGGATGATGGTTAAGTATTTTCCAGGCTCTGCAGGACCAGAAAATTGTGCTGGGAGATTCAGGGGGAAGGATTGGGATATCAGTGTGTGGTAGTGAGTGAGGGGGGCTGGCTAGCCGTGTGTGGTTGTGATAATGCCAGGGCTGGGAGATTCAGGAAAAAGCACCAGGAGAGTCAGGTGAGGGTCTCAGGGCTGGGATATCATAAAATGGTTTCATGCATGCAAGAGTGTGGATTCAGGTTGGAAATGAAGACTTTAAGGACTCTCCAATATTTACCTGTTGCTGATTTAAAAGGAACCAATTCATTGCCTCCATTTGCCATGTTTTCTTACAAAAGTCTGATTAGGATGCTTAAATCCTGGATTGTCCACTTATCCCAGTCCCCACTGAGTTTCTGGACAACCTTGTCTCTCTCACAGTCCAATGGAAGACATTACCTTCCCCACCTTGTCTCTCTAATATCCTGGGACCAACACGGCTACAACTACACTGCCTATAACTTTAACTCTGACATTTCCTAACTTTGCAGTGCTTGACTTTGCAACCCAAAATAACACAGTTTAAAAAAAATGTAATTTCCTAGATTTTTTAACAAAGAGAAAAGAAAAAAAAAGATGTACAAATATAGTAACCCTCCCGCCCCCATCAGAAATCACTAGTAGGATTTAACCCCTAACCTTCAGCCCTGTGGCACAGCTTGAGCTATAGGACTAGCAACATTAGCTGGTTGCAGGCAAAAGCTGTTGTCTAGAGGGAAACGAGAAGGGGAGGGGCCACTGGAGCCATGCACTGCCCAGCACACTCTGTCTCATCCCCACTGGCAGATTGGGGGAACTCCTTTCCCATGTGGTGTCCCCTGGAAGTGGGGATGAACTACTAAGGCAATGTGCTGGGTCTAGTGGAGGGTTGTCAGGAGAACTTGACTTGGATCTCTCTTTCCCCACTCTTGGAGAGGCTGTCTGCTCTTGGGGTTCCCAGTGCAGTATGTGCTGCTGGGGCTTTGGTGGCCGTGTGGGCCTTCAAGCACTAAATTCACACAGAACATGAAGAAGGAAAGAAAGAAAAGATATTTTGCAGCTCCACAGTCCAGCCCCAATAGGTTCCAGGGGCCATTCTGAACCCTGGGCTGTGTTGTACGTCACACGGACTTGCTGAGCTGTGAGCCACATTCTAAAGTGCTGCTCCATGACGCACATCCCTATCCTGATGATCCCCAGTTTCCTTGGAGCAGCAGGCTGTGAGGTGCATCTCCCATGCATGACATGCACATTCTGCGAATTGCTCTGGAAATGTCCCCTGTGGGAGTCTTTTGGGTGATGATGGGAAAGATGCTTCAGGCTCACCCTGAACGTGAAACACAGAGAGTAACCAAGTGAAGCAAATATATGCAACTAACTGATGCAGAAAAAGGCATCAGCAAAAGGTCTTTTTCAAAGTTCCATATACATTTAGTAAAATGTAAGCACCAAGATCAGCCTTTCCCTAGGATTTTTGCCGGCAGTGGTGGGTTACAGCTCTGCTTAGGGTGGGAGTGTGACAGGATTACCACTGCTTGCATCTATTACTATGCCACATCGTTGTGCGTGTGATATTGGCTATTTGATCACTATGAGGGCATAAGCCCCAGAAGCTTTTCTTTTAATTTTAAACCATGTTCAGGATCCCGATGAGGGCCTTTCCCTTCTCCCACAGCGTTTCTGTAGGTCCCGACTCCCCTGCCTGGCAGAGCAGCTCATGACTATTCATGCAGCTTGTGCTCTGATTCCAACTGGACAGCAGCCAGGAGAAGGGCAGCCAGTTGGACTGGGTGGGGATGAGTAGGAATGAAGCGCTAACTCGACAGCTTATGTGGCAGCAATTCTTAACTCACAAGGTTCGCTACCATGAAGTAGATCTGCTCCCAGGAGTGAAAGTGACAGAAGTCGTCAAGATCCAGGCTACTCATGACATAATTCTGAGTTGGTGGTCCTTGCTGCCATCAGCAGACAGACTGTGTAAGGAGGCGGCTAGAGCTCTATAACTCTGTTAGACAGACATGCAGGCAGGCTCTGGTTCTGTCAGTAGTGAGGTATTTTGTGAGGCACTAGGTGGCTTGAGCAGGGAGGTTAACACTGGGTCCACGTAAGATTTAATAGGGACTGGCAGGTGTTGACATGAAAATCCCTTTATCTGTCTGAAGGCCAGGTAGAGTGCCAGCAGCCACTGAGGGAGATTCTCCTACACTGGAGAATGTCCTATTGGCGAGAGATGTCTTAACGCTCTGAGCGCAGGACTGTGAACCAATAGCTACCGTGTTTTAATCTTGAGACTAAGGCCAACGTTTTCAATCCCGGATGCCTAAAGGAAGGCACCTAAATGAAAGTGGCCTGATTCTCAGAAGTGCTAGCAGCTCAGCCCCTTGTAAGTGCCTTTGGCAGAGGCACAAAGGGGACTTAAGGCTGTATCAGAGGATTTCCTTGTCATAGGAGAATTCTCAGCAGGTGTAGGGCCATTCCCTACCCCTACGTTCTCTGAGTGTCACTGAGGAGCGGACCACTAGGTCTGGGTCCTTGAGTGCCAGCCTGCTGAGAATGTGGAAAATGCCTTTCTCTGAGGGAGGTGAAAGCATCAGAGGCAGGATTTTCAAGCAACATCCCCTCTTCCCACAGCTTGAGGGTATGTGACACTGACCTAAACTCAGGGGAGGGGGTCTTTACAAGAATCAGGGAAGAGCATTTTAAACCCCAGCAGATTAAGGGGCAGGGCCAGGATGCAGGGAGGGGAGAGGGAGCAGTCTTCTGTCTTCATCATGCCTGCTGAGCTCAGAGTGGATGCAGTCCTTGTGTCATGAGCCTGAACGGGAGGATTAAACGCCTGAGCCACTACTGACCACAGGATTAACCCCTGCAGGAAATTAAAGCTGCTGTAGAGTAGGCTCTTCCCTCCACAGATGAGAAAGACAGAAATTGGGATTTGGATTAGAATTGGCAAGGCTGGTGACAAGCTGCCACCCACCTGCATCTGTCCCTGGTTGGCTCAGAAAATGGTATCTCCAGCCTCGTATGGAATCCCCCTCCCTGTCTCACTTTGTTATTAATTTTCCTCTGAGTGAGAAGAGCAATAACGCTTCTCTGCACTCAGTGCAGAAGAGAAGGAAGCTAGCTAACCTACTTGTGTGTCTCTCCCCTGAGCCTCTCTCCTGCTCACCTTCGGAGCTGCCTCCATCTCACTACAGGAAACATACATGTGATCTGTATTCAACCTTACTCTGAGAAAATGCTCGTGGATATATGAAATTGCTCCCTGTCAACAGGCCCCTTACTCGCCTTCTCCTGCTGCTCTGGGCCTCCTTCATATGCCACTCCCTAGCTGCCCAAGGTCCTGGCCTCTCGTGTCTCTCCAGAGTTGGACATCCCCAATCTCCCCCACTTCACTACTATGGAACTGCCTCTTTAAGCTGCACCATGCATCCCTAGTTCTCTTCAGCCACGCTAACTATCTACTCCTTCTCCAGTTGCTCTCTGCCTCTTCAGGCTCCTTGAGTTTTAAAATCGCTGCCATCCCCAGCGTCTCTAGTGTCTCTGACACTCAGATGCAGAGAGTTTTGGTTTTTTTGAGAGCAATGGTAACAATCATGGTTTTCTGGTTCAAGCGCAGGACTGGGAGTCAGAAGCTCTAGGTTCTAGCCCTGGCTCTGTTGCAGGCTCACTGGGAGACCTTGGACAAGTTGCTCAGCCCTACATTTTCAAAGGTGTCCACGAAATTGTGGCTGCCTCAAGTTTTGGGTGCTCAGAGGGTCACTTTTAACCCTAAATGATTTCAGTGGGAGCTGCACGTGCTCAGCCTCTCTAAAAATCAGGTGTTCCAAGCTGGGCACCCCAAACAAGAGGCAGTCAAATTTGTGACCATGTTTGGAAATTTAGGCCTCAATTGATTTGTGCCTAGTTTCCTCATCCATAAAACGGGGATAGTACTGTCCTTTCTCACAGCGATATGTGAGGCTAAATTCATTAATGTTTGTAAAACATGTGAAAATCCTTGGATGCCAAGTGTTACAGAAAGCCAGATATTATTAATTCTCATTCCCCCATGCCCTGCTTCACTGAGCCAATAACCATGTTTACGCTTCAGCTGAGCCTAGGTGTTGAGAATTCAAAGGTAGCTTTCTGACCTTAGCATATATATACTTGGGAATAGGGATGAATGTGTAATTCATAACAAGTAACTGATTTGACAGATTCCACCTTTTTTCTGTTTGCAAAATGTCTGCGAACAGCTCGTGATTTTCTTGAGATTATTCAATGGAATTTATCATTAATTTTGCATCCTTTATGGCTTGCTATTGGATGCATACTGCTTAGTTGTGATGGATCAATACAAATTACATGGCATTGTTTTTGTTCCTTTATTGGATGAATATCTCCTATAATCAGGTTTGTGGTGCGAACATAAAATCTGCTTTCCAGGAGTATTTGAGCAAGAGAACGTATCATTGGATTTCTGTGAGCATGTGTGTTAATAAAACAAAAGTTCACAGAAAACAAGCCTCAAAATACATAGAATGTGAGCAATCTGGAGCAGGGACTGTCTCTTCGGCTGTGTCTTCACTGATGGTGGCAAATTCCCCGCCGTCAGATCGACTTCTCTGGATCGACTGAGCAGTCAGTGAAGTCCCGCTCAGTTGATCCAGAAATCGATGCATTAAGACCACCTTCTCAAGTGGCGTAGCGCTGCATCGATGGGAATGCAGTTCCCACCGGCGCAGTGCAGTGAAGACGGCGTGCAGAACAGAAGCAGAGAGGTCGACGGGAGTTACGCAAGTTTTTTCCGTAGCTTGCGTAACTCCGGTCGACTGTCGCTGAATCTCCGAGGTAAGTGAAGACAAGCCCTTACTATGTGTACATACAGTGCCTAGCACAGTCAGCGGCGCTCCAGTCTTGGCTGGGACCTCTGAGTGCTACTGTAATACACAAAAATAAATAATAATAAACAAAAAGGGAATCGCTGCGGCAGGAGCATATAAGCTGAAAAATATAATCGCTCCTGGTCAATTTATTGCAGCACATGCCCAGGTCTCTTGGGATGGCACAAATGGTTTCATGCTCATGTTCCCTTCCCAACTTGGGTGCTGTTTGGGGACAAGCTGATCCACCAAGCAGTTGTTTAACATGTTTTTAAATTGCTTTAATCAGACCACGTGGTCTCTGCCTCCCCAACGCCTTGTGTACAAACTCTCACCCTCCTAGAGATGACTGAGGTTGTGTAGAAAATAAAACCTTATGCTCTAATCACTGCACATGAGGGTACCATCACCCCTCTGCTTTGGGTGGGTCTCAGACTGCAGTGAAAAGAAATCTCAGCAACAATAGCCTCCTCAAAGTAGGGAGGTGGGGGGAATAATCTTTTTAAAGTATCCTCCATTCATTCCCTATCCCTACTGAATTCCAGATAAAGGCTAAAGCAATTTAGCACTGGAGATGGACTTTCCTATCACTCATCAGGGGTTGTGTCATGTGTGTGTGCACTTCCTGTAATGTATTGCTGGCAACTGCTGTAGCCTCTATTAGCTACACTTCCCTAACAGAGGTCACCCATGCCCCCAGTGATACAGGCGGTTTGAGGGGGTTGATGTTGGGGCTGTGATCTAAGGGTTAGAGGAAAGGACTGTGACCACTGATTAAAGCAAAGACTTCCTGGGCTGTACTTCTGATGCCAGCTGATTCCTGTTACACCTTTGGCAAGTCACTTGACCACTTGGTGACTCAGTCTCCCTCTCTGTAAAATGGGGATAATACTATTCATCTATCTATCGATTTATAGTACTCTGATAGCAGGGGTTCAGTCTGATTTTCCAGCATGCTGAACAACCACCACTCCAATTGGAAAGTCAGGGGGAGTTGCAGGTGCTCAGTACTTCAGAAAATCATGCCCTTAGTTGAGTAACTCCATAATAAATAGTAATAGCAATGAATGTCTGTAAAGCACACGGAGAGCCTGGGATAGAAGGTGTTATAGAATTGCAGAAACAACATGCGGAGGCAGAAGGCGGGGCCCACAGAGATTCTCCACAGCCTCACAATATGCCCTGTGGGACCCTATTCCTGAGAGATTTTGATTCAGCCCAAAGACAAGGTTTTTAAGAGATACTGCACTGGTCACAAATGAAGAGGGGAGGTGCAGCGTGCAGTGGTAGCTCCTGCTGTAGCTTTTATTCACCGGAATGCCTGACAACAGCTGCAGGAGCAATTAAAGTGAAATGTTCTATAGCTTTAGGGTTCTCTAACAACTCTATAGCTTTTAAGTTCCCCAAGGGAGCTAATAAGGGTGGAAAGGGGCTCCACAGGGAGCCCAAGTGGTGGACTGAATGCCAGAGTAGGGCTTCAGCTCAGTGCATTTCTGGGAATTGTAACATGAGGTCCATGATAGATTAAACTCATTACATTGCCCTGAGCTGAAACTAAAAATGTTGCCCCTTGGTCTGCTCTGTCAGAGGGCACAAAGAAAAAGCATATCCCTCACTCCACAGGCTGTCTTGGGCACTGACATTGAATTTGGAAAGTGTTGAATTTCAGGCATATGGAACATTGCATTGGACACAATGTCTTAGTGATCACAGGGCATCCATTGGGCTCAGGATACAGTGTCCTAGAGACCACAAGGCATCCAGTGGACCCAGTGTCCCAGGAACCAGAGGGCATCCAATAGGGGATACAACCACAGGATACAATGACCCCAGGACTGTGGAGCAGTCGGGGTATTGATCCCAGGATGCAAAACAGTCTTAAAGTTGGCAAATCCAGCCACTTGAGGATTTCCTTTGTGAAGAGGAATCCCAGGGTGGCTTAGAGCTGCCATAATAGCTTTTCTAACCCCAGGCATAGGGGAAGTAGCTGGGGTACTCATGACTGGCTGCTTGCCACTTGCATAAGATAGAGCATCATGAAGGTATAGGTTGGGCGCCAGAATGCAGATATGTGAGCAAGTTTGTACAAGACGGGTGTGTCTGAATATGGGCCACAAGTCATTCAGGAGTATGTGTACGTGCACATACATGTATGTGTGTGCTTTTGCCTACATAGGATATATTTGTAATCATGCATGTGTGTGTGCATGTGTCTGCACACATGTATGAGACTATAGATGGCTATGTGGGTGAGAGTGTATGTGTGGGTGTGTGCATAAATGTTTAGGTCATAACTATGATATGTGTGTTCGGTCTGTGTATGCACCCATCTGTTTATGTCACATGCCCATGGATGGGCATATGTGCACTAACACAGGTACTTACATGAGTGGCATAGGAGTACATGTAGATGTGTTTACGGGCAGGCTCTTGGTGCATGTTTACATCACATGCTCATGCAGGGACAAGTGTGTCTTATGTCTCTATACAGTCATATGTCCATAGATGCACATCCATTCTTGCGCATGTTGCAGTACAGGTGAGAGAATTAACGCCTGAACAGGTGTTAATCACTAGACACTGCAATAAATTTTAAACACAGGGAAAGGTCTCATTTATACACGTCTAATCCTTCCACCCCATGTGGTGTGCTTGAGCCTTGTCAATGTATCACTGGAAGAGGAACCTGTGATGTACCAGAATTTAACACCTGAACTGGACGCTTGATGCAAGAGCAGCGGAAACTAGGGCCAGAGACACCATCACTGTCCTAGTGCTCAGCTGCTGCCAACATTGCTTTGAACCCCCGCCCTGTACTGGGTATTGGGATGGAGAGGAATGACTGCATGGGAGATCCTGTGGGGGTGAAAATGCCACCTAATGAATTGATGGGAGAGGTCAGGGAGCACCCAGGAATCTTTTTAAAGCTAAGCAGCCTTGGTGGGAGCTAAGCCAGGTGATACAGATGAGTGTTAACAAAACAACAACCAACAGGCAAGGAACAGAGCTATCTATCACACAGACAAAGTGTGATGAAGAGAAGTGAGGGGGAAAAAGAGAGAGAGAATGGCAAGCATCCCCTACTGCCTAAGGGAAGGACAGGAACATTCGACAACAGGATTTGAAACTGATCAACACCAGCTATCCAGCAGCTGGATAAGTCTCTGTGGCTGTCAGCTTAACTCTGCCATTTGTTCCTGTGGTGTAGGGAGTTAAATAGGACACAGAGAAAGCCTGTTGGCTGGGAGTTGAAGTCAAGGAGGGGGAAGAGAAGAGACTGCAGTCGGACAGTGCCCAGGGAGTCGGGGGGAAGCAGCGGTGGGTAAAGACCCTCCAGGTAAGTGTTCCTGGCTTTTCACTGTTCTCACTGATAAAGAGAGACAGACTGAGGGATTTCAGAGGCTGCATTTAAGACAGAGCCATGGCTACAGATGGTGTGAAAGCACCTCTCTACACCCAGCAAGCAAACATATGGAATGGGGGCAGCTATTTGTTCAGGTTTTTCCTTCAGCTGCAGATTGTAGGCAAGATAGTCCAGCTCAGTTGTGGGGTGGTATGGGGAGTCTTTTTGTCATTGTTGCTGCTAATGCATCTTTTGCATTGGCATTTTGATATGATTATCTACAACAGCCTGGCAAAATGTACCGACCCGGGCACTAAATCTGCTCACCCCTCTTATTGAGACAATAATTAAAATATCTCCTGATGTTTTACTTGCCCTTGAAAATAAATTAGTCACTGGGGGGTGTGGGCAAATAGAATTGATGCACGTGTGCTGGGAGAAGATGCCCTGATGGGTGCATTGTGCACATCTAAAAATAAAAGCTAGGGGCATTGTCAGAGCCCTCCAGAGGAGTCAAAGGGGGGATATTCAGTCATGTGACTTTCCTGTACATTGGTGGGAATTTGCCCAGCTAACCCCTGGTGTGACTGCTGGGAAAACATCCCCTAGCTGATACTTGAAAGAGTAGGCAGAGGAACAGAAGGGTCTGCAAAGCTTCCATCTTCCCTGCTTGCTTTATTCAGAGGGAAGAGAGAGGATGCAGGGGGGAGGACCTGTTGTCATAGTCACTTAGTGGCAGGGGAGAGTTTATGGTCTCCGGATTTCTAATTAGGAGAAGCATTTTTCTTCTTCTAATTGAGATGTAATTCCTTCTCTTCCCCTCCCTCCCCACCCCCATTCCTGGTCGTCCCTTCTCCTATAAGGCTCCTATTCTGCTCACTTGCTCCTGCATCTGCTGCAGTCTGAAATCCCCAAGCTGATGAGCTGCATTATATACCTTCCCCGCTGTAGACATTACATCCATTTTATCTCCAAAGAGAAAGGAGGCATTTGCAAGGGTGAAAGGGTGCTTGGCAGCCACCACCAGTGCCTAGACTACTGCGAATCCGTGTCACAGGGAGTGGATGCACAGTAGGTATCGGCACATGTGTGGCAAGAGGGAAGGAGCTGAGGGTTATTGCTCTTCTTGGATCACCTCAGCAATCCACAACACTGACCTTTAGTGTGAGAAAAGTTTTGCTAGTACATTCACCCCAGACTATTCAGGGTGATCAAAATCTAAGATAAGACCTGTCAACTCAGCACACTAATGAACAGAGCCTGATTTTAACACAGTGTTCCAAACTGAATTAACCTTCATCTTTCCTCTCGCTTTGCACCCTTATTCTCTAAAACAGTTTGCCATCCCACTCCCAAAGGTGAAACACAACTGGGGAGGGAAATGGAACCCTTGAGCCTATCTCCTCCTGTCTCTAGAGAATGGAGAACCATGTGCTTCTGCTTTTTCTTTTAGGATCTGACAGGTAGGGCACCCAGCTTGCTCCTCCCTCCTGTGAGAACGTGTGCCAGGCTGGCTGGAGGACGGGAAGCCACGCTGGAGAAAACGGTGACCATAATGCTGTCTGTGAGTGCTGGCCACTGGTGGAGGAACAGGTTTTCCATGAGGTGGCAACAGACCTGCTGTAAGTGCTGCCCATTTGATCAGGTGCTAAGTGTGATGTCCCAGTATCTCAGGGGACGTCAGGAGAGAAAATAGGGTTTCCACAGTCCAAGGCACTGAGTGAATGGCCATGCTGGCCGTGAGAGCCTACAATGCTCAAGATGAGTTTAAGGTGGGAGGGTCTGTAATGAGTGTTTCTGATTTCCCTTTGGACTGGGTCTGACTGGGGAGAGAGAGCGGGATGGGTACTAGAACACAGTTACTGCCTAAGGGCCACACAGAACATTTGTCAGCTTCAGACCTTGTAAAGAGCCGATTTCTTCCTGCCTTCTCTTTGTGATCCTGGGTAGTACCTGAGTCGCTGAGCAAGGCTGCTGACTCTTTGGGGAGGAAGGTATGTTTTAGATCTGAGGTAGTATAAGAAATAAGTGCCCATTCCATTACTGAGGCACTGTCACATGTAGACAAATCAAAGAAGAATAAATGCACGCATCTCCCAACTCTCTAATCCCTTTCACTGCTGTTAAATTAACATTTTAGCTCCTCCATCTTCCTACTGCAGGATCCACGCTGGGGCAGCTGCTCCATTGTCCCAGAGCGTGGAACACATGCCCCTATGGCACTCCAAAGCAGCAGCAGTGGGATTTCAGGGAGGGAGGGTGTCTGTACTTCAGTGCACAGTCTGGTAATCACAACAAAGGAAAAAATGACCCCTCACTACTGAGAACACGAGCAGCCATGCAAGTTTATAGTCCCCCTCCTAAAATTCTGCCCCAGGGCTGCCACGTAAGAAGCTGAGGGAATTATTTCCTTCTCTGTAGGAAACTATCCTTGTAATCCATCCGCACCAACTAGATTGCTATATAAATTATTTACTGTGAATGCTACTGAGCCCTGACCTAATCTGATACGCCTGGCTCAGCTTTCTGCCACCTACCAGGGTCACTGAACACCCCAGAAAGTAACATCATCTTTCCACTCCTCTCATACTGCTGCAGTGTTGCTCTGCACTATCCTGGCTGGACAAAAGCCTAACAGTTTGTCTACCACTTCCCTGCTTCTCTTAGTGTGGGGCAGAGCGCTCATCTGTGAGATGAGTTTCCAGGTCTCAATCCATACCCAGAACAGATGCATTCTTCAAGGGTAAGGAAAATGAAATCAGACCTCTGCCTGACTGCTATTTCAATAAAATGGACAATGCTGATGTCCATGTTTCCAGGAGTACAGTGTGTGGGCAATGAGGATCCTCTCTTTTTGGCGAACCCTGCATCAGTACAGAGACCTGGAGCAAATCAAACTCCTGAACACAAACACACACACAGCTGCCTGACACATTGCTCCTGCCAACCAGTGTCAGCTCTAATGGCGGAATCCCAGAGCAGCTCAGTCAGGGGCCAATGGAGGGTAGGTATTTGGAGAGAGAGGCCCTGAACAGAGCATCACTTGTATAGTAGTACCTGGGTGTTCTCGCCTTTCTCTCTGTACAAAGAGGCTAAGTGTTATCTCATCATCAGAGCTGTCAATCTATTATTAATACTGTACTTCTGTCAAGCATCCAGGAAAAGACAGGACCACTTGAGTGACTCATGTCTCTCTCCCTTCCCCTTTCTAACTCTTGTTCTTTCAAGTCCCATTCTGCAGCAAGAAAGAGACATGTTCTGAGTGGAATTAAATATCGTCCAGTCAGACAGCACTGCTACTGTGCCAATACACAGAATAGGATCTGCTTTCATGGCACTTGAGAAAGAGTCTCTGTGCTAATGACCCCAACCTTTGCTTGACAGGAAGGCCTGGGTGCTTAGGATAAAGTTCTTCCCTCTGTTTGGCCACAGTGATCCATTAGCCTCGTTAGGTTGAGCTGGTACAAGAGGGCACTGATTGGTGTCTCCTTGGCCTACATAGCCAATTTCATTTGCTTGAGAGAGAAAAACTTCTGAAGGACTCATTAGATACAGCCTGAGAAAAGAAAATCTGGGGCATTCTATCTGCACCCTTATCCTCTCATCATCCGATCCTTCAAGAAGCTGCACTGCCTATGATCCAAATCCTAAAGCCCTTACTTCAGTCTTCAATCAGTCCACAATCTGGCAAACTCCCACTAAAGTCAATGGGAATTTGAATACCAAAAGGACTAAATAAAGCCTAAGCAAGGCCCACAGGATTTGGCCCCATTACTGGGAAATGGGACATCACTGGTATAAACCTAGCCTCTCCAAAATATTTGCTTCCACCAGATACCTCTCCCAAGAGGCACTTCCCAGGAGTTCCTTGGGGTTAAGAAACAATACATTCTGGAAGTTGGTCCCTACAAAAAGAAGCAGGAAAGCAGACAGGATAAGAGAATCCAGTTTCCAATACATGAAAGACAATCCATGGCGAGGCTACAGTATAAGGACACTGTTTGAGTTCTATCTACTTTAATACTGAACCGCAGAATGAATCAAAAGCAGAGGTAGTCAATTATTTTTGCCAAGGTTCAAATTTCTTGGTCTAGGTATAGTCAAGGTTCAGACTCCAGATAAAATAATAAAAACAATAACAACAATAGTGATAATATGTAAATAAAAGATTTTGGGGTCCATTCAAAAGTGTCTGTTGGTCTGGATTTAGCCCTATTGACTACCCCTGATCTAAAGCCACCAAATGATATTGACTTCTACAAGGCAAAGTGAAGAGAAGAGAGGACTGGGTATGAAGTAAGGACAAAACTACTTTAGTTTTGGTCAAATGTTCAACTTCCAGCCCCTGAAAACATTGAGGGGGTTGGACTGATTTCCTGCTCTGAAGATACTTTTCGTGAAAGGAGTTACAGTGAATATGAGAGTTCAGTACTTAAGCATGAGTGCAACCGCTACACTCCCCCAGTATGAGGTGAAAAGCTTGCTCTCCTGTTGCTGGTGCTGTATTGTCACAGGCATGAGGTGCTAATGTTGAGGCCACTAGTTCCCCACATGGGTTGAAGTCCTACAGCCCTACACATCCACAGTGACTGCAATGGTTGCCCCTCCTGGTCAATGCGACTAGCCCTGAAGATGGCAGGAATAACTTGTTCACAATCAGGCCCCTAGAGACATAGTTCAATGCCTTCTTCCCTTCTCCCACCTGGCCTACCCAAGATTAAACATCACCTGTGAGACACCACAGTCCAGGGCTCAGCCTCCCATATCCTGCTCAACACTTACATCTTCACCAGCTAATCTTGCATTTTTTCTGAGTTCTCCCCTGGCAACAGGTGGTTTGGGGAGCATTGCAAAGTTTGCCAGCCTCTCAGGTTAGCAAAGACGGGTGTGTGTGTCCATGTTTAGGGCCTTCAGAAGTGATTTTGACAGCAGTGCCAAATGCAAAGTGTCCAGTTGGTTAGAGAGACTATTGGGCACTTTTACACTTTACCGAGCCTCCAGTCTCATGCAACTAACACTGAGGCCTGTCACCACTTGATATGGGCCCCAGCTGCAAAGTGTGGCTCTGGAGCTGAACTTACCCATGGTTAGGGATTGTTTGGATCCAGGGTTTAGGTTGGGCCCAGCGGTAGGGGTTGGGGCTGAGTCCACTTTTAGCCATCACACATCACAATCTAAGGGAGTGGGGCCGATCAGAAAAACTCGTGAAGGTGTTTATTTCTGAGCAATGTGGCTTTTAAAAATATACCCAAAAGACCAGACCCTGACTATTCTGAGTTGATCGTTAGCCCAGGCCATGTGTCCCAGCATGCTCTGCTCCATTCTAATTTACTCTGTGGAGTGTTCTCACATCAGGCAGCAAAGCCCTCTGGGACACACTGACCTTTTGTTCTAGTGAAACTGTAGGGATGTTTACTCACCAGCCCTGCTCGTGCACCAAAAACGCTAACCGGAGAAAGGCTGAGAGCAAACTCATGCTGCCAGGGACCTAGCAGTGTCAGGGCACATCTGTGAGAAGCACATTTTGCTGCAGGGAATGGCAGTGAAGAATTCCGCTGTGATCATATTGTAGCCTTAATTGTATTAAAAATGGATGACTTAAAGAGGGATAAGCACTGTTCTAACACACCCTCTCTGCTCTGCTTTTCACCCACTAGTGCTCGCCTGTTGGCTATCTCTGTGTGCGGCAGAGTCCCTCTTCACTTGCCCTTCCGCCTGCAAGTGTAACAGCGGCAGTCTGGAAGTGGACTGTAGTGGCTTGGGCCTCTCATCCATCCCTTCAGACCTTCCTACAAATACCAGAATCTTCCTCTTCCTCAACAACAAGCTAAGCGTGCTGCCAGGACCAGTCTTTTCCAATCTCTCTGCCCTACAGAGGCTGGACCTTTCCAACAACTTCTTGGACCAGCTTCCTCAGAACATCTTCAGTGACCTAGGGAACCTCACCGAACTACAGCTAAGGAACAACAGTATCAGGACCCTGGACAAGGACCTTCTGCAGCACATGGCTCTTCTACGCCAACTAGACCTATCCATCAATGGCCTCGCTCAGATACCCTCAGGAATTTTCGATGACCTCCCTGCTCTCCGTTTGCTCTCCCTCAGGTCTAACCGCCTGCAGAGTCTAGACAGGGTGACCTTTGAACCATTAGTCAGCTTGCAGCAGCTTCAAGTTGGGGATAATCCCTGGGAATGTGACTGTAACCTGAGAGACTTCAAACACTGGATGGAATGGTTCTCTTACCGAGGTAAGTGCCATGGGGAGAGGGATCCAATCAAAGGGTTACAGATTGACTGCTAAACTGTGCAGTGGAGGAGAGAGATACACAGAAAAGATAAGATAGATAAGAAAGACAGATCAGGTTGACCTAAATTCTTGAACTTGGCCAAAGAGAAGAGGGACAGTACTATAATGCTATGCTGTGCTTTAACGTAGTAATGCTATAGTTATTGCTGAGATGGTGCTTGCATTCTAAAATCCTCTTTTCAGATGCTAACTATTTCTCATACTTGCTCCCAAACCCAAAGGTGGATTTTTTTTGGTGGGGGAGAGAACTTTTTTAAAAAGCTTGAAAATTTTAGAGTTACGAGTTTGAAAAAAAGATGCTTTTCATATTTAAAAATAGTTCTCCAGACCATTTCCTTGTGTTGGAATAACTAAAAACAAAACTGTTGGTAAAGCTTCAGGTTTGCCTCCAGTAAAGCAAATATCAGAAATGTTGACATCTGAAGAATTTTGGTTTATAAATAACAAGTATTGCCAAACAAAATATCAAAAAATCATGAGTCAGGCCCCCAAAAACATGATTTTTTTAAGCCAATCATAAGTTTTTTTAAATAATAGATTTGGAGACCTTTTTATTTGCCTTCTGATGTTGAAACCTACATGGTTTACATTTTAAAGCTTTTCTTTGCAACACTGAGGGCTAAAAGCTGAAATTCTCTCAGAATCACATGACTCCAGGAGCTGGGATTTTAAGAAAAACACCATATATAGTGACAACACCAAGGCACAACCATGCTCCCTTTGAAGCCACTGAGAGCAGGAGTAGGCCTCAATTTCTAGAATGGCAACAGCCATGTTACCTCTAGTGATCTCAAATAACCACACTGGGAAGAGATTACATGACGTGCAATCACGAGGCTGCAGTTTGAAGTAGGCATTAACATGAGCACAGTCAAAAAGGCACACTGGTACCTCTTTTTCTTTGTGACTTTTTTTCTTAAGTTGACGCTCTCATCACAGAATGAGAGAAGCATACAGAGAGCATTCTGTTTTTTTCCCCTCAGAAGAATTTGCACAAAAACAGTGAAGCACTTGCATCAACACAGACTGCTAAATGTATGGAAGGAAGTGTGGAGTACTTAGACTATGGGATTTGGAGTTTTAGCCCCTGGGTTCTAATTTCAACTCTGCCATTGACTTGCAGTTTTGTCTTAGGCAGGTTACTTTATCTTTTTGTGGCTCATTTCCCCCATATGTAAAAAGGGGCTAATAACTCTAACCTTCATATCTTAAAGGGCTTTGTGAGGGTTAGTTAAATTCAAGTTTTAATGTGTTTTGATACCCTTAGATTGAAGGTATATAAAGCATTACTAAATACTAACTATTCACCCCATGTGTTAGATTGTAGCTACTGAAGCCCTACCCACATAAAGGGCTGTGGAGAGACATCACAACCCGTGATAGTTGCTGAAGCCATTCTGCCTGCAGTGTGCTGAGGCAGGCAGACAGAATGTCATCAGGGTTAGCATATGAGCAAACGTAGGAGCAGCCCCTGATACATCATTTTAAAGGTGCAGCGTCTGCTCTCCTGGCACTGTTTGTGGACCCCCTACCAGAGTGAGTGAATGTGACATGGCCATGCCTCCATCCCATCACCTTTGATATATGTAGTGCAGTTGGCAGTGCTATCCACCCTCCCGCTTCTCACTCTTGCACACTGGCTGGATTCTGGCTGCCTCTTGGAGTACAGAAGGGTTTCCTGCGTCCTCTCCCCCACTGTGCACTCATGGAAGAGAGACCAGATTATCATAGAATCATAGAATATTAGAGTTGGAAGGGACCTCAGGAGGTCATCTAGTCCAACCCCCTGCTCAAAGCAGGACTAACTTCAGCTATATCATCCCAGTCAGGGCTTTGTCAAGTCCCAGCTTAAAAACCTCTAAAGATGGAGATTCCACCACCTCCCTAGGTAACCCATTCCAGTGCTTCACCACCCTCCTAGTGAAAAACTTTTTTTTATGGCCCCTTAGGTATTATAAGGCCCAGTTATGTTCACTTGGGTAACCAGACCTTTGAATTTTCTGGCTTCTGTGGGCCAGATCCTCAGTTAGTGCCAGTGGAGTTTCGCTGATTTACACCAGCTGAGAATCTAGACCTATGTATTTAAATGCTGAACCACAACGATGTGCTGACATGGCTCATTGCATTGAATCAGGCTCTGCCTGGCACTGAGCTGTGAATCACCCCTCTTTTCTTTGTTGGGACAGGAGGGAAGATTGACCAGCTGGCATGTACGTTGCCCAAGGAGCTGCGGGGAAAGGATATGCGAATGGTCCCCATGGAGATGTTCAACTACTGTTCACAGCTGGAGGATGAGAATGGCTCCACTGTGCTGGACAATTCTGGTCCACCGTGCACTAAAGGAAGCCCAACTCCTTCAAAATCCAAATCAGGTCCAGAACCAGACGTGGAGCCTAGCGTGGGGTGCCCCCAGAAACAGAGATATCGGCCTGTTAGTGTGCGCCGAGCCATTGGCACAGTGATCATAGCTGGGGTGGTGTGTGGCATCGTGTGCATCATGATGGTGGTGGCAGCAGCTTATGGCTGTATCTATGCGTCCCTCATGGCCAAGTACCACCGAGAGCTGAAGAAGAGGCAGCCGCTAATGGGTGACACAGAGGGCGAACACGAAGAACAAAAGCAAATCTCCTCTGTGGCATGAAAGTCTTCCTGGAAGGCAGGGGCAGAAGTGAGCAGGGTACCTGAGAGCAGCAAGGCCTGGGTCCTCCCACAATCCATCTTCCCAGACAGATGGACAGACTGTGCTGCCACTCCACTCATTCAATTACTGCAACATGCTTCGGGGTTAGGACATCTAGCTCTAAATTTCATTCCTCAGCATCAGGCCCTTTTACACCCCTTCACCCCCACGCCCTCCCAAGTGAATAAACTATAGTCATACCTCAAGTGCTTGCCATGCCTCATCCTTGCACAGAGCTCCCTTGGGATATGCACAGCAAGGGCAGCCAATACCTTCCAGGAGCCCCTGATATCCTGACACCCTCCTCTCAGCTTCAGTCCCCACTTCCTCCTACATCTCCCAGAGCCTTCTGCAACCAGAAAGAGCAGCCAACTGTGCTGAAGAAGCTCCTCATGTAATGAGCAAGACACCAGAGCAAGTGTCTCACTGGTGGAGTCATTGGTGTTACTGGACAGTGAGCTACTCCCCATTTCCTGTACAGTTGAGGAAAACCTGGTAAAGAGAATACTGGGAGAGACAGAAGGTCCCTAGATGGTCACAAAAGGGAGAGAAGGGAGATTCCCCTTCTCACTTTAAATGCTGGAAAGACACACCTTAACTCAAGATCTGAGCACACAGACTCCATCCGCTCACCCTGCCAAACACCCAGTCTGTACACGGACATGCACACACATTTATCACCCACATGTACATACTAACAGCGATGTGCATACACATACAGACATGCCAATCCCCCACATGTGCATACAAACATAGCCATATGCACTGGCATATACTGCATTCACTTGCATAGCTATGTGTATTGATACATTCCTATTCTGGAGCACCTAAAGGCGTGCTAGACACCTCCCAATACAGATAACCAACCCTGGGCTTACAAAGATATCTCAGAGATGGTGCAAAGACGTAGGAAGGGGTAGGAGAGGAAGGACGGAGGCAACATTCTTAAGATTCCAGTGTTAACCAGTGAAGGTTAGTGCACAGCACTAGTGAAACATGGGTTTGTGTTTATTTTATAGTTTTATAAGATAAACGGAATGGGTGACGAATGGGAAGGTGGAGTCTGCAGGTGTCCTGTAGACATTGTGGATGAAGAGGGTACTCAAGAGGGATTGAAAAGAGGAGCTTGCCGACCAGCACAGGAATTGCGATCCATGAATAGGGGCAGCATGGAAAACGGAATGGAGGCGGTTGTGGGAGAAGCAAATAAACAGGGTGACAGCTGGCATCACTGGCAGAGTAGAGTGGGTGTGTGGTGGGAAGGCAAAGTGATAAGTAGAGAGGGGCAGAATTATTATGCAGAGCCTTGAACGTGAGCACAGAAAGTTAGAACTTGATGCAGTGAGGAAGAAGAAAGATTCCAAGAGG
The DNA here is from genome assembly GCF_026122565.2 of Emydura macquarii macquarii. Taxonomy (NCBI): domain Eukaryota; kingdom Metazoa; phylum Chordata; order Testudines; family Chelidae; genus Emydura; species Emydura macquarii. The sequence continues at coordinate 10,230,628 of NW_027133667.1, forward strand.
TGGGTGCAATGGTCATCACATGGGTCTATATACATACCCCACTGACACAGATGTGTTCACAATCACTCACACACAGCCCCACCTCAGACAAATATAAGGATATATGCACACACACAGAGACACACACACAAACTGACTAACATGCAAACATACACATGCATGTGCTCACTGACAAGCACACACATGCACTGTATTTGTCACCTAGGTAACTTTTCCCAGGCCCAATTTTAAAACCCACACAGCCTCATATTAGCCTCATCTCTTCTTCAACTGACAAAAAAAAAAAAAAAAAAGCCAACACAAGGACTCATTTTGTATCATTGGAAATGGGATAAAGTGCTATCTCCAAGGGAAAGCACACATTGCCATGGTAACCTGCTCTAACCCGTCACAGTGGGTTTTCCTGGGACAGGAAGATGACTCCAGAGGTTATGCAGCTCTGATGTTTGTGGCCGGTGTGATCCTTGCTATCCTGAAATGATCTGGCAAGCAGCTCAGATTTCTAGGATATTTCTCCGGTAAGCCAGGTGCAGAGTCCAGCAATCATTGCAGCTGGTACAGCCAGGTCATATCAACTCCTTCCCTCTCCTATTGTATCCTGATGACTTCTGATGATATGCAGCCCTTCCCTGTAGCTGCTGCTGGATTCCAGTGGAAACAACACACGTTCCCTCCCACCCCAACCCCTTCATTGTCAGGCCGGCTGTCATATCAGCCAACAGGGACACTACCAAATACTCTTATACAGTTTGGAGTGGCAAAATCCTCCTACCGGTCCAGAGCCGCCAGATCCAAAGAGATGGGATAACCCCAGACAGGTGTAATGCTATTTCCCGTTTGTCTGGTGATGGCATGGACAGAGAAGAATGTTCTGCATGAAGAGGAAGGGAGGCTGCCACGCAGGTGGACATAGGAGAGGCACATTCTACACACCCATTCTATGGTGCTGTGTGTAGGAGGTCAAAGGGAAATGCCATGAGTGGAGAATGGACTTTTTCTCAATCCACCTGATATGCTTCAGCTGTAGCCCACTCTGAGAGGCAGAATTGTTCCTTACAGACTCCTCCTGCCAGTGTGCATGTTGCTGCTGCTCCATATTGCCAGCAAGCCGGGACTCAACTCTGCCTGCTGGATCCAGACTCCCCTCCCCAGGAACTTACCACCACTACATACTGGACTCCGCAATCATACTTGAAATGGGACTTGAGTCACAGCTGTATATTTATAGATCTATATTTTACTGTAACAAATGATGAAACAATTGCACAAAGCAAATGGGGTGTGTGTGTGTGTGTGTGTGTGAGTGTGAGTGTGTGAGAGAGAGAGAGAGAGAGAGAGATAATGGGTGAGGGAGAGGAGAAAAATCCCCACCCATCCCCTTCCCCAACAAAGTTTCCTTTGTTGCTGATAACGTTTTCTGTTTCTTCTGCTGTGGGTTTGATTGTGGCCTCGAACCTCATCTCCTCTCATTTCTCAATGGTATGGCAAAAGGGTCAGCCTGTTCACCTCAGCCCTACTACAGAGACTTTCAGATTTAGAAACCCGCTCAGGAAAGGAGGAGGAAAGTGAGCAGAGAAAACAGAAGGTTGTTGAGAAAAGTGAGGGGTCCCAATGAAATTCAATAGTTGGGAGCACAACACACTGCTGAAGCCCAGTGGTGATCTCTTCCATGCTGAACAGTGCAACAGGGCCCTCCGGGATGGGCCCTCTATATACCACAGCTTGGAAACAGGCTTTTCGACTGTGAACTGGCATGTCTGCAAAACATGCTCCACTAGTGCGGCTGAAGAGGGGGTTTCTCCATTGCCATCAGGCACATCTGAGGAACGCAGCCCTCCAGTGTAACTAGAAAACAGGCTCTCTCGATGGAGGAGCGCATGCCTGGCCCACAGCTTGGCACAGCAGTGCTAGCGTGCTCAGGAAAAGGCCTCCTCTGGTATGTATCTGGGAAGCGGACTCCTCCTCCGCCACCAGTGACAGATAGGAAATGGGCTTCTCTTTGGAAAGCCCAGCAAATATCTCCCTCCTGGCAGACAGGCACACCAGCACAGTACAGTCGGTTCCTCAGTGCACGTGGCTAAACTCAGTCAATGTGCTCCCAGGTGCCCGCAGGCCCATTTCCTGTGGGGAGCAGATAGCATGAACAATTTCTCTTCTGTTAAGATTTGAAGGAGAGCAACAAGATTTTTCTAAATGGTTGAACAGAGGTTTCTTTGGCATGAGATGGAAGACTTTTAAAGGTATATTATATTTCTGGCTTGTTGTTACAGAAGAATAATAAAGAATGTATTTTCCTACAACCTCACCGTTTAAATGAGATCTCTGGTACCAACTCCACCGTCCAACCCCCCCAACCCCACACACAGAGCTGCAGGGACGAAGCCAGGGTAAGGGTAAGGACAAGGATAAGATGTTGTGGCTATCAGCTCATTATCTAAAAGCAGAAAGAGCCAAATAAGCCCTCGTGTAATTACACTGAAGTCAATAGAGTTACATCTCTGTTGAATTTGGCTCAAATACATTCAAAAGGCATTATTCAATAAAGCATACTGTGACAAAGAATAATCTGTGGGCTCCTAGAGCTTCACATTTGTCACTGTGATGAACATGAGTTTTACTCTGAAATGAATGGAAATAGATCTCAAATCCTCCTGCACACCAGCTACTGCTCAAGCAAAAGGAGATTCTTCATTAGCTGTTAGCTGTATAGGGTCTAACACACACAGCTGAGTAGTTTAGATTCCATTCTGCAGACGGTAGTGGTACACATACATACACTGTTCATTACGTACTCTTCCAGTTCAAAAAAGCTCATCAAGTGTCTGGAATCTCACAGAAGTTCAAATCCTTCTGCAAACACTAGTGTAGCAAACCCATGGCAACCTATGGACTTCACAGTTGTCACGACAACGCTTGCTGTGGTCATTCTGATCCTGGTGGTGATAGTGGGAGACAGAACCCAGATTCTCCTGTTCTGAAAGAACTGGCCAAAAGTAACCCTGCTGCCCCAAAAGCATGAATCACTGGAGCTAAAGGAGAATTTACAATAGCATTTAACAGCATAGCCTCTGTGATACATCCCTTAGCAATTCTGATTCCTTCCAGTCCAGTCCAAGGCAGGGGAACATGTACACACTAGCTAGTTCTTTACAATACCATAAATCTAGATCTGAGAAAATAATTCGCAGCCAATAATTTGAGTGATCTAGGCTCTCCTTTTTAAAAAATGATCAGTGAGCAACTTGCAGTTTTTTTCCAAACAGATTATCCTTCAAAACTGTTTGCCAAATAATTTCTACAGATAATTCCTGATCTAAATATTGCTCATGGGCAGCTTCCTCTGAGTGTTCAACATGTGAATGGGGTTGGTTAATTTTGATCAGAAGCATAGCTCACAGGGTTCATTTCTCTTCTTTGCTTAGACAAGTATAATGCTTAGAACTGGGTTTCTGATTACCAGACATTCATGAAGGAGAGGTTACTTACCTTGTGCAGTAACTGGAGTTCTTCAAGATGTGTGAACTCATATCATCTGTGCCTTTAATCAGAGATTTTTGGTAGTAGTGCCTGTTTGGCCCACAAATGTGCCCTCTGCTTCCTCATGCCCCACTCTGAGGCTATATAGGACTGTGCAGATGAACCATCCTCACTCAGTTCCTTCTCTACTGCAAAGTCCCAAGAAGAAACTCCAAAGAAGAGGAAAAGGATGGGTAGTGGAGCACTGAATGAGAGACACATCTTGAAGAAGTCCAGTTACTGCACAAGATGAGTAACCTCTCCTTTTTTGAGTAGTGTCCCGATGCATACTCCACTTCAGGTGACTACTAGCAGTACCCCCAGCTGGAGGAGCACTTCAGAGTCAAGTCCAAGACTGAAGCATTTCCAATGGCTGCATCTGATCCAGAAGACTGGACCACTGCGTTAGGAATGTAGAAGGTATGTATGGAAGACCAAGTGGCAGCCTTACAAATTTCCAGGATAGGAACATTTTTGAATAATGCCATAGAAATAGATAGAGATCTTGTGGAATACACCCTAGAAGGAGGCTGTATATTTGAAGATTTATAGCACAATACGATATAGTCAGAAATTCACCTGGAGACTCTCTGGGTGGAAATTGTCAAACCATTGGTTCTGTCTGCAATAGCCACAAATGGTCTGGATGATTTCCTAAATGACTTAGTTCTGCCTAAATAAAAAGCTAACACCCTCCTAACATCCAAAGTGTCTAAGATGGCATTCTCTCTGGACTGATGAGGCTTGGGGGGGGGGGGGGAACAGAAGGTGGATAAACTGGTTGATGTGAAAGTCAGAGAACACCTTGGGTAAAAAGGTAGGGTGTGGAAGTTATGAAACTTTGTCCTTGAAAAATGCTGTAAATAAAGGATCTGCTATAAGAGCCTCTATTTTCCCCACCCTATGAGCAGAGGTGATAGCCACCAAAAAGGCTATCTGCTGAGATAAATTAACGAGGAAAGACTGAGCCAATGGCTCAAAAGAGAGGGCTCATAAGGCATTTAAGTACTAAGTTCAAATCACAGATAGGTGTGGGTTCCTTAACTTACGGAAAAAGGTTCCCCAGTCCTCTAAGAAACCTTTCAGCTGTTCCGTTCAGGATGGGTGAAAACTGAGAATCCCTCAACCGCTAAATGAAAGCTTTAGGAGATAATCAAGAATGATTGAGAGGGGAAAATGAAAAGGTGAAACATCTTTCTGGACACCTCACAGGCTGAATCTTTTCCACTTGAGAACGTAAGTGTGCCTTGTGGACTCTTTCCTATTGCTCAACAATACCTATTGTACCTCTTTATAGCAAGTCAGTTCTAGTCCCGTGAATCATCAAGGAGCTAAGCTTTGAGGTGAAGTATCTTCAGGTTGAGATGAAGAGTATGGCAGGCGTCTTGGGAAAGAAGATGAGGAATGGATCGGAGGCTGATTGCCTGTCAGACCACTAGATGAATCAGATAACAATCTGTCTGGGCCACATTGGGACTATTAATATAATTCTGGCTTTGTCATATCTGATCTTGTTCATCACCTTCAGAATCAGTGGTGTTGAGGGAAGAGAGTATTGGCTTCTTGTCCATGGAATGAGGAAGGCGTTTCCCAAAGAGAGACGACCCAACCCCCCACTTAAGAAATAGTGTTTGCAGTAACTGTTGGTCACTGTGGCAGGAATGTCTATTTTTGGAACTCCCAAGTTTGAAAAATTTGCCTGAGAAGTTAAGGATTCAACTCCCATTCATAGTCCTGGGAGAAATGCCTGCTGAGGGGGTTTGCTAGGCTGCTCTGTATCTAGGGAGGTAAGTTGTCAAAATATGCGCCAATTCCAGAACTTTATCGCTTTAGCACAAAGAAAAGGGCTCCTCCCTATCAGCTGAGATAGAATATGCAAGCTATATTGTCTGTTGAATTCTTTATGGATTTATTCCTGATTATATGCAGGAAGTGGATGCAAGCATTCCTGACTGCCCTCAGTTTGAGGAGGTTAATGTGTAGTGATGTCTCTTGGACAGACCAGTTGCCCTGGACGGTGATGTTCTCCAAGTGCACCCCCTAGCCCACCAGAGATGCATCCATCATTATAGTGATAAAGGAAATTGTCTGGGTTCCTCCACCAACTGAGAAAGTCTCGAACCTGATGAGGGACTGACACTAACTTGCTCATGCTGTGTTTGTTCAGAGTATAAACAGTGCAGAGCCAGCCCTTGAAGAAACGAAGGCAGAGCCTGGCATATGGCATCACAAAGGTGCAGGCTGCCATGTGCCTGAGTGAAGATAACTTCTTACTGATGTCTGTGGACTGACTTGAATTTTTGAGATAAGATTTACTAACATCAAGAATCTGTTGGGAAGAAAATAAGCCCTGGCTGATAAGGCTCCTATAAACTCTATTCTTTGTTCTGGGCTCAAAATGGGTTTCTCGATGTTGAGCTGCAACATTGGCTCATGAAATAGGGATAGCGTTGAATTTATGGCATCAAAGACTTCATTGTAAGACTGGCCCTTGAGCCAGTCATCAAGGTATGGAAAAATGGTTATTCCCCAACATTGGAGGTATGCTGTGACTTTTGGGGCAGACGAAAGACCAGACAGGAGCACTCAGTACTGAAAGTGATGCTGGCCTACTGAAAAGTTCAGGAATAGTTTTGAGATGGGTGAATTGTGAAATGAAAATAGGCATTCTGAAGGTCAAGGGGCAAAAATCAACCCCCTGGTTTTAATGACCGAATTATAGCCATGAGAGACACCATCCTGAATTTTTGAGAATTGATGAAGTTGTTTAGGAGTCTTAGATCTAAAATCAATCTTCACCCTCCATCCTTTTTTGGGACCAGAAAATAGTTGGACTAAAACCTCTTCTCTCTCTGTTGAACAGGAAATGTTTCTACAGCACCCATTTGTAGAAGTGAGCTGAATTCTTGCTTTGAGTGATACTCCTGAGAGGGGCCCCAAAGAGAGATGAGGAAGGGTGGTGAGTATAGGAGAGGGAGGTAAAATTAATAGCATATCACAATCTTAAAACTGCCAGTTACCCTTGTCCAATGTGATTTTCTCCCATGTGAAAAGAAAGTGGAAGAGACCGTTTCTGAAGGATGGAAGGTGGGAAAAAATGGTGTATATGCAGCTCGGTGCTGTAGGATAGTTCTAGGTCTTCAACCAGTCCATAAAAACTGACACTTAAATGATGATGATGAAGTAGCAGGCTCAGAGGGAGAAGGTGGTCTCTTCCTATGGAATCTTGACCCTTTCCAGGATAGTTCACATGGTCTTTGGGATCCTAAGAATGAAGCAGGCAGGATCATTGAGCTGTCTGGGACCTAGTCAACCTTTGTTTGTTTGTAGGTGTGTAAATCCCAAGAGATCGCAGCATGGCTTTGGAATGCTTATGGGTACACAGCAAATCATCAGTGGACTCAGCAAACAGTTTGAGGCCATTGAAGGGAAGGTCCTCATCCGTGTTTTGTACCTTCCTTGTGAATCCAGACAGCTGGATCCAGGATGCTTTCTGCATGACACTGCCATAAAAGTGGATCGAGTGACAGTGTCGGCCACATCCAATGAGGCCTGTAGCAATGTTCTAGCTAACAGTTGATCCTTGATAATAATAGCCTGAAACTGGTCATGCTGATTAGCCAGCAGATGCTCAATAAAAGTGGTGAATTTGGCATAATTTGACGGAAAGCATTTAACCATGAGAGTTTGATAGTTGGTGATCCTAAATTGAAGAGTTGTGGATGAGTAGGTCCTTCTGCTGAACAGATCAAGGCATTTTTGGTCCTTATCAGATGGCATGGCCTTCGCATGATGTTGTCTGCCGCATTCATTCACTACCTTCACAACCAGTGATTTTAGTGTTGGATGGGGGAACAGAAATTCAGTTTTTAGCTGAGACATAGTACTTCTTATCACTCCATTTACACATTGGCAGAGTCATCGCAGGGATCTCCTAGAGGAATTTTGCAGGATCCAACAGGGCCTTGTTAACTGGCAGGACAACTTGTGTAGAGGGAGTCCATTGGAGGATGTCCAAGAGCTTATGTTGTGACTCCGTGGAACTGGAGGGAATCTGAAATACATTTAATTAACTTGTAAGGGTCTGAAGTCATCAGCCACAGTTGCTTGTCTTTGGTGCAACTCCACCCTCTTGTCAAAAGCATCAGGATGGAAATTCCTTGTCTGAAGTGTTGGGGAACCCTGTATTGAAATATTTGAATTGGAGGAAAATACTTCCTCTTCAAGAGGAGAAGCCCCAGCACTCTCTGAATGTTTTGGAGAGTCAAGCAGTACCAGGAGAAGGTCCCACGTCAGTGACTATGCTTGTCTTGATGTCAGTAACCTCTTAATACTAACAAGGGAGATTTCAGCTTCTCCAAAACAAGTAGGTCCCTTGAGAATCTGAATTCATGCGGTACTGGATGGCTTTGAAGAGCCGGGCTCAGCACCACTGTCAATACTGAGAATATGTGCTGCTCTGGCAAGTCCACTCTGGTCAAAGCAGATAGTACCAAAGAGGAAGCCTTGAGGAGCACTGAGACCATATAAGAGGCATGACATCTTTCTGGTAGTAGGACCGTCTTAGATGTAACTGACCTAGATGTAGATGGTATCAAAGGAGTTGTGGGTTCCATTCTCTTAGAAGTGGAACGCTTCGATGATGCAATATCCTGCTTGTTTGGCACTGAAGGTCTTGGTACCGAGTCATGCTTACTGCCCTTTTTCTCTGCTGAGCCCGGAGCCCTGAGCACAGGATCAGTACAGAGAATGTCTGGAACCTCAGCCATAGCCAGGGTGGGACACGAGACCTCCACAGCAGCCTTCCTCCACAGGGACTGAGGTCTTTTTGAGGTGGACTCTTTCTGTGGAGAATGACTCAATTTTCTGCGGGTCTTCTCTGTGGATTTACCTCAGGTGCACCCAGGTGAACATGCCAAAGTTGATAGGGCACTGTGTTCACTCAGTGACCGATGTCCAGGGGAGTCTCCTGCTTTGGATCTGAGGCTGGTTTTAGCTCTCGATGTTTTCTTGCCCTGCCCTTAAAAGTGGCACAGATGGAGCACTCTTGTGGGATATAAGACTATACCAAGCAGCAGATACAAGGGGAATGCCTGTTGCAGACCAGGATGGCCTCCCAGCCACAGATGCACTGCCCAAAGCCTGGAGAGCCTGGCTTATCCCGGGGCAACAGTATCTAGCGGGGGAAGGGTCCCTCTCCTCAAAGGGGAAAGGGATCAAGAGAAAGTCCATCAAAATCCTTAAATGAAAAGTAAATAAAATAACTAAAGAAAAAATAATAAACTAAAGAAAGATAACTAGGTTAAGTGACTTCTTAAGTCAAGCACTGACGCAGGCCACAGCAACTGAGAAGGAACTGAGGGTGGTTCACTCGCAGAGCCCAATATATAGAGCCCTGCAAATCTGTGGGTATCTGCATCCCTGGATGAAAATGCAGATATCCATGGACCATTTCTTGCAGACGGTCACGGAGGTCTCTGACTTCTGGGGCAGGGCTGGGGCAGCTGCCAGCCAGGGGCACATCCAGAACAACTGATCAGCTGTTAGGTGCCCAGCAGGGCTCAACAGCCGATCAGCTGTTAGATGGGCGGACAGGGTTCATCAGCTGTTTGGGGTGGCAGGGGCTCAACAGCTGATGGGAGCTGCTGGCTCCAAAACAGCTGATGTGTGGATGTAGTTAAATCTAAAGAGGGAGGGAGGCTTGGGGGTCAGGTAAAGGTTTATTCCAGCAGGTACAGATCCACATATTTGTATCCACACAGAGCTCTACTTGTATAGCCTCGGAAGGCAGCAGCAGGAAGCGTAGGGCCACGCTCAGGTAAACCCACAATTTAGCTCTTGCTATTTGCCTTTTCCATGAACATACCTGAGAATAAGCTTGTTCACTACAACATTTGCAGATAGTGACAAATTCACTTGATTTATTTGAGTAATTATTCAAGGAAGTACTGAGACCTTTACCCAGCTCTGCATAAAGCTCTAGGGACATATCCAGAGTAACAGTAATGCTTTGCATTTCTATAGTACTTTCCATCTGGTGCTCTCTGGGGGCTTTGTAAACATTAATAAATCTAACCTCATATGCCAGGTAAATATGCATTATTCCTGCTTTAAGATGGGCAAACTGAGGCACAAAAAGGCTAGTACAAAGTCTCACAGGGAGTCATGGACACTGCTGGGAACAGAACACAAGGGACCAGGTTCTGATCTCACTGACTACTAGTTTTACATTAATATAAAGCTATTGACTTCAACAGAGTTACTCTTGAGTTAATGAGAAGAAGATCAGGCCACAGATCTCCTGACTCCCTCTCCGATACTTGAACCACAAGCTTATGCTCTGTCTTCAAATGGTCTCCATATTCTCTCTCACTCCTGGTCTCAATACTGTATTGTCAATCCCCTCCCTCCCTGCCTGGTCTCTGCTGGTTTAAATCTCTCCTTGGTCTCATTGCCTTTGATTTTGCACTTCCTTCTGTCCCTCTCCCTCTCTCATTTTTCTTTTCTTTGTAACTGATCATCCCCTTTCAGTGACTGTCTCTCTGACCAGCTGCTCTTCAGATTCTCTCTTCTCTGATCTCCTCAACTGGCATTTCTCAGCTGCAGCAGAATATTCCAGCCCACACATCCCATCTGCCTTTTAAGGGGTTTATCATCAGCAGGGGCTCGTTTTTCACAATTCTTATACTTTACAAAATCCAGGTCATTCAAGAGGGAGGGTTTGGATGCAGTGGTGTCTAGCCTGGGGCCCCTGAGACTAAATTGTAGGAAAATGTATTTGGTTATGAATGGAAATGTTTGAATCAGCATCATTGCTATAGGGAAGTGGTACAGAGCACTGCCTCCTACTGCTTCCACGGCAGCCTCAGGCACCTGCTCTGATGTCAGCTGGGGGTGCTTTGAGCAGCTTGCTCTCCCTTCCCTACTGCAGCTGCTCAGCAGCTCCCCTGCTGGTTACCTGTTGCATTGCAGTAGCACTGGCTGTTCCATTGCCTGCTTCCTTGCCAGGCTATCAGAGGCCAGAGGAAGCAGCACAGGAACTTGACTGGCTCTGCCTGAGGCTAGGGAGCAAAGCATGGCCCACGTCTCCCACACACAGCCACCTGGAGCAGCTCAGGGTAGGGGAAAAGGAGAAGTTGAGAACCAGCGACTAGTTAGAGCACCCTAATTCTCTGCCCCAGCCCTGGTACAGATTAGAGCAGGTGAGAACTACTGTAACTGTTTCTCCCAGAAAGCAACTATACACCAGCAGGGCATAGCTGGAGTGCAGTGTACTCCAGCCGCTCTACCGCCCTGCTCCCAACAGGTCCCCTGCACCAGAGGCTGTGAGAAGGGATGTGTAGGAACGGATTATGACAGCTTTATACCAGCTGGAGGCTCCCCCAGACTGGAGGCATCATAAGCAGGGGATTTATGGATAATTTCTGCTCCCTTCGCACTGTCAAGGGCGTGGAGCGCGGAAGACAATTTGCTCAAGAATATTGATTGCGGCCCCTTCTCCTTTTAAAAATAATATATCTGGTTCTCATGATTAAAAGCTTGGACACCACTGTTTTAGGGTAACGCTCAAGCCACAGGGGTTCAGTGAGGAAAAACAAGTGATAGGGTCTTGGGATCTCTCTCTCTCTCTCTCTCTCTCACACTCACACTCACGTCAGCAAAACTTATGCTCAGGAGCATGAAAAAAAACCCACCCCTGAGCGACATAAATTTTGCCGGCATAAGTGGTAGTGTGCACAGTGCTATGTCAGCGGGGCAGGGGGTTGGACTCGATGATCTCTTGAGGTCCCTTCCAACTCTAATATTCTATGATTCTATGACAGCTTCTCCCGCCAACAGAGCTAAGGCCACTTCTTGAGGTGGTTTTATGATGTCGATGAGAGAGCGCTCTCCGTTGGCACAGAGCAGCTACACGAGAGATCTTACAGTGGTGCAGCTGCATCGGTACAGCTGTGCTGCTGTAAACTTGCTAGTGTAGACATGGCCAAAGTTAAGAAGAGATCGCAACAGTGGAATTAGTGGGAAGGTGAAATCAGGAAAATATGGCTGGTCTCCTGACTTACAAGGTGCATTTGGAGGTCCGGCCCATTCCTTTCAGTGCCAAAAAAATCATATTAAGATACACAGTAACTGGATTCCACCATGTGTGAGAATGGAATTTTCACCTTCAGCAGCTATTCCCTGGAGAGCTCAGGGAGCTGGAAGCTGCAAGGGCCCTGCAGTCTGATTCCATCAACTCCTTGTGTGTGGCCTTAGATTTGTCACTCTGACCTTCCATCTGCACTAAAAGGTGAAACCTATCTGAAATGCAGCTCCTTTAACTAAACTGAATGGTCTCAGATAAACCTGTTATCCCCAACCCAAGTTCATGTGCAAAAATATGCATCATTCATCAGCACCCTCATCTTAAAACATGCAGGCAGCTTCTGAGACTCATAGTTACCATTTGAGATCATAATTAGCATTTTCTCAGTAAGTGACCTCTCTCCTCTACAGATATATGATACATGTGATGTAACACACCCTATGCCATAGATCAGGCTTCCCTGTTCATTAGGGTGTAGTCCTGGCATGGACAACTTCATACTTTCAATGTATTATAAAAGTCTGGGCATAGGTTGTGTGTGGGGGTGAGGGGGGAGTGGGGAATGGGAGTGGGTGAGCTCACATAGTGAGATAATGTACTGGATTTTCATTGATGTAGAGAGCTGGTTCAAATTCTGCTTGGGCATGAGTGTAATGCCACCTACCTGGCAGTGTGCAAATTTTCATGTAGACCCTAAATGTGAGGTAGTGCCTATTTCTACCTACCAGTGACTCTAGGCAGCTAATCACTAGAAATTCTTCAAACCACAAACCTTCTGAACACTCACAGACTAGCCACCACAGATGACAGATGCACAGATCACACATTGAGCACCCTTTATCCCACATGGATACATGAACATACACACCATACATGCACACACCTACACATGTGCATACATAGACACAGATACACAGGCATATATGTATAGTCAGACAAACACACTAGTGCATTTATATATGACTGCACTCTTCAATGCATAAATGCATGTGTGGACACACCCACCCACACCCCTCAGTGCACATGTGCACGCACACTCCATGAACACACAATGCATTGTACACCCCCTCCCCATGTACACAAACACACAAATTCATACACACCACGCACCTCCACCCCCATGTCCATAAACACACAATATGCTCACACATCCTCAGGTAGTTTCATGCATCCACATACATTCCTAGCTACTGCAGTTACGCAGGAGTTAATGCAAGGAGGGATGGAAAGGAAATTAAAAGCGAAAAGTTGAAAGCCCAGCACATGATTCTTCTGCTAGCACATCTGTGAATCCTGGAGCGCGAGAGTAATTGTCTGCAATGAGTCAGACCAAAGGCACAAGGAAACGGTTGCCATAGCAACCCCCTCACTGCTCTAATTCAGCTCGGAATTAAAATGATATCAAATAAATTTGCGAGCAAAGGGAATGTGGCAAAGTCACCGGGTGCCAATCTCAAAAGTCCAGCTGTACGTGAGCCTCTCCTAAGCCAATGTCAAGGGCTCCTTTCCCTTCAAGCATGGTTGCAGCAGCAATCAGAAGAGCCAGAAAGGGGAGTTTGATGGCTATTCCTAGGCCAGGCAAACTCTGCTGTGCACAGACAAGAACCGACGCCTAGGCTGAACTCCCACACTAGAATGGGCTTCAAGCCAATGGATGGGGGGAGAGACAGATTTCCCACGGAAATGCCCCACCAGTCTCTACATGAAAAACCCATCTCTTACTACCAGCCAGCCTGTCCTTTAGAAAAAATTACCTTGAAGGAGGATCATCTCAGCCAGCCAGATTGCTGGGATGCTGCACAGATATTGATCCTCAGTGGCAGGGTTATTTCTCTGTTATGCACAGCCTTGCACTCTGATTTACATAATCGCATGCTTTTTTCAGAATAAGTCGTGCAATGTGCAAATCCCTGCTCAGATTGGCTGGGGGATGTGTGTCTGATTGCTATTATTATTACATATTTACACTACTGTAGTGACCAGTGGCCCTGGTCACGATCAACATCTTTTTCTGCTAGGTGCTAGAGTACTGTCCCTGTCCTGAAGAGCTTACAATATGAAAAGGGAACAAATGGATAAAGGGAGGAGGAAAAGAAAACAACAGACACACAAGTACAGCCGTCAGAGTGAGAACGAGTATATATCTTATTAGGGGTTTTTTTGGTCTTTGTTGCTAACATAAATGACCTATACTTGTTACATTTTTGTTAATAGACCCTAGGCCTAGCGGTCACTGTCTCTATTTTTATTGCTTATGTTATTCATCCTAGCCTAATGCTCCTTGTTTGGTATTTTAACTCTATTATTAGGAGTGGGTTTGCCATAACATGTAGCAGTCCTAGTCATGACCAGGACCCCATTGTGCTAGGTGCTGTACAAAGACAGAGGAAAAGAATGGTTCCAGCCTCTACAGGGCTTACAAGCTAAACATAAGACAAGAGGCAACAGATGGATACAGACAGATAGGAAGGAAGCAATGAGGCAATATTGGTCAGCATGATCAACAATGGTGTTTGCACACTAGTTAGGGTGACCAGATAGCAAGGATGAAAAATCGTGACAGGGAGTGGGGAATAACAGGCATCTGTATAAGACTAAGCCCCAAATATTGGGACTGTACCCATAAAATTGGGACATCTGTTCACCCTAACGCCAGCATACCCAGGGCTGCTGAAGCCTGGGTCAGGTCAGCCTTAAGCTGCTCTGACGCATGCTGGCTGGTAACAGCTCCCAAAAGGCCATTCTCTCAGCGGGGGATTGTTGGAGTGCAATGGTGTTTTGACCCTCCTTCTCCCCCCACTAAGTGCTCTTTCCAGACCCAACTGCTCACTTCCAGGGTACTGCTCTTCTAGAGGCTATGGAACCACGGCCCAGCCCACTGAAGTGGTGCTTTCCCTGCTTTGAAGTTGACTGCAGTGCAAGCGTGGAAGAGGGAGAGGAGGTTTGAGGAGCTGCTCTGGGATTGGGTGGTGGGCAGGAGGGCGTGGCATAGAGATGGAGGCAGCAGACGCAGCAGCAGCTGGTGATGAGCAGGGAATGAGTTGCCCTTTTCCTCCTCCGCCCGAGGTACCCAGGGATTCTACTGCTTTCTCTGCCAACGGAGCACAATCCACCTGGCACACCAGGCTGCCTTACATCCAGAGGACGCCCCACCAGTTCAGAGAAGTCCCTGCCCTAGAGCAATCATGTCACACGCTGCAGCTGATGATAATGTTACCACAGGATGAGGGGGGAGCACTCCTTTAAAATACTGTGATAGTTATTTGCAAGAGCTGGTCTATGCATGCTTTTTGGATCACTGTAACATGCCAGTTTGTGAACCCTCGAGTGTGGATGCAGTTATTTCAGTATAAAGGTGCTTATGTCAATATCGCTTAGTTCTATAAGTTTAAGCATCTTTACCCCAGTATAACTGCATCCAGACTAGACAGTTATAATGCTTTAACTATACTAGTTTCTAAACCAGCATCGCTGCAGTGGTACAAAACCTGTGTGTTGACCAGCCCTACGTAACGCCTATGTTCAGTACCAGTTTTGGTTGGAGTCCATAGGCACAAGTGCAATGCAAACACTAAGTGATGTTAGTTCTGAATTTAAACGGAGAGGAAGATTATACAACGAAGTCAAACAAAATATGCCCTTAACTCTTGAATCTCTATTTTGATGCTCTGTCAGTTCTGCTGGGCAGCCCAGGATTTTCCTTCGCCTCCCAAGGTTTTGCGGGCCCCAGCTTGGCTCCCATCCCTGTCTCATGGCAACAACAGCAAGGAGCTCTTGCAAAGAAACCCATATTTGTTCATGCTCTGAAAGGAGGTCAGATGCCAGCTAAACAACGCACTCAAGGAGAAGGTCATGCAGTGAGAGAGAGACATCATAGGCAGCCCAGAGAGACAGCTAAACTCTCACACAGACTCCAGCAGTTGCACTGGGACTCTAAATCACTGAAGTATTCTGTTAGCAGCTGCAATGTGACTGCAATGGCATCTCCCCAAGCAAGATAAAGCCCCAGGTTACTGACTCACATGGGAGAACAGTTGACACAATGTTATTTAGAGCAGAGTTAGGGAGGGCTCAGTTACAATTTATTTCTAGTGAAGTTAGTGCTAGTGAAAGGTACTGGAGGATTGACATCCCCAGAGACTACCTCCCTTCTTACTAATTATAATTAATATCCTAGCTATTAGTTAATGTTTGCACAATGCTTTGAAACTGCAAAGCACAATGTAGCTGGTAGGTATTTTTAATTCACAGAAACAAGTACAGCATAGGCAGTAGCAGTACAAGCTTCCACCACACTGCTCCCTACCTATGACTGATTCTGGGTCCTGGTTGACCCCTACATGACAGCTTAAAAGGGGCCTAAACTGGCCAGAACTGGTCTCCTGGGAATATCTTTTGGAGTTGGGGGAGACCCTTGGAGACCTACAGCCAGAAAATATGCTGCTCCACCTCCCAGCACCCAGTGCAGGGGAATGGCTGGGAACAGGATAGGGAGGCTTGGCCAGAGCACATTGCATGCTATCTACTCTGATCCAATCATGGCATCTTTAAAGAACACAAGTGACCAAGATTTCAATTTTATGTCTCAGTTGAAGACAGCATGATCCAGATCCTCAAAAGTATTTAGGTTCATAACTTCCATTGATCTGAGGATCTGGGCTTATGTCCCTAAACATACCTCAATGCTGCACCCAGAGTGAATACCTCTGGACATCAGAGGGTACTAAAGTCATTATGCCATTTTATTTTCAGTTGGGAATGCTAGCTATAGTGTGAGTTGGTGGCAGTTTTTATTGTAATTTCTGTGATGGGAACACTTGTCTATATGAAATTGGACTGGGAACCATTAACTTGTTTTACAACAGTCTCTGAACAGCCTTGGGTTGGTAATAATTTTAAGATTACGTATGATCTAGATTGGATTTGAAATGCTGGTTTAGAGGTGAAAGAATCCATATTATATTATGATTCTCCTGGGAAGTCAGTTCCCCCTCAATTGACAATAACACTTTGAAAGGTTTTATTTTCCCTTCAACTTCAGTCGGACATGGTAATACTCTCCAAAACAGTTGGAGTTTTCCATCTTTTTCTCCATCCAATTTGACAGGAACACAGTCACCAGGTTCTAGACCTGGCAGTTCTCTGAGTGACGTCTGTTGTAAAAGCATACATAAGCTCTTTTTGCCTTTTTATTTGATTTGGCTACTCTCTTCACGTCTAGTCACTTTGGAGATAGAACTACTGTTCTAACGTTGGAAAAGAAACTGAGTTGTCTTCCTATCAGGCACTGTGCTGGACTATATCCAGTAGCTGCTATTGGTGTTGATCTGTAACTCAGAAAGGATCTACCTGCTGTAGAATTTTCTTGACTGTCTGTACAGCTCTCTCAGCCTCTCCATTTGCTTGTGGGTAGTGTGGGCTGCCAGTAATATGATCAAAATAATATTTCATTCATTCAAAATGACAAATTCTGCTGCAGTGAATTGTGGTCTATTGTCCATCACTAGTTGTTCTAGAATATCTAAATGAGCAAAAGTGCACTTCAGTTTCTCGATAACACTGCAACACATTTTGTCTTTCAAGGACATTATTTCTATATACCTGGAAAAATAGTCCATGAAGACCAGATAATGATGTCATCTGAATTTGCATAAATCTGCAGCTAGTCTCTTCCAAGGTCTATCAAGTGAAAACATGCTCTTTCATAAACTACATTTCTCTGAGGTATAAAGTATGCATCAAACATAGCCAGAACCCTTTTATAGTCATCTTTGTGACTATCTTCAGTAAAGTCAAAGAATTTAAAGAGATGCTCTGCCTGCTTCCCCACAGCATGAATTAAGAAGATACCTGCATATCTCCAGTTTCTTTGTGGAGCTGGTTTGCAATTTGAAAACTTGCAAAATACTGCTTCCAGTGTGTCCATTATGAAGTTTTGAAATTACGAAATTCTCTGGGGCACTGAAGACTGAGTTGCAGTTGCAGCTAGCAAGGGACGTGAAGGGGAACAAAAAGGGTTTCTACAGGCATGTTGCCAACAAGAGGAAGATTCGGGAAAGTGTAGGCCCCTTAAAGAAAGAGGGAGGCGACCTAGTGACGGAGGATGTGGAGAAAGCTGAGGTACTCATTATGCCTTTTTTGCCTCTGTCTTCACAGACAAGATCAGCTCCCAGACTGCTGTACTGGGTGGCACAGAATGGGAAGGAGGCAAACATCCCGCAGTGCTGAAGGAACAGGTTCAAGACTATTTAGAAGGATTGGACATTCACAAGTCCATGGGGCCGGATGCAATGCACCCGAGGGTGCTGAGGGAGTTGGCTGAGGTGATTTCAGAGCCATTGGCTATTATCTTTGAAAGCTCGTGGCAACAGGGGGAGGTCCCTGACGACTGGAAAAAAGCAAATATAGTGCCCATCTTCAAAAAAGGGAGGAAAGAGGATCCGGGGAACTACAGACCGGTCAGCCTCACCTCAATCCCTGGAAAGATCATGGAGCAGGTCCTTAAGGAATCCATTTTAAGGCACTTGGAAGAGAGGAAGGTGATCAGGAACAGTCAACACGGATTCACTAAGGGAAAGTCATGCCTGACCAACCTGATTGCTTTCTATGATGAGGTGACTGGTTCTGTGGATGTGGGGAAGGCGGTGGATGTGATATACCTTGACTTTAGCAAAGCTTTTGATACGGTTTCTCACAGTATTCTTATCAGCAAGTTAAAGAAGTATGGGTTGGATGAATGGACTATAAAATGGATAGTGAACTGGCTAGAGCATAGGGCTCAACGAGTAGTGATCAATGGCTCCATGTCTAGCTGGCAACCGGTCACAAGCGGAGTTCCCCAGGGGTCGGTCCTGGGGCCGGTTTTGTTCAACATCTTTATTAATGATCTGGAGGATGGGGTAGATTGCACCCTCAGCAAGTTTGCAGACGACACTAAGCTGGGGGGAGTGGTAGATACCCTGCAAGGTAGGGATAGGATACAGAGTGACCTAAACAAACTGGAGGATTGGGCCAAAAGAAATCTAATGAGGTTCAACAAAGAAAAGTGCAGAGTCCTCCACTTAGGAAGAAAGAATCCCATGCACAGCTATAGACTGGGGACCGACGAGCTGGGCAGCAGCTCTGCAGAAAAGGACCTGGGGGTAACAGTGGATAAAAAGCTGGATATGAGTCAGCAGTGTGCCCGGGTTGTCAAGAAGGCCAATGGCATATTGGGCTGCATTAGGAGGGGCATTGCTAGCAGGTCACGGGAAGTGATTATTCCCCTCTATTCGGCATTGGTGAGGCCGCATTTAGAATATTGTGTCCAGTTTTGGGCCCCCCAATACAAAAAGGATGTGGACAAGTTGGAGAGAGTCCAGCGGAGGGCAACAAAAATGATTAGGGGGCTGGAGCACAGGACTTATGAGGAGAGGCTGAGGGAACTGGGCTTGTTTAGTCTGCAAAAGAGAAGAGTGAGGGGGATTTGATAGCGGCCTTTAACTACCTGAAAGGGGGTTCTAGGGAGGATGGGGCTAGGCTGTTCTCGGTGGTGGCAGATGACAGAACAAGGAGCAACGGTCTCAAGTTGCAGGGAGGGAGGTCTAGGTTGGACATTAGTAAAAAAGTTTTTTACTAGGAGGGTGGTGAAGCACTGGAATGGGTTACCTAGGGAGGTGGTGGAATCTCCATCCTTAGAGGTTTTTAAGCTGCGGCTTGACAAAGCCCTGGTTGGGATGATATAGCAGAGGTTAGTCCTGCTTTGAGCAGGGGGTTGGACTAGATGACCTCCTGAGGTCCCTTCCAACTCTAATATTCTATGATTCTATGATTCTATGTTGATGAGCTCCTGCAATCTTTGTTGCTTTGTTCCTTCTGCTTGCAAGCTATGTTGCTGTTTTCCTTCTGTTCTGTTCTCTGTTCTGGCTCTAGTTTACTTCTGCCACCATGTTATATTCCTGTACCGGATTTGGACTGGCTACAGAGCTTCCTTCTGAGTGAGATACACACCAGATGTGTTCATCATAAAATACTTTGATGCTCTGCCAGGTATGGCTGATGTTAGTTTAAATAAGGTATTTTTCCACACAGTTCCACCAAGTGGCTGAACAGTATAATACAGTTTAGCATTCCAATACAAGCAGCATGGGGCTAGTTAAAAACACCATAATAGATGCTCATGATAAATGTACACCTTAAATCAGAAAAAACAATAAAAGGACCAAAAGAATGCCACGATGGGTAAACAGCAGAATAATGGAGGTCATTTGAGGCAAACAGGCATCCTTTAAAATTTGGAAGTCAAAACCTAGTGAGGATAATAGGAAGCAGCACAAACTCTGACAGGTTAAGTATAACAATGAAATAAATTGAAAAGAATTTGAAAGAATTCTGCCATGGTGTTTGTCGCGAAAGAATTGTAGAAGCAACTTGCTAGCGACACAAAAACTAATGGTAAGAATTCTTTGTAAGTACATCAGAAGCAGGAAGCCTGCCAAGCATGCAGTGGGGTCACTAGACGACAAAGGTGTTAAAGGATCACTCAAGGAAGACAAACCATTGTGGAGAAGCTAAATTAATTCTTTTCATCAGTCTTCACTGCAGAGGATGTTGGGGAGATATCCACATCAGACCTATTCTTTTTGGGAACACATCTGAAGTACTGTCCCACACTGATGTGTCAATGAAGAGTTTTAGGAACAAATTGATACACTAAATAGTAATAAATCACCAAGACAAGATTGTATTAACCCAAGAGTTCTGAAGGAACTCAAATATGAAATTGCAGAACTATTAATTCTTATATATAACTTATCACTGAAACAAGCTGATTGGAAGGTCCAATTTTTAAAAAGGGCACCAGAAGCAATCCTAGCAATTACAGGTAGCTGAGCAGGTGAGCCAGTGTATATAGTGTACTTGGACTTTCAGAAAGCCTTTGACAAGGTCCTTCATCAAGGCACTTAAAGAAACTAAATAATTCTGGGATAAGAGGAAAGGTTCTCTTCAGTTAAAAGTAGGAAACAAAGGGTAGGAATAAATGGTGAATTTTGACAATGGAGAAAGATCAACAGTAGGGTCCCCCAAAGATCTGTACTGGGACCTGTGGTGTTCAACATATTCATTAATGATTTGGAAAAGAGAGTGAACAGTGAAATGGCAAAGTTTGCAGTTGATACAAAATTATTCAGATAGATAAGTCCAAAGCTGACTATGATGAGTTACAAGGGAATCACACAAAACTGGGTGACTGGCAACAGAATGGCAGATGAGATTCAACATTGTTAAGTGCAAAATAATGAATGTTGGAAAAAATAATCCCAACTTCATATATATATATATATATATATATATATATATATATATATATATATATATATATATATATATATATATATATATATAATGATGAGTTCTAAAATAGCTGTTGCTTCTCAAGAAAGAGATCTTGGAATCATCGTGAATAGTTCTCTGAAAATTTCAGTTCAATGCACAGCAGTGGTCAAAAAGGCTGACAGTATTAGGAACTATTAGGAAAGGGGTAGAAAAATGAGAAAATATCATAATGCCACTATAAAAATCCATGGTGAGCCCACATTGTGTCCAGTTCTGGTCACCTCATCTCAAAAAGGATATAGTGGAACTTGCAAAGGTTCAGAGAATGGCAACAAAGAAGATCAAGGGTATGGAACGGCTTCAATATGAAAAGAGACTAAAAAGATTAAACTTGTTCACCTTAGGAAAGAGACAAATAAGGGAGGATATGATAGAAGTCTATAAAATCAAGAATTGTGTGGAAAAAGTGAAGAGATAAGTGTTATTTATCTTTCCCACAATACAAAAACCAGGAGTCACCCGATGAAATTAATAGGCAGCAGGTTTAATATAAACAAGAGGAAGTACTTTTTCACAGAATGTACAACTAACCTGTGGAACTCATTGCCATGAGATGTTGTAAACTCCCAAAGTGTAACTAGTTCAAAAAAGAACTAGGTAAGTTCATGGAGGATAGGTCCATCAAAAGCAATTAGCCAGCTTGGTCAGGGACACAATCCCATGCTTGGGGCAACCTTAAACCTCTGGCTGCCAGGAACTGGGAGGGAAAGACATGGGTGGATCTCTCCAAAACTGCCTTGTTCTGTACACTCCCCCTGAAGCTCTGGTATTGGCCACTGTTGGAGACAGGATCCTGGGCTAGGTGGACCATTGGTCTGACTCAGTATGGCCTTTTTTCTGTCCTTAACTTCAATAATTATATTGAAAGTATGGAAACATTGAAGGGCAGATCTCAGATGGCATAAACGGTTATAGCTCTATTGACTTCAGTGGGGGCCAGCTGAAGGCCTGTCCCTTGCAATCTTCACCCAGTATGGATGAAAGTGATAGCCTGAGACATGAGGCCTAGTATAACAGGCTAGATATGAGACCTGAGGCCTAGCATAACAGGCCAGATATGAGGCCTGAGCTAAAGTAATGGCATAAAGCAAAGTTAGCAGAAGTTATGCTGTGAATACTGGAAGACTCACAGTAACTGACAAGAACAGCTGGTATTACAAACACACATTCCAAAGATGTACTAGGCAGAAGCACATTCCAGAAAGGTATCAGGACATCCCAATACTCCAAAGATAACGAGGGCTTACTGACCTCTCCAAATGACACTATAATGGATAGAAATGTCTTGTTAATACGATGAATAGAGATGTTTTGACTGAACCATTCAGTACAAGGTAATGTGTGGTATCATACCATGTCAAAGGGTGGTACCTTGCCATGTCAGGAGGTGGCAACCACACATGTCAGAGGGGAATATGCAACTTGTTTGTGTCAATGTATAAAATAGGGTCTTAGAGGAAGCATCTTTGTCCGGCTGAGTGAGGAACGGAAAGTCCTGCTGTTTACTGAGCTGGTCCATTGTCAGGGGCACACATTATTAAGTGTGCTTGTAGCACGTATAGGGCACTTTTTTCTGTGCTCGTTTGACAATAAACCTGCCTTGGTGCCTTCATTGCTGAAAGGATCTGTGGTCTTATTGAATAATTCAATTGTGGAGTGGTGTCTCGGTTACCTGCGCAAAGCTGGGACAGCATACACACTGGGAGAATACACCTGGAGCCAACAACTAACAACATGTATAAAAGCCACCTTGTCTGTGCTAGAGATCTTCTTACCCAGTCTCACTACCAAATGCTAGTGTAAACTGGGCACAAGGATTTTTACCACCACATCATCTTACTCTGATCATAGAGCAGAAGCAGAGTCTCTTACAGATTTCAATGACAGCCCATCTATTTTTTTTTTTTTAAAAAGGAGAAGTAAGACTGATAGAAACTGAAAATAATCATTTGAGTTGGAAGCTACGTTTAGTGGGCCATCTAGTCCAACTTCCTGGATTTCATCAGTTTGACTTAATTATTCTTAAATAATCTTTGGTAGATGGCGATCAACCTTGGAATGTCTCTGGTTATGGCAACTCCATAACCTGTTTTGGCAGCTTGTTCCATTAGTAAACTAAACTGTTGTTCAAGTTATAAAATTTCCCCTAATATTTTAACTAAATTTTCCCTATTTTAGTTTAAGCGCAACAGAAACTGTCAAAAGTCACCTTAAATTACCTCTGCAGTTTCAGCTGAATACAGTACCTATTCTAAATTATTATTAGAATATTCTAAATTATTATTTAGAATTGCTCAGTTTTGCTAGACAGCTGTTCCATTTCACCCCAGAGGTGGTTGCATTTCAGTGGTGAGTGAAGGAATTCCTATGGAGAATTGTAAAGTTTATATAGCACTTCGGGATCTTTTGGAATGAAGGTGTGAAACCTTAACAGCATCCAAATAAAGAGGACAAGGGACTCATTGATATCTGGTAGTGAGTTTCAGCTGGCCTGACCAATTGAATATACCCCAACTCACTAATGTCATAACCTATTTCTAAAAAGTGTTATGTAAGATATCAATAGAAAGCTAATATCATACTAATTATTAATAGTACTGCACGGTGTATATATGGAAGATAAATTCAAAATTACCATCATATTGGGAATGTGAAGTGTGTCTGCCAGGCAGGGCTAACATTATCCCACCCTAGAAAAAAGAATGTGGTTCTGCCACCAGAGAGGTATTTCCAAAGTAAATTAAGGGATAGTGGGAATGCAATGTATACAAAAGGTAAACAGGACCATCAAGCAACAAGGAAAGGAGATAACCACTTAGCATTACAGCAGGGGGAGCAGATTGAAGGAAACAAATCAATATGCATTTTAGAAAACACTAGCAGGAGAAACCTGCATGAAATCTCCTTCACCAGGAGACTCCATGTTGCCTTCCCCACAGCTTGAATGAACTTTACTTTGGAGGGTAACTTTCAGAAGAATCCATTTCAAAGGACTGGACTATAAAGAGAGGGGCAAAGAACCCCAAGTTATCTTTCACCTAAGACAAAGGAACCGAGCACTTTGGATTTTCTGGGAGATCCTGACCAGAGAGGTAGTCAGCCAACTTACTGGAAGGTAGATTGGTAAGGAAACTACCTTGAACAAAGACTGTAGCTTGTTTTGTTAAGTCTTAGCCTCTAGAAAGCATTTTATCTGCTTTTATCCATTTCTAATTAACTCATTTAATGTCCTCTCCTTTTGTTAATGAACTTGTTTTACTAAACCAACTTGAATCTAAACCAACACAGTGCTGTGTTTGATTTCAAGTGAATGTTAACTCCAGTTAATGTGGCAAGCTGCTGGGTACTGTAATTTAAAAGGAACAAACAAACCTTAATAGCTCTCTGAATGGTCCAGGAGAGGACTGGACATTGCAGAGTACACAGTTTTGGGAGGATTTTGAGTTGTTGGGGTCATCTTGCTAGGTATAACCAAGGCTGGTGGAGGCCAGCATGTGGCAGGATATAACAAGCAGGCTGCCGGGAACAGAACACTGAACCAGGGCTGCTTAACACACAGACACTTAGTTCATGCTTGTATGCTGAATGGAGAGTCCAGTCAAGAGAGCAACAGCAGCAGAGCATTCTGAGGCACTCAGGGTCACAAGGCAGGCAGTGACACAATCCCTCACTGATCTGGATTGCTCCTCAGAATGTGACCAGGTGTTCTATAAATGTGAGATCACTATCTTTCAACAGCACACACGGAATTCAGTGAAACTCCTTCAGAAGGGGGCACAAAGCTCAGATTTACAGGGAATGGTGGGAATTTGCAGGAGAGAATTTTGAAGCCAGGAGCATGTTCGCTCCATCAACAAAGGTTAGTTGCCAGCTATTCTAGTACTGGAGGTACAGGCACATCTAATGCTTCTGAAACTCAACGTAATCACCACAAATACTCCACCAGCCCACAGACAGTACAATGATCTCAAAGCTCCAAAACTACCCACTGCACAAGCTTTCTGCTCCAGTCAGATTGGCCGACTGCACCAATCCATAGTCATAGATGTCAGCAATGGAAAATTCCTGTTAATTCACCCAATCTCTCTTCTTGTGCCCAATGCAGGAGCCAAGCAGTATATTCTCTAGTGCTTTGTCCAGTCTAGTTTTCGATATGAAAACACATGTTATTTCCACCACTTTCCTAGGAAGACATTTCCACAGGCTAACAGATCTCACTGTAAGGAAGATTCCCCCAGAAAGACATTGAGAGAAAAATAAAAATCTTTTCTTGGCAGTTCCTACCTGCAGCTATAGCCGTCTTCCCATCCACAGTTACAGCAACAGATGTGCTCACTGTCACCACTTCTGGTTCGCCACCTCCCTCTGTCAAGACACAAATGTAGCAGACTCAGTTATTTTCCCTCTATTGCCAGGAGAAGAGGGTGCAGACCACACACACTGGAGCTCTTTACTTTCCACAGAGAAAAAACACTGAGAACACTGAAGTAGCCAGCTCTGACATGGACCGGGAGTGTGTGGGGAGGTCACATGATAAAAGTGCACAAAGGATGCCTCAACATCAAAAAGTTCAACTCTAATCTCATGCCTGCATCTCTCAGAACACTGAAACATGCCGATTGGCTGTTCAGGAATCAGAAGGCAGGATTTCCTCTTGGTGTAATGTCCCATGAAAGCCAGGGCATTGCCCTTAAAAAAAGAAAGTGCATACTTCCTGAGCAGCTGCTACAAGACTCAGCCAACCTCCTTCTGCACTCTGAGATTGTTTACCTGTGAGAATAAGCGTGTTGTGTCATACTATTAGGCCAACTTTTGGTTTCAGTTACACCTGTTTAAATCCACAGGAACTCCTCACAAGTAAGCCAGTCCTCCTTACTTCTAGTTTTCTGGGTGCAAAGATGTCCCAGAGCGCATTGCACCTCATACCACTGGTGCTGCTCTGTGTGCGTGTCCTCTATGCTATTTCCTGCTGAGAAGGTACGGGCTAGCTGCCCCAGATTTTTCCAGATTGCATTGGTACACACACGAAGTTAGGCAGTGAGAATGCACAAACACAGTTCAACCATTTTTGTGAGGCATAAAAACAGACACAATTGTAGTCTGAACTGCAGTGTCTCATTTCCTAAGTTGAACTCAATCATTTTAGACTGTAACTGTCCTAGGGACAGGATTCCATTTTTTGTAGGGTTTTTTATTTTAATAGATTTGTTTGAAACAAAAAAATAGGGGCTGTGGTTTCTTTTTTACAGACACTGGGGACATTTGAAGGTCAGCATTTCTGAGCATATTTATTCTGCCTCTCATTCCTTCCCAACATGTTGTAGAGTTCAATGCTCTGCCCTCGCAGATGGATTAGGTCTCTTTTCCTTCCCCATGGTCCCAGCATTTGTCTTCATCATTCTTGTTGGTGTCTGACGTGTCCTGAGCATGACTTTGCAGCTGTACTATTTGTTTTAGCCTTAGGTCGTGTGTGGATTTTTTTGACTGAAGTCAGGCTGACTTGCACAAGGGCACTGCACACATCGAGAGAAGCACTTGCGAAACACAAGGACCTTCCTGCCAGA
The DNA here is from genome assembly GCF_026122565.2 of Emydura macquarii macquarii. Taxonomy (NCBI): domain Eukaryota; kingdom Metazoa; phylum Chordata; order Testudines; family Chelidae; genus Emydura; species Emydura macquarii. The sequence goes on from NW_027133667.1 coordinate 10,257,169, forward strand.
TGATGTTCATGTGCTTTGAACCTGATCCCGTGCTTCTTGTGAACCCAAAACTCCCTGTGATGCCTGTGTGGGATTCAGGTAGACAACAAATGCAGGATCAAACTCCCTAGAAGGAGTCTATGTGAAGTTCACAGTCCTGCTGGGTCACACATGTAGATACAGGAAGCATGATCTTGCGGTGAATGCATTAGACTGGGACTCATAAGCTCTGCATTCTATTCCCAGTTCTGCCACAGACTTATGTGACCTTGGGCAAATGACAATCTCTCTGTGCTTCAGTTGCTCATCTGTAAAAAGGGGAGTCTAATTACGGGTCTACCAAATTTGCAGCCGTGAAAAATCACATTACGGACTGTGAAATCTGGTCTCCCCCATGAAATCTGGTCTTTGTCCACACAGCTCTGAAGGCATAGCAGAGCAGCAGCTGCTGGGTGGGCACCCAGCTCTGAAGGCAGCACCGCAACCAGCAGTAGCACAGAGGTGAGGGTGGCAATACCTTATCACGTCACACTTTTCTGCTACTGCTGGCGGTGGTACAGCCTTCAGAGCTGGGTGCGCAGGCAGCAGCCACCATTCTCCTGCCGCCCAGCTTCAGGCAGCAGCACTGCCAGCAGCAGCAGAGAATGCCCCGGCAATACTGTGGCTCTCTAATAGGCTGTGATCCCTTTTTGCATGAGGGCCCCCAGTTTGAGAAACGCTGTGGAGAAATCACACATTTTTCATGGGTTGGTCCTGGCATAAATAGCAAGTTTCGTGGATGAGTAACACATCCGTGAAATGGGCTATTTATGCGGTGTGATTTTTCTGCATTTTAAGTAGACCCCTAAGTATAATCCTTCCTTCCTCCCCCCCTTTGTCTGTCTTGCCTATTTAGAACATAAGCTTTTGGGGGCAGGGACGGTCTCTTCCTATGTGTCAGTGCTTAGCACAATTGGGTCCTGAGCTTGGTCGTGGCTAAGAGATACTATAAAACAAACAATCAGCTTTAAGGCAGTTCTTATCAAGGCAAAGCCACCTTTGATGCTAATTAGGGTTCAGGTGAGCAAGGACTGCGGGATCTGGCCCACAGTGACTAGCAACTGATACCTGGGTGCCAATGTCTAAATTTCTGAGCCCTGCTCTATTGCGAAAAGCAATGAAAGTTGCATGTAGTCTGGCAGAAGAGGCCTCCTGCCATGACTGCCACCTCTGCCCCTCACTCTAGTGTTTACTCTTAAGTGAGGTATTCTTGGGGGCAGGGAGGAGGGGAGAGCATGGATGGAAGGTTTAGTGTGTTTTCTCTCCCTCTCCCCCTCACTTTATATCCTGGTTCATCTTTTGGATCTCATCCTCATTTTCTTCTCAGTGCTGCTGACTTCTCCTCCCACCTACCCTCCCACCACAATGCTACAAAAAGCTTTTACAGTGAAAGTGCTGCGCTCCATGACAGCGCCTGAGCGCTGGGGAAGATGACAGAGGGGATTTCTGCCTCTGTTTTATGAGTGTCACTTAGTATTTTGTTTTGATTTTAATTCCTCTGCTCTCCTCTCCTCCTCCACCCCTGCAGGCTCTGGAGATCACAGAGGCGACAATCGCACCCTAAGCAAGAGACACAACAAAGCTGCTTGTCAGCTGTCATTTTGGGGCTCCGTGTCTAGGGTGAGTGATGTCGACATTACAGAACCAGCATGAGACTCAGCATGCTTGGTGGGGACCATTGAAATGCTTTTGGTGCGGGGAGTGAGATCCCCCTCTTCCCTGGTGAAAAGCTAATTTTCCCTGTTGGGAAATTTTTCATTAAATCCATGAAAAAGTGACTCCAGGACAAATGTCACCTCCTTCCACCTGGTCCCCTGCTCAAGTCTCATGGTCCTACCTGACTACCACTCAAATCATTCCAGCCAGCTAGCCTGCCTATCTATCCCCTCCTTTGCCTCATAGCTCCCCCATCTCTCCTCACTTGATTCCTTATCTTCCCCTGCCCAGCAGACTCATGCATCTTTCAGAAGCCCCGTCCATCCCTCACCTACTCCATGCCCTGCCACCTTGCCCATCCCTCACATCTCTTGTTCATGTCTTGCTGTGAGGCGTCTGCCTCTTTCTGTGCTAATAAGCAGCCCGGGGATGCCTCTCACCATCTCCCAATGTGCAAGAATTCAGTCTGGCAGGAAGGGGATAATGAAGGCGAATGGGGTGGGGACAGGGAACGGGGGACTGTGAGTGACAAACTTTCTCCTTCTCCCTCCTTTGCCCTAGTACTAAAGCGAGGGTTACCTGAACTCTCTTCTGAGGTGATGCTGTAGATGAAGCTCCCTGGGGGATGCTCGACTGCTCGACGGTACCACAAGGGGAAGTGATCCATGGTGAAGATACTCTCTTTGTCCCCAAGGGTCAGGAACTTCCTGTAAGGAAAAAAAAAAAAAAAGTGAAAATTGCCATCTTCATCTGGGACAGGGAAATCCACTCTTCCCTCCTCAGTGCATTCAGCCCAGTGCCTGCCTGAGGGAATGATCTGCCCTTAGCATTGTCAGCACACCAGCACAGCGTCGGCATAGTCAAGGGCAGGGTGATACTAAACTTACTTTCAGACAGCACCTTTCATCTCAAAGGACACCAGAGCACTTTACAAACTATATGCTGTACACAGGCTTCAGCCACTTCATTCACTGCTGAAATGCAGCCATCGCTGGGGCGGAAGGTGCTGCTCTTTAGCAGCACACAGCTACACCACAAGGCAGAAAGTGACCTGTGTCAAACAAACCACAGGGGAGAATTTAGAGGCAAAAGGACTCAGCCAAGCACATTGGTTGGGAAACCAGGGCTCCCACCCCTTCTTTCACAGGAAGTGCTCTGGCATTTTTAAATGGTGAGTAGGTTAGGACAAGCCATAAAGTCAAGATGTCCAAGATGGTGCTGGGGAAGCTGAGTATCTGACCTGCACGTGAGCCATTTGAAGAAACCCACATTTGGAGCTACATGGAAGGTTACCAGAAATGTATTTTCCCACCTGTGATTGGCAAGATTGGTGCCTCCTTCCTCACTATTACAGACATAGTCTTTGCCTTCTAGGCTGGATTATGGCAATGGCTTAGTCCTAGGACCAACAAAGAAAGCGCTGGGGAAGTTTCAGCTAATCCAGCATGCTGCAACTCACCTCTGACACACAGACCTTGCTGTGGGGTATTACACCTGTGCTCAGTGCCCTACCTGGGTTACCCATCACATCCCAGAGTTACTGTGTAGATCAGCACTAGAACCTTAAAGCCCTCAATGGAGTAGGCCTCACAATCACAAGGATGGTCTCTCTATGCAACCCCCAAGAATTCTCCAGTCCATAGAGTCACTACAACTAATAGAGCCTCATGTCAATCCTTTGGCTGCCACGGAAGGGCAAAGGGCCCTTGGCTATAGAAGACCATGCTGAGCCTACACCTCCTTTTAAGAAAGTCATGCCTCTTTGCAAAGGTCTAACCTCGGTAGAGATGGTTACATATACTGTCAAATACGGAGTAGCAGCCCCAAATAAACTGATCCTTACATATTCCATAAGATTCTCTCTAACCTCAGGTAAAAGGAGAATATAGTGGTCCATTTGCAGACAAGCAAGATGCAATTATTTTAAATACAGCACAGGGCACCTAAATACTATGGTAGCGGGTGCTTTACAGATGTTACTGCTGTAGACAGATAATACAGAGGTAAGGTTTAGGAACACATCTGAGCTTAAAGAGAATTATCTGCATGAACCAGGAAACGTACTTTCCAGTTTCTTGGCTTCTGCTCAGCGTGTCACATAGATCTTATGACTTTTTCCAGATTCAGCCACCAGGTGGTGCTGTTGTCCACATCAACATCCACATCCCCCCAGCACAGACTGTTCACCCACCACACACAAGCAACAGTGGTAGGTGGGATGAGTATAGCTAATAAGTAACATCCTTGAATCTGTAGTACTTTTCCTGCCTATACTGCCATTTGGTGAGCAGCTAGAACCTACCTCATGTAGCCCATCCCAGTGGGGCCAGCACTAATGTGCATAAGCCACCTCTGTTGTGGTTAAGAATGAACCACAAAACTGAGAAAGGGAGATGCAAGGAAATGCAAAGTAAGAATCTGGTACCCTGCAGCTGAGAACAATCTCTGTCCCAGCCCAGTGCTGCAGCAGCAGTGTATCTATTTGTAAGCACTGTAGGGATTGTGTTACCCCAGCTAACGTCTCCAATATGGGTGTTCTAACAGTTGTTACCATATGCAGGGGGAAGGTATCTAGTTACCACAGGTAACAGCTGCAGTATTAAAGTATCAACAGGTGCCACGTGTAGGTGAGAGGGATGCTGTTAGTCCAGGTAATGTCTTAGGAGGCATCACAGGGATCATTGGGCAGATGAGAGGACTGAACTTACTATATAAATGGGACTAGATACCCAACCAAAAAGTTCTGGGTAAGATTTTCAAAAATACTTAAGTGATTTAGGCTCCTAAGTGTCTGAATCACTTTGGAAAATGGGACTTAGGTGCTTTAGAAAATTTTACCCTGTGTCTGAATTCCTTTTAAAATGTCTAATCCCCTTCATGCAGCAAGCTCCAAAGAGCAAGAGTGGGGCTGTGAAAGGGATTATGAGGAAGCCCTTCCATTTGCATCGTGGGTGAATGAAGACTCCTATATTTTTGACTCAGTCGAGAACCAGGAACTGGCTCAGGTGCTTAGTGCAAGTGAGATGGGAGAAGGGGTCTGAGTCTTGCCTGATCAAGAAAACAAGATCCAGACAGAGCTAGAAGTTCAGGTCAATAAGGCCAAAGGAGTAGGTCATGAGGAATAATTGATGCCACCCTTACAGGAGAGCCAAGTTCCAGAGACTCACTGGAGCGTCTCAAACCAAAAGGATCGATCTATGGGCTTTTGCACTTGCCATAACATAACCCGGCCATGCCTAGATAGAGCACCAGCAATAATCAGGTAACAGACTTCCATGGAAATCACCACTTCTTCCCCCACCTCCCACCCCATCTCTTTATTTCAGACTTTTACTTTTGCTGTATATTTTAACATAACAATGAGTGGTCTTTTACATGGTTCTTTCTTTTCCCAAGGACTGGGAAGTACTTTACATACTATATACAGGAATCTGCCACTGAAATGCAACCCCCACTAGAGTGATGCAGCTGCAGCCCTCTAAGAAGAATGCTATGCACCAGCAGTACAGGACAGGGAATCTACATTGGCTTCCCACAGAACACTGAGTCAAGGTCAAGGTTTTGTTTCTTATTCTAAAAGCACTCAATGGCCTGGGCCCAGCATATTTAAAAGATTGCCTAAAGTTTTGGGATGAAGACTGTAGCTGACAAGTGTGCTGCTCAGGCACAATGGAACTTTCTGCCATAAGGGTAAAGCTCATTTGTGCAGGAAATGGGACCTTCTCAGAGGCTGGTCCCAGACTGTGGAACAAATTCCCACAGGAACGAAGGACCATCACAAAACTCACCATCTTCTGCTCCAAGTGCAGGGTGCACTTCTTCAGCCTACTTTCTAACAGAAACTCAAAGAAATGTGTATATTTAAAAATAACTCTAACCAAAATCCTACCAACCCAAAACACTCCATTGCACACACAATTCTCCCTCTAAGGAGAGGATGAGAGAGGTATTAACTACATGGGACAGACATTAGTCACATTGTTTAATGCACCCCTGGAAGGTGCTCAGATACTATGATAATGAGGGCAGTATAAAAACCAATATAGGATAGAATATTCAGCATTTAGACTGCATGGGGAATTGAGATAGGCAGACTATAACTAGCCAAATTGGAACATGGCCCAAACGCTAAAGCATAAATCTCCCCACACTTTGACAAAAGGTATCAGAGGATCTCCAGTGACTGTAATGTCCTGGAACAGCCCTTCTATTTCCTGACCAGGACTTTGGAACCAAGAAAAGATTATATCTCGCAGAAAAGTCAGCTTACATTTTACATTGAAACCAGTGCATTCTGGAACAGGTTTTTGTCATATAACAGAACAAGCACAAAAAGGGCACCCCCCCAGCCCTCATGACACAGGGGACAGGATCCACTCCACTAACCCCAGGTTGCTTCCCATTCTGTTTTCTGTAACCCTGGATACTGTCCAAAGCACGGTGGCAATTTCATGCTGCCCCTTCACAGAGACTAGAAGAAACTCCACAGTGAAGTTCATTTTAAGGACTTGCCTGTTCGAGAGTTTCTCAGATCCCACATACAGGAGGCTCCTCATGAGGCCAGCCCGAGTGCCCAGAAATGCCGTCTCGACCCCCTGCTCAGTCTCACTGTGGGAGAGAACGAGATACCCAGAGGGCCAGAATTAGTTCTCTGAGCTAGAGACAAACCTGTACTACTGCCATGTAGTAAGGACCTCCAAAGTGGAGATTCAGAGGGCAACACATTGGAGTGGGAGGTTTCTTAAGCATTTAGGACCAAATTCCCCTGTGATATCCTGTCACTGCCTTCAATGGGGTTATACCAAAACTGAGACATTTGAAAATCCCAGCCTTAATTAGCATTACCATGATTTTATTATTCATTCTCACATTCACACTTTTGTCATTTGTCCATTTTGTCCCTTTATAGACAGAACTTAAAGTCTTCTACTCCTGCCAGCCCAGCCACAGGCTATTCACATGCCGGACTGGGGAGGGAGATGGGTCACTCAGAGAGAATGGGTCTTTCCCGGGGGGGACAGAGCAGTTAAGGGATGGCGAGGGATAAAGTAGCTGAATGGCTCAGAGTTCTGGAGTTGTGGCTAGCATAGATGTGACATTGTTGTGAAGAGACTCACAGTGTAAAGGGCCAGCTTCTATGGACATGGCACTGCCTTTTTAAGTGAAAGAAATGTGCTGGAGTGACAGCTTAAGGCTATGTCTACACTAGGGCTTGTTGGAAAAAAATTCCTGCCATTGCTACCACTGGTTCAGCGCCATAGATGGTACCAACAGTGGGAGTTCAAGTGCAGAGAAGACAACATTGGCTGCCAATGTTTTTAACATCATGCAGCAAGCAGACCTCAACAACACAGTGTTAAAGTGCTAGTAGTCCTAGATGCCCAGGTGGTAGCAGCTGTGGGAAATCCAGGTGGAGGCAAGACCCCATAGATTCACATCCCTTCTCAGTTTTGGCAGCAGCAGTCCAAGCTTCCATCTATGTACCTCAACCCAGATCTGAAGGCACCATCTATAAACGTGACAGGGTAGGTCAATCTCCATGGCCCATTCAGTTCTCAGCTTCACCATCAGTAAAAAAGCCAATTAGTGCCAGCTGGGATAATATTTTTTGTGATACTCCAATAGGAAATGGACTCAGACCAATTCACTTTCTGTAGTTCAAGGAACAGTTGTCACATGGTAACAATATTTGGTCACTACCATCCTTGGGTGAAATTTGAACTCATGACTTCAAAGTGTAAGTTTCTGTATCTATTACTAATACCCCAAATGTGAGACTCCTCCTCTTTGGAGTCCATGCCTGAGAGGGAGATCGATGTGCTCCTTCTGTATCTATGGTCAGCTCAGTGCTATGTAAGGATCTATTATGGGCTCTACTAGACAAAGGGAATGAAGTTGTTCCTTCAGCTTGGCCACAGAGCTTTCACCAGGGAATCAGAAGACCCTGTGTCCCAGCTCCGAGAAGACCATGAGATCTGAATGAATTTCAGCTGTGTTTTCACATATACTTACTCAGACATGTTGAGGGCCAAGGCTGTCCAGTAGGCCTCCATTGGCGCAGTTACCACAGCATCAAACAGCACCTCCTGGACCAACTCCTCATCACCTGAGCAAAAAACCAAAACAAAAAAACCCCACCAAAACCAAACATGACGAGGAGTGAAAAGAGTGTCATCCCTTTGCCTCCTAGATGTCCTTTACAGCTGCAATGTTACTGATCTAACTTTTGGTCCAGCAGGTTGAACAACAAAGAACAAAAGAAAGCTCCCACTTGATTTTGCTGACCATCCCAGGGGTGCCTCAGCTCTGGCAGGGAGGACAGAATGGGAAACCTTACCAGAGGTTTGATCAAGCCACTCCCACATCCTGTCTAGCGGCAGTCATGCAGACAGCATTACAGTCAGGGCAGCTCACCCCCATGTTGTATGTGAGTGGCAGTGACCCAAAGTCTGGGGTTCAGGTGGTCACTCATATCGCAGTTCAGCACACTAGACCCTCTTTACACAGTTGTAAAGGGTCAGGGTTCACCTTCTGTCAACCCGAAAGGTGTTGAAAAGCTGAGCAAACAAAACAGTTTCAAAAGTTTCAAAATTGTTGTTTCAAGCGAATGTCCTCTAACAAAACATATTTAAATCCTAGTCTAGACAAAGCCTCTGCACCCTATTTTAGTGGGGTGGTCCTCCTCCGTTCTCCTGGAAGATCCCACAGGGCTCCATTCTTAGCCCCTTTTTCTTCTTGCTCTAAAGCTTTACTTTGGGAAATCTCATCTACCTCAGGCAGCTTCCTCATCATCTTTATGTCACTGACTTTCAAATCGTCTTCCCCAGTCCTGACTTGTGCCCATCTACTCTGTCCCTTATTTCTGTCTGCCTGACACCTCCTCCTGGATGCCTGACTATCAATTTAATCCTAACATGGCCAAAACGGAACCCCTTATCTTTCCTTCAAGTTTTCCCCACTCTCTGTCATTACTGATAGGTTCCCCTTCTCCTTGTCACTGAGACCTATAAGCTGAGGGTCATCTTTGACTCCTCCCTCTCCTTTACCCAACACACTCATTTGTCCAAATCCAGCTGCTTCTTCTTCTTCCATAGCACTTCCAAAATTTGAACGTTTCTTTCTGTCCACACTGCTAAAACTTTCATCCAGGGCTTTATCATCTACCTCCCTCTCCTCCTGGACACACATCTCCCCTCTTTCCGTCCATTCAAAACACAGCCACTAAGACAGTCTTTCATCGCCCTTTCCCATCATTCTGTGTTACATTCTCCCTGCTTCCTCTGAATCCCTCCACTGGCTCCCTTTTCGTACCTCATCAGGGTTAAACTTCTTGTCTTCACCCTTAATGCCCTTCACTACACTGCCTCTCCCTGCTTATTTGTTCTTGTCTCTTATAGTCTCACCCTGCACCCTTCATGCTGCCAATAATACCAGTTTTGAACAGCCATTTATCTGCTTGTTCCACAAACATCTCTGTGCTTTCTTCTACACTACCTCTTATTCATAGAGCATCCTCTGATCAATAAGGCCACAACTCTTTCCTTCCTCAGATCCCTCCTCAAGATGCACTTCTGTGCTGATATTTACATGAGATCAGTTAGTTAATAATGTTCAGGTACAGCAACAGGTAGGGATAGCTGATTTAATTTAATTAAAAATGCAAACAAAACCCAAACATTCTTTCAGATGATTTGGAACCATCAGGGAACATCAAGTAATGCACCCTATGAATCCACGTGATCTTTTCATTACATTCGTCCTCCCTTGCCCATTTCCCTCCTTAGTTTGTCATAACCACTTGCTCTGCCTTATTTCAAATTCAGTTGTTACTCTTTAGGGCAGACATTGTCTTTTAGCCAGTGTTTGAGGAATGTTTAACACAATAGGACCCAGCTCTGAAAAGGGCCTTTGGGCTCTCCCACAATACAAATAAATAATGTTATTACTATTGCTGTAGAACTACGCAGCTCTGAACTATATGCAGGCCCCCTTCCCCTCCTGGCTCCCCCCACAGCACAATGGCCATTCAATTTATTTCCACTTACGAAGGGAGCAATTGTTTGAACTCAGCTCTGCAGATATGTGCAGATAGTGCACGAGCTGAGTCTGCACCACTCAGCTACCCACAGCCCTTCTCCAGGGTGGAGAGACACAGGGGAGCTTAAGCAGGTCACTTTCATTTCCAGCACTCACATTCCAGATCGGGTTCCTCTCCTGTGAGGAAGCGGATCATGGCCTCCAGCTGGCTGAGCTTCCGGTGATCTGGATCAATATCTGTGATGCAGTAAATCCTGGAAGCAAGAAAAGAAACACCGAAAATCACTTTCAAGCAAACACACCAGGAAAACAGTGATCTGGAAAAAAATTGGAACAAATCGTTGGCCACCTAGGAATTTCAGCTGGTATTATGCTGCACTCCGTGTTCTGTGCACCCAACAGCATGGATAGAACTCAGATCCTCCAGTTAAAAAGAGCACAGGACCCTACCAACTGAGCTAAAGAAGCATCTTTGTTAGCAGTATAGTTCTTCTGACACGCAGCAGAGCAGTTCTAATTTCACCCAGCAAAGGGCAATGGTAATATATACACTAGCCCATTTACAACAATAGTCAGTGTGATGGAGAAAAGCAGAAAGCACTAATGCCAAAGGAGACAGAAAACTAGACAGTGAACAAACTTGCAATGTGATATAGTGGCAAGAAAAACCAATGGGCTGCATATGCAGAGGCATCAGGATACAGAGCTGGGAGGTGATCACTTCTCTGTATTCCATAAGAGACCAGCTTTCTAATATTGATTTCAGTTCTGGCCACTTCAATGTCAGATTGAAAAGGTATCAAGAAGAAACACAAGTTATTAAGGAACTTAAAGGAACGGTGTAGGAGGTAAGACAAGAAGACGGTATCATGTAAAGCAGATGAACAAATAACTGGAGTATATACAATAACTGCATGAAACTGAAGGAGGAAGAGATGCTGTTCATGGGATCCGAGGGGTTTTAACGAGGGTGTAATAACTTGGGGTTTTTTGGAAGGGCTTCTTGCAAATAATTATTTTAATTTTGATCCATTTGAGGTTCACATGCCTGAGTTTAATGCTGAGTTTCAGGTACACACAAATCCCAAATCTCAAAGCAAAAGTTGAAAATGCCAAACTTTGCTTTGTTTCACAGCCAAACCAAGCAAAAGCACAAATTTTGCATGATCTGATTTTGCATCAATAAAGTCAACTCCCAGGTTCACTAGAAACTACATCCAGGCTCTATTAAAAGGCACATGAATCACGCTGATTTCTCACTGCGCATAGTCTGACTTTGCAACAAAATCCTATCTTGCTGAATTTTGTGTGGTTTAGGGTTTGTTGCACAGTTCTAGGAAGTACTAGAAGGAATGGGATGAGATTGTGCAAAGGAGAATTTACGGTGAATATCAGGAGTTCTTTCCTGACAATCAGGTGTGTCACACTGTAGAATAGTCTCCCGAGGAAAGCGACGGACGCCTCAGGAGCTTGCGCCAAGCTCCGGAAGCTCAGCGTTTGCTCTGGCACCATCACTTCCATCAGGACAATACTGCTTTTCTTCCAGGCCTGGGAGAGGGGCAGGGCAGAGCAGCGAGTGACCCTCTGCCAGGGATCTCAACGCGAAGCTCCAACAGCAACTGAATATCAATCATATTCTTACCATTCGTTGGCTAAGGTCAAGTCTGGCTGCAGCAGGTCATGCAAGCCTGAAACAAGAAAGCAACCAATGTCTATTGATCAATCAATGAATCCAAGAGACAGAAAGAGGCTGAGGGGACAGGGGAGGAGGACAGAGAAGAGAGGGAGGCAACAGCCCATCCCTGGGATGGCAATGAAGTTCAATATCCCTGCTCTCTACGTTGGTTTGATTTGGCTGTTTCAGGTTAACCTACCTTCTTCCACTGAAGTGTCCCCCAGAAGAATGTATTCCCCATGCCCACGGGACAGGACGACACCCAGACTGCAGGCAGGGAGAAAAGAGAGGGTTTGTCAACAAGGTAACAGGTAATCCCCAAATGCTTAAATCTGACACTGCCCTCCCTGAGAGGTGAGCTATCATCCTCAATGCCATCAGCTCCCTCCTCACTTATTAACAAAAGAATATTCCCAAAACAGCAGTAAGAGTATCTGAACTCCAATGCGAGGGAGCAAGGCACCCCTCTGTCATAGCCAATATCATGAGAAGGAAGGACTAAATAGCTACACTCCCTCTACCCCTCAGAAGTCCATCCCTGAACTGAGAGACACTTGCTCACCTGAAAGGTGTGTCACTGATGTCAGTGAAGAAGTAATCATTAGTGAGGAACAGAACCCGTTTCTGGAATAAATAAATGAAGGGGAAAATGAGAAACTTTTTGAAAAAGAAACCCTGAAGTGGGGAAAGGGATACACCATCCTACTGCACCACAGCAACAATGGGGATCCCAAAGGCAAGACAAAGCATCTGATTAACTCCACTAATATCCACCCCCACAAGCTGGGTCTGAGACAATGATGCAGTGTGCAATGTTCTGCAAGTCATGCTTTTCAGAGATCCACTCAGTCATTCAGTTTCCTCACAGGGCCAGTAAAACTCTGTTGCTCTGGGATTACAATCCAGAGAGCAGAAAGTGGGAGGAAGCTGCCTTCCCCTCTCACTGCATTAGCTATATTCTCACTGCATGACCAAGTAGCCTGAAAATTCAGCCTATCCAATATTTTCATGGAATGAAAAGTTCTGAAAACATTTCAATTTGGAAACATTAAAAAGAAAGAATGACATTTTCAATCAAAACAAAACACACTGCCAGGGTCAGCCTGCACTGCATCCTGGGTTTGTGCACTCAACAGATGGGTTAGCAGGAATACAGATGGGGCTGAGGTTAATGAACTGGGTGAAGAGGTGGCAGACAGCAGGGTGACCTGCTCTGTTCATGGCTTCTCTCTTTTCCTACCCGGATCATGTAAGGTGGTATGTGTGTGCGTGCACGCACACCTCTCTCTGATGAAACACGAATCTGCAGGATACTGGAAAATCTGTCTGGCACAGCAACAGCACTCAAACGGACTTGAGGCAAAACCATCCACACTGCGCATAGACAGCTTCCTGCTGTGGGACATTCCTATCCTGGCTGACAGCTGAGCATCATCCAGAGAAAAGTACTCCAATCATTTCAGTAAATGATCAAATATGGCCAGCCTGGTAACCTGGAGGTAAAATGCCTTGTGCTACTGTAACCAAGGCCCCCCACCTGGGAGAGGTGGGAAGGGTACACTTTACCCAGGCCTGGAGGCCCTGGGGGACCCAGCCCAGGCTGCAACCTCCATTACCATGAGGAAAAAAAATTTCATGGCTCATGAGATTGTATGTAAGGGATGAGGGATTGTGGTATGTGTGTCGGAGGGGGCCCGTCTTACAAGTTTGTACTGGGCCCGAAATAAATTATGCTTGGGCCCTGGCTGTAACCCACATGCTTAATAGGGAGATATCTCTTTAACAGATCTATTGGTAGGTGGGTAGATAGGAATGGGTTGTGTCTGGGTCACTGTTGCTAAGCAGATGCACCATTAGCTGTCCACACTCAGAAGTTTGTGGAATTGGGTGTGTAGTTTCGGGTATGCTCAATAGTTTCTCTGTTGCTGGACTCAGACTACATGAGGGCAAGTAGTCAGGGCAGCTGCTTTGCAAAAGGCCATGTACCCTCTGTGGGTTGGGAGAAGCTAAGCTACAGGAGCAGAAAACAGGCTGTTTTTCCTAACTCTGAAGCATTTTGCAGCAAATTAATGATATTGTTAACCCTCCAACAGGAAAGCCCTGGCAGTGTTAATTCTAGAAAGGGGAAATTGGAAGGGAAACTAAATTATTTTAATTGTACACTTTGAATGTTGTTTGATTTTAGCCAAACTGTTTTAGTTAAATTGTCTCAACTAGGATGATTCACCAACTTCTCTCTTATTTAAATATAATAATGAGGAAAGAGGCTTATTTTGCTATTCTCGGTTTTGTATTTTTTCTTGTCACAGGGTTTTGTTTTGTTTTTTTAAATTTATATACTTAACTGAGTGGTTGGTTAATTGGTTAGCTGACTAGCTAATTGAGTGATTTCAGCAGAGGAGGAGAAGGAAGACTCTGTATGGATTTCAGCTGAAAATTTCTACAAGCAATTGGTGGGAAGATGTTGATGTAGACTCAGCAGACTGTATAGATTCGGTGATCAAAGCTCTGAGACTCAGCTGACCTCAACCTAAGCTTTTGGGAGCTCTGAGTTTCTTCTCACTATGTTCTGTGGGGACTGACCTGTTTAGATTTAATTTGTTTTCTTTATTTATGTATAACTGCAAAGATAATGGATGTGGCATATAAAGTAGCCAGGTTATATTGTAAATATTAAAATATTAATTTTCTTTAACATAAGATTTTATAAAGTTGGTACTTAAGAATTAAGTTCATTTCTTTTGTTCTTTTGGACTTGATTGTGAGGAGGCTGATGCCTTACTGAAAATCCTTAGTGACTGAATTCTGGGTCTCCAGGTGCTTTTTTCTGGGAGTTGGCTTTTTTAGGCATTGGAGCAGGGCAATGAAGTAAACTTTAGCCCAATAAGCCCACCCAAAGGATACACTGTCACACAGAGGTTCAGAAATTTGGGTCTCCCATCCTGCAGTCTGAGTGGCTGCAGAAATAAAATAATCATTCTCACCTATCTCTTGGAACAACCTGGTTTGCGGGAAGTGACTGGGTAAGAAAAAACAGAATAGCTCTCTACCAGCAGATGAAACTCAATGAGGGCTGCCAGGTGTATTCTGAAGGAGCTAATAAATAGCACCGTGGATTTTAAGGATAAGAGGTATTACAATACATCCAGAATCTGTTCCTGTAAAGCGGAAATTCCTGATTGATCACACCAAAACATAATTTTTTTCCACTTTGCTTTTTAGCATTTCCTGGTAAAGTCCTTTCTATTGCTGTTCTGGATGCACTGGACACAGGGGTGTGCATGAGGGGGGACAAGCTGGGGCATAGGCCCCCCAAATAATTGGTGGGGGCACAGAACTCCTCTGGCCCCAGCATGAGGAAGGGGAGCTGACAGCTCCTCCGGCCCTGGGGCTGCGGCAGGGACACAGAATGTGCCCCTCCAAAAGTTGTCAAATTTTTATTCCCAGTCACTTCCCGCTTCTTGAAAGGTATGATTAGAATCTTCATTCCATGGATGAACACAGCAAAAAGTGGCTTTGACAAGAGATGGTTTTTTAGTCTGTGGCCCTACTAGTCTAGCAGGCAAATGAAACTGACCAGATGTCAATTTGATTGGCTCCAAAGATACATGGAACCGAAGAGAAGTGAAAGTGACAAGCTTATGTGTTAGTGCCGCTGTGCTGCTTTGATGGCACATATATTTGAGTGGCAGACATCAGAAAGCAGAGGAGGGAATTTGTGGCAGAGCCCAGGGTTGATAAGGATGAGGCTGGTTGAAAGTGAGGAAAGAGCTGAGTGAAAGGAATATAGATTATGGTGTCTTTGGCATAGAAGTGCTCCCCACAGTTGATTCATAGTTTTCAAGGTCAGAAAGGACCATTGTGATCATCTAGTCTGACCACCTGTATAATACAGGCCATAGAACTTCCCCACAATAATTCCCAGAGCAGATCTTCTGGAAAAACATCCAGTCTTCATTTTAAAAATTGCCAGTGAGGGAGAATCACCACACCCCTTGGTAAATTGTTCTAATAATTAATTACCCTCTCTTAAAAATTTGTCTTATTTCCAGTCTGAATTTGCCTCGTTTCAAGTTGAATTCAGAAGGGAATTGCCAAGGGATGATATAGAGGAGGGACTTAAGGATGGAACCTGAAGGATACTCCTTAGAGAGGTCTAGTGGGAGAGAAGCCTCTATTGCTAGCAATCACCAAAAAAACCACTGACACTTTGTCAATCTAACTTTGCTGCAAAAATCTCTATGCTGCTCATCAAGGTGGTTTTATTTTGTTGGCAAGCAGGAGAGCTTTTTCAGTGGAAGGAGCATTGTAGTGTGTACACCCCCACTGTTTTGTTGACAAAAGTCTGTAGTGTAGACAAGGTCTTAGTTAAGATGGTTCTTCAGACAGATCCTTGCTGTTCTCCACTTCCCACCACCTGATATGCTATTGTTTACCATCCCATCCCCAGTCATCAGTAGCTACCTGCTCCAGAATGGGATCATCCAGTACTGGGATTTTTTCAAAGGGCAAGACCTTAGCTCCATTTGGTACTGGAGCTGCTTCCTCACCACAGAAGCTCTCATCAGTACCACCAGAGCCAGTGCACTCTCCTTCAGCAACTCAAGTTATGGAAACAACTCTGTCAACTCTGGCTTGTTTCTCAGCTCCAGATAACCTCTTGGTGCTCCTGGAACAGGAGTCACCACTGCTTCCCAAACCCCAGTGCCCTATCCACTCCTTCACTGGTACCGATCTCCCTGCAGTACCCCTTTCAATCCCCATTCTCGAGCAGGGGTCAAGCCAGACTGTTGCCCATACCGTCAATGAGTAGAGGCCAGTCATCACAACCTCCTTGGATACAGAGGGCTTCCCCTCTGGATCTGGGCTCTGAATCCTCAGAGTCTGAAGAGGACTATGACAGACACCCACTCCTGGACTATGCTCTGAGGGGAATGAGTCCACACAGGGCACAGAGACTCTAGGGTATCTTTCTCCTCCCATATGAGAGAATACTTACTTTACTCCTACTGGGGCCCTGAACTGAGGGGGTGATATCCCACAATGTCAATATTTGGGCCAGAGGACCCACGAGACGACTGCCCAATGAATATACCTTGTGGCACAAGGGACCTAAGGAGATTCAGAGCTCCTAGAGAAGAGAAAGGGCCTTCTCAGCCTCCTCAAGAAGTGCAACTAAAGCAACAGGAGAAAGAGGAACAACAGAATAGGAGGATATCATGCCAGTGACCTTGTCCTCCTCTTCCCCAGACAAGATGGTGATTCCAGCTTCCCCGTCATATCCTGATAACCCTAAGGTCTTCCCAGACTTACTTCAAAAGTGTGACAAAGTCATTACAAATCCCCCCAAAAGAGGCCCAAGCGCCATGAACCAATTGCCTGGATCTACAGATTGGCTAATTGACAGTCACCATTCTGAACTTTAGGTGGCAGATGAACTTGTTCAGGTCCCTGAAAACCAGAAAAGGAATGACCTGCAGATACTGCACCTGGAAGGCATGTGTGCTTCCCCCCCAGGCAGTCCAGACAGGTATCGTGGTAGTCCATGACCAGGAAAGGTTTGTGGCACTTGATACAGCTTTTAAAGCTGGGGATCCTTGGCATGCTCTCCTGAAACCGAGGAGAACTGGGGTTGATGGGGGTACAGAGAAATGTTCCTCAACTGAGGGGAGGGGTCCAAAATTTAGGGAACCAAACCCCTAAAACTATTTCCAAATAAGAACTAACTGTGAAAAATTCTTAAAGCTATTTACAGAGAGAAGCTCAAGAAGTCAGCTTGAACACTGAACCTCTGTCCTAGACAACAAGCAGTAAGAAGGAACTAAGTGGTGGGGGACCAACAGCTCCCTTTATCCCTTCGGTATGGAGCACAAGATGAGCAGGGATGCATGCGTGGACACGGCAGACACTGCTAGGGAAAAATCTGGTCCTGGGTTCATGGAGCACATGTGGAACCGAAAGTGCATTACATATAGGGACAATTACTTGAAGAAGAACCAGGGATTAGGAGTGGGTGAAGGGTGAAATAGTGGTGACAGAATAAAAAAGGGAAGAAACAAAAAATGGAGATGGCGAATGAACAGAGGAAAACACGGGAAAATAGCAGGAAGAGCTTAGGAAAAATGTAGGACAAGGGGAAAATTGAGAAAGCACATGGGGGGGAAGAGGTGGAATTGAGAAAATATGGAAAGGGGATTGGAAAAAAGCAAATAAGCAAAATGACAGATGGGAACAACTACAAAAAAAAAACAAAAAACCAGGGAAAAAAAGAGACAAATGCAGAGGCATTTAGGCATTTGTGACATTCTTAAAAATGCCTAAATAAATAAGATTCCTTTGGATGGCTCAGAGAAAACTATATTGTGAGGCTGCAGCAACACAATAAACTAAGAGGTTACCAACCCCTACCTGAGAGGATAATGGAATTGTGAGCAATAAGCAGCCTGGGCTTCTAAAGAATAGATCTTGCCATACAAAGAAGATTGCATTCTTTTTGGACAGAATTATAAATTAATAGATGAAGGGAATAAAGCACATCCAATATATTTGGATTTACATAAAGCATTTGCTAGTGTCTCAAAATTAATTAATATTGGCTTAGATAGGATCTTTTTCATGTGGAATGAAAATTGACAAACATTGGAAACAAAAAGTAATGGTAAACAATAGCATATCAGGTGGTGGGAAGTGGAGAACAGCAAGGATCTGTCTGAAGAACCATCTTAACTAAGACCTTGTCTACACTACTACACTACTGTTTTGTCAACAAAACAGTGGGGGTGTACACACTACGATGCTCCTTCCACTGAAAAAACTCTCCTGCTTGCCAACAAAATAAAACCACCTTGATGAGCAGCATAGAGATTTTTGCAGCAAAGTCAGATTGACAAAGTGTCAGGGTAGACACTGCACTTGGTTATGTCAGTGTAAATGGCATCCAGGCGGTGACTCACAATGCCCATCCTGACCACGATGGTCAGCAGTTCAAACTCTGCTGCCCTGCAGCCAGGTACACAGGCATCTGTCCTTCCCCCTTTAAAGGCCCAGGAATTTTTGAAATTCCACTTCCTGTTTGCTCAGCGTGGAGAGCTTTCATTGCATCTTCCCAGCTGACCATGGCAGCTCCCCACAGCAAACTCTATCCCGCTTGGAGCACACTTGAGTTGTTGGATCTGCTGGCTCTGTGAGGAGTGGAGGCTGTGCAATGCCAGCTCCACTCCAGCTGTAGGAACTTCAGTAACTACGAGCAGATTTCTTGTGGCATGTTAGATAACGGATACAAATGGGACGTACATCAAGGCTGTGCAAAGCTAAAGGAGTTGAGGCAGGCATAGCAGAAGGCAAGAGAGTCATACCACTGCTCTTGTGCTGCACCAAAGACCTGCCATTTCTATAAGGAGCTGGATGCCATCCACAGCAGCGACCCCACCTCCACGAGCCCTGTGAATACTTTGGAGTGGGGGGGCTGGAGACAGCCAACAGTGGAATCAACTCCAAGGATGAGGTGGTGGGTGAGATCAAGTTGGAGGACAAGATGGGACAGCCAACAGGGTCATCTGGTACCATGGGGAGCCAGGACCTCTTCTCGACCCAGGATGGTTTGAGCCAGTCCCAGCACTCCGTCACTGGCACACACGATGCAGGAGAGGGCAGCCCTGGTAAATGATCACTTTGAGTTGATACTGCTCAGTTACATGAGGTAGAGCTGTCCTTTGCTTTGTTATATGCTGGAAGTGGGTTAAGGGATAGAAATGTACAAGACTCATGTGCAAGCTGCGCAGTGGGGGCAAAACAGTGTATTAATTCTCTAGAGAGATCTCTAGGAAACGTTTTCTGGAGGTACTCGCCAATCCTCTGCCAAAGGTTCCTTGGCAGAGCTGCTTTGTTCCTTCCCCAGCTGTAGAAACTTTCCTGCGCCAATCAGCAATCACTTGTGCAGGGACCAAAGCGGCACAAAGGCGAGCAGCATAGGGAGCCGGTCTGAAGCTGCACACATGCAGGAGATGCACCCTCGCATCATTCTTGCTTACCCTCAGGAGTGAGATATCGGCTTGACCCTTTTCCCACATCTTGAGCACACCTACCCGCCTCCCCCCGCAGCCCATACAGAACTGCTTTCCATGCCCACCCCAAACTCCTCTCACACATTCCTTGCATCTTGCTGGCCTGTCACAGCACCCTGTTCACTCGACCCCTTCGAACAGCTTCCAAAATGATAGCTGGAGTTACACACAGCTATGACAGCCTACGGCAGGAGACTGCCCTTCACCTTTCCAACAAGTGTTTTTGTGTGTGTGTTGTGAATTGGTATTTGATTGGCTTTCAAAGTGTATGTTTTTATTAATCTTTATTTGTTTCCTACACACAGTGGTCGCTGCTGCAATTCAAACAGAGTGGCAATTGGAACATTTGCAGACTGCAAATCAAGGTCAGGAAGCAATCATCCAAATTTCCATACAAAGCAGCAAGTAAATGAAGCATGAGAGGGTGCTTTATAGAAAGACACATTACTGCTGCTCATTGTCAAAAGGGTGCCTGAAAGCCTCCCTGGTTCGAATAGCCCCCTTTTATGGCCCTCTAATAACCCTGGTATCTGGCTGCTCAAAATCAGCCACTAGGCAATCCGCCTCCACACTCCATTCCTGGGGAAACTTTTCATCCTTGGCCTCACAAATATTATGCAGAGCTCAGCAGGCTGCTATGACCATGGGAATATTTTCCTCATTTAGGTCTAACCTGCCATAAAGCTGCAAGCTTTTAATCTGCTAAACGCACATTCAATGGTCATTCCGCACCTGCTCATTCTATTGTTGAAACGCTCCTTGCTGCTGTCCAGGTTTCCCATGTAAGGTTTCATGTGCCATGGGAGTCAGGGGTAACACTGGGTCTCCCAGGATCATTATGGGCATTTCAACATCCTTCACTGAAATTTGGTCTTTAAAGAAAGTCCCTGCTTGCAGCTTTCTGTGCAGGCCAGTGTTCCTGAAGATGTGTGCGTCATGTACCTTCCCTGGCTACCCTGCGTTGATGTCAGTGAAACGACCAGGGTGAGCCACAAGCACCTGCAATACCATAGAGAAATGCTCTTTTCTGTTGATGTACTCCATCGCAAGATGATCTGGGGCCAAATAGGGATATGCATGCTATCTATTGCACCGCCACAGTTAGGAAATACCATTGCCACAAAGCCATCCAGTATTTCATGCACATTTCCAAGAGTCAGAGTCCTTCATAGCAGGATGTGATTAATGGTCCTGCACACTTGCGTTAATGCAATCCCCCCCAGTGGACTTCCCACGTCCAAACTGATTTGTGGTTGAACGGTAGCAGTTTGGAGTTGCCAGCTTCCACACAGCGATCACCATGCACTTCTCCATCGAGAGAGCAGCTCTTATTTTTGTGTCCTGGCACCATAGTGCTGGGGCGAGCGCCACACACAGTTCCAGGAAGGTGGTTTTGCGCATCCAAAAGTTCTGTAGCCACTGCTCATCATCCCAGGCCTGTATAACAATGCTATCCCACCACTCAGTGCTTGTTTCCCGGGTCTAATAGTGACAGTCCACTGCGTGCAGCTGCTCTGTGAATACCAAAAGTAATCTGGCATTGTTTCTTTCCATGGCATACAGCAGGTCAGGCACCTTGGATTCCTTTTCAGATTGGGACCTCATGACATACTGCATGATCAGCTGCATTGTATTCATAACACTGACCACAACAGTAGAGAGCAGTGCAGGATCCATTCTTTCTGGCAGAGATAGTGGGTGTACAGTAAACAGGGACTGTTGAAAAATGGCATTAAATGCAGTTGGTAGCCCATGGAATGATGGACAGAAAAAGCTGCATTATAGGACATTGAGCCTCCGCCCATGATGCACTGTGCTCCACTCTGCCTTCCCACAACTCCTAGCTGCAGAAGGTGGCAAGTAGCACAGTGAGATAGCTACTCACAGTGCACTGCTTTCACTGTCGATGCTAGCACACCAACTCTGGACGCACTCCGCCAACAAAAGGAGCATTGTGTGAACATGCACAAGCAATGTACTTAGAGCAGTTTCTGATTGTCGGCGTAATTTATGTCAACAAAAATCTATAGTATAGACAGGGCCTAACATTTTAGAAAATGGACTAGAAGAGGGGAGGAGGAAAAATAATCAGAAACATAGCTAGACAATATAGGAGGGAGAAGCGGAGAAGACAGTAATACTGAAAAAGGCCTAGGTATGAGACTGAGGGTAGCTAATTAGAGAGGAGTGACAAATATAATATGGTAGCAGTCAAGAACAGTTGGGGCTCCATGTGCAGAGATTTCATGTTGTGGAGCAGGGACATGATAGTTTCTCTCTATAGGAATAATTTAGGGAGCTACAAGAGGTATAACTAGAAGTTATCAAACGAAAGTAAGGCCTTAACTACACTAAGAAATGGCACCATTTCAGCAAGGGTTGTCAAAAACAGGTTTAGTAGAATTGGCCCTGACCACTGTTTAACTGTGAATATTGATAAGGACAAGCTATGGTCAACAGCAGGTCAGCTAAACTGATGGCTGAAATGGTGCTATTTCCTAATGTAGACAAGGCCTTAGACACGGAAAGCTTCCTGACAGCGAGCTCTGTAAGACTGTGGAAGTGATGGATGCCCAGTCACTTGGAAGAGTTAATTAAAACTAGTCTGAATGAAAGACTGGAAAATACACTTTGGATGATAATCTTGCGGGAGTGGACTAGGTGACCTAATACTAGAACTAGTTAAAAATTTGCAATTTTAGTAGGAGTTTCCATAAAAAATTTTATCCTAGAGCTGATCCAAAAATATTAAAAATTTGAGAAAAATAGAGACAAAAATGTCATGAAAATTTTGGCACAAATTACATTCTGTTTTTTTCCAGCTATACCTAATATATCTTTTCAATCTCTAAAAACCTATGATTTCTTGGATTGTTTCATCTACCGATGATGATCCTCTATTCTATGGACAGTATATTTCTTGGCTTTGCCTGGACAGACTAATGATCTGTGAAGCATCTTCTATTCTTTGGTTTGAACAAATTAGATATATAAGTGATATAACATTAAAATCTTCACACAAAATGCTGAGCATTAGCTTTGCACCCTCCATGGATCCCCAGCATCCATTTCCCATCTCCCTTCCAGTTGAGATCTGAAGAGGACCAGGATTTCTTACCCCTTTATCCACAGGGACTTTCACATCCATAGAAAGGTAACCCGTTTCTCCATTGATCATTGCTGTTCTCAGCTGCACAGGGGAACAGATTAGCATTAGTGCCTCTGACTAGGCAAAGACAGGCTGTGGAGTGATTTGTAATTCATATGGGGAAGCTTCTACTGAGGAATGACTGGCTCTCCTTTTCTACTGCCCTCTCTGGGCTTTCAACTAAGAAAATTTTATGAGCAGCTCAGAAGTTTCATTCAGGCAGGCTGGTAAGTGCCATATAATAATACGGATTTATATTTAAAGTCTATAAAGATGGTGTTGTCATTAAAGCTAAGGACATGGAGGGAAGGGCACTGCACAACTTCACTTTGTAATAGTGAGCAAGACACATATTCTCAATATTTGCACAGATCCTCAGATAGAAGGCACCAAAGAAACAAAAAGCAATATTAGTCCTTCCAGAACAATCCCAAAGTTCTTTGCAAACTTTAAAACCAATTTATAAAATCATAAGATGCTCACACAAATCACTTCATCTGCTATTGAAATGTAACCATTTCTGGACTGAAGATCATCTCATATTATCAAAATGATAAAGTCAAAGCAAAATGTTTCCACCTGATCAAAACAAAACCTTTTCACCTTTTCCTGTCAACAAAATCAACACATTCCCATGGAATATTTTGATTGTATCAAATCAGCACTTCTCAATGGAAAACTGTTCCATCCAGAAAATTTTGACTAGCGCTAATAGAGCACTGCAACACTATACAACATGCTGGGATAGGGAGTGAAGAAGACTACCATATTCAGTTGAGGAGTCAACAGTTTATGCAGGGTCCAATGCAATTTTGCAAGGATACCCGTTTCTTGCAGAAAAATTGCTAAGAATCTTTAATGACCATAAGACCGTGGTTTCCTATTTAATCAAAAAGGTGGCACATCCAGCAGCTCAGTGCCTCCTAGTATCATGCTAGGACATTGGTTCAGTATTGACTCAGAGAGGAGGTGAGTGTCAACTGACTCACAAACACAACTTACTGCAGCACCTTCGGTGATTCAGTGGTAGTCTCCAATTCAAATACTAAGTAAGCCCAACCCTACTCATCTTATAAAATCTAATAAGACTACTGCTCAAGTTGCTACTGCTGTATGCTTCGGAGTACTATAAGGATGTGTCCTCCAGTGGGTTCTAAAATCACTTGCTTAATTATCCTATGGCCATGAAACAGTGACCACCAAAATGAGGCTCCTCTAGCCAAGAAAATCTGATTTAAGGCCAGGGAGGTTTGGGATATTCTATGCTCTGATCTGACTGAGCCTGCCACTGTCTCTCTGGGCTCTAAGGTGTTCAGACACCTGTATTTCATCCATATCTTCCACGTGACCCTGGCCTTGCCAGAAAAGTGACAGCTTGGCAAAACAAAACATTTCCTTTCCAGGACACAGACTGCAGTGGATAGTGAGAGGAAAGATTAGAATTAGATGGCAGCAAAATCTGGATCCAGTGGGTTCTAAAATCACTTGCTTATTTATCCTATGCTCCGGAGTTAGGATCTGAATCTGAACTTTTCCAAAGTGTATTTATTGGAGCTTTGATCTCCTCCCCACCTTCCTACCATATTGTGGCTTCAGATATGTTGGTCCCAATGCAAACAAGCAGCAGACTCAAGTGAGAAACCATCAGAACTAGTGTAGTCCCACCCAGAGTAGCATAAAATAAGGGATATTGCAGGCTTAGTGTATATCTACACTGCAATTGGGAGGTGTGATTGCAGCACATGTAGACCTAGCAAAGCTAGCTCAGGTAACAATAGCAGTGAAGCCGCAGCAGCATGGGAAGCTGTGTGGGCTAACTTCATAGATACGTATGTACCAAGAACCCTGGGTATGACTTGAGCAGCCACCACCTATGCTGCTGCAGCTTCTTTGTGACTGTTACTTGACCTAGCTTCAGTCTAACTACCTAACTAGATCTTAGCTAGTTTGGGCATGTCTACACCTGCTACAATCGCACCACCCAAACACAGTATAGACGAACCCATAGAGAGGGAGACAAGCATCATGTATGGGAGTGGGAAGGGGATGTTACTCTCTTTAGGGACTAACCTTCAACTAGTAATGATCAGCCCCTGACAGAAGAAACCAGAGGTTCCTACAATCTCCCATCATGATTCCCCTCTAGTAATTAGGAGAAAAAGCCACAAACTGGTTATAATAATTTCTGATACTCACTATTTCATCTTGGTCTTCCCACTCAACTTCAGAAAGATCCACACTGTTGTAGTTTGGTTTGGGCTTCAGCTTCTTTCCCTCTTTGTACTGGAGTTTCAAAAAGAAAGAGAGGAAATGGAGCTCTAACTTTCCAGCCCTCTAGCAAATCAGACGGTCAACAGAGCATTAATAAAATGAAGAAGCCACATTGATTTCGATTGACTGGCAAATGAGTGTTTGGATGTAGGTGTCCTCTTATCCTACAGTCATTACATTTCCTATGTGTGGGCAGGATCTGGAGATGTGAGTATTATCATGCCATTTCAGGAGCAAGGGGCTAGCACGGAGCTAGTTGGGCTTGCAGGTAACTGTATAGGCTGGTTTGTGATAAAATGTTTTGGTAATTCGTATAAGGGAATCTGGTGAGCAGAAAGTTTATATACAGCAGGAATTTATGATAATGACCTGGTAACCCTAATGACTATATACAAATGTGAGATACTTAAATCCATGAGCTTTCAGAGAGATTAATGTAACAAAGATACTCAGAGCATCAGAATCACCTACCAAAGGTCGGAGGTCTGGGTGTGAGAGGATGTAACCATTATTAGTATTCAGAAAGGCATATCCATGGACTCCCAGCTGTTAGAAAAAAGTATGAGAATAATTAGCCCCATCTCCTTCAGTCACTGCTCTGTAATGGGGGGAGTTATTCTATTGCCCCACCGACATTCTTAGCAATGGAAGATGCTCTCCTAAACTACTGATCCTAGCCACCAACTGCTCTCTGTGTAGCAAACAGAGTCTGACTGAGTATTTGTGTGCTGAGTACTGAGTATTTCAGTGATGAGGTAAATGATTTGTGTGTGTAACTGCAGTAAATGCACAGACAGTGAGTGTTGGACAATTACCATTTAGGAGGTAGAATTAATTTTGGTACCCATGACACTCCTATATTTAGAATGTGGGACAATGGGGAACACTATGATAATAGTGTCACAAGTACTGGGGCAATAATAATCAGTTACTGTGCTTAGCGGTGTAACCACAGACATAGAGCTAGAGACTTGGATCCTGTAATTTCTATACAGAACCTGGGGAATCATCATTCACCATGACAAGCCGTAGGCTACTCTAGAAACAAAGGAAGTGAATGTCTTAGTGGATTGGTAATAGGAAACAAAGCTTTTTACATCTTGATAACCAGCTTGAATCCATTCTAGGATAATAATGACCCACCCATGGAATGATTCTTCAGTGGCCAATCTCAAAAGAGAGAGTTTCCATCCAGCTCCCAGTAGACTAAAACCATCGTCATAGCTGGCAGCATCACAACTAGCATCACTGTTGACACTTTTGGCACAGATGCCAAGGATAGAATGGACAATTGAGAATGAACTATTCTGTCATGCCTAGAGGGACTTTCTCCAAGTCAGTCTTGAGATTTGTTGGCAGGCAAGAAGTTTACACTATTGCTGTCTGTGCTGAACCCATTTTGTGGTTACACAGGATTTCACTCTCCAGACTTGTTAAGCCAGCACTTTTCACCAGCTCTGTATTACTTTAAAATATTTTTTTAAAGTTTATCTCATTGAAAAAATGAATTTTTAATGAGGCTCTCTGGGAAAGTGATATTCGCTGTGAGGCTTGTTAAACTTTGCTTCATTAGGCTTGTCCTGAGAATTCTGTACAATGTCTATTGGTCCCTCTATTGAGTTTCCATTAGGGATCTCCTTAACAGCAGTGACTGCTGGGACTTACCCCAAAATTCATATGACTGAAGCTATGAGTTCAAACTTTCTGTTTCTATTAGTGTGACCAAATCAACAGCGGGTAGTTGTACACACTAGAATACCTAATGTCTGATTGATAATTACTCACACAAATGACTCCTCAATTCACTGTCAAGCAATTTTTGTCGTATGGAGGTGTTAGAGGCACTATTTTTCCAGTGGATAATTCTTGTCTTTATAATTGCAAATTATATCTGGGTTTAAAAACCCCGTGATTTGGCTGAAATATACACTGTAGGCGGACTTGATCTGATTAGTCCGTCTCTCATAGTTCACTTGCAGGCCAAGTGCGACATTGCCTGATCTCATTAGGCTATGTCACTTCTTAAGCAGTATTTGTACCTGACTGCAGTATTTACTTGTGCTGGGTCTGGCCTGGGCAGCACTGCTCCCTTTGTCAGCGGGTAGGTGGCCCTCTGAAGGGATCAGGAGCCCAGCCTCTCTCTGACAGGCTCCACAACGGGGAAATGAGGCAATTCAGGTTCACCTGGGAGTAAGTCACTGAGTAACTGGGAGGCAGTTAATTAGGCACCTGGGTAGGATAAAAGGCTAGGGATCTCACTTAGACAAGGGCTCCTAAGGAGAAAGGAAACTGTAGTGGAAGGAAGCTCCTAGGGAGTCTGAACTAGGTAAAAAGCTCTCCAGGCAAGGAGGCCTGGGAGAGACCCTGGGCAAACAGAGGTAAAACTGTAGAGCTCTCCAGGCAGTGGAGAAGCCTGAAGCTTTATAGCACAAGGAGCTGCTGCTGGAACCTAGAGACTTCTGTTAAGTTTTAGCTGGGCTCTGAGGTAAGAGCCTTTAAATTCTTGTACAAATTCTCCTTTCCAAAGGCTTTAATAAAAAGAGAGATACTACTGTAAAGAAGGGTGCTTGGCTTCCCTGTGATTGGGCTGTTTAAGTGACTTCATAGTTAACTCAGTGAAGGGGGAAACTTAGGCAGGCCACAGCAGAGCCACACTCAGCTGCTGGGGATGTTCAGAAAGTGATAGTGGTCCTTCTACACCAGGAGTGTCAAACACACGGCCCACGGGCTGGATACGGCCCACCAACCTTTTTGGTCCGGCTCCTGGTGGCAGTGCGCGCTGCCGCCAGAGAGTACGATGCCGCGAGTTCTGTGCACTCTGGCGGCAGCACGTGGAACTCTGCGTGCACGAGACACAGCACTCCAAAAGTGCCTAGTATTTCAATTTATGGTATGTATGGCCCACTTGAAGTACATTTAATTCAAATCTAGCCGGCCATAGCAAATGAGTTTGACACCCCTGTTCTACACAGTTCTAGGGCTTGGTTTCCAGAAAGGTGAACTATGAGATCCACACTCAATTGTGCATGCACAGTTGTGTATCTAGAGTGGCCACCAAATATTTTGATTCATTGGATTATGCCTGTGGACAAGTGACTGGTCGTTAAGCCATGTATGATGACAGATAGTTTACATTAGCTTCAGCCTTACCTTGTACCGTGGAGCCAGTTTCAGTAGCTCTCTCAGTGGAACATCAGAGCCCACTACACCCAGGAGAATGCCATGAGATCTCTTAAAAAAGAAAGGAGAAACTGTTCTCAGAAATGAAACTCTGTAAGCGCTCAGCCTGCCCTCAGCTGAGCATGGGTAAATGCCATTGCATCACTCTTCCGCAGTGTATAGTCAGGGCTTAAGTGGAGTCTGCATATTTGGTGCTGAGCTGGGTATGAAACTGGGGATGAGAAAACAAGATGAAGTTTCTTACTGCAGTGATACTGGGAAGAAGAAACATACAGAGGGAAGGACAAATTATCAGTTAATAGCCAAGCACCTTGCTAGAGCCACCAAAAAAGCCTCTCTTTATTAGTCAATGGCTTTAGAAGACTGCTAACCACCTCAGCATCCTTTTACCTGCCCTAGTTCCAAGGAGACTGCAGGACAGCACTACACTTACCGTTTCATTCTTTTTGCTGAAGACCGGCATAGCTACTGTTGTCATGAGCAGCAGACTTTGAGCTTGAGATGCAAAGAGCTGCCACAGGACAAAGAGCAGTGTGTTAGCAAATGGAATAGTATAGGGAGCCACTAGAAGAAGCCTTAAGGTTTCCAGGAGCACCAATGCTAATGTAATCATACAGGAAAAACAAACAAAAAAGGGGGTGGGAGAGATGGGGCTGTGATAAAACTAATGAAATTTGTCAAAGAAAAGGCATTGAAGACCTAACTGCTAAAGAGACAGGAGTCTTTAGAAATTAATACACATTAGGCATGTCTATGCCAACATACACATAGATTCACATACAAAACTGTGCTTAAACACAACCAAAGTGTACATACAAGACAATTATGAGAAACAACACAGACCTGGGCAAAACTTATGGACACACAACTCACTTGCATAAATATACCCCAAACCCATGCATATAGCTTGATTGAGAAGTATCACAGACAAATGCTAAAAAGGAACAAACATGCACAGTGCATATTTAAATACACTTATCACACATGTGCCTAGGGACTGCTTAAGAAAGTGCAAAGACAGAAGCAAAAACATGACATGAACACACAACACTCAAAAGATATGTAGCTAGGACACAGCACAAGCACATGCTATGTGACATCAGAGCCCTCAATACTCTGTGAGAGAGACATTCTAAGAACACACAAAACACAGGAGGAACATATGAAATACACAAAACATGCACAGGTGTCTCACAGACATACCTAGCTATAAAAGTGATTCTCCTTCCCTGGCACAGGGAACAAGTTCTTTCTACCTCCCATTTGGCCAGATAATCAGCTCACCTTTGGCAAGGTCAAGAACTGACTGTCCTGTGTTCTCTCACTGTGCATGCTGAGAACCATAATGGAGCCAGCCATTCTAGACAGTAACCTAATGAAGCATTGAAGTTGGTATCCTGCCTTACTGGGCTGAGCACATTCTGTTGCTGACCTCCTATCTGGGTGGATACCTCTTATTCACAGCAGTGCTAGGGCTAACCTAGAACATGTGTATCTCACAGAGAAACACTCTACATATGTAAAAACGCATCCAATGGACTAAGCTACTGTACAGTACAGGCACTCCCTACTTACTCTCATCCAACAGCACAGCTCTCCCGTACATCCAGTGTTATCATTTCCTTCCTGACATACATACTCAGTGCTCCCTCTGTGCTGCTGCCTCCTCCCCTCCCTGGATGTACAGTTCAGCAGTGACTAGACAAACTAGCACAGAAGCACACCAGCTAACATAATGGGAGTGGCACGCTCACAGAACACAGGATAGGTGGTTACCTCCTCAGATTGTGGCAGCTAGCAAGAGACATGGATGGATAAATGAATGAATGAATGAATACATGAGTGAATGAAAAGCATGAGCAGTAGCAAGGCAGGAAGACAAATGCAAGCCAGAAAAATGAGACAAACAAGAAAAGCATCAGTGGACAAAACATCACTGCAAGCTCTGGACTCTTGTTGCCATATACCAAAGAACCCAGGTGTATAGAATATGCTGTGTAGCAGGTAGCACTACTGTTGGTTTTGCTCAGCACACTCAGTAACTGACTCACCAGTACCTCCTGTGCACAATATGCTTGGCAAAACACATTTCCTTTGTTGCCCCCCAGAGAGCAGGTACATCCCAAGGAATATTTCCATGTTCATCCACAATACAGAAGTGAGGACAAGCCTTCCCAGGGCTTTACCAGCAGTATCTCACAAGCATGAATCAATGCGAAACCTGTATTTCATCCCTTTTTGAAGAGTCCTATCCAATTTAACAAGAGTTTAATCAACTTTCTATAGAATTTTTAAACCAGCCTGTTGAATTCTAGAGCAGGCACAAATATTCCACAGGCTGAATTTCTAGAAATTCTATAGAATGGAGGTCTTTCTATTTTAAATTCCACAGGTTTTTAGAATAATTTCTATAGAATCCTATTGGTTTCATCCCTATTAAAGGACTTTTCCATTAAGGAGTACATAAACTTTTCCCCTTTCGCACTCACCTGACTCCAAACCAGTTTAATAAATCTCTGACAACTGTTTCCTCTTGAGACCTGATCCTTCTGAGGATGCAACCACCACTCACGAACCACCATGCCTTCAAATAGACCCCTTTAAATCTGTGCATTCTTAAAAGCTGTAGTAATGTCCATTTGATGGGAAAGATGCTCTCTATACCCTCAGATGGTGAAGAGGTTAATCAAAAGGCACAGTGATTGTTTAATTAGTTATGTCAGGAGTGGTAATCTTTACTATTGGGGCTCTTTGACTTGGCTACATGTTCCATGTTGGGATTATTCACTTTCTTTCCCCATTGCCCTGAAAGTGGAATATAATCAGCACTACAACTGGGGACAGAGATTAATGAACTGAGGGGACTAAATATCATATCTTCATCTTCCCTTTTTAAACAACTCTATTTCCTGTTCTAATGCTCTGGATCACACTCCAATCACAGTCTGAACCCTCTCAAGATCTCCTCCTCCTCTGACACCAATTTGGGTCAGAATGTAGTCTGTAATTTGGCTTTAGGGGAACCTATTCCACTTGGAAGTGGTCAAGACCTCCTCATAACTGGGAAGCTTCTGGAGAAAGTGTTGTTAACTGTTATGTTATAGCTTGTTCTGTGGTGAGTAGTCCTAGAGAAGAAAAACACCAAACACAGAATCTCCTGCATGAAGATGCTGGGATCACCAAAAGCAGAACTGGGCTGCACTTTCCTCTAGGCAAAAAAACAGGCAAGAAAATGACCCAGGAAAACAATTCTATTTGTTTGAGGAAGGGTGGGTGAAGAGGTCCTTCATACTCCACTACTCTTAGTCTCTCTTGATCTAAAGGCATGATGCTGTGACATCTTTATCTCCAGAATCTCTCAAGCCTACTATTAGTGTAGGCCAGAGACAATGGAGCAACCACATAAAAACAGTGAGGTAGCAGTGAGAGGATCCAGCCTGTAGCAGCAATGGGGGCACATCAAAGGAAAGTAAAAGGTTGTAGGGCACACTTACGTTTAATTCCCTCCCAAGAGTTGAGCACACTTGCCCTGTAGTGATCCCATATCTTGCTAGCACAGAGAACAAAGGAACAAACTTGACACCCAAACTGAGATTTATCTCCCTGTATGACAGACAGCATGATGTGAGCAGAAAACAAGAATCTCTGTGACCCATATTCTGAGCTGTAATTAATCTCTGTCCTGTGAATAATCCTTTATAAAGTACCCTGAATTAATGGAGAAAAGAAAAACTACTTAAGTCATACTGTGCATTTGTGATTAGCCTTAGGTTCCTGGGTCACTGCATACTCTCAAGGAGACCTGAAACTTTGAATAGAGGATTCAATTCCAGGATTGAGGGGAAAGAAATACTCTGTCTAAACAGGTGAAGAGCACAATAAATTCTACAAAATCAGCTGACTCCCAGTTCTACAGTATGTTCATATTTCTGAGGGATCCTCCAAGAGATCCAGGTGTCACAGCTCTGCTTTCCCTCCAACCCCCTTCACTTAGCCCCTACTGTCTGTTGACTGGAAGCTTATCTCAAAGTGCTTACCGCACTGTCCATATAGGCTTCAGTCCATATGATGTCATGATCATGGTTGATGACCATTGGACGGCTGAGCACATGAAGATATTCCATCACGTTCTCCTGAACATCTGCTAGGGTGGAGATCTGTGTGTAATAGCCTTAATGGAGAAACAGAAACCTGTCATTCTCCCAGTGTCCTCTCTATAATTATTCAGGAGAGTTCATTTGACTTCCAAAAGCAAAGTGCCCATCAAACCTATTTGTGACCCTTGTGTCTTTGCTTTCTGTCAAAAAGTGAGAGCTCAAGCATGAATACTCATGAAAAGTGATTTTTTAACTCAAATGCTTGAATATTCACCAAAAGCACCTTTCAAATTACATAGCTAACCAACATAACTAACCAACAGCAGGGTGAACGCCACACTGCAAATTTAATACTTGAATATTTGAATTGAAATTGAAATCTGAGTTTTTGTCAGTTAGTTACATACATTGTCCAATCCAGGAACAGAAACAATATCATGTGACTTGTGGAACCAGCCAATAAAAACTTGAATTCATAATATCCACAATGCATGAACAAAGAATTATTTACTATCAATCATTTTAAACACCACACACATCTAAGCATTTCATAATCAGTTTGTAGACAATTAGCAGGCAGAAAGACAGGTGAAATTCTTGTTTATTCCCCCAGAGCTAGCCATGGACCCTTTCCTTCCTTCCCCTTTTAAGAAGGCTAGTGCACCTGGTGGTGCTAGCTATATGCAGTGTCTGCCTCCAGATACATTGTGACTGGACCATGCTCATAGATCCCCACCCCCTTGTGCTCAGCATAGGGCAGCCATTTACTGGCTCTATACATGAAGGAATCATTCATCCCTACTTTGGTGTGTAAAGGGCAGCCATTTTGTGCCAATAATAGCACCTCATAGTTCTAAGGTGGAGAAGGCAATGAATACTTTGATCCAAATGAACCAATGGCAGAACTGTAGGTAGATATAATGGCATTTGGCCAGGACTCTGTGGTTCACCTTCTGCTCTTGTGAAAAGGGCAATGAAATCTTTAAAGGAAAGGATGACAATTTTATAGCCCAGCCAAAAGATACCATGTCCAGCGACACAGACATAGTGCCCCTTAACACCATGATAGGGTGTTGGGTCAGTACTGATCAAGGAACAGTGTTAGTGAAATACCAATACCACTACTTGCAGCACCTGCTGTTTTCCTTGAAAGTCTCCCATCCAAGTGCTAACTAGGCCCAAACTTTAGTGTGTAAGCTCTAAAGAGATCTCAGTTCCAGAGTGCATGATTGCAGTATGCGTGTGATGTGCATAGTGGGCTAATTGTTCACATACAGCACCTTTGTTGTTGCAAGCTATCCATTTCACATTTTTTGCAAAAGTGACTTCCCTTCCAATGAGATAAGTGAAGACCCGGACCTGTGCAATAAGAATGCAGATGTAAGAATTATGCAGAATCATCTCTCATTTGCAAGGGTGCCGAGTCAATCCAAGGAGGTGTAGCATGCTACCAAATCAGAATGGTAGTAGTGTGACACCTATGCTGCAGAAGTATAAATGACTACACTGCAGGACAGTGGAGAATCAGGGCCCTTGCCTTTACACAGATATATGATTCTCTTGTTCCATTTAAGTCTTGTATTTTATGTGCTAGAACCTCATTATCAAATCACAATTAACACAGCCAGTCAAGTAGCAATACATGGAGGAACAGAGGGTGATCATTTGGAGAGGAGAACTCTTAAACACCAAGCTGGTATACACTGGATGTGTTTTGGGAGCAGCTGGGGGGAGAACGTTAGAGTAACAAGCCGGAAGCAAGAACTGTGTTTGATTTTGCAGTAGCAGCCAAGCCAGGCTTTTCAGATCTGCATGCAGATAGCTTCACCATTCACAGAAATTCTTTAACTATGAAAATATTTAACCACATAAATCACTTAACAGGACACTATCAGGTTAAAATTCATCTGTTTTTAGAGTGTTCTCATACATGTGACCAATTACAATTTAGTTTATTCAAAATGAAACAATATTAAAAATTAAATTTGCTATTTGCTCTTTCTGCTGTTTGTTTCCCTTGAGCATTCCCTCCATTTGGACAAGGAAAACAAACGAGTTACTTTGGTTTAGAATCAGTTTTTAGTCTTTTTCAGTGCCAGGTCCTTATTCACTAGCACAAGGCTGTAATGGCTAAGTTGCAAATTGAGCTGGTTGGGAAAATTTCGACAAGACAGTTTTTTGGTTTTTTTTGTCAGAAAATGCCAATTAGTTGATACTAAAACTTTTCATGGGAATGTTCCAGTTTCAATGAACTTTCCTCAAGAAAGGTTTCTCAGATTCTCTGGGACACTCAGATACAAGTCCCTGCCTGAACCAGGCAGAGCAAGGACTACAAACCTGGGTCTCCTACATCCCAGGTGAGTGCCCTAGCCACCAGACTATTGGCTATTCTGCGGCGGGGCGGTTTCTGTCCATCTCTTTTTTCTTATCCCATTGCATAACAGGACAATATCTGAAATCTCAAAAATGTCCATAGGACAGGAAAAACCCAACATCTTCCACCTAGTTCTATTGCAAATACTTCATAGAGATGTTCATTTATTTGTTTAATAAAACATGTTTCAGTTTGGGAGTTGGTGGAGTTCTGTATTTGTTGGTGGTGATGGTCTGTGGGTTTTTTGTTTTTGTAAACAAGAAGAGTGTTTCTACTGTCGTCAGCTTTTCAAAAAGCTTTTCTAAAAACAACTCCCCCTCACTATTTGGGCCAAACTTGACTTGACAGTGTCTTTAAAATTAGAGCACCTTTATAATCCCGCTCGTGTTGCCAACTCCACATAGCAGGAAGTCATCAGAGAAACCCTGAAAAGTCCCTAGATGTCACTATTTAAGCTTTCAAAATGTGTCAGAAACCTTTGACTTTGCCCAGGTTTTCCTGGTCTCATGGATGGTCACTTAGAGCAGCTGTCAGTGGGTGGCCAGGAAGGTAACCTATATGAGGAAACATTTCAGACAGCTGCAGTAAGAAGTATCCATCTCACCTGAGGGGAATATCTCTCCCCTGAATGAGTGAGTGGAGCTCAGGGGCAATATTTGAGTGAGGGAGTCTCTACCCCATGGTGTGCCGGGTGAGCCAGGGCAGGGTCTGTGGGAGGGGCAGGGCAAGGTCCGTGTGAGAGAGTCTCCCCCCAGTAAGGAGCAGGGACAGGGTCTCTGAGGGAGTATCCCAGGGAAAGGGGCTGGATGCACTCACTGGAAGGCCATGCCCACAAGGCGCTGGTTCTCCCAGTGCTTGGGAGGTGGCAGCTGAGTCTGGCGGTGCACCCAGTCAATTTGCCCCACGCCAACAGCCTTGCCAGGTATGACTGGGAGAAGGCTGAGCTGTTCACCCGCTGGAGTGTGCGGCGACTCCAGGCCAGGCTGCATCAGCGGTTCAAAGTCTCTGCTGCTCGACACCTGCTGCTGCTCAGGACTCCCACAGCTTAGCAGGTTTGCTCTCGCTGGTCTGGAGACCACCATGCCCCACTCAGGGCTGAGAGCCGCCAGCAGGATCGTGTAGTTAGAAGAGCATGGAATAAATTTTATTATGATTTTGTGACTATATAAACTGGTGACTTCTTTCTCTGAGTATCACTGTAATTGGCCATGAAAGTCACACTGTTTGCTTTCATACTTATTTCTTCGCTAGGGAAACCAAAAAGTAGCTACATCTACCAACAAAATCGCTAAGTTGGCTCCATGCCAGGATGGTCACTTTCCTCTCCCTCCCCTTTTATTCATCCCTTTTGAGACAAACCTTACGATCAGGCCAGTTGTACTTTTCAAACACAGATTCGTAATCCTCCACTGCTCCATCTGTGATCAGCATGATGGCTTGGTTACACAAGCCTCCTTGCCCAGCCTCTCTGAACTAGAAATGGAGAGGAACAGCAGCATTAGTATTCTCAGCATTGCCCTCATTTTTATTGCTGTACATTTATTTGTAACAGGCCAAATCCTGAGTTCCTTACTGAATTCTTACCCCGGCAAAACTCACTGTGACTTCATAGGGCGTTTTTGCCAAGTGAGGACTGAGTTCTGGTGCTCTCTCTATTTTTTATTTACTCAGCATCTATCACTAGGCTGTACCCAGGTGCTTTACAACGGTTGTTCTCAACCTTTCCAGACTGTTGTACCCCTTTCAGAAGTCTGATTTGTCTTGTGTACTCCAAGTTTCATCTCAGTTAAAAACTATTTGCTTACAAAATCAGACATAAAAATACAAAAGTGTCACAGCACCCTGTTACTGAAAATTGCTTATTTTTTCATTTTTACCATATAATTATAAAATAAATTGACTGGAATATAAATATTGTACTTACATTTCAGTGTATAACATATAGAGCAGTATAAACAAGTCATTGTCTATAAAATTTTAGTTTGTACGGACTTCACTAGTGTTTTTTATGTAGCCTATTGTAAAACTAGGCAAAGATCTAGATGAGTTGATATACCCCCCTGGAAGACCTTTGTGTACCCCCAAGATACGCATACCCCTGGTTGAGAAACACTGCTTTACAAAAGTTAAAATAACAAGAAAAAAAGAGTGCTGGGCACCATGGGCCTTATTCCCTCCGTGTTGTCATGTATGCTTGTAATACACAAGCGTCGAGTGGGTGATGTGTGGTAGCAATTAGCATTCACTTTGTACAGCTCCAAATGTGTACAAAAGGTGCAAGCTAGTGGACAATCAGGCTCAGTGTCTCAGACAAAGCCAATCACTCCACCAAAGGACAAAAGAAACAGAAGAGAAGGTAAACAAGGACAAAATAGTCAAAGGTGAACCAAATGGAAAGGCCATAAACTGAGCATAGCAGAGGACCTGGTGTGTGTCAATAAGTGATATTTAATATGGAGTATAATTATGCTAAGTCTGAGATAAGGAAGTCTACAAGCTATATTTCCAAAGGCAGACAAAGAGATATGGAGTGGGTGTCCCCAAAGGACAGGCTGGGAAACTGCCTGCTTAGCCAGGAAGATAAACTTTTGAAAGCTGGTTAACTATTGTGTTCTACCTAGTTGTGGTTGGGGGGCAATCTAGTGTGATAATAAGACAAAGCCAAAAGATAAACAGTTTTCGTGAGAGACACTGGATGTAATAACGAACTCTGAAAAACCCTTTTAACCATCAAAGCACTCGACCCACAGCCACAATTTGAAAAACAGTCTTGAGAGGCTTCTCTATATTAGGAAACAGGTCGAGGTTATGTTAGAGTTAGCAAATATGGACTTACCCTCAAGTGTTTTTCCCTAACGAAGACAAACCCTAAAAGGAAAAACCCAGGAAGACAAGGGAGGGGAATGAATTGCTGGCAACTGGCCTCTGATGAAAGAAAGTTGGGGAGTGGGACATTCCTGTCTAGGAATGTAATGTATTTCCTTCAGTTGTTCTGTGACTAAGACGAGAGCTCCTTATCTGGTGTATTTTATGAGAAGTTGAAATCTAGATATAGGTTCTTCACGTTATTTCTTTTTGATTTGCTACAATTTTCTTTCTATTTTCAATACAATGTTTTAGGCTGGTTTGGGTAGTTTCTCTCAGGCTGTACTTGTGGTCCATAATCTCTAAAGGTTGCTCCACACACCGTTTTGTACCAATGTAACTACATTTGTTTAGAAACCGATACAGTCAATTCCCCTAGTATGGATGCAGTTATACTGGTCTGAAAGCGCCTATACTGGTAGACCTTAGTTTTGTCTATTCAGGAGACTAGCTATACCAATACAAACAATCTGCATCTGCACTAGGGAGGTTTTACTTCTTTAACTATACCAATACAGCTAGAGTGTACAAAAACTGTGAGTAGACCAGCCTGTAGTAGAGCAAAGAAAGGGGAAAGGATGTTTGATATTCTAACTTCACTCTGAGATCTCAGTCTAAAGGGCACAAGTGTCTTCTCACATCAGGTGTTTTGTAAGGAGCAGTGGGCAGACGAACACAAAAAACAAGCATAAGGACTAAAGGGGAAATGTGTATTGAAGGGGCTGGGGGGCAAGATTATAGGTGACACTGAGCTCTAAGATAGCTATAGAGAGATTTTGGCAAATGTCCTCAGGACAATGACCACTTCTCCAGCTATGTCCCTCCAAGGCAAATGGAGTCAAGACAATTAATAATTTGATATAGTATCAGCAAGACTTTGAATTTAATCTGTTGATTATCAGCAACCAGTGCAGACTGCAGGAGCTTTACCTACATCAAGGAGTAAAAATGAACAGCTACTTGGCTGCAATTTCTTGATCAATTTCAAGGAGCTCCTCCTCCTCTTACAAATACACCATTGTTACGATTGTAGCAATGGAAGGTCTGACCATTGAGAAGGTTACACAAGCTCATATAGATCAAAAATGTAAAGGGAGGAAGACATGATAGCCAGCGCTGGATTTCCAATTAAGCACAGGAGGCACGTGCCTAGGGGTGCTGGTATTCTAAGATGGAGCCTAAACAGTGGTGGATTACTGCACAGGCCAATGGGGCCCCTCCCCAGTGACCCCAGCCAATTAGGGGTCCCCACACAAGTGCCGGAACTCAGGCCCCACCCCATGTTCCTCCTCTTCTTCCTGCAGCCCCATCCCCTGGCCAGGCCGGAAGCCAGAGTCCAGGGGTAGGCATATTCCCCCCACCTAGAGCTTACTGAGCAGGTCGCCCCAGCCCCTCTTGTACAGGAGCATTTTAGCAATCAGCCAGGTGTCTAAGCTACTGCCAATTATTGGGATGGACTATCAATTATCTGCTTGCTACTTTTAGCCATTTTCAGGCCTTTGCAGGAACTTAGCATAAAACTAGGCAAACTGGGAGAGGGGGTAGTAGACAGTGAACATATGACGTGAGCCTGACTCTCTCTCTGAATATGCTGGGACAGATGTCTGTGAAAAACAGGAAGTCTGGATATATTTTAAAACTGGAGCTATGGGGAAATTATTGCTAGACTAGTAGCTAAAAACTGCTTGCTTAACCATTTTTGAGTGACATCTGTCATTTTTGCTTCTGCCCAGTGATTGATCTGTTTGATCAGCTATGTAACATTTTTCTTGATTGACGTGTCTCTGTAACTTTTGGGGTGTAAGAGGGAGCTAGCAAGTCTAAGTCAGTGGATCACTTCGTGGACACATTGAAAGATCTCCAAGTGCAGATGGAAGGCTTGGCCATCTGGAAATCTGTGACTGATTCATTCAAAGACTGCTCAAAGACTGCCGTTTGGGGGTAATATTAAGTTTTGGGGTACTCTAATCACCTGTTGGTTTGTGTTGCTTAAGACTGATAAGTGGAGACAGTGGTGAAGATAATTCCAAAGGGGATTGCTGGGCACTATAGAAGTAAAGTTTTTAAATCATAAGCATTTGGTTCTAAGTCGTCTTTTGCTTGCCATATAACAGGCAGATAGACTGTGTTTCCTTGGTGTATGACCTGATACTGACTTGCAGAGACTAAAAGTTACTGGGTTAAGGAACCCTGGGTAACACTCTCCCCGTGTGGAGCTGACCCGGACAGTACCTCTCTCCCATCGCCCGCCCCACAGTGCAGAAAACACAAAGGTCAGTTGTAGGCAGGGGGGCACTGACGATGCTGTACCTAGCGGTGTGAAAGGTGTAAATCTGGCCCTGAGGATAGCTCTGTATTAGAGATAAATGAGAGGCAAGCAACTGCATGAAACACAGCATGTGTAGGAGACTAAGGTTGACTCAGGCGGTATCACACATGATGTAATGGCGTTAAAATAAAGCAGCAATGTCCAATGGAATTAAAGCTAGAGAGGCGAAAGAACTAGCAAAGGTGTATCTGGTGCACCAGCAATGATGCTTGAGACCTAACAGAGAACAAATGAGATCTCAAAAGAATCAACATAAACCGGTTTTCAAAGGAGGACGGAAAACTGATCAGTAAGTTGAGCTTCAATAGCTGGCAAATTATTAGAACGATTAATAATACAGTTAATTTGTGAGCACCAAGAAACACAAACAATCAGAAACAAATCACAGGTTACTTGCTGAATGAAATGCAATGGACACAGCATACCATAACTTCAGTAACTTATTTAATATCTTGTCGTGATATTTAGCTAGAGAATGTGGAGGAATGTGGCTGAAATAGAGAAATATGATAGATACACTGATAAACTGACCACGGAAGGCCAAATTCAGACAAATGCAAGTTTGCTATCTTCTGTATGCAGGTGTAACTCCCAGGAAAGTTTCTGAGTCAAATTCAATTATGAAATAAACAGTGGAGCAAACTGCAAAGAAGAGGTAACATGCATTGATTTGGCATT
Organism: Emydura macquarii macquarii; assembly: GCF_026122565.2. Lineage (NCBI taxonomy): Eukaryota > Metazoa > Chordata > Testudines > Chelidae > Emydura > Emydura macquarii. The sequence continues at coordinate 10,297,560 of NW_027133667.1, forward strand.
CAGTGGAAGATGTTCTGATTTAGTTACACTGGTATAAAGGCAGAAGAATACCTTTGAGAATACCGTGCCTGTCTGGCCTATAGTGGGGAAAGTCTTCCCTAGTGTTCAGAGCAGCGAGTGGAGTTAGGATCATGGCCAGAAGTCACATCAAAGATCAAGCCAGAGTCAGCAACTTGGGTCACGGTGAGGAACCAGGAACAAGGTGTGGTACCAGAAACAGGGAGCAAGACAAAGCAGCATGGACAAGGAGTAGGAATCTGGGAAGGAGGCCAGGACTTTGTCCCAGGGAGGTCTGGGCAGCTATAGGCCTATCAAGTAGCTGCTCAGACAAGGGGTGGGACAGGAACAGGAAGCTTTATACCCAGTGGAGTCCAATCAGCAGTTTGCTGCTAGTCATCTGACTTCTCTGTAGCCTCTGGTGGTGAGGTATTAGCGCAGTTCCCTCATCTCCCTTGGAGTATGGTGGCACAGAGGATAAAAGCTCTTGCTTAATAGACCTGGGTTTGAGACCCGAGGTGCCTGATTCTGCTGTCTCATGCTGGAGTAGAGCAGGAGTCACATAAATGAAATCCTGGTGTTACCTCCGATTTCCATGAGCATGAAATCAGCATCTGACCCACTGAGGGTAATTTGCACAACAGGGGTCAGATCCTCAGCTGGTGTAGGTCAGCACAGTCCTATTAAATTGAATGGAGTCACAACATTTTACACCTGCTGAGGTCCTTGGCCATATGGGCACAAAAAGGGGCATGAAATAGAAGGGAATGGGATAAAGCAGACTCCCTCCCACTAACTAACATTGTACCATGCTCAATATTTCCACACCCAGCTCTGTAAATGATCACTAGAGATGTATTCCCACCTAATGGTTTTAGGAGTAAATCACTGCTGCTTCCCTTATCCTTTAGATCATCATCTTCCCATAAAGCATCATCTTGTAATTGCCATTGTATCATCATCTGAATGACAACACCAGATTACCATTTTCACACAACAGCTACAATCACAATTAGCTCCAGTACCACCACCACATCATCTCAGCTACTGCCAATACCATCACTGGGCAGGATTCTGACCACACTTGTGCTATAGAGTAAATCAGGAACAGCTCCACTAAAGCCAATGGAGTTACGCTGGTGTAAAAGTAGTATGAATGGAAAATCAGGCCAAATATGTCAATACCTCTAGCAAGGTACAGTTAACATTAATAACACCATATTGTTAGCATCATTTTTATCATCACCAAGAGTGTCAGTATCCTTTGTAGTACTACAGGCCTGCAGGCGAGGTTAGAAGAGTGGGTTACACCGGGATCTGGTACTCTTCTTTATTTCTTTTCTTTTTTTTTTTTAATTTCCTTCAGCAATCCTTAAGGAACAAAGCTGAGTCATGCTTTTGTGTCACGACTATTGAGGTCCCAGTTGCTCACATAATGTGATGAATCCTACATGATTGACATGGGCATAGTAGGTGATTGGAATTCCTTGGATGAGTGTTGCTGTTTTATTTTACATGTACAATGAATCATTGTATTGGTATTTGGAAAATTAAACACAAAAATAAACTGAAGTAAAAAACAGTCTAATACCTTAATCATAATGACATTTACCGTTGCTCACTAATACCCTTCATTATCAGAATTATTGCCATCATCTTGTCATTTATATGATCATCGCTGTAGTGGCGGTTTATGTCAGTACAACCAGCATCATATCACCAGTATCATTATATTCATTCTAAACACTACCACACTCACAGCTATTGAAATCACAATCACCACTACTAGCTTCTTCAATGTAACCCTCAGTATCACAATCAGCACTGTGAGCTTCTGTATGCTATTTGATATGATCATGGGTTCAATATCACAATGGGCCTGATTCTGAGTGTGCTTTCACTGGTTTAACTCCACTGACTTCAGTAGTGTTACTCCTGATTAACACTGGTGTACATAGATCTGAATTAGGTCCCATTAGTCTCCCAGACAACATGAGATGTGACAACAGGAGAAAATAAGGATGAGATTTTCAAAAACACTTAGAGTTGGCCTAACTCTCTTCCCATTTCAGTCACAGAGGGATTTTTACCAGAGTAACTGAATTTGGCCCATTGAATACAGTCAGTTTAATTATATTATTTCAAGCCTTTTTATTAAACAGCTCACTCTCTCTGTCCCCCCTCTCCCTCCTCCTGTCACTTGGCTAGCAGTCAATCAATCATTCACTTTCAGGCACTGATGAATTGGCACAGCACTGAAATATGAAAGAAGAGGGTCTGATTAAATTGAATGAATTGAGCATCAGCACCGGACATAATTGTGGACATTTCAAGGCCCTGATCTATGCGGTCACCTTTCCCTGTGGAAGCTGCAGGGCCTATTTATAGCAAATGGCTCTATGCTATGTCAGCTATCCACTTTCCTTTGTCATGGCAATTCCATCTTTATTACTAGCCTCATCAAGAGCAATAACTGGTTTGAGCATTTTAAATAAATTAACAAACAAATAGCTCTCTAAAGTTAGATTGCCCAAGTTCATCATCATCACCACCGTCCATGTCATAGCCATAGCCAGCATGCTCATCAGCAGCTTTTGGCCCTGTCATAAAATGTTCATGTCACTGCACGAGGAGAATTCCCCTCCGACACGATGTCAGCTGTAGAATGCCATGGGACGCTGGGAAGAAGGGTGGGGGGAGGAGTGAGCATGCTTTCTAACACCCTTGACACAAAAAGCTCTTACCTCCCTCAGGACTTTGAAGGATTCCAGCAGGGCTTTATTCACAGTCCCCACTCCTTTTGCCTGCAGTTCATCCACCAACTGCTTAAAGTGCTAGTAAGAAGTGAGAAACACGCAGCAGATATGAGATGTGGACAGAAGGAAGGCAGAACTCTCAGGGCAGGGGACAGAATGGTAACACAGGGACAAAGAAACACTGTATTTCATGGCATAAGACTACTCAAGATGGCTGGGCAATCTGCCGCTATGGCGGATGCTGATGCAAAAGTGAATAGGCTACTCCAATAACAGTTCCATCACAGGGCACTCATGTTCACATATGTGCTGTACTATAGGCTGCTGCACAGCATGTTCATAAATAACTGCCAGAAATAGCAGCCACCTCTCTTCGAAGATTTATCCTTTGCTGAGGGTGAACAACAGTTGAATTTGGGAAGAAATGTGCAGGGATAATGTTAATTGTGAACTATAGGGACAATGTGAGTATGAGCCACCTCCATAAGACTGAGAAAGAGCGAGAAACAAGGAAGATGTAATCAGCGCTAAAAATACACCTCAGCCAGGAGGGAGGTGCATCTTGTAGCAGTCAGAGGCACAATGATCACCTCAGGGCTGCAGCTGCTCATCACTCACAGATCAGAAAAGCAGCTATCCGAAAAGCATGCTGGAAAAGTGCCCTATGAAAGGGTGAACCTCAACTGCAGAGTTTATTGATGACCAGACATTTACTGGGAAAGGGCTGAATTCTCACCTTTCCGAGGGCCAAGGATAAGGATGGAAGGTCTGAGATTTTAGAAATGGCCATGCCATGCTCTTGAGAGTTATGTGCTTTTGTTTCTTATGACAGGATGGGAAAGATTGTATGCTCTGGCTAGTTTGTACTGCTCCAGAGACGCAAATCATTTGTAAACATGGCTTAACCTGCCAGCTTCACTGAGTTTACACCTGCTTTGCATTCCCAGAGAGATGCAAAGCAGCCAGTGTGTTGCAGTGAATCTGGCTCTAGCTTTCAGAAATAAAAATCCACATGTTTTTGAGACATCAGCTGTTTCCTATCCTTGGAGTTTCCCACCAAAGCATCACAGTCCCATTAATCTAACTACAATAACTACAATAAGAGAGCTGTCCCAACAACACCTCTGAGTCTGGTACTCACCTCTCTGTTATCTCTGTCTGCTTGGACCAGGATGCCCTTAAAACAGGGTTCAACATAATGAACATAATCATTGTACTGAAAAGAGAACATTAAAAGACTAGGGTTAGTGGTAAAAGGAAACTCTTGAAAGTAAGATTCGTAAAAGGACATTTATATGGATAAAAACAGCATCTATTTTACAGTTACACGTTTTTATTTATCTCTTTATTTAGAATTTTATTGTGCCAATTTCATACTCTAGGCACATTACACTTCTAAAAATCCTGAGTTTTTAAGTAATACATTAAAAAAATTGTAGGTTGTTGCCAGATTAAATCTAGGCATACCTAGATGCAGGGTTAATACTCTATTATTAACAGAGTTCCAACAATCTTCTCCAGATGCTAATAGCTGTTAAATAGACTAACTTAACAGCATCACTTAAATTCACTTAAATTCTCAGGGTACAATACACAAAGGAACATATATTACATACATCTCTTTAAAAATCTAACATATAAAACTTTCCCAGCTTAGTATGATTTCCCTTTATTTCTGAATCAACAATGTTCACTTCTCCATCTATCCATCCAGGTTCTTATATGATTCCCATCAGTGGACTAGTTTAGCAACCTAAACAGATAACAATGAGCTTTCACTTCCTTCCCTACCAGCAGGGGTCAGGCCCAAGGATTTTGGTGTTTTGTTCCCTTAAATCTATAGGAATGCAGGTATGATTATGGGAAATCCTGGGCAAAGAGGTGGGGTTTGTATTTAGCTCTCAAAGGGAAGAGATTAGCACTCATTCTCTTTTTCTCTCTCTGCCATTGAGTTCCACAGTCCTGGTCCTATGCAAGTTCTGTCTTCTGTGGTCACAAGCCACACCTGTCTTGGTCTACTATCTTATTATTCCAATGGAATATAGCTGTCATGGTCACATAGAGGGAGAGATAGTCTTTTGGGTAGCCAGGCTTTGAAAATCAGGAGGGTGACCTTTTACTGGACTCTGTCTATGGGAAGCCAGTGCAGAGATTGGTGCATCAGGGTGATCCCAGCCAGAACATAAAGAAATTAATATCACTGTTCGTAAGAAAAGTGCTGTCTTTCTTGACCACAAGTAGTCAGGATTTTGCTTTTATATCTCACGCAAAAGATGGCAGCACAATACCTGCTAGCACCAGGCTGGAATATTACTGACTCAGAGGAAGACAGCCCCAAATCAAATCACCACCATCACTTCCTGAAGCACCAAGTGCTCCCATCCCTGTACCAACTCAATCCCTCTGGATTTAGTCTGTGCAATCTGAAAGGATCACTGATATAATTGCAGACTGAGTTCTTGTATCATTACTAAAGTTTTGTCTCAACAAGAAAAGAAACCAAACAAGGAAAAAGAATGAACTAGCTCTCACTGTCAATCGCAGGGTGAATGAGGAATTAGCATCTGCCCTGCTGGTCACTCACCAAAGTACTTGCAACTGACTTCTCATAGCTGATTTGTTTTTATTTCCCACTACCGTTTAGCTCTAGAGATAACTGCTGTAGTGATATTATTGTTATCCCTGTATGGTTTGCTTAGTGGGGCAGAAGGACAGGCATGACTCACAGGGTGAGTTGTTTTATATTTGGAATGGGCTACACTTACCGCAATAATATTGACAAAGTCATTTTCCCCCAAGGTGTCCAAAATGGTGATGATGGTGTGTTTGGCGATGGTCATCAGCAGACCCTTCATGCTCCCACTGATGTCCACCACGATTATAATGTCCTTGGGTGAGGTGGCTGCCTGGATGTACCTTTATAGGAATGGGAGAGTGGAGAAGCTGGTACAACGTAAGGAAGAATTCTAGGCATACCATTGGCCATATCAGGTCCTTGATATGATTCTAGACCCAAGATAACATGCAGGTCTGGGGCAGTTATCTGGCAATGTCAGGCTTGGGAATGTACCCTTTATCCCTTGCAGGATGTACCATTCATATAAATATGACTGGGCTGTCCTGCTGTCTAACAGTAGTGCTCTCCTGGACCTGGGTTCTTGTTTATTGGGGGTGGCAAAGACTGGGAGTGCTGCAGAGGGGATACGCTCAGACATAGCTGACAGAGGGAACTTGGTGTTATTTAACAGCCATCCCTGCTACTGAGATGACTGATTCAAAGCGTGGAATTGATGGACTCTGAACAGTCCCAACCCATTGGCTGCAGTGCCATACAGTGGAGTGGATAAAGAAGGGAGTCACTCACAGTGATTCCTTATGTGAGGTTAGATCCCCAGATGGAGGGAAAGGTGCTGGAAGGGGATGGACAACTCTCTCTAAACTGGTATGATACAATGTGAGTTGCATAAACACTAATTTATCTATCCCCTTTCTCTCCCAGGAGCAGTGTGCGACAGAAGCTCTGATTAGACTCCGCACTGGAGACACTGGACTGAGAAGACTACACTCACTATTCAGATCCCACATTAGGGAGGAGGTGGACAAAAATCAGGACCGGGGTAAATCAGAGTTTCAAAAGAAGAGGAAAAAAAGAGGGCGAGAGAGAAAGAAAAAGATGATGGGGCCTAATCTCTCACCAGCCTCGATTCCTGCAGTCGAAGGAGATGACTCCATTCTCATCTGGCATCCACTTTATCCCTGAACAGAGCAGCAAAAGGAGGACTCAATAGCTTAATCATACAGGAAAACAGGCTTCCACCCCCACTCAGCAGGCACCAGACATTCAATTACCCTTAGCTGAGACCTCACTATTTCAGTTCACAGGGTCATGTGACTCCCACAACCAAAAGCAGAGCTCCAGCAGTTATAGCAGCAGCCACATTGGATAAATACACACACAGCTTTCCTAACTTTGCACATTCCCTTGAATGTGTTGGTTAATTTCTACACAAACTGTAACTGGGCTGCACCCAGTGCTCCTGTGAACGCTTAAAATGGGAGGAGAGATGCATTTACTTTCATCTTTATACCATTATTACGCAGCTTTCTCCAATATCTGCAGTGTTGCTGATTCTTGTGATTTTTTTGTGAGTAACATGATTTTGGCTGAAGTTGAAGCTAGTTTGGCGAGGACATGAAAAACGCCAATCTCTAGCAGATGGAGGCCTCTGGTTGGCTGCTTGCCCTTATATGCCTGCCTCGTGGGGCTGAGCAACCAAATAGAGCTGCTACGGGAAGAGCTCTTCTCCCTTCCCCTCTCCTCAGCAACCCAAAGCCATCTCTCAGAAGGGGATAATGGAGCTAAACAGTTCAGCAGTTCAGAGTGGCCCACTCTCTCCCCTCAACCTGAAAGCCCCCCCCCCCCCCCACTGCAGCATCTACCCCCCAAACATGGGAGGGGGGGGTGAAGAACCCCAGAAGGAGCAGAGCAGCACTGGACCAGGACAGAGTTAATTGCTGGGCAGTTTGGGGGTGAGAGTTCCTTCTCCTTACCCAATACATATGGGAAAGTGGGCAGCACTGATTGTGTGTGTCTCTCTCTCTCTCTCTCACACACACACACACACACACACACACACACACACACACACACACACACACACACACACACACACACACACACACACACACACACACACACACACACACACACACACACACACACACACACACACACACACACACACTGGTGGGCAGGGGAAGTTCAAACAAATCAAAAGACAGATCAAACACACAATATAATCTTTTAGGAAAAAAACCAGATTTTTTTGGCCACACTCATGATTTTTGGGGGTCTGACTGATGATATTTGATCTCTTGCGGTTGGCAATATTGTATCTTTTTTCCTACAGACTGGCTGAGAACCTTAAAAAGTAGATGGAGAGATCAGAATGTGGCCCAGATTGAGTACTAAAGGCTTTATCATGGCTTTATGAGGGCAGACTACACTACAGCATGCAGTCTGACTGAAGAGCATACAGGCAAGCAGAATACCTTTGGTGTGACAGGTGCAACACACTGGCTGTGTTGTTTCCCTGTATGGTAGCTAGTGGCTAGAGAATAAGAGTCTTCTACTGCCACCAATGTTACTCTTTTAGTTCAAGTGGTAGAATAATGTGCTTTTGGTGCACACCATCCCACTTCAATCAGCTCAGGCTATCTGTGGTGTGTTGGTTATTTCCAAGTTGTCTCCCTTTTGGGGAATCCAACCCCAGTCCCATATGTAATCCATACTTAACATTTTACAGTGGAAGGCAGTGATCCCCTTCTCTCTACGCTTCCCAGAATCAATGTATCAATGTGTTCCCTTCCCTGGCATATTTATAGACTCATACGCTTTAAGGTCAGAAGGGACCACATTATGATCATCTAGTCGGACTTCCTGCACAATGCAGGCCACAGAACCTCACCCACCCATTCCTGTAATAGACCTCTAACCTATGACTGAGTTACTGAAGTCTTCAAATAATGGTTTAAGCCCTTCAAGATACAGAGAACTCATAGTGACCAGTGCACCATGCTGCAGAGGAAGGCGAAAACCCCCAGGGTCTCTGCCAATCTGCCCTGGGGGAAAATTCCTTCCTGACCCCAAATATGGTGATCAGCTAAACCCTGAGCATGTGGGCAAGACTCACCAGCCACATACCCAAAAGAATTCTCTGTACCTCAGAACCGACCCCATCTAACATCCCATCACAGGCCACTGGGCATATTTACTGCTAGTAGTCAGAGATCTAATTGCCAAATTATGGAGGGGATGGTATGATGGGACAACCTAAACTGATCAGTCTTGAAGCTAGATTTTTTGCCCTCACTGCTCCCCTTAGAAGGTTGTTCCAGAACTTCATCCTCTGATGGTTAGAAACTTTAATCTAATTTCAAGTTTAAACTTCCTGATGGCCAGTTTATATCTATTTGTTTTTGTGTCCGCATTGGTGCTAAACTTAAGTAATTCCTCTCCCTCCCTGGTATTTCTCTCTCTGATGTATTTATGGAGAGCAATCATATCCCTCTGAGCCTTCTTTTGTTAGGCTAAACAAGACAAGTTCTTTGGGCCTCCTCTCATAAGACAAGTTTTCCATTCCTAGTAGCCCTTCTCTGCACCTGTTCCAGTTTGAATTCATCTTTTTTAAACATGGGAGACCAGAATTGCACACAGTATTCCAGATGACGTCTCACCAGTGCCTTGTATAATGGTACTAACACCTCCCTTTCTCTACTGGAAATACCTCACCTGATGCATTTTAGGACCGCATTAGCTTTTTTTCATGGCCACATCACATTGATGGCTCATAGTCATCCTGTGATCAACCAATATGCCCAGGTCCTTCTCCTCGGTCACTTCCAACTGACAGCTTATAGCAAAAATTCTTGGTATTAGTCCCTAAATGCAGGACACCTTGCACTTTTCACTTAAATTTCATCCTATTTCTATTACTCCAGTTTACAAGGTCATCCATTCTTGTATGATATCCTGGCCCTTCTTTGTATTAGCAATACCTCCCAACTTTGTGTCATCCACAAACTTTATTAGCACACTCCCACTTTTCGTGCCAAGGTCAGTAATAAAAAGCTTAAATAAGATTGGTCTCAAGACCGATCCCTGAGGAACTCCACTAGTAACCTTTCAGTATGACCAATTGTAGTCTCCCCTTTAACCAGTTCCTTATCCACTTTTCAATTTTAATATTAATCCCCATCTTTTCGAATTTAACTAATAATTCCCCATGTGGAACTGTATCAAATGTCTTAATGAAATCTAAGTAAATTAGATCCACTATATTCCCTTTGTCTAAAAAATATTATAGTTTCAAAAAAGGAGATCAGATTGGTCAAGCACGATCTACCTTTTGTAAAACCATGCTGTATTTTGTCCCAATTACCACTAACCTCAATGTCCTTTTATTTTCTCTTTCAAAATTTTTTCCAGCACCTTGCATAATACGGAGGACAAACTAACAGGCCTGTAATTACCCGGCTCACCTTTTTTTCCTTTCTTAAAAATAGGAATTATGATAGCAATTCTCCAGTCATACGGTACAACCCCTGAGTTTACAGATTCATTAAAAATCCTTGCTAATGGGTTTGCAATTTCATGTACTAGTTCCTTTAATATTCTTGGATGGAGATTATCCGGGGCCCCCGATTTAGTCCCATCAAGCTGTTCGAGTTTGGCTTCTACCTCGGATGTGGTAATTCCTACCTCTATATCCTCATTCCCATTAGCCACCCTGCCATTATCCCTCAATAGCTCTTCATTAGCCTCATTAAAAACTGAAGCAAAGTATTTGTTTAGATATTAGGCCATGCCTAAATTATCCTTCACCTCCACTCCATCCTCAGTGCTTAGCAGTCCCATTTCTTCTTTCTTTGTTTTCTTTCTATTTATATGGCTATAGAACCTATCACTATTTTAATTCCCTTTGCAAAGTCCAACTCTACTTGGCTTTTGGCATTTCTCACTTTATCTCTACATGTTCTGACCTCCAGGAGGTAGCTTTCCTTGCTGATCCCACCCATCTTCCACTCCTTGTAGGCTTTTTGCTTTCTCTTAATCACCTGTCTGAGATGCTTACTCATCCAATTTGGTCTACAACTCTTGCCTATGAATTTTTTCCCCTTCCTTCTTCTATGAAGTCGTCACTACTCACCAATACCAAATCTAAAATAGCATTCCCTCTTGTTGGTTCAGCAACTATTCGGTGAAAGAACCTGTCAGCTGTCAGGTCCAGGAAAAACTGGGCCCTACTATTATTAATAGCACTTGTCCTCCAGTTTTGACCTCATTTTCAGACAAAGGGCTGGGAAGGTCTGAGCATCTTTACCTGGGTAAAGTCTGAAGAATCCTGTGGAGCTGCCAAAGTACTGCCAGGTCAGTGTTGGGTCTCTTTCAAAATTGTCCACAAAAATAGGATTCAAGGCTTCTGACATGTAAACTCCATTCAATATGGCAGGGTCTATGGGAAAAGGAGGAGCCAGGAAACATGAGTAGAGAGGAAGAAAGGGTGCAACAGGGGAAAAAAGCACAGTATAGAGGAGCATGGTGGGAACAAAGAGAAAGACCCAGAGAGTGTAGAGCCTGTACACATAGTGATTCTTCATGGTCTGAACACAATTACAACATGTATTCCTCATTATTGTCACTCCCTTCATGACAACAAATATCCTATTGAAACTAGCTTAAAAACAAACATTGCAAGAGGAATTTTCTTCACCATTCAAGCAAATCCTGGAATGTAAATCACCACTAGCAATCACAAGTTAACTCTGCTTAGTCACACATTTTCTTTCCTCTTCTGGAGTTTATCTGCCCAGGCTGATTACATCATGTTAGAATAGGATCTTGAGAGATTATGTTAATTAACACAATGTTAAATATAATGTAATGTTCAGTATAGACAGGGATTGCTGTGTTATCTCATCATACTAGCTGGCTGTGGTAGCTCAGCTAGCTGAAACAATATTAAACATGGCAGTCCCTTACAGTGAGTGTTTTATATTGTGCTAGTTACCAGGACTCCTCCAGTTATGTTCTAACACGATGCAATTACCCAGTGTAAACAAGACCCTAGATTTAAAAGTCCTCTCTCTTTCTCTTATTACTCTCTCTTTTTATATCTCATTCCTGGTATTTTTTCATTCCATTTCTCTCTCTCCTCTTCTCCCCCAAGGCCTGACCTCTGATTCCTGACTTGTGATCTCATCTACATCTGAAGATTTACATGAGACATCTGAGATGGACACGAGATAGGTTGTAGTGGTATCTAGTCCAGCACCATAGAGGATCAAGTGGAGCAGCAGCAACAGGATAACGGAAGCTTTGATCAAAACCCTCTTTCTGCAATAAAACCCTCCTAAACTTTTCAACTTTGCAATGGTGAATATAATTTCTAAATCTAACACTATAACAAATAACGACAGTGAAGCTTTAAAAGGGAATCATTGTAGGCCAAATAAATCATGGAAATCACAAGTGTTTGCAAATGAAGGGCTAGAATAGTGATACTCAGACTTCAGTGGTTCAGGAGCCAAATAAGCAATCAACATTACCCAAAAGAGCCACAGTCGTGTGAATTCACTATTTCATTTAATAAAATAATTATATGTAGTTCTCACAGCAAAATAACTGACCAACTATTATTATTTTATCGACTACAGTTGGCTAATAACATAGTAAAAGCATCCTGATTGGTGAAAACAGGGTTACTTACCAGTAACTGTTGTTCTTCGAGATGTGTTGCTCATATCCATTCCATTATAGGTGTGTGTGCGCCCTGTGCACAGATTCCCGGAACTTTTTTCCCTTAGCTAGCTCCGTAGGGTCGGCTCAGATGCCCCCTGGAGTACTGCGCTCATGCCGCGGTACATAGGGCGCCGCCAACCCTGCGGCCCCTCAGTCCCTTCTTTCTGCCGACTCCGACAGTGGGGACGGAGGGTGGGTGTGGAATGGATATGAGCAACACATCTCGAAGAACAACAGTTACTGGTAAGTAACCCTGTTTCTCTCTTCGACTGATTGCTCATATCCATTCCATTATAGGTGATTAAATAGCCATACCTTGGAGATGGGTAGGAGTCAATGGTGAGCTGCTCTCATCAGCACGGCTCTGCCGAATCCCGCATCCTCTCTCGCCTGCTGTACGATGGCGTAGTGGGACGTGAAGGTGTGGACCGATGACCAGGTCGCTGCTCTGCAGATGTCCTGCAGGGGCACTCCTCCCAGGAAGGCCGCAGATGAGGCCTGGGCTCTGGTTGAGTGTGCTGTCACAGCTCCTGGAAGCGGCACCTTCGCCTGCTCGTAGCAGGTTTTAATACAGGCAGTGATCCAGGTGGAGATGCGCTGGGTGGGGACAGGTGAGCCCTTCATCCGGTCCGCCACTGCCACGAACAACTGCATTGACTTCCGGAATGGCTTGGTCCGCTCGATGTAGAAGGTCAAGGCTCGTCTGACGTCCAGCGAGTGCCATCTCCACTCCTCCTCCGAACCGTGTGGTTTGGGAAAGAATACGGGGAGGAAGATATTCTGGGTATAGTGGAACTGAGACACCACCTAAGGCAGGAAGGCTGGGTGTGTCCTCAGTTGGACCTTATCTTTATAAAAGACCGTGTAGGGGGGCTCCGAGGTTAAAGCTCTGAGCTCGGAGACCCTCCTAGCCGATGTAATGGCCATCAGGAAGGCTACCTTCAAAGAGAGGATGAGCAGCAGGCATGTAGCCATGGGCTCAAAGGGGGGTCCTGTCAACATGGCGAGAACCAGGTTTGGATCCCAGGGAGGCACCGGGTCATGGACCTGGGAATACAGCCTCTCCACCCCTTTGAGGAACCTGACTGACATGGGGTGGGAGAACAGGGAACGCCCTTCCATCACCTGGTGAAAAGCTGAGATAGCTGCCAGGTGCACCTTCAGGGAAGCCAGTGCTAAATCCTGGAGCTTCAGGTGGAGCAGGTACTCCAAAATCACCTGTATGGGCGAGCCGGACGATGGGACACCCCAGGACTCTGCCCAACAGGTAAAACGCTTCCACTTGGCCCGGTACACAACCTGAGTGGAAGGTTTTCTGCTGCCCAGCAGAATCTGTTGGACCTGCGCTGAGCAGGCTCTCTCTCCCTCCGTCAGCCACAGAGTCTCCATGCCATCAGGAGGAGGGAGTCCAGGTCCGGGTGCAGCAGGCGACCCTGGTCCTGTGAGGACAGGTTGTAGCGCCTTGGGAGCGGGATCAGCATGTCGATGGACAGGTCGAACAGCATGCTGTACCAGTGCTGCAACGGCCAAGCTGGCGCGATCAGTATCATATCCGCTCTGTCCCTCTTGATTTTCAAGAGGACCTTGGGTAGGAGCGGAATGGGGGGAAACGCATATAAGAGTGTCCCCGTCCAGTCTAGAAGGAACGTGTCGGAGAGGGAGCCCGGCTCACGACCTCAGAGCGAGCGTAACCTCAGGCATTTCCTGTTCCAGGACGACGCAAACAGGTCCAGTTGGGGAACCCCCCACTTCCGGAAGATTGAAGTCACCACCTCCTGGTGAAGTGACCAGTCGTGGCGGGGTAAGAATGACCTGCTGAGGCGGTCCGCCTCGTCGTTCCTGACCCCTGGGAGGTGAGAGGCAGATATGTGAAAATTGTGCCTCATGACCAAGTCCCAAAGACGGGTAGCCTCCTGGCAAAGAGCCGAGGAGCACGCTCCACCCATCTGTTTATAAAAAACATGGCCACCGTGTTGTCTGTAAGGACCTGAACCATCCTGCCTCTCAGGAATTTGATGAAGACCTTGCAGGCCAAGCAGACTGCCCTGAGCTCTCTGACATTTATATGGAGAGCCCTCTTGTCTGGTGACCATAGTCCCTAGGTGCTCAGGTCCTTGCTGATGTGGGCCCCCCAACCCTCGTCTGAGGCGTCCATTATCAGAGTCACTGAGGGGGCCAAGTCTCTGAAGGGAACGCCTCTCAGAACCTCCCTGGGGTCCCTCCACCAGTCCAGGGAGGACAGTACCTGGGCGGGAACTGTGACCACCTTGTTCAGCCGGTGTCTGGCCGGTGCATAGACTGAGGCCAGCCACCCTTGGAGAGGCCTGAGCTTGAGGCGAGCCAGCCTCACCACATAATTACATGCCGCCATGTGTCCCAACAGCTGAAGGCAGCGCCTGGCTGTCGTTGTGGGGGACCTGTGCAGATCACCGATTATGGCGGTCATGGTCTTGAACCGAGTCTGAGGGAGGAAGGCTCTGGCCTGGGTGGCATCCAAGATGGCCCCTATGAACTCTATGTGCTGCACCGGGGTGAGGGTAGACTTCTGCTTGTTGATGAGCAGCCCCAGACTGGTGTATGTGGCGCAGGTAAGAGCCAGGCTGTTCCTCACATGGGCCCTGGACTTGCCCCGGATCAGCCAGTCGTCCAGGTAAGGGAATATCTGGACCCCTCTGTGGCACAGATGGGCCGCTACCACTGCCATGCATTTTGTAAACACCCTTGGCACGGACAAAAGGCCAAAGGGTAGGGCTGAAAACTGGTAGTGGCATCCAGCTACCATAAACCTTAAGAACTTTCTGTGACCTGGAAGGATAGTGATATGAAAATACACGTCCTTCAGGTCAAGGGCGGCATACCAGTCCCCTGGATTTAGGGCAGGAAAGATGGAGGCTAGGGAAACCATATGAAACCTCGTGCGCCTGACAAACTTGTTTAGATGGCGGAGGTCCAGAATTGGCCTCAGGCCCCCCTTGGCCTTGGGGATTAGGAAGTACCTTGAGTAGAATTCCCTTCCCTGTTCCTGTGGAGGAACCTCCTCCAACGCACCGAGTGTGAGAAGGGAGTTGACTCCTGTATGAGGAGTTGGTCATGAGAGGGGTCCCTGAAGAGGGACTGGGTAGGGAGAGAGTTGGGTGGGAAGGCCATAAGCTGTAAGGCATAGCCCTTGAGGACTATGCCAAGGAACCATTGGTCCGTGGTAATGGCTTCCCATTCGGTGTGGTATGGCCGAAGTCTGTGGGAGAATAATTTGGAGTGATCCAGTGGGGAAGGAGGAGTGCCACCCTCGTGCACCCTGTCAAAACCTTTTATTGGGTGCATTGCCCTTGTTTGGGCCTTGCTGGGACCCCGCAGGGGGCCCTTGCCAGTCGTGATGGTTGGGCTCCCGGTACCGATCCCGACCTCTCCTGGACTGAGTGAGTCTGGGGGCCAGCCTTGGTGGAGGTTGCAGTTGCCTCTGGGCCTGAAGGTGGGTCTGGCACCTCGAGGCCTGGGGGGTGTATAGCCCTAAGGATCTCAGGGTGGCTCGTGAGTCCTTTAGGGCATGTAGCTTTTCGTCCGTCCTCTCGGAGAAGAGGTCGGTGTAATCAAAAGAGAGGTCCTGAACTGACAGTTGGATCTCCTGTGACAGACCAGAAGTTTGGAGCCAGGAGCAGCGGCGCATGACGATGGCCGAAGCGATCGCCCTGCTGACAGCATCCGCTGCGTCGCTGGCCGACTGAAGTGCCGCCTTGGCCACCACCACGCCTTCCTGCGACACAGTGGCAAAGTCTGCATCCTGGTCTGGGGGCAACCCCAAGGAGAACCTCTGTAGAGAGGACCACAGGTTTAAATTGTATTTCCCCATGAGGGCCTGATGGTTTGCGACCCTCAGCTCGGCCGCAGTAGAATACATTTTGCACCCAAAAAGGTCCAGCTTCTTGCTGTCCTTATCCTTAGGGGTGTTGCCCTGGTCACCCTGGCGGTCCCGTTGGTTCACTGTGTCCACTACGAGCTAACCTGGGGCGAGGTGTGTATAGAGGAATTCAAACCCCTCCTTAGGTACATAGAATTTGCACTCAGCACCCTTCGAAGTGGGGGCCACTGAGGCGAGGGTTTGCCAGAGGGTCTTGGCTATCTTCATAACCCTCTCATGAACAGGAAGGGCCAGTCGTGATGGGCCTGCTGCCTTAGAGACCCCGAAGAGGGCGTCCTCCTCCTCTGACAATTCTTTAATCTCTAAACCGAGATTGTCAGCCACTCTCCTCAGAAGCTCCTGGTGGGCCCGGAAGTCAAAGAGGGGGGCCCTATGGTCCCTGGCCGCCGCCTCATCCGGAGAAGGAGGAGGAGGACTATGGAAGGGCCCCTGTAGAAGGGCCTTCCTCTGGGTCAGACCCCTCCTCCGAGGGGTGGCCCTCCTGTGGACAGGTTGGTGGGGGCACTGGTTGGGCCACCGAAGAGTGAACAGAGGTGGTCCCTTGGCCCATCTGGGTACCCCACGGCCCCCAATATGGTCATTGCCAGGGGCCTTGGGGCCAAGTAGGTGCAGGCGCAGAAGCCTACTGAGTCACATCCAGGCGTCATCACTTGGAACCCGAGCCGCTTGACCTGTGCTTGTAGGTCCTGGAAGGGGAGTGGCTCCGGGACAACGATGACCTCCGGTGCTGGCGTCTGTGGTGCCAACGAGGGGAGGAGCTGCTGGAGGAGCTGCCAGTGGAGCGCCTCCTCCATCTGGAAGACTTATGGCGACACTTCCCGGATCTGGAGCGGGAGCGGTGATGCCTATGTCGTTGCGATGCTGATCTTGAGTGCAACATATCAGGCGGTGCCGAGACGTGCGGTGCCGAGGCGGGCGGTGCCGAGGCGGGCAGCGTTGGGGATCAATGTTGAGCTGGGCTCCGCACTGGAGCCCAAACTAAGGTCCCAGCTCGAGGTGGAACTGTAACGGTGCCACAGTGTCGAGGAGCTAGACGACTCAGACTCAGGAGCTGGGAGGGGAGCCCGCACTCTCGACCCCCCTCGACCGTCTGGGGGGAGACCTCGATTCCCGTCTCCTCCACCCACCGGGGCAACCCAACGCGGGTTTACCCTGAGACACCGGTCCCGGAACCCTCGGCCGAGGGGGGGGGTGGAGGCGTGGGCAGGCCCATGAGGGTGCATGCCACAGTGAACGCCTCCGGCATCGACGGCCCTTGCAGGGGCGCTCTCCCACCCCGAGGAGTCGGGGGAGGCTCCCTACGTGGAGATGCCGGTGCCGGAGTACTCTCCATGGCACATGGCTGGGGCATCTCCCACTGTACCCCCGGCTGTCCCGGTAGCAGGGGGGAGTCCATGTGTGCAGCCTCTGGCCGCTTCCTTCTCCTCGGTGCCGACAACGGCTTGGAGTCTGGACAAAGAGAGGACTCCATCAGAATCGCCTTCAGCCTTGCGTCCCTTTCCTTTTGGGTTCGGGGCTTGAAGGACCTACAGATTTTACATTTATCCTTCCTATGTTGCTCCCCGAGGCATCGGAGGCAATAGTCGTGAGGGTCACTCACAGGGAATGATTTTGCACACACAGTGCAGGCTTTAAAGCCGGTGGAGCCAGGCATGGCTCAGCTCTAGCCCCCAAGGGCACTATCTTACACAACCTAACTATTCTAATCACTATGAAAACAAACAAGAACTTGAATAACAAAGCTATAGAACTAAGGGATGCTACTTGCGGTATGCAAGAGGCAGACGTTCCAGTAACCGTCACAGGTGAGAAGAAGGAACTGAGGGGCTGCAGGGTCGGCGGCACCCTATGTACCGCGGCATGAGCACGGTACTCCAGGGGGCGCCTGAGCCGACCCTACGGAGCTAGCTAAGGGAAAAAAGTTCCGGGAATCTGTGCATGGGGCGCGCACACACCTATAATGGAATGGATATGAGCAATCACTCGAAGAGAGAACAACTTAAATTGACTAATAGTTAAATCACACAGTGTTTTAATATCATGTTCTGCAAAGAGCCGCAGGAGACGCATTGAAGAGCTACTTGCAGCTCGCAAGCCTCAGTCTGAGTATCTCTGGGCTAGGGGCTTGGCTTCTTGTGTGATTGCAGATGACCTTGCTGAAGTAGCTGAACTCATGTGGTTTTAAAGGCTAAGCAGAGCTGAATGTGATCAGTAGTTGGATAGGAGACCTCTAAGGGAACAGCTGTCTACGGAATACATGGATCTTTCGTGCCCCAAATTATAGTCTCCAGAGCTGTCAGCCCATCATGAAATTCATTTAAAAAATTTTAGGAGAAAAAAAATTCTCTTTCCGCATTGGCCCTGGAATGACATAACAGCTAGGAATATAATCACCAACACCTGCCTCTGTTTGCTCCTCTAGCTGCACTGAGCTAACATACAGACAGACATAAGAGATGAGCCCAACTTAAGACAGATGTAAGAGAGCATTTCCTGCCACAAAGTGCACAAGGAGAAGGATTGGTGGTCTGACAGGCGCAAAGCCGGTGGCTGGAGGCATCCTGATATGTCAATAGAAAAGGGCAGCAACTCTGGTACAATTGTGGTCAAGAGCCTCAGCCTGTAAGGACTATGCACCCCCATGCGTGAGTAGCTTGCTCGCCAACTCCAACAGAGATAGACCAGCTCCTGATTTAAGGCCAAATTGTGACTGGTAGATGTGTGGACCCACAACTAAAGGAGGACAGTGACCAAACACAATTGCAGTGATGATGCTGCAGGAGGCACAGCACTTCCCAGAGATCCGCACTGCCACCAGAAGGACAGTGCCTTAAAGTCACAGTACAACCCTTATTCTCTTTCTTTCACTTCCCACCAGCCTATCTATCTGTATTGTTATTCCACTGTAGTTTCCATGCTACTCTAGCAGATTTGGGAAGTCAGAGGTCAGAGCCCTATTACCTTTGTTGTAGACATTGGTTGGGAGTTGCACATCGCTATATGTTGTGTTCACCAGCAGATTATTGAAATGCTCATTTGGCTCCAGAATGAATTCGTCTCCAAGCTCCACATAATTATCATTCTCATCCTTATCGTTAATCAAGAGAGAGTTGTAGTAATCAAACTGTTGATGAGGAGAAATAAGACAGAGAGGAGGGGAAAGACCGCAAAAGAATTCATTATCAGTGCTGCCAGGGGAAAAAAAAAAAGCTTTCCCTGCCTTTCTCCACTGCCTCTCTCTTGCTGGAGCCCTTTCCTATAGCCAGAGTCCTTCTCTGTGCTGGGGGAAGGCTCTAGCAGCAGGGAGCTTGTAAAGCCTTTCCCAGCTGCCTCCCTTCTGCCAGAGGTTTTCCTTGCTGCCAGAGCCTTTTCCTGCAGTTCAAAATAGCAGTGTAGATGGGAACACACAGCTTGGATGAGTAGAGAGCCGTGTACTTGGGTACATGCCCACGCCTTTCAGGCATATCTGTACTCTATTTGTGTAAACTGTGTCTGACCATCTACACTGCTACTTAAACCCATGCCAGGGGGACTACTTGAGTACATACTCTACACGCCAATGAAAGGAGAGTGCAGTGTAGGCATAGCCTTGATCTTTAATCCTTCATCGCACCCTCTTTGACAGATGTGTTCAGGTAGCCCCAATAGTACTGATAATGGCCAATTCATCCATCTCACCTGGTAGTCACTTTCAAGTCTCCCAGTCTGTGATCATATCAACGCACCTGCCCCACCAGCTTTTACAGCTGCTGAATGACAAGAAGTAAGGTTTACAATGGCATAAACCAATCCAGGAAGAAGAGGAGAGTTTCCATCTATCCATCATTCTGAGTCCCTGTTATTCCCCTGTTAAAACTCCACTTCCTCTCCTGCTGATCATGAAGCATCCCTTTCTCCCAGGATGGCAGAGCACACAGGAGATCCTCATTTGGAGATCATCTTTAAGGGAATACCTTGAGTTAGCCACAGTTGGGGGTGCCAGGGAGCCTGGAGTGGGAGGAATCAGCACCCTTCTTTCTGCAACATCCTCAGCTGCCACCAGCATGTGCAGCAAGAGTCTGAATGGTGCTCTTCAGCATGAGTTTACTACCACCATGGCAGGGTGAGGAGCTGCCATCATGCCCTGGACCTGCCATGGGAGTCACTGATTTAATCAGGATGACTCCTAATGAGACAGGAGCTGAGTTATTACTGTGCTGCTGGGTGCTCTGAAGGCAAGGAAATCTCAGCATGCCTGGGAATGGGAGTCTTAGGTAACTGGTGCTCCTGGGATGGCATACCATGCCTGGCTATCGATCAGTTCCCCCAAGACTCCCTGTCACATGAATCAGGGCTTTGCCATTGAAGAATATGAACATACCACCAGTGAGGAGTTGAATTCGTGGTTCAGATCTGCATCTTCCGCTGCTTCCACCAGCCTCTAATGCAAATACATACAAAGGAAGGATGAGTGGGAAACACTGGACAAATCTTTTCAGAAGCATGAATTGTTTACAAAATATTGAGAAACCGAGGGACTTGGAGTTCAGATCTAGTTCAGCACAAGAGAGGAAGCTATGGGAGGTTATAAATTCTCTTGTGTCTGATAAAGGAACTAAAGATCTGTGTTTCTAAAGTTTCAAATCTGGGGAGTGTATTCACAGCTACTCATTCCTGAGACTTTGGGAGAGCTCTTGCCGTGCCCTCAAACAATGAGTACATGGCACTGAGCATATGCATAGAGAGAGATTTCCATTCAGAAAAACAACAGAAGTTTTCATTCCACTTTAATTGGAACCCTGTAAAAAAAGACAATCCAGAGCCAACCCAGCTTCAGACTATCACCAATATAAAGGGAACTAAAACAAACAGTATGACGACTGGATTTTTTTAAAAGTTGGGAAATGTTATGGCCATTTATAAACTTTACCAGCTATGGAAGCTAAAAGCGTCGTCTGCATTATCAAATCTCATGTTTCAGGGCATCAACTGATCATTTATTTAGATTAAGATGGAATCCTGTTCAAACACAGCCATGTTTACAACATTCCACAATAGGCTGTAGCTGTGTTGTCGAGCTTAATAAGGCAATCTAAACTTGGGGATAGTTTGGATTTGAATCTAAATTTCATGGAAGATCTCTAGCTCTCTGATGAACGAAACCAAACAGCTGGACTTGAACACACCCAAACTTTCACTTTGATCCGGACTCAAACATTGTGGTTTTGGCCCATCTTCACTTTATACACCAAATGGTTTTTAAGGAGCCATGACTCTGCGACTATGGATCTGCATTTCTAAAATTATGGTAAATACACTGGCACACAATAAATTCATAGATATTAAGGTTAGAAGGGACCATTATGATCAAGATTCTAGCCTGATTTTCCTACATAACACAGGTCAAAGAACCTTACCCAATCAGACAGCAACTAATGTGCACACTACATATTCTTAGACAGCTGCAAGACTCAAACTCTCAGTACACGGGTATTGCTCAGCTACAATAGTCACAGTAAGCCACACTGAGCCACACAATGTTCAAGTAGGCAGCCACTCTTCAATAAATCTCTCTGGAGAGTTAGCGCTGAATCTGTTGAATGAATGTTCATTTTCTTATTTAATTTTAAGCTATCTGAGTCACTTCTTTTCTTTATTTTTCACCCTTGGCTGTGGTAGAAGCTATTCCAGTTTGTATGCCAGTATCTTTCCGCTACGGGCTACATAATATCAGGAAGAGTCAAAAGGCACTAGCTGTTGTTTGACTGAGCAATGAACTCCTCATATAATCTTTATACCTACATAGTGTAGCCATTGCAGGGAAATCAGAGCCAAATTTTTTTAAAGATATTTAGGCTCCTAAAGATGCAGACAGACACCTAGTGGGATTTTCAAAAGCACCTAGGTACCTGAGTCCCATTGATTTCAATGGAAGTTAGGTGCCGAGGTTCTTTGTGACTTCCACAAGGATCCTATCTGCATCTTTAGGTGCCTAAATACCATAAAAATTTGGCCATCAGTGTCTATAGCTTTGTGGCAGTCATAAGGGGATTTCCCTACACAGTTCTTGAGTCTGTACCTCAACAGCTTCTACTTTTCTACGCAGCATGCTCTCCATCTCCTCTGAGAACTTCTTCACAAGCTCCAAGCCATCCACCTCCTTGATCTTCAGAGTGGGCTCCACATCTTTGTACTTCTGTTCGAAGGAAAGGAGAAAATCCTCACTGAATAAGAGGTTCACTAGGAAAGTGGTGAATCGGTTACATTAGCTGGGCATTAGCTGGGAGAGATGCATCCAAAGTGTGAACCTGATTTTCATCTGGCCTTTTCCATGCCTCCCCTTTCTTCCCTACAGTTGGACTTGTGTAAATAATTGGTGCATAATGCAGTTAATTTAGACCTCTAGGCATAAGTAACTGATTTGCTTGTGCCATCAAGTGTTTGTAGTTGTTTAAATTACCTCAGCTGCACCAGCAAATGATCAACCATGCAAAAATGTAGATGTGGTTACTCACGCTTGCAAGCTGTGCAAAAACAGAAGCCAAGTTTTGAAAACCTGGCAATGTGTGTATGTACATCAGTGATAACTGTATCTGTAGCATGCATACCTGCCATCATGTCACCTTGGACCAAGCTCTTGTCAACTCTCACAAACCATGGAGGATCGGATCTTATCAGTGCTTATATAGGACATGGGAGACCTCCAAGACAAACCCAAGTGGTGCAGGAAGTGGTGCGGGTGATTGAGTTGGTGGCACATTTCTTCTAGAGTCAGTGCTGAAGCGATTCCCTGCCATGGGGTTAGTGAGCATTAGAGCTGGGGACACCTCTACTGGGTGAGACAAAGTTCTGACAACTTAATAATCAATCAAAATTTTCTGACAATATTTGATACAAAATAGAGGTTTAATCCCCAGTATTCTGTCCAAATTCTGAACTGGAGAATTATATTCTGCACAGCTAAATCACCTCTGCAGTTTCCATGTTAGATGTGGTGGTCCTTATGTCTTCTCTTTAAAAACAATGATGAAAGAGGATCAGGTCAGATGGGAGCAGGAAGGGAAATAAACTGCAAAAGGAGACAATGTGATTAACCTCTGTCTAAAAGGACAGAGCCCTCATCTTGCTATTGGTGATGGTAATGAGAATGTTTTGATTTAAGCAGGAAAACAAATTAATGTATTCCCTTAGTCCCTCTCCCTTTCTCTTTGCAGCATATGTGCCCCCTCCTCACCCCGTATGTACAGGATTTATAAACTGGCTACACTATGGAGAGAAAGTTTTGTCAGAGTCCCCTTCTTAAAATATTGGCAGCACACCAATGCTCTCAGCCTGAGGTTTACTCCCCACCACAGTACAAAATGAGTCAGGGGGAGAAGGGCAGAGGCTTGGTGGTCCTTTCTGATTAGAAGATGTGGAGAAGAGTTTGTATTTCTTTGGGAAAAGCAACCATGGCTCCTATTGTTAGAAAAGCATCATTGAAGAAGGCTGCTGAGCATATGTGGAATATGAAACGCCTTGAGGATGGGACAGGGCTGAGGAGGTTGGACAGAAATAGAATCACATCCAGCTTGCGATAGGCACGTGTGGAAACTGCTAGTTCTGTCTGTCATGATTAATAGAGCAAGGCTTTGCTGGATTAAAACTCCAGCCCTTGCATTCATGCTGCGGCTGCTGAGTAGCAAGAATGGATGGGGGAGGAGAAAAGAAGAGGAGGGGATGATCACAAAGGTTAGCATAACAACACTACCAACAGGAGATGTATAGCCCACAGACTGAAGGCCCTGGAAGATGACGAGACCATGGGACTCAGCTGCTGCCTGTCCCATTTAACTATGTCATAGTTTCATCTGCAGAGAAGCTGATCTCTGGCACTCCGGGAGCTTTAATCAGGCCCTTCCCTTATGAGATCAGAATAATCTCTCCCTGGAATGCAAGCCAGCTGGGAAAACTATACTAGCACTTGGATGCATGCTCTGTGCAAAGCAAATGCCAAATGCTTCAGCAGTGGATAAACTGGGGTTGTACAGGGTGGGTCATTTCTTGTTCCCAACAGTGCAGGGCTAAGCAGCAGCCTTTTAGCACAGGCAGGGTAATAACAACACTTTTCATTGCTGTCAATTATTTTGAGCATGCTTCTGACACACCAATAATTAGAGATTAAAAGAAATTCAATAACCATGAGCACTTCAGAAGTTTACCAGCCACAATGTACATTAAGAGCCCAGCCATGCATAGTGTGCACAACCCAACACTTGGAATTCACTGAGGTGTGGAGAATATTGCACAACATTATCAATTGACTATTTCAATTAATTCATTAGGTCTGTGTTCATACATCTTTGTGTTTACTTTCCATGAAATATTCTAGCAAATAATTTTACTGGCAGGAATGTCGATGAAAACAGTGAATTTTAATAGGACTATTAGAGACTATTTGCTGAAAGAATATCCACATCCTAAGAGTAGGAGACACAAATAATGCCATGTGACCTCAGGTATTATGATCACTTACCATAGTGATAAGCATACTATAAATGCTTGGGTATACTTCTGTGTCCAGTCAAAACTATCCAACACAGATTAAATTTAAAATCTCAGTTATCAAATGCAGACCCAGTTTCACTTGCTGAAATTATTCAGCAAGTAATTTTCAATAATGAAGTAAAAAACAAACAAACAAAAAAACCCACCACCACCAAAACAAAAAACCCCATACGCTGCTTGTTTACAAGTCACAAACTGAAAAGGATTCTATGTTCATCAGATACATCACTCCCTAAAAACAACCAATTGAGATTCTCCTTCAGCACAAGTGAGGGAGGATGAGGACCCAGAGTTTTGTGTCCTATGCTATGTCTGTGAAGTGACCTACATAGCCAAATATATTTTCCTGTTCCCACCTTCATGACATTTAGTCCACTGAAATACTTAGCATTGCATAACTCAGTGTCACTACAGTTAAGTCAGAGAAAGACATTCTATCTTCACCCAGCAAAATCACTTAACATTCATTATTTAATTTGTCTGTTCTGTCCATTCTGCAATATTTAGTAATCTCCTTACTCAGTCTTATCTCCAGCTGAAGTCAACGGGGTTTTTAGCCACAAAGGAAAGCAGGAAGTGGTTCTAGAAAACATATTCATTTTTGCAATTTCTAATTAACTAAATATAGTAAGCATGAAATCCTCGGCCCATTGAAGTCAAAGGAGTTTTGCCATTGACTTCAATGGGGACAGGATTTCACCCTCAGTTATTTCTTTTTACTCAGTAATAACAATACTAAGTAATTCAGTTACTTGGGGTCAAATCCTGACCCACATGTCTTCCAGAGCATGGACAACCAAGTTTTCCATGATGTGGCTGGATTCTGTGATTACTGAAATTCTCAGCAGTCACTATGTGGCAGTTGTATAACAGAGAGCCGCTGGTTGACTATATAGCCAGCAAACTTGACAAGCCACAGTAAAACAAAGCTTGGATTTTTTGTATCCTTCAAATATAGTTTGTCAGCTTCATGGAGTTTTCTGTGCCATCTGCTATGATCTCCCCTCCTATGGATTTTTCAATGGGAAGAATGAACCAGCCTTTTGTATCTAATTACTAGAAATATCAGGAATTAGTAGGTATTATTTATTGTACAATGCACACATTTTTTACTACTCTTAAGAAAAGAAATGACTAATTAAAGTAATTTCTCTCTTTGGGTGAAAGCAATTTGTATGAAATTCACCCCTGTGAACACAAAAGGCCCATGTACCATTTAAGCCCCATTTAAGTCTTCAAAATAGCGCTCACAGAAAAGGAACCACTAAAGCTGAAGGAGTTTGTTTTGCCACCATACCCACAGTGGAGCCAATGCATTGCAATAGAGATTTCAGCAGATAAGAACAAAGCAATTTTTAAGCATCCTTTGTGGCTATGTAAAATTAGCCCTGATCATGTCCTTGCTGGTTCCTGGCTCACTGTTGGCTGAGGAATGGAGTTTCATGTTGCTCTCTGGTGTCGCCTCTGGGGATGGTG
The DNA here is from genome assembly GCF_026122565.2 of Emydura macquarii macquarii. Lineage (NCBI taxonomy): Eukaryota > Metazoa > Chordata > Testudines > Chelidae > Emydura > Emydura macquarii. Next base: position 10,323,532 of record NW_027133667.1, read on the forward strand.
CAAGTTGGAGGGATCCAGTAGGATTGAAAACTAGGGGTGTGGTTGCAATAGGAGTGCCTTATTAGTTTTCCTTTCTTTAAGACAACAAAAGCAAGCATTAAGCTGCTAATAAAAATCGACATAAAATGCTAATTCATGAAATAGAAGATTTAAATGTAGAAAAAGCAGGAAATTGAAAAATTATGCTGCCAACAGCAATGAGAATTTAGTTACATCAGAAATATATCAAGCTCTTAACGCAAGGCCAAATTCTGATGTCTTTACTGTTATTACTCAGATTTTTACAGTGTCTTTACACAGGAAAAACTCCCATTGACTCCAATAAGAGTTTTACCTGAGAGAGAGGTGAGTAAACATTGGAAGAAAACTCCAGGATTTAGCCTCTGCATTGTAAATCCTTTGGGGAAGGACCCATCCTTTTATTTGTCTGCACAGTGCCCCACATATCTATAATGCTGTATGTGTAGCAGCAATCCAAAATACTTCATGTGTGAAATGTGCGATGTAGCTCAAATAAGTGAGCATTGCTTTGGAAGTGCTTCTATTAGAATTTTCTGACTTCTGTGCATTCAAATCCTCAGCCTTAACATAACTCGAGTCTGTGTACAGGTGCGTGTGTCCGTGTGTTGAATTACATGAAAGTTGTGGAGGTCTGGCCTCTCTGAAGACAAGTTTCACCTGTCTCAAGAGGTTTGTTCATACTACTGCATTAGGAGGACACTTTATCATAGCCTTATGAAACCTTTCTCTCCACAGCTTTACGTGTCAAGCATGCAGACTGAAGTCATTCAAGCTTATCTGCTTTAAGAAGCTTATTAGTGAAGATGGTGTTTGATCTAGAGTTTCCTAACAGGATTGAGAACAGGGAAAGACCTGGGGAAATAGGTACAGCAGGAAGAGAGGGGAAAACGCTAGGACAAGGGGGAATGTCTAAGCTGGGTAAGAAATGGATGTGGGGAGATGACTCAGAGATGGGGAGTGTATGCAGGGCTTTGTCAGATCAGAGATCAAACCCAGCTCCTGCAGGAAGTGATGGTGGTGACTCAGTGAGTAGCATTCTTCCCCTGAGACACTGCTGAGCCATTGTCCAAGTCTCGCATCCAGAATTCCATTTCAAGCAAAGCACAGTCCATCTGCATGCAGTGAAGCAGGTCTCCATCATGCACAAGGGAAAGGCAAACACCTCCTTTTCTCTAAAGTGCACTGGTCAGTATCTTTGACTACAGCAGGTAAAGTGTGGCTATTCTTGAGCGGGAGGTGCTGCTCTATCTGGCTACCAGGGAAAGATGGGTGCCACCCTTGCCACATGAATCCTGGGCTTGATTTGCTGGTCAGAATCAAACTCCCTTTCCTTCAGAAATTAATCTTCTCTCTGTGAGAGAACCACGCATAAGATTTTGCCAAATTTGGTGCAATCTTTTATTTTGGATCTGAACCTGGACCTGTGATGACTGCTATTATTAGAAGTAGCTTCTATAAGCCCTGTTGTGCTAGGTTCTGTACAGCTCCTGCCCCAAAGAGCTTACCATCTGAATAGCCAAGATGGACAAAGGGGAAAAAGAGGCACAGAGAGGTGAAATGACTTGTCCAAGGTCTCTCAGCAGGCCAGTGGCTGAGGTGGGAATAGAACCCAGGTGCCTGATGCCTAGGCCAGTGCCCTATCAACTTGTCCACACTGCCTCTCATGGACCATATTACCTCTCGCAATGCCAGGCTCTTCAAGGAACAAAACCCCTGACTCCTGACCTTAAGGAAGGTAGAAGCCTTTAACCTCTAAGCAGAAATAGCCACAAGAGCAATATTGGATGGTTCTGATGGAGCAGTGGAGACATGAAGACTTGTAGACTGCAGCATTTTCTCACTGTCCTTAACAGAGACAGTGAAGTCAATAGAATCTTACGGAGAGATTCATGCCTGCAGCCTTTCCATCAAGATCATGACAAGGGGCAAATGCCCTGTGACATCCCAGAAGATGGAGGTCCCAGCAGAGAGCAAAGAGCTTCACTTTGAATGGCTTCTCCAGGCAAAAAGGGAACTTGGATACTTGCCAGAAAATCTGAATCCAGTTCCATCAGCTGGTGACACTAGAGATGAGTTGGCAAGGTGGAACCATCACCACAGCTAGTAAAGGCAAGGCTTCAGCCAGTTTTGGTATCACACCATGGCTGTGTAAGAACTGGACAATGAAGGGTCTGGAGGAGTACTGGTGGCATTTTATTCCAATGTGGCACATGTGTGCTCTTCAGGAAAAGGATGAATGATCAGTGTAAATGGCTCATGCTAAAGGACCAGAAAACATTTATCAGACAAGCCAAGCCAAGGAGGCATAGAGGGAATCTGTTCCTGCATCAGACAGAAGGGAGCACACTGGAGAAGGAGTTTCCAGAGGGTCCCATAGCAAGGTGAGGAGGTGTTAGTGGAACAATATTCTGGCCCTCTTGTAGCTGGATCACAGGAGCGGCCTATAAGTAGAAAGAGGACAAAATGTAAACAGCTAGGAGGAGTGAAGGGCAATTTATAGCTTGGCACAAAAAGAAGATGGAGGGGAGGAGGAGAGAGAAGGGAAGGTGGATGGGAGGAAAAAGAATTCATCCTCTCAGATGGGTTCTGCAGTGTTTGTACTGAGCCCTGTCCTCTCAAGCAGCACCAAAAAGATGCTGATTGGTAAAACTGTGATTGCAGCTGTGCACAAAGGGTGGAGTGCAAGATGCATATGATCATTCCTCACCTCCACTCCTCAAGATGTCTAGAGCTCACAGGGGCAAATCTACAGCCACAGAAGTGTGGTTCTAGCGTGGAAGGGGGATTGGATTTGGGGGTGCTGTGCATGGGGTCCACACCACCTGCACAACATGGAGCCCAGCTCACAGGTGCTCCCTAGATGATAGCACACAGGGATAAGCCAGTGGATAGATTGAGGCTGGAGGACCTGGCACCATGCTATTCTTCCAGCCCTTACTCCACATATCACACACACCCCCGGCGCACACACGCGCAACAGAGAGTATTCTAGTGACTTTACAGTGTCTCCCCACACATCATCCCTCGTGCGTCTGTACCCCTCCTAGGTATTCAGATTTTGCCCACAGTGCACAGCCAAGATGAGTCAGTCTGTGCACACATTTCCCCATGAAGGGCATGTGGCTCTGGTCATTGAATTGCTGCCAAAGGCAGTGCAAATACAGCTAAGGACAGCAACCAGGCAGGGAAGGCAATGGTGTCCCAGGTTACTAGGTGTGTCTGTACCAAATGCTTTCCGCTGTCACAAAAGACACCACAGTGACACAGCATCTTGGCATTAGCCCCTTCTACAATTTAACTGGAAACTGGTGTAGAAACTGCTCTCATTTCTGCTCCCAGAAACGTGTTCTGTATAGGAACATAATTGGGGCAGTCCTCTGGGAGATTGGATCAAGAGGATGATACATATCCATTGTCCACTAAAGCCTCCAGGGTTTCACCATGGATACCTATTGCCGGGAAGCAGAACATAGGGAGACTGATTGCAACAGCATGCTTGTGCGGCTACTTGGGAATGATTTGCAACAATGTTCAGCACTGGGCAAACCCTGCTGCTCCCCAATTTACCATTAGCTTCACTGGGAAAAGGGACAAGCCAGTACTGAGCACTTGCAAAGGCCCTCCCTCAGTGCTATATACAGAGGCCATCCAAGCAAGTGAACTGTTTGCAGCCAGGAGAGAGCGTGGCCATGTGGAAAGAGGCTCATATGGAAGGAAGGACAATATGAATCAGAACAGAGACACCCCTCCTGCCCCTTCCCACCCCATTCTCTGGCACTGAGAGCCAGGGGAATGGCAATGATCAACAGGCAGGTCTGGTACCCGCTGCTCTCCATGCTAAAGCCTAGTCTACCTGCATGCACTGTAACTGTGTGTGAGTTCAAGAGTGGGTTGGTTCCATGTCTGGCTCATGGAATTGCCTCTCTGCCAGGGTTCTGGTGAGAACTCTGTCCCCCTGAAATTTCAGTGAACACCACCACCACCACCTAGCTCTTGCATTGTCCTGTTCCACATAAAATATACCACTTCCCATGCAGACTCACACATGCAAACTTCAAATGAGTGTTCTGCTGTCAGACCTCAATCACTCCGAAGTTCCTGGAAAGCAAAAGAGGAGCTGGCCTGACCAAAACAAGCTCATTATTTCAGACAATTAGGAGCTGGTTCATAACTGATTAATTCCAACAAAGCTTGAGGCAGATTTTTGCTGTGTTTGTCCAGGCCCAGCATTTCCTACCTGAGCTCATGTACCCAGTGAATCAAACTTGATGGGCCAAACTCTCTGCTGGTGCAAATGGGCACTGAAGTCCATGAGCTGCACCCATTTCTGCCAGCAGATGCTGCCAGTCAGGATGTCCCTAGCAGCTGGAATTTCAAGAAGTGGAGGGTACAGAGGTTGCTATTCCTGTGCTGAAGTTGCAGGGCCATGGATTAAAGAACTGTGCATGATGAGCAAGTTAGGGTGAGCAATTCTTTATTCCAAGGCAATCTAGTTGTATAGAACTGCTTTCAGAACTGGCATCAAAACCCCGTCAGAAAACCTAAACCAGAGTCCTAAACTAAAGAAGAAAAACAGAATTTAAAGCAAGATTTAAAGACAGGGAAGTGACTTAGTGGATCAGTGGGAGGAAGACAGATCAGGAAGTACAAATAAAAAAGAAATCCCCAGTTGGGAGAACCCAGAGAACAGAGAGGAATGCAATATTGGAGTGGATTGAACAGATGGGGGAGTAGGTGGATATGCAGTTAAGACGGGAGAGGAGGAGTGAGTATGGTCATTAGGGAAGTAGGTGGATATGAGATCAGAGGGGAAAGGTGAACAGTGCCCATAGACAGTATGTTCAAGGCAGGAGAGCAATTCTGAGTCATATTCAGAAGTGGCTAGTAAACCAATGAAAGCATCAGAGAGAGGCATAAGATCCACTTGGATCAATGAAGGTTAGGGGGTAGGGATTGGGAAATAAATCCAAATGATCTTGAAAGTTAGTGAAGACTTCCTGGTGCTGCCTCTCTACAATGGGTCTCTGGACACACAGAGAGATACTATACATAGGAGGGAAATCTGAAACCAGCAAAGCTCCTTGGCAGGTATGGCCTACCTTCTGTAATAGGAGAGAGCCTGAATACTTTGTCATGATGGAATATATGTCCCCACCAAAGGCATCTGCCCAGGACTTCACCCTAAAGTGGAAAAAGAGGAAAACCAGCAGTGTTAGTACTTCAGGTAGATGAGCTGCATCAAAGGGCAATAGTCGTGCAGGCACTTATCACTTCCTCTGTCTCCCTGTGTATGCAAATCACCATGCACACCTATGACACTACAGAAACAGTGACAACATGTTTTCTCTTTGAACTGCTGGTTCAACAAATAACAGGAAATCATCATCCCTATTGCCCACTACGCACCATGTTGTTTGGTTACTATCAGGCTGCTTTAACACAGTGACAAGTTTTGGGATTCTTATTCAGTCACTAGCTATTGACTCTAATAGGAATTTGTTTGAGTAAAGACCAAATAAAATCTGAATTATAACAGGGTAAGGATCTCAAGATTCGACCCTTAAACCATGAACTCTTTGGGGCAGAGACAAGGAGCCAGAATGTGATCTCAGTTACTCCAGTGTGAATCCAGAGTCATGCAGCTGCTTTCAGTGAAGGTACTCTGGACTGACACGGGTGCAAACTGAGAGCAGATTCTGGGTCACATCTTATTTCTCTGTCAAGCACCATGCACATGTATGCCATCCTATAAATAATAGACAATAGCAATACCACACAGAGATCACAAGGACAGTGACCTGCAGGCTGAGCATATATTGCCTTCTCCTCAAATTAGAATAGATGGCTGCTGTAATTGTTAGAATACATAATCAGAAATCTGTAAAATGAATCATGTTAGGATGTTCCACCTACACTCAGTTCCTTTTACCAGGATTCACTTAGGAGATATCTGCTTCTTTATAGAACATATTGTTGTCTCCACTTATTAGAATACACCAATTATTTATGGAGTACAGATTCTTACCTATAATTTTCAATGGGATTCCTCACAGTTCTAAAAAACTTTAAACCCAGAGGCCCTCATTCTTCTCTTCACAATGTCAGTGTAATGTAATCAAAATGAATGGAGTTACACCAGCATAAAAAACTAGTGAAATGGCATTGTAAATCAGGCACTGAGGACATCCATTTTTTAATCACTGGTGTGATCCTGCTCCCACTGAAGTCAATGGGAGCAACTCAGAATTCTTGGCTTTCATGGTCTGTTTTTTGTTTTTGCATCCTGTTTTGCCAGCCACAGCCATCTTTTTAAAATACATATACACACTGAAAACAATACTAAATATTTGAATTTGCTAGGAAGGTAGGGTTCACTTCCCCAGCCAGACTCTTGTTTTGACAAGCCCAGTAGCCTGCTTCTGGCAAGAGAAAAGCCCTCTCTATCCACCCCCCAAAAAACCAAAACACCACTTGACTTATTGTGCAATACATGGGGGTGAGGAGAAATTCCTTCCCGACTCTTGTGGTGATCAGCTTATGCCCTGAAGCAGGAGATCTGATTATCCTTTCCTCCATATTTAACTCAATAGCCCCGATGTAACAGCTCATTTAACAACTTGCCTCTACAAGCCATTTAACGTTGGCATGAAAATTTACCAACATTCACAAAATCTGCTTACACATCCATATGATGATGATAATAGGAAAGCTACACGTAGGGTTTCTGGGAGGTTGCCTATTCATCCCAGGTAACTGCAGCAGTGTTACCAACACTCTTGATTTTATCAAGTCTTGTGATATTTGGTGCTTTTTCTTAAAGCTACAGCTCCTGGAATCATGTGATAGCATGAGAATCTCAGAGCTTTCATTAAAAAGAAAAGAACATTTCTAGCCCTGATGGTTGTAAGAGAAAAGCTTCAAAATTTGAATCCTAAAAGCTCGATCACCAGGAAACAAATAAAAGAACCCAAAATTATTTTTTAAAAGTATGATTTTTAAGCCAGTCCCATGATTTTTGAATACTTGGGGTTGGAAATACTGCTACAGACTCTCAGCCAATATCCTGGGACTGTGGCAATGGGCAGGCAACTGTGACACAGCTGTGTTCACAGCACAGCAGCATCTCTATTGACTGCTCCACAGCTGCCTCCCTAACTCTACTGGCTACCTCTATATTGGGTTTCTTGAGGCTACTTGTAGCACTTGGAATGCTGGCAGGGCTACACTTCTTGCAGGCAAAGAGAAGGACAGTGCTGGCCTGCGAGTTAGGAGGAAGCCCAGGGACAGAAAGGGGGAGTCATGGGATCAGAGATGGGGAACTACTGGGATACCAATGGAAGGTCAGAAATTAGAGATGAGCCATGAGAAAGCATGAGAAGACACATTAGGGACAATTATAAGGGAGACATGGGTCAGGCAACTGGAGACATCAGTGTAAATGGGGGGTTCTTGGAGGCAAACAGGGGTCAGAAATAAATGGGGTCCCAAGAAGGGCACCGAGAAAGCCAATGGACAATTATTTTTCACATAAGCCGGGAGCATGGCATCTGCTAGGGGGCTCGGTGAATCTTTTGGTGAATCTGAAGTAGTTGTCTTTGTCCTCTTCTCTCAGTCATTACAAAAACCCAAACTAATATTCACCAGAGTGCACAGAAATTTCTTCTGTGAGTGATGGTTCCCGCAACCCCAGCTTATATGCAGAACTGTCCCTTCTTTTATAGGAATATGTTACAAGTTGTGCAAAACTGTACAGGTGTTTGCTTGGTGTTGAAGCACTGTGGGTTATAAGCAACTGCCTGAGAAAAGGATTGGGTTGCAGATTGCCTGCCTGTAATCCCTTCAAAGGTATGCATCAGTAGAAAACGTCAGAGAGGAAAGGCTTGCCCCATTCATTATGAACGGCTTAGGTGCTATAGAAATCTACAAGGTTCAACTGATTTCCTTTTCAAAGTCTTCTAATATGATAGATTTCAAAGCTAAAAGGTATTTCTGTGCAATATTTACTGCTGGAGGCATAAAGCTGTTTTTACTCTAATCAGTCCCAAAGTATTACATGCCCCCTCTCTCTCCACCCACACAAATGAACAGCTTATTTCCTTGCAAGGTTCTTTTCCGCTGAATTTTTAGAGCTGGCCCTTTGGATTCCTCATCAGTGGAAACACATGATAAGATGCACAGGTTAGGATAATTCAAAGGCAGTTTCACACTGAGGCAAAAACAATTTCACAGAAGTAGAGGTTTGGGGGGAGATGGGAAGAGGGGGGAAATCACTGCTCCATAACCTCTGCATCCATCTCCAAAACCCCAATGACCAACATTGAAAGAAGATTTAATGTTGCAACCAAGATAAAGTCCATGGTAAAGTTTCATGAGATGCCTGGGGTTAAGCCCCCAAGAGTGGCTATGAATGCATAGACCTCTTGGTAAATACATGAAAGATTCCACTGATGGAATGTTTGTGGGTCTATTTGAAACAACAGGCCTGGAGCTGTTTGAATGCAAAACACTCCTCTTGATCTCAGGAAGAGATATAAGCTTTTTTCAAATCAGTTTAGTTGATGTAACTGTTTCTCCAGCACAATGTCATTTCTTTCAGCCATCAAATGAGAAGCAGGTTTTCCTCCCCTCAAAACAGCATCCTGAGACATAATCACTGCCAGTCAGGCTGTGTTCTCTTCTCTCTGAGTCAAACCCTTCTAGCAATGCAGAAATATCCAAATCTCTTCCCTTTCAAGTGAATTGTAGCATAAAAAATTCTACACACAATATCACCAACATATTTTTAACCTTAAAGTATTTAAGTTGCTTAAATCAGCTTAACAAAGTCCAATACTTTTAACTCTGTATATTCAGACGTTAGTATCATGGCAACCTGCCAAAGAAAGATTCATCACCAGTGCAGGACTCACTTTTTAGCATGGTGTCAGCCTGTTGCTAGCCATCCATGACTCTAAGGAGAGGTACATGCACCCCTTTCCCCAAAGACGATATCCACAAATGCAGGCACACACACAAGTACAGCACATGCAAACGTCTTTATGCACATACTAAAGCCCATGTGCAAAAAGTCCATGCACAAATACACCTATGATCACCTACACACAAATGCAGTGCACACACAACACAATAATGCTACTAAGACTTTGCACTTCTAACCGGCTTTTCACTTGCAGATTTCACAGGATTTTATAAAGGAGGGTTTGTGTCATAATCCCCATTTTACAAATAGGGAAAGGAAGCACAGAGAAGTGATGTGACCGGTATATCTCCATACACTAAAATATGTATGTGTGTGTACAGTACGTACATATACTGCACATATGTGCATAATAGTCATTGCTGTGTAAGCCTGTGGAGTAACATCATACAGAACTAGCATAAGGAGACTGTACCAGTAATATATAGAAGTACTAGAAACAGTAAGCCTTGCATCAAACAATTCGGATCTTATGTATAGATATAGGCAGAATGACACATCTTCATTCAATTACTTCAGACATCTCACAGAGCATCAGTTCAACAGCCCTGCCCCAGAGGGATGTTATAAACCAGCATAAAGTAAGTGCACCTCTGAGGCTGCTCAGATTTGTCCCAGCAACCAAACTGGTTCCCGGCTGCCCCAGAGACCAGGGGCAATGTATACTGTCTCTATACCATGTTTGCCTGCTCCTACTCCTGGTGCACCAAGCAGAGCTGAGGAATTGGACTAGAGTCTACAATAAATAATAACCCCTAGCTCTTATGTAGTATTTTTTATTTTCAGATCTCAAAGCACTATACAAAGGACATCAGTATCATTATCTCCAATGTACTGATGGGGAAACAGGCACAGGGAAAGACAAGACTTGCCCATAGTCATTGAGCTGGCTGGTGGCAGAGCTGAGAATGTAACTTGGATCTTCTGAGTTCCAGTCCACTAGATTATACTGTATATTTTAGGAACAATAATTTTCTTGTTTGTGAACCCAGATGCATGGGAATGATTCCCACTGTGCCTTGGATCTGGTGGTTAAGCGAGATTTTGCATCTAGGGCAAAAAATCAAGTCAAAGAAATATTTCATGCAAAAAAGAGAAACTCTTTTTAAAACTCTGTCATCCTCCAGACAAATGACATGTCTGAAAGGTGGGGAGGTGGTTGTCTCTTTAAGGGAAGGGACTGATGCTGATTACAGGAGGGGACAAAGGAACACTGAGGGAAAAGGGATGGTAAATGGCAGAGGGGACGGGGCACCAGTCGCAGAAGAGGGAAGTAGATGGTGAAGAGCAGAGGGTCTTAGGAGGGCAGAGGAGTATGTGGGTAGAGGGGTATGAGGCATGGGAGAAACACTTACGTTTCCAGCGGTATCTTTGTCTGGGACTTAGTGGAGGGCAGGAGGCAGCTGAGTGAGAGGAAAAGCCACAGGATGGCTCCTGGCACCATCCTCCAGGCAAAAACCATCAGCAACAGGACCAGCTGAATAGACATAGAGATTCCCAGCCACTTTTGCCACTCTATGAAGGTCCCAGAACTGTCCAGGCAGGTCCCAACATGGCGTCCTGCTCTGAAGTGGGGTTGGGGAGCAGAGTCCCGGGGACACTTAAGCCTGCATGCTGCTGCTGCCACCCTGTGCTATCACTCCTCCCCGTCCCTGTCCAAAGAGAGAAAAGCTCCAGTGGGACCACACAGCCTCACACCCAACAGCTGCAGATAAAAGTTTGCAAAAAGTATTCTGGAGTTACTGAGAGAGGAAACTCGGGAGAAGTAGCCCTGTGGCTACCAAGGGGACCACTGGGTCCAGTCTAGTTTATGTGCCCTGCAGGAATGGAAGAGATTTAAGAGAGCTCTCCAGCAACAGCATCTACGTAATCCACTGCCAGCCTTTTAATCCTCATGCAAAGCAGCAACAGCAGCGGATTTAGGGAAGTGGAATGAGATAAAATCACCCAGGATTATTCTGATTTCTGAAGACAGGCCTCAGCTTGTCCAATCAGAGATCAGAACAAGCTCTCTCCAAGCCTGTTTTAAAGGGGCAACATCACCTCTTCTAAAAAAAAGCCGCCTGACCGTTGATCCCTGCTGAACAGCACTTGCTCCTCACTTGTAGAGGATGTTTGTAAATTGCCCTGGCATGTTTTCATCTCTGCATGGGACCATTTCTATTGATTTCCTTTTATGTCCCACCCTCTCCCTCCATTTTCTCTCAAGTACTCAATATACCAAGCCAAATCCTGTTCTTCATTATTCCTGTGCATGTGACCCTAGTAAGTCAAAAGGGATGCACACGTGTCAATGAGAGGTGAATTTAGACAACTGGGTCAGAATCTGATCTCAGTTATATTGTTGGGTTAGTATAAAGGGTGACTGCTATTACCTATTGTTTGTATTGGGATTGCACCTACAGGTCTCAATCAGAACCCCCTTGTGCCAGGCGGGCACGATACAACCATAGCTAAGATGCCCCTGGACTAAAGAACTAAATAATATCTATTGGTACCAAGGAAGAACCAAGAAAATACTGGAGACTTAATCTGCTCTGACATCTGTGAATATGAGTGTTTACTATTAATAAAGTCCAACACCTTGGTACAGGAAAAAAGCTATCCAGATAGCCACCCCCTAATTTGTATCTGGAGACTGACAAGTGAGTCCAGAGAGACCTATGATTGTAGTAGATGATAACAGTAGATAGCAAATTACATACTATTATGAGGGTCACACTTCACATTAAAGTTTAATTTATAAATGTATTTTAAAGGGTTAATAAAAGATTACTAGATGTTATAACCATATTGCAGTCAGGAGTAGTAGATAGCTACAAGCACATTAGTAAAAATGTTAAAAGATGGTTAGAAGCAACCTATTGACCAGTTGGACTGCATAACAATGGATTAAGCTTCTATTAAAACATCTATTAATAATTTATTAACCCATCAAACTATTTATAAATGAAACCTTAATATAAAGTGTAGCCATTAGGAGCATAACATGTAACGCCACAACAAAAAGCTAAGCATTTCTCAAATATACATGCATAGGGAATCATCTACAAAATGACGAAAAAAAAAAAGTACTAGACACGGAGTAGGTGTGGTACTGTTTGCAGAATTAGTGCTCATACATGTAGTGGGATTAGAGAAAAAACTAGAGCAAAGACAGAAAAGAGAAACAAAACTATAATGCAAGGATTAGAGGTTAAAATATGTGATGAGCAACCAAAAATTTTAATGAGGATGGGTAAGTAATTAACCATAGTAATAATTTACTTAGAGATTTAGTGGAGTCTCCATCAGTTGAATTCTTTAAATCAAGAGTAAACGTGTCTCTAGGAAATATGCTATAGCTCAACCATAAATTATGGTCATGATGCAGGAATTACTGGGTGAGAATTTTCTGGTCTGTGTTATGCAGGAGCTCAGACTAAATGGTCAGGATGGTCACTTCTTACATTCAAATTTATGAATATATGAATTTTAGAAAAGCCAACTTTCAGGCAGACAAGATCACCTGCTGTCCCTTCAAGGTAAAAATACAATATACAGTATAAATGAAGCAAGGGAATTATTCACAATTTCAGATGAAAGCAGAATGGATTTATAAAGAATAAATCTTGCCAAATGTGATTGCTTTTTGATGAAATTATAAATGTAGTGGATGCAGAGAAAGCTGTAGATGTATCAGATCTGGATTTTAGTCATGCTTTTGATACTGTCTTTCTCAAAGGGCTAAACTGTGTCATGTCTGCTCTAGCCCTGAGCAAGAGGCAATGCAGAGCCCAACTGCCCTAAAAGACAGGGATGATAATGTCTCAGAGAAACATGCTCTTTTCAGGGATGCTTCTTACGTATGGGGGTGTGGAGGAGGGGTGTGTGCGCACACGCGTGTGCAATGAGCTGCATGCATGAGAATGTAGCAGACTGATCCCTGCTCCTAACACAGAGGTCCGACTCTGGCTTATGGGGGAGGGAGGCAGAAAGAGGGGCCAGATCCCCACCTCCTCCTGTCCCTTATTGGTCCATCTAGCCCAGTATCCTGTCTTCCAACAGTGGCCAATGCCAGGTGCTTCAGAGGGAATGAACAGAACAGGAAAGCATCGATTGATCCATCCCCTGTTGTCCACTCCCAGCTTCTAGCAAACAGAGGCTAGGAACATTCAGAGCTTAGGGTTGCATCACAGACCATATTTTTTTTTTTAAATATGGGGCAACCAGATCTGCATGCAGTATTCAAGATGTGGGCATTCCAGGGATTTATATAGAGGCCTTATGATAGTTTCTGTCTTGTTATCTATCACTTCCTAATGGTTCCTAACATTCTGTTAGGTTTTTTGACTGCCGCTACACACTGAATGGATGTTTTCAGAGAACTATCCACGACTCCAAGATCTCTTTCTTGAGTGGTAACAGCTAATTTAGACCTCGACATTTTGTATGTATTCCAACGTGCATTACTTTGCATTTATCAACATTGAATTTCATCTGCATTTTGTTGCTCAGTCACTCAGTTTTGTGAGACTCCTAACTCTTTGCAGCCTGCTTTGGACTTAACTATCTTGAGTAATTTTCTATCATCTGCAAATTTTGCCACCTCACAGTTTACCCTTTTTTCCAGATCATTTATGAATATGTTGAACAGCACTGGTCCTGGTACAGAGCCCCGGGGAACACCACTATTTACCTCTCTCCATTCTGAAAACTGACCATTTATTCCTACCCTTTGCTTCCTATCCTGTAACCAGATACTGATCCATGAGAGGACCTTCCCTCTTATTACATGACTGCTTACTTTGCTTAAAAGCCTTTGGCGAGGGATCTTGTCAAAGGCTTTCTGAAAGTCTAAGTACACTATATCCACTGGATCACTCTTGTCCACATATTTGTTGACCCCCCCGCCAAAGAATTCTAATAGATTGGTGAGACATGATTTCCTTTTACAAAAGCCATGTTGATTCTTCCCCAGCAAATCATGTTCATCTGTGTGTCTGATAATTGTAATTGCCAGGATTGCCTCTGGAGACTTTTAAAAAAATTGATGTCTTATTAGCTATCCTCCAGTCAACTGGTACAGAGGCGAATTTAAGCGATAGGTTACATACCACAGTTAACAGTTCTGCAATTTCATATTTGAGTTCCTTCAGAATTCTTGGGTGAATACCATCTGGTCTTGGTGACTTATTACTGTTTAATTTATCAATTTGTTCCAAAACCACCTCTAATGACACCTCAGTCTGGGACAATTCTTCAGATTTGTCACCTAAAAAGAATTACTCAGGTGTGGGAATCTCCCTCACATCCTCTGCAGTGAAGACTGATGCAAAGAATTCACGTAGTTTTTCTGCAGTGGCCTTGTCTTCCTCAAGTGCTCCTTTAATACCTTGCTTGTCCAACGGCCCCAATGATTGTTTAGCAGGCTTCCTGCTTCTGATGTACTTACATTTTTTTTTTGCTCTTACTTTTTTACTCTTTTGGCTATTTTGTGTGGCGCTGTGCAAAGTGTGGGACTTTTCTTCCTTACTGCTTCATCCATATACAGCCATTTACAATCTGGATGCAATTTAATCCAAGTTGGTTTAGATAAGAGAACTGTCAGGTGCTTTGAAAACTATTGGAAAGACTGAAACAAAAGATAAGAAACAGCAATGGACTGCATTGGGAAGAGAATTCTGCTGGTGATCTGTGTTAGCTCCCATTTTATTTAAAACCTTCAGTAGTGATCTAGAAGGGCAAGTAAGCAGCAAATGAATGCAGTGGAAAGATTAATTGAAAATACCCTTGAGACCTGAACAATAATACAAAAGGACCTGGAGAAGTTTAATTTGATAACTGTATGTATAGTTATTTCTACAGTGTTCAGTCACTACAATTTCCAAGCACCTCTGAACCACAAGAAGGAAATAATTAAAAACAGATTCAAGATGGAAAAAATTAAATTGAATTCTGAACAACTAGTGAAAAACAATCCAAAACAAATATTCAAAACAGGCTGGAGAAACCTGGGAAGTTGTAAGAGACCTAGCAATGAGTGTGGACAGCAAATTAGAGCTAAGTTTGCAATGCACCATGACAGCAAAAAAGGCCAATGCAATTCTAAGTTGCATTCACAGAGGCATCACAGCAAAGAGCACAGAAGAAATATCCCCCCTCAATAGAGCTCAGGTAGGACTGGAGTTGGGACATAGTCAGTACCAGCCACTGTGACACAGAGTTTAGTTCTAGGCACCTTATTATCAGAAAGATATTGGCGAATTAGAAGGAAGTAAAAGAAAAGCAACAGGTATTATCAGGAGGTTGGAGTAACTGACGTTCGAGGGAAGATTATTAAAGGAGCTAAATACTCATTGCTTGGCTAAGTGATGGCTATGGGGTGATATGGCCATAGTGTATATCTGAATGGAGAATTATGTAGTGTTTCTGTTGTATATAAATAAGGAGAATGGGATGAAATTAAGAAAGGGAAAATTAGGTTGAATATCAGGAAAAAAATTCTTGAGTGTGAGATTTGCTTGGCCATGGGATAGCCTTCCTAGTCAATCATGTGGCCAGTGCAGAATTGGCCCTTATGCTACATTTTCTAGTATTGGAGTCTCTCCTCTCTACCACTCGAAGAGTCAGGCAGGATAGAGGGTATGATAGTGCACCTGAAGGCTGAAGAAGAGGAACTTAAGAGAGTTTGAGGATAAAGGAAATGGAGCAGATAAGCAAGGATGGAAAGGAATGGGGGTGCAGAGAAGATGAAAAGAGGTGGTGTCAAGACAACAAGTTAAGGAGTTGAAAGTGGATGGGATGATAAAGTTAGAAATTGTAAAGACTATTAGATCATCCAGTCCATCTCCCTGCCAATGTAGGGCTGTTCCCTACAATACTTTTCTAGCGTTTTGTTCAGCCTAGTTTTAAGTGTTCCAGGAAATGAGTCTTTTAGCTCTTCCTTGGGAAGGTGGTTGCAAGCTCACTTGGCAATACACAACTCAGCTAGGGTGAATCAAGCCTGTGATTTTAAAATTTAAATAGGACTTCTGGTATCCTGTAAGATGCCACCCAAGTTACTAAAATTTGAGACAATGCTGACTTTTTGCATGGTAGCCCTGAACACTGGAGGGCCATGGAGGGGACCATAAGGGTAACTGTTCGAGTCCCACTCTTCTGTAGATACCAGGATCAAGAGGTGAAGGGATGGTGTCCAGTGTTAATTTGCTTTCCCTTCTGGATTCATTAGGATCCTGCCATCTGACTGGGAATGCTGAATAAGGTGGGCCCTTATTCCACTATGAACATGAATGTAAAATAGTGTGTTGTCTGTGATTAATAAAATATTTTTATTCTTGTTTCGGATTAAACATTCAGGCTTTGAATAATAAATTGAAATATTTAATTTTAGTTTATTCTACTTTGGCAAGACTATGCCCCCAGCACAAAGGAACGATGGGAACCACTAGCAGAGAAAACAGTCTTTGGGTAGGTCACAGCTGATACATTGCATTGCTGTTGAGATCACAATCAAGTCTCTATCATTCATGCTATCTCACAGCAGAATTAATCAGATGAATATCTGGGTGTGAAAGCGCCTTGGCAGTGTCCCTTTAAACCCTGCCCCAAGATAGTTTGCTGGACTGATACTGAAGCACTGTATTCAAAAATAGTTTTTGCTAGAGCAATACTAGGACAGTGCCTCTGGCCTGCCTTGAAAGGCCTAACTGTTCCGTATACTGGTTTGGAAAGAGTCTTGTAGGGCCTTGTCCACACTAGAAAAATTAGTATCTATGTTACAGCAACTGCCAGCAACAGTGAAGCTGTGCCAATGACACCTATGGGGTAGGGGCTCAGATGGGCTCCTATTAGACACAAGTATTTTTACTACTGTGTCAGGCAGATCTTCCAAGCAGGGTCTCATGATATGGTGGTTAAAAATTCCTGAGCTCTGTCTAAAATAGCAGTTTAGCCCTCGTGAAGCTGTGACTTTGCTGGGTGTTGCTGTAGCATGGTACCCATTGTGGGCACATGAGCTGATGGCTACAGCCCAGGAACGGGGTGCAGGAAATCTGGGTTCTGTTCCTGCCTCTGCCATTGACTGATTGAGACCTTAACCTCTCTGTGGCTCAGTTTCCCACTGTAAATCAGGGGGGATAATATTTCCCTATCTCACAGGTGTGTTGTAAGGTTACATTTGCTAATGTTTATACAGAATTTTGAGAGACTCGGATGGATGGTGCTATAGAAATCTGAAGTTGCACATGGTTTCTGTGGCCAGTAGAGACAGGGCCAAAGAGATAATGCTCACAGAAAGACCATGATATAACTCTTTCCCATGTCACAACAGTTCACATAACATGGAGAATACAGCTAAAGGTCCAGACATTATTGATCTTTTGGAAGAACAAATTCATCCCTGTGTAACCATTGGAAAAAAAGATTTGCCATACCAATTCAGAGCAATGGACCAACTAGACTAGCATCCTGTTAATGACATTAGTCATTATGGATGCTTCAGAAGAAGGTCCAAGAAACCATGTAATGTAGAGTTATGTGAATAGCTGGACCATAAAATATCACTGGAGTTAACCAGGGATGAATTTGGCCTAATGTCCATTTCAACCTCTAAATTCCACCCTATCTCTCAGTTAGTACCTGGCTGCAAATCCATTGTTTTGCAAACTTTTATGATTATTTATAGAAACAGCCATATAAAAGTTGTATTAATTAATGCCTGTGGCTGGTGCTTTTTTTTTTTTAAACTCTACTCTAAATTTAGATTTGTGTAAATATTCTGGGATAAAACAGGCATTGCTTGCTTGCTCACAGCATTTTAAACACACAGATCCATCATTGTTCTCAGCAGCAGGAAACCCAGGGCAACCAGAGTGGGAAACACCAAGGGAAAGCAGAGTGCACAGAGAATATGGAGCAGAGAAGTATTTGTGCAACAGAAAAAAAGAAACAGTGAAAGCAGATGTTTCATTTTTTAGAGAAATTTGGCCAAATGGCAACTCTCCTCCCTGCTCTAAGAAAGATACTCAAAAAGAAACCAGACAGTGTCTTTATCTAACCATGCCCCAGGAACTCGATTAGTAGGAAGGAAAACAATTTTAAAGGATTAAAGTCTCCCATGTGGAAGTGGCTGCACTAGAACCACTCTTTCAAGGGAGATTGCACTGCTTGATGGATGATGCAAGATTGTGGCTGCATGAAGAGCCACTAGAATTACACCTGCACAAGTGACTAAATAAAGGATGCTGTTTAGTCTGTTTATCTCCAAGGCCACAAAGATACTTTACTCAGTGCTTATCTATCAATGTAAATTACCTGGCCAAATCCTGTTGCATTTAAATGTCTGATGTGATGACTCTGTTCAGAGGACACACTACAAATATCTCCTCTTCCTAGATTCCTTAAAGGGCTCGAAAGACTCTTCCTTCAGATTAGAGAGCCAGTCCCCCAGTGGGACCTGAACCTTTTCCAGTCTTGGCTGTGTTGTCCGTGAGTATTCTTTTGGACAGATGTGGCTGAAACACCTCCCAGACCCTGAGCTCCTTGACATTTATATGCACGCTTAGCTCCTCCCTGGACCAATGATCTTGCAACCTGAGAGTCCCCAGGTGGGCCCCCTGGCCCAGATCCAAGGCATCTGAGACCAGGGACTGTGTTGGACTCGGGGCCACGAAGGGAATTCCTGCGGGTACCTGACCGAGGTTTGCCCACCACTCTAGAGAGGTAAGTATGTGGGAGGGGATCGTGACTGCCCTATCCAGGGAATGTCTTGATGGGGAATATACCATAGCCAGCCACATTTGGAGTGGATGCAAGTGTAGCCTCGCATGATGGACCACATGGGTGTAAGCCGCCATATGTCTTAGGAGGCTGAGGTGTACCCTCGCCATGGCAACCAGGTGGCCCCGTAGGCTGGCTATAAGCTTTGTCATTGCCTGGAATCTGGCGTCAGGCAGCAGCGTCCTGGTTTCTAAAGAGTCTAGGACCGCCCCCACGAACTCTATTCTCTGAGCCAGCATGAGTAACAACTTCTGTTTGTTTATTAACAGGCCTAGAGTGACTGGCACATATCTCTCATGATCTGCACATCTCGACAGACCTGCTCTCTTGAACAGCCTCTGATAAGCCAACTGTCCAGGTTGGAGAAAACCTGCACCCCCTTGCGCCTGAGGTGGGCCGCTACCACTGCCATACACTTGGTAAAAACGCGGGGAGCAGTGGAAAGGCCAAATGGTAGGACCGCAAATTGGAAATGCTACATGCCTATTGTAAACTGCAGGAATCTCCTGTGGCCCGGGAAGATAGCAATATGGAAGTAAGCGTCCTTTAAATCGAGGGCGGCAAACCAGTCGCCGGATCCAGTGAGGGAATGATGGTCGTTAAGGAGGCCATGCAAAATTTTAACCTTCTGAGGAACTTGTTCAGGGCCTTCAGGTCTAATATGGGCCTGAGGGCCCCTTTTGCTTTGGGAATCAGGAAGTACCTTGAGTAGAACCCTTTTCCCCTCAGGTTGTGAGGAACCTCCTCCACCACCCCTAACTGTATGAGGGCTTGAACCTCCTGGAGAAGGGATTTACTCATTAGAGGGATCCCTGAAGAGGGACAGAGAAGGAGGGTGGGTTCGAAGTGAAATGAAGGGTGTAGCCAGTAGCCACCGTGTTCAAAACCCAGTGGTCCCACGTAATCATCCTGCAGGCCGGGAGGAAGGGGACAAGGCGGGAGGCAAACGGGCGGGAGATTGGATCTCGGGCACGAACTAACTGGCTCTCCCCCTGGACTGTCCTCCAAAGCGCTGCTGCTGTAAAGGCCTGAATTGCCTTCTTGAGGACGGGGTATAAAGGCCCAAAGATCACGGCGTGACCTTAGAGTCCTTTAGACCATGCTACCTGTAGTCAGTTTGGTCTGCGAACAGAGCGGTGCCATTGAACGGGAGATCCTGGATGGAGTGCTGTACATCCATCAAGAGACTAGATGACTGGCCCTCCTCAGAGACACTGCGGAGGCCATCACCTATGCTGCCGAGTCCGCTGCATCTGAAGCCGCCTGTAGGGAGGCCCTGGCCACAGTCCTACCCTCCTCTAGGATGGCCTCGAACTCCTGCTTTGAGGGCTGGGGGAGGGAATCGGTGAAGTTCTCTACCGACTGCCATATGTTAAGGTGGTATTGCCCCAGCAACGCCTGCTGGTTAGCTACCCTTAGCTGCAAGCTTGCCATTGAATAAATGTTATGTCCAAATAAGTCCATCCTTTTTGCCTCTTTATTCTTCGGTGTAAAGCTCATTTGCCCTTGCCTGTCTCGCTCATTTGCCACCGCAACTACCAGTGAGCCTGGACCGGGTGCGTATACAGCTATTCAAACCCCCTAGCGGGCACATAATATTTCTTCTCTGCCCGCTTGGATGTGGGGGGCAGAGATGCTGGGGTTTGCCACAAGGCCTTAGACAGTTTGACCACTCCATCGTGCACGAGCTCGAGGAAGAACGCTTCAGTGACCATTGGGACGCTGACCTCTTTTGCTTATCCACTTCTCGGCGTCGAAGATCCAGAGCAGTAACCGGAGCCAGATTGTTGGTGATGCCATGAACACGTCTTGTCCTTGGGTTTCCTATAAGGTCTCGTGCAGGGCCGCAGCTCCGGTGCCCTGCTGCGTGCCAGCGATACATGATGCCCGGGGCTCAGAGAACTTCGGGACTCTGAAGAGTGCCAATGCTTGGCGGACTGGTGCCGATGTCCCTATCACTCTACTACTGGTGGCTTGACTTCATCTGTCCTGGCATAATTCCGGTCACCAGTGCCGAGAGCCTGATGAGCGCCTGGATGTCGGCAAATGGCAACCTGCGGACAAGGGTCGGGGCCGTTGCACCGATACTGGCGTCCCCCTTAGCCAACTCTCAATCGGGGCATCCGCTTCTCGGTGTGCTGCCCTACCCTCTCGCAGTGTAGGCCACACTGGCAAGGCCAACAGGGTCCTCATTGCCTGGAACGCCTCAGGCGTGGAAGGGACCAACAGGCGGTGCGGGCCTCTGCTGCTCCCCGGAGTCGGTGTCAGCGCAGTAGCTGGACTCAACACCTGTTCAGGCGGAGACCCTTTCTGGGCTAAATCCGGCTTCTTTGAGGTTTTCTTAGCTGGCTTTGGTGCCGGCGAACACTCCCTCTCCAAACGTGCCTTCTTCGGCACCAGGGATAACGAACGGTGCCGGGGGCGCTCCAACACTGGCAGAGCGCTTCTCAACGAGGCCACGGTACTTGGTCCCAAGTCCAACACCGATCTGAGCGCTACTTCCATCAGAAAGGCCCTGAGTCTTATATCTCATCCTTCTTGGTTCTCGGGGGAAAGCTCTTACAAATCATGCACTTCGTGGAAAGGTGGGCTTCCACCAAGCACCTCAGACAGCTCTGATGTGGGTCACTCAGTGGCATAGGCTTCTTACAAGAAGTGCAGGGCTTGAATCCCAGGGACCGGAGCATGCCCCAACCCTGAGATCTTCTGAGCTGTGAACCTAGCTAACTACTAACTAAATAACAACTTTCTAGAACTTTGAAACTATATACACTATTGATAGAAAACCACTGGGAACACGGAGATTAGAGAGAGCAAGAGTCATTCAAGCACTGTCACGAGTGGTAAGAAGGAACTGAGAGGGAGGGGGCTGGCAGCGCCATATATGCGAGCGCATATGTGCGCTGCTGCAGAGGGCGCTAGATCCAGCCCTACGGGTACCACTAGAGAAAAAACTTCCAACACCGGTGCATGTGGCGCGCACGCACACCTACATTCAGAATGGACGTGAGCAAGCACGTGAAGAACTGGATCAAATTCAGGCTGCTCCAGCACAGGTGCACTAATAGGAGGAAAGAGCAAAGAAACCTCTTCTCCCCTTGTGCTCCTGCATAAAGGGCTGCCATACTTTGATTGCAATTCCTGGGAGCACAAAGTCACTTCCTCTTTCAGTCTCCATTTACTCACCCACTCACCCTGAAATGGTGGTTGAAGCATGAAGAGGCATACAAATGTTTAGCATATCTGACAATCTAGACCTCAGAGATCCTATGAGATGTGGTCAAGATTAACTCCTCCCTGCTGGCACCATGGCAGAAAAATCAATGCCTTGAACACCTTCCTGATCTCCCACATCTCATTTGTCCTGAGGGGATCTGCCATGGCAAAGGTACCTCTCAACAAGGCAGACAATACTATTAGGCAGCTGGTGTGAAGAAGTGGATGTTTCTTCCCCAGAGAACCACTAACAAACTGGTGTACATCTCGCACAGGCAGGGTGGCACCAACATTCCTCGAATGGCCAACCTGTGTGACATTACAGTGATCACCCACACATTCCGCCTTCCGATGTGCCCATACACCATAGTGAGGAACGTCATGGCGAGCACTGTATGTGATGTCATTAGGAAGCAAATCGCCAGAACCCTTGCCAGCCAAGATGCCGCCACATACCGGTTCCCTGGAAGGCAAATTTGGAAGAGATGGGGAGACTTTGCTTCGCTTTGGACTCGCGCCCGCAATGCCAGGCGATGACTAGAGAAGCGTATCGGCTGCCACTGGACATGGTGCGAGGAATGCCAGGAACTGGGAGTCTTGGCGCCACAGCTCAAAAACACCGAGCACAGTCTTCACCCCAAGAGCTAGAACCATACTGGAGAGGACTTTGAAGGATGCCATCCATGTGCAATACGTAGAAAATCTAAAACGGAAGCCTGACCAGGGCAAGGCGTTCAAGGTGAATGCAAGTGGGATGCCAGCAAGCACTTCCTCCCCGGGGGCAGTTTCACCCGATTTGCTGACTGGAGATTCATCCACAGAGCCCGGCCCAACTGCATTCTTCTGAATGGAGCCACCTGCCACAGGAATCGGGACAAGCAATGCAGGAGGTGCGGCTATGCCAACAAAATGCTGCCCCACGTCCTCTGTAGCTGCAAACCCTGCTTCAGAGCCTGACAGCTGTGCCACAATGCCATGCAAGATTGCCTAACCAAAGCCATCCCACCATCCATGGGGAAAGTTGCCATGAACTCCACCATCCTCAGAACAAACAGTCAACTGCGACCGGATACCATCATTACCAACAAGGAACAGAAGAGGATCCTCATGGTGGATGTCACATCTCTTTTGAAAACAGGACCCCGGCCTTCTGCAATGCCTGAGCCCAAAAGGAAGAGAAATATGGCCTCTGGCCAATGCCTTGAGAGCTAGGGATTACGAGGTCCAAACACACACAATGACTGTTGGAGCCTAAGCTCATGGAATCCCAGTAACAAGTGAGTGTTGTGGGTGTGCAGGAATCAGTCAGTGCTATGCTCCGCTGATGCAGTGACTCATGGTGTCAGACACCATCAAGTGGTTGAGGGATATCTATTTAGTACACATCATCGAACATCAGCAATACTAGGACGAATAAGCCGGACTGGCATTGAGAAGCAATGCCAGGAAAGGAACAGAAACTTTTCTGATGGATCGTATTTACTGAAGGACAATCTATCCCAAAATCCTCGTTCACTGAGGGACAATCCACACACATTGCTATATTTACTTTCTACAAACTGCTCCTAGTATAATTTTTGTATGAGTAATATACCCGAATATTTTGACGCTAATATTTCAACTGTATTGCTAAATTGATTACCGTTAATTTTGAATATTGCAGACTATGTACTCTTTGTATTCTATGACTTTTTAACCAACCTTTGTACTTGTGGATAATCTACACATTATACCCAGATGTATAGAAACTCTTTCTTTCAATTCTGTATTTGATCATTTTAACATTTGCATTAATACAATTTTTATATCGGACACATTAATACCTTGCAACACCAGCTACAACAGTACCATACAAATGCCTGCTCTCACTTTCAGGTGACATTGTAAATAAGAAGCAGGCAGAATTATCTCCCATAAATGTAAACAAACTTTTTTGTCTTAGTGATTGGCTGAACAAGAAGTAGGACTGATTACACTTGTAGGCTCTAAAGTTTTACATTGCTTTATTTTTCCATGCAGTTATGTAAAAAAAAATAATTCTACATCTGTAAGTTTCACTTTCATTATAAAGAGATTGCACTACAGTACTTATATGAGCTGAATTGTCTTTTGTTTATCTTTTTTACAATGCAAATATCTGTAATAAAAAAAAATATAATGTGAGCCCTGTGCATTTTGTATTCTGTGTTGTAATTGAAACCAATATATTTAAAAATGTAGAAAACATCCAAAAATATTCAAATAAATGGTATTCTATAATTGATTAACAACATGATTAAAAGTGCAATTAATCGTGATTTTTTTAATCTCCCAATTAATCGCAATTAATTTTTTTAATTGTTCGACAGCCCTATTAAATAGTTAATGTCTGTACAGAGCTTTGAACATATAAATTGCTATATAAATTCTAAGTATTATTGCTAAGGGAGGTGGTACTGTCTAATGGACAAGGCATGTGTCTGAGTCAGGAGATCTGAGTTTCTAATTCCAGCTCAGCAACTGACCTGCTGTGTGACCTTCATCTCCCATTATTTGTCTGTCTTGGCTGTTTAGATGGCAAGGTCTTTGCAGGCAAGGGCTATCTCAAAATCTGTGTTTGTACAGTGTCTGGCACAATGGGGTTCTGATACCACTTGGGGCTTCTAGCACCACTGTAATGCAAATCAGAATATGAAGAACAGGGGACATGCCTGGGCAGGATCTTTCCTTTCATTTGTTATCATTCATCCTCTAAAAAATTTCCAGTTGATGTTGTTTTCTCAAAAACCCTTTTTTCCTTCAAATTTTCCCCCCTTTCTCCTTCAGCCTTTCTGGCCCACCCAGTTTTACATTCAGTGTTCACTCCTTCCCACCATTTTTCTTTTCTTTGTTCTTATCCTCCCCATTCCTTTCTTTCTTTTTAGTCTCTTCTCCATTACTCTCCTACTGCAGGTCCTCTGCCCTTTCCAGGCCTCTTTTAGCCCTTTCTTCTCTAGTTTACTTGTCTTTTCATCCTCCGATTCACCATCTTTCCATCACTGAAAAAGAACCAGTAACCCAACACTATGGAGGAATGGTGAGGGTCACTGCCCTCCCGCAGTAGCCTCTGAAAGACGAAGAAGCACTCTGAGGAGTTGCTGTCTCCCCCCTGGTGCAGCTGCTCAGCAGCCCCCATTCAGGCCACTCTGAGTATGTCTATACTGCAATAAAACACGCACAGTTGACCCAGGCTTGTGGGGCTTAGACTGTGGGCCTATAAAATTGCAGCATAGACATTTGAGTTTGGGATGGAGCCCGGGCTTTCGAACTCCACATAGCAGGAGGGCCCCCGAGCCTGGGATCCAGCCAGAGCATCTACACTGCAATTTTATAGCCCTGCAGTCTGAGCTCGCAAGCCAAGTCAGCTGATATGGAATAGTCACGGATGTTTTATTGCAGTGTAGACATACCCTCAAATCATCAGACCCTTAGTTTGTTAAACTGGGACTTGAGCGTCTACACTGATTTGGAAGTCTAGGTTAGGAATTGTAGAAACCTGGGTCCCAGTCTGGTGCTCTAGCATCTTACACTACATTATATGGGCTCAAGTCCAACCTCCCATACCCCAAACTTCCTAGCCCCCTCCCAAAATGTGGCTGCTCTAGCCCTTTACTTGTGGTACAATCTGTGAACACTTGACTGTCCCCCAAACTTAACTCTCCAGAGGACAAAGAAAGTCAGCCTCTGAGATACTTCTGGCAGACTCTGAGAGCACAAGTCCAGTGGAGCTGTATCTACGTTCAAAGTAACAGGACTTGGACCCCAGGTTGACTCAGCCTTGGACCTTCCACCTCCATGGGGTCCTGAGCCCTGAGTTAGCATAGTGTGTGTATAGACAGAAGGTGGGGTTAGGCTTGAGACTGAGTTTGAAACCTGAGCTTACATTGCAGCATACAGATACCCTTAATTAACACCTCAAAATTGGAAGATGAGCTAAAAGCCTCAATCAGAGCCAAAAAGTCTGACAGACATCTGCTTGTTTCAGTGCCTGAGATCTAACTGATCAGCTCTGCCTCAGAGCCTCTGCATAACAACTAGTTCTGGCTAGCTCTTGCCAGGGGCTATTCTTCACACCCACCTTCTTATACAGTTTGAGAATGAGAGCACTGCTCTGACTGCACCCATGCTGGGCAATAAGAGCCCCACAGGTCCTGGAGAAGGGCAGCCCCACAGGTCCTGGAGAAGGGCCACTCCACAGGCACTGCATGAGCCTAGAATAGGATAGCTACCTTCACTAAAGAGCATCCCTAGGAACCCTTGTCCCTGGCAATGAGAGAAAAGACTTGTAGATTAGTCCAGGACTTCAGAGAAGGATCAAATTGCTGGGTGGGCAATAGGGAAGGGTCCATTTGGTGGAGTGGTGACTGGGGGCAAAAATCCATTTGCTGTGAGGTCAGTGAGGGGAGGATCAAATTGCTGGGGGGGAGTGGGCTGAAAGTGCTAGATGATCAAACTGAGGGGGTTGGGGGAAATACAAATTGCTGGTCCAAGGGTTAAAAGGAAGAATTAATGTAATGAGGTTGGGGTGGTGCAAAAAAGATCAATTTGCTGAAGAGGGCTGCAGAGGTAGAGTGTGAATGAGCTGGAAGGAAGAGAAGAGGATCAATTGGCTGGGGATAGTCACAGGATTGAGTAAGTGGGTGGGGGTTACAGGGTGCACTGAGAAGGGACAGCAGAAAAGGATTAATAGAATGTGTGTGGGAGCAGTGGTCAGAGGATGAATTGGAGACTAGAGAATTGCTTGGGATGGGTGAGAGGGAAAGGATGGACTAGGGAATAGAGATTTGATAGGGAGCCTGTGGTGGAAGAGGGTAGAGTTTAATGGGGAGCCTGACTAGGGGGCTTCTAATCTGGAGTGCCTCAGTTTTTGAGTGTCCATCCTGACACCATTTGAGCCTGATTTCAAGAGGTGCTCCTTTCACTGCCTGTAGCTGGAGTGGTGAGTACTCAGCACCTCTGAAAATTAGGCCCCATGTGTCTCAGCTAGGGCACTTAAAATCATTGGCTCACTTTGAACATTTTGGCCTTGATTTTTTGTAAAGCATGGAGGACCACATATGCAAAAATGCAAAAAAAAAAAAAAAAAAATTGATGCAAAATGCAATTTAAAATGCAATTTAAAAACCTCAGAATCTGAGTTTACATCTTATTTTGAATCACAAAATGGTCCAATTTTGTCTGAATCATGATCTGCAAAATTTCATAGTATTTTTTTTTTGGAAACAGGACTGACCTTTTTTTCCCTACAAAAAACTTTTAACATTTAAAACGTTATAATTGGCTTATGATTAATTTTAACATAGTCTGAGATAAAACTGTTCCTTTAATAAAATGTCACAAAAAGAGAACTTCTGAACCATAGTAAAGCCTGGAATGAAATAGTCAATCTTTTTTCATTAATATTTATGAAAACATGTTTTTGATTTTCGCCAGCTATTAATTATCTTTAAAAATATTGTGATTTATTTAAAAAGAAAGGGGGGGGGAGTGAAAAAGATTCCACAAGACATTCCACATCAAATTATAAATTTTTAGGGGCTCATATTTTGCTCCCAAATTACTCAGCAAGCACTAGAAGTATTTCCCTGATCAACGACAATGAAGCTGGTTGCTTATGAATGGTTCTCAACTCAAACAAGACATTTGGGAAAGATCATGTTGTAGCATCTCCTTGTGACTTCTAGTTATAATTCAAGTCACTTCCCTTCTCACCAAGCCACTTCCACTAATTAAATCTGTAATGAGTAAAGTCACCTGCTAGCTTTCACAATGGACATTCTCTCCTTCCTTCAGCATCTGATAGGGTCTCTTCCAGAGAGGTGCTTTTCACAGAGATTGTCCTTCCACTGCCTATTTTAATGCTGTGACTCTGCTCTAAAAGAATTGATACAAATCATGTTATGTATTGAAGAATCATAAAGCACCTACTTTGATTTCCCTCTTAAGAGAGTCCAAGGAGTTTGAGAGATCAAACCAGCGTATTTCTTGCAAGTAGTTTGTATTATATCTAGGGTATGTCTATACAGCAACTAAGACACCCATGTCTGGCCACGCCAGGCAACTCAGGCTCACGGGGCTTGGGCGGTGAGGCTGTTTCATTGCTGTGTCCAGACTCAGGCTGGAGCCTGGGCTCTAGGACCTGCAAGGTCGGCGAGTCCCAGAACTGGTGCCCTACTGAGATTGTAGTCTCATTGTTCTAGATATTGTATGTATACATGTAGGAGACAATCCCTGTCCCAGTTTATAGACTGACAAATTATTCTAGCCAACAGGAAACAGTGAGCACAAGCCAACTCTCATAGTACTAAACTACCAGTGTACATGTCTTAAAAATCAATTTGCAGCAACCTCACTTACATGCTACCCAAATGTTGACAAGAGCATAAGAGAACAGAATGTATGACAGTGAATAAAAAGAGAGTGACAGCCCCGAAAGCCATTCAACTTGATCAGGGATGGAGCAGCCTACAGCCCACTTCAAAGAAATCTAAGAAATGCATTCCATTCCCAATATAGAACTGGGAATTCAGTTTGACTTGAGCTAAAAATAAATAATTAAATATTATTCCAAGTCATGCTCTCTGTCCAAAATCATTTGCTGTTGGTTAAAAAAAAAACACATTCCAACAGCTTGCCTTCTGGTAAGCACAGCATCAAGATTGAAGTTAACATCTTTTTGAGCCAGAGGCTCCTAAAGTTTTAGAGAGAAGCCAAACAGTTCTGGCCTCAGGAGAATTCATATGAAATCTGATGTGCACAAAGCAGGCAGCCTGGCACAGGAATCTCATTAGCAATGGTTATTCACTGTAGCTATGACCTTAGTGTAACTCTCACTCCAGTGATGTTGCAGTTAATTGGCTTTTCCAGTATGGAACGATTCTCTCTTCTAGCTACAACTTATGATAGGCTCCATTCTGCTCTCCAGGTCTGTACATCCACTAGAAAGAAAAGTATTACATGTATTTTAACGTACAGTATTACATTCTGACCACTACTTCGCTCCTTTATGTCTGCAAAGGAGCCCAGGTATCATAGGAAACAACAGCAAAATGTGAGTTCTATTTAGATTGCACACAAATAATTTTAATGGGACATAACTACTCTGAACAGCTATTAAACTGTGAGGTCATTTCATTTTCAAAAAAGTCTTACTTTGTAAGAAATGAAGAACACATCTAAAAGATTGTGATGGATGGAGAGTGAGTAAAGCCGTTTCAGCGGAGAGATCCTGCCTGGGGAATGCTGGTAATACCCAAGTTATACAGAAAGCCCTCAACCCCTACTTCTCCATGGGTTTAAATGAACATTTTTAATTGCTGTGCCTCACTGCTAAGGAGGTGTGTGGCAGCCTCTAGTGGCATAGACATGCATAACAATGTTACATACATGTACACGATCCAATGAGGTGCACATTTTTAACAGTGACGGTAAAAAAATTTGACTAATTTACCAAGAGTCATGGTGGATTCTCCATCACTGACAATTTTTAAATCAAGATCGGATGTTTTTCTAAAAAATATTCTCCAGGAATTATTTTGGGGAAGTTCGATGGCCTGCGTTGTACTGGAGTTCAGACTAGACAATTACAACGGTCAATGCCGGCCTTGGAATCTATGAATTGTGATTCTCATGCATCGAGAAAACCTTAGCACATCAATGTGGACACTTAAAACGCAACCAGTGGCCAGGCGATAAGTATAGCTAGTCCAATTTATAGGATCAGAACCACTTTCTCCTTCTCATTTTCTTTCTATATGAGATTATAACAACAGTAAAATATGGCATAAATACATAGTCAACATGTAGAATTCATTGCTGCTGGAAGCCATTGAGTCATATGTGGCAGCTGGATTTTTAAAAAGGACTGGATAATTTTATAATGTATACAAACTGTGTAATTCACTCTCAGGTTTCAGAGCATAAGGTTATCATCTCAGTGAATCAAGAAGAAATGTTAGCAATCATATATAGCCATCTACCATTGGCTAAAACCACTATTATTCTGGGCCATGGGGTTTCTCTGAACCTGCAATTATTGGCAACTGACAGAGGAAGGATATTGGGCTTGATGGCCAGTTGGGCTGACCCAGTATGGCAAACCTATGTTCCTATGAACAGTAGCAGATATACAAGTAATTCTTCCCCTTTCCACACAAATTTTCATTGAAAATGCATTTTTTTGTTACTTCTCATCTGAAATAACTGTAGCAATCTCTCCTCTATGGACAGACCCATCACAAAGCCTTCAAAACTCCCAGAGAGTTGCTGCAGTCATCTGGCAGAAGAAAAAACATTTATAAGGACTAAGTGCAATAGCAGCTCTATCAGTAGTGGGAATCATATCAGGGACCCTGAGAAATTGGAGGAAAGAGCAGATGCTAATAGGATGGGGAAAGATAATGGGCAACTTGCACAGAGTGGGCTTCTCTAGCTTGCTCTCTGTTATACATCTGGAGACGGTACATTTCACAGTGAAGGTAATTTTTCTGACAGATACAAGAATTGCATATGAAAATATTGTCCTTGTTAAGTGTGTCCTACTGGCTTTATTAATTCTTCTGTTCTTCCTCTCACTCTGTGGCATAAGGGATAGTTTTCTCAAGTGCAGGACTTCTCAACCAGTGGGTCATAACCAGCAGGGGGATTGCGAGGGGGCTCATGCTAGGTCACACACAACTGACGAAAGAGAAAAAACAAAATCAGAAACTCTTGAATTTGCAAAGACGCACTGGAGGAGCTTGGGTACAGAAGGAAGGAAGGAAGGAAGCAACTTACTCCCTCCCTATTCTTCTGCTGCCTCTATGAATCCATGTTTGCATTTACTCCAATCCCTCCCAATCTCAGTATAAGCGCCTCCCACCCACCCTGCTCACACAGCACTTGGGTCTGTGAGAAATGCTGCTTTGGGAGGCTATGGAGGATTTTGGGAAGTGGATGGGTTAAGGACAAAAATCATGGGAAGTTTTTAGGATCTAGGTGGGAAAGGTTTGAGAACTATTGGATCAAGTGGCTGGGAGTCAGGAGATCTGGATTCTGTTTCCATCTCTGCCCGATTTCCCATATAACCTTGATCAAGTCACTTACTTAACCTCTCTGTATGTCCATTTCTCTGTCTTTAAAATGGGGATAATATTTTCCTCCCTCTTAGCAGTGTCATGAAACTGATTTGTATATATGGCGTTTTTTAGATCCATGGCTAAATGATGCTGAGGAAATACAAAGTATATATAAGAAGCAGACAGTCCCTGCTGTTTTCCACACTGCTGCAATTAGACCAAGTTAGGAGGTTATAATCTAAAGAAACTCAAATGGAGCAGGAAATCAGACACATTATTGTACACCAAATAAGAATAAGCAGATCAATTCAGACTAAATAAAGACTGACCAAATCTTTGCCCTGGCTCTCTGTATCTTTTTATCTTTCCCATGCAAGCTCTTCTATCTATCTAGATAGATAGATATCCCAATATCACTCTCCTCAACCTCACCATAATTAGTGTATCTCCCTGGCCAACTGTTCTTGGTGTAGGAAGAACAATCTCCAATGACTCTTGCAGCAGAGGTACAATATCACCTGCACAGTTCTCTCTCCTTCAGCTCCTGGCCCATGTCTTGTCTGTCATTCTCAACTGTCTCGATCTCTTGCTTTGGCCTTATGGCTGGTTCCAATGTGCGTTATGCTGAAAGGGTTCTATCTGCATGCTTTATTAGTCTCACCTAGTCTCCGTGACTAGAAGAACTTATGAACATGTTGTAGGTTCCTATTCCTGAGAGGCCATACCTTCTGAATTTCTCCCCACACATAGGAACATTTGGTGAATAACTTTCAGGATGAAATCTGTGAGCAAGCCCCTTGTTTCCTTTTCTCTAGGGTCTTTGTACTGAACCATCTCACATATTCCCTTTTTGGCTCACTCCCATGCCACTTTCAGTTCATTATCCACTCTCAGACTCTGCTAAGTTCTTTCTACTTTATACTCAACAATTCCTTCCTTTTAAAATCTCCATTGGCAATTTTTCTTGTCCTGGTGTTTCTGCTGTCTTACTGCTTTCCTGTTGTCTTCTCTTCAGGTAGCCTATGAGTCCATCAATCTTCTCCCCTGAAAAGGTAACAAGATTATACCAGTGGCAGAGCAAATCATCCTGGTCTTAGTGACAGAAGATCAATAATGAGGTAGTCCTCTAAACAAAATGTCTTTGTGCATCACAAATTTATGTTCATCTTTAAGAACTTGAGTTACCACTATGCAACTGGTGGATCTCCTGATTGGTAATATTTCCCCAACCTCTGTTAATAATTCACCTCTCTTGCCTGTCACCTTCAAAACTAAAATCTCCTCCTCTACCCTGCTGTCTGACTTATCCTATTTTATTCTTTTCCCCTTTGTTTCAACCTCAGTCTCTTTTGGCAAATTCCCTGTGGATGAAGTTCCTTGTCTACTGTGTTTCACGCACTTTTAATGACAGGCTTTGCACTCCCTATTTTCTCTTCCTCAGAAACTTTGCTGTTTTCCAGTTTGCAAAAAGTTGGCCTTCATGCAAGTCTGTCCCTTGATTTACACTCACTCAGATGACCCTATCCCCTGCATCCCTTTCACAGAGGTCCCAGCCACAGTTTACTTTCAGCTACCCACTCTGAGCCCTAGTGGATTCACAGTCTGTTTCATGTAAAGATATTTGTATAAATTGTTTAGTGCCTGGATTGTATTACTCAAGCCACTTCCAAATGAAAACATACCTGGATTCTTTTGAGTTTAGCTAAAATCATCTAAACTTGTGCCTGAATTCTTCTGTCCTCCAGGGAAATTAAAAAAACAAAACAACACACATGCACAACTAATCATTCAGTGGAAAATTAATTGTGTAGGGTACAGAAAATGTCCACAGATTAGTAGGCACTGAGACACCAGCATGACTGTCTCTAATACAAACTCTAGGTTGCTGCTAACAGAACCTGTGCGACAGAGCAACATGGAGTCCTGTTAAAGAATAGTTCTCCTCTACAGCCACAATTCGTTTTAAAAAAGCCTCCAGTTACATATTGCCAAACAGCAGGCATTGCTGGGGAGATATGATTTTAATCTATGGGACTCCTTGTCTAAATGTAAAGATTCCCTGCCACAAGATTCAAGGCAGGAGTTCGCTGTCTTCCTGGAGAAGGGTAAGAATGTGGCCAGGACTTCTCTCCAGGTAGCTCTGGATGCAGCTGACTGGGTGGCCAGGACAATGGCTTCAGCTGTCACCATGAGGCATTTTCTTGGCTCCAGTCTTCCGGCCTCCCCTCCCAAAGTCCAGCAGTCCGTCCAGGACCACCTCTTTGAAAGGACACCAGAATTCAGGCCTAAAAGGCTTGCGGGCTACCCTTTGGCTCATTAGGTTTTACACTCTGCCAACTTCCAGGAACCACTTCAGGCCCCAGCAGCCGCCTCAGTTCTCGGAACCTCCCAGGCAGGAGCCGTACAAGAGAAAATATTACAAATGCCGCTAACCTTTCCTGTCCACCTCAGCCTCCTCCATCAGGGTCTCAGAGATACTCAAGGCCCTTTGAAGGTGGGCCCAAGGACACTGTACCAGTCATCACTTCAGATCCGCCCCCGTTTTGTTTCTGGGTCGTCTGTCACGTTTCAGTTCAGCATGGTCATACATAACATTGGACTGTTGGGTACTGAATACAGTGACAGTCAGATACATTATTCAGCTTTTATCTACCTCTCCCTCCCACACCATCCCTCTTCAGGGACTCTTCTCACAAGCAATTTCTCATTCAGAAGATAAAATTCCTCCTATTTATGGGGGCCGTAGAAAAAGTTCCCCAGTCCTTGACAGGGAAGGGCTTTTCCCAGTATTTCCTAATCCCAAAGGGGGCTGCCAACCCATCTTGAATCTGTCTCACCTCAACAAATTTCAAGAAAGTGAGGTTCTGCATGGTCTCCCTGGTCTCAATCATTCCATCCTTGGATCCAGTAGACAGGTACACCGCCTGAATTTAAAGGAGGCTTATTTTCACATCTCTATCTTCTGTGGCCACAGATTTCTCAGGTTTGTAGTGAATCAGTGCTACTACCAATTTACCATTCTGCCCTGTGGCCTATTGGCAGCCCCTGGGCCTTCATAAAGAGTATGACAATCATAGCAGCCCTCCCCAGGTGACGAGAATGAGTACCTGTATCTCAATGACTGGCTGATCAAAGGTCAATCACAAGCTCAAATACTGAACAGCATCAGCACAACCCAAATCACCTTCCGAGCACTAGGACTGTTCATAAACTAGCAAAAGTCAACTCTTGTCTTGGTTCAGAGAATAGAATTTATTGGGGCAGTGCTCAGCTCGACCCAAGCCAAGGCCTTTCTGCCGGACGCCCAATTTCGGACCCTGTCAGACCTGATAACCAAGATCAGGGTCCACCCAATAACGACAGCTCGCATCTGCCTCAAGCTAACTGGACACATGGCAGCATGTACATATGTGATACAGCACACAAGGCTGAGCCTCAGGCCCCTTCAGATGTAGCTAGCATCAATTTACTCCCTGATCAGACACTGCTTAGACTTAATGCTCATGGTTCCGCCCCTGGTCCTCACCTCCCTGGACTGGTGGAAAGACCCAAGATCGATAATGAAGGGTTATTTTCCTTCCTATTTCTCAAAACTTCACAAAAGCTCTGAGGACTATTGGCTTCATACATCAAATGTCAGGTGGGCCCTCATCTTCTATATTGAAAGAACTAAGCCCTTCCACAAATCCACACAATTTTTTGTAGCAATAGCAGAAAGGATGAGAGGGTTACCCATGTCAATCCAAAGGATCTCATCCTGGATAACTGCCTGCATTGGGACTTACTATGAACAGGCAGACGTCCCACTTCTCTGGCCATCGTGTCAGCTCATTCCACAGGAGCCCAGGCTTCATTAGTGGCATTTCTCGCACAGGTACCAATCAAGGACATCTGCAGAGCCACAACCTGGTATCTGGTTCATACCTCTGCATCCCACTACACCATCACTCAGCAAGCCCGAGATGATGCCAGTTTTGGGAGAGCAGTGTTGCAGTCAGCACATTCGTGAACTCCGAGCCCATCTCTGGAGATATTGCTTGTGAGTCACCAAGCATGGAATAGACATAGGCAAGCACACAAAGAAGAAAAAAGTTACTAACCTTCTGTAACTGTTGTTCTTCGAGATGTGTTGCTCATGTCCATTCCATGACCCACTCTCCTACCCATCTATTGAAGTTACCGGCAAGAAGAAATTGAGGGTGGATGGCCAATAGCGCCCGTTATACCAGTGCATATGTGCACGGCTCCAGAGGGCACTAGAGCCAGCCCTATGGATGTCAGTAAGGGAAAATTCTCTGGCAACAGTGCATGCAGCACATACACATCTAGCATGGAAGGGACATAAGCAACATATCTTCAAGAACAAGTTATGGAAGGTTAGTAAATGTTTTTTATGATATTTTGTCAGAGTATTTATGGTTCAGTTTAGTATTCATTCCAAGATGGCAGAATCTTATTTTTTTGCACTTATAGACCTGAAGAACCCACTACAGAGGAGGTGTCCTCTTACCATGTTTTTTATCTTAGATCCTAAAATGTTGCACCACAAAACCTCTATTAAACCTAGTCTTATCCTCAGCAAAAACTTCCGCATTTGCCAAACTGTGTGTTGTGGTTTTAATGCCCCAGAGTAACACAGATGAAGCCGGGAAACGCATTGCACTTGTGACTGAAACCCAGAGCTCATGACAATTTAAACAGATTTTCACTTTAGACCTAGAATCTCCCCTACTTAGCTACATTTCTCTCCTTGAAAGTCTTAATGTAGAATTGTAATTATTCCTTTTGCATCAATAAAAAAAGAAAGAAAAAGGAAAAGCAATAGGAAATGTATGCATAAAATCAGATTAAAGATTTGAATTTTCCATGAGAGGAGCTTGGGGACAGGTTAGATGCTTTCACTGAGTAGAATGTATATTTCCATGATAATTATAAAAACTGACTGAGAAAGGATTAATCAGAGATCATGCTCCAGCATTTCATTGAGTTGCTTTGACTTACCATTTTCCCAGTGCGGTTTTACATATAGGGAATCTTGTAAGGAACCAGGCAGTCAGAAAGTGAAATTAAACTGAAAATTAATATGAATGCAATGTTAAAACTGAGAAGTATGGCATTTAAAAAAGGAAATCCCAGAAAGCTAAGTTCTCTACAGAATTGCTAACTGCGCCCCGCTTCATCTCACAGTAGCATATTAAAGAAAATCATGGTTAAACAGGAATAAAATATACAATTTTATACAATAAAAATACAATAAAATAAAATCTACAATATGTACTGTAGATGTGCTACATGGACATTTCTACAGCATGTTCACTTGATCCTTTCAGATTTCCTGACTTGCATGCTTGCCTCTTTCTTTTTTAGAAGAGATAAAAGGAAGGGAAAAGCACTGCTAGCATTTCAGTAGTGCTGCCTTAACCGAGGCGGCCTTCTTAGCTCAGGAGCCCTTAAGCTGTCAAGAGTGATTTAATACCAAAGCAGTTCAGAGACCCCAACTGTTCTAAACAACTTTAGCTTTGAAGTGACCTACAAAAACCTAACAGAAAGGGTTCTGGCATGCATGCAGACATGGACTGTGTAAAGGAAAACTACCAGGTAGTTGGTTTTATGCTTTAAACACATTATTAAACATAACATAGCCTTAAAGATCTCAGCTGATAGTTAAGAAAGAGAAGTTCCAGCTTTTCTATAGTGGTGGATGGCTCAGACTATAGGGGCCTTATTGTGAGACAAAGATACTTCAATTTGCTCATTCTCTCATGCGCCTTCCTTCTGCATCTTCTTAACCACATCTTTCAGAAAACATTCCAGAGTCACTCCCCCCAACCCAAGTCTCTCTGCATCCAGCTACCACATAAACTTGACTTCACCCTTGTGGTGGATCTCACCATCCTTTTCTCGCCCCAACCAAAAAGCTGGGGTTTCTTCCTGAGCCTCGTTCTACCTTTTTTCACCTGCTGCTCTTGGTAAGCACAAAAGTCAGTCAAGAGAACAGGCCCATCTCATCTCTTCTCGTCCTGGCTCTCTCTCCCCTTTCTTCCCTGCAGGAGATGAATATTTGCTTGAGAAATCCTGGGCATTCTCTCCCTCACACAGAGGCATAAGTGGAAGAAAAAGAACTCTGAAATGTTACATGGTGTATATGTGACCGGAAGAATGGAAAAAGATATCTAACAGTCTGCTTCTGTGACAAGATACCATATTGTCTGCTCATGCCAGACAATGTTTGCTTCAAAGATTTTATTTTTATGTAAAAAAGAATCAACTTTAAAGCAAGCCAATACCACCGTTTTTGATGTATGCACCAAGAAGCTGCTGAAAAGGTCAACGTTTAAAAGTAATTTTTTTAAAAATTCAGAATTCCTTGAAATGCTGTTCTACTCTGAAAAGCAAACGCAAAAAACAGCATAATTTGGTCTCTTAATTATTTGTATATCAAATGTGCTCAGTTTATAAGTAAGAATGTTTCTCCTGTGACAGGCCTGCAAAAACTTTGGGATATATCTGAAAGTCAAACTAAGGTCAATCCTTGTAGCACGTCACCACTAGTAATAAAGCTTATATTGGCCAAATTATGTGTTTAGCTACACGTTTATCATCTCCAAATTACATCACTCCCTAATGCAAACCCTGTGGTCTTGATTCCAATTTTACTCACACCATTGTGAATCAAGACTGACTTCAATGAAGTCAACAAAAATCACCACTGTATAATGAATGTGAGATCAGAATCAGACCCCTTCTCTTCAAAGTATACCTCCATGATACCTGTGCAACCTGTTGCATTGAGTGGGTCTATAGAGTTACAAATGACAAACTTACTGAAGAATTTTGTTGACCATCAAAAAGAAATAGAATCCACCTTTTTCTCTTGGAGATTGCCTACATGGGAAAGTTTTACCAGTTCTACAGTGACAGTTACACAGGTATAGTCCCCATGTGGATACTCTAATTCTGGTATAAGAACGGCTTCTTTTAGTTTAGCTTAAACCAGTCCCAAACAACGTAAGTTAAACTGAAAAAAGCCATTCTTATACCAGAATTAGCGTGTCCACGGAAGTGGGGGCGCAACCACCTAACTAAACAACTGTATCCATTCAAATTCACACCATACTTTATATTGAACACAATTTGCCATGTAGACAAGGCCTTTGCTGAGATGCCTCCACAGTGGTAGGAGTAAAGCAATAAAAATATACTTTTGTCATTACAATCATCAGATCTGGCTCTGAAACCACAAAGGAAACAGTTCTGCTTAGTAAAAAAAAGTACCATTTTTATACTGTAATCTTACAGAATAGAAAAAAAACTTGAACTAATTTTTCTTTGATGAGGACTATGCATAAACCATGGCTTTATATATACCCGATACCATCTGCCATTTTAG
The DNA here is from genome assembly GCF_026122565.2 of Emydura macquarii macquarii. Classification (NCBI taxonomy): domain Eukaryota; kingdom Metazoa; phylum Chordata; order Testudines; family Chelidae; genus Emydura; species Emydura macquarii. Next base: position 10,361,972 of record NW_027133667.1, read on the forward strand.
TTCTTACGTACTTCAAACACTACGTTTGTTTGGTGAGTCTGATTTAAAACCTCATTAATGTGTTAATGTGTAGTACATTGCCCTCCTGTAATCTACTTCATTCCTATCCAAATTTAGAAATATGTTAAAATCAGAGGTTAAAAAACTTGACAAGTGACCCTTTGGAACTAAATACTTAGCCCACGTGGTAGTAAAATGAATCCACCGCACATTCTGGCTAATCCATTTTATTTTCTTTATAAATGTATCATTGAAACCACTAACCCATCTGCTCTTGGAACATAATGAAAAAGGACTTATAAACCATGTAACTGCCTTCTTGACCAGTTTACATATTGCTTATGGGTATGCGGATTGTTTCCAGAAGCACAGAAACATGAAGCTAGTGCCACCCAATTTACAGCAAGAACAGTCACAAAGAAAAGGGCTGCCCTATAATTTTTAAAAAATCCTCAGAGTTCCATTTCTACAGCTGGATATAAATATTCTGAAGATAAAACAAACTGTTTTTCCTTAAAAAAAAAATTGAGGAAAAATGTCACCACATTCTTTGAAACCATTTTTTGTTAGTTGCCTGCAGGCAGCTTAGAAAAGGTGATGGAACAACCCCTTCTTCAAAAAGATCAATCCTTTTCCAAAATGTCACCAATACCTTCATATGCTTAAAAACAGTCCAACACTGCCACATAGTGGCCAGAAATGGGCACTGTTCATTGTGAAATAGTGTTAATTAATGGAAGTGATAACACCTGTTGGAGAAAATCCACACAAAATATCTAGTCCTTGAATGACCACAGCTATAAATAAAAAGACAAATGAACTCTGAGAACAGAGCCTTTATGAAAGAAATATAATTCATCTAGCAACAGGCCCATGTAAGAAAAATAAGTTTAAGATATTTTGTGATTAAATCTTTAGTGTCCCCCCTGAAAGCAGTTTCCACCCACACATTTCTCAGTACAGCATGTACTTGCCAACAAGCAATATTTACGTGTACCTAAAAACTCTAGGATCATTTATTTCATTTAATTGTTTTTAAAGACAGAAGCTTTTAAACAATGTAACACCACTTGGCATGAGAGACTTTTTCTTCCTGGAGATCAGGAAGTCAGAAATTTAATTTTAAAATTCTCTTTTACATAGACTTTTTCATTGCTGCCTTTCTCACACTGACGAGATAAGCTTCATAGATAATGTTTAAGAAGTTGTCATCATTCTGAAAAACAAAATAAATAAGAATTGTTATTGGAAGATTATGGTTCCCAAGCTAAAAGATTCTGAATTCTTTCCATTTCAGGGTCTAATGAATTTTCAACCTTATCATCCCAATCAAAATTGGCACTTACAGGTTTTTTTTTCCATCACCAGAAACAAAAACAGAACACAAAACCCAACACTTTGTTAATTGTGGCTAATAGCTTTAACGGCATTTTCACATCAATGGATATAAAGTGCAGTATAAGAAAAGGGGGAATTTTCATATCTCAGTTAGAAGAACTGAAGACACGGAAAACAGGACATTTTCTAAATTCATGATAGCGTTGGTTGCGTGAAAGTCAGACGTTTCTCTTCCCCAACCTGCCTGACTGCTGCAGTGATAACATATACTTGCAATTTCTTCCCTTCACCCTAATTATCACATATCTAGAGGGTCCTTTAAGTAGTTTCTTTTCCCCGCCCACTATTGCAGTAATATCAAAGTGCCTCAGTGAGCAAGTGGGCTGTTTTAGTTCATGTTCCTACACTAAATTCCATGCAGGCAAATCGCTGAACTTTCACTGAGTGCTACTGGCTTTAATGGTTGTAATCTGCCCTGATTCCTCCACCCATGCAGTATTAAGTAGTTGGCAGTTTCTTGATCACATGCTTAGAGTCTAACTGACTGCCGTATATGGGATTGGGAAGGAATTTTCTCTCAGGTCAGATTGCCAGCGATCTTGGGGGTTTTAATATTCCTCTGCAGCATGGGATGTGGGTCATTTGCTGGAATCATTTGGGTATCTTTATCCATCAATTCCCAGCCACTGCAGAGGCCCGAGGCATTGGTGCACCTTGGTCCCGCCTATTCTCTGCCTGTGGCATTAATAGTTTAGTCTCCTGTGGGCTGTATGCTTTGGTCAAATTTCAGTTGCTGGTTTAGTGTGCAGATGCTGGATGGTGTTGGTGAACTGTGACATACAGGTGAGTCAAACTAGATGAGATGGTCCTTTCTGCCTTTCAACTCTATGACTCTCTAGGATAGCAGTTCTCAAACTTTAATTCTGCAGACCATTTTGCAAGAAAATATTTTTTCACGGACCATCTCCCTTTCCAAAACTGCAATATGCAACACTGGTTGGTTCTCTAAATGGTTCATTTTGCAGACTACCAGACAGTATTCTATACACCACAGTTTAAGAACTACTGTTTCAGAACATGACAGCCTTGCAGAGCGGAGAAACAGAACAACTCAAATTACCAGGGAATGAACTAATCAATTCATGCATGAGTATAGAAGGATAAATAAAATTAGGATATTCCTTGAGGAAAGTCAGAAGCATATGAGATTGATGCAGCAAATCAGGAGACAATGGATGTGAAGTTGGCTTCCAGTATCAAACGCAGAGTGTTTTAAACAGCAAATAATTGCCAAGCAACCCAATTAATCTTTGAAACCACTGGGAAGAACCTGGCCAACATGTACATTTTGTAGACAAAGCTTCAAAAGGTAAAATGCATGATCCTTGTGACAGAACATATCTGTGTTCACACCCTATACACTACTGCAATAATCTTCGTATAAAGTATGAAAAGTATGACTTTTTGAAAAGTATCATTGAGAGAGTCATAATTTGCTGATCAATAATATCATCATAAAATGCACATAGCAGTATATGTGACATTATAAACATAAATTGAGATCATGACTAAAAGTATGTTTTCCAGGTAAGTCTGGGGATTGGCCAAACTATTTCCTTGGAGACAAATGGCAAGCATGCCTCAGCCAGGTGTAAACAAGGCTGATGGACCATTACCTGTTAAGTGGCCATTCTCTGGCACGAAAGGGGGCAGAGGCAAAAAATGTACCATGTTAGCAAAGAAACAGCATGGAATTTCCTTCCACACAGACTGCCTGTCACCTTGTTCCCACCTGGAAATGTTTTTCAAGAGGGGGACTGAAAATATAAAAAGCAAGGGACAAACACCACAAGATACTCCTCTCTTTTTCACTGCTCATCACATTCACTGCACCTAGTGTGACCAGATAGCAAGTGTGAAAAATCAGGACAAGGGGTGGAGGGTAACAGGTGCCTATATAAGCCCTGAACATCGGGACTGTCCCTATAAAATCGGGACATCTGGTAACCCTAACTGCACTTGAAGAGACAAAGGAAACAGCTGTTGGACTCTGAGGGAGAATCCTGATCTAAAGAGTTTAGTCAGCATGACTTAGAAGAGAGGAAGGTGATCAGGAACAGCCAACATGGATTCACCAAGGGCAAGTCGTGCCTGACCAACCTGATTGCCATCTATGAAGAATTGACTGGCTCTGTGGATGTGGGGAAAGCAGTAGACGTAATATACTTTGACTTTAGCAAAGCTTTTGATACAGTCTCCCACAGTGTTCTTATCAGCAAGTTAAAGAAGTATAGGTTGGATGAATGGACTATACAATGGACAGAGAGCTGGCTAGATCATCGGGTTCAACGGGTAGTGATCAATGGCTCCATGTCTAACTGGCAGCCGGTCACAAGCGGAGTGCCCCAGAGGTCGGTCTTGGGGCCGAAATTGTTCAACATCTTTATTAATGATCTGGAGGACAGGGTAGATTGCACCCTCAGCAAATTTGCAGATGACACTAAGCTGGGGGGAGAGGTAGATACCCTGGAAGGTGGGGATAGGATACAGAGGGGCATAGACAAATTAGAGGATTGGGCCAAAAGAAATCTGATGAGGTTCAACAAGGACAAGTGCAGAGTCCTGCACCTAGGACGGAAGAATCCCATGCACAACTACAGACTAGGGACCGACGAGCTAGGCAGCAGCTCTGCAGAAAAGGATCTGGGGGTTACAGTGGATAAGAAGCTGGATATGAGTCAGCAGTGTGCCCTGGTTGCCAAGAAGGCTAATAGCATATTGGGCTGCATTAGTAGGAGCATTGCCAGCAGACAGAGGGATGTGATTATTCCCCTCTATTCGGCATTGGTGAGGCCGCATTTGGAGTATTGTGTCAAGTTTTGGGCCCTCCACTACAAAAAGGATGTGGACAAGTTGGAGAGAGTCCAGTGGAGGGCAAAAAAAATGATTAGGGGGCTGGAGCACAAGACTTATGAGGAGAGGCTGAGAGAACTAGGCTTGTTTAGTCTGCAGAAGAGAAGAATGAGGGGGGATTTGATAGCAGCCTTTAACTAGCTGAAAGGGGGTTCCAGGGAGGATGGAGCTAGGCTGTTCTCTATGGTAGTAGATGACAGAACAAGGAGCAATGGCCTCAAGTTGCAGGGAGGGAGGTCTACGTCGGATATTAGGAAAAAGTTTTTCAGAAGGAGGGTGGTGAAGCACTGGAAAGAGTTACCTAGGGCGGTGGTGGAATCTCCATCTTTAGAGGTTTTTAAGCTGTGGCTTGACAAAGCCCTGGCTGGGATGATTTAGCTGAGGTTAGTCCTGCTTTGAGCAGGGGGTTGGTCTAGATGGCCTCCTGAGGTCCCTTCCAACTCTAATATTCTATGATTCTATGACTGCTGAAAGCATGCAGTGAGAAAACTTTGCTTTGAATCTAATGTAGTTTGTTAAGTTAGGCACCAGTTGTTTTTATCTTTATTTTTGTTGTAACTGTTTCTGACTTTTATCCTTCATTACTTGTATTCACTTAAAATCTCCTTCTTTGTAGTTATTAAATTTATTTTATCTAATTCAGTGTTTTCAAGTTGAAGTGTCTGAATAACTCCATTTGGGGCAACAAATTGTCTGCATATTATTCCCTTAAAGGAATAATGGATAATATATTTGTACAATCCAGGAGCAGGCTGGACATGTGTGTGTGGGGGAAAAATCTGGGACTAGGAATCTTTAAGGATGGTAAGAGCCAAGAGGTGGCTGGCTGGCTACAGCACATACAGACATATGGGGCATGACTTACAAGCTAGAGGCCATTTGTGAGCAGTCAAGATTGGAGACTGCCACAGAAAGGCATTGTAAAGGGCACCCCAGGTTACAAGTAGAAGTGACATAGCGAATCAACAGTCTGGATTGGGGGTAATCAGTAGGTGGATCGCAGGCCAAGTCCGGACCACTAGACACTCCTGAATGGACTGAAAAATCTTTTTATTTACTTATTGTTGTTATTGCCATGTGAAAAATGTTTCTCTGGAGTCTGGTCCTTGACTATACCTTGATCAAGAAATCTGGACCTTGACAAAAACTGACTACCCCTGGTCTGGATTGTACCCTAGTATGTCAAAATCCTTTGATTTGGTGGATTTATTTTTAGTTTATTTGATAGATACACTGGTTCCCGGCTATACAACTTTCTTCCATAGTGCAAAACTTGGAAAAATGGATTTCACATGTCATTCTTTCTTTTTAACCACAAACTAGAAATACTGAAGACATGAGAGAAACCTCTTACTTATGAAATATACTATTTTCTTGGTTGTCTGTAAAATCTAGTCAAATTCACAAGTCCCTTCAGCCTTCCAATTGATTACTAGTATTGTCACTTCCAATAATACAGAATCATAGAAATATAGGACTGGAAGGGACCTCGAGAGGTCACCATACTGAGGCAAGACTCAGTAAACCTAGACCATCCCTGATAAGTGTCTGTCCAACCTGTTCTTAAAACCCACCAGTGATGGAGATTCCACAACCTCTCTTGGAAGCCTATTCCAAAACTTAACTATCTTTATAGTTAGGTTAGATATTAGGGAAAACGTTCTAAGTCTCTCTTGCTTCAGATTAAGCCCATTACTTCTTTTTCTACCTTTAGTGGACATGGTGAACAATTGTTCACAGCCCTCTTCGTAACAGCCCTTAGCATATTTGAAGACTATTGTCACCAGGTTCCCCCTCAGTCTTCTTTCCTCAAGATTAAACATGCCCAGGTTTTTTAACCTTTCCTCATAGCTCTGATTTTCTAAACCTTTTATCATCATATTTGTTGGTTTCTTCTGGATTCTCTCCAATTTGTACACATCCTTCCTAACGTGTGGCACCCAGAATTGGACACAGTACTCTAAGGTCTCACAGTGCCAAGTAGAGAGGGACAATTGCCACCTGTGTCGTACATACAACATTCCTATTAATACACCCAGAATTATATTAGCCTTTTTTACAACTGCATCAGATTGTTGACTCATATTCAATTAGTGATCCACTACTCACAGACCCCTTTCCACAATATTGTCACCAAGCCAGTTATACTTCATTTTGTAATTGTGCATTTAATTTTTCTTTCCTAAATAAAATACTTTGCACTTATCTTTATTGAATTTCATCTTGTTGATTTCAGACCAATTTTCCAATTTGTTAAAGTCATTTTGAATTCTAATCCTGTCCTCCAAAGTGCTTGTAACCATTCACTGCTTAGTGTCATCTGCAAATTTTACAAGTATGATCTCATCACAGAGGTCACAGATTCCATGACTTTAAAAGACCTCAGTGACTTTTTCGGCTTCAGCTGCATGCTATGGCTGGAGCCCCCCCATCTGGTGCTCTGGCATGATTTGTTCTTGATAAATCCATGCCAGCTATTCTATAACCCTGTTAATCTTCTAGGTGCTTACAAACTGATTGTTCAATAATTTGTTCCAGTATCTTTCCAGATACTGAAGTTAGGCTGACTGGTCCTATAATTCCCCAGGTCCTCTTTGTTCCCCTTTTTAAAGATAGGTACTATACTTGCCCTTCTCCAGTCCTCTGACCTCATCTGTCCTCCATGAGTTCTTGAAGATAATTGCTAATCATTCTGAGATTGTTTCAGCTGGTTCCTTAAGTACCCTAGGATGAGATCCACCAGGCCCTGCTGACTTGAATACATCTAACTTATCTAAATATTCTTTCCCTATTTTGAATTCCTTCCCACTTGTTAATATTAATTGTGTTGAGTATCTGGTCACCGTTAACTTTATTAGAGAAGACTGAAGCAAAATAGGCATTAAATACCTCTGCCTTCTTGATGTCTTTAGTTATTAGCTGACCTTCCCTGCTAAGTAGAGGATCTACACTTATGTAGGCAAGTAGCCTAAGATTAGACATCAGAACGCAAGACCCATCCAGTTTTATTCCTTATAAATTATAACCATTTTCCTTTAGCATTTACCACCTCCCTTTTAAAACCACTCTTTCTAGTATCCATAGAATTTGAAGATAGGACACATCGTCAAAGAGCAATCATTCCATCCTGTGACCAATACAGGATTGTTTCCTACATAATATTCCTGAGTGTTTTGTCAAGGCTATATCTGAGTAACTCCAACTGGAAAACATTTAATGGACCTTGTTGTTAAAGTATTTTCTGGATATCTAGCCTTCATTTTTACTTGCTCACCTTCATCCTATTATTTCTCATTCCTACCTGAAGTTCTCCCATCAACCTGAATATCTTTTAAGGATTTCCACAGTAGTGCCACTGAGATGCTCATCTTTTAGCTAAACTACATACATGTAGTAGGTTTCACCTTTATTCATAAACCAATCCCTTAACATAATTTTTCTCTCTCCTGAATTCCCTCAAATACATTATTTATCATTCTTGAACTGTTGCACCCAAAATTGCATACATTAATCAAAATGCAGTTAAACCAAAACTGTACAAAGGGGGACTATTATTTCCCTAGCTGATGATTTAGCGCTCCTTTAACAAGCAGCCAGAAATAGTGCAACTCCCAATGGAAATTTTAGTTTATTAATCTATCATTCACACTGGTAGAGGGGACGAATTATGCATCAGAGATATTTAAATCAAAATGGGAAGGAAGGATGCAAGAAAAGGGGGAATGTTTCTGATTCTTTACCTGGATCAGGTGTAAAAGCGTTTCCTGCAGTTGCATCTTGGTCAATGAGCTGCTGTTTACAACAGATGGCACTGGATTCTGCATAGGAAGAAGGCTAGCTGAACTGGCAGCAGATTCTTGATTTGTTGGTGGTAAACAGCCACTTTCACTTGCCTTTGGAGGAGCAGCCGTGGACTGTGTGAACAGCATGGGGGACATCAGCAGCGCAGGAGTAACAGTAGCAGGAATGCGCTGAGGTGAGATGACCTACCCATATACAAATTAATAAAAAATGGAAGCATTAAAGCAGTGTGTACATTCACTAAGAATACAGGAGTAAAGATGAAAAAGACCCCAAGCTGCAACAGATTCACAAGAGCAGATATGCAGGGATTCACTGACAATTCAGAGTAGCTGGGGTCCACAATCACTCATCCAATTCAAGAGTGCTGTATTGAATCTCAAGAGGAATAAAGACTATATAAATAGGCAAATTGCTTAAATACAAGATCGGCTTATTATAAAAGTTAGGCTACTGGTAAATACTAGCATTGTAGAAGAATGACAAACTGCAAGATTAAGATCCTTCTTATAAGGACAATTTTTCTATGTTCCCCAGTTTGGGATTTGAGAGTATGTAGGTGTACTTTAATAAGTATTTTGAATTTAATAGTGCTGTATAGTACTTCTCATCTATAGCTCTCAAAACACTTTGGGGTATGTATCCTCATTTTACAGATGGGAAAACAGGAACAGGAGGTACCCTAGTGGCAGAGTCAGGAACAGAATCTAGTTTTGACTTCCTGGCCCATGCTCAATCACTAGATTTTTAAAGACAAAGAGATCATTTTTTCCAGAAACTTAGATGCTGTTATGATTGTCAAAGTTTCCTTAATATTAGTCTAAACAGGGAGTCACATATTGATTTGAAAGAAGAATGTGAGCCTGCAGGGTTTTTATCTTTTTAATTTTGGGGTATATTTGGAACTATTAAATGTGCAGTACTGATAATGCTATAGGAATAAGAAAATGTGACAAGTGCTGTTTAAATGTTAGCCTAAAAGCTCTAGCAAAGGACTTTAATTCTAATCTGCAGCTTTCCTTATTGCTCAAGTATCTGGAATCATTTGAGAGACTCCCAATGGGATTAATATTATCATGATTGTTATTTGTGTGTGGAGGGGGGGGGTGTTTGATATGCACAAACATCTATAGTAACATCTTCTAAAGCTGTGTGTAAACTTGAAAGCTTGTCTCTCTCACCAACAGAAGTTGGTCTAATAAAAGACATTATCTCACTCACCTTATCTCTCTAATATCCTGGGACCAGCATGGCTATTACAACACTTAAATATTTAGTGTTATTTTATCGAAGATATTTTGGCACTTTTTCACCACAGTATGCAGTCATTCCAGAAAAGAGAGAGAAAAGGACTAAGTTCTCAAGCTGCTTTATGATGCTTAATTTACAGGAGCAGAAAAACTTTCTAAACAGATCTGTGGATATGAAAAAGCATACAATATGCATGCTGTGCCAATGCCTATCACTACTACACTGTTTAGTAAATCTTTTTTTTTTTTTACTTTTCAAAACCAGACTGCTTTTTAAAAAGAAATCTATTTACCTGCAATTCCTATTCTCCCACGGTGCACAATCATAGCTGAAACAAGCAAGTCTGTGTTCCCTGTGCATGGCAGGTCTCCCCTAATTCATTGTGTGGCTGCTGTTAGCTAGTAGGGAAGGTGGTACATGCATGTGCTTAGAACACTGGTGGCCGCTTGTGTTTCTTATTCGTGGTTCTGTTCCAACAGAATAACTAATGCTCAGGAATGTTTCTAGCTAAAATAAAAGTATCATGCTTCTACAGAATTTTGGATTCAGTGTCAGGTTCTCAAAGATCGAAGATATCACTTTGCTGTATACAATCTGAGAAATAAGAACCTGTAACATTGAGGTACCACACTGTGCTTTTAATAGCATGGACTTATTCTAGTCATAAGCAAACACATGATGTAGTTCAGTAGGCAAGTCTCAAGAATTATTTCTTTTTCATTGAGAAGTAGTTACTCACTTTGTGCAGTAATGATAGTTATCAGATATATGTATCCTTATGGGTGCTCCACTGTAGGTGTGGCTGTGTCCCTGTGTTCCTGATTGGAGAATTTTGGTAGCAGTGTCTGTTTGGCCTGGGCATGTGTTGCCTCCCCCTCATACTCTGCCACAAGGCTAACCAGTGTTGTACAGGCAAACTCTCCTCAGTTCCTTCTCTATCGCAGAGTTTATGATGAGAATGCCGAAGTAGAGGGGAAGAGGGTGGGTCATGGAGCACCCACAGGGGGACACATCTCGAAGAACCATCGTTATTACACAACGTGAGTAACTTCTTCTCCGAGTAGTGTCCCTATGGGTGCTCCACCACGAGTGACTCCTAAGCAGTGTGCCCCATTGGAGGCCGCAGCTTTGGAGTCAAGTCTATTATGGATGATAGTGCCATGATACCCGTTCTGGCATCTGAAGCAAAGTCTCCCAAGATGGCATAATGTTCTGTAAAGGTCTCTGTGCAGATGCCTAGGTAGTTGCTATGAAGATTTCTGATACTGGGATACCCTTGGAGAAGATGATGGACGAAGAAACCGATCTCGAGAGGGTGTGCGGATTGTAGGTGAGGGTGCTAAATTGCAAATCTGATAACAGTTTGAGACCCATTTAGAGAGTTATTATGCAGAAATTACGATACCTTTAGACCTGTCCACAATGGAGAGGAAGAATCTTGGAAATTTTCTAAAAACTCTTGTCTTGTCCAAATAGGAGGCCAAGGCTCTCTTATGTTGAGCGTATGGAGGATGGCTTCCCTATTATCCTGGTCAGTCTTGGGATAAAAGATCGGAAGCTGAATGAGGCGGTTCACATGAAATGCGGAAGTCACTTTGGGGGTGAACTTTGGATGTGGTCTAAGCATGACTTGGTCAGGGAAGAACACCGTGAAAGAGGGGATGCGCCATCAGAGCTGCTATTTCTCCTATCCTTCTTGCTGAGGTAATGGCGATCAGGAATGCCGTCTTCATGGAAAGGCGAGTTAAAGAACAAGTGGCTATGGGTTCAAAGGGCAATCTAATCAGTCCTTTTAATACTAGATTAAGATCCCATTGTGGGTTAGGAAGCCTGGGTTGGAGAAAGAGGTTTGCTATGCCTTTGAGAAACCTCTTCATAATCAGGTGAGAAAAAACTGAGTACCCTTCTACTTACTGGTGGAAGGTCGCTGTTGCTACTAAGTGTACTTTTAGCAAGCTAATTGAGAGTCCTGAATCTCAAGAAATCAGAAAACAGTCTATGACTACAGGTAAAGTGGCTGTACCTGAGGGAACGCTTTTGGACTGGCAACAGATCCGAAATCTAGTCCACTTTTGTAGATAAGTACAACAGGCAGCCACTTTCCTGCTGTATGATAACACTTCCTGTACCACTTCAGAGTATGATGTTTCTATGTGCTGGAACCATGAAGAAGCCAGGCTTTGAGCTGTAGTATACGCAGGTTGGGATGGAGAGTGTGTCTCGTTCTGTGAGAAGAGACCAGGAGTGGTAGGAAGAAACATTGGTGGACACAGCGCCAGATGTGACAGGTAAGGGTACCACGCCTGCCTGGGCCAAGTGGGAGTGATCAGTATGATGTTTATTTTCTCTCTCTTTATTTTCAACTGGACTTTCAGCAACAGAGGGAATGGGTGAAAGGCATAAAGGCCCTTGTCCCATGAGAGGAGGAGAGCATCTCCCATGGAGAGCTGGCCAATGCCTACTCTGGAACAGTACTGTGGACATTTCTTGTTCTGGTAAATAGCAAACAAGTCTATTATCAGCATTCCCATAGTTGGAATATGTTGTGTAGTACTAATGAGTCTAATTCCCATTCATGGTCATGTGGGAATTTGCGGCTGAAACTGTCTGCTGTCATATTGTGCGCTTCCAGTATGTAGGCCACTCAGCTGTAATGTTGTGGGAAATGCACCGGTTCCATAGCTTTACTGCTTCCATACACAGGGAAGGCAATCTGGTACCTCTTTGATGGTTTATGTAATACATGCACTCTATATTGTCCATCATGACCTTTGTGCGTGTGCCTCTGATCAGCAGAAGGAAGTGAGCACATGCATTCCTGACAGCTCTGAGTTCAAACAGGTTGTCGTGAAGGCACGTCATGGATGGAGACCATTTACCCTGTACTAAGAGATCACTGAGATGTGGACCCATCCTATGACGGATGCATTAGTGGTGAGGAGTAGTGATGGGGGCGGCTGAGCAAACGGGATTCTCATGCAGGTGTTTACTGGGTCTTTCCACCAATTCAAGGATTGTTTGATCTTAGTAGGCATCAATAGCAGTTTGTCTATGCTCTCTTTGTTCGGTCTGTAAACCAAAACGAACCATGACTGGAGGCATCTCATGCAAAGTCTGGCATGAACCATCACCAATGTGCCTGCAGCCATGTACCTCAGAAGCTGAAGGCAGCCTCTGGCTGATATCGGAGGGCTGGATTGCACTCTCTTCATAAGCGTGGAGAGACTGAGGAATCTGTGTTGTGGCAGGAGCACTCTCGCTTGAGTTCAGCACGGCTCCTATGAATTCTAGTCTCTGTACTGGTGTTAATGTCGATTTTTGTGCATTGATCTTTAGACTCAGATTCTTGAATAAATCCAGAGCAGTATGGGTAACTCACTGTGCTTTGACAAAGGAATGCTTCCTGAGGAGACAATCATCCAGGTAAGGGTAGACCATAATGCCCTGGGAGTGTAGGCGGGCTGCCACTACAGAAAAGACCTTGGAGAATACTCTGGCGGCCGATGAGAGGCCAAAAGGGAGTACTTTGTACTGGTAGTGGTCTTGGCCTAGTGTGAATCTGAGGTATCGTCTGTGACATAGTATGATCAAGAAGTGGAAGTAAGCAGTCTCCCTTTTTTAACACTGGAATAATCATCCCAAAGTGACCATCCTGAACTTGTAAGCCTTGACAAATTTGTTGATGTATGGGTATGGGTCTCCAACCTCTCTTTTTCTTGGGTATCAGGAAGTAGTGAGAATAAAGGCCTTTGCCTTTTAGATGTAGAGGCACTGGTTATATAGTTCCTATGCTTAGGAGATGGTCTGTCTCCTGTCATAGCAGGCTCCCGTGAGAAGGGCCTGAAGAGTGATGGGGAAGGGCGTTTGGGAGGAGATGAAATGGATGGAGTACCCATCTCAAATAATCTCCAATACCCATTTGTCGGAGGTTACCCTTTCCCAGGTGCTGTGGAATGGGGTGAGATGGCATCCATAAGGACGAGAAGTTTTCCAGCGTTGGATGGCATTGAAGAGAATAGTCAGATGGCACCTTGACCAACCCTTCAAAATTGTAATTTGGAGGTGGATTGCTGTGAAGAAGTAGGTTGAGCACCCAAAGGTTTCCATCTGGAGAATCTGGACTTCTTTCTTTGGGGCTCATATGTGTGTTGGGATGCATATTATGATGAGTGGGTCCTGAACGAAGGCTGAGGACTGTACTTTCTCTTCTGCTCAGGTGTATAGATTCCAAGCAATTGAAAAGTAGCCCTGGAGTCTTTTAAGGTGTGGATGGAAGTGTCCATCTTTTCTGCAAACAGTTTTGTGCCTTCAAAAGCAAGGACTTCCACAGTTGTTTGCACCAGAAAAGTGCAGACAAGAGGCTCGTCTCACCACAATGGCAATGGAGATGTAATGTGCAACCATGTCAGCTGCATCAAGTGCAGACTGAGTGATGTCTTTGCCACTAGTTGGCTTTGAATTAGTCCTTGTAAGAATCTGGGAGCTGCTCAATGAAGTAACTGAGTTTCGAGTAGTTGACACAATCATATCTTGCTGTTAAGGCTTGATAGTTTGCTATATGGAACTGTAGAGTCACTGATGAGCGTATTTGTCTCCCAAAAAGATCGAGGCACTTCCAGTTCTGGTCATAGAGGATGGATTTCAGGTGATGCTGACAGCCTTTTCAGTTCACCACATCCACAATGATTGAATTAAGAGGCAGGTGGGAAAAGAGAAATTGCAGGTCTTTTGTTGGTACATAGTATTTTTTAATCGGCCCACTTGTATGTTGGCAGGACCAACGCAGGAGTCTGTCATATGAGTTTGGCAGGGTCCAAGAGAGCTCATTAACAGGCTGGGCTACTCTGGATGAGGCAGAGGAGTGTAGAATGTCCAACAGTTTATGGTGTGACTCGATCATCTCTTGTAACAGTAGCTGTAATGCATCTGCCACTCATTGAGCTAGCTCCTGGAAAAGCTTGAAGTTATCTGTCAACGATGGTGGAAGAGGCATCACTGTCTCATCTGGTGATGAAGATGAAACAATCTGGGGGGTAGCTTCCTCCTCGACTACAGCCTCTCGTTCCTCTGTGAAATGTTCAGGGGACTCGGATGGCTCCTGAGAGGCCAAGCTAGAGCCACAAGAGGCACAGTATGTGTGTGCCTACCAAGGATCCCAGTAAGGCCACTGAGAGGATGGGAAAGGTCCTGGAGGTTGGTACCATGGCTGCCCAACCAGGGAGGCTGGGGCTCAGAGGGGTGGTACAGTTGAGGTCCAGACTGGAAATGGGTATCGTAGGGTGGATGAGAGAAGCGACAGGAGACTATTTCCTCTTGGTCACTGACTGACTCAGTATTAAAAAAAAGGGGGTGCATGGCACAATGTTGCCAGTGAGTCTGGAGCTCTGGGTGGACTCAGTGCCAGGGCTCCAATACTGAGTAGAGGTGAGTCCCGTTCTTCCGACACCAAAAGCTCGGTCATGTACAGGAGTCTGGTGGCGCTGTAGGCATCAGTACAGGTAGTGTTTGGCAGTGCCGAGATGTCTGAACTGAAGGAGTTGGTGATGCAGTTCTGACTGAGTGATCCGCTGGTGTTTGGCATGCCAAAAACAGTACTTATGTTGATGTCTGCACCAAAGGAGCCTTTCCCAGGGCAGATTTTCTAGTTTTCTCATGCCCAGTCTTCTTGCCTGTGCCTATTGGATCGTTAGGCAGTCCAACATCATCTGTCGGGGCGCTACCATGTGAGCTCTGGGTACCGGATTTAGATGGCTTTGGTTCTGTTAGTAACGATGATACCGAACAAGCTGGAGATAATTTTCGGCTCATTTGGGACTCACTGTGGGGACTCTCAGCCCTTCTCTTAGAAGCCTTGTGTAAGTGGCTCATGATTGTCTTCTTAGGCTCACCTCCCTTAGATGTAGAGGGCTGCGGTAAGGATTCTCGCCATCCAGAGTCTTGCTGCGGCTCTGAGGGTGGTTGGAGGGCTGCTTCCATTAGAAGAAGCTTAAGTCTCAGTTCTCTATCCTTTCTGGATCTGGGTTTCAACTGCTGGCACAAATCACACGTCTGGGGGATGTGGTTCTTTCCCAGGCTGCAGACGCACTGAGAATGTCCGTCAGTCACTGGGATACATTTTTTACAACACTTCTTGAAACCCAGTGAAATGAGCATACCTTCTCCAGGGGGGTCCCTGGAAGAGGAGTGGAGTCAAATAAAAAACAAAGTTAAATAAATAAAAGATAAAGGAGTGAAAAGAAAAGGAAGCTCTAAGGGCAGCTAAAATTAGCAATTCGATAGATGGCAATGATCGGCTAATGGACAGATAAAGTTCCATCTCTAGCCAAGGGTGGTTGAGAAGGAACTGAGGAAGGTTCACTCAAGCAATGCTGGTTAGCCTCTTGACAGAGCACGAGGGGGGCACTGCATGTGCAGGCCGAATGGATACTGCTACCAAAATACTCCGATCAGCAGCGCAGGGACTCAGACACACCTACAGTGGCGTATCCACAGGGACACTACTTGAAGAATTACATTTCACTAGTATACATAAAACAAAGGCTAAATGTATAAGTAACCCTGCCATCTACTGGTGAAAGAGCAAGCTACTATTTACAGGCTAATATCTAAGAAATCTTCACGCCTAAAATATTTGTCTCAGGATAGGAATAGAAAATATATATACCTATTTCTTGTAAATGAAATCTTAGTTTTTCGGTATAACAAACCTTAACATGTATATTGTAGTTAAATGAGATTCTACATGTTCATACATTCTAGCCTTTAAGTAGCTTCTTTACATAGGGAGGGCAGTCTCTTTCAACACAAGGCTTTTTTAGTTTAGCTATTTAGTTCAGATGTTTTCAGTTATTCGAGTAACAAAATTTATCCAATGGCTTCTAAACTTCCATTAGCAATGTCAGATGTTGACTGGTACTATTATTGTAATCTCTGTAGTACCTCCTGCAAAACTTTCATTGAGAATGCTTACTATGACTTGAAGATCCTTAAGAATCTTTAGTAATAGAGTAACATCAGGTAAAACACTTTTGAGATGATCTCTTAGCTGGCATTCCAAATTCAATTTTGCCACTATACGACACTTGGTCTATTTTGACACTACTGTGACAGTCAGAGATTTCTCTTAACTTTGAATAAATCTTCCCAAGGACATTTTCCTAAAAATGTTGCTAACAGAATTTTTTCTCATAGAATTTAACTGGCATTGCTTGTTCATTCGGCATCCAGTGATTTATCTCTAGCTTCATCACATCAAGACTTTAGTCTCTGACTCACCATCAGCACAGCAGGAGTTTAGTTTGTTGTCAGCTGTACAGCACTCCAATAGGACAAGAAGAAAAAAATATGCTGCTTTGAAACAAAGTATTTAATATCTCTACTTAGTATTCAGCAATGCTGTTGGCAGCTAGATAATATGGCATTTGGTGAATTTATGTCATATTGTCTGAGCTGAGAATTGTGTTGGAACTCTTGTAATGTAAATTGGGGCCTTCTACACTAGCTGCTTTGAATTCCTTATGTATCAAATGACTCTCTTAGAACATTAGTAGTTAGAGTATGTGTTGTGGATTTCTGGCCATTTTTAGTGAGCATCACTTAGGACTAAAAGCATTTCACTTAACATCTAGGCAAATTCTAGTTGTGGCTGTTGCCAAGATTTTGGTGACTACAGCCAGGGGTACAAAGATGTTTTTATTGACACACACTTATAGACAATTGGTGCATTCTTCTGCTGCTGATTTCATCTGAAATTCAAACCCTGGATGCCAAATTTATCTGTAGCTTACTTATTTCATTATTACTGTTCAGAAGCTTCCTTTTTTAAATATTTGTGATCACAAGTTAATTGTTATTACTCAAATACCTCATATGGTATGAAAGAATCTTTTGTAACCGGAAAGTTCATTTCATCATGAGGTAAATGATCCTAGGCATTTTCATGAACTGGCCTTCCATAACTTAGAAAAAAGTCTCTTCCCAAGTTAAATTCAGAAAATTTAATTATGGTATTTTTCCTTTATTAAATGTTTTATTTGTGACAAGTAAAAAATACCAGCTGCACCACTGGTGACCATGTCTGCAGTTTCATACTGGACTACAAAGTACCATATGTATGCACAGGCAGAAATAATGCCCTATATTGAAAATGTGTAAGGAGTGGGGTAAACAGTCTATTGTAAATAGGATAATGTATTATTTTTATAATGTCAAGGCTACAGTAGGTAGTCTTATGATGATGGCATAAATTCATGAAAACACGTAAGACCATCCATATTCAGAATAGCACATGCTTAATGATAAGCACATGCTTAAGTTCCAGTAGGTAACAATGCTCTTCCACTGGGAATTAAACTTGCTTACTTCTTGTCCTCAATATGGATACCTTCGTGAATCAGTCTAGCACTAGGCTGAGTGCTTCCTTTGTAGATTTGAGCATAATTCTGTTCAGTTTTTGCTATTTTTTCCTGCAACTAGTCTTTCCTTTCCATGTGGGAGTTGAAAGCTCTTATGCCATATGGAGATGCATCACAAGCCAATTTAAAACTCTGTTTGTAATGTGTCAGGACTGTTGTTGAGAAACTGCAAGCTATAGTCTCCTCATCACTGAAGAATCTTATCTGTTCCTTAAATACCTTTGGCCTTTTTTCCCCAATAATGAAGATACTGTCGAAGCAGCATTCTATTCCTGGCAGACATTGTAGAATTTGCTTTACTGTCCTCTGATCTGTAGTAGGAGCAGATGCCATACCGAATGACAAACGATTATAGAGAACAGATTTTCAGTACATTTATTGTCAGCATCTGCTTTGATTCATATTGCATGGGCATGTAAAAATATATTTGTGCTAAAACTATTTCGTTTATATAGTCTGTAATAGGTCTTCTAAACAATGCTGAATGTTTCAGAAGCAGTATGACCAATACTGCACCAGTGATTGCTAGTGTCTCAGCCACTAAGGCCATCTCTTGTCAGTCTATATGAATCTTCTTGAGTAATGCTCTGCCAAGCAAGGTGGGATCCAGAATTGTAATAGTTGCTGTTGCTTTTTTTTGCACATTTACAGTAATAATCCCTGGAATGAGTTTTCCTTGTATGTGTTTTTGCTCTCATAGCCATTGTTTCTCTTTGAATTCTTGTGGTAAAATTACTAGCATTATGAAGCCAGTATCATCAAGTTCCATCCTGAACCGTTGTCCTTTCCCTCTCAGGTTAACCGAGATATCATTACTGCTTTTTTCCTTTTTCAAACACATGCACAAGGTCACTATCACGCTTATCAACATAAATACTAATCTCTTGTTCTGAAATATATTTTTTCTACTTTCTATTAGTAAAATCTGGTTCATATGTAAAGCTTGACACTTGCCCATTTTCTAGGTATTAACAGCTCATTTTCCCCAACCTGTGTGCATGTTTCATAGTGAGTTAGACAATCTCTCACAATTACAGAGTACAACCTCATCACCCAGTGAAAACAAAAGTAGTTACAGTGACTTTGGTTACTTCTTTATTAGCAACTATTAGGAAAGGGATAGATAAGACAGAAAATAACATAATGCCACTATATAAATCCATGATATGTTCTCATCTTGAATGCTGCGTGCAGTTATAGTCTCCCCATTTAAAAGAAATATATATTAGAATTGGAAAAGGTACAGAGAAGGGCAACAAAAATGATTAAGGGTATGGAACAGGTTCCGTATGAGGAGAGATTAAAAAGACCGGGACTTCTCAGTTTGGAAAAGAGACAACTAAGGGGGGATATGATAGAGGTTGATAAAATCATGAATGGTGTGGAGAAAAATCAATAACGAATTGTTATTTACTCCTTCATATAACACAAGAACCAGGGGTCACTCAATTAAATTAACAGGCAGCAAAACAAACAAAAGGAGGTACTTTATACAAAGCATAAATCAACCTGTGGAACTCATTATCATGGGATCTTGTGAAGGCCAAAACTATAACATGGTTTAAAAAAGAATTAGATCAGTTCATGGAGGATAGTTCCATGAGTGGCCATTAGCCAATATAGTCAGGGATGCAACCGCATGCTCTGGCTGTCCCTAGCCTCTGACTGCCTGAAGCTAGGAGTGGATTACAGGGGATGTATCACTCAATGATTACCTGTTCTTTTCATTCACTCTGAATAGGCCACTGTCAAAAGACAAGATACATGGCTAGATGAACCATTGGTCTGACCTAATGTGGCCATTCTTATGTTCTCTTTTTATTCATTAGGACTGAGGTCAGGTCTACACTACAGGCCTATATCAGTAGCTCAGGGATGGGAATAATCCACACCGAGTGACAGTTATATGGACCGAAACTCCCCTTCACCCCCATGTATATAGTATTATGTCGACGGGACAGCCTCTCCCATCAACATAGCTACCGCCTCTTGGGGAGATGAACTAACTACACTAATAGGAGAAGCTCTTATGTTGGCGTAGTACCGTCTTCACTAAAGCACTACTGAAACGTAGCTGCACCAATACAGCTGCGCTACTGTAGCACTACATATGAAGACAAGTCCTTAGTTGTGTCACCAGAAATAGCAATCTCCACTGGTGATTGAGAAGTCAAAATTCACTTTGCAGCCAATCGTTTCTGAATAATTTCACCAACTAATCCACAGAAAACATGATCATGCATAGAATCATTCAGATGAATCCCAAAAAGACATACTGTTCTGATTTTTTTAAAAATATACAAAAGATGGTTACACACTGAGTTAGGCTCATCTTCAATCTGATCTCTCTTGTGGAACTGGAAATTTTTAGGTCTTACCAGTGGGCTTAGTGACAAATGTGACTTCAAACTGGAGGCTAGTTGATTAAATAATTTTGTTTCAGGCTTCTTCAGGTAGCAAGACTTTCTCAAGTAAAAAGGGATGGTTTGGGCTATCCTGGTAAAATGGGAAAAAGTCAACAGTGTGTCCATATATGAGTGAGTTGGGAAAACAAAAAGTTAGCAACTTTCTCCTTCTCAGCATTCACAGATTTAGAGCATATCTGAAGATTTTCTGTCTCCTCAAAATAACATCATTACTCATAGCTTCTGGACTGTTAGCTTTCCAGAGAGGCTGTTAGGCTCCAGCATAATCAAAGGCCTTCCAGGCTGTCAGTTAGCAAAGAGGAAGCCAAGATGGTCTTCAGATGCTCACCCTGGAACTGGACTTTTTGTGAGGACATCTGATTGTAGAAGCCACTTCCAGGAAGCTAAGCTAGTTGTGGTTCTGCCCTGGCAACAAGGACAACAGTAATGGTCAACTATAACAGGACATTTTGTAACTGCATTTGAGGTGCTTCTTGAAACACTTAGGGAATAGGACAGTTCCTCAAGTTTTCTGGATTTCTAAAGGCACCAAAGCCAGACAATTCCATGAAGCACAATCACCAAAATTCAGGTTTAGTTTTTTAAAAGATAAAAAGAGGCACTAGAAATACTCTCAATTGCTAAATGACTACAAGTAGCTATTGTGGCACAGGAAAATCAAATCATTAACATAAGGAGCTGCCTCATCCTTAGTGGCTAGAAAAGAATGGACTGCAACTTAACTAAGGAAATCAGAACAATCACACATACGGAGCACACACCTAGAGAGTATTATTTGAAGATTTTCAAAAAGAAAAGAAAATCAAAATTACAATGTTAAATACAAGAATCAGTGATTAGTCCAGTCAGGTCCCCTACAAAGGCAATAACCAACTTCTCCATTATCACATCACATTGGTAGGATTCACTAGTCCTGTTTTGAAGCTTTTTATGTTTTTGTCTGTTCTAGGCTTTAGTCCCTATATGAATGTGAAAAAATGACTTCCATAAGTTGTTTAAATTGATGGGCAAGGGGAATGCTGACTCATTTTGATTATGAATCACCTGTAGGAGACACTCACCTGACCAGAATCTGAAACCAATGACAAAGTTGGTAATTAGGTAAATATTTTAGGTGCCTGAGAAAAATCTATGTCTGAAGTACCTATTAATAACCTGTAAGGGTCATACCCTTCAGTATTTATATTACCAAAGCTAGGTAAATCAGGACTTGCTTGATGTTGATGTAGGAGTATAGCTTCTGTTCAGACTGACTTGGATATGGAACATAGACCCACAATAAAATAAAAATGAGTCTGACAGCCTGAGATTTGTTGGGATAGGAGAGAAATAATGGGAATTAGAGGACAGCCTTATAAAACTGAATGCAGTTGCACTGCAGCTCAAAAGATTGCTAGATACCTTCTTCACAGACAATAGTTCCTTAAATCATGTTTACCTGAAAAAGTGGGCTCTGTTTTTCTGCACCTGATGCCTTTTCTATCCAGGAATCCAAGGGTTTCAGAGTGTTGGTGTTCTGAGTAACCACAGGAAATTTAGCTGCCAAGGTGGGTCTGCTGGACACATGTAACTGTTGCTCCTGTTGCACTATCTGGAGTTTTTTCAGTAACTCTTGAGGTGAAATCACCCCAGAACTGGTTGATTGGTTGCCAGAGAGAGAAAGTCGCTGTCTAGGAAGTTTGGACTGTTCTTTACCAAGGGTCTGAGGCCCTAAAGTCTGGGTTGGAAGAGACCCATTGAAATATACCAGATGTGGCTGGGTCATGTTATTTATCTGTGCTGCTGAGGCTGTAGCAGCAGGAGTCCTGCTGAAGATCGAAGCTGTTGAACTTACAGGTCCTGTTGCATTGGGGTCCATTTTGGTCACTGACCCTGACTGGCCCTGCAGTTTCTGTAACAAACTTTGAGTGCCAGCTGTGCCCTGGACTGGATGAGATGTTACAATACCATGAGAAGTCACAGGTTGGAAAAGTCCAGTGAAAACTTCCCCTCCAGAGCGGACATTGCCATTTTCACACAGTCGATTCTCGGGAAGCTCAGAGAGTGGCTGAAGGTCTGTCCCACGCACCATAAGTTTTTGAATAGCTGGGCAAAGCTGCTTTTCTGCTGAGGGTGAATGTCTGCTGGGTTCTTCATAGGACAGCGAACGTACTACCCTCTGCCTGATAGGAAGATTAAGTTGGTGCTTTTTCTGTGACTGATCTGAGACATCTCGGTATGTGGGAAGATTTTCTTGTTTTCCAAACAGTGCTGTCAGAGATAAATGTTGTGGTTTGGAGTCCATGTTCTGTGAGGAAAAAAAAGAGAATAAGTGAATATAGATCTTGTGCACTTTAAACTACATTAACCGCCTAAAGTGTTCCCTTGCCGTATCAAAAGAACAGCCAAGACAACTGACCCACACTCCTTCCTCTCAGGAGGATTATCTAATGGGTCTGTCATGTGGAAGGAAAGGATTTTTAAACAGCCTTGAAACTCCTGATCTGGGAGAAAAATGCCACCTCCAGAAAGAAGTACTGACTTCACTTTTACAATCACTAATAAAACACTGGAAAGGCTCAAAAAATGTTATGAAGAGGGGAACAAAGAAACCTTCTGTTCTGGTGGGAAGTAATATCACTTTCTGTGTCTCTCCTTACTGTGGCAGATTAGCTGTATCTTGCTGGATTTTGCGCTGTGATATATTTTTAAGATATAAGAAAGGCATCTAGCATTTATCGAAAGGAATTTGTACAAATTTAAATAAACAAACAAACAAACAAAATAAGCCATATTCCACTGGCGAGTTGGGGGTTTGCCTGTGATCACAGCAGCATTCCTGAATTAAGAGATCAATTGTTTTGCTGAAACAGCATATGCCACCAATGTTTTTAATAACTTCATTTTATACAGAAAAGCTATTTTTTGTGAAGAGATATTTATTTTGCAGTAAGGTCATCCCATTTATCCTAATTCCACCTCAAATTAATGTACTATTTGATCCATGCAAGCATCCTCGCATGCCTGATATGTTATAGCAGCACTAATCAGAGTGCAAATGAAAGTGTACCTTGCCTTGTTGAGGTATTTGATGGTGCTGAGTTTCACTGGGTTTCACTGGGATTGGTTTGATCAGGTTGGGGTTGTCATAGATAGCAGAGGAACTGGTCATTTGTTTTGGCTCTGAACAGGTTTTACACTGAAACACAAATAAAACATATTTTGGAATGAAAAACTACCACTTTCTTAAGGGATGTTCTCCCCTAACTTTGTATCATAAAATCCCAAACTAGTTAAATCTTCAAGAAACACCACCACTTACAGGACTGACAATTTATTGTGAAAAATTAGGATACTGAATAGAAGTCAATCTCATTTCCTAGGAAGATGAAAGTTTACGTACTCCAGTCCACAATACTTTCTTCACGAGGCTTAAAAAAAAAAAAGAGAGAGAAAGAAAGAAATAAAAACCCCAATTCCCTTCCTCATCTTTTCCTTTTCCTGTATTTAAGCAAAACCAACCTGGCACCTTAGAACCAGTACATAGCTACAGGTTTTCTTCATCAGTAACAACTAGTCCTATCATGGCTTGTAAGTAGCTGAGGTATCAGAAGGGTTTATATGAACATGTATTTATAGGCTATCAATAGGCACATATTACACATTAGTACTTTCATAACCTCATAATTTCAGCTTGCCTGGCAGATACAGCTCTACTGAGAGACAACTGCTACTCCAACAAAGCATAAGCCCTGCAATTCAACACACGTTTCTTTTTCTCTAATGCTCCTGTGTGGATTGCTGCTGGTTTGCAAAAAGAAGAGGAAAAATAAGAAAAAGAAATGGAGAGAAGATCAGAAAACACTAATGTGTCAATTCTAAAGTTGATATCCTATAGTTATGGAACAAAGTTTAGAGATGGCCTATAAAAATAATGTTTATTTTGACCATACAGTAAATCACTTTATTTACTCTATTGTTACTGGTTTCTTGGGTTTTTTAAACAGGGTTGTAAGGGAGGACTACATTTTAAATC
Organism: Emydura macquarii macquarii; assembly: GCF_026122565.2. Taxonomy (NCBI): domain Eukaryota; kingdom Metazoa; phylum Chordata; order Testudines; family Chelidae; genus Emydura; species Emydura macquarii. The sequence goes on from NW_027133667.1 coordinate 10,386,130, forward strand.
CTTTTTCCTGGGGCAGAGGGTTATACTTGTTGGCTGATCTCCTCTAGATAATGGTCTCATTGATGAACAGTCAGATAACATGCATAATTTAGACACTTTTCAAATCTGAAGGGAAAAAATGAAATTATTTGATTGGTTAGCATTTGTGACGGTCAGTATATTCTCTTGTTAAATACTTGTGTTAACTGGTATTCTTATTTCAAAAAGGATAGGGCAGTAGTAGAGGGGGATTCAGGGATGCTTGACAAAAAATCATTAGCAGTATGGAAAGACTAAAATATGAAGAGAAACTGGGAATATTTAGTTTAGAGAAGAGGCAAATAAGAGAAAACATGCTGGAGGGATACAAAATAATGAATAGTATAGAAAAGGTAAATCAAATGCTTATCTTTTCTCTCTCATAGTAAACGAAACAAGGGGGCATTCAATGAATTGAATGACAGCAAATATAAAACTGATAAAAGGAAATATTGCTTTCTTTATATGGTGCATAATTAGCTTATGGCACTCTGATATAAGATTCTACTGAGACCAAGAGATAAGAAGGATTCATAGAAAGATTAGATATTTGTACTAATAACAAGAACATGCACAGTTAATTAGATAGAAAAAACAAAAATGGAGAGGGGATATAAATCCTCATGCTTCAGGACATAAACCAACCGCTAACTGATGAATATCAGGAAAAAACTTTCCTTATGTCCAACTCATTCTTTAATTGTCCACTTTGGGCTTTTGCACCTTCCTCTGAGATCTCTGGTTCTATGCATTTTTGGAGATAGAATAATGGAATAGATGGACCACGGGTCTGATACAGTATGGTAATTCCTATGTAACTACTAAACTACTATGTAAACTACTAAAATGATAGGGCTCTTAGGTCTTTGGTGTGCAGAGAACATTGCCTATCAAGCTGACCTATATTTCACTGTTTTGTTGTACTCCCCTATGTGTCTATATCCATCGGCTTTTGTCTTATCCTTAGAACGTAAGCTCCTTAGGGTGGGGATCATCTTTTCATTCTGTGTCTGTACAACGCCTAGCACAGTAGGGTCCTGGACATGGCAAGGGCTCCTAGGTACTACGGTACTATTACTAGTACTACTAAAGAAACGACTGGGTGGTCTTGTACCACATTCAAATGCAAACCAGGCAGGATTCAAAGGAGTGATCATAAGCCAGAATAGCTACCAAACAGTTAAAAATAAATGTGAGATATACACAAGGCAGAATGGACTGAAAACTATCCAGTGTATTCATTTCTAATACACCTATCACTATGTTAAAACTAACGACAAGAGAGGGACAGATTGGTTCAATGACTGCGTGGGGAGGCCAATAAAGAAGATCTTGAGAGCTGTTAGAGATGGAAGGATATTTATGTCCTGGTTCTATGGAATGCTGGGCTTGGGGGAATTGCCCTAACTGTCAACTACTTCTCAAAAACGGTTCAGTGGCTGTGTGGACAGGCACAACTCCTACAGGGGTGCTTTGGAGAGGAAACATCATGAAGGAGAATCAAAGTTCAGCTCATACACCTGGGCTCCTGCTATTCTGCTTCAACCTCTGGCTCAGATGCTGCTTTCAGCACTGGTTTTTGGAAGCACAATTACAGACATACTAAAGGGCTGTTAGCAGCAAGGTGGAAAACGTAAGTTCAGTTCTTGAATCTTCCTTCATGCTGTGCCCAGCTGGCGTAAGGTCAGCAACTGCTTCAAGCAACAGGACTGGGAAACTATGAAAACCAAAAAATAAAATCTTTGCCCTGAAAAGAAAACTGCAAAGTAAAAAATGGAACTTGAGTTAAATACAAAATGCTTCACTGAATGCCCTGTGGCTAGGGTGGGTGGACAGCATTCAGAGATACACAAGCTACCTTGCTACAGTTTTTTCCCTTGGTGTAAAAACCTGTTAATATACTCTAGAGTTCATGGAAAATGTCACATTCCAGGGTATTTCAAATGTCAGAACTTTCTGCAATCCATGTGCAAGCTGTATTTAATGGCACACAATGGTGAATTTTGGGAGCTCTTCAAATGAACTAGAAAGTACCAAGAGGATTCCATAGAGGGCAAAAGAGAGGTCTTAAAAATTAGTTTATATTGATTTCCATGCTGAATGCCCCAAGACCTGGTTGAGGAGGACAAATCTGGGCTTAACTAAAGTTTAAATTTTGCTTCGCAGTTCCCCTTTAAAACCTTAAAACATATGGATGGCTTAGAAAGACAACATCAGAACAATGATGTGAAGATCCAGTATGGAAGAGGGAAGAGTATGCCAACAACATTAAAATAGATATTTAAGGCTTTTGTGTTAAGAAAAGTTTCCTTTACATTAATTAACACTGAATGGCATATATCATTGTGTTGCTGTTACAGGCCCCTCTGGTTCCTGCCTCTGCTCTGGTCCACAAACTGCTCAGAGACCCTTGTGCTGGTCAAACACCTTGTGTAGTTTATTTACAATGGGGATTCCCACCACCTTCATACTACATACAGCTCTGCTCCAACAGTCCTAAGGAGCCCTCAGCATCTGTAACAAACAGGGAAGAGCAATCTCTCTCCCCTTCTACCCCTTTTCTACTTCCTTCCTGTGCCCATTCGTAGCCTCTGCCTAGTGGCTTAATTAGCCTTCCAGCTCTGCTCCACCCACAAATTAGGCACAGCTCTGTTTAACCTGCTCCATTCGGCATTGTTTGATTGGCGCTGCTGTGACCAGAGTCCCAGCCCACTGTTCTTGCCTAGCACTCTGTCACAATTGTCTATCCACCTAACTTTGGTAGGTTCCTCTTCAGTTTCTCACCTTTAAGTTTGTGCATGCAACATCCACACGGTGGACTTACATGGCAGCACTTTGGTGCACCCAGCTATTCACACCCTTTAGTCTGAGCTGCAGGGCAATGCAGACATGACCTTAAGTTCCCAAGTCACTTCAGGTCTTTGGAAAATTTTACCATTGGATTTAAATGAAAGCAAACAGACTCCCAAATGCACTGAAACCTTGTTTATCTGTCTGTTTCTACTCTATGGCTCACCGGGCTTCCATTATCCTCTGAAATCACAGAGACTGCAGAAGGGGTAATAAGCAGGCTTGACAAGCTGATTTCAGTACAATAAATCTTGAGACATAAGCTGGCAAGAAAGTATGACAGTCATGAAGTGGCCAAAAATCACGGTAGTTGTGAGGTATGCTGCCATTTATGCAGGGCTGTTGTTTGCTATGAGGCGAGGGGTATAGCTGCCCCACCCCACCCAACCTTGGTTTGCCTCCCCCCTCTGACATTTCATAGGTGTATATATCCCTTCCCCAGACTCTGCAGGGTAGAATATATCCTATAACAACGTTCTAGATGCTGACATGACTTTGACCCCTCTCCCCAAATTTTTCTGAAATGATACCCCTGATTTAAATGTAAAAATAAATCTATATATGTCACTATTTGTTTTTTCACCCCTTTCCTAATTTTACTAAGGACACTGGCATGAAAACATGATCTCTAGTCTGTAACAGGTCAGCTATTCCTGCTGCTCATGCCCCACCTGAAGGTAAAATCCTCTGTTACATAATATTTCTGTGGCAACCAATTATGATGCCACAAACATAGGATTGTGTGAGGCATAAGCCGCAGCAGCAAACTTACAAAATATTCAAAGACCTTATTTGCACACAAATCTTCAAAGTTATTATTGAAACAAAATATTTTTGTACTTTCCTTCCTTTATATATTACTATAGAAATTTATATGTATAAAGGGAGAGGGAGAGAATTTTCTCCAAGTCTGTTTTCCAGACGTTACCATTACTGTTCTTTCAGTAGTGGCTATTCAAATTAGTTGTAAACACTTTAATGTATATCGAGCCACAAAGTTTTGACCCAAGCCCAGGTATCAATTCAGGATTAAATTACATCAACAAGTCTCCTTTTTGTCATCTATTTAAAGCATTAAACCCACCTCTTACACAGAATAGGTCTCAAGATGCTGGCTTCAAAGCAACTATGTCACAAGAAACAAAAGCTACGTGTCCTGGGAGCTGAGAAGGTGCATTACAGCCCTGCTTAAAGTCTTATTAGTAACCACATTTCACAAAAGAAATAAAATCACCTCTTTAAATTGCTTGTGTTTAAAAAAATATTCCCAACCCAAAACACTTGTATATTATGAGCTCATTATTACATGGTGCTGCATATGAAAGAGAGGAAACAGCAGCAGGATCCAACAAAGGCACTGAAATAATGTACACCATTTATATGAATAATTGAAATGATTAGACTTTTAGTCTGAAAAGGTAACATATTTTGGGCTGCTCAGTAATAAAGAGAAGGAAGTTAATTAATCCATTAGTTACTTAGGTGTCTTAGAAACTCCAGAACACAGAGAAATCATGTGGGATAGAATTATACTAGGTTTCAAACCTTTCCAGTTCTGTCCATTAGTGACTAAAAGTCACTCACCCACTACATTTAAAAACATTTATTTAGATGCTAGGGATCTTCCCAAGCAAAACTAATGTATGAAAAAGACACTAGATATTTGTCAAAGGGACTGAGAATATCTTCCCAGCAGCTAGAATCCACTGTGAGCATGTCATCCACATCAAAGAAGTTACAGCTCTTAGGCACCAATGAATATGCGAAGAGTATGTGAAATTCATGCATCAAAATCAGTCACTGAAATGTATCCCATAAGCTCACATTACTTACTACCCACATAGAAAAGCAAAAATCCCTATGTGTATTATTTTCCTTTTAGAGACTCTTATTCCTGACTTCATTTGGATCTCTAGGACTGCAGATACACAAATATGAAATTGTTTCCTATGTTTTGTCAGGGAAAAGCACATCAGGCATACTATTCCAACACCCCATAATTACAGCAAAAGGTTGGTTTTTCACTTAGTTGCAAATTAATTTTACAAAAAGAACCTAAATCCATTAGAAGACAAAATGTCAAGAAGTGGTGTCATGTTATCATGATCCAAGGAAAATTTTACAAAGAACAAGACTCACCTTGGTATATTCATCTTTGGCCTTGGTAAGCATCCGTAAGATATCCACTTCCTTGCTATCACCAGAGCTCTGGATCATTGGAGAAGCTCCTGCTCCAGTCCCCTGCCGTGCTTTGAATTGCTCCTGCTGAGTTAGGCTGGAAGTAAGGGGGAAAAGCAGGAATGTATAAGGCGAAATAATATCAAGTTCAACCACAATTACTTTTACTCTTTAAACAAAACACCAGAAGTGTTTTGATATTTTTTCAGTCTATATAAAAGGATGGTTTGACTGAGAACAAGATGCAGTTTTCTCCAAATTCTCTGCACACAGGCCATAAAGACTTGAATTTCTAAAACGCAATCACAGGTTCTATAACCAGAAGGTATGGGGAATTTATAGTGTTATTTAGTTCTGACTTGTGAAGGGTGGGGAACACACACAATTCAGTCATTAACTTGTAGTAAATGACCAATTTCCTACCCCAGCTGTTTTATAATTGCAGCAGAATGCTGAGAATTCTAGCACACAGCTACTTGGCTGAGCTACAGGGTATTTTTTATCTATATGAAATGCTGCTATTATAAACCACTACACATGGTTTCCAATAGCATGAATCCTCTGAAAACTAGTCTTTATTGTAGTAAATTACTAGTTTGAGAGTACTTAATCACCACCAACTGCAACTTGAGCTAGTTAACTATCATTAGCTGTTAAAAGCCCAGGTTTCCTAGGGATCATTGTTTATTTCTGTAAATTGTTTCTCTATCAATTATTTCGAGGAGCACAATTTACCCACTTTAGTGTGGTAGGACATGCAGCAAAAAAATCACCACGGCCTTATAGACACCTCTGTATTTCTCGCTGTATGTATGTCTATAGGTGCTGCAGTGTAGAGATACCCTAAGGACTCAAAAACTTAGATTAGAACATTTTATCAAAAATCCCAGTACCTCCAATCCCTTCCCCATTAAAAAAAAACCCCAAACAAACAAAACTTGCCAAAAGGCAGACATATAGCAGCATAGAGCCAACCATTAGATATAGAACAGTAGGCAGAGAAGGCATGTGCCAACACTGGATTCTTTGAGAAAGCAATGACAAAGCTAGGTGAGTGGACATCTGTAATGCTATCACTGAAATGTTGCACAGAATACATATGGTTTTATCTGAGGTGTTTGATCTCTGATTTGATTGTATAATTAGAGTTTATAAAACACACTAAAAACTGTTTCATTAAACAAATAAATATATTGAAGTCGGGGCTAATTAAGACCTTGCCTTATGTTTCAGAAAAGTGACAAAATTTAATCTCACACATTTTGTTAAAAAAGGGAGAAAGAGAAGAAGGCGTTCAAGGCTAACATGGAAAGGACATACAAAAATATGTCATCCTGCAGTCATCCTGTATGAATGCCCCCCACTTGCCCCCTTTCTTTTTTTCACACACCTGTAATGGTAACTCCTTTCAAAACAACAGGTCCCAAAAAGAGGGTGAAAAATTATCCATTCAGACCCCAAACTAGTACTCTTTCATTAAGACACTCTCCAAAATAGATGTTAGGTTTTAAAGAATTAGATGACCCATTACGTTCTGATATAGTTTGAGAGATACTGAATTATGTAAAGATATTGTATTCTATATACACATTTATTTTTAAATGTATAATGTTTAGTGGTGTGAGACAAAATTTTATTTTCAACAAGTTCAATATAAATGGGATTAATGTTCAGAAGTGCAATACCATCTGAGTAATATAATGTGCATGTAGATACAGAAGTACATACACAGAGAGCACAAAAATCTTGTTTACCCATCATCACTTACTTTTTCATGAGATCTGCAATTCTTTGGCATTCTTCCTTATCATAAAACCAAATTCCATAAATGGACACTGTAAATGCATATCAAACACAAACTATGAGCATCCTCTCATACATAGTATTCCACCTGACAGCAACTATCTCTGCAGTGGATGGTTAAAAGTGACCTGCAATAGATTTTTTTTAAAATGCTTCTTTAAAAAAAGATTTTTTCCCCCTGATTATAGCTATGTCAGCTTTGGTCTTCCTTGATTTTGCTGGAGGATTTACTGGATATCTCAGAGACTGCACATTGCTAGCTCTCACACCTGCACTGAGGGAGTGGGAGTGTGGATCCTTTTCTCCACAATATTCTCAACAAAAATAAAACCTTCTCTTCTTAAACTGCTTGATTTTCATTTGCTTAGCTTTTGTCATGTCATCATTTTACTACCTCTCAGTTATCAGTGTATTACAGGTAGACAGAACCTGAATTAGTAATGCAATAAACAAGCAGAAAAACTGTTTATAAAACAAAAACAACCCTTCAGGCCCTTCTTACATACTATAAAAAGTAAAAGCACAAGCCCCATTTTTCCCCTTTGCAGGTCACCATTAATATTGTCCATTACCACCCCTCCCTCTCCTGCAAAGAAGCAAAATTATCTATTAGAAGATGCAACCAACCCCAGGACTGGAAAACACAATTTACTTCAGACTACATCTTGGGCTCCACAAACATAACTTCCTGCAGCCTTGCCCAGCAGCAGATTTAAATTTACTGATAATATAAAATTCTCCGAAACATCCAGGCTTATGCCCTGTTCTCAGCACTAATGAAACCACGATGACTGCAATGAACAGAGTTGTAGCTAGCATGATTTCCTTGTTCAGTGCAAAACAGGAAGTTTTCCAATCTGAACCACGTTACATAACCGTGTGTACCTAATGGGGTACAGCTATAACAATGTTTGGCTCTTAAGAGTCTCTTAAGGATCTTCTGTCCATGATGAAACTCTGCTGTAACCTTGTTACAATATGGTTATTGATAGTATGGTCAGCACAGTAAGCAGACTTATTTGAAAGGGATGGAAACAGAAATAGAAGACAGCATTTTAACACATTCAGACTATTAATAAAACTCATTGTCATGGGTCCTGTAACTCTCTCTGTATTATGGTGACCCAGTGCAATCACTTCTTCTATTCTACGTATCTATTTCCACAGCTTCACTGTGGAATGAAAACTTGGTGTATGAGGTTTAAGCTTGAAAGGACTTTGTTAACATTTGAAAAGAAAATTAGTTTACAGCTGTTTGTAAAGCACAGAAGTGCAATAAGCCCTCCGTCCCATTTCCCCTCAAATTTTCGTCTATTCGTTATTTGCAAGTCATTTGTATAACTAAAAAAACAGCTGAAGTTAAATTTGCCAAGAGATTAGCTTTAAATATGATTTAATCACAGTGCTCTGGCGGGACAGAGGACACAAACTAAAGTGGCAATGAACAGCATGATTTAAAAATTATATCTGGTGCATTTCATCATTAATTTTCCGAGTAGTGTCATCATGATTTTTATTACTTGTCTAAAGAAGACATTTTACACCAGAGGCTGTGATGGTTCCAAAACTCATGTATAAACATGTAACAAAAGAGCTGTTGGTGTGAACTGTGCAAATAATGTACACCCTGTAAAGAAAAGGAAATTAAACTTTAAATCCTACATTTAAAAACACTGAGTGTACAATACAAACCAATAAATGCCAGGAATGTTAAACTGAAAATATTTAAAAATAAAAATGGGAACTGTTTTTACGATCCCTAATTTCTGAGACAGTATGCATAAACTCAAAAATTAAACATCCTTTTTTATACAAAATATTTGAAAAATTCATTGTTCTGTTAAGTCCTGTTTACATTATAAACAATACAACACAGTAGAGGATAGATGTGATTAAAATACATTTAAGACTGAACACTATTTAAAGAGATTTTACCAAACCATTTTAAAGGTTCTGCAAAGCCTCATCTGCCCAGTCATGCCCAACTTGTGTTTTAATTGTGTCAAGGCACTTGTGCTGTAAATGGATCCCTAGTATGGAAAGCAGACCTAGAAGCAGACAGATAATCAGTGCCAATCAAATAGCATGGAATGTTGACTACCAAAGTGATCTGGTCCATTCAAGTGACATTCCATTACATTAGTGGAGCTTTGAGTCTTTTTCTCAGGTAGCCTCAAGGGGTATGTCCTCACCGCAGAGTTAGCCTGGGCTCTTACTCAGGTGTTGACCGTAACTTCCTTCCTGTCTATGCATATAAACCTCCTACCAGAGTTAAGTGGAGCTTTCAAGCTGGGCTACAATATAGAGCCAGGGTTCCACTTTCATCCAGGCTGTCAGCTTGCCCACTGTGCAGGGAGGATAAATATCACTTGAGGGCTATAGTCCCCCAATGCCTTCCTGAAAGAACAGACATGTTTTTCCACAACTCAGCGAGAAACAATTTTAGAGTAGCTCATCTTAATGCAGCACAAAGAATGATGAGATGTGCCCCCAGAAGTTGTGGTGTCACACATAAAGGAATGCAGCACCAGTGAGGACACACAACAACTTGGGTAGGGCTTTGCAGTGTGGCTTCTCAAACCCGGGGTAGGCTAAGCAGAGCTCAGTCCTGGGTGCTGATTACCCGGGATAACTGCAGTAAAGACACATCCAAGTAGAGCATCTTGTTGTAACCTCAAATTTAGATGACTAAAGCATGGATTACTAGCGCAAAGTCTGTGGTAAGAGTGGAACAGTCACATACTCCTGGCCAGACACAGATGGAAAAGGCAATACGTATTATAGCTGGCACCTAAGAATCAAAGAGCAGCAATAAATTTAAAATGACACCAGAATCCAAAACTATAATGGCAGGGGCCTGGCATATCCCGCTAATAAAAGGTGAACTCACACACCCCATCAAATTCTCTAGAAGCATTCTAGTACTTATTACAATCATTGTCGCACCTAGATTGAGTCTAAACCAGATTGTTCCTATCCATTCCCCTAACTCTGTCAGGTAAAAAAAAAAAAAAAAAAAAATTTAGATCTGAGTATCATCTGCCAAGTGGTAATCTCACAGACCAAAATGCATCTCTGCTTCCCCCGCACTCTACTTGCACATTTAGCAGAGGAGGAAAAGGATACTCCTCATCCTTTGGGATCTTTTCAAGAGGAAGAAAAATCTATTGAGAGGCATCTTTTATCCATTCCTATAAGGCTTTACAGGTGTGTGAACAAAACAAATACATTGTGGACAATGATATCAAAAGATGCTGATAGAGCTAACAAAACCACATGTACTTGTGGACTAATTAGGGGGAGCTGGTCAGGACCCAGCTTGCTTACTAAAAGAAATATGACTCAGTATCTTCTTATAAATTCTATTCACACTTAAAGAAAAACAAAAATCAAGAAAATATATCACCAAGACTAAGCTATTGTTAATATTAAAATAAAGTAGAAATAGAGCATTACAGCCATAAAATCAAAATCAATATCAAATCAACAAGTTTGATGATTTAGTTCCAGTCTAACTAGTTAAATCATAGGATTAATATTAAATATAGTCCATTCTTATAAATAGGGCTGTCAAAATGATTTAAAAAATTGTGATTAATCACGAGATTAAAAAAAAAAAAATTACAATCACAGTTTTCACCACAGTGTTAATCAACAACAGAATACCATTTATTTAAATATGTTTGGATGTTGTGGGGGGATGTGTGTGTGTGTTGGAGAGAGTGAGTTGGGTCAGCATGCAGTCTCTTTAAGCAGAGTGCCTACCAGCGCTTGTTCAGACAGCAGAAGCAGTCAGCTCCCTATTCCTGCACCTCAGTTCAGCAGAGACCAGTTATATGAGCAGGGGGATGAAGACACATCCACATCAGGCTCCCACCCCTGCACAGCAAATAGGAGGCTTACGGTCCTCAGCAGCTTGGCCAGGAGCCCCTTCCAAGGCGAAGGTAGGGGTATAGGAGTAGCGGCAGCTGCAGATGGCAGCAGAGCAGAGAAGCAGGAGGAGACGGTGCCCTCCTGCACAGCAGAGAGGCTCCCCCTGTTCCCCAACCCCAGCTCAGCAGCGACTGGGTACATGGGCAGGGGGAGGGAGATACCCCAACATCAGCCTGCCCCCTGGCGTGGAGAAGACAAGCTCCTGTCCAGAGAAGCATGGCCAGGAGTGGCTCCATGAGGGGGGGAGTAGCAGTGGAGCAGGGCAGCAGGAGGAGGGGCGCCATGGTGTACAATTAACATGATAAACAATTTGTTTTGAGTTAATTGCATGCATTAACTGTGATTAATTGACAGCCCTGCTTATAAATTCTAAACAGGATTATAAAAAAAGTGGCTGCTTGGTTTTAAGTCCCGACTAAAGAATTTTACCAAAGTTAATCAAATCAATGATTTAAAACCAGTCAATCGCTTATTACAGAAACTAAATTATTTAATATGTTTAAATGACAAAATCAAAGCCAATTATAAAGCTTCCTCCTTAGAATTCTAGTGTTATTTGGTGTTTTACCCTTTATTCCCCCCACCCAGAAATACTACAGTACAAACTTGGGCTGATCTTGAAGATTCTGGAATGTCCGTTTTCCCTCAGGTGGCTTATTGACCCAAAAGGTCATGTTTTCAGCCTTACCCTTGATTCCTACAGTTTGAAAATTTCATTTACTCAGTCATGCAGCACCTTCCTCCAAGGTTCTCTGACATATCAGGGGCAAGGCACACCTTGAAGCCACACAACCTGGGCTAATCAAGTTAAAATTAGATAATCTTTTAGTGAGCATCAACTTGGAAAAGCTTCACGTAAATCAGAAATTTTAAAATATTTGCTGGTTAACATACTACACACTGTATACCATACATACTAATATATATATATATATATATATAGTATATACACACACACACACACACACACACACACACACACACACACACACACACACACACACACACACTAATACTAGACACTGTATATCTGCAATTCTTTCTCAAAATATCAAAAATTCAGAAACATGAGATCACTTTTGAGGAAGTGGCATGTACTTATCCAGGTGAAGAGAGTCTTGAAAAGATACTGTGTCATGAGTTTCTGGAATGTTCAGCAGAAAAATAGCTGATTAGAAAAGATTCTTGGCAACAGTCACTCAACATCCATCCATCCATCAGCGAAACTAAAAATAAGTTTGAACAAACTTATGATCAGTTATCCAGTTCATCACCTCCAGTCCCCTCAATAAAACAAGGAATCTTCAGTATAGTTGTAGCCATGCTGGTTCTGGAAGAGGAGCTCTGTGTGGCTCAAAAACTTGTCTCTCTCACCAACAGAAGCTAGTCCAATATAAGATACTACCTCACCCACCTTGTCTCTCTAAGCAATTTACAGTAATTTCTGTTTTGGAACTGAGATATAAGTAAGATCTTTTGTTTTGGGTTTTTATCAAATTGCCCCCTCCCCACCCAATTCCTGGATTTTGACACAAACAAGTATTTGGATTTTACTGATGTTAAACTGAATTTTGCAAGTGCTGGAACACCCTGGATCTGACTCTCCCCTTGCAGTGCCCCTGCAAGAAGGCACAGTGCACCTGCACAGAGGTCAACTGCTACTTGGCAGTTGCTGCTGCGCCAAGGTGTAGCAAGACAGGCAGGGAGCCAGGTCTCGGCAGCCAAACGGGGCTCCCTGCCTATCTCGCCCCCTTATCACTCAACTTCCTGCCGAGTAGGGGACTGAGACAGGTAGGGACAAGGCAATATCCTGTCTGATTTCTCTGCCAGACAGTCCCCATCTGACCCCAACCCTTCTGAGTGGCTCCAACTGTTTCCCTTGCACAGTGGGCAAATAAGACAGGCAGGGAGCTGGTCCCCAGCAGCTGGGACCACCAGACTATTGCAGCAAGAGGCCCACAGAGAGTGGAAGGCTCCCCTCAACCTCTGCCTCCCATGAATCCTGGGCTGCCCTCACTCCTCCCCAATGGACCATTCATGTTTGTTTTTTATCAATCACCCTTCAAAAAATTTTTTTAATACTGATAAATTCCTAGGAAGTTTTAAACAAAATAAAATCTAAAAATGCTGGGTCTTAGCTACAAGAGAAACAGCTGTTCTGTAATCTTCATCTTGATAAAGAAAAGTTACTTTAAAGCAGTGGTGCCCAAACTTTCCTGTTGTGCCACCCCCCATTACTGCACAGTTGGCTCAGCAGCAGAGTGTGAGCTGAAGGCAGAGCTGAGGATGGGGGAGGAGCTGGGCTGGGGGTGCAGTGAAGCTGCAGCTGGGGCCTGAGCTGGGGGCGGAGCTGGCCTACGCTCTCTCCCCACCCCGCCTTGGGGACTGTCCCAGGCCACACTGTGCACCCTCATGAACAGTCACGAGGGGAAGGGCATTTGTGCAGTTTTGTTTTTTCTATGATGTTTAGATGATGCAAAGAAGACCTGAAAAGTGTTTTCGTTTTGTTTTATCTCACTTTATTTTTACAACAGAAATTCAGTTCTGATCTCCCGTTTTCCTGAAAGACGCTGTGGACAACTGGAGAGCTAAGAGATTTGTGACATCACAACTATCAAGGAAGTAAAACCTGATTAACTAAATAGGAAAGTGATTTTTATTAAGACAAACTCTCTGCTTTTGCTAACACTACTGTAACTCAAACACATCTAACAAGCAGTTGGAAAAAACCCTCTCTGTTAAGGATTGAACAATCCTCTCCTTCAATTAAAAGGCTGATAAAGCTCCCAATCCACATATCTCATTCACTTTCAACATGAACAGGGATAGGAAGACATGATATTTTCATCATTTCAAAGGGAAAAAGTGTTATTGAAGGTAAATAAAATCATTTTCAGAGTTTTCTTTATGCAATACAAAAGACATGAGGGGGAAGATTCCCCCCAATCTCCCTCCAAAAAACCTGACAACCAAACTACCAAGGAATTGCTCAAACAACTTTCTCAAGCATCCTTCCCCGAACGCAGATGGTTAAGAGAGTGGGCTGCAAATTGGCAATGTTGTTATAGTCAAGAAATAGTTTCTTGTGTAGGGACCTCATCACCATCTGTTTAACTTTGGCTGGAATCCTGTCTTAAAAGTGAAGCATTTAACAAGTCTTGTTAATAAAATGGGCCCCAAACCTTCCCTCTGGTCTTTTCCCAGCCAGATAACAGATTGTCTGATATAGCTCCAACAATACATCTAAGACCTCACTCTGCAAAACAGGACACTACTAAAACAGAGAAGGTGGTTCATTTATAAGACCTTGTCCATGGCTCTGCCCCAATCATGTTGGTCAAATCATACTCGATTCAATCAATCAGTCTTTTCAGCAACACAGACAGAAAAAATTCCCTACAAGAAAATCTCAACTGTAACAGAATTAAGCAAATTGGGTACACCGAAGTGACCCAAAATTTATGTTAGCTCTATCAGCAACTTCTGAGCTCACTGATACATCTGCAAACATTTGTGGAAGTAGAAAGGCCCTTCAGTGAGTTCCTTATTTCTTCTGCAAGAGACTCCAAAAGCAAATTGTGTTCACCAGGTTTCCCAGGAACAGTTCAGCTGATATTAGAGGAAGTGGAGAGAATGATGTAGTTACCCATTCTAGTCATGATATAGGAAGGTTGAAATTCTCTGACCTGTGATCTGATTTAGCATAAATTTTCCTCCACGAGCATTCTGTCCTCTCCTGCCACTTCATGGGTCACAGACCATCTGTAAACCAATATGACTTGTGACACCAACAAAAAGGTAGGAGATTTGTAGGTGTTATTCTGTCAGTATCTGCAGATAAGTTGTCATTATTATTATTTTATTTTACAGTGATAAGTAGAGGTCCCACGCAAGACAGGAGCCCCACAGAAGAGGCTCTGAACAAATACATAGTAAAAGGTAGTCTCTATTCAAGATTTACAAAAGGCAGACAAAAGGAGACTGATCCCCCTTATACAGACGGGAAACTGAGACAGAGAAACTAAGTGACTTGCTCAAGGTAACATTAGGAAGTCTATGACAGATCTGGAAATTAAACCATGATCTCCTGAACCTCACCTACAAGACTATCCTTCCTCTCAGAATATTCCATCAGGACAGTGGTTCAAAGGTAATCTGCATGATTCCTCAAAGATTTGGAATGCAATTGTCTCTATTTTTCAGGGCAGACTGTCAAAACAAAAAATGGAAGGCCATGCCCTCATTTACAACAAATGATCTAACTGTAAAGCAGAAATCTACCACCACTAACTGGCCACTAAAATAGGCAATAGGCAGCACAGGTTCTGGGAGGCAAAAAGGTGGTTTAAAGTCACTTTTTCTTCTCATCCTGAGCTACAGGCACAGTACTTAATCTGGCCCTGAAGCATTATTCCCAGTTGTGCCATAATTGACCTTTTACTACCTCAGTTACACAATCTGTAAAATGCGGGGGTGACATTTGCATTCTAAGGTAGGGGTAGGAGGCCTTACTCAATAAAGAGGGCTATGAAGTGCACACAATCATTTACACCAGCAGTGGAAGAGGTGAAACTAGAACACGTGGTCTTTTTCTAGCTCTCAGTCCACCTTATCCCAGTGGTAAAAGTAGACAAACAGAAAGAGGAGCTCACTGCAATAGTCAAAGAAGAGGGACAAGTATGTAGAAATATCTCCCAAACTGGGCAGATGAGAGGGAACTCTCATGTTGCTTTTAGCAGAGAAGAAACTTCCCCTCCTGCAATGCCTTCATTATTTCAACTCTACCTTCCCCTAAGCTAAAGGGGTGGCAGCTGTTCCTATGTCTCCCCACAAGCCTCTACCAAGAGCTGAAGTAGCACTTTTCAGAGGTTTATAACTCAGCCAAATCTGGGTTTATATTTCCAGGGACCCCAAAAATCATCTCTTCAATCCCTGGTAACATCCTGCAAAATGTCAAGTTCCTGCTCCAAACTCTGGAGGTGCTATAGATCTTCAAAGAAACAAAAATAATTCAACACAGGTTAAACTATCTATTTTCCCCACCCTCATTCTCAAAAATAGGTGATATTTTTGCTGATATTAACCAGCAAAACCAGTTTGAGGCAGTGAACAAGCATGGAAACTTTCAGCCCAAATGGTTAAACGTTTGGCAAAATTATAAGTATTTGAAAAGAAGGGCATATAATGGAAAGTGTTAAGCACCTTTAACTATAGATGTTGCTTCCTACTTTGCCTATAATGATCAGTTTTAGCTTATTTCTGCGTTGAATGCCTGTAGATCTTCGTTAATAGAAGTACAATTACAGTTCTGGGCTTAAAGGAACACCGAGCACAAAAATCCAACTTCTCAAATTTGTACCTATTGTTATGAATAACATCTAAAGATTACCATACCTTTTTTCTTGTATTTTTCCATTTGTTTACTCTGTGCATTTGACAACACTTTGTGCACAGTCAATTTCACTGTTTCCTATGTACAATTAGTTTCCTATGGTTGGGTACAACTTTCATTCAGTAACTGCAATAAGAAAAATATTTTTTTAAAAATGGGAAGATGTCACTGCAAAGCCATAAAAAATTGGCAGGAGACTCAGAAGCAGGAGAAATATCTTAAATTACTTTAAACTCTTTTTGCAATTGCGCAATTTCAAGTTGGCAGTGTTCCTTTAACTCAATTTTCACTTTAGCTTTGCAGTTTCATCTTTACATCACGTATTTTGACTGTGCTTTTATCAATTTGCCTTGCCTTTGAACATTTTTTAATACATGAAAAAGGAGAATGTTTTTACTGAGTCCTTTGCAGTCATTTCTTCTGCCATACTCCACTATTGTTTATCTCCAGTAAAGTAGACATCTGCCCACAAATGGACCTTCCAGTGGAAAATGAGAAATACAATTTTAGCAGGCAAGAACATAGTTCTTGGGCACAAAAAGCAGTCTTGCCTCCATCAGGGAGGGAAAAAAAAAAAAAAAAAAAGAAAAGAGTAAACAGGATTTGGTTTATTCTAGTCATAAATAAGTTCACACTGTTTACAAGACAAGCTTCGGCACCTTGTTGCAGCTTCATCGCCTTTCCATATACATGTGGCCAATAATTTTCAAATGCTGGAAAATCTAAGGGTTATTAAAATTCCCCATTTTCTATAATTCCTGAATTTTACTAAATGTGATTATTGTAAAACCAGATTATTTTGCTCATTCTCATGTGAAATGCTAAACAATCCTCTATGGTGTTCTCTTTCACATAATATAATGTCACTACTTTGAATGATGTTTTTCCTTTTATTAATTGATTAGGGCTTTTTTTTGTTTGTTTTAAGGTATTTATATATCCTATTTTATTAATTTTGGTTAAATTGTTTTAAATTAAGATTTAGATTACTGTAAAATGGATAGATTGATTGACTTTTCAAACAATACAATTGTTTAGGGGAGTATGGCTACTCACTATGGCTTTAGCTTTGAAATCAAATTTTTCACCAATAAAAATGTGATTTAAAAAAAAATATGCAGCAGATTCTCAGTTTCAAACCTTCAGTTTAACAGGTTAATTCAGCAGAAAATATGGGCCCATCAATTTCATTTTGGCATAACAGCCTGACACTTTTTAAATGCTGAAGCAGGACAGGAAGGCAACCCAGTTGAAAATGGGATTCTTGACCCCTGAAAATAGGATAGAGTTGTGCATTAAGTAAGAACTTGGATTTGCAAATCAGGAAGTTCATATTTCACAAAATCTGCAGGGAAATGGAAAAATTGGTTGTTCCAGAAAATGAATGTGTCTTATTCATTTGTACTGAGAAAACGAAACATGCTTTTTTGGTATGAACAATTTCTTGGGAAAGAAACACTTCAAACATCCTTCATCTTCCTTTCTCTCATCCACCCCCACCTCCTGGTGCTATACTTCCATTAGCTCTGCACAAACTGGAAATTCCCTCACAAGATAATTCAGGATAATTAATTTGATTCCTCAAGAACCTGCAGTTGTAGCTGTCTCTTGATCAAAAATTATTACTTCCTACATTTGGTTTTCTACTTTGCCTCCCATAAACTTGCACCTGGATCTTTCCGCTCTCTCAAGCAAGAAAGCAAAAGCTGAACCACTGACAATTTAATATTTGCTGAACCTATTTTAAAGAAATCATATGCTGATTACAAACCTGAACCACAACTTCTGGAAGGAATTAATTCAAAACACAAAAATGTCAACTCTTGGCCTATGGGAAATTCAGTCACAGCTCTCCATCTTTCAGTGACAAGGAGCTCTTCTAGGGCATTATGGAACATTTTTATTTTCTGTACGGTGAGACGTACAAAATGTTCATGTGACAGAAACCAAAAAAGAAAAAGATGAGCCAACCAAAGAGCAAAAAAACCCAAACCCAACCTAATGAAAGCATTACAGGAAGGTATATAATACCTTGACCTACTTATATGAAACTACAAGCCCTGATGGCTTTACTTGTTCTAAATTTTCATTCCACCTCCGCCCCTCACCCAAGCTCCCTCCCATTGAAAGATGTGATGAGATACAAGTTCTTGTGTAGGGAATATGTAGGCAAAGATACTGTTAAGCAAAAGATGTGGACATTGTGCAGCAAGTCAGTTTGACAAAGAGCAGAGGTGGCCAAACTTATTGACCTTCCGAGGCACCCCCCTTCCCTGCTGGGCAGAATCCTTTAACCCCTCCACCCTGCCGCAGGGCAGAAGCGCTGAGCTCTCCTCCCCAGTCTAGCAGGCAGTGAATGGGGTGGGGTATAAGGGGCTCTGCAAGCTGCACTTTAACTGTAAAAGAGCTGCATTCGGCTCATGAATCACAGTTTGGCCACCGCTGACAGAGGTAAAGGAATTGCCATGGGACATCAAATAGATAGTCCAGCTAGTCCAATATCTTGTCTCAGACAGTGATCATTGCTAGATGTTACAGAGAAAGGTTAAAAAAACTGTTTCATCCATAATGGTTTGTGTTTTCCCATAGAGGACATTTCTTTCTAAAACCAGGCAATTTGTGGTTGACTTCTGATCTGAAGCATGAGGCTTACATCCCTTACAAATGTTTACCCTAGCTAACGGAACTCTGTTTGTTATTATTCATATAAATAATAACCCCAGTATCATGGGATCACTGAAACATAAGCTCAAAAAGGCATAGAAATGCATAAAATATGTAAGATAATGAGAACGGGTGGAGAGAGGATTTCTTATTATAATAAAATTATAATAAGTGGTGTTTCAGCACATAAGCTGTAGATTTTAGAACAGGAATGCACATTTCTATGAGGGCAATATCCTGGCTAGAAGGAAGTTAACCAGAAATGTTTTAAGATTACTTTTCATTGTTGATTAACACAAGCTCTGATCTGCAAAGGCATTATAATCATTAAAGCATCCTAGTCATTACTAGAATTTATCATCCTGGACAGGAATTATTGAGCCCCAACACTAAATTATTGGTTTGTAGATCTTTTAAAACACATTTGTAAACTTCATAAAATTCCACTAGAACAGTTGAACTGTGTTTCAAGATAGAACACATTCCTTGTCCTTTAAAGGGTATGCCATCTTATACTTATGATGGCTTTCATGTTTTTAATTGAAAATATGATTTAATTCTGATTTTCAGTGTTTGCTCTGACAAAGAAAGAGCTGTTAAGTATCAAGCAGCTTACATTGCATCAATTCCACACATGAATGGTTCTGTATATGCATCATAAGATACACTCTCCCATATTTATCTTCCTTGTTTTGATAAAGGGTTACAAATATAAACTTATATTAAAAAAGCACACATTCCAGGAGAAGTTTTCTGGTTATATCAGGCCTCAGGTCCACTCACCCCTAGACAAAACCTATCTTTCTTCAAACACAAGAGGATATTATCAGACAAGTTAGTGATGATTTACAAAAACCAGAGATCACCATGACTCAGTGAGGTGATGAGCTGACAGGCAGATGGAGCCCATTATCTTCACTTCTCAATCCAAGTTTTCCTGTAAAAACCACTAGGGGAGGAGAGGGCTTTAACCAACCATTAGACACGGAGGACAAGAAAAGGATTAGGAGTAAAGAGCTAGGAAAGAAAAGAACTTGAGCAGCGTCTCTTGCTTTTCAAATATCTGGAAAATAGTTTCAGTAGTTTTGGTCACACAAGCTTTTGCAAGACTGAGGTTTAACATCTGGGCAAGTTCCGTGGCTACAAGGTCTAAATAATACTAACGTAGGAAACCATTGACAATCAGGAACCTACTTTTGCTATACACAGAATAGATATTTAGCTGCAGCTGCACAAAGCTACCTTTGGAAGTATAAAATGTTTCAAGCCTTTGTTCGGCAAGCCACTTCAACTTATCGTCCGCTACCCAGACACCTGCCAGGTGAACCTGAGGTGAAGTATAAGGGCAAGTTGGTGCATGAAACTCAGCTCAACTGCTTCTACATCCAACCTGGAGGTAAGACCCCATTGTACATGTATAGAATGATATCCTGAAATCTATTGTGATGTATTCCATTCCTATTGAAACAGAACAGTCAATTGCATATCTCAAAGAGCATTGATGAACAAAGCATTATATTAATCATTGGTAATGTATTTTGAAATCTTGAGTGTATAAACGCACTGCCCCAGGATACAGTGCACTCTGGAAATTCTCAGATCTATAGAGCTAAGTAGACGGGTAGCTTCACTGAGTAATATACTGACTTTTAAAGTATCTAATTGGTACTAATCCTCCATTTCCATCTAGAAAAGGAAGAGAGGATTTTAGCAAAAATATTTGATTCTAGGATTTAAAATGTAGTCACAGGCAAAGTGTGTGGCCATGGGCTTGTGCAGGAGTACATGGCGAGAACAGGGTTTCATTTTAGAGAAAAGAGTATATAAACAATATTTAAAGACAAAATATTAAATGGGGTTTTTTTTAAATGGGCTGGTAACACTGATTTCTAGAGGGGATTTAATTGTCTGAGATTCTTGTTTTCTGATCTCCAATTTTCAAAAGTACTACATACATACTCACTGTCCTGGGAACAATGCAGACTGCTTTCCATTTTATCCTATATGAGACGGTAAGAAAGTGGAAAAAAAAAAAAACTGTCACATGAAAAATTATTCTCTTTTAAAAGAAAGAAAAAAAAATCCATTCCACCTTTAACTACTGTGCTTTTCTGCATCATATACCTATCTTATCTTGAAAAGATGCCCGGAATTCCCAGTGTTGGCAGTACACTCAGCAGTAAATGTCCAGACCATCTAGCATATTGTCTATGTACTGACATCCATAAATGGGAAAATAAGGCTGTGTTCAACAGAAAAACATGAAATTATTCCTCATTCCACTCCATTAAGAAACTCACTCGATTCTTCAGTGTTCTAAACGTGCCTTTCATTTTCCTTCATACACTTTCTGCATCAGTCTTCTTGCCCAAACAGGGATAAAATCCCACAGATTTTTCAGCCATTGAAAGTCTACATACTATTGTTATCTTTAGCTTCAGTCTGTTTCTTCTCACATGACATACAGTTTCACTGACTTTCAAATCAGAGTCCATGATTCTACATAGTTGAAGTTAGCATAGTTAGCAGAGCGGCATTTTTTTCCTTCATTTTTATCACCTTTATCAGGCAATACAAATATTTGCAAACGATGGTTTTCCCCACTTAGGTAAGGCTGAAAAATGGTAACCATAAAACCATTTTCACATACACAGGACTTTCTAAAATGTTCAGCTTTTCAGCTAAAGATTTCCATGCTTAGTTCAGATTGTGCAAAAGGGTTGGGGTGTGTGTGTGTGTGTGCGCGTGTGTGTGTTTTTGTTTTTTTAAAGGCTGAACAAAATCTCTGTATTTGTGTTGAATAATGGGGAAAAGTATTGTTTTCTTACTGTAATTTTAACCTGTTTTAAATACTGCTACAAGAATTGGCATGTACAGTCCTCATTGAGAATATAATTTGATTTCAGGGAAACCATTAACAACAAAAATAAAGTTATAAGCAACTGGAAAAAAAATCACTTCTGAAAACGCGGAGTAAAGCATGTGTATGCTATTTCTCTTTTGTTTGTTTTTTAAAGATCCATCTCCTTTGTGATTTAGGCCCTAAAATTCTGAAATTACATTTCCTATCCATATTAATTAAAATCAAAATCCAAAATACTTTAAAACAGTGTTTAACAGAACAGGTCTGTTCAATGCCCTCTATATGAGGAAGGGGGAAAATATGTTCAACTGTGAAGGTAAGCAAAAACTATCTATTGCTTTCCCATTCCACTTTTTCATTATTTACTCATTACACTATAGTTACTGATGTATATACCACATACTTATTTTCCCTGCAGTGAATTATCTTGTGCTCTTCAGACTTGACATTTCACATTAAGGACCTGTTTCTACTCCCACTGAAGTCAATTAGAGTTTTGCTATAGACTTCAAAGAGAGCAGGATTGTGTCTTACATTCAGATAATATATAATGCAATCTGACTGAGACAGTAGGTAGCAAGATATTCCTATTTCCTAACAAAGGCCCTGAATTGCCAGACAAGGTCCTACAGTTGCAACTAGCAATTAAATTCCTGGTATAACAATTACAAAAACTTAGAGATAAACATTAGCAACAATACCTATCTTTAAAAAATAGGAGTGAGTTTCACAGAACTGGTAAAGCTTGATGAATCTCTATAAAAATATAATTTAATACCCTCCCATTTCTATCCTTACTTATTCTCCTGTTTGATCTTACTCAAGTGACTTCTTTCTTGTGTCCTACACTTGATACATCTGTTAAGGGGAGTAGAAAATAAGAGGGGCAGGAGAATGGGGGAAAAGAACATTAATAGCAACTGCTTTTATAAGGCAATCTAGGAAATCAAATTCTGACCTCCAGAGAAAGAAACGCACAATCAAGTAGTTCAGATGAATGATAGGACAGGAGAGAGAACATCTTGAAGATAGGAACAAGAAGTTCTAGTTCTCTCAGTGACTACAGAAAGAAGGTGAGCCCCTCTTTCGCAGGTACTTCTCACAGACCAGCATGTTCTGAGGAGTTCCTCTCTCCTAAACAGAATTTAGGTGGTCTTCACACCTATAACAAAGGATTCTAAATAGCCAGGAAAGATAGGAGACTGAAGAGGGATTTTTTTTAAGAAAGAAGAAGAGCAAGAAAAGAAATCTGTTAAATCAACACTAAGGTTGCAGTTACAATGACACAAAAGAGAAAATGCAAATTTCTAAGTTGCATATCCTACATATTTTATGGCATCCAGTTCATGACAATCTGTAATACAATTCAACTATATGAATAACCAGTAAAACAGGTACAGAAAAAAATACACATGCAACATGACATAGCTAATGCTGCTACTGGCACCTTAACCTACTCATTACCTGGTTTTAACAGTGCAATCTTATTGTTACCCAAGTATTTTTTTCCCATTTAATGTAATTTCCTTTTTTAATATAAAATAAAAAAGGAGAAAATGTCTATGCTTAGTAATGTTAGCATTAAATGGTCTCAGAAAAGTTATGAAGGAAGGAGGGGGCCAATGCCTACCTTTGCTGCTGTTCTTGTATAGTGGGAGGCAAGTTTATCATTGGCATGCAAACTGTGTTTGCTGTATTTTCACAATGGAAAACAGCTTTTTTTTTTTTTTTTTTGGGGGGGGGGGGGGGTGTTAAAGACAGTATACTGTTGAATAAAAAAAAATTGCAGACCCTGCTTAGGTTAAACCAGTGTTTCTCAACCTTTTAAGTAGCAAGTACCCCCTAACTTCTGAAAATTTTAATAAAGTACCCTGACACTCAATTTTCCCCTCTGAAAAACACAATCTTTTTCCCCTTTACCACTGGACGACTGCATTTCTCGTAAAGCAGGAGAGTTCTGAGTTCTGCAATGCTGTGTGGCTGTGGCAGATCACAAAACCCCCTTCTGTTTCTCCTCTCCTTCCACCATATAGGAGCAAAGGTCAACACCAGCCAGTCACTATGGCTCGATGGCGGGGTCACGTGGTGTTCTCACACAGGCGGGAACTTGTGAGGTATGAGCAGGCACTAGCAACCCACCAGAGTGGATAGCAGTGCTCCCATTGTCATCCCTAGGGGGGTGTAGGCTTGGGGCAAATCACACTGTGTGGGCCCCTCTTAAGATTTTTATACTGGTAAAAATCTGGGGCTGTCATAGTTGTCAATTTCACTGCTCAGCTAAGAGCAATGAAACTGACAAGTAAGCCTGTGGGTAGAGCCTGGCTCCAGGACTGGGCAAGCCGCTGGGCTCCCTACCTGGCTTTCTGGGCACCAGGCTTTGAGCCGGGAAGGGGAGCTGCCACCTGGCTGCCAGCCAGGGAGGTGGGAAACTGCTGGGGTGAAGGAGGCTTCCGCACAGTCTGGGACCCGGGGATGTGGGCAGGCAGCTGCTGCCCATCTTCAAGCCAGGATGCGGGAGGCTGTCTCTCAGCTTAAGAGTCGGGGGATGGGTGGCAGCTGCCCAGCTCGCAGGGTGCAGGAGGCTGCTGCTGGGCTCCCAGCTGGGACTGGGCGTCCCAGAACTGGGATGGCTGCCATCCGGCATCCCAGCTAGAAGGTGGAACCAAGCGGGAAGCCGGCAGCTGCCACCTGCCTCCCCCAGAAACTGGGGGTTGCTGCCTGCCTCTCAGCTGGGAGCGGGTGGGAAGCGGGCGGCTGCTGCCTGGCTTCCCCAGAAGTCGGCAGCTGCTGCCCGCCTCCCTTCACTGAGTTTTTTTCTGCATACCCCCTGCCTGTGTCTCGCGTACCCCTGGAGGTACGCGTACCACAGGTTGAGAAACTGTGGGTTAAACCATGAATATTTGTATTCTGGAACAAACTACTGGAACAAACTATCAACGCATTATCTACCTTGACATTACCTTGGCAATCAATTGACATAAAAAACCTCGTGTGGGCAAGCCCTCTATGTCCAGTGACCTGAATTTACAGTGTTTCACCACTCACTTTAAAACAATTTCACTGCATAGAAACAAAATACTTATGAATATTTTAAAAGGAGTTTGCAACCATAAGAGAGTCTTCTTTGATGGAACTAGATAGATGGTGCATCAGGTCAGAATACTTTTAAAATCCAAAACATTTCCTTTTAAGTTATAGGAATACAAAGAAAATGTTGTGTTTTTCAGTGACAAAAGCATTTAAAAAAAAAATTAGACGTTTTCTGATTGAACATGGACCCATTTTTCATTAAAACAACTACAAATTTAAAATGTGTGTTTCTGTCTGCACACATTTTGCAGTTAGATCAAAAATCCACACTAGTTAAATAGTCACTTCAGAAAGGCTTATTTAGTCCAATAACATCATCGTGAGAACTTTCCCAGGATGGCCAATGATGCTCATAATACTCTCCACTTTAATAATGATACTTTTACTAAAGGAATTCAACCTCATTAGGTCAGGGAAAGAAGGTCTAAAAATGTCCATTTTCTCTCTCACGATGAAAACAGTTGAGTAAATTATTGTTAATCAGAGTTCCTTTAAATTAAAAGGGTGAACTGAAATGAACTCCATTCTAACGGACTCTAAGATGAATTCTCCCAAAAGAGATGGTTTCTAGCTTGTGGTCATCTAAGCTCCACTATAATAAATCTAATTTAACAAGAAGTAATAATCTTATCCAAAGAGCCTACAATCACTTGCCCTCTGAGTATGACCCTTGGAAAAGCTCCCCTCCTGAGACAAAGGAAAACCTAAAATGTCTTTACTTTTTCCAGTTATTTCTTTAAGCAGCTGCCAAAACATCAACTGAGTGTAAAACTGGAAAATTTGAGGACATGCAGGACAAGAAGTTCCTTAATTCTGAGTTGAGTTAGCTGTAGTTACAAAAGAAATATAGCTGCGAGAGATATTTTCTGTACTGTTTAAAAAGATTATCTGTCAGAGTCTGTAAAGCCATTTATTATTATTTCTATTACAGTGGCACCTAGAAATCCTAATCAGAGTCAGGGCCTTATCATATTAGGCATAATTTATGATGGCAGAGTTTGGGTCTTTGTCCATTTCTATTGGTCGGACCACATTTATGAGTCTGCCACTACCTTGGATTTAAGGAGCTCTGCAGCACAGGCTCATGCTTTCAGATCTAAAAAGTCCCAGGTTCAGTCCCTGCAGACGACACAACCATAGTTACACATTCACAGTACTAACAAAGAAGATAGTCCATGTCCCAGGACTGACAGCCTAGGTTACAGGATGGACACGAGATATGAGACAGAAACAGAATTTAGGATACTACGAGGATGAGATAACTAACAACAGAACAAAGTTTAGCATGAAAACAGGAGTCCCAGCTTATCACTTACCTAACTGAAGCCACTGTTTAAATCGCAATGCTGGAATAACCATTCATTCAGAAAAGCAAAGGAGTTTTGAAATTTAAGGATGAGAGACACCACAAGAGCGGCTAAGACTGCTACTAAATTGTTAGTCCAGGTATAGGGACCAAATAAACCTTTTGAAATCCAGCCATCAAAAACTGAAAGATGTCAGTGAAAGATATTCTCACTCTAAGTTCAACACAATTGAGTCATGGTAAAAAAATAAAAAATAATTAAAAAAAAAAACCCGCACAAAACACAAATTAACTCCATTTAAAAAAACCCAAAACCCACACAACTCAAACCTCCCAGCTGTCCTTTCCTCTTCTAAATCTTCCAGGGACCTTGAAAGCACTTTCCCTTCCTATGTTTGGACCTGGAATCCACTCTGGAGAATTAAATTTCTAGAAGCTCAGAGTTTCTCTCAATGTTTTGTTTATGATTTGCTCAAACTCTCCACCTTCCATAAACATGGCAAAGAATCAAGAGTGAAGGGATGATATGCCCCTCAACTCAAGAAGGGATTCACTGACTCAATGTACAGCACTGCACAACTGGCTAGGTGTGTTCTCTTGGCAAGGCAAAAGTTACATATCCTCTGAAATATTAGAGATACAAAATAGATGAAGTTATATCTTTTACTGGACCAACTTTTGCTGGTGAAAGGGACAAGCTTTTGAACTTCAGAGAGCTCTTCCTCAGATCCAAAACATTAGATATTTGGCCAGTGCAGAAAGCTGAATTAGATGAACCAATAATCTCATCTGGTATAGCGACTTCTATATTTCTACTAATCTGCATCACAGTAACAGGCACAAGGCTCTTAAGTGATAGATCTTTGCACAAATCAGTTGGTTCCAAGTATCAGTGTCCTCACACTGCAAATACTACTGATGAAGGAGGAAAGAGAAATCAGTCTGGATTCAATGTCAGACCATGACAAATCCCATTACCTAAAATAGAGCATTTAACCATGGGACAGTGTTTCAATTTATTAGATGATTTAACCAATGCCACTCAGCAAAAGGGTTATTTTGCACTTAAAAAAGCAAAGGGAATTTCTGAAACAATTGCAGCAACTGTATACACTTTCAACCATGTTGAAAATACTGATTGTGGCTTTCCCAACCCCTGTATCTTGTGGTATCTAGAAAGAGAGAAACTTTTACTGGCAATACCCATAAAGGTAATTAAATGCCTATTAATTTTGCTCCCAGCCCTCAGTGGGCAATTAGCTATTACTGAATGTCCCTCTACCAGCAGATGGAGACAGGAAAGAAATAAAAGTTACAACATTAATCCCTAAAAAGAAACTAGTTCTGATCGAAAATTCCAATTCATGGGGGGGCAGGCAGGAGACCCTCAAAACCTCAACTTAGTGAGAATACGAGACATTTTAAAAAAGTGATGAAAAAGATTTACTGTACTGCTTGAGCTGGAAATCCAGAGTTATGTTGTGAGGACAAGCTAACTAGTGAAAACATGTTTTTAAGATTGCTAGAATCCACTTTGTTTTTTGTTTGTTTTTAAAGTCTCTAAAATAGATAACGAAGAAAAGGACTAGAGTTCCTTGAACTTTTGTCAAGCAATTTCAGGGTAGACAGACTGTCTGGAGCTAGAAAAAGGGAGGAATAATCAAATTAACAAATCAGTCGCTCTTCTCCTATGCCTTGTAAGTCAATTCAGTCAATTGGTCACTTCAAAAGACAGACATATGATGAAAGGACTAAGATACACTAACCTGTCAGATCTACGCAAGCAACCCCACCTGCCACGGAGGCATTTCCAGATTACTGCCACTACAGTGGGATGTATAGAAAAAGGTGAAGAGATGTTCAGGTCATAGTTCTGCAGAACTCCAGAGAAGAGGCACACACTTTTCTCTGCCCTAAAAGAGTAGGCTCCAACTGCTAGAAAGGAACCTTATTGGTCACATGGGCCTCTGACACATGAGAAGGCTCGTAAGTCTTTCTACTTCTCTCCATAGATAAATAAAGGTCTGACTGCTTATTTCCCATACTCATTTTAGGTAGACCTGAATGTCCTCTCACATCTACAGTATGCAGCAGTTTCTAATATTCATGCATTACAAAGGTCTAAGGGAAATAAGTAACACAACATGAGCAAGTTTGATAGAGAAAAAAAACCTCAGGAAAAGAGGGATTTGTTTGATCATCTCTTTGGGTTGGTAAAAGACTAAATTATCTATAGGAAGTTCCATAACACTCCTAACTGACCAAATGGACACTAGGAAGAGAAGTCTTAAGGGTGAGAAGTCACATGCACAGTGGCCTCAACAGTGGCTTGAAACTCCAGTGAGCAGAGGTGAAAATACATGGAATTTCACAATGAGCCTTAGGTCCCAGAAAGCTGAGGAGCTCAGATTGCAACAGGTGGATTGATTTAAATCATGATTTAAATCACCAACAGAAAATCATTGATTTAAATTAAGTTTCCCACTGATACCTCTTCACATATTTCTTAAACAATGGTGTAAATCTGATCACTAAAACATGTACCAACGGATGACTCTGAAGTTGTTGCAGATAAACAGTCAAAATCTCTTATGCTTAAATGGAATCCTGAAACAAAATTTAAAAAATTATTCTGAATAGTCGTTCTTCTCATTCTATTATTCAGTTATTCGTTTACATTTTTTTCAGCAAGGATGCAGATCTGATTCCAAACTACCAAAAAAGCTAAGACTGACTGCACTTCAAGTGCACTTAATTTTGGAGTAAGCCCCATAGAACTCACTGGCACTTCTGGTTTTTTGAGAAAACAAGTATAGGATGAGGTTCCTTTGGGAAAGCTGAGTTATGGTGAAGTAAAATAGGGAATAAACGTACAGTATCACCATTACGGTCTGGGGCCATGATGTTCCAAAATAAGAGGCATGTATTATGTAATAAAAAAAAAAAAAAAAGACACCCAGTGGCAACTGGCAACTCTAGATTTCTCTTACTGCAGCTTTCTGTACCATACACTTGGGTGATTAATTAGTTAACTAGGTTTAGAATCTAGCAAGCCATAAGGATTAGCTAAGCAAAACTTTTTTCCTAGCAACATCCAACATAACAAACAGCTTGGGAATTAACTTGTTAAATCACACTTATACCAAAAGGCATAGAGAGTCTTGAAGAATGATGCATTGCAAAGTGAATTATTTAAATTACTAACCAGTTGATCCACATTGTTCTTCAGACATAGTTACATCTTCATCCACATCATTTTCTCCCAATAAGCAGTTTTCATTATGATGTTTCATTCTTGCAACTGGGCCCTGTGCATCTCCTTCTTGCACTGCTTACACATTTTCCTTTTTTACCCAGGGAAGTAATTTCTTCAAAATATTCCCAGATAGGGTCTCTCTTATGCCCAGAAGCCATGACAGTTTTTCTGTGGCAAAAGTGTGGGGCACTATAGGAAGCTGTGTGTGTACTGAATAATGCCTTCCTTTTTCTTTCCAGTCCACTCCACTGTTCCTTTCTACTCTGCCTCTGTCCTTTGTCTCTCTGTCTTTAAGACAGTGTCTTAACTAACTCCTCTGCCTTTCTTGGCCCAGCTCCACCACCACATAAGCACAGAACAACAATCCTATCCAGCCTGTATCTTTTTTTTAACTGAAAAACAGAAACAAACTGAAAGCCCAGAATTTTCAAGAAGCAAGAGCTGTTAGTTAGGCTGAACAGACTAGAACCATTTATTCATTTTTATGAGACTGTAAGTGTAGGTTTAGCATGTTTGTGATGAGATTTAATTGTAACTTATTTTTTAAATGAGAGAGAAATTTAATATTTTATTGATGATTGCAGGGGGCTTGAATTTGTCCACTATCTTAAGGAATTTGATTATTTCTAGGTGAGTCCAACAGAGGAATGATTTTGCCCCCCTAAAATATGAATAGCTGCAGTTTACACTCAGAGTGAGCGCTCAAAATTTTACTAAGCTATTTGGGAGGGGGCGGGAGAACACAATAGAACAACCAAAGCTCAAATGTCTATCCCTGAACCTGGAACTTGTCTGACAGGAATAAGGATTGGAAGTAGCCTGCTTATGGACTTACAACACAGCAAACATATGACTCCTTTTATGCAGTCAACACTCAAGCCAAGTGACCGACCTAGGTGATTCCAAGTTCTGGTACAGTAGTTGGCCCTGTGAAAATAAGTCCTCCCCCCAAAAGGAGGGAGAAAGGAGCTTTTACAATACCAGAAGTACACTGGATGATAATCTTAGTGTTTACTCTACCACACCCTCACCAGAGGGAAGACATAAGCGAAGACGAAATGCCAAGGCTGCAAGAAGGCATTGCTCTCAGGACTAAGTGATCCCTAATTTGAAAGAAGAATTTTAGGATCTTCATATCCTCTGGGTAACCATCAGATCCATTTGAGAAAAAGAGTTGATATTGGCAATTCGTGAGCATAGCTAATTTATGCAAAAACATGTTTGTGTCACTGCTTCCTGTTCTCTCCCCCATCCCCTTAACTGGTTTGTTAAACATACTTGTTGCATCTGCCTTTAAATTTAGATTGTAAAACATTTCATGGCATGTACTGTTTCCTACTATACATCTGTACAACTACTAGTTCAATGGAGCCTCTAGGTTCTACTGTAATATAAATACTATGCTTCCAAACAGATGTCATTCCCCAGATGACTCTGGTTGTGACTCAGCCTGTCCATTCTGCAGACTAGCTTCCCTGCTATGCGTATAGCTAAGGAGGAGATAAAGTTTCTTTCTAACTACATATGGGTCTGAGAGTATTGCTGCTATGCCTCAGTTTCCTGCTCTTCCCAGTACATGACACAGGTGATTATAGGAGCACTTTTTGTCTGCATTCAGTGCATTGCCCTTCAGGCTACACAGAAATGTGGAAAAGCACTGCAGAATGCTCTTATTTTCTGGAGGTTGATTGGTAAAGTGTTTTTCCAATAGTCAAAGAATGCCAATAACCCGTGCTCTTTTTCCCCTCCTGCCACCCCAGTAACCTCCTCTCCCTATTTGTGTAGGTCTTCTCCAATTTCATTACTGTTATCTCCACCATAATATGTTTTAATATATATAGTATCGTCTTGTTTTGTATGGATGGTCTCGCTGCTTTGACAGGTTGTAAAACTGCATAATTCTACTGGACATCTCATGAAATGTGTGGTATTTGGAAACACAAGTTGTAAATCATTTACTTGTTTGTACTTTTCACTGTCTGTTTCTTTTGGGGTGGGGATGCAGCAGTGGGGTGAAAATAAAAATAAATAAATAAATAAAAAGTTAAATCAAAGAAAAACCACCACAAAGATCAACAGCCCTGAGCTGCCTTGTGGCCAATATGGGAATCCCACCTGACAGACCAATGGGGTAGACAGGGGAATCTAGAAGGGAGACTTACTTCAGGTCTAGAAAAAGAGACAAATAGCTTGAGCTCTGACCCAACTGCAAGAAGTAGGCTTCAGCACTCAGTGTTAGAGAAGTTGCTATTATGATCCTGAAGTTCTAAAATTCCAGCATGTCTTGGGGGTGAATATATAGTTTACATTTTGAGAAGAAAATTTAATGAACTATGCTACCATCAAATAATCCCCATTTGATCTGTAACAGTGCTCAGGGTCATCTTGTTCCCTCTATGTTAATGTGGTTTAGACCATTACAATAGACTGTTTCTCACTATCCTAAATTATTGTTTCTCACTATTGTAAACAGACACAAGGTTAGTACAAATGACAAGATCTTATTCTCATTTCTTAAATCTAACATCAAAAAGTAAGTTTTAAGCACAAACACACAAAAAACCCACTGGGAATTTTTATAAAGATATATACACAAAAAATAAGGAAAAATACTTTGCATATATATATATATATAAGAAACTTAAGAAGCCACCACCTGGAAGTGATAAATAGTCCTTACCTTATTTAACATCCTAAAATCTTACCAACAGCTACAATTGGAGGCTTGTGGCAGCATGGTGATGTCCTCTGGATTTACTTTCAGTTTCTCTAGGAAATTTCAAGTACCACCACTCAACTCTTATTCAACTTTTTAGATACTTTTAAAAGGTAGAGGATTAATTGACTATTCATGATGTTCCCACTTTTCCATAATCATTTCTACCATGCCACTGAATTCCCTCTTGCTGTATTTTCCCGCTTCAAATTATATTTGGAGATAGTCTCTCTGATGAACATACCCCAAAGTGCTGCAGGGCAGATACCATGACATGTCTTCAGATTCTATCACATCCAACTGGAATACTTCTAGATTTCAGATGCACACAAAGGCCGGTTCAGGGCACTCCATACAAACTGTTTTCAAGCTTAGGACCTCAAAAGAAGCCTGTGCCATGGTACAGGTCTCCTGCATGAGGCAGAGACATAAACCTTCATTTTCAGAACCACTGGCTCTTGCAGGCAAGCTTTGCCTAACTGCATGTTGAAATGGCCTCTTAGGCAAACTAGCTCCTGAGAACTTAAAGGAGCTTTTAGCCTTATTTGTGATGGTCAAATGGCTCCAACAACAACAGGAAGGACTGAAACTTATATATTGCTAATGCCTGCAGATCCTAGGGCTGGAATGAGCCAGTCAACCACAAATGGATGGACAAACATGACTTCCTTCCTGAGAGCAACAGTCAATAACACCCACTAGTTTGCTACACAGATAGGGAGCTGTAGCCAAACCAGAAGGCAGGGTTTTGAATTGTCAGTATTTTGGCAGTGTTGCCCAGCACACACAATGAAATCAGAGATCAGTTACAGTGTTTCTCAACGACCGGTCCATGGACCAGCACTGGTCCCTGAGATCTCCCTGACCCAGTAAAAGAAGCCGGATCTCTCTCTGACGGAGTATAGGAAACCGGTTCCTGGTATCCAAAAAAGTTGAGAAACACTGAGCTACACCACCCCCATCTTGAGGGGATTCTCCTTAAGGCAAGTCTTTCAAACACCAAATCAGACACACTCAAAAAGACATACTGCACGACAAGATTTCTACATATATCTACATTACATTGCATTTTACCGACGAAGTCTACCATTTGTCAGCCAAGAGACAGATTAATGGCTTAACAATCTTTAACTACTTTCTCAAGAGAGACACTTTAATACAAAGAGCAACTCTTCCCTTGATTTGGCATGTCAAATATTGAAATTTCCCCCTCTGGGTTGCAATTGCTGAACAAGCCAATGTCAGCTCTTGAAAATCATAGACTAGATGCACCAGCAGTCACTTTGAATGCCTTAAAAAAGCAAAGTTTGTAAGGAAGAGTTGAATTCTCAAACACTTTTCTCAATGGACAGAAGAGAGACTCACATCTGGCATTTCTGTAAAGCAGAAAAGGGTCCTGTAGCTGG
Organism: Emydura macquarii macquarii; assembly: GCF_026122565.2. Taxonomy (NCBI): domain Eukaryota; kingdom Metazoa; phylum Chordata; order Testudines; family Chelidae; genus Emydura; species Emydura macquarii. The sequence goes on from NW_027133667.1 coordinate 10,419,605, forward strand.
AAATCTAGGTCTTTAGTGATGGGTTCTGTTCGATTTTCCATGCTCAGCCTGTTCATAATGGTGAAGCCATGCCTGGGAGAAGCTGATCTGTAAATTACCAAGCAGAAATCATAGCAAGTCAAAGAAAAAAATGAGTATCACTTCTTTGTCAGACAGTGCTCCAAAATTATTATTTCAATAAAAGTTGTTGTATAAAATCTAACTACTTTGCCAGGGAGGGAACTGAACAAGTCTTGGCGCCTGATGGAATCTTTGGCTCCTTTGTGGAATCCTTTTTCTTTCTTCAAACCCCTAAGTTCTGTATGAAAAATGACAGAGATAACAGTGGCTACAATGACTATTTTTATACAGTCTGCAGCATCTGAGATGGTATAGTTTGAGTCCTAAAGCCTTTAGTCAGAGTCATAACTATTTGTGCATGCCCTGCATTCACAGCAAGTTCTAAGGCCTACAACTTTAGGAATGGGCAATAACTTACTAATGAAAAATTTGTCCTCAGATCATCGGTGTCATATTATCCAAGGATCAGAACTGGTCTACACTTTCCCACTGCAGCAGAAAAGGGATATTGGAGAGACAGTTGTGGGACAAAATTAATTACAATTTTTACTTTTTTTCTTTAATACATGATGACAATGAATTATTCAAGTCACTCCAGGTGGGATTTTCAAAAGTCCCTTAGTGACATAAGAGCACAAATCCTACTGACTTTCAATGGGATTTGTGTGCTTAACTCATGTAGGTGCTTTTGAAAAAAAATCACACACTCCAACTCTACTTCCAAATGCTAATAGAAGATGTTACTTTAGAACTGAATTTGACAGTGATGGACAAGACACTGACTAAATGTTTGGGATAACTGCCAAGTTCGGTAATCACCAGTGGGTGTTCTCCATTAACTCCAAAGCACGGGAACCTGCATTACAGGAAGGGAGGCAACAGAAAATGAAACAGAGTTGAAGTGATAGAAAAAATACTTGATGGTAATAGCCAGAATTGTATTTTTCTTGAGTCTTTTCAGATTATCCCCAACACGTCTCATTTTTACATTTAGATAAAGATGTTCTTCACAGTTCACAAAGAAGAGCAAGTGATAAATTAATCAGTTTATTTAAGTGAAATAATAGACATTTCACATTTCCAAAATAATAGTGAGAAAGGATTTGTTACTATATGCATAAAAAGGAATTCCTCAGTTGTGCCTATCCCAGTTCCCAACAGGTATGATCAGATTATTATTATTCTCCTGCACAAGACCTAAACTTTATAAGCCTTTCCAACATCAACTGACACTAAAATGTGAAAGGGACTACTTAGTTAATGTTTGTAAAGTGATCTGAAGAGAAGAAGCCCTATGTAGAAGTGCTGAGTATTATTATTGGGGAAAACACTGACTATATATGAATAAAACTAAAGAACATAACTAGATATGGGAATTAGATTGCACAACTCCAAACCACATTAAGCTGTGCCTTGTATGCTGGTGTACTTGGCATTTTCTGCTCAGAATTGCTAGAAGCCAAGGATCCACTGAAAATAAAATCATGTTTTCTCTTTTAAAAGAAAGAAAGAGAAGGAAACAAAGGGAGGAAGTGATAGAAAGAATGCTTGAAGGCAATAGCCAGATTTGTATTTTTCTGAGTGTTTTAGCCTCATTCCCAACCGGAAGCCTCTTATTTGACATTTCCTCAAAATAGTCTTTCAAAATAAAGATTATAGATTTAGTCTATCACTTTGCATTTTTGTAAAGCCCTCTATTTTATTTTTTTAAAAACATGTATTTTTCAGTTTAATTATATAATTGAATGTCTTCATTCTACTTTCCAGCCTGTGCCTTTATTTCTTGTTTAAAGGCAAGGGCTGGAAAAGGGTTAACTCTTAGTGCTGCAATTAAGAATATAGGGAACTGGGCAGAAAGCACTGCAGCTACTAGACTAAGACACTGCAACACGTAAGTGAATATCCTTCCTCACCTTCCTTCTTCTCAGGACCCAGAAAAAGAATCGGAGTGGTGGAGGGGAACAGATTTGGACAGGCTAGAAGCAAGAGTCTAGTTGCAGAAGGCTCCAGAACTCAGATCCAGTGTACAAGAGAATCATATTCCTGCTATGGAGTGGGCAAGGCACCTTTGATCTGCCAAACCACGCTACAAGCAGCAGAAGCAGGAGCCAGTTCCTTCATCCAGCAGTGGCAGCTACAACAGCATCTCTTACCTCATCCACTCTTGTTCTTCTCTACACAGATGAATAGAAGAGTGAGTGTGGTGAGGTGCTGGTACTGGCTTCTGCTGCTCGGTAGAAAGGAGCTTAGAGATCAAAGTCCACTCCCATGCTCCCTAGTAGAAAATTGGTTCCACTGTATACCTGGCCTCACACACTGTTTGTCAGTTCCAGCATCCCTCTTTTCCTTACTCAACCCAATGGACCTCCTGCCTCCTCAGTCCCCGTCCTTCTCCTACCTGGATCCTCAAGAGAAAAAAAAAAAAAAAAATAAAGAGGAAATCCACTTACCTGTTCTACTAACTCAGCCTAACAGTTGCATCATTATGTCTGCTAGATGCCTCATCTTCTGCTTATCACATCAATAGCAGGCAAATTAAGATGTAACACCCTGGAAGCCCTGCGCACAGATACAGCTGGCTTTGCAACATACCTGTGTTATAGAAAAGATGAGACTAGATGATCTAATGGTCCTTTCTGGCCATAAAATTTATTAAATTATTCCCCACCTCCCCAAACAACCCTGCCTTCAAATAAGAGGTGAAAGCAAGAGCAGGAAAACAACAAATGTAATATAAAATTCAACCATTAAATTAAAAGAAACAGCCAGAGCAATTAGAAAAAAGAGTTGTTGAGAATATCCAACACATGGGGTGAAAGATGCACGACAACCACATTGTAAGTAATTTGACACCCAGGGCAATGTAAGGAAACCACATGAACTTTCCCCTTTCCAGGAATCAATTACAATACTGAAGTTTTAAGTCCTACCATTTCCTTAACCTTTATGAACACCACTATTTATTCTGCCTTTTAGCTTTTTTTGTTCTGAAACCTTCAAAAGGGCAAATGTTGCATCCTATTCTAAATAGAACATTGTCAAAGATTTATTAGGTTCATCCATATTGAGATTTAAATTACATCGTCAAGCCCTATCCACATGAACACGTACAAGGTGATGTTCTCCTTTTCAATGGTCTCTTTCCTGCACTGTCTGACAATTTCAAACTAACTTCAGTTATTCCTTTTCACCTTGTAATAAGACAGGATTCAGAGTGGTTACTTGAGGATTCTTGTTTAGCAGGCTTTTCTACTTCCATAGATTTTATATTCAGACATTAAAATATAACTTTCTCACCTTGTATAAACAAAGAGTGTTCCTTCCACATCAGTCTTCTCCTAAAATAAAAGAAACATTCAAGTAATTCAAATAAAAATTCATAAAGTGAAGGAAAACCAATGTTTTTCACAAAACCATGACTTAATAGCACTAGCAGGCAAAAAACACACATTGGTATAATGAATGTAACATATTGGCTCATTAATAAACTAAAGACTCCAGTAATGAAAGGAATTATCCTTATGGAAAAGTGTATTTACTGTCATATTCACAGTCCATTGCTGATGAAGCAATAGGAAGCACAAGAACTATTATTTTGGCAACCATAAATAAGCTACCACTATCTACCTTTTTCCAAAGACCATTATAGTTACATATCTCTAACTGAAATGCGGAAATAATTAAACCATGCTTCAGGGATTTGCTAGTTGGAGATTACAACTACCACAGCTCCCCTTCATCCTTCAGCTGAATCAGGTCTTATGAGAAGACATGAAAACCATCTGCTCTGCATTTTTTTTCTTTTTAGTTCCTTCTCAGTTGTCTTCTTATCTATTTTTTTCTCCCGAAATCCTGTCAGCCAGGATAACTGACAAGTTGTCATTTAAAAAAGAAACTTCAGTGTATTTACCTGATCTACTGGATGGCAGAAAGTCAGTACCCTTTATGCTCCTGCACTCCATTTGATACATAATATCCCACTTGCTTAAAATATGTAAGCTTTTCTGGTCCAGGGACAAAAATTTTGGAGATGAGCATTTTGGGATTCTTCTAAATGAAAGACACTACATAAAGTTCCATCCACACAAGGATAGCATTACATTTGAAAATTATGCTTAAACAGAATTCCTCTAAACCAGTTCTGACCACTATTTAACCACATCAACATCAGCCAATCAATAGAGTTCAAAATTGCTTTGGGGAAAAACTACATATGTTTAAGCAAGTTTCTCAAACACAGCTCTGTTGTGCACACAGGGGTTAGGTGAAAATCATTATTACACTCTGACCCAAGGATATTCAGTCTGACAAAATATTAACAGGACATTCAAGATAATCTTTTTTTAAAATACCACCCGTATTACTAATAGCTTATGTTTATTTATTTTTAGAAAAATCTAATATACTTTTCAATATTTATTTTTTGCCCATAACTCAGCTTGGACTTTGAAAGTGAATTTGTAAGCTTCACCTCCTGTTAATATCAATTTCACTTTCTGATCCTCATAACACCAGCACAACACAGCATGGGGAAGGAGAGGGAAGTTCCTATTTCCCTCTCTCTCTTATATTGCAGGACAATATTTATATTTAAAAAACAGTTTTTATTGAAATAAAGACTCCTGACAACACTGCTATTAGGTTTTGTAGGACTTGCTTTAAAAATATACTAATAATATTTATGTTTGAGGGGTGATTTACTCAAAAGCGTCTCTTTAAATAAGATTCCAATCCTATAATCTGATTGGTATCAGGGTCCGCCCAGGCAATCATCAATGTAGAGTGCCTGAAGACAACAGGCATCTGTACAGCAATGGTTCCGAAACTTTTTTTGGTCTGCACCCTCCCTCCCCCTTACCAAGTCTGTCCCCCACTTTGGCCGGGAGCAGAGCACGGCTGGATGACGCTCTCTCCCCACCCCCTATAGAGGACAGGGTGCATAAAAATCAATGATTAAAAAAGAAATCAGATTTTTTTTTAAATTTAAATTGGATTTTGATTTTTTTTTTAAATCTTCAATAAAATACTAAATTTCTCTCTCATTTAAAAAATAAGTTACAATTAAATCTCATCACAAACGTGCTAAACCTACACTTAAAGTCTTGTAAAAATGAATTAATGGTTCTAATCTGTCCAACCTAACTACCAGCTCTTGCTTCTTGGAAGTTCTGGGCTTTCGGTTTCTGTTTCTCAATAGACTAAAGTCACATGTGCCAAGAAAGACACAGGGCTGGATAGGATCGTTGTTGTTCTGTGCTTATGTGGTGGTGGAGCTGGGCTAAGAAAGGCAGAGGAGATAGTCTTTAAGACACTGTCTTAAAGAACAGACACACAAAGGACAGAGGCAGAGTAGAAAGGAACAGTGGAGTGGACTGGAAAGAAAAAAGGAAAACATTATTCAGTACACACTCAACTTCCTACATTCCCCCACACTTTTGCCACAGAATAACTGTCATAGCTTCTGGGTGTAAGAGAAATCTAGAGTTGCCAGTTGTCATTTTTTAATTTTGTTTCAGGATTCCATTTAAGCATAAGAGACTTTGACTGTGACTGTCTATCTGCAACAACTTCAGAGTCATCCGTTGGTACTTTTAGCAGCAATGCTGCAACTAAACGTATTTCAGACAACAACGTATCAGTAGCAAGCAAAATATTTCAATCATCCAGTAAAACCACCACCATGGATGGGTTTGTAGTAAGAACCAGCAAATACCAACAAGACACCATAGATGAAAAGATTGCTCGGTTCATTTATGCTACAAATTCTCCTTTTTGCATTGTTAACAACAAACACTTCATTGACATGGTTGAGTCCTTACAACCAGGCTACACTCCACCTGGTAGAGCAGACATTGGTGGAAGGTTGCTAGATACAGTGTATGAAAAGGAACTTGAACAGTGTGCAAGAAATACTGAGAGGAAATTTGCCAGTTTAAGCCTTGATAGGTGGAGCAATGTACACAATGATCCAGGAATATGTGCCTGTGTGACAACAGAAGATGGAGTTGCGTATCTTTCAGAAACAATAGCTACATCAGGAAATGCCCACACAACAGAATATTTAAAAGAAGTGGAAGTGAAAGCTGTAATAAACTGTGAACAAAAATTCAACTGTCATGTGCGCAGTTTTGTCACAGACAATGCTGCAAACATGGTAAAGATGAGAAGATATTTAGAAGAAGAAACAGAAGGATGTTCCTTAATAACATATGGCTGCAGTGCCCATTTAATGCATCTTTTAGCCAAAGACTTAAGTACGTCTTCTCCAGGAATAAAAGAAAATGTTGTTGAAGTCACAAAATACTTCCATAACAACCATTTTGCTTCAGCTTCACCAAAGAGAGCAGGAGGATCCAAACTAATTCTCCCTCAAGATGTTCAACTGAATTCTGTGGTTGATTGTTTTGAACAATTTATTAAGAAATATGTGAAGTAGTATCAGTGGGAAACTTTATTTAAATCAATGATTGTCTCTTGGTGATTTAAATCATGATTTAAATCAGTTATTTAAATTGCCCTGATTTAAATCAATGCACCCTGATAGAAGCTGGCCTGGACCCGACCAAGTTCCCCCGAACATTCCTCTGCATCCCCCTGGCAGGGCACGCTGCACAGTTTGGCGACGTATGTTTAGTGTTGTGATGACTTGTCTGTTAGAGTTAATAAATTTTAAAATTAAAGAAGTGTTGAAGGACAGCAGTCAGTTGAAGCTGCAATTGCAAAGCAATTTAGTAACATTTAAGATTTAGTTTAATAAAATATAAGTGCTATTGTGTTTAAAGATGTGCGTTGTAAAATGCTTTGAGTTGTTCTTACCATATTTTAAGAAATATGAGGTACTACAGGTATATTTGCACAGAGGAGACCATGCTATCACAGTTTAGACAGCAAGCTCTCCAATAGTATAATGTTAAGGTTACACAATTAGAATAACAAAGACAGAAAATTAAGGCTTCCAGTTATATATCTTATACATTTTATGGTGTGTATAATAATATATTAAGCAACACATTTTAAAAGAAAAAAGCAAGACTACAAAACACTACATAAGTGCAATGCAGTTAAGTTACTGTCTTTCTGGAAATCTTAACTTTTGCATTTACTCTTTTATCATTTTAAATTGGATAACCTTAATGCTGCATTAACTATTTAATTTTCTTTCTTAAATGCTTTAGGTACTATCTGCTTCCTTCTGGATAAAAGTCCCTAATATATGAATGAAGGCAACAGACAAAATTTAAGACATAGGAAAGGAAGGAGAAGGAAAAGAATCACAGAAAAAGCTTGTTCATTTTCAATTTGTCAATGACAGACGCCTGCTCAGTCCTTTAACAGATTGTACACTGAGCTAACTAGGAGGCACCAATCAGTAACTATTGAAGTGCATTGAAATGAATGCTTTTCTGAGATGGAGGAAAAGCCCTCATTGATAGTCCATCTCTCTAGGAGTGCCCATTTCGTATTAGGCATACCCACTGTACAGTTTTCAAATGTTCAGAACTTTTAGATTAAATGCTGAAATTTCCAACTAGTTTTTTCAAATTTTATCATGGACATACACCTCACCAAAAATTAGGTTCATGTCAAGTTTCAAAGTTCAGCCATATTTCAGTTTGTTCTCCCTAAACAAATCTGACTTTAAAAAAAATACACAGAGGGTAGGCTGTATTTGTTCATTACACACGATTTCCAAAAACAGCTGAAAAAATTTCTGACAATTTTTCACAAAGTACTAACCTTTGGGCTGAGACCAATTGTGGAAAATTTTAAACAAACAGAGAATGTTATGACATTTTAGCACATGAAAAGAGGAGGATAATAATTGAATCTATATTGTATTTGCTATCAAATGAATACCATAGACTGCTATGAACTGGAAGAGAATTAGGAGATAAAGAAAGTTGGTTCACAGTCTATGGCTCCACACTGTGGCCCTGATCTAACAAATAATTTAGAACTTGTCTACACTGTGAGGTAATGGGTTTTAAGGGGTCTGAATTCTAAAGCCCACTAATGTGTTGTGCATTATTTGCTCCATGTAGACCCTGCTGGTGTGCTTTAACATGGCACTGCTACTTGAAACAGCACTATATCAAAGTGCACTAGGGAATCTTTAGTGAGCAGCAGAGGGTCTACATTGACCAAGTAATATTAAACATATTAGTGGGCTTTATGACTCACACAACACCCCCATACAGCATATTACCCCATGTGCAGACAAGCTGTTAAGCATGTGCTTAACTTTAAATACATGAGAAGTCCCATTGACTTCAGCATGTTAAGCACATACTTAAATCCTTTGCTAGATCAGGCCTTCTATAAACAGTAATCTTACCATGAAGACTTGTTTTTATATTCGCTGCTTCTTAAGCCTTGGTACCGCATTATTGGTAAATTTGGAATTATGTGGCATGTTTCTAAAAATCATATACACAAACCACTCAATGGAGCGTTCCAGCTACACTAACAACGTGCTTTCCATAAAACATTGTATTGTATTCATATGCTATCGCTATGTGCATATAGATCATACGCTCTTCCGGGGAAGAACTTATTACCTGTTTTAGCACACATTGCTTAATAGACATCACTGTGAATTTAAAAGTCAGCAAGGCTCACCTCTTTTTTCCCCCCCAACTATTTTCTCACCAGCTTTTGTGTGTTGATTCTTAGTTTAAGAGTGTGTGTGGGAGAGAACCACTGTCCTTTCAGAAGTTGTAGAAACTTGTTTTTTCCCCTTTCGGGTTTCACAGTGGACCTTTATAACTGAGCGTATTTTATAAGCTAGAGAAGACAGATACCACCACCAAGACTTTCACTCACTCTTCCCTCCCCAGACCTTCCAGCTCCCTCCCCACATATGGGGGGGGGGGTAATCTCCCAGCTCCCTCCCCACGTGGCGGGGATCTCCCCAGTCCCCACTGCGCTTCCCCACCCCATACCTGCGTGTGTGTGTGTATAGGGGGGTTGTCCCCCGCTTCCTGTTCTCCCCACGTGGCGCAGGTCCGCACACTCCTTCTCCCCCCGCTGTGTGTGTGGGGAGGGTCACCCTGCTTCGTACCCTGCCCACGTCGGAGGCCTCCCCGCGACCTGCCCTGCCCCCGCCATCCCCCGGGGCGGGGAGGGGGAGGGATCTCAGCACGCACCCATTCGTTAGCGCGGTGCCCGAAGGTGTAGAGCGCCACCTGGCTAGCCACGTCCACGATGCTGCAGATGTAGGGGTCGTGCCGCTGCAGCGCCGCCAGGCTGATGTCCAGCCCCTTGCCCAGCAGGGCGGCCCCTGCCGCTGCCGCCGCCGCCGCCACCGCCGCCTCCATTTTGCCTCGCACCACAACAACACACTTGTCCCTGCTCCTCCCTCCGAGCGAGGCCGCCGGAGCGCCGCTGAGTGGGGCACGATTAATCTAACGCAGAGAAAGAGATCGAGCCCTTTCGCGAGATAAAAGCGGGCCCGGGAGCGGGACACAGACTCGGTAATCGAGCGCCGAGTTGCAACTGCTGAGCCTTGTTGCCATTAGCAACAAGATGAACTCCCCCGTTCGGGCCCTCTGGGTGTAACCCAGGGGGCGGGGCCTGCAGGGGCCTTGGGCACGCGACGCCGCCGCGCTGTGCAATGTCCCGCCTGGCACAGTCCTTCCAGACTCGTCTGAGGGGCACCCTTGTGAGGGCGGGTACACACTGCCCCAGGCACGTGCGGGGCACGTGCCCAAGAGCCTACAGAGACCTGAACTGCCCACTCCAAGTGTTCCTAAATCATGAGACTGGCTTAAAATAATACAGTTTAGGTTATTGTTATTTGTTTTCGGGGGCGAAGCCTCTCGGGTTCAGGTTTAACAGCTTTTCTCCACAAGTCGGAGGGCTAAGGACTTAGGCTTTTTAAAAAAATGCAAGTTGAGATTCTCAGACAATCATGATTCCTGAGGAGTCAAGAAAAGCATCAACTTTCCTGAGACTTGAAATGAAATTGTCAGACTTGCCAATACTGAGGTACTTACTACAGGCATGTATATCGATGCCCACCATAATTATATATAGATACAGATACACATATGCACAGAGATACACTTGTACTCAGGGGCACACACATAGGCATAAATGTATACAGGCATGTACATACATGCCCATGAGTATCCAGACACACCGAGGCATCCACACAAAAGTACCTACATGAGAGAGAACACAAAGTCATACATGTCTGCAGCCATGTGTGTGCATGCGTACACACCAACACTTGAATTGGAATGTATAGACATACACACGTGGGTGAGTACACACCCATGGCTATATGTACTCATATTTTCCAGCATACATCTATGGACCTACTTATTCAGGTGAATCAGCAACCAAGTGACATGAGTGAAGCTAAGCAACACAGCTAATCAATTGAGAGTTACCATGTTTAGAAACAGCTGGATAATACATTTTCCTCCAAAGGTAAGCGGTGAGGTGCTCTAGCATCAGTTCAAAACGAATAAGGTATAGTAGTTCATGGACTAGTGAAAGAAATGTTGTGGTCTGGAAACTTCAGGAGGAAGATGGGAAGAAAACCAGTGAGTGGGAAGGGTGACAATTAGGCATTCTTTGCTGCTCAAGTTACAAGTAGATCTCAATTCTTTCTGCTCTCTAAATCCTCCTGGATTCCCTAGTTACAAGGCCCTCCCTCAGCCAGAATCCCCTATGATGTGCCAATCCTTCTTATGGCCATTAGTGACAAATATATCTAGCACCTGCCACAAATGTTCCACACTGACAAGTATCCCAATTTGTCACTGAGGCATGGGAGGATCAAGCTCTCTCAGCCTGACTTCTGCAGCTGCCCAACCCTTTTGGTCCCCATACTACTGATTATATTAAAATAAGTTTCCCTATTTTGTATTGCAAAAATCTGGTCAACCTAACTCCAAAAGAGACAGAATACAATGTAGAAATTAATTTGAAAAGGATTTTTCATTCAAACTGTAAACATTCACTCGTGATTACAATTGGGCATTCCGGTGAAGGTATGAGTGTTATTGTACAACATTTTAATCACAGTTACAATTTAATAACAAATTATTGTTTATATATCTTTTGAGCTCTGGGAAGGTATAAAAGCAGAAGTCAGTAAGATTTTTCTGTTGTTGACCATTTGGCCTGACTGAGTGATTAATCAATATTTAGGGCCTTGCAAGTTTGTTTCCATTAGGAGGAGAAATTGATTATAGTAGTCAGGTATATTCCTTGGTGCAATCCTGTATATTTACAAAGAATGTACAGAGTCTTGCTTCCTTGTACACAGGGGAAACAAACAACTGCAAGCAGTTTTCTTGCTCAGAAATCCCCAGGCCTGCCTTTCTAGTGCATTGCATGCCCAACAAGCTCTCTGTCTTTTCTCCCTCTCAAGACTACACTCACAACTGCTTCTCTTCCTTTCTGCTGATTTTCTTTTTATTTCCTATTGGTTTTCTCCTGGCTTTTTGGCTCTTTTACACGCAGAGCTTACCAAACTATACCCTACCCTCTGTGTCTGCAATCAAGGAATCCCTCAGCTCATACATCTTAGTCTCTGTTGAGGCCTTGCCACATAACACATTGCTTTGGGCAGTGTCTTCTATTGTTTCCAACTATCTCACTACATTAAGGAGATTAATTGCTCTTTCTGTTTAGCCTGAAACAAAAGTGCGCACCCATCAGTTTTAACCAGGTTTGTGACCTATATAGAGCAAAGGCCTATTGATGGCATTTTACCATATAAAATGGTGGACTTGTCTTCATGTACAGCAACTGCACCACTGTAATGCTTTAGTGAAGACTCCCGTCAGCATAGTTAATCCACCTCCCCGAAAGGCGGTAGCCTATGTCTGCGGGAGAAGTTCTCCCATCAAGATAGTGCTGTCTACACAGGAAGTTAGATCGATATAAGTATGTCATTCAGGTGTGTGGATTTTTCACACCTTTGAGTGATGTAGTTATAGACCTGTAATGTAGATCTGGCCTGTTTTTAAAAAAATCTTGTAGGTACAGAACCTTGGGAATTCTCAATTCTCTACAAAAAACTAAGTACTTCTCAGCAAAGATTTCATAACAAAAATCTAATCGTTTTTTCAAACCAAGTTAGCATGGTTTTGCTGGAATTTGTTTATGAAGCAAAGTGATTTTTTAGCTCTGAAAATGTCATATTTTACAAAGTGCATAATTGTGAAATATAGAATCATAGAAATGTAGGGTTTGAAAAGACTTCAAGAAGTTATCTAGTCCATCCCCCTGCACTGAGGCAGGACCACATATATCCAGACCATCCCTGACAGGTGTTTGTTTAGCCTATTTTTAAAAACCATCATGACGAGGATTCCACAAACTCCCATCAACCTAATACTATACTATTCCGCAGCTATTCTTCTGTAGAGCTGTGTGAATTATTTTTGGCAAATAGTAAATTCACTGAAAATACATTTATGGGGGAAGCAAAACTATTTGCAAATGTGGGTAGAATTTGGTGAATAGTTTCAGCCAAAAACAAGCAAACAAAAATTGGAAATGGTAACATGTTTCATTTCAACATTTTTGAAAAAAAACATTTTGACATTTTGAAACAAGTGAAATGAACAAAACATTTCAACTTTTTATTTAGAAATGGCCTTTCATTTTGAAATGTAACTAATAACAGAGTTCAACCTAAGCTTTCTCCCCAGGTGTGACTGCTTCTAATATTCCTCCGTCAAGATTGCTCAGTCCAGACCCTTGGTCCTCTCTGTCTCAGATTCAAGGTGCCTCTGTGTAGTGAGTCACTCCAGCCCTCCTTACATCCATGGTGGAGTTAAACAAGCCCCTACCTCATTTAGACTCAGTATCTCTGCTTTCTTATCTCCTCAGACTCAATCCTCTCCCCTTCGCTCTCAAGAACTTAGCTGAAGTTTGGCTGCACCTCAACAGCCATCCTGATAGGATCATTTCATATATATCATCCTTTCAACACAGTTTTATTACAAATGATCAGTAAACCGACTTCACAGTATGATCGGGGAATATGTATGTTGCTGGTGTCCACAAGTCTAAAAGATTATTGTTGGACCTTTGTCTACCTCAAGTCCCAATGGGTAAGGAAGATTTAGCCTTTTTGTTAGCAGTATATATGCTCAGGATTCCTTAACTGACTCAGGACTTGAATCAAATGGCCCATGAAAACTGTGCTCAGTCCAGCTAATTCCATCTAGGATAGTTATTTAAAAATTTAACTCCCAGAATCAAACTAGATCTGGTCAATTTTATTCTCAAACTAGAAAAAAATGCAAGGAAAAGATGTATAACATCACAGTAAGTTATTAGCATCAGTGTGTATTTAATACTACCCCCTGGTGGAATTTGGCAGACCTCTTTGCTGCAAAAGCAGTTCACTTCACTGTCTATTGAGAATTTCTACTTTAACTCACTGAAGAATAAGATTCTGTACTTTGGTGCTATTGGTTTTGCTGTAGATATTGTGTGTGAAATGATTAACTACAATAACAACAAGTTGTCATGGATTTTCTGTAGAATTCTTCCTTTTAGGGAATGCGGGCATATTGTTTGACCAAAAGCACATTTCTTGCTTTGCACATTTTTGCAAAATGGTTCTGTTGCTGTAATTCTAGGTGTTGTCTTATACTGAACACTTATTTCAGGCACTGTACATTTCATACACACTATCTTCTGCCTAACGGCTTTTCTACGTAGGAAAGTTTTACCAGTTATACTGATATAGTTAAATCGATATAATTCCCCAATTCCAATGTGGACACTCTTATTTCAGTATAAGCATGGCTTTTTTTGGTTTAGTTTAAGCCCCTTGCCAAGTGACATAAACTAAACTGAAAAAGGCACTATCAGTCTTATACTGGAATGAATGTGTCTGCATTGGAGATTACACTGATATATCGGTTTAAATTCACACCTTATGTTATGCTGAAAAAAAGTTCCCATATAAATGAGGCCTTTGTTTGCTGTTCACTCCTTCTTTATTTCCTCCTATGTTTTTCATAAATTTTACTTTTGCTCTGCAGGTATCATGCCTTTCAACTAGTCTTTATCAGAAAATCTGTTAGTTCTCCAAATCCTAAATTTAATTTAAAATTTAAGTTCTATTAAGTATTAATTTATTTATTTATCTTGTAATCGGATACAAGTGATAACACTGATCCCTTTTATATATTTGTTTTTGGGGTACACTAGTCATCAAATCTCTGAAAAACAACACCCAGATTATTTCTTCCAACCTCATCCCAAAAATGAAGGTGTTATAAACCTCCAATGCTGTTTCTTTCTCTATATCCAGAAACATAGATGTCTAACTTCGGTGGCTTTTTCCCCCAACCTCGGTAAGCATGAAATAAATCAGAAATCACTGAACTTCCTACATTGCTCAACAACATTTCTATGAGATTTAACTTTGAAGTTTATTTTCCATTTTGTTTGAATGATAATTCCTCGCCTAATACAAGGTTATAGTCTGATGAGGCAACCATCCCGAGTCCTTTATTATGCAAGCATTTGAATTACACAAGCAGTACAATAATATTGTTACCATGAAAGCACAAACTTGTACTAATTTAATAGAATATTGCTTTAGGATACTTATTATAGATACTAATTTACTGCCTTCCTAGTATTTAATCAAGCAATCAACTTAACTCTTTGACAGACGGCATTTGCCAGACCACCAGCTAATCCATAACAGTACAGTCTTTTCCTTGCAATGCATACTCAGGTTTTGGGGAGCATTTTGATTTATCATCTGTTTCATTTTGCTGGTAAATACATAAAAGTTCAAAATACCAGCGCAATATTTGTGTTTAAATGGTCTTCCTTTCAAATTAAGAATGGACTCTTCCTTACATCACATGGAATGTTGCAATAATAATCCACAGATGGTTGCACACTGTACTGCAATTACTGCCTTATACTGAAAGTTTGAAATACTGCGTTTTGTTGTTAGATTGATATAGCTTTAAATTATTCCTTTTTATTTATTATTTGTATTGCACTACGGCTTACAGACATTAGGAGAAGCATTTGGGCAGTCAAAGACCTAACATTTTTGTAGCTCTACCAATAGAGGTTAAAACCTGGTAAGAGTTTAAGTGTTGCTCTGGGAAAAAATGTGCAAAATGAGCTGGGCAGCCAATAGAAAATATAAGCACTTTTAAATGAGATTCTGGACTAAAAACCAAGGATTTTATCACCACAAACTCCAGTGGGTATTGATAGAAAAGTCTAGGGGTATGTCTACACTGCAGAGTGAAGTCGATTTATTTTAAATTGATTTTCACCTGCTGAATTTTAGAAGTTTCAGGATCATGATCACACCACGCTCATTGCGTCAGGGGATTGCATCCCCACTAGCTGCACTTGGGTCAACAATCAAAGCAGTACACTGTGAGTAGCTATCCCACAGTGCAACTAGCTGCAGAGGCTTTTGGGAAGGTTGTTGTCCTCCCATGATGCAAGTCCTCTCTCCCCCTCCCTTCCTGTCCCAAACAAACAGACTAACGCTTTTTTGCGCCATTTTTCTAAACCCGTCAGTCTCTGCCGCATGCATGCTATTGCTGGAGGGACAAGGAGTCGGCTCAGCTCTGCACTATCATTGTGAGCGTCACAAACACTTCACATCTTATCCTGCAATATTTTCAAGGGCGAGACAGGGGCTGCAGCACTGAAAATTGTGATATTACTCAAGACGCCCTGCTACAAGCCATAGAACAAAACAATTCCTGTTTGCCGCTGGCTGTGACACACCATCTGCAGTTGGTGGAGCGTTGCTTCTGGTCCCGGGAAACAAGCAGTGACTGGTGGGATCGCATCATTATGAAGGTGTGGAATGATGAGCAGTGGCTGCAGAACTTCTGTATGCAAAAAGCCACTTTCTTTGAACTCTGCGCATAGCTGTACCCAGCCTTGAAACGCATGAACACTCACTTGAAACCGACTCTGACGGGAGAAGCAGACAGCCATCACTGTGGAAGCTAACAATGCCAGACTGCTACCGGTCAGTTGGGAATCAATTTGGAGTCGGTAAATCCACCGTGGGAGCTGCTGTAATACAAGTTTGCTGGGCCATTAACAGACTTCTGCTAAGAAGTATAGTGACTTTGGGAAATGTGCAGGACTTAGTGGATGGGTTTTCTGCAATGGGGTTCCCAAACTGTGTGTGTGTGGGGGGAGCTTAACACCGGACCCCCTAGCCAGAGAGTACATTAATCAAAAGGGATACTTCTCAATGGTGTTGCAGGCCCTTGTGGATCACAAGAGACGCTTCACCGACATCAATGTGGGGTGATCTGGAAAAGTGCATGGTGTGCTCATCTTAGGGACTCGGGTCTGTTCCAAAAGATGCAAGCAGGGACTTCTTTCCCTGGCCAAAAAATAAATATTGACAATGTTGAAATGCCAGTGGTGATCCTTGAAGACCCTGCGTACCCATTGCTCTCCTGGCTGATGAAGCCATACACCAGGCATCTGGACAGCGAGAAGGAGAGGTTCAATAATAGGCTCAGCAAGTACAGAGTCAAGCAAGTGCAGGTCGTAGAATGTGCATTTGGACGTTTAAAGGCTTTCTGGCACAGTTTACTCACTGGGATAGACCTCAGTGAAAAAAAATCCCAGCAGTTATCTACACGCTGTATGCTCCATAATGTCTGTGAGACAAAGGGGGAGAAGTTCCCGTTGGGTTGGGTCGTGGAGGCAGATAGGCTGGCTGCCAATTTTGAGCAGCCAGAAAGCAGTGCAATGCTCAGAGCCAACCGCAGAGCGCTGCACCTCAGGGAAGACTGGAAAAATTGGTTTTGCAGTGAGACCTAATGTTTCTGAAAAATCTGTGTTCTGTCTTCCCTTCCCATCTCCCACCCATTCCCCAGCACTACCCCACCCTCAGTGCTAATCCCTGTGGTCTCAATAAAGAAAGAGTAATGATCTTTAAAGCAGTACATTTTTATTGTTGTTTAATGACAGTGAGGGAAAGGAAGTTATTTCAACACTTTGCATGCATTGTAATGAAGCTGTCAGAGGACACAGAACAAAGTTTCAGTGTGCAAACAGCAAATAACACAGTCCCATTTCTTTCTGATCCCCCTTCTTTCTGATCCCCTCACCTGGTGTGGAGTGGAGCACATACTGCACCCTGCTCAACCTCCTCCTAGATTGCATGGTGGTGGGGGCTAGGAAAGAGTGCATGAGTTGAGAGTTTTGCAGGGACTGCAGAGGGGTGTGTCCTGCTGCTGCTCTTGAAGCTCAGTCAAATGCCTCAATATGTCCGACTGATCCCTCATGCACAGCATCTCATCCTGCGTTCCATGCTCACGTTCTTGGGCTGCCTTCCTGTTCTCCATGTCCATGTTCATTTTCTTCCGATAATGAATGTGTCAGCAGCCGTGGATGCATTCATTATCTCGGTGAACATGTCATCCCAAGTTATTGTTGTTTTTGCCTTCTAATCTGTGACAGGAAGTCAGTGGGAGTAGTAGATGTTGAGCTGAAGGCGGTGCTGTCCACTGAAAGGCAAGCAAAGGACAAGGTATCCATTGTTACTTGGCCCCATGGACAAAAAGCAATGTTACAATGTAAAAATAACTCCCCTTTATTCCCAAGGGAACAGCAGACCTGCATACCAATCTCTTCCTATTGCAGGGGTCGTAGTGCTGTTCCAGCCATGGTAAGTAAGGGGCTAGTGCATCCGTTTCAGGGAAATCCACGTAGTGCATGTTGCAGAAGTCCATAGTTCCCCAACCAACTGGATTGTTGCACCCCCCTGACCTTCCCAAAAATTGGTTTTTGAAAAGGCAGTACAGAGGGTCTGAGGGGGGGTGAAATTTCCCCGGGCGAAACCATATGGGCACCTGTCTTGCAACCCCTAACACCCATCGCAGTCACGTGCTTGTCTTGTGGTTTATGTACCCCAAAAAACCTCCCATGGCAAAGGAAAAAAAAACCTGATTGTATGGAGTGGGTACTGCAAATTTGCACCATCTTCCCTAGATGATCATGAGTTATATCAGTCTCCTGAGGGTAACAGAGGTGGAAAAGGAGGATTTACTGCAAGCATCTGGGTACAGGCCTGGCCCTTATGCTGCTATGCTGTGTTCTGCAATGATGTCTGCACAATTAAGAAGAGAGTTGTGGGGGAAAGTGTCATATCGCGGTGGAAGAAATAAGGCTGCTCTCCCCAGAAACCTTCTGCAAAGGATCATAGAGTACCTAAATGAAAGTTTCCTGGAGATATCCATGGAGGATTCTCGGAGCATCCCTGTGCACATAAACATTCTTTTCCGGGGGGAACCCCTTGCTTAGGTGAACTAACAACGAGGAAGCCCATCTCCACCAACACACACAATTTTTTTTCCGCTATGACAAGAAGCTGGACTGGGGAGATAACTATAGAAATGAAATTTGCAGTACATACTCACCGGATGTGCCTTCCCCGGTTGCTCAGACATTCATGGTGTCACTCACATTTCGGTCACTCATGGTATCCTGCCTCTGGCTGGGCTATTCTGGAGTTACAAACAGTTCCTGGCTTTCAGGGAGAATGGATTCCCCAATCTCCTGGCCCCTGTTCTCCTCCTCCTCATCATCCACAAAGTCCTCCTCGTTCATCTGAGATTCCCCTGAGTTATCTATTCTGTGTGATGGTACAGTGGTGGGGTCACCGCCGAGAATCGCATGCAGCTCTTTATAAAAGTGGCATGTCTTTGGTGATGAGCCAGAATGACTGTTCACCTCCCGAGTTTTCTGATACGCCTGCCTTAGCACTTTGATTTTAATGCAGCACCGCTGCGCCTCCCTCCTGTGCCCTTTTTCCAACATGCTGCGTGATATCTTTTCGTAAATATCTAAATTCCTTTTGCTGGCTCGGAGGTGAGCCAGAACAGACTCTTTGTCCCACAGATTGATGAGATCCCAAGACCTCAGGTCGACTCCAGGCTGGAGTGCATTTGGGGGGTGCAGTCACCATGATCGGTTCTGCTGGCAAGCTATCTCCACGCTGACAAAACAGGAATTCAAAATTTTCCAGAACTTGAGGGGAGGGGCTGTTTCCTGTGTACATGGCCACAGTGCAGCAGAGTGTGAATGTGCAGAGTGGTCACAGCAGAGCATTGTGGGATAATTAATGGAGGCCAATTACATCAAATTACACAGTGTAATTTGCTCCGCCTAAACTGCCGCTCATTTGACCCAAACAATTAGATTTCAGCACTACGCTACTTGTGGAGGTGGTTTTATTACATCGAATTTTCCTGTGATTTAAGTTGTCAGAACTGAGCAACCAATGAAGATGCATACATTATGTGGTTGACAGAAGTCACATTCTGTCGACCTACCTTCACAGTGTAGACCAGGCTGGTTTATTATCCTTGTGTGACTCTGTTTCCCCTGGTACACTTTGAGTGCTGTGAAGGTATTTGGTAGTCACTTTTCCACAGTCTGATTTTTTCATTTTCTGGTTATGCTGATGCTGTGATGTCTTGTTTGTCAGATGAAATTTACAGACACATTAACTTGCTAGATGGGAACAGTAAGCTACAAGGATTTCCTGAGGAGAAACTTCCATGAGGAGTGTATGAGGTTTCTGATTTTTCTTTTGGCTGCATTGACGTTTGCCCAAATCTACTGATTTCATTATTACCTCAATTCAATCTTATAAAAATAATCTTCACTGGATCTTGTGTAACCCTGTTCTCTGAACTGCAGAAAAGCGGCTGTGTTCTTTAAACAACAAACAAACAAGCAGACAACTTGGGACATCTTGTTAGACTGCGATCAATGGCTCCATGTCTAGCTGGCAACCGGTCACAAGCGGAGTGCCCCAGGGGTCAGTCCTGGGGCCGGTTTTGTTCAACATCTTTATTAATGATCTGGAGGATGGGGTAGATTGCACCCTCAGCAAGTTTGCGGACGACACTAAGCTGGGGGGAGTGGTAGATACCCTGGAGGGTAGGGATAGGATACAGAGTGACCTAAACAAACTGGAGGATTGGGCCAAAAGAAATCTAATGAGGTTCAACAAGGACAAGTGCAGAGTCCTCCACTTAGGAAGGAAGAATCCCATGCACAGCTATAGACTGGGGACCAACGAACTGGGCAGCAGCTCTGCAGAAAGGGACCTGGGGTAACGGTGGATAAAAAGCTGGATATGAGTCAGCAGTGTGCCCTGGTTGTCAAGAAGGCTAATGGCATATTGGGCTGCATTAGGAGGGGCATTGCCAGCAGGTCACGGGAAGTGATTATTCCCCTCTATTCGGCATTGGTGAGGCCACATTTAGAATATTGTGTCCAGTTTTGGGCCCCCCACTACAAAAAGGATGTGGACAAGTTGGAGAGAGTGCAGCGGAGGGCAACCAAAATGATTAGGGTGCTGGAGCACAGGACTTATGAGGAGAGGCTGAGGGAACTGGGCTTGTTTAGTCTGCAAAAGAGAAGAGTGAGGGGGGATTTGATAGCGGCCTTTAACTACCTGAAAGGGGGTTCCAGGGAGGATGGGGCTAGGCTGTTCTCGGTGGTGGCAGATGACCGAACAAGGAGCAACGGTCTCAAGTTGCAGGGCGGGAGGTCTAAGTTGGACATTAGGAAAAAGTTTTTTACTAGGAGGGTGGTGAAACACTGGAATGGGTTACCTAGGGAGGTGGTGGAATCTCCATCCTTAGAGGTTTTTAAGGTGAGGCTTGACAAAGCCCTGGTTGGGATGATATAGCTGAGGTTAGTCCTGCTTTGAGCAGGGGGTTGGACTAGATGACCTCCTGAGGTCCCTTCCAACTCTAATATTCTATGATTCTATGATTCTATGTCCTGATGCATGTTGTTGTCTTATTAGTCAATATTAAGAAAAGCGTCTCATAAACAGGGTGTAGTTTCCTTCTCAGAGTTCAGTTAATTAATAACTACTTATGTAAATAGAAGAATGCCCTGTTTTCTGCACTCACTCCTGCAGTCCTTCTTATTCAAGACAATAGGAATTTTGTTTAAGGGCCTGCAGAATTGGGATCTGACTCAAAAAGGAGGACAGGTTAGTTATAGGTCCCATTGTGTGGTTGGGTGGCAGAATAGGTTGTGATGGAACTGACTCAGGAAAGTGGCAACAGAGGGGCCTGCCTGAGGAGACAAAAGAAAAAAGTTGTTGCTATTATAGGCACATGCAGCAGACCCTAGCAATGGAAATTGGACCCCAAGGTTCTTTAAAGAGACAACCAGAGGGAGGGTGTAGCTTAGCTGTCTGGCGAGGGAGAGGTAGAATTGCTAACTTTGGGAGAGGGAGAGTGAAAAGCAGTCTGTATACCAGCCTTGGAAGGTAGGGAGCTTGAGTTACTGGCTGCAGGAGAAAGTTGCTGATTATCGAAAGAGAAGAAAGGAGTAAGAATGACTGAAGAGGCGCAATTGAAAGAAGGGAGGCTGAAAGCCTGTAGCTTGACATCTGCTGGTGGGTGTCAAAACCACTCTTTGCATGCACAACTCCATGAAAGACAAATCAATTTTGCATTTTAAATTACCAGTCACCTTTGTATGGATAATGTCAACTGATGAACAATAGCTACATTCCATCCCAAAGGTGGTTGCATTCCCGTAGTGGGTGTAGTTTGTAGATGACGGGTGCATGTAAATGTAAGAAGCTATATTTAATGATCTATCTGGGAAATTATTATTACCACAAATAATATAAGCTGAGTGAGATATTTAGGTGATGTTTTAGATTTTTTAAATATTTTGAAACCTGCTCTAAGGGGAAAACATTTCAATATATATTTTTGTAAATTAAAATGTTCAAGCAATAAGTCTTTTATGTGGTCTGATATTTTTTGGAATTTTGTTAACTGCATTGTTATCTTGTAATTCCATTTTGATTTAATTTCAAATGAAAACAATGGTTTTCCTTATGGATTTTGCCTTTCATTTGGCAAATTCATTTTGCTTTGTTAGAGGGAAAAGAGCCTTGACTCAGATACATTTGCACTGTTGCTGGTTCATAGTTGCCCTAAGGTACCCAAGCATAGTCATTAATCAGCAAATGGAGATGGGTGAGCTGGTTAGATTAATAGAAAAGATGACTCAAACATTTGCTTGTTTTGTAGAAGCAAACTTGAACTGAACCTTTAAGTTTTTTTAAAAAGAGCCTTTCCCTTTTTTATTCACCTCTGCACTTCCTACTTCCAGAATATTACAGAAAGACTATTCACATGGCATCTCATTGCAGAGATTTATTTCAATGAGATTTCCAGTTCAAAACTACAGACTAAAAGAGTTTGGATATGTATCCAAACTTCCAGATAATTATCCAAACCAAATCTTTTAAGGTTCTCCCACACTTTTTATTACCAGTAGCTATGATATTCCCATGCTGACTACGGGGGAAAAACAAATATCAGCACAAGGATATTTATATTGATTTATCTTCCCTCTGGTTTTCTAATTTAGTAAAGACTTACTACTAATACAGCATTATATAAAGATTACCAGGAGCTCCAAGGGCTAACAATACTGGGTCTTATTGTTTGCTGTCTGTCAAATTGTACTCACTTTACAATGGAAAGCAGGGACAGATTTCAGAGTCAGAACATGGTCAGCAAATGTGCAGCATGGGGACCGATGGTCAAGTCACCCCATGCTTATTTAAAGATAAAACGTTTTTAAAAATAAAACAAAAAGTCATTGGCCTAAACAAAAGTGGAGTCTCACCCAAATTGTGTTTGATTGCATATTTCCAATTATTGGAACCTTGCACCACAGTGACACTTTTCCTTGGCAAATTGTTCTATGATGTCCAGTTTCAACCTTGTTGTCTCATCTTTCAATTGCAAGGAGAGCAAGGTCACTCAGCTGTGTTTGTGAGAGTGTTGAACACATGTAGTTTCTGAAACATCTTAATGTACTCATTGTGCATTCAACACTAGCCACTCCAGTTGGTATAGTGAGAAAAAGTCAACACAACATTTCCTTTTCTGGTAAAATATCGTCAAGAGAACGTGACACTCTGAAATTCAAGTAGCTCTGTACTCCCCTCCAAAATGAACCCCTCTGTTTCTTATGTAAAATAATACACTTGAAAGACATAATCTTGTGAACCAAATCTAAAGAAAAATATGAGTATTTTCCAGTGAGTTTAAGAACTTCCTTTGACTCTTCTAAAGTTATATTTTGACGTTGTCTACAATGGATGAAACCAAATAGAGTAGCTAGTTCTTGAAATCCCTCACATCGAGATTTTAGTTCCTTGATCATATTGTTTAAGACCTCGAAATATTTCCTTTGATGGTTATCCTTTGTTTCTAACACAGAATAATGTGGAAATTCATCAACTATGCAGCATATATGTCTTTTCCTGTGGCTTGGATAGATTCCATTTTCAAAATCCATTGTTTTCTACCTGTTCTGAGATGCTTTTACAATTTCCTCATACTTTACTTCAGATCTGAGTTTGCTGAACTCATTCACTGTGCTCTCAAATGTCCAGAGGACTTGGAACAGGTCAATTTTCTTTGACTGAAGGATTCCAGAGTCTGCAGCCATGATAACTAAGATCCTATGTCTCCAAAACCAATTGAGGTAAAACATCCAAGTCATCAAAGAAAGGTT
Source organism: Emydura macquarii macquarii (assembly GCF_026122565.2). Taxonomy (NCBI): domain Eukaryota; kingdom Metazoa; phylum Chordata; order Testudines; family Chelidae; genus Emydura; species Emydura macquarii. The sequence continues at coordinate 10,443,236 of NW_027133667.1, forward strand.
GCTTTTTGCTCAGTGTGTGTCCTTACTACTTCTGCATTCATCTTCAAAGTATTCAAATGTACTCATTTCCTCAGTAGCTTTTATTCAAGCTGCCTGTAGGGAGACGCGGTGGCCTTCCTTGGAGGTTGGGCCCGAGGAAGGGTTGCGACGCCGCTGCTGGGCAAAACCGGACCCATAGGCCAAACTACCTGGCAACAGGGGGGCGAGGCCTATCCAGGAATGGGAAGTACAAAAGGCTGGCATAGCAGCTCAGTAAGGGGGAAGCTGCCGCCGGAGGCAGACGTGCCCTCCTGCAGGCTGCGGCCTAGGGCTGACCCTGACCGAGCAGCCGATTGGAGCAACCGCCCCACGGAGGAGGGCCTCCAAAACCTGCCCGGCTTGCCAGGCCCCAGTGACTGAACCAGGCCGTCAAACCCTAGCAGCTGGACTGAGCCCCCTGAGGCTCCTGGGAGGGAAGTAACCCCTGAGGCTGGCACTGACCTGGAGGAGCTGCCTGAAGCTGGGGAACCCCAGGAGCTGAATGAGCCCAACGGACTGGAGGAACCACAGGAACTCAGTGACCTAGAGGAGCTGCCCTCCACGGAGGAGTTCCCGGACCTGCCGCCAATCAGTAAGGAGGAACTGGTGGGCCTGCCGCTTGCCAAGTATCCCAGTGACCCAGAGGAAACAGGAAGCATTCAGGTACCTGGGTACCAGGGGGAGGAAGTGGCCCAGGGACAGCCAGCTAGACAGCGGCTGAGCCAGGGGCTAACCCCAATCAGCACGTTGCGGCTGGAGCCCCACTGATTCAGTGGCAACGCTGTGCCACTGACAGGGCCCTGGGCTGGGACGCAGAGGAGATGGGTGGGTCTGCGTCCCCCTCCCCACTTTTTTACTCACCCCGGGAAGAAGTGCTATCCTCTGCGGCTCTAGACTGCTTGCCTGCCTCACCCTGCCTGAGGGCTGGAGGCCATAGACAGCTTGCCAGTCCACCCAGCTGAGGACCGGGGCTAAAGACTCGTGAACAGACACTAATTATTCCCCCTTAAGGGAGGTGCTGGGGCCTTCCTCAGAGTCTGGGTCCAAGGAAGGGTCGCAACGCCCCAGCCGGACAGTGCCACCGACCTACACTGCCCATCTAGTCTTGCAGTGTACTTTTAGATGTAAAGGTCTCCTTCATTCTTCAGAAACCTGTTCAATTTCATCTGCTGCATCAGTCCTGTCAACTTCTTCAGAGGCCTGAAGTGCATCATCAAGTGCCTCCTCCCTTTGCAAAACTCTATTTTCATGAGAAAGAGTTTGAAGATAAAGATTATCTTTAGACTTAATCATTAGTTTTTCCCATTGATGGTTAAAGTCTGTGAAATATTTATATATTTCCTGCAAAGTAGTGAAAGAAAACCTTCATGGCTGGACTGGCCTTATCTTCAGAAGCATGCACCAAAACTAGATTAATCTGATGTGCTGGGCACTGGATGTAGATGGTGCATACACTTTGTCTCCCTTTCCTGTAAGATATTCTGTCATTTTACTTGCAATCCTTCATAAATTCCAGCCATGACACTGGCCCCATCATATCCCTGTCCAGACATGAATTTGCGAATTTGCAGGATAAAACAGCTATTAAGCAGCTATTAAGCTATTAAGCTTAAGCTATTAAGCAGCTATTAAGTATACGCTCCTGATTTCTGATGCTAAAAGACTTATAAGTTCATCAGTAATTGTCTTGTTCAAGTATTTGATTCTCTTGATGTCAACAGTATGTTGGGCAAAAGTTGTATTATGTCTGGCAAGTAGCTTACTGATGCTGAAGCAAATACCACGATTGTTGGTCTCCAGCACTTCACAGTGGCCATGGAAGGGGACTAAACTAGCTAAAGTTTTGACTGCCAAGCAATATTTTTAGTTCTTTCCTAATATTTTCAGATGCTTTTTTATCAAAACATACATTGATACTATGACTCTTTGCAATAGAGCTGCCACATGTGACTGCACATGTTGTTTGTTCTTCCTATGAATAGACATAGACATTAGCATATTCTTCCAATCACTGTTAAATATATTGATTTTAGAGTTTCTGTTTCCCCAAACACCCAACAAATGTGACAGTATGCATAAGCTGAAAGATATGAGTATGCCAAGGCACTTGATATGCAAATCTTCATGTGGTGCATTTTCCATTTCATAAAATGAAGATGAAAAATGGTGGTTTGTAGGAAAAAAAGGGAAACTGTCCATTTGGCCTATCACTTTCAGTGAGCTGGCAAGGACCAATCTATAGAAGAAAATGCAATTGCTTAGGTGATAAAACTGAATCCTGAAAGTGACTTTTATCATATGGGAACATCAAACTCATTTCAGCAGGAAGAATACTTTGACACACTTCATTGTTGACCTGCTCATGTACAGGGCCTTTGGTTTTCTTCCTCTCAAGTTCACAGGACCTTTGGAAACAACTACATTTCCCAACAGCAGCCCCTTCAGCACCGGGCGATCCCCAGGGACTGTAACTGCTGTAGGATCGGGTAGGAAACTTCTGTTACTACCAGACACTGCTGGGCATGCTCAGATGCCGTGGGACCTTGCAAAGGCATTGCAGGACATTGGGTGTGGGTCCCTTGAGACCCCTATAAAAATGGTCACTGGTAGCCAAGAGGAGTGTTAGACACATACCGCCTATGCAGCTGTATCAGCCCTGAGGTAGCAAAGAGGCCCCTTGCCATGGTGACTGACTCAGTTACTTGTGAAGGTGGGGCCCCAGAATTGAGTGTGTGGGGGAGTGGCAGTGGCATAGAAATAGCTGATGCAGCTGCTCTTAGCCACACAACGTATGCCTGATGCAGGCTGCTGCCATTGTTTGTGGCCTGCTAGAACCTCTAGGAAGAGCAATACATTGGTCCTCACCGCCCACATTTGAATTTGTTTGGGGAATGGGCCTCCAAAATGGTGGCTCTGCCATGAATTCTGGTTAGTGGGACTGCCAATGACAGAGCCTTCCCTCCCACTGCCAGGGCAAATTCAAATGGGGACAGCAGGAACCGGCTTGTGACTCTTCCTAGACCCTCTGACTGTAACTTTAGTGGCAGCAACAGTGGTGGTTTTTGGCTCTGGCTCCAATGACAGCAGTTCTGGCTTTTGGCAGGAGCAGTGGTGATGGCGCAAGTGGCAGCAGAACTGGTGGCAGGGCACAGTTCAAAGGAGCAGACAGCACAGCATGGGCTGGGTTGGGGCAGATGGGGAAGCAGGGCAGGGATGGAGAGGAAGTGATGTGTGGGGCGGGTGGGGGAAGTGAGAGTTTATTTGAATGTCCGATATGTGATGGCATGTGGAGGACCACAATATAAACCTGCACCATGGCCCATCTTTTTGTTCCTCTGTCACTGGCTGATGGGAGAAGAGATAGGGGCAAGGAGGAGAGAACTGAGCAGGTGGGGCCCTGTCAACATTTGCTGACCTTGCTGACTGCCACTGAGAAAGTCCACCATGGAGTTGCCCAATGTGGAGAGGCTACTGCATATTTAAGCATGAGCCACACATCAGTGGCTGTGAGCATAGGCAGCGAGTTATATGGGCCTGTGGTGTCCAGGCTCGTCCAACATTAAGGATGGTGGGCCTGGCTCCACCAATATTTCTGTGATGCTGGGGGGCCGGCCGCGGAGCCTCCAGTGGCGCTTAGCTATGGAGTTGCAGAGCATAGCGGCCCCCAGCATGGCCCGGCTGTTCTGCTTCCCTTCCCTCCCCCTGTCACACTCAGCAGCTGGCCAGAACTGATGGAGCCACTCTGGCACCAGCCCCGGCCCCAAGCAGTATGCGACATGGCAGCAGCCACTCCCCGTGCCTGGTCCACCCCTCCCCTCTCCCATGTGGACCCAACACCCTGGCCAGTAGCTGCTCCTGGCCCCAAGCAGCACTGCACAGCAGCCGCTCCCCCCTCCCAGCCTTGCCCCTCTCCCACATGACATGGGCCCAGCGCCCTGGCCGAGACCAATTATGGGATTGGGCACCACCAAAAATTATACGGACCTGGCACCCATGGGTGTGAGCACAGGGATGAGGTTGAAAGGAGCCAAGAAGAGTGAGGAGTGGGCTAGGAAAACTGTTTAGGAAGGGGAAATAAGAGGCAAGGTGATCCAAAGACTAGGAAACCTTTTTCCATATAACAGTATTTCAATAACTGTTGTGTATACATTTGAATGTCTTTTTTCACACACACACACACACACACACACACACACACACACACACACACACACACACACATGTTTGTGCATTTATTTCTTTGTGCTATATTTTTAGGAGAGGTTTGGTACTCCAGATATGTGCAAGCTGTTATGCAAATATCTGGAGATCCATATTTGTGTTTGTTGCATGGATCATATAGTGAAATAAACATTACTTCAATGTTTGATCAGTTCACTTCTCTTGCCCCATCTATTTGTCTTTAAAAAAAAAAAAAAGATACTGAATGCAAAAATGTATGCTCTTGGAACATTAGTGTAGTGAGGCGGTGTGGCCTCCCTCCGATGCAGAGGGAGAGGAGCAAGCCTCTCTACCCAAGGGGTGGAGCTAGGTCAGCCTCACCCCTCTCCCCAGAAGTGGGTGGGTGGGACCAGAAGTACAAAAGGCAGGGCCACTAATTCAGAGAGCTGCCTGAGGAGAAGGATGTCTCTACCCCAGTGCTGAGGCTCAAGCCCAACTGCTGCACTGCTGAGGAGCTGCAAGAGCTGCCTACTGCTTCGAGCCCACACGAGCTGCCGGATGCCTGTGACCTAAGGGAGCTGCCAGATGCCTGTGATACCGAGGGCCTGCTGGGTCTGACCCTTGTGATTTACTCCGGGAGATTGATGGCAACCCTGGTCCAGGTACTGTAAGGAAGGAGCCCAGGGGAACCAGACAATTGTTTGGTTATATTGTGACCTGCACCTGGGTCATCGAGTTTTGGCTGGAGCCCCACTGATCTGATGGTGGAATGCTCTTGGGCTGGGACGTGGTGGAGTTGGGAGGGCCCGCATCCCTCTCCACCCTTGCCACTCAACCTTCTCTGGGCTACATACTGCTTGCACGCCCCGCCCCACCTGAAGGCTGGGGGCAATAGACTGCTATTTGACTGATTGGCTAATTCCCGTGCCAATCAACAGTGAGTGAGTGAGGCAGTGTGGCCTCCCTCCAACCCAGAGAGGGAGGAGCAACCAGCACCCCTCTATACTTGGTGGAGAATGTGTGCACCTCAATCCAACCCCTGGGAGAAGGGGTTCTGAGCGTGTCATGCCCAACCGTCCTGATGACCACCATGGACATGGACAGGCATATTCAGTTCCTACTCTGACAACTGGTACAGCAGCTTGGGGACTCAGCAGCAGCGATTAATCCTGGATTTGGGTGTCCAAAACCATGAGCAACAGCAACGCTGGCCTGGGAGTTGGGGTCACAGCTACGTGGCCAGCAGAGGCCACAGATCCCGCAGAGTGCCACTTTGCTGTCCCATGACCCCATCCGCATCACCAGAGACATGGCAACCCAGACAGCCCTGAGGCTGAGGAGAGTCCCAGTGTCAGAACCACTGAAGCTCCCTCAGTTCCCCAAGACCCTGGGAGATCCCACAGAGACTGGACCCAGTTTTGCCGACACCCCGTTAGGAGGACTCCAGCATCAGGGCCTGATCCAGAACAGTTTCCTCTGCCAAGTTTACATGGGGAGTCCCGGGCCCGTCGTCTGGCTGACAAGAAGCTCACAATCCCTGTGGAACTGGGGCAGATACAGGTCACGGAGCCTGATCAACTCAGGATATGGACAAACCCTTGTCTGTTGGGGGCTCATCCCGGGCCCTGAGCTGGCGCTTAGAGAAATAAAGCTCCAGTGCATCCACAGGGATGTGAAACCATACTCCGTTGCCTGCATCCCTCTAACTGTGAGGGGAGTAACCCAAAGGATAACAGTGGGACTAGCACCTCCCCTGGTCTGTCCTCTGGTCCTGGGATGGGACTGGCTGAACTTCACTGAGGTCTTGGACTCTGCAAACCTAGGGAACCCCAGGGTCCCGATGGCCTGGTGGTAGATCATCTGGAAGGTGGTCTGGATTCGGAAGAGGACCCTGACACCAGCAGCCACAAGGAGGACACTAGCAACCCCCGAGCGAGGCCTAAGTGGGACTCCACATTGACAGTTGACTTTAGCCAGGATCAGAGGTTGGACCTCACGCTCAACCAAGTGCGTGAGCAGCTGGAGGCGGTCAGTGGGGAAATAATGGACCCCTAACAAGCCAACCAGTGGCTCCGCTTCGAACTGACGAATGACTGTCTCTACCATGTGGACCTAGACCCTCGAACTAAAGAGTCCTGGACCCAGCTGGTGGTCCCCAGCTGTCATTGCCAAGCCATATTGATACTAGCCCATGGTGTGCCTGCAGCGGGTCCCCTGGGACACGAGAAGACTCTGGCATGAGTCCTGGCATGATTGTTTTGTCCTGGAGTCCATCAGGAGGTGAAAAATTACTGCCATTCCTGTCTGGAGTGCCAGTTGGCAGCCCCAGCACAGGTTCCTAAGGCTCCCTTGATCCCCCTGCCAGTGATGGAGCTTCCCTTTGAGCAGGTCACCATGGACCTCAGGGGGCTCCTCCCAAAAAGTGCCACCAGGTTCAGATATGTGCTCGTCCTTATAGACTATATCACCCAGTTCCCCAAAGCAATCCCATTGCAAAGCATCATGGCCCAGACAATTGCAGGGGAACTCCTAAAGATCTTTGCCCATGTTGGCTTATCTAGAGAGATACTCACCTCGAGAGATAGTCAGGGCACCAACTTCACCTCTTGGCTGCTCCAACAGGTGTGTGGATTCTTGGGGTTGAAACAATTACGCATGTCAGTCTACCATCCCCAGACCAATGGGTTAGTCGAGCGCTTTAACCCGACTTTAACGGGGATGATGTGCAAATTCCCCCCAGAAGAGATGCGCAAGTGGGATCAGCTGATCCCGCACCTGTTACTAGCGCTCAGGGAGGTACTCCAGTCCTCAGCGAAGTTCTCTCCGTTTGAGCTACTGTATGGCCATCGGCCACAAGGGCTACTGGACCTGATGCGATGCACCTAGGAACACTTGCCATCCCCAGCGCAGGGACTCCTGCAGTATGTCTTCTGACTCCAGGAGCAACTGGCCCAGGCTGGGACCCTAGCAAGGGAGAACTTAAGGGCTGCACAAGAGGCTCAGGAGAAAACCTATAACTGGGAGGTGCAGTCCTGCTCCTTTGAAGTAGGCAACTGGGTCCTGCCCCTTCTGCTCTCTTCAGAAGCCAAACTGCTAGCCTGATAGCAGGGGCCGTACGAGGTGATTGGAGTGGGACCGGTGACGTACGAGATTCGCCAGTCCAACCGGTGAAAGAAGAAACAGTGAGAACAAATCAACCTCCTGAAGCCATGGCAAGAATGGGAGGGTCTACTGATTACAGCCAACACCCTCTCCCCCCGCAACCAGAACTGATACCCCAGGTGCCAGGGGAAGAGTCTCCCAAGGAACCACAGCTCAGCAGTACTCTCACTTCTGAGCAGTTGAAGCAGACCCAGCATTTCCTGGAGGCCTTCTCAAAGACCTTCACTACCTGGCTGGGCCAAACCACCCTGATCTACAATGCCATCCAGACTGAGCCCGGGGTGGTGGTCAGGGAGATGATGTGGCCCCTACCACAGCAGATGTGGGAGGTCATCGAATAAGAGGTGCAGGCCATGTTGGAACTGGGCGTCATTGAACCATTGCAGAGTGAATGGCACAGCCCCTTGGGGTTGGTATCTAAGCCTAATGGAATGCAGCACTTCTGCATCAACTTCTGACAGTTGAATGCAATTTTCAAGTTCAATGCCTACCTCATGCCCTGCATAGACGAGCTACTCGACCGCTTGGGGGAGGCCCGCTTCATCACCACTCTTCACCTCACCAAGGGTATTGGCAAATCCCCCTCGGCCCCAGATCGAAGGAAAAGGCAGCATTTGCCAGACCCACCAGGCTCTATCAATTCATCCGGATTCCCTTTGGCCTCCATGGGGCCCCCATGACTTTCCAGCGGCTCATGGACTGCCTCCTACAGGAACACAGAGACTACGCCACCGCATACCTGGATGACCTAGTTGTTTATAGCTGGCACTGGAAAGACCATCTCAACTGGGTGGCGGCGGTTCTGCAAACCCTGATGAAGGCCAGCCTAAAAACCAACCCCAAGAAGTGTCAGATAGCATGGCAAGAAACGACTTATCTGAGATACACATTGGGTCAGGGGCAGGTGTGCCCACTTATCAGGGAAAGTCCAGACCTTGAAAGCCTGCCTACTACCCACCATGAAATGAGAGGTCTGCCAGTTTTTGGGTTTGGCTGGGGACTACAGGTGGTTCATACTGCAGTTTGCTGCGACTTGAGCGACTTTCTAACTAAGGACAGTTCACGGTGCATCCGCTAGACCACAGAGAGAGAAGAGGTCTTCCAGACCCCAAAGATTTGCCTCTGCCAGGAGCCAGTGCTGTATAGTCTGGACTTCATATGGGACTTCATCCTACAGATGGATGCCTCGGAGATGGGACTCGGGGCGATCCTGTCTCAGGAAGTCGATGCGGAGGACCACCCCATCCTATATATCAGCTGGAAGATATTCCCCCATGAATGGAATTACTCAGTAATTTAGAAAGATGCCCTTGCTGTCCAGTGTGCCGCCGCTGCCCTCAGGTATTACTTCTCGGTGCCCCCTTTGTACTGGCTACTGACCATGCTTCCCTGAGATGGCTTAACTCAGTGAAGAACACCAGTGCCTGACTCATGAGGTGGTACTTCTCACTACAGCATGGAGCAGGCAAAGATCATTCTCATGCCAATTTCCTATCCCGCCTAGGGGAGCTGGAAGACACTGAACCCAGGGACCGGGAGCCCAGGTTGAGGGGGTGTGTGTGTAGTGAGGCCTCCCTCTGAGGCAGTTGGGGAGGAGCGAACCTCTCTACCCAAGGGGGCAGGGCCAGGCCAGCCTTGCCCCTCCCCCTAGAAGCGGGTGGGTGAGACAGGAAGTACAAAAGGCAGGGCCTCTAACTTGGTTGGGGGAGAGCCGCTGGAAGAGAAGGACGTCTCTTCCCCTGTGCTGGGGCTCAAGCCTGACCGCTGCACTGCTGAGGAGCTGCCAGAGCTTCCTGTTGCCTAGAGCCCACAAGAGCTGCCAGACGCCTGCAACCTGGGGGAACTGCTGGTGCTGCCCTTTGCAGTTTACCCTGCAGAGACTGACTGTGACCCTGAGGCCCAGGTACTGTAAGGCAGGGAGGTAGGAGGAGCCATGGGGAACCAGACAATTGTCCGGTTGTGTTGTGGCCTGAAGCTGGGTCATCAGGTTTCTGCTGGAGCCCTTTTGACCCAGTGTTGGAACGCTCCACCACTGTTAGGGCCCTGGGCTGGGATGCGGTGGAGTTGGAAGGGACTGCGTCCCCTTCCCATCTTGCCACCTCACCCCTGGGGTGGCAGCCTCATCCTTGCCTGTGAAGCTTCCCTGGGCTATGTACTGCTTGCTTACCCCACCCAGCCTGAGGGCCTGGGCTATATGGTGCTTGCTTGCCCCGCCCTGCCTGAGGGCTATACTTTAGACTGCTCTGGGGGCAAGAGACTGCTATTTGATTGATTGGCTAATTCCCCCTGCCAATAGACAATGAGTGAGCGAAGTCATGTGGCCTCCCTCTGACCCAGACCCAGACCGGGAGGAGCGATCGGCACCCCTTTACAAGTAGGTTTGACCATTTACATTCACAAAAGTCAAGATGCTTGAAAGTTTTGGCTGTCAGAAGTCATATTTCAACCACATGCATGCAAACATACACACATCTTCAAAACAGACAAATAAATTCAGTATATAGAATTATACAAACTATTGCACATGCACAAAAGTGCACAAGTTATAGTTGCTGTAGCAAAAGTAACTTTGAGTTTCATGAACTGTGTGCATTTAGATTCTCAGCCATAACATTTTATGTTGCACTGAATATTAAATTGATTAAAAGTTTTCAACCTTATAAATGATACATACATACTCTTTGCAATGTCAAAAACATAAAACCATAAATAACAGAATATAAACTGGTGAAAAACAAAATTCTTAATATTCTCACTGTACAGATACATGGTGGGGAACATTTCCTGCCTTACTAATGGACAATATGTTACTTTTTCAAGATAAGACATTGCAGGAGGGCACTCTTATTTGGTCATCCTATTAAAGAACAGAGGAAAACAGTGGCTTACTGGAAAATAAACTTAAATAATTGGTTTACCCAAAGGAGCCTTGTTCAGATGCATACAGGTATTTGGTTCCCCAGTAGAGCTTCTGATCCTTTATTGCTGATAGTTTACATCATCAGACATACATTTTAAAACCTTTTGATTTTCATTTCAGAATAGTTTCTCTCCCAAACCACAAAATCTACTTTTTATTTTTAATGCATTGGATCCATGGTAGTTCCCTTCAAAAGAATCTGCTGGTGATATAAATGGTATCAGATAGGCTGCAACAAGGGAAGTAAAAGTATTCATATTTAACTACTTTAAAATAATGCATGGATTTTATAAATTAACATTATAAATACAAGAACAATCTTTCTCCCACTGAAGTAGGCAATTTTGCCATTCCCTCCATTGGGAGCCACAGCAGGGCTCTAAATTAAACAAGGAATAGAAGGATACATTTTAATTAGGAACTGCCAATTTGTGTTGTCTGTATCCAAGTGATCATGTCAGATCATGTCACTGTTTAAGGGCCTGATCTTGCAAACTGTTGCTTGGGTATGGATCCTTAGTACGGAGTTCCATTGGCTTTAATTGAATTCAGAGTTGGGATCCATGAGTATGGATTTGTTTCCAGATCAGACACTTTATTGTTAATTTGTCCTTTCTGCTCAACCTTTCAATTCCAAAAGTACAGAGAATAAATCATCATCACAGAAGTAAGACATCCCAGTCACCACTAATCAAACAAGAAAATCCTGTTACCTCACATGCTTAATCTGGCAATCTAATTTTCCATTAGGGTTCTAGAGATGAGCTGGAATTTCAAACTCTCTTGCTAACTACATGCCTTCTATTATAATTACATACAAAAACTACATTAAAAGAACAATTCATGTTGCAAACCACACACTCAAAAGTTAGAAAATGCCAGAACTAAGGTTGTCCAGGCTAAATTTGGCTCCTTTTACATATGTATTATTATTTAGTGTTTAATTACTGGATCACATACTATATTTTCTACAAGACTCCTGTCTTATCCTGTGCATTCTGGATGGTGCTCACTGAACGAGGAGCTTTATTTGCTGTGCACCGTTGAAACTCTCCTCTAAATACTGAATTAATTATTTCCTCATGGGCTTTTCTGTAGTGTTCATCACTGTAGCCTCTAAGTGCTTCACAAACATTAATGAATTTATCTTTACAACACCCTCATGAAATGAAGGAGTATTGTTATGTCCATTTTACATTTGGGGAGTTGAGAAATGAAAGCATTAGTTTCAAAAGTATACATTAATTTTGGGTGCCTAATTTGAGATGCTTATGGCCTGATTTTTCAGGCAAAGCTTTTGGTTCAACACACAGCTCCCAGTGACTTCAGTTGCAGCTGTGAGTGCTCAACACTTCTGCAAATCAGAACCCAGTTGGGAACTTGGGAACCCAGAAAATGAGGAACACACAGGTAGTGGCTATCTGTGAAAAGTTTGGATTTAGGGACTTACCCAGCATCACATAGAATGATCTATGTCAGAATCAGGTGTAGAATCTGGTTCTCTAGGTCAGCATTGAACTAACTAAACCATGTGAGCATCATTTCAGTTTCTGCCATTGCCTACCTTATTCATTGCACACTTCCAACTTCTTCAACCATGAGGTTGAGTCCTACAGACAACAGCCTCATTCATAAAGCAAACTAGGGAAATGTGGTCTAGATGTAATTAATATAAGGGGTGCACAACAGATTGAAAGACTATATTCAAAAAGACTAGTTATCAGTGGCTTGCTGTTGGACTGGGAGGATGTATTTAGTGGGTTTTCATCAGGGTTTCTCTTGGGTCTGGTACTATTCAATATTTTAATTAATGCCTTGGATAATGGAATGGAGAGTATATTTATAAAATTTGAAGATGACACCAAGCTGGGAGGGTTTGCAAGCACTTTGGAGGACAGGATTAGAATTTAAAATAACCTTGGTAAATTGGATAATTGGTCTAAAATCAACAAGCTGAAATTAATAAAGGCAAGTGCGAAGTACTACACTTAGGAAGGAAAAATAAAATTCATAAATACAAAATGGGCAATAACTGATTAAGCAGTAGTATTGCAGAAAAGGATTTGGGGTTGTAGTGGATCACAAATTGAATATGACCCAACAATGTCATGTGACTTCAACAAAGACAAATATTGTAGGGTGTATTAATGGGAATGTAAGACACGGGAGGTAATTGTTCTGTTCTAGTTGGCACTGGTGAGGTCTCTGCTAGAGTTCTGTGTCCAGTTTTGGGTGCCAGACTTTAAGCAAGATATGGAGGAGAGCAACAAATATGATAAAAGGTTAAGAAAACATGACCTACAAGAAAGGTTAAAAAAACTGGGTATGTACAGTCTTGAGAAAAGAAGATTGAGAGGGGACCTGATAACAATCTTCAAATATATTAAGAGGTGTTATAAAAAGGGCAGGGATTTATTGTTCTCCAGGTCTGCTGAAGGTAGGACAAGAAGTAATTGGCTTAATCTGCAGCAAGGGAGGTTTAGTTTAGTTATTAGGAAAATGTTTCTAACTATAAGGATACTTAAACCCTGAAATAGATTTCCAAGGGAGGTTGTGGAATCCCTATCATTGGAGGTTTTTAACAGGTTAGACAAACATCTGTCAGGGATGGTCTAGAAGATTTACATGCTCCTGTCTCAGCATGGGGGGAATAGACTAGATGACATCTTTATGTCCCTTCCAGACCTACATTTCTATGGTTATACAACCTTAATTAATCTCCAGAACACTGTCCATCCTGTGAACGGAATGAAGCAGGGTTCCTATGGAAAAATAATATGTGATCATGTAATTGGATACTGTAGCATAATGCACATGTACAATTTTCCCCACTGTTAATGTTTGGAGCCCTAGTGTAGATTAGAGCTGATCAGAAATCTTTTGTCGAAATTTTTTATGTGGAAAATGCCATTTCTGTCAAGATTAAAACACTTAAAAATGTATCAATTTTGATGAAATTTCCTGTGAACTGGAAATTCCAAGTTTCTACCAGCTCTAGTTTAGACAGCCCACTACCTGCCAACACAGTTTTGTGCACTGTGTTGATTAGACTTGCTCCTAGCCAGGTTAGGTGACACAATATTGAAAATCTCATTAGCAGCAGTGAGAAACTTTTCAAAAATATTTCTAATATACAGAAGGCATACATTTACTCATCTGACAAATGCAGATATACTGTTTACCTCACTGGGGTGTTAAGGAATGATTAAATGGAGTCTCTGGAGCCAGTCTCTTCTCTAGTTGTTCTAAATTCCTAGTCAGTCATCATCTGCAAGATATATTCTCAGGAAATTATACACTACACTGAAGGAAAGAATAATTAAATTAATAGAAGTAAATGGTAAAGGGGATGCAATGCAACCTGGGTTTATCAAAGTCATGCGAGACTAACCTGATTTCCTTCTTTGAGAAATAACTGATTTTTTAAATAAGGAAAATACAATAGAACTAATCTTGGACTTGGACTTGGTCTTGGACTTCAGTAAAGTATTTGGCACTGTGCCACATGGGAAGTTATTAGTTAAATAAGGGACAATGAGGATCAGTGCAAATCTTGTAAGGTGGATAAGGAATTGGCTAAAGAAGAGAAGGCAACAGATTGTTCTGAAAGATGAATTATCTGACTGGAGGGATATTACTAGAGTAGTTCCTCAAGGATCAGCCTTGGACCAGTCTTACTCAGTATTTTTATTAATGATGTTGGCACAAAAAGTAGGAGTGTGCAAATGAAATTTGCTGATGATACCAAATTGGGAGGCATCATCAATCCAGAGGAGGATCAGAACATTCGATAGAAAGATCTGGATGACCTTGAAGACTGGAGTGATAGAAAAAGTATGAAATTCAATAGTGCGAAATGCAAGGTCATGCCCTTAGGGTCTAATAATAAGATTGTTTGCTACAAGATGGGAGCTTATCAGTTGGAAGTGACAGAGAAGGACAGAGGCTTGGGTGTGTGGGTTGATCACAGGATGACTTTGAGCCACCAATGTGATGCAGCTGTGAAAAAGGCAAATGTGATCCTAGGATGTATTTAGGCAAGGCATTTTCAGTATATATAGAAAAGTATTAATCCCATTGTACAAGGCACTGGTAAAACCATTTGGACTACAGTGTACAATTTTGGTCATCTATGTTGAAGAAAGATGGATTTAATTTAAACTGGAACAGGTGCAGAGAAGAGCTAGGAGGATGATCAGAGGAATGGAGGGCATGTCTTGGAGAGGAGATTGGAAGAGCTTGTTTAGTTGATCAAAAAGTAAGCTCAGGAGGGGGATATGATTGCTCTCCATAAATACATTATGGGCTAAATACTAGGGAGAGTAAAGAGCCATGTAAGCTAAAGGACAATGTTGGCACAAAAACAAATGGATATAAACTGGCCGTGAACAGATGCCAGTTGGAAATTAGAAGATGGTTTCTAATCATCAGAGGGGTGAGGTTCTGGAGCACCTTCCAATAGAAGTTGTGGGGGCAAACAACTTAATTAATTTTAAGAGAGAGCTGGACAAATTTATGAGTGCAACTGTATGACTCGGTTGTTTGTGGAGGTAGAGGGAAGAGCTCAAAAGCCTTGTGGCTTACTTCAAGTTTACGTCCTATGTTCCTAAAGCTCATGCTTCAGGGTTTTAGATGGCCACTGGCAGGACCAGGAAGGGATCCCCCCACACACTGTATTCTGGGTGGGGTTTTTATCTCCTTCTGGAACATCAGGAGATGGCCATGGCTGGAGAAGGAACATTGGGGCATGAAGGGAGCTGGGCTCTGGGATGGCACCAGACATTCTCTCTCTTAGGTGCTTGGCTGGCTGGTTCTTGCTCATGCTCAGGGTCTTGCCATATATGGGGTTGGGAAGGAATTTTCCCTCAGGTCAGATTGGCAGTGACGTTTGGAGTTTTCACCTTTCTCTTCAGCATGCAGGTGCGGGTCACTTGCCAGGATTATCTGGCTATATCTCAATTAATCATTTCCCTCCCATTGCAAGGGCCTTGGGCACTGGTACTCCTTGGTCCCTCCTATTCTCTGCTTGTGGCACATAATAGTCTAGCCTCCTGAGGGATGTAATACTTTGGTTTCATTTTGGCTTGTTGGATATGTGTGAGTGTGGTGTGTGGTGTTGGTGTCCTGTGTTATACAAGAAATCAGTCTAGATGATCTAATGTCCCTTCTGGCCTTAAATTCCATGGCTCTATTACACTGGGTAGAAATCTACTTGCTGGCAGACATTGCCTCTCTAATCATGGGAACTGATGCCTACTCTTACATAGCTTTCACCCACCCTACCATTTCACAGTTATCCAAGCATCTGGCAGAGATCAGCAAATGGATTAAGAGCAGCTTGGCTGAAGCTCAGTCTGAGAGAAACTGAGGTGATGTTGCTGGGAAGAGAGAAGCAATGTGAAGAATTTACCACTTCCATCTCATCACCCTGCTTTGAGGGCACCTGCCCTAAGATGGTTAAGTGTGTCTTCACCGTTGGAGTTCTTTTACGCTCTTCATTACATCCAGATAGCCATGATTGCAAAAAATGACCTTTTCCACCTATGGGTGGCAAGAAGACAATGTCTCCTCCTGCCAAATTCAAACTTAATCATAGTGAGCCACACATATGTGATCATCAGATTTTTGTCACTGTAATTCTGTGTACCTGTGTATGAAACTACCATTTTAAAAAAAAAGACAAATTATAGTTGGTTCAGAACACAGTAATCTGTCTGCTCAGCAACATAGGCCACTGAGAACCCATTACCCCATGCTCTGCAATTTCCTTTGATTCCCCATGAATAAGGTTAAGATTTTGTCATGATTATTTTTAGTCAAAGTCACGGACTGGTTGCGGGCGATAAACAAAAATTCATGGAAACTTGTCTGTGACTTTTACTAAAAATAACTGTGGGAGGCAGGAGGAGAAGGGCTGACAGCCTAAATATCTTGGTGATGGAAACAGTGTAAGAATCTATGCAAAAACAAAGATGGAATTTAGAAAAGTACATAACTAGGACCCTACCAATTTCACGGCCATGAAAAATATGTCATGGACCATGAAATAAGCCCTTCCCTGTGAAATCTAATCTCCCCTGTGCTGCTGGAAGCACCCCAGCTCGGGGCTCCTAGCTGTTAGTTGCAGCCAGGCTGAGAAGGGACAGGACTTGTCCTTTCCCTGCATGGCCACTTTTGCGTGGAGGGGAGATCACACCCACCTTCCGGTATCTCCTCTGGCTGCAGGAAGCTCTATGGCTGGGCAGCAGCCCCGGAGCTTCCTGCAGCCGGAGGAGACTTCTGGTGTGGAGGTCGATCCAATCTCCTCTGTATTGTAGGGAGTGCCCCCGCTGGGTTGGGGAGAGACAGTATTTGTTCTTCCCCTGCATGGCCGCTCTCGGTGGGGAGATCAGACCCACATCTGGAGGCAGCGCAGAAGTGAGGGTGTCACACTTCTGCACCCTAGCAGTCCCAGAGCTTCCTGCAGCCAGAGGATGTACCTGGAAGTGGGTCTGATCTCCCCCCAAGAGCAGCTGTGCAGGCGAAGAGCAAGTCCTGTTCCCTCACGGCTTCTGCCAGAGCTCAGGGCACCCAGGCTCAGGGCTTCCGCTCCCGCGGCTTCTGCTGAAGCTTGGGGCAGCCATTTTTCCAGCCCCAGCCCGTGCGTTAATCCATCATTGGCTGGAACTAGCAGCTAGGAGCCTCTGGCTGGGGCACTCCCAGCAGCACAGAGGAGATCAGACCCACCTCCACCTCTGGGAGCCTCCTCTGGCTGCAGGAAGCTCCATGGCCGTGAGTGTGGCAATCCCGCGAACCCCCTACAATAGCTTTGCAATCCCTCCCACAATCCCCTTTTGGGTTGGTACCCCAACGATTATAATACCCTGAAATTTCAGATTTAAACATCTGAAAAGGTGAAATTGAGTAATTTTCAAATCCTATGGCTGTGAAATTGACCAGAATGGACTGTGAATTTGGTAAGGCCCTATTAATAACATTTTGTATGCAGCTTCAAATGTAGTTTCCTGTGTTAATTTATGCATGTTTCAATAATAAATTACCTTGCACTTATGAACCCCATTGCTCCCCAGCTGGAAACCTATCAGCTTCCACAGTGTCTCATAGGTGGAGGGGAAAGATATGTAGGCCTGTCAGTACCAACATACTTATTTAAATGTGTTTGCTGACTGGGAAGTCAAGGGTGAAATCCCAACAGTCTGGATATGTGAAAATAGATCTTAGAAACAAACTTACAAGGAAGAAATTGTACTTCCTTTTTTAATGTACTTTAATCTTGACGTAAGCTAAGAAAGAATAAGTACAGCATGTAAAAACAAAGGTTTAATTCATTAGAATATGATACCTTAGATAGTAGTGAGTATTGAGAAAGCACAGGATAAATTCAATATCTTGCTCATGGGTTCCTTTATTTATTTTTTTATATTTTGCAGCTGTTGCATAGCAGTTATTCAAATACAGTGTACTTTAAGTTATTCTCTGACTTAACCCTTGGGACTCCTGCAATTTTCAAACTTTAGGATTAAGAGGATGTGTACTCTGTAATGTCCAAAAGGGTTAAGATCTTGTGGTCCTTGATGCTTCACTGATTTAAGAAGATTCATGTCATTTGTGTGTTAAGGAGAATCACTTGCTTTTTTATCTCCTTCCTCATTGTCATGGTTAATATGTCAGTAGATGATCCAGTAGCTTCTTCTTTGTGAGTCCTTATGAATTAAGGGCCACATTTTGACTCAATGCATAAATGACCACCCGAGTGTATTCTGGTTTGTGACTCAGCTCATGTGCAGATTATGCTTTCACAGAGAAGGATAAATCTATGTAGGGACAGGTTCAAAGGTTCTTTGTTTGTCAGGAGGTGTGTTGCACATGCAAAAATGTACACATAGATGATGCCCTTGACTCCTAGGTTTAATAACAAGAATACCTTCCACAGGTTCTTGGCCCGAATGGCCTCTGCAAATGCCTCTGTAATTTTGGTCGGAGGGTGGCAGATTGCAATGGAAAACTTGTGCTTGATTCCCACCCCACTGCAGACATGCTTTCTGATGGGAGCTGACATGCAGAACCCTGATAGAATTTGGCCTGAGAGTCACTCATGTTTGTTTTATATCCCCTGCTATCCAGTTCAATTGTTTCATAATGAAACCAGACTTACAGGATGTTATGGGTCAAATTTCAGTCAATAGCTGTGCCCCATTAAACAGGGCTGAATTTGACTCTATTGGTATTAAGACATGCTATGAAAATGATCTAGAAATGTTTACTCTGCTAAGTTATCATACTTGTTTTAGCAAAGGCAAAATTAGGGCCATTGGCTTTACAAAACAATTGTTGAGTCAGATCTTGTTGCAATAAAAAAAGGGATTAGTTTGTTGTGTTTATGTGTTTATGATGTGACTTAAACCAATCCATTATGTCTTTTTTTGTGTTCCTGGGGATGCACTATTTTTATGCAGAATTTGCAAAAGCAGACACAGTTCACTGATGTTTATTAGTGACCTTGTCTTGTCCTCTGAATTATGGGCAGTCTGCTTTGAACATGGAGAAATGCTACTAACAGTAATGATATGAATGTTCATATTATTTTGTAGTTGTTTAACCTCTGCAAGGCCCTTCTCTTTTCAAATCCTAAACTGTAGGAAGACTGAATTGTGGGTGTTTAAAGCTGAAATATTTATAGAAGCAATTTTTTATTTTAAAAATAGCATTTGTGCCTGAGAAGATCAGATGTGCTACTTCAATATGAAAAACAAAACCAGATTTTAGTGGATTTTATTAATAGCAACTTCATGAAATTTGATAATATGATATAATTTTAAAAGTATTTCCCTCTAATTTGGCATTTGGGATGCTGCCTCATTAAAGTATATTACTCAATTATTTTTAAACCATCACAAAATACGCCATAACATATTTAATTTTTAATATTTTTTTCCTAAATATTATAAAGCCAAGCAGTGTAATCACTTTTTTGTTTTTGTAAAAGGGGCCAACAGTGAATAAAATGGAAAGCATCTCTGATAAAACAGAGCTTTCAAACAAAACAAGAGGCTCATAATATTAGCAATAGCAATTGGGTCAATATAGGAAAGTAAGGTTCAACCTTTACCAGTAACAAAGTGTTGTAAATTATGAGCAGGACATACACTAATTATGGAGTAAAACTTAAATCTTGATTCTTTAGAGTTGAAAATTTTCCACAATAACATAAAATTGAAGCATGTAAGGGATTTCAAAATCCCTCCTTGCTATTGCAAAATCTATTATACGACCAAATCCTACAGTCCTTATTCAGACAAAACCTCCATCATAGTTAATGGGAGTTTTACCTGAATAAGTATTAAGCAATACAGTATTTAGCCCATGGTTATTTTAAGATGCAGGGAGCTTTTAATGCCAATATTGTGAAAAAATGGGGCCAAATCTTGGTCATCCTAGAATAGTCCCATTGACTTTTATTACAATATTGCATTAGCAAGATCATAGTTAAGGTTGCATCAGAATTTTCTGTTTTACATGGTATGTGCCTCATTGTCTCACCCTTTTTTTGGAACCCTTTTTTGTAAACATGCCATGGAGAATTTGAACTACATTTTAGCCACTAATTAATATGTGGAGTGATCTCCAATATGCATTTTGTGTTTGCATGTTGTTTTTTAGGAAATGTGGGGAAAATGTAACACTACATAAGTCTGAGTGTACCTTTCCTGCCTGCTGCTGCAGCCTGAGCAGTAACATTGTGACATCAAAAGTAAAATTAGCCTCTCATCACTTAGTCTTTCCATAACTTTGATAACTTTGATGACTGATTTACCTCACGCTACTATAACATTTTTGCAAAGAAAGTCACAGGAGGAACTGTAATCAGAGCACACAGGATACACTCTAGCTGTGCTCCTTTGGGTTTGTACTGTATTAAGTTACACTGTTTCTTTTCAAAGGGTAATTGATTGTTATTTCCTCAAAAAAGGTTACATGGAAATAAGATACAAAATACCAACTCCTTTTTCACTCATGTTTATATGCTTCTTACAAATTGGTGGCTAGAGCTCTCTAAATATTTACCTTTTTTAAAAAAAGTGGGAAATTATAGATATGGGACCCTACACAGTTTTCTGTGACACAATTTTAAAAAGTAATTTAAAAGTTGCAGTAAAATGTATCTATTCTTTTTTTTCAATACTGTGAAACATGACATGACATTCAAACTTTCCTGCAAAACACAGGGAGATACATTGACTTCATGCTGACTTGTTTATATGATACATGAATATTCTGTGAACTATACTGCTGCAATTTAATTAACAATGTCCTAAAAAACATAATAATTACTGCATATTATAGGTTTATGCCATATATATGTAGAAGATTTTCTTTCTATTAAAAACTAAGGAAATTCTCAAACAAAATTTCATTTAATGTTAGTTAAGGTTGCTGTCATCAATAAACTAAACTATAAAAAATTAGGAAATACAAAGTTAAGGATTAAAAAAGATTAAAGGGTAGCAAAGTCGAGTACTATCAAGTTGAGAAATACCAGAATGAACATTGCTCATTCAATCGTAATTTGGCTCCCCTGTGTATATGCATTTTGATACACTCTTTAATTACACCCAGAAATTACCACCTGTGAAAAGTTTGATGTAAGTGACTTGTCCAGCATCAGAAAAGAACTTTGAGACAGAGACAGGGATAGACTCCAAGTCCCCAGAATGGCAGTAATTAAAGACCGTGTCATAATGCATATTTATAAGTGGGCTGAATTAAAGTTGTGGGAGAAAACATTCATTCTGGCATGCTCTAAATTGTGAATTCTTGATTTTGTAATCTTTTAATCATATTTAATCCTTACTTTGTATTATCTAATTTTTTATGATTTAATTTATTGATGAGAGCAAGCTTAACTAACATAAAACCAAGTGTTTTTTGGTGAATTATATAGAGGATGAACTATGAAAGTGAAAATCAAGAGATACATTCTGGTTATGATACGGAGATTCTTCTTTTCCTTTCCTGTAGCATAGCATTATTAGTGGTGTAATCAATATATTTACTGTGCCGCTATAGCATAAGCTGCAGCCAAGTCTGAATACTGAACTCAATACCTTACTCCCTCCCTGTGCTGTTAGAGCAGGAGTTCTCAAACATTTTTGCTGGGACCCCCTTTGAAAATATTTCAGGCTCTGAGGACACCTCCCTCAAAGTGATGATTCCTCCCATGCCACCCTTACCAGCATGCTTAGGGGCTGATGGCTCATAACCCCTCATGATAACCTCACAACCCCCTGATGGGTCACAACCCCCAATTTGAAACCTCATGTGTTAGAGCATCTGGCCAGTGGTGAGTTTGTGGAGAAAAGGTAATGTCTTGTGTTGTTCTTTTAAGGTAAATTGGTGATGTAATTTGGGGAAGCTTCTTCACTACACAGAAACAAACATGCCACAGTGGTTCATTGCAAGAATCATCCTGTGTGTTCTTGTTAAAATGATAACTTGTGGAGAACAAAGTAGGTGACTTTGTTGTGTTACTGCACTACCTTTTCACTGTCAGATGTTAGTTCAAATTTTGGCTTAGAGCACTGTCATGGAAAAGAATCACACTGCTACATTTTAGAGTTGGATCGGGTGCAGCTTTAATTGTGACACACACAATCACATAACCATAGCTATGGGGAATACTATAGCCATAGGGAAAACCCAGGTGGCTATAGGGAAGTCAAGCAGCATGTCTGGATGCTGGGCAAATGTACTTCACCTGGCTACCAGATACAAAAGACTTATATAGGGGTTGCTTAGGTTCATTTACATGTTGATCGTATAGTTGAATTTGATTTAACAATTTATACTTAACAGAAAAGACAATCACAATGCACAGTGGGGCACACCAGACGCCCTCACAGGAATGCCCAATGAGTCACTTGAGTATACAATGTAGTTTTCAGGGACCCTGGTTAACTCCCGAAGATGGGTGGTGACACAATACTTGTTCAAATGCTAATTTGTATGGAGTAAGTTTCTATGGGGCCAGTAAGACAAAGGGGGGGGCAGGTACTGGTACTTATCAAAACAGGTGAAGTCTGTTCAGACTTCAATAAGGCTTAAGGCTCATAACAGAGACTTGCCTCTCAGGTGTGGTTCAGAGACCTCTTGTGTGACTTTAACATCTTTATCCTAATTTCAGTTTCAGGCTATAACTTCAGGCCAGGCCTTTTATGACCAGTTTCAGACCAGGCATTCTATTAATCAATTTTATGATTAATTATTTGATTCCACAGCACACAAGGAAAAAAAATTAGTGCCCTCAGGACACTATGTGTCCACATCACAAATCAAAATACAGTTTTGCATAATTGATTATATATATGTTTTAAGAAGGGGGACTAAGCCCCTTCTCAAATATTTGGAAGTTTTCTTAATGTTAAGATATCTCTTCTAGATAGAGTTTGGGAAACAGTTTCAATTTGAACATGTAAGTACACTGTTGCCTTTCTGAAGTAATCCATATTGCTGCCTCAGATTTGCCCAGAATGACAAATCTGCTTGGCTTTGCAGTCCTCTCACCCAAGGAATGTTTAAGACAGCACACTTGATTAGTCAAGAGAAGGCAGTGTGCATCCATTAATATAGAAAATGTCACATCAGACTGACTGGTTCCACCAGCCTGGAAATGCATCATTATGGGTCTGATCCTGTTCCCCCTGAAGTCTATGGGTCTAATTCTGATCTCCTTATGCCAGTATAAATCAGAAGCTATATGGTGTAATTGTTGTGTGAGATCAGAATCAGGCCCAATAACACCTCTAGAAGCAAGGTTGGGCCATTACAAACAAACAGATATATTCTTGTTTTTAAAAATTCCATTTAAAAATTATACAGATTGCCACATATACAGAGTAGACATGGACAATGATTGGTATTTCCCAATAAAAGATTTATACAGTAAGTTAACTGAACATATTTACGCCATATGTACTTTCTGGAATTATGTTCATGCATGTTGTGGCTTTGAGCTAAGGATCAGTTCTGACCACCACCCCACTTCCATTCTGGCAGTAACACCATGTGCCATTCTTTCACTGTACACTCAATCCTCTATCTTTGTAATTTTGTTCGTGTGTATATTGTTTTGATACTTTAGGCCAGTTAAGCTACAAACATCAAGTTTAAAAATAAACATAGGATTTTAGAAGGATTTTGATAAACTAGGGGAGCACAGAAGGAAGAATTGTTTATACATGGTTATAGAGCTATTTCCCTATAGCTATTTCTGGTAAACTGAAGCTATTTTATGAACTAGAGTAGCATAAAAAAGAAAAATTATTTAAGCATAGATATAGAGCTATTTCTGGAGACAGCTGGAGTTGATCTTACTGGCGTAATGTGGGTTTCACTGAATAGCTTTGCTTTAGAGCATTCTTATCAGGGATATTGAGGATGATATGTTATTGTTTTTTCATTTAACTTCTTCTGTTATTATGGGAACAGACTTCCTTCTTCTTTCTTTCTATATTAACTTGTCTTTCAATTCTAGACATTGAAAGTCTGCAAAGCAGCAATATGGTACCATGCAGCTAAACACAGATGTGAAAAGTGTGATATCTTGCATTCTGTTAGTCAACCCCCTGGGCATAAATGTATGCCTATTCCTGATAGAACAATAGTCACATGTCTTATTTGTAAAGCCAGGTACCTTTCTTGTCATTTACTGTAGGTTCGTTCTGTTATACACTTCAGAAACTTCACTGTTGTGCTTGCTGATAAATGTTCCTTCCCCAGGCTGCAGTGAAAACCAGCAGCTCCCGTTGTGCGTAAGAGCAACTGCCAAGAGCATTGCTAACTTAAGTGGCAGGTAATCAGGGTTTGAGGAGCATAGTAGTGGCTATTATTTAGAAATCATTCATTTTCAGCACCCTCAAGCTTCATCAACTTAGAATAGATAGGTTGCACTTTTCCTTTTGGATTGACCAGCAGCAACATTCAATACAAGCTTCAGAATTTTTGTGCCTTCCTCTACTTCGTTCTCTTTCTTTCGTCCAGAGTTCATGCTTAGCTTTTCTAGGGACACAGTAAGAAGATATAGCCACTGAAAAAATTAAAGAGTCACCAATGAGACTGAAGAGGGCAAATTTAATTTGGGAGACCATTCAGCAGTGAGTCAATTAAACATTACAGATGGAATGGTCAGACTCATCATCTGTCTCTTGGACTACTATGATGCGGACAGAGGTGAATAAAATTTTGGGCCCTCTCTTGCCTAGTTCCTTGGAGGCAAGAAAAAGGCCCTTAAGATCAAAGCATGTCAACAAAGCACAGTAGGAGGTGAATGTTCTACAGTGTTCTACTTCGCCTGTTCCTGTTTCAGAATCATAAGCTACCAACAGGGCCTTCAAACCGACCATGATAAAAGAAACTCCAGTGTCTATTCTCTTAAAAATTAAGGTGTTTTTTTTCCCCTTCCAGTTTTGCTCCAAAAATCTAAAAGAATAGTCTGATGCCTTGGTTAAGGGAGACAGCTTCAAGGACTTTGTTATTCAGGAGGCAAATCTGAAGTATTTAACTTATTTTAATTGCTCCCAACTGCCTTCTGAAGTAGGGGAACTTCATTTTGCCTCACCCACATCATAGGTGAAGCTGCAAGTAAACATAACACAAAAGACATATCCTAAAAAGGAGGCAGTTATTTAGAGCTCAGAAGAACAGCAGATCAGAATTCTTCTGCTCTGTTTCTTACTCCTTATGTTCCTTTAATTTTAATTCACTTCTTTAAATCTTAATATAATTTAAGAAAATAGTGCAACAAGTTAGCATAACATACAAGAGGAGGGAAGTGGGGAGGAAGGATGAGAGTAAGGCTATGTTTACACTACCACTTTTATTGGTATAACTTATGTTGCTCAGAAGTGTGAAAAAAACACACCCCTGAGCAATATAAGTTACATCGACAGAAGCACTGGTGTGGATAGGCAATGTTGGCAGGAGAGCTTTGAAGGTGGTTTAATTATGCTCCCATTGGAATAGAGCAGCTACACGAGAGATCTTTCAGCAGCGCAGTGTTTCAGTACAGCTGTGCCACTGTAAGTTCTCTAGTGTAGGGATGGCCTAAGATCATACAGTTATATAGGCTAGCTATATATACAACGAATATCTGTCCTTCATCCCTTTCTTTCAAAATTTATTTCAACTTCTGTGTCTCATAGGTTAAAGAAAAACATTTTTGTTATAATCAAATAAATGCTGAAAAATTTGGTGAGACTCTTCAAATAATAGAATAACTTATGTGACACCTCCTTGGCAGCCAGTTAGAGTCCATGATGTCCCTCCATTCTGAAGCTCACTAATTTTTCTAGGCAGGTTATCTTGTGCACTTCAGAATAGTGAAGGATCCTGATTAGCTGGGGAAGAGGTGAGACATTTTTCTTTTGGTGGAAAGTTCTGCCGGGAGTGCTTTCCTTGTGGTTCACTCCTACTTTCCCCCCAAATTAAAGAACAAATCAAACCTAACTTGGAAAAAATCAAAGAATTAAAAAAAAAAAATCTAAAACTCCTCCACACAGAAGGAGTTCTTTCATTCATAGATAAGAATCATTTTGTTTGTGTTGGGAACTTAACTTGCTCAGCTTTGCATTCACACTATTAATGAGAGGACATTCATAAACTAATATGTACTCTTGATAGTAAAAAGCTATTAACTTTTTAGTTGTTTCCTCCAGAATAGGTTGGATGAATGAATAAAAATGGCTCTTCATTTCATGGTGGAGATACTTTTTTCAGCTAAAATGGTAAGAAATGAAAATGGGGAAAATACAAATAAACAGTTTTGGTTGAGCGCTGTAGGGATAGTTTAAATACAATACAACACCATTTTTTTCTAGTTTCAAAATATAAAGACTTTGTAGAGAAGAAGTTACTGGAAAATAATAGACATATAAAGGTCTTTTTACAGTGAGTTGATTCACAGCCTGAGTAGACCGCACATTTTATCACACTCAAATTGTAGGTGACACTCAAACCTTTTGCTGCTGTTCATGGCACTTAGTGTACTGCTGGAATTGCATTAACATTCCAATGAAATCAATGGAGCAATAGTGTGTACATGTTCAGTAGCCCAGCTGGTGCATATTACCAGAGATCTTTGAAATATTTTATAGAAGTCATAGAGTTAAAATGGAGTTTACAAACAATGATACCAACATAACTACCTTTAAATTGAAGCCATTTGGGTAATTTTTGCATGCTAGCCCAAATCCATGCATCTGGAGATGATATAATTTATACAGTATTAAAAAACCTTTCCTGGATGTCTTTAATATCTCTCCAACAAAATAACGTTTTGTTTCATGCTTCCAAAACTTTTATAACTCTTTAATAAAGTCCCAGTAAATGAGTTTTGGGATGTCCTTAGAGAACAATTAGTCAAGATGAAAACATAATAAAATATACAGATTTAAAGCTGATGATTTAACCAATCCAGTTGGGGTCTGTGAAGCATTATGGTGTTTTGATGAAGATTTTTATGGAAACAAAGAGCTCATTTGAGCAATCTATTGGAACTAATTTTATTTTATTGAATTGCTGGAAATAATTGCTTTAAATCATCTTAGTGCAGGGCTAGGTGGTACTGAGATGCACCCTTCTATTAGCTATAGACTATAGTCTTCCATCTCTGGAAATATGGGTTCAAATCTAATATTGCTGCCTATGAAAATATTTCCTTAATCTAGTACCCATTTATTTTGCCCACATCACACAATCTCCATTTAGTTTAACATCATTACCAGTTGCAGAGGATGTTGGTAGAGCTGTGAATTGTAGTGAAGAATCCAGGACTGCAATAGCTAAGGGTGCTGCAACTCAGGATTGAAGTACTCTGATTGCTAGGTTGTTATGATTTTTCTCCAGCCAGAAAAAGTAATTGATTAAAAAAGCCAAAAGAATCCCACAAAAAAATGTATGAAGTAAAACACAAGTCCCATAATATGAGATTCATTTCATAAGCATATTCAGTCCTCAAATATAGAAGGATACACTGTCCGAAATGAAAAGCTTAATATTCTATATGTAAAACCAGTAATGCAACAATTAAGTCCTCAGTCTATTAACTAGTTAGCCCTACCACTCTCCTGCAACTGATAACAAAAGCAGATAATTTGCTTTTTCAGCACATAGCCTATTATTAATATGCATTGATCTTCTAAAAATTGACAAAATTCTCAACTGTCCTGTATTCCATGATTTTACTTCTACAATTTTCTACCATTTTGATGCAAAGAACTGTGACATAACCTTTTTCACAAGACAGATCTGGAGTAGAAATCTGGATCTTCAATTTTAAATGCTAGAAGCATTAAATTATGTTCCATCAGTCATGTTTCATCTGCTTTTTCCTGTTCTGAGCTCAATTTATGACCCTTTTATTTGGACTCGGTCATACTGGCTAAATAATGGAAAAGTTCCATATCTTCTCTGAATTGTTTTTTGATTTTGTTGTTGTGTGGCTCCAGTTGTTTGTTAATTAGATCAAGTCAGATTTCCAATGGGATTGCAAACAGTAGTGTCAACAGACCGTAATCTGTCAAATCCCTCTGAAACCTTCTTCATTGGCTTTTGTCATTTTAGTCTTTGTAGAGTCCATCATTTAAAAAAATGCATGTGATTTTTTTCCCATAGTCATCTTTCATGCTTTCTATACATTTTAACTTATTTACATTAGTTATTTACAAATAAATGTATAGATATAATATTTCTGAGAGCTCCACCAACTGTCATTAGGAAGTGTCCTTCTTTTTCAGTCAGTTAACCATTAGGTCGGTGTGAAGAATATTTGAACTTCCATAAGGTGCTTTTGGACCGTTACATAATTTTAATATTGTGCAGAACAACCAAATGCCAGAAGTTTAGTTATACTTCATTGTATTCTTGTCATGTCAGCAAATGGCAAAGACCTTATTGTCATACTTTCGTCTGCATTCTTGGATGGCATCATCAGCAACTTGAACATAATATTCTGTAGTTTTTCTTTGTAGACAAAGCATAAGCAGCATTAAATTATAATTCATTTTTCATTGAATATCTGCTTGTGGACTTTATCAGGTCATATTTCATGTTTGATGAACCATCTTGCATTAATGTTAATGTTGATTCTTTTAGTTCTTTTCCTTTACTTGCAGCATCCAATAATGGATCTGTGAGCTTCAATCTGTTTGTAGCGGTATATCCAATTCTAAGTACTCTTATCATTTCTCAGAATAAAAGAAAGTACAACTTTTTTTTTTTCAAATTCAAGTCTTTGCAGTTCAGTTTTTATGACACAGTCACCAACTATTCTTTGTAATTTTGTGAGGAACAGAGTCTGCTCAGCAATGGAGATGATGCTCTGTTAGAAGACTTGGTGCAATGTGTTAAATTAGCATTGTGCCCATGTTTAGATGAGGAAAATGTCATAGAAAATATCTTACTTGCAGGATCATGAACATTTATCGATGATCTCTTCAACCTCATTTTCATTCAGTAACACATTTGGTTTTGAAGAATCCTAAGAAATAAATTTTTTGCACTTTTTGACATGAGCACAAATCCTTTCTATTTTGCTATTTAACAACTCTTCACTATATTTATGTTTTACTTAGGGTAATTATCTCTTTTTATTACCTCGGTCTATTCAAGTATTTGTTTACTACCTTTTCCTTCAACTTTAGGCATGTCAGATAAATGTATACAGTGATGTTTAGTAATCACTAAACATTAATTATCTGTTTGCAGTATTGATCAACAGCTCTCACATTTACTACAACAGGAATCAAAACCAAATTAACTCTGAAGATTGCAAACTGAAAATTAAGATGAGCTAAACAGCTTTATATAAAACAATATTTTTAGATGCCAATCTTTTCTTTCCAAAGTTTCTATATTCTAGCAAACCAACTCCTACTTTACCTTTCACAATTCCATCCACTTCCATTTCTTCAGTACAGAATGACAGTTGATTTCACTCAGGAGCCACTCCCCTTGCCAGTCTTTAATGATTTCATTCATTCACCTTCCTCTCTAAAGTTCTAGACAACTGTGACTTTCTTACCATTTCTGAATACACTTAGTAAGCTTAATAACAATGTGGATATTCTCATGGTTTTCCTTTTAACTTTTTAGAATACTTACTTTTTATTGGCATGTTGAAATTAGAACCTAATGACTGAGATTTTCAAGCCACGTAGGGCATTTAGCCATAAAAGTCCTATTAATTTCAATGGGAGTTGTGTGACTAAATTCTCTAGTTGGCTTCGAAACTCTGTGGTTTTGGTTTTGTAATAATTTCAAATATATATCATATTCTTGTAAATATCTCATAGTACCAAGTTCTGAAAAACAAAAACACATAGAAATCCTCATAACCTAAAAGAACTTCACTTGATTTTCTTTTCTGGAAAAAGCCCTATGTTTTATGTAAGTGGTAGAGCAGAAAGTTTATGCATATGGCTACATTCTGAATTGCTTATGTACAAGCTCATTAAACTAACTACATATCTGAGATATAAAACATTTTAAAAATTCAATATTTATTATAGATGTATGGAAGATTTCTTCATTAACAGGTAGGAAGATGGTGTGGAGAGTGCGGCAATCAAATTTATGGGAGATGTGAAGCTGGGAGGAATCATAAATAGTTTGGAGGATAGGATTAAAATTGAACAATCTTGATTTAAAAAAATGGTCGGAAGTTAATAAAATGTGATTCATTTAGGGTAAATGCAGTGTGGTCATGTAGGAAAGAATACTCATCTGCACCAATAAAGAGCAAGGAAATACTGGTTAAGGAGTAGTATCATAGGGAAAACCCTGAGGGTTATAGTAGATGATACACTGAATGTGAATCAACAGTGCAATGCTGTCACAAAACACAAAAGTCATGCTGAATCGTGCTAAAGGTATCGTGTTATCCAAGCAAGATAATTCGTTTGCTCCTATTCATCACTAGTTAGGCCGTTGCCCTCAGATTTAGTCACCCCATATTTAAGAAGATAGACACTAGACAACAACTGAAATCATTAAGGACCAAGTACTCAAAAATGGAAGACTGAGGTCCATGTGCAAAATTTGAATCGTGTTTAAGTCCCATTTCTTCTTTTATCAAAGTCAATGGAAAAAATTCCCATTGTCTTTAGTGTGAGCAGGAGCAGATTGTTATGTGCTGCCTCCTCTCCCAGCCTGGCTTAAGTTGCAAAATCCTAAATCTGGGAATAAAATTTTACTTTTAGCATTGTAGTGCAGAGATCTGCCACAGGGTTTCTGAGCTATTCCTGAAAAAAAAAATCATTTTTGTATTATGAGCTTTCATACCATTTATGAAGATAAATACACTTATTTTCCTCTTTTGAAGAATTTTTCCCCTTGTGGTTTTATAGTAAAAGGAATAACTACCAACAATGGTGTGAAGTTAATCTACTGAAAATAGGGCCAAGTATATAACTTATGCAATAGTCAGAGGGTATGTCTTCACTGCCGGCTCCGTGGTGAATGATTCAGCAGGATCGATTCAGCGGGTAGTGGAGACCTGCTCAATTGATCAAAGATGGGCTTTCTGGTTGATACCAGTAATCCAGCTTCCTGAAAGGAGTAAGGCTGCATTGATGGGAGGCTATCTCCTGTCGATGCAGTGCCGTGAAGATGCTGCGGTATGGCAATGTAAGTATGTCAATGGGAGATACATAAGCTACGTTATGTAGCTTGCATATCTCTTGTCAACCGCCGGTGATATTGTAGACCAAGCCTTATATTACATTAATGGGGGGGGGAGAGAGGGGGGAAACTAGTCTGTTTGAAGAGTAATGAGAGTACTTAAAAGATTGTCATCAATATTTTAAAAAGTAGTTGTTAATATTCTCATTTAATATTCTTCAAGGATCTCTCTGTTTATATATCATTAAAAACTGGAATCACAGTAGTCCTTCCTTTAGTACAAAAGGGCTGGATACCAGCCACAGAGGCAGAGCCTATTCAGGCTGTAACTTATGTGCTAAGAACTGATGTTGTTTTTTATGTGCCTAATATATTCTGTATATTTAGAAAGGGAGATGGAATACTGCATTTTTTGCAGAACAAATAAACTCATGACATATGATCTACCGCTCACATAATCTCTGCCACTTTATGACTTTATACAGAAGTGGTTTCTCAAAAATAAGTAACCATCCAGCTATTTATATGGCCCGCATCATTATAGTATCTGAGCACCTCATAGTCACAAATTAATTTTATCCTTACAACACTCCTGTGAGGTAGAAAGTTCCTATTCCCATTTTAAAGTGAGGGATCAGAGACACATGATAGATTAAGTAATTTGCCCAAGGTAACACAGGAAATCTGTGACTGAGCAGGAATTGACTCCAAGTCTCTGAGGTTTAGTTTAGTGCCTGTCCACTAGACCCCCCTTTTTACCTCCTAAGTTGTTAACTGCAATGCATATTTAACAGAGAAAAATTATATTTTTCTACAAGAAGAGGTTGTTCCTCCATGAATCTTTAATTTCTTTCCTTTGGCTAAAGAGGGCTAGATGTGGTTCTGTTCGGAAAGGCATAATAAGTGCTTTTCTAAGCACCAGTCACTCAAGAACAATGTAAGGCCTTCTGTCTTCCTCTGGGATGAGCACTCTGCTTCTGGTGTCTTGCTCAGAGCCTACCAATTCAGAGTACTTAGACCCAAATACAGCTCCCTACCAGGGCATTAGTGTGCTATCCTGCAACTAGACTCCAGTCTACTTGTTGATGTAGCATACTTGTTAAGTGTGCTGCATTTCCATCTGTCTAATGGCTAGTCTGTGTAGAGGTAACAACTTCCTCCTACAAGGCGAAGTTTCTCCTTTAACTCAAGAAGTATGTGTTTTGGTGGTAAAGACCTCAGGTTCAAACCCTGCTATCTTGTGTTGGGGATCATTACATTTACATTTCCCAATTGCTATTCTATATTTAATCTGTCTGGGTTAAATACTTCTGGATGCAGATAGCCAGTGAGAGGCTCATCACACCCCTTAAGCCCCATGGGAATATGTGGTATGTATTAGCTTACCGCAGTGGTAGGGAAATGTGGTATAACGACCTTTACTTTAAATGCTACTTTTTAACAAACTGATTTTCAAAAACTTTTCTTAGTGTTTAAAATAGGAATTTTTAGAAAAATATTTGATGGTCACTGTCCTACCTCTTGACTGTCTTTCATTACCAGGAAGACATTATCTTAAATTCACATTAACTTCTATTTCACCTTTTATATAGTAAGCTATTTTAGGGTGACCGGATGTCCTGATTTTATAGGGACAATCCTGATATTTGAGGCTTTGTCTTATATAAGTGCCTATTACCCACCCCTCCCCCCACACTCCCTGTCCTGGTTTTTAACACTTGCTATCTGGTCACCCTAAACTATTATGTCAAAGATGTTGAAGCAGGAAACAGCTGGTTATAGTAAAACTTGTTAATGCCAACAAATTAATGCCAGGTAATATTCTAGATTCTTACACTATTTTCTTCTAAACCTTGTTTTTGGTAATTGGCCCAAATTGTGTCCTATGTTGGAGCTTAGCGGAATAAAGACTGGAGAAAGAGATCTGTAGGTGGTAGGGACAGCTTGTGTATATGCCTGCAGATGTATGTGATTTGGCAGAAAAGCAACACTATGGTGGCTGTTAGCTGACATTTGACTAATGCTGTATATTTATTTTCTGCTTATTGAGCAGAAGACAGTATGGGCAAATGAGATGTTTACAAATGCCCCAAGGAGTATTTGACTTCTGTGCAGCAATGATCAGCATTCTCCTAAATGCTTCCTAAGTGACTGTGTCCATGCAAGTGATGGTTTTCTGGGTGAATCATGTAAATCTTGGTTGACTAATGGTCAATGAACACAATCCAATATGGTAAAAATTTGGATTTATGAAGAGAACAATAGAGCATACTTATTTTCATTCAAAAGTAAGAAACTGGAGCCATTGTTCAGTTCTTTTCCAATGCCAAGGATTTATTAAATATATTTTTTGAGGGAGAAGTTATTTTTCATAGACAAAAAGTCAACTTGAAATTATTTTAAAAAGTTAATGTAATATACACATTCCATCTCAATCCATGATCTTACCTGATTTCATAAATTAAATAGGGCTCTGGAGAAAGTAGTATTTTTGATTCAACTGGAAGCACTTTCTCTTCTGAGTCAATGCCACATCAGTGCCTCAGCATGGTATTATGGGGCACTGTGCTTCTGGAGAATTTGTCTTTTCAATGCCACCCAAAATGGAAGTGCTGTGGTAATTAGAAAACCAAGAGACCTTTTTTGTTACAGGCCAGTGTGCAGGCCAAATTTCAGCTTTCTATTTGGGTTATGGCTAGCTCAGTTTTCCTTGTCGTTTCAAGTGGATATGGCGTTCTCTTCCTTTTCTCAACAAATCTGTTAATGTACATGTTGCTGTGTGCTGTTACTCTTTGAGTTTCACCCCAGAGATACCTACATTTTAATGGTCGATGAAAAATTCCTAAAAGATAAACGTTTTGTCAACGCATGGGGATCCATTTGGAGGAAATGTGATAACAGCCATTATCATTAAAATCCTGATAATATTGTATTACTAGCCTCAAAATATATGAACAGGAAAATCCTATTATACTAGCTTAATTGAAGATACATTAGACAGGAATGAAGAGCTATATGTATGTTTAATCACCATGAATCATGATGCATGCATGATGCTTATAAGTTGACACTATATGACAATTAAAATATTGCATTTATTGTTTTATATGTACAACATAATGTTCTAGACATTCACCAACATGTAACTCCAACTATTTTAGCTTCCCCAATCAGCACAATTTCTAGCCTCATTCCTGAGAGGGGTATTTTGGAACTCTGCATCTCTTGTTTAACATGGCAGCTCTGAAAGCCCAGATACATCTAACATGTACTGTATTCAGTTCACATTTTGTTTGAAAGAAGTCATTTCTGCTCCCTGTGGAGGCTCCTAGTATAGTGTGCCAAATGGCAGGGATAATTAAGAAGAGTGGTGGGATACCCCACCAGAAGACTTTTGTGCTTCCACCAAGGATTTTGAAAATCCTAGCTTGATTAATCTGTTTAAACATCTGTGCATCGTCTTGTCTGTGCAACTTATCCCTCCGTATTCCTTTCATCCTCCTTCATGTATTGTGTTTGTATTTTAGTTATACAGCATCCTAAACCTAACTGATCAAATGTAATCACAGTTCGTTCCGATGTTTTGTTAAACGCTGTTATATGAAGCAGAAGTTAATATTTCAGCAAATGATACTGTCCTTCTTTAAATTCAGATCACAGATGCATTCCGTAGTGGAACCGCAGGGTAGAGCCCACAATATTGAGAAATAAGGTTGAGGAAGGGATAGTGGAAAGCTGTTCTAATTGCAGTGGAATTCTTGGAGCGATCTGCAATGAATATTATAGAGCTCAGTTCCACAAAGCTCTGTCTGTCAATCTGTCTATTGATTCCCCCCCGTTCCTCCCACTTTTCCAGGCAGCCAGATCCAGCTTGCTTTCTTGACGTCATGTCTGTAGAAAGGTTTCAGCAGGCGCAGTGAGGAGAGAGAGCATGTTAAACTTTCGGATCAAGTCAGCCGGCTCCTAAAGCTGTGCACGGGGATCTGTGTGCTGCTGCTGCCACAGCTGGAACATCTGGAAATGTTCAGTGTGTCTGTCTGTCTGTGAGAGGGAGACCGAGGGAAGTGAGTGTGCTGAGAGGGAGTGAGGGGCTGGGACTATGCTCTCTCTCCCTCTTCCTCTGCAGAAACAGCTCCCTGCCAACAGAACGCGCTCGGAATGGCTTTGAAGAGGAGTAGCAACCTTTGAACATCTCTTCTCACCCCACTCCTTTTCTTACTCTTGTAACTGATGGATTTAAAAAAAAGACATTTAACCCTTTGAGATTTGTCCTGGATGCTTTTTTTTCGTTTCCCCCCTTCTTGCTCTCTCTCTCTCTCTCTCTCTTTTTTTTAATGGTTTAGCAGCCAGAGGTGCTGTGCTAAATTCTTGGAAGGGGCCCGGATGTACTGAGGATGCATTGCAATTTCACTAAAGGAGGCAGTAGTGGAAAGGATCAGTTTTTGGTGTTTGATGCAATAATGGGAATCAGGTAATAATAAAAGGGGAAATACTGCAGCTCCATTCTTCCTTGAATTTTACCAAGCCGATATTTGGAGGGGTTAATCTGGACTCATTTTAAATGGTCAATGAAAACAAGAGGATGTACATCCCAGAAGAAAACCATCAAGGTAAGATTGAGGTTTACCTCAAAGGATCTAGCAATTATTCTGTCCATCGTCTCTAATCTTTAATGTCAGTTTGTACTGATGCTGCATGAGCCAACGATAGCAGGGGGAATAGTGAGAAAAACCAGACTATGAAACCAATTTCCATTCAGATCATATTGATAACATTAGACGGATTTGTTGCAGTGATCTTTGTTAGAGTATCCGCTGAAAAATCCCCATGGGAGCATGTGTTTCATAAGAAATACCTGGGAAAGAAAAGTTGTCCAAGTCCTCCTTTTTTTTTCTTTCTTTTTTTAAAATAACAAAATAACGAGTGGAAAAGGGACGCCCAACGGACAGTTTGGAAGAAGGCTAAGTGATTTTTCTGTGCAGCTTGGCTGTTACGTGTCAGAGGAAGATCACTTCCAGTATAGCCTGGACTAGAGGTTTTCATTAGTTAATATCAGACCACTTCGTCCAAACCAAAATCTCAATACAGTTTCCCAAAATTCTGGGAGGGAAGCCCTTTTCTTCTTCTTTGGCTATTTCTAATCTCTAACATCAAAGGGAAGGGGATAGAGAATTATCTATGTACACACTCATACACGTATATGTAATATGTCGGAGATATATTGTGATAGAAAGATATGATGTAGCACTGTTTTATGTTTAAATCAAAGGTGGGTTTTACTTTTTGTATGGAATTCTAAAGTAGCTTTTGTTCTGATTGTCCACATCCTGGATATGAAGACACATTAGTTCCCTTTATAATTAAGAAGTGCAACCCGCTACCCCCACATTAAAACTTTGTTGGTCCAGCTCTAGAAGTCCCCCCCCGCCACACACACACAACTGGCAGCTGTAGTACTTGATGTTATTTTTACCCTATAACCTGCTTGTTCTCTACTCCTCCATTCTTCTCCCTGAGCAGCATTTAATGCAGAAACTGGTTGCAGAACAAATAGAGCCATTTTCTTCCCCTGAAGAGAGAGCGGTCCTTGGTGGGTAGTAATCTATCGAAGTGTTTATCTGGTTTCAACATATAACCCCATTTGTGACCAGTTTCTTTTTTATCTCCACTAAACCTACCCGCATTGCCTGATAAGGAAGCCTCTCGGTTTTAGTGGTGCGTACTTACACCTCTGGTGTCAGAGGCTAACTTGTCTGTCTGTAAATGCTGCCCCCTTTCCTCCCTACTCCTACTGTTGCTGGAGGGGGATTTTCCCTTAAAGACCGGAATCAAACATCTCGACTTGCCAAAAGCGCCTCGAGTCATTTGGTGAGCCACTCAATCTGGGGCTAGGAGAGCAGTTTTTGGCCAGGTTTTCCAGTTCCTATTTAGTCCTTTTTAGCTGGGGGGGAAACACCCGTGGTGCATTTGGGTGTAGTAGCCTTAGTGGAGGAGGAATAGGTCGATTTCAGCGATCAACCCCCCAAAGAAACATAGATTAAGAAGAAAAACAAACAACTCCCCTCCCCCTCAAAGTACTCTTCCAAAATAAGGTGGGCGGGGCGAGGAATCAGACCCTGATCTAAAGTGTGCTCTTTTTTGTATAAACCCTGGTGCTTTGCACATGCATACGGCAGACAGAAGTGGATTTCTCTTTCAATGACAGAGCTGGTTAAGTGGACGAAGAGCTCAGCCTTCATAGCAATATGCCAACACTATGGCAACCTGAATCCAGCTCTCTACTTATCAACTGCAGTGATTATATAATTGGGGGAGCAGTATTGCATCTATCTTTGGATACTGATTTTCAGTGCTGCTAGGTGAAAGAACAACTTCTAAAACAAACTGAAAACCTTCCAAACATGGAAGGAAGTTTGTTTCCCTGAGAGCAGAAGTTTATTCATATCTCTTTTTATTTTTGTAAATGGAGGGAGCTTGTGAGGTTAAAATGGATTTGTAGCCAAGAAAATGTGTTGGCAAAGAAGATCAGAGCTCAGAGCAAACCAATCCTAGGATGTAATGGAGTAATTAGAGCAAACACTGATTCTAAAATGAAAGGCAGAGATTAAAAAGATGAGTGCAAAGGAAAGCCAGGGGTGTGAAACTGAGCTGCTTTTCTCAATATAGCTGAAAAAAATTGTTTTAGGACATTAGAATATTTTAGCCTTACATTCCCCACCTGTTGACACCAAGGAGGATATTCTGGGTACTGCCAATAAAAGGCACATCTTTATGTCTGTATTAGAAGTTTGAGTGTCACGAGTAGGCCTCTTCTTGTCATAGGTGGTCTCTGCATATGTCTATATCCAGTCAACCACTTACTTGACTACCTAAATGGTCTCCCATTTTGGAGTCTGGATAACAAATGAGCCAAATAGCTATTCTTTATTTAAAAAATAAAAAGTAACAAAGACCTTTGGTCAGATAGGGAAGATCACATGATTACAAAGGTATTTTTGTTGTGAATATACTATTTTCTTAACGATTAATATATGCAGATTTATAATATACTTGTATTAACTTTATTAGTGAAGTTTAGAAAAGTGATGATGTATTCTCACCCTGAAGTCATAATTTCCCCAGTTTTTGGAGGTTAAAGATATGGGTCTGATACATTTTCACCACGCTCTTGTACTGCACATAGAAAATGGTAACGGAGTTGTTTTATCTAGTAGTACTATTGCTTTTTGATGCTTAGGTACTTTTCAAAGCTTAATTATTCTACACAATGGAATATATTTCAATAATTAATTATTCATTGTAGTCATGGGGCATATCTTTATTTAGGGGAAAAATATAAAAAACAAGCACAAGAAAAGTGTTTACAACTAACTCCATCATATCAAATGCACCTATGGGACCTGGAGTATTCTTAGATGGACATCTTTAATGCATCCCATCATAGTATTTCAAAAATTTTAGTCATAACATAAAATGGCAAATCATTCTGCAAAAGTATGTTCTGCAATCCTTTAAAATGCACAGGGAGCATAGTGAGTCAACCTGCCCTTTGGTGCTGCTAGTTTGATTCTCAGGTGTAATTTAAACATTTAGGTAAATTTCAGTGCTTGTGCTTTTGGCATTGGGAGGGAGATTTGTTAGCCAAATAGGAAAGGAATTAAAACTAGTTGTTGTTTATTTATTTATTTATTTATTTTTTAAAAAAGTAGTTCAGCTGCAGGGATTATCAAGGTGGACATGTTCAGAGGGGTATAGTCTGTATACAGCAAAGACAACGAGAGTTCTGTGGCACTTTAAAGACTAACAGATTTAATATTTGGAGACATAAGCTTTCGAGAGACTAGCTCTCTTCTTCAGATGCAGTAATACAAAAATAGGTAACACAGAGGTATCATATAGGAATCCAAGTGCATTGAGAACAATGGGGGAGGTGGAGTCCGGTACTTAAGACCTAATGATGACCATTGAGTAGGAGGTGAGAATGGGTGGGCAAAGTACATGGGAGAACTTGGGCTGGTTGAGTACTGCCTCTTCCAGAAGGTGGCACTAAAGGGCTATGGAGTTAAGATGTCATAAAAGAAATAGAGAAATATTTGGCAGGAAAGGATTCTAGGTCCACCCAGTCCATTCTCTACCTCTCAGCAAGAATATTTGCTTTTCAGAAGAAAAGTCCATATATAGCACTGACAGTTAGATATGTATCCATCCTATAATTAAATTCATTAATACTACAGACTCCTGCTAGGTCATCTATTCCACATAGTAATGATCCTCTGAGTGAAAATCCATTTCTGATATCAGGTCTAAACTGCTCTTCATTCAGTCTCAGATTATGCCTTTGGGTTTTGTCCTTGTTGAATAGTTTGAACAGATTCCTACCTGCTCGTTGTGGGACTCCCTCAGATATTTTTAAACAATAATTAGGTCTTCTTGCAGCCTCTTTCTTTTCTAGGATGCACATACTTTGTTCTTGAAATTTTTCCTTGTAAGGGTCTCTTCAAAATAAGTTTGTATCTTCTTAAATAAAGGCTATATTAATTAGTTCCTCAATTTACCAGGAACCTATTGGTAATAAGAGCATCAGGCCCCTAATATAATCATAAGATATTTTCTGATCTGAAGTTAGGATCATGTGATGTGTACTGTGGCAGAAAATAATACATCATCTTAAGGGTGAAAGATATTTTCCTTTACTTTATAGGTAAAAATACATATATTTCATTTTATGGGTTGGAATCTGTCTCATGCTATGTTACACACAAAACCACTGAAGATGTAAGCGAGACAATATTGGATGTCTACTCTAATTTTCTGCTGTATTTTCAGAATGCTAATTTTATTTTTTATTCTTTTGCGAAGTTGTTCCTACATGTATGAGAAACTGCCCTAAACTGCCATAATTAAAAAAAAAATCAGATTAGTAACCTGTTCCTTAATTTTCTGGTAACTATATTTTTTCCTTTAATTTTTCTGCAAAGGTCTGCCAGTATAAACATTAGAAAATCTGTTTTGTGGGATATAAAAATTCCATTTTGAGACTGATGCCCATGGTATCTGGTTATGTTTTAGTTTCAGATTTTGGCAGGAAAAGAAATATGAATTGCTGTTTTGACATGCAATTCTGCAACTCCTAACCCTGGTGACTGAACAATAAATAATGTTATTTACAAAACACTATCTTCCTCCTCAAAGTAGTCAGCACATTGTGCAAGCAATTAAAGCACTATTGCAATATTAAATAAAATAGCTAAGACATTAGCTAAAGCTTCATAAAATACATGTGTCAGAGGATAGCTGATCCCGATGGGTAGATTAAACCCAGCTCCCTTAGACCAGAGCAAGAGTGTCTAATCCAGCTAATTTAAGAGGGTGGGGCTACACTTGGGCCTATATAGGGCTGCTAGTGGGCAATTGGAGGATGAAGTCAATGAGAAAAGCTATTTTGAGGGAGAGGAGAAGATATGCTGGAAACACCTGTGGTGGGTCAGGTGCTCAGGACAATAGCCCTGAGGCTACTTACTCAGCAGGCTTGGTCAGAACTGGGAACTTGCCAGAGGCCTTGAGGGGGTAGAGCAGAAACCTGAAAGCAAGGACTGAGTTAAGACTGTTTTTCTGCTGGTTTCTATTAAGAAAATGGCCATGGGAGCAAATGTTCTGAAGCTGGGGAAAATCTTGGCCTGGTGACACAGGATAATGCTGTAGCTATGCTGAATGCTCTCTAAAGAGAAGTGTTTTCAGGCAGTGTTTTTCAAGGGGAGGAGTGATAGGCTGAAGTGGATTTCTAGATGGAGAAAAGAGTTCTGCACCCTAAGGGTTACTACATCTGCAGACAGAAGGTGTAGAGATGTGACCCCCAAAAGGTGGTTGATGTCAGAACATAGATCTAGCCAGGAACAGGTTCAATGAGGAGGTCTTGATTATACTGTGGCCCTTTTCTATCAGGGGCTTTTAAAAACAAATGGTTACTCCATAACTAGGAAAGAACCAATTAGGAAAAAAAGGATGTGATCTAACCCAAATAAGCTTGTATCTCTTATATAGACTTCAATGAGACATGTTTACATGTGTATGCTCTCAGTTCTCAAAATAAAAGTGTACCCCCAACAAAGCCAAAAACACCCCACAAAACAACCTCCAACCCCAAACAATAATAGGACCAAAAAAATGCCAGCATGGCTAACCAGCAAAGTAAAAGAGGGAGTTGGAGGCAAAAAGGCATCCTTTAAAAATTGGAAGTCAAATCCTCATGAGGAAAGTAGAAAGGTGCATAAACTCTGGCAAGTGCTGTATAATTAAGCAGGCTAAGAAAGAATTTGAAAAGCAACTAATTAAAGATACTTTAAAAATGTTGCTGTTAGTTATTGTATGTCAGAATCAGGAAACCTGCTTAACAATTAGTGGGGCTGCTGGATGATTAAGGTGCAGAAGGTGCACTCAAGAAAGACATGGCTATTGTGGAGAAGCTCAATGGATTCTTGTATCCGTCTTCACTGCAGGGGATGTGGGAGAGATCCCCCACACCTGAGCCATCCTTTGTGGGAGAGGACTGGAGATGCAAGGAGAATATGAAGTGAGAGAGGTATCTCTTCCTCTCTGGAGGTTGGCTGAATTGAGCCACACTTTATATCTTAACCTTGGACTTTGCCTGGAAAAGTCCTATTGTATTTGTGCTTTAAAAAGGCAGGGCATATTTTACAATAAAGCCCACTACTGGTGTGTTTAAATATCACCTAGGCATACAGAATCCTTTCCTTTTCTCATTGGCCTGTCAGAGTGTGGTTGAGATAAATGCAATAATTCTTAACACAGTTAAGTACTTCCAAGTATACCCCCTCAATAAAGTGGGAACATGATTATGAAAGCACTTTTTCTTCTTTCTTGTCCTTATTTACCAGGAAGACTTCTGTCTTTCCAGGGCTAAGAATGAGTCATCCCTGATAAATCTAGCTGGCAGTATTATCTAAGTACCCTCTAGGACAGAATCTGAGCTAATAGGGTCCATAGGGCAAGAAATGTATTATTGTCTGTCCTCTTCATACTGGTGATATTTTATCCATGTCTAAAAATGTCTCTAGAGGGCACATGCTGTATGTAGTGAAGAATATAGAAAAGAAGTTAGAGCCTTGGGTGATGCTGCATTCCAAATTCCTTGTTGATCACATATGATTGTTCACTGCCAGTAATTAATCCTTATCTTTCAAATATGACTAGAACTACTGGAGCCATTTCCAATAATTCCAGTAGTGTTCTTTGGTTGCCATAGCAAAAATCCATGATCAGATTATCAACAGGTGCTCAGAGGTCCAATTGTGAGGTCAAATGATGATACCCTACAGTCAGGAGATCATTCATGACCCTGAACCTGTACTAATCAATGTCAAAAGAAGCATAGACTCAGGCTGAAACCTACTTCATGATGCTAAGCTGCCTCATAGCTGAAATGAGACCAACTTCATAATAATCTTTCCCCAAAAAGGGAAAGGCACACACTTCATTGCCAAGAGCTAGATTCCTAAGGGATGGGGTTGGTTACTGCAGGTTTAAGGACAGAATGTTAATTTAAATATGCCAGCCAGTAGCTTAATTATAGCCATGCTACTGTGTTTAATCAGCCAGCACAAGCAATCATTGGAACCACAAATGGTGGTTTCAGGGAGCCCACATAACCCTGGACATCCTCACCAGAAATCACACTGAACTCAACTAGGATAGACAGTATCTTGGGTGCCTGAGGTTCTCCTAATTTAAAGACACAGTGAGACAAACCTGGAGCAAGTCTTTTCAACAAATATACTAAACTTGTCACAGCAGGATAAGCAGGTGGTTTTCCTACCCTGTGCCAAAATACAGTCCATACACACTGTTAAAGGTCAAAATTTCCCTCCCTGGGATTTGGCTTTATGCTTTACTTAACAGTAGATAATAAAAATAATTGATAAAAATTGAAATCCAAGCTGACTTCTTAGGTTTGGCTGCTTCTATACTTTCTGCTCAAGCATTCTGCAGATGAGACCTGCATGCACACTGCTCAGAAAACCAGTTTCACATCATTATAGCCAGGGTGAAGTCAATAACACACCTGGGAGTTGTCTCCTTTAACCAATGGGATGTGTTATCAAGGAGCTTATTGACACCTTGGCTAGAAAGTGAAGTCCAATATGTCTCAGCACCAGTAAGGAAACTGAAGAAATCCACGGGACTCAGTCTTCTAAGCTGGATACAAATAGGGTTAGTATAGATGTGCGGGAGATACTTAGCTCCTATTCTGAAACCTCCAAGATGATAGTTAAATATGGATGACCTGTGGACCTAAAATTTTCTGAGCAGATCCAAAGATGGGTCAAGAATATGATTTGCTTTGTGGGACCTCTCTTGTATCCTATGGGTAAAACTCAGTTAATTGTTTCCATGAAAATACAAACTGGTGACCATTTGCACATTGAAATCCCAAAGGATACCTGATCTTTTCTTTTTAAAATATGCTTCTATGAAATGGCTTTGTTTTTTAACTAAAGTTTTTCAGCTTTTCAGTCCATGATGTAAATGGCTGCCTTTGGATGTTTTGGAAAAAACAATTTAAAATGACTGAACATGACAGTATAATTATAAAGTAAATAGGGCCTAATTGAGTAATTAAGTCAACATTTCTTCCTTACAGGCATTACAGGGAAGGACATTCATGTTACTGATCAGATTTCAGATCCTTTATTCCAAAGGAGGAAGAAAAAAAAGTCTTCTCCATTTGTTCAGCTTGGCTTGATGGATGTAATAGTTTTAAAGAATCCTCCCTTTTAAAATGTAATACTTTTCTTTTGTCCATGTGATGTCCCTATTACAAATTTCATGTCACATTTTGTCACATACACTCAAGCACACAAAAAGTATCTGAGTCTCCCTGCAAGTAAATCTATCACAGCTCTGTCAGATAGAGGTTGTATTTTCTGTTTTGTGCATTTTTTACCCTAATCAGAGTTCTAAAATTTGAAAAATTCTGAAATCTTACATTATCTAGTTGTTAGCATTAGATTTCATGTGTTTTAGATATAGAAGCATTGCAATGATTCATATGATAGGCAATGGCGTTTAAGTACATTCAGGAGGTTAATGATGGTGCCAGTTGAAGATGGTGTTAAAATACATTCTTCCAGTTAAAGCTACTCAAAAATATATTTAAACTAAAGTAAGGTTAAGGTATGACACAGACTGATAAATGTCAGGAGGTTGAAAGTTAAGATTGATATGCCATTTCTAATGCACTTTGCTGTGTCTAGGTAACACAGTATTGAAAATGTCTGCAATACACAGACATGGCAGAGTAATCAAAAGGCCAAATTCCCCCTTCAGATCTGCATGCAAATATCTAGAATTTGGATTTAGTTAAATATCTAAGGGTCTGATAGACTCTGTG
This sequence comes from Emydura macquarii macquarii, assembly GCF_026122565.2. Lineage (NCBI taxonomy): Eukaryota > Metazoa > Chordata > Testudines > Chelidae > Emydura > Emydura macquarii. The sequence goes on from NW_027133667.1 coordinate 10,487,578, forward strand.
GTTAACTGAGCATCCACTGGTATTCTACCAGTCTCAGAAGTGGATCGTTAAATGTTCTATCTATATCTTCTTCATTTGTGATCTCAGAATCTCTGTGTTTTGATTTAAAATTGCCTTTAGCAAGAAGCAACAGTTATTTGTATATTGACATATAAAACAGATGGATGTAGAGTTGATTGGAATGTAACTTATGCTGACCTTAGGTGTAATAATTTGTACTGCTAAGCAGACTCAGATATATTGTCAACAAGTAAGTGTAAACTATATGTAATTTTATACCACTTTCAATTAAATTAGAATTTCAGGTGCAAAATCTAGGATTTTGGAACATCATTTAGATTTGGGATATTCCATGAAGGTTTTTGAATTCATAAAGCAATGAATGGATTAAAATAACATAAATCTAATATTTTCTTGTCTGTTAAGGTAGAATCTTGCTCCAGTATTTTTCCTGGGCTATACTGTCCCATCACTTGTGAAACAGAACTGCTCATTGATTTAAATGGGCACTTCAATTTAAAAATCTATGGACCAATAGGCCCCATTTTATTTAGAGGTAAATAACATTTTACTCACCTCACTAAAAGTCTAAAAGATAAAGAGCACTTTTCAGAATGAATAAGCAATGAAATACACTTGAAAATCAATTTTTAATCTCCAGATTCAGGTTTTAAAATATGTCTAAATCAAACTCCTAGTCTAGTCATAGTGAAAAGAAATGTTGCTTATCAAACTTTTATACTATTGAGATTGACAAAAGGGGTTCTGTTTACTTTTAGCTCTCTTAAGAACACCATGAGCTAAAAAACAAGGGACAGAAATTGTATAAACAAAATGTTGTGGTACTTACTGATCAGGTATGTTGTCTTGCTGGGCCCTACTTAGGTTGATTGTAACAATCACAAATAAGAAATGGGGAATAGACTGGATATAGGTATTACCTGTTCATATTATGTTTCCTAAACTATTTGGACCCTTTAGTTGCAGTGGAAGATTATTGTTCGTATGTTGAAAATGCATAGACCAGCATAATTGCTGTTATGCCTGTTTAAAAAGCAAAACAAAACAAACAGAAAAACCTCAACAACAAAAAAGATGTTGGAAATGTGTTAGCTCAAACAGCAAGAAAAAGGCAAATCATAGATGCTAAGATTATGGTTTTCTGAAAGAACTTATTTTGAAGATTTGAGCCTTGAACTTTTACAAACACAAGCAGCATATGTAATAAGGGGCCACAGTATACCTATAGCTTGAGATGCCTTAAGGGGCCTGATTTTCAGAAAGTGAACAGTCCAGTAAAATATTCTGAAGACTTTTGTAGTCCAAGATGAAACCCACTCCCACCATATCTAGTGACACCTATATGCTTAGACATCAGCTAAATGCTTGTATTGTGCCAAACTAGGGTGCATATTTCTGCCAATAGCACGTTAATCTGCATGGGCCCATATCATGTCATTGACTTTAAGCAGAACTTACTCTGAAATGAAAGGGAATTAGTTCTCATTGGACACTGATGGTATATTATGGGCCAGCAATTTGCTATCAGTTTTCTGTAGTGTATTATCTTATTTTGTTTCTACTCGGAAGCGTATAAGGTACCTTGCCTTTGCCTTGATTCCACCAACATTTCCTCAGCATACTTTGTTTGTTTGTTTGTTTGTTTGAATATGCATTTATTTTTCATATATTCTGCTTGAGAATACTTGTGCCGTGAGTAGTGGCAGTGTACCAAGGAGGAGATTTTGGCTTGTGCATAGAATTTAGAAGTTGTTTTTGTGGTAAGTTGCTACACTTTTTGGCATGCAACCTATAGCACTATACAGTTCCTTATTTGCCAGAAGCATGGATAAGGAAACCCTATCCAGATACAGATTCACAAATGTCAAAAGGCCAATCAAATGTAATAGAAGTTTGTTGCTCTAATAGCGCACAAGTGATTTTTTATTTCAAAAAGGATAAGGCTGGTCATGAGGATGAACGTACAACTTGTATTTTGAATTGCATTATTTCTGCCTGTCTATGTCAGAACTCTAACATTATTTAAATATAGGGTTGCAGTAATGGACCTCAGACTGTGTATGGCAGGATGGGGTTTAAACCCCTGTTTAATATAACTAAATACCATTATAATGACTGCACAGGGGGCAGGCACCAGATGCTCCAGTTACAAGCAATACAGCAAATATACTTAATAGGTCAGCAGAAATTATTTTGGAGAGTAATGAAGAGGCTAATATCCAGCAAATACCTTACTCTCCTAGAGGAAAGGAAGTGTGGGATATAAAGATTTGGAGGATCAGGATAGTAGTTTCATTTGCTCCCATTTCATTACCTGGATTATCAGAAACTCTATCATACTTCCATGGAGGTTTTATCTGGTTCAGTTTAGGAGTTTGGCTGCAGATATAGCCGTTGGCTGCAGGAGTTAGCTATCTGTGTCCTTATATGGCCACTGTTACTGTAGTATCTGAATACCTCTCAAAAATTAAACAGTCTCTTGCTCTTCCTAACCTGCCAGAGGGGTAAACTTGAATAATTCATAGGTTTTTTTTTTTAATTGTGTGTGTGTGAAGAACTTATTCTGTGAAAGCTAAGCTGAAGAAATGAGTTTTGTGTTTAGTTCTGAGTGCGGTGAGGCCTCTGGGCATTCTTATCTCTTGTGGGACTGAGTCCTACAGACAAGGTCCAGCTTCTATGAAAATTCTGTCTTGTGCACTTATAAGCCTTCTTTATTGGTCAACAATTTCATGTTTGCAGTGGAATGTAACTGTCATAGAAGCATCGGAATGTAGGGCTGGAAGGGACTCAAGAAGTCATCTAATCCATCCCTCTGCGCTAAGGTCATGGGTAGAGAGAAAGAGAGTCTCTCAGCTAGCTGGGAAAAATCCCCGGGAGGGCTTTGAATATCAGGAGAGAGACCTCAAATTGAACTCTATATTCAATGGGGAGCCAGTGCAGAGCACAGCATGTGTTTTGAACCAGTTGCAGCCTATTCAGGGTATTCAGGTGGTTTTATTCCTAGATGGATGTTCTAGTGATCAAGCCCGGGTCTCATGAATGCAGATGTCAACATGCCCAGGTAGAGTCTGACAGGAAGGGGAACAATCTTCTGGTCAACTGCTGATAGAAATTGACATTTTTTGCTGCTGCTGTCTACATCGGCATCCAACAGCATTAAGAAGCAAAAGAGAACCCCACAGCTGAGAACTGTTTTAGCAATCTGTGCGCAGAAGCTCTCAGTGGATGTGTAGTTAGGGAGGAGATTGGTTCTTTCGTTCTTTACTGTTCCTATTAGAATCAGCTCCATGTTATCTTGGTTCAGCTTCAACCAGCGTCTTTTGTCCTGCGTGTTCATCTCAGCTAGGCATTTGAAAAGGTGGTAGTGGGTACTACAAACTGTAGTCCCCATTGTGACTTGAACAGAAACAACTGTACATGTTTGTTTAGTTCTAGCTATCTCCAGCAAAACTGTCACAGGATTTTTAAAATATTTTTATTTATTTTAAAAATATTCTTATGAAAATGCAAAATCTATACTTAAGGAACTGAATACCCCCTTTTAGAGCCATTCTAATGTCTTGGATATATGTGTTGGTGTACTCTATGTATGTAGGCAGAGGTATTATTCACTCAATGGACTAGAATAAATAAATTACTGTGAATGGCACTGATCTAGTTAGTTCTGAAAGGGGTAGGAAAACATGCAATAAGAGAGAAATGTGCTAATGTCCTTCTGACCCATGTTTTCTAATTACAGTGCCAAAATACTAAACTCTAACTATTCTAAAGATACATATTAAGAGCTTTTAGAACAAAACACTTTCAAAGTATGAAGATTATTTTCAGTGAGATTGACCAGTTGGTGCAGATGTTGTATGAACTCTTTCAAGGTAATTATTCTGCATGGAGATTTAGCCACATGGCTTCTGTTAATGGAGTCCTTAGATTAAATACTTTTGTATCATGCTAAATATATAATCCTTAGAGTTGGTGGACTAACTTTTAGCTGTATATGTTACATATAACATAAAACTATCTAAAAATATATTTAAATATTTTGCAGGAATCAGTTTTATTTAGAACAAGTTTTGGTCATGGCTTTTCCATAAATAGATAATGAAACAAAATCTTAGAAGAATGAGAGAAATAATATAATTGCATCTAAATTCTACCATTCTCTCAAAGTATATTCCATCTTAGATTAATCTTAAGTGTCTTTATTCTTAAATTTGTTACTGAAGTATGCAACTGTTGACATTACAAATGGCAATATATTCTTTTTATTTCAGAAGAGATCATATCACTTTGTTGGGGCAGGTAATGTATTTCTAAAAACCAAGGATTGTAGACAGTTTTTCTTTATATCATGGTAAAACCCACATTCTAACATACAATATATCTTTTGGACGCCCTACCAAATAGGGGCACAGTGTATTCTTCGTATCTTTACATAACATCTCTTCAAAACCTTTTTCCACAGCCTATAACCTCTGTTTTATAAATGCAATTTTGAGTTTGTGCTCTTTGTAGAGGCAATATGGTGACAGAGGCTGAAGCACTTGCCTTCCTCTAAGATGTGGTGATCTGCTGTGGCCTATTCCACATATGTGAAATTATTTCTGTTGAGTTTCACTTCCAGAAAACCATCATCAAGAAAATCAGGTCTCAAAAATTGTGGACTGGGTATAAATAGTGGCTGCATTCCAGTCTATAGGTTTCACCTCATTGTCTCATTTGTACAGATGTGTTAAATGATTTATACAAATGTGCTTAATAATTTGAGATTCCAGTGTAGGAAAAACGTCTCCAAAATTGAAGAAATAACATTCTGTCACATCCAGTGACTTTCAGTTAAAAGCTTCTGCAGAAATTGCAAACATATATTCCTCTTCAGGTTGCATCACTATAATTTTACATAGACTTACCCATAATGATTTCACTCTCCATTTAATCCTGAATGCTCTCCTGCAAATGCCCACATGTGATAGAATGATCCAAAACATGAGCCAAGAAAATGCATAAAATTTTTAGCACCGATGTACCCATGGAGTTGGCCCATATGGTTGTCAATGATTTGCTGTCAAACTGGGAGAATGTATCAATTGGGGTCCCACAAAGGTCCATCTTGGGTCTGGTACTATTCAATATTTTAATTAATGACTTTGATGATAGAGTGGAGAGTACTCTTATAAAGTTTGTGGGTATTATCAGGCTAAGAGAAGTGGCAAGCACTTTGGAGGACAGGATTAGAATTAAAAATGATTTTGACAAGTTGGAGAATTGGTCTAAAATCAATCAGATGAAATTCAATAAAGACAAGTGCAAAACACAGCACTTAGGAAGGAAAAATCAAGTTCACAACTACAAAATGGGGAACACAGTAACTGGCTAGGCAGCAGTACTGCAGAAGAGGATGGGGAGGGGGAAAAGGGAGTTATAATGGACCACAAATTAAATGTGCCAAAAATACTATGCAGTTACGAAAAAGGCAAATATAATTCTGGGATATATTAACAGCAGTGTTGTATGTAAGACACAGGAAGTAATTGTTCTACTCTACTTGACTCTGGTGTGGCTTCAGTTGGAGTACTGTATCCTGTTTTGGGCACCACGCTTTAAGAAAGATGTGACAAACTGGAGAGAATCCAGTGGAGAGCAATAAAAATAAGAGGTTTGGAAAACCTGACCTATGACAAAATGTTGAAAGAAATGGGAATGTTTAGTTTAGAGAAGAGATGACTGAGGGGGGAACATGACAATAGTTTTCAAATATGTAAAAGATTGTCTCAAAGAGGAGGGTGATAAATTGTTCACCATGTACACCTAGGGTAGGACAAAAAGTAAAGGGCTTAGTTTGCAGCAAATGAGATTTAGGTTAGATATTAGAAAAAGCTTTCTAACTATAAGGATAGTTAAGCTCTGGAATAGGTTTCCAAGGGAGGTTGTGGAATCCCCATCGTTGGAGGTTTTTAAGAACAGGTTAGACAAACACCTGTCAGGGATGGTCTAGATATACAGTTCCCAAACTGTGGGTTGTGACCCCAAATGGGGTCGTGCATCAGCAGATGGGGCCACAGCAATTCCTAGTGTTGGCATCCTCCATGTTGTCTGGGGCCCCAGCAGGAAATACTTCATTAAAATGGGGGTGGTGATGACAAAAAGTTTGGGAACTCCTGATCTAGATATATTTGGTCCTGCCTCAGCACAGTGGGTTGGACTAACTGATTTCTTCAGGTCCCTTCCAGCCCTACATTACTATTATTTCTATAGGTGCCGAGAAGCTTCAACTTCCATTGATTTCAGTGTGAACTGAGGCCCATTAAAAAGTCATAGGATTTGTTCAATGATTAGCAATACTGCCTAAATAGCATTCATATAGCAATTACCCACCAACATTTACTTGAGAGTTCTACAATCCTGGTTTGTAGCTACTGTTGCCGTGTTTTTCTGTTGATTAGGGATTTTTTGTATGTGCGTGTATTCAGTAATGATCAATGGATCTGCTTTTGTATAAACAGGAATTTATATTTTTAGAAAGAATCTATAGAGACTGTCTCATGCATTTGTCTGCACCCACTGCGGAAAAGGTCAGAGTGGTTGGTTAACAATGTTTGTATAGACAGCCAGTGACATAAGAACTATTTCACGGTTATGCATTACAGCTTTCAGCCTAAGATGCAAGCCAGACATTGTGTTTTTTACTCATAACATTTCTTGTGAGGGATCCTCCTTTCTTAACATCTCCCACCTTTTATTATCATTGGACATGCTTCATGCTAGCAGACAGTTCTGTCCGTACATTTTTTTTTCTTTACTGCAGATGTAACCTTATGATTCAGTGCCTAATTTAGGGCAAAAATTTGCAGAGCAATGTCAGTATCTGTTTTTGCATCTGGATATTACATATGCTTAATTTTCAGACTTTGAACACATTCCAGGAGGATACCAGAAAATACAAAAGTATGTCAGAGAAATGTAGGCATGTTAAAGATTAACTTAAATGCTTTAAAAATACCCAAAGAATTTAATAAGGTGCAGTTCTACTGTGAAAAATGCCTTTGTAAAAATACAATTGTCTCAATGATTCCAGTTCAAATATGTTCAGTTTATGGTTTTAAAAAAAAAAGATGTTTTTTCTATCTGCTAGCCTAGCAAAGCCACCCTGGAATCTAAGACTCAAACTGAGTTTTTTTTCCTTCTCGTGTATCAGAGTCAACATTAATTCACTCACTAAATTTCTGCAGGTTCAGTGAAGGGTCAATTCCAGGGAGATCAGATGTCCTCTGCCCCCACCCAACCTGCAAAGCTCAAATACTACACAGACACCTGCGGAGATGATTTAGTGGGATTGAGGGAAAGTGGGATAATGCCACTGGGGCAACATCCTCTCCCTTCTTTCTACCAGTCCAGGAGCTGCTTAGCTTTTGTCCTTTCTTCCTCTAAGACCTTCAGGGAACACTGTCAAGTTAAAAAGCAATCATCTGTCTTTATTTTTTACCTGTATTTTTACCTTTTATAATATTAAGTAAAAAATAAGATTACTAAATGAATGGGGGTAGAAAAAAGATGTCTTTTATCATCTGGTTAACTTTGTGCATTTGACAGAATTTTGTGTATTGTCAGTTTTGCTATTTTCCCCCATACTGTTAGTTTTTCCTGTTCTGAGGGTCTTTTCCACAGCAACAGAGGAGAGAAAAATATTTAAAAAACAAGAAAACGTGACTATAAAAACAAAAAGATTAACAGAGAAATTCAAGATCCAATTTAGTACTTGGAACTACTTTTAATTCACTTTCCTTTTAAGCTGACTGTATTTCAAGTATATAGTGCCCCAGTAATTCATTAGGATATTAGATATGTAATCTTAACATTACAAAAATATTATTTATAAGTAAATGCCAAGGTCTACATTTTCAGGTTTTTCCACTTTTTGGGGCCCAACTTGACACCTTAAAAGGGTCTGATTTTCAGAAAGTGCTGAACATGTGTCTCTGAATATCAGACCCCTTTAACTTGTCAAAGTTTTGCACCCCAAAATTGGGGGCACTCAAAATCACTAGTCCCTTCTGAAAATTTAGGCCTGATTTATTTTACGTGGGTTCTCCTGGAGGAGTTGATGTATCTTGACACTTAAGGCAATGCAGCAAGCTGTCCTTTGGGTGTTAATAATGTTATCAGCTATTATGTGGAAAACATAGAGCTGTGAACTCCGCTGCTAACAGATAAGTACACTGAAAAGATATATTAAAATAACTGGGAGAAAATGTAGCTATAACTTAAGTCTTACCCATATTTTCTGTTATGGCCAAATTCTCAGCACTGTTTATGTGGTTGGAAAGTGTGTATAACCCCAGATAACTGGATAAACAGGCTCAGTGCCAGAGTGACTGATCCCAGGAATGCTGGGACCCAAAGGGCTCTGTATCTGCCCTATGGGAATGAGGTGCAGAGATACCGGTACTTAGATATGGAGAGTTCCTGCATGAGCCTTCCCTTCACTCTTGTCAACTTTACTTAGGGGCCAGGTACAATCTCAGTCCTTGTGCTCCCAGACACAAGGGCCAGGAAATTCTGTTGCAAACAATAGTGCTAGAAATCTCAAAGGGGATAGAGAAATGGTGGGATGATGGTTTTGCACCATTGCTATCAGATGTTAGCAGATGCAGAGGGCATACATATTGCACATGTCAAATTAAATAGAAGTTGGTGATATTTTATGCACTTGTCCCGCTCTCCCTGCTTTAGGCATAAGGCCTCTGAAAGCTGCTGACTGGACATGTGCAAGTACACAGAGGCACCAGAAGCAGCAGTTTAAAACCACAATCCCACCCACTAAAGCCAAAATAATTGTACTGTACATTGTTTAGTTGGTCAGGACAGATCTCTGTGTACAGCTGACAGTTGCTGGGGTTTCCAGATCTCTGCTCTGTCAAAGCAATAGGACCTCATAGAAGAACTGGTTGTAGAGGACAACCTTGGTTCAAGTGATCATGAGCTAATTCAGTTTAAACTAAATGGAAGAATAAACAAAAATAGATCTGCAACTAGGGTTCTTGATTTCAAAATGGCAAACTAAAAAATTAAGGGAATTAGTTAGGGAAGTAGGTTTGACTGAAGAACACAAGGATCTGAATGTGGAGGAGTCTTGGAATTAGTTTCTGCAACTTTGACCTAAAGTATCTGAAGCCTGAACCCCAAGCAAAGGGAAAAAAATCATAGGGAAGGACTCCAGACCAAGCTGAATGAGCAAGTATCTCAAACAGGTGATTAAGAGATAGCAGAAAGTCTACAAGGAATGGAAGATGGGATGACTCAGCAAGGAACATTACCTCATGGAGGTCAGAAAGTGTGGGGATAAAATGCAAACTGCCAAAAGCCAAGCAGAATGAACCTTGCAGAAGCAATTAAAACTAATAGTAAAAGGACCTGTAGTTATATGACTACAAGGAAAGAAGTGGGATCTCTAAACACTGAGGATGGTGGAGATTAAAGATAATCTAGGCATAGTCCAACATCTAAACAAATACTTTGTCTCAATTTTTAATAAGGCTAATGAAGAGCTTGGGGGTAGTGGCAAGGTGGCTAATGGGAAGGAGGATATGGAAATAGAAAGTACCACATCCAAGGTGGAAGTCAAACACAGACAGTTTAATGGGACTAAATTTGGAGGCCTGGATAATCTCCATCCAGGAATATTAAAGGAACAGACACATGAAATTGCAAGCTCTATAGCATGATTTTTAATGAATCTGTAAACTTGGGGGTCATACCCTATGACTGGAAAATTGCTATTATAGTTTCTATTTTTAAGAAAGGGAAAAATGATCCAGGAAACTACAAGTCTGTTTGTTTGTTTGAGCTCTGTTGTGTGCAAGGTCTTGGAACAAATTTTGAAATACAAAGTAGTTAAGGACATAACAATAAATGGTAACTGGGATAAAATACAACATGGTTTTATAAAAGGTAGGTCATGCAAGACCAACCTGATCTTCTTTGAGAAGATAATTGATTGTTTTAGATAGATTAGATCTACTGCATTTACTTTATCTGGATTTCAGTAAGGAATTTGTTACAATTCCACATGGGAAATTATAAATTAAATTGGAGAAGATAGGGATTGATATGAGAATTGAAAGGTGGATAAGGAACTGGTTACAGGGGAGGCTACAATGGATCATAATGAAAGGTGAACTGTCAGGCTTGATGGAGGTTAATAGTGAAGACCCTCAGAGATCAGTTTTGGGATCATTCTTTTTAAATATTTTTATTAATGATCTTGGCAAAAAAGTGGGAGTGTGCTAATAAAATTTGTGGATGACACCAAGTTGGGAGGTGTTGGCAATATGGAAGAGAACCAGAATATCATGAAAGAAGATCTGGACAATCTTGAAAACTGGAGTAATAGAAATGGGATGCTATTTAATAATGCAAAGTGCAAGGTCATGCACTTTGCGACTAACAACAACAATTTTTGCTATAAACTGGGGACTTGTCAGTTGGAAGTGACAGCAGGAGAAAGACCTGGGTGTATTGGTTAGTCACAGGATGACTATGAGCTGCCAATGTGATGCAGCCATGAAAAAGGCTAATGCAGTCCTAGGATGCATCAGGCGAGGTATTCCCAGTAGACACAGGGAAGTGTTAGTACCATTATTCAAGACATTGGTGAGAACTCATCTGGAGTACTGTGTGCATTTCTGGTCTCCCATGTTTTAGAAAGATGAATTTAGATTGGAACAGGTGCAGAGAAGGACTATGAGGATGATGAGAGCAATGGAAAACCTAATTTATGAGACGAGACTCAAAGAGCTAAGCTTGTTTAGCCTAATCGGACAAAGGCTGAAGGGAGATATGATTGCTCTCTATAAATACGTCAGAGTGAAAAATACCAGGGAGAAAGAGGAGTTATTTAAGTTAAGCACCAATGTGGATATAAGAACAAATGGATAAAAACTGGTTATCAACAAGTTAGGCTTGAAATTAGACAAAGGTGCATATCCATCAGAGGAGTGAAGTTCTGGAACAGCTTTCCAAGTGGAGCAGTGGGGGCAAAAAACCTAACTGGCTTCAAGACTGAATTGATAAGTTTTTGCAGGGGATGGTATGATGAGATTGCCTGCAATAATATGTAGCTGATCTGTGACTGCTAGCAGAAAATATCTCCAATGGCTGATGATGGGACACTAGATGGGGAGGGCTCTGAGTTTTTACAAAGAATTCTTTCCCAGGTGTCTGGTGGCTGGGTCTTGCCCACATACTCAGTGTCTAATTGATGACTAAATTTGGGGTCGGGAAGAAATTTTCCTCCGGGTCAGATTGGCTGAGATCCTGGGGTTTTTTTTGCCTTCCTCTGCAGCATGAGGCACAGGTTATGTGCAGGATTAAGCTAGTATAAATAGTTGATTCTCTGTAACTTGGAGTCTTTAAATCATGATTTGAGGACTTCAGTAACTCAGCCAGAGGTTACGGGTCTATTACAGGTATGGGTGGGTGAGGTTCTGTGACCTGCAATGTGCAGGAGATCAGACTAGATGATCATGATGGTCCCTGCTGACCTTAAAGGCTGAGTCTACATACATGCAGTGTTTAACCCACACCTTGGCCCATGCAACAATCTCTATTTCATGCTATTTATCCACTGTTTGCCTGATGCAACTGAAAACCGACTTCCTAATCCAGTTCTTGATTGGGTATGATACAGGCAGCATGGTAACTGTAATTAGCATTATAGGATGAAGAAATCAGCAAAATTGCAGGCTCTAAACTATTTGGAGAACACATATCACCTGTAAATAAACATTTGTCACTGTTTCAGATATTCTCTTTTGATTTCCATATTAGAAATTATTAGAATATTAGAATATTTTCCATATTAGAAAAACTCAACCAATGTTTAACATGCAGTTTTATAATTCGGGTTGCAGGATTTTGTGGTATGGCTTTCTGTAAAGGGAAAGGAATTTCACAAGCGGGACTTTCATCTGTGACATACCTCAATTGAAAAACCCAGGTCTGATATGCCATTTGCTTCACAAAGGCTGGCCAGAAAAAGCTGTTTTACCATGCACACGTGTGTGCACATACATACATGACATTTTGTCTTTCATTTTGTATAATCTATTTCCATCTTGTTTTTTCATATGTGGTATTCTGAGACCATTTAATAAAGTGAAGACTTTTTAACTTCTATTGGCAGATGGTAATAAGTTATATTTTGATTACTTATTAAATGAAGAATATTATCCATATTACAAAATCACTGATTAAAAAAGTACATGCAGATGAATTTAATCCGTCCACTAGTTTGTGGACCCGAGGTCTGCCAATTAGGATCAAACCTATAAAATGGCCAGATGAATCCCTGGTCTCCATTAAAATGAAAGGAGTTATATCTGAAATGTAGTAGGTATGATGCTCTGAGTGCTGACTCCTGAATTTGTATATTTGATTTAGCTGAAAGATGTGAAAAAGTGCATGTAAGCAAGAAAGCTGTCTGTTAGGATGAGGATTTGTGCAAACCATCTCTATGAGGATTTATGCATGGAGTTTGTACCAGCAAGTGCATGGAATACACTGTGTTCATGATGTGTAGCTCATATACAGCACATATTAGTGCATAGCTCCTGTAGTGATAGGCTCTCTAGAAATGCTTAAAATGATAGACTGGTTTCATGCATTCATACATGAATAACTGGTAAAAAAGGCAAACATTAGTCAACTCATGCCATTTGTATTAGCAATGTCTATTTGATCCAGTGTGTTCTTTGGAAGACTGCATTATTGCAGCAGAACTGCTATTTTATTTGAAAGCTGCTGCTGCTTATTCCCAGAAATACATAGATAATTGGTTCTTTCAGGTTTCTTCCAATACAAGGGCTTATTTGGGATAGTAATAGGATCTTTAGGTTTCTGGAGCTGCCTTTCCCCTCTTGAGTTTTCACAGCTGCTGTAGTGGGCCATGGTTCATAGAAGGGAAAGGTGTTCTCCAGCTTAGAAGTAGAAAGCTGAGCCCCAATTTCCACCAGGAGCCCCTCTCAAGAGGCATGGTGATGCTTGTTGAACTGGGGGGTTTTGGTTTTCTTTTTATGGCTGGAAAATTGAGATCCTTCAAGAGAAGTTGGAGCTATTTTTTCCCAGGGCAAGATAATCCAGAAAAATTCCTTCTTAGTGCAACTCTCAGACTGGCAAATCACACAGACGCCTATATCTTTCCGGTTAATACTATCTGACCATCAACCTTTTCTCTCCACAGACTTGCCTTGTGGTGGGCGAAAGGACTCACTTAAAAAAAAAATCTATCTAGTAGTTGCATTTAGCAGCCATAGTTTTCAGCATGCTTATTGGGAAACATGCTTCCCCTCCTCCTGCTGGATAATCCTCAGACTCTCTTTCCTAGTTAAGGCTTGCATTCCTTGTTCTCCTTCCAGAGTTGTTGTTGTTTTTTCATAGGGCACTAGTATACTGAAGCCAGTTAGTGCATTGTCACAGCTGAGCCACAGAAAGGCAAATTACGAGCTTATTTGCTTTCTGTGGGCTGATACTCGCCTTACTGGGCTTTTCAAACTTTGAGAAGATATTCACTATTTGGTGAGAGAGGTAGAGCAGGCCACCAGATTTTTCAGAATGGCAGTCATTGAACTAGAGAAGCAGAGGAAGGAGCTGAAGAGAGTGGGAAAATCCTTGATGGTAATTGGTCATCTTCATCCTGCCTATTAGAGGGGGTGAAAAGGGGAATCCAGTATCTGCACTGTTGCAGATTGACCCACAAAACGTAAATTAGCTGGTAAGTGAGACTATAATGCCTTTATTGTAACTACTGGATCATGTCCTTAGTAAATAATTAATCTGAATTGTTGATTCAAAAACGTGCTTTTAAAGAGAAATGTAATCTCTAAAGGTCATATCACCCGACGTGGACAACAAAAACATCCGAGGTCTACTGTAGCTCTTTCCAATACTGCTCCAATTGTTTTTGTTTTGAAGCTCAATTTTGAAATAGAATATGTTGACTATAAGAGAGACCATGAATGTAATGTCAAATATTCATGCTGTTTAAGTTCCTATATGTGTAATAGCACTTTATTGATGCTATTCCTTCTTTACCTATTTGAAAGGGGATATCTGTGTCTAATAATTAGGTACAAACAAAAAATCTTGGCAAAATAGTCTTTTTTGGGTCAGACATAATTCCATAAAAGTAGCTCAAGTTATTGTGACTACATCTTAGCGCATATGTGACCTCTCCTTTCTGTCCCCACTAGAACATGGTAAATTCTAGAATAAAGAGGGATGATGCTAAAATAGCTTTTGACCATAAAGGCCCAACTCAGTCCTGCAATATCTCCACACATATCCTCCAAATTATTTCATGTAGCTGCAAAGTTTGTCTCCTCTGGAAGAAGTAGGGGGTTTAACCATCAAATCTTGCTCAGATTTTGGGGTACTCCTGTGAAACAGACACTGCATTAAGGCACCATGCATCTGCATGGGCTCCCTTTCTCCAGTGGAGTTAATAGTGTCAAGGAATCCTGGATTCATGGTTGCCACAGGACACCCCATGAAAGAGGGGTTCTGTAGTGTGGAAGGGTTCTGTGTAGAAAGGAATACTTGTTTATTTTGTGTGTGTTGATACTCCACAGGGCTTAAGGAGCCTGGATGAACATTGGGAATGTCCTCTGGTTCTCCCTGTCTCCATGCCTAGATCCTTGGATCAAAGTCCTGCACAGATCTAGGGGTTGGGAGGAAACATGGTGCTGTGGACACAATAGATCCCAGCACACATCTGGGAGGCAGGAAATCTATGCAGAGAGGATGATTTATGCCAGGGTTCTCAAACTGGGGGTCGTGACCCCTCAGGGTTGAGAGGATATTGGGGGGGGGGAGGGGTTGTGAGCTGTCAGCCCCCACACATGCCAGTAAGGGTGGTGTGGCATGGCATGGGGGCTTATCATTTTGGGGGTGGGCATCAGAGCCTGAAATATTTTCAAAGGGGGTCCCAGAAAAAAAAAAAGTTTGAGAACCCCTGATTTATGCAGTGATTCTAAGGGGAAGATCCCTCCCAAGGTTCATTACAATGCTGATGGGTAATGTTGTTACAGTGACTGTAGCACATGGGAACCCCAGTCATGGACTAGGATGCAATTATGCAAGAAATGCAAAAGTTACAGTTCTCATATTACAATTAACTTAGCCACATTGAACACACAGTGTTCACCATTTAAAGCATTACATTGTTTCAATTGGCTTAATAAATGGTATGATACATACAACATGAATTACTGGCAAACAGCAATTGTAAAGATTTTAATGGGTATCACTATGCACTATTTTTGGGTGATTTGGCTGTAAAATGTATAGTGTAATATAGAGTGTGTGCAGCGTGGTTAATTCTCACTGGTAGGCCAACCTTAACATCTACGTTTTCTGACTTCATTTTAAATTTACAACTTTGATTGATATTTAATAATTGATATAGTGCATGGGTGGGCTACCTGTGGGCAGGATAGATTGGGGCTTAACCAGCCCTGATTACAGGATGAGGGATAGCTACAGTTTCCTGAAGCTTTATCCTACTTTCTGGCAAGCTAGCTCAGCTCCCCTCTCAACCACACCTCTGGCTGCAACTTCCTGCTGTCTTTTCCATTGGAATCTCCTGATTCCCTTCAAGTGGGGCTGCAAGGAGTAGTAAGAAAGCTTCTACAGGGTCCTGAGTCAGTAGGGGAAGGCACCAGCTGAGAGAACCTGGGGAGAAGCACAAACTCCAGGCAGGGGATGCTAGGTAGCAGACTGTGCTCAGCTGAAACTGGGACTGCAAGAACTTGTGTTCTGTTTTCAAAGACTTTGTGTTATTTTGGACTAGTGAGTGAGAGAGGCTGAACTAGGGTTGGGGCCTGGAGGTGTCTCATGTACGAGAAGACTAAATAAATGATGGAACTCCTTTTGAGGATTGTTTGAATTACCTTTGACAGTGAGTTCTTAAAGGGCCCTGATGAAGGAGAATGAGAGGTGGGTGATGGCCACTGTGCTACAGTGCCATGAATTTGTAACTTTACAGAAATAAAAATGTCTTCCCTAAAGAGATTACAATCTAAATTGATATGTTAATAAAGTTTTTTTTATATTTAATAGTATTATCATGTAGGGCTAAAATAGGTTAGCCACAGAATAGATGCACTGGATAAAGAGAAAAAGATGCCAGGAACTTCTCTGTGACCATAGATCTGTGCACCTATTGGACAAGGGCAGCAACACAAATTCTGGTTAAAGGAGTAGTAAGGCGGGGTAGGATCACACTGCCCACCGGACTTCCAGAGCTATTCTTCCCAGATAGTGCTATATTTCTGCCTCCTTCTTCTGGGGCGGGGGAGGTAAGCAGTTGGCCCTTAATAACAAGCATACATACAGCAGAACTTGCTAATAGTGAACTAGATGTAGTGAAACTTCATTTATAGTGGTGAAGTAGAATGAAATATTTAAATGTTCACTAAATTGCACTGTGAAAATAACAGTTCCAATAATAGTGACCTTCAGCTTATTGCAAAGTTCTGTGGGGGAAAAAAATGACTTTGCTTTTAGTAAATTCACCCCAGCCCTTCAGAAGTCCAATATGAGGCCTCAGCACCATTGAACCCCTAGAGTTTAGTACTGACCCTCTGAAGTAGAATGGTGAATTTTGCCCTATAAGAGAATACCTTGCATGTTTTGGCAATAGTGGCTTTGGTACTATTTTGCCTTGTGATATCAGTGCTTTTTTCCATTTTGTATAGAGCTGTGTGAGCTTTTTTTTTTTTTTTTTTTTTTTTAAATTTAAACCATTTATATAAAGTGCCTGTAGATCAAGTCATTTGTCACTTCCTTTAGTTATGGAGCACAGATAGTGTCTGCAGTCTCAGAGCCTCATAAAACAGATCTTTATCAGTAATCAATATTTTCAATATTTGTTAATATTAAACTGTCATTAGTGACTAATCATTTGAAATTAACTTTTGCTAAAAGACTTCATTATGGGTCTCATTACTGTGGTAGAAACAAAAGACAATGAAGCCGCTAGAAGTTGCATTCTTAACTAGCCAGTATATCAGTCAAAACTCATAGACTTGATTTTCATGTGAAACCTAATTAATAAGCAGTAATAATAGAGAATTCCCAAATTGTAGAAAAGTCATTGTTAGAATGCAGCAGCTGTTTCCTTTAATGCCAGTGGGATCCAGCCAGCATGGTCAGAACACAGTGGTAATGGGTCAATACATTTGCTTCTGCTGCAAAACACACATCTTTTCCTAGCCTCTCCAGTGAGTCTGTATTAAAGAGCAGTTTTATTTTGGAAATAATTGGAATAACTTTCCAGTTTTTCTTCTTTCCAGTGTGCCTTAGGCTTAGGGAAGGTAAAGCGAAAAACTGCATATGAGAATAGTCTGAAAATGAAAGCGTAACCCAGAGTATGATTAATAAGAGGCTGGAGACTTGTTGTCCCACACTGATAGTGTACCAGTTCATCAAGGCATAGAACATTTAAAGTGTGTTTGTCTGCCATTTTACCAACTGTTTAATCTAGAAAAGGTCTAGGCAACCGACTTACTCTGACTGTCTCGCAGGGATGTGAAGCACCACATTTCTGTTGCTAACCCACTTCTGTTTTCTTTGTACCATACTGTACCCTAATTATTGATCAGCTTTCATCCACTGGTTCCTAGCCACGTGGTCTTCTTTCGTATGGTGTAAAAACCCAGCAATGTGAGATGTCCAAGTCTAGGTTGATTGCCTCAGGGGACATAGAGTGAATGGCAGAGATACCACTGGGGACATTGATTGAGAAGGCATTCCATAGTTTTAAGTTTTTCTGTCATCACAAATAGGATAGTATCTCAGTCCCCACTTATGGAAGAGGTAGGTACATCTGCCATCTGATGTGTGGGTGCAGTTCAAAATGGACCATATTTTACATGGGAGTGAAAAGCTGCTGGGCTCTTTGGTTGGGTTCTTGATGAGATGTGTGTTTTGAACATCGATGTCCTTCCATCTTGCTTGCAACTGATCCTTGGGGGAAACCCCAAGTCTTCGAGATCTTGCACTGCAAGCCAAAAAGGTTTTCTGGGCTTGGGTTGGATTCCCGATATGTTGTATAGGTCTTCGTGTATTGGAAGATTCTTATTTGCTCGAATATGATGGGATTCCAGAAAGATTCTCACATCATAATGAACTTGGAGTGGGTGGATGTGTGGTCTTCAGTTAACAGAGAGAGCTGGAGACAAGCTCAAAATTTTCCTGCTATGAGAAGAAAACTATAACAGCCTGATAATCTCATGGAGATGGCTGATATGAAACAACACCTGACCTGAAAATTTTCTGTTTCTTTTTTCCGTGAGAGATGTATTTAAAAATCTTATGCACTCTGCTGCTCTAATCTATGCCCCTAAGTAAAAAATGCAACAGACTAATTGCATCTTCTGTTCACTCTAATGCATTTATAATGCAGCCATTGCTGTGGAATCTTTAATCTCTATAGACAATTTGAAAGCAACAATTAGAGAAGATTTTTTTAAATAGATTTCCAAGCAACTTGATCACTTCCCAGTTCCCTCTTCCCCCACTTTTAATCATCTCTCATAATGTATTCTAGCCAGTACATTGCCTTCTTCTGGTCCCTTTTGTTTCCCTTGTACAGCAACTCAGAGTAACCCAATTGATCTGCCTGTTTGAATAACAATGGATTTCTTTAGTAATCCTCCTTAAAGATGAATGCAATCGCTGTTAGGTTACCAGCTAGCTCTGCTATGTAAGATGATCTAACTCTTTCCTTAGGTTTCTTCCCTTCTACACCCCTTTGTGGGCATGCCTTTCTGAAGAGCAGCAGCACCTGTTCAGAGATGTAGGGAACTGCTGTCCCTCAAGGGCAGCCAGTGTGCTGACAAGTTGAATCGTTTATTTATGTGCTGTGAAGGAATAATTATGACTGGTTCATATCTATACTGCTATAGGGCATTCCAGCTTCCTAATATAATTAGCAGTATTGCAAAATATGGGCTACAGCCTAGTTCACAAATAAAAACATTTAATAGACTGTCCGGACTTTCCTTTTGGACACGTGTAGTTCACAGCCAGAACTTGGCTCACGGTTTACATATCACAAAAGGGTGAGGTTAAACAAGAGCTCACATGCCATTTCATGTTACAGTGAGGTGGTCTTGCTAAAGATCTGGGACATCAGAATTTTAATGATAGCAGACAGATGTCATAAACAGTAATTTGGGTTTGAGTCTGTGAATAAGGGTTTGCATTATTTCTGTACAGGATCAAGGAAAAGCTGTCTGAAAACTCTTATTAAAACACAAATGCCTTCAATAATGGAAAAGAGTCCATTTCTTTCATTGTGAATGTTTTTTGGATTTTTTAGTTTGTTCAAGTGTGACAATCTCTCTTCAAAATACAAGCAGCAGAGATAATGTTTAAAGGTCTCCAGTTCATGACATTAACACAATGTACTTTCAGAAATGAATTTGCAAAAGAAATATTAAAGCAATGTTTTTATTTTTGGTTTCTGTCTTTACATTTTCTCTTTTTCTGGATTTTTGTTAAGCTCTTGGGAAGGTGTGTGGTTTTTTGTTTTGTTTTTTTAATTAGCTAAATGTTAATCCCCTGTGCTGTTGGAAAGAATAGAAGATCCCTTCACTTCATGCACACATGTCAAGTCAATCTGTCTCTATTTTTGTGTGTGTATGAGCCTCATTTTGGGTTATTCCACACATTCACTTGTATGACAATCTATTTAGTCTTGAATGGGTGAGATCCATCCTGATCTTTATAAACTTTCAGGCTACTGAACTTGGTTAAATGAGTGGGAGAAGAGAGGAAAAGTGGGCATATTCTTTTAACATTGAGGGCCTAGTAATTGTATTGATTGAAGGTCGTAAACAACTCCATGTCCATGAATTTTCATGTGAGAGTGTTTCAAAGTGATTGACACTACAGAGTAGTATTCCCATAAAATGAAGAAATTGAACTGAAGGGAAGAGCTTTTGTTAAATGTATACCCTATATTTACTCTGACTCAAATCTTTATTTTACTGATGTTTAAACTCTTTCAAAGTAATGTTTCCTCCTCCTGCTACTATAGCTTAATATATTTCTCTTTATTTTTCATTCATAGGTTCCAACTATGGGAGTCCCCATCCAGCTCATGCCAACATGAATGCCAATGCAGCTGCAGGGCTTGCCCCAGAGCATATCCCTACTCCAGGGGCAGCTCTGTCCTGGCAGGCTGCTATTGATGCTGCCAGGCAGGCCAAATTGATGGGTAGTGCTGGCAATGCAACAATATCCACAGCTAGCTCCACGCAGAGGAAACGACAGCAGTATGGGAAACAGAAAAAACAGGGTACCACCACAGCTACGCGTCCTCCCCGGGCATTGCTGTGTTTAACGCTGAAAAATCCCATCCGGAGGGCATGCATCAGCATCGTCGAATGGAAATATCCTTTTTGATATAGTCACATGGAAACCGGCAAGTTGTTACTGTGCATTAGACACATTGCATAAATGTGAATAAATAAATCCATTAGGCTGATGGGCACCTCTGGGAATCTAAAGTGGATGAGTAGTCTCTGATGAGTTCATTGAGAACAGTTGTTCTGAAAAAGTTTAGGCAACTATACTAGGCTAGAGTCTTGACTGTAATCCAGCATATCAGAAGCCAGCAAAAGTTTTGCATGATGGAGATAAAAGGGTCAAATTCTGCCCTTACAAAAACATGTGCAATTTATGCTGAAATCAGTTGGGGCTGTGCAAGGGTTTCTGAGGGCAGAATTGGACTTATATTATGTGATTGATAGCAATGGATCACATTCTTTTCTCAGTTACTCATGCTTCCCCTATTGTGTAATTTAGGGTATGTCTGCACTGAATTAAAAACCTGCAGCAGGCCTGTGCCAGCTGACTCGGGCTCACTGAGCTTGGGCTGTGGGGCTGTTTAATTGCAGTGTCAACTTCTGGTCTCTGCTGCAGCCTGAGCTCTGGGACCCTCCCACTTCACAGGGTCCTAGAGCCCAGGCTCCATCCCAAGCCCAGAACTCTACACTGCAATTAAACAGCCCTGCAGCCTGAGCCCCACAAGCCTGGGTCAGCTCGCATTGGCCAGCCGCAAGTTTTTAATTGCAGTGTAGAGACACTCTTAGAGAATTTGGTGGAATGTGATTCAAAATTCAAGAGCTGTGTAAGTCAGGTGCCACACTAAATAGTATACTCCTTTGCATCCTGGAGAGGAAAGAGGATGGCATAGAAGAGTGAAACATGATAAAGTGCTGTCTGTAATTGGGCCAAATCCTGCTCACTTTACTCATGGGAGTAATTCCATTGACACCACTAGGACCATTCACATGAGTAAAGTGAGCAAGATTTTGCCTATTACCAGGAGCTTGGCAAGAGAGAGAATAGGGAACAAGTGTGTGACTTATAGCATAAACAAACCAGTAAAAGTTAGAGAGTGGGTGTCTGGATCTAGTAGTATGAGCAAGGGGCAGACAATCATATGATAGCTATTACCAAAGTGACAGAACAGTAGAATTCAAGGGCCCGATCCTGCTCCCCTTGAAGTGAATGAGAGTTTGGTCATTTACTTCAGTAAGAGAAGGAGCAGAACCTAATTTACAATAGAGCTTTATTTTGTAAAGTGTCTGTCAAACTGTATCCCAAATCTTTTAGGAGTGAAATACAAATTAAAATACAAAAGAGAACTTTCAAAACAATATAAATCAAAACTAAACAGAAATGATGATTGTGAGTAAATCATTAGCTAAGCAGGGCTGTTCAGTAAATCCCAGGGACAAGACAAGAGGATGAGGGCGGGAAGCAGGGTTGGGATAGGCTTTCCAATGAAGACAGTGAAGAGCTCAACAGAACTCTATGATGATGGAAATTGAATGATGGTTTTTCAGATTTGATGTGCTAATTTAGATGTTGCTCCCAATGAGGTTTGGTGGGACAAATGTAAAGATGGAAAAGAACCCAGCAGCATAAACCTGTTAGATCTTGCTGAAACAAAATCTTTTTCAGATGGTGAACATGTTAAAAAGGCCCAGTCAATAGGGGTTCATAGATGTACTTAGCATCTACTGGCCTATTCCTTCCTTTTTTGGCTGCTAGTTCTTAATTCCTTTGATTGGTTTCACTACTTGTTATCCCTTCTGACACAACACTAATGCTTTTAGCATAAAATGATGGATGGATGACTCGGGGGGGTCTAACCTGAATATTGGTTTACTTGCTGGCACCTCAGTAACCACACATCCTTAGGTAAACCTCATGAATGGATGTTTGACAAATGAATAAGATCAGTGTTGGATGAAGGGATTCATGTGTCGTAAAACAGGATGGAACACTGATGAGATCTGGAGAGGATCAAGCAATGTAATCAAATCAATCTAAACTTGCTGGTGCTCGATTTTTTTGCTTATTTTATTCTTTTAAGCGAGTAAATAGAAGGATTTTTTTTTTCTACCAAAAACTACCCCTGGAAATCTTGTGTTTACAACCACAAAACATTTCAACATCATCAGAGGGTTATGATGAGATTTCATCTTATTCTGGATTCTGACGATTCCCACTTATTTAAAATTATTTAGAAGGGCTGGGATTGATGTGCTGAACATTGAAAGCCAAAGCACACAGGATGTTAAGTAAATATCAGATGTCATTAATGGCCTTTTTATTTTACTATGCTGTGATTTGCAGCTTTTCACAAAAGAAAAAGTCCAAGCCTACAAAGCCTTACTTCTGAGATCCATCTGGTTACATACACACAAGGGCTCCCATTGTAAAAGATATAGTAACAATTATTAAAGGGGTGCTATCAAGGTTGTTAGTACTAAAACTTGGCCTTTGAATAACTGGGAAGTTGTATTCTATTGTACCTTAAAGTTTCCAACCATGTACTTTTTATATATTTGGAGTAAAATCCTGGCCCTGTTGAAATTCAGTGGGAGGGCTCCTAGTCACTGCTGCTTCCATTGTCTTCAGCAGGGATAGGATTTCACTCTAGTCCTTGCTTTAGTGCAAAATTTAGACACTGACAATTTACATTTGGCTCCAAATTTAAATTTTGTAAAAAATAAGCTTTTATAAAACCTAATACCAATGTAAATGTTTCACAATTAAAAAAAATTCCAGTGAAAAGGTTTTTAGACAAAGTAAACGTGTCTGCAGTGATTGAAACCACTGTAGTATTATGATCACACAAGTAAAACTGGCAATAAATAAAAGTTAAACCAACTTTGGTCTTGATTCTTCAAAGGCTTACGCATGTATTCAACTTTAACACTGAGAATCATATCCATGTCTTTGCAGAACTGGGATCATAATTGATCACCCAAAGAGAGAGAAAAAGTAAACAAAGGGCATAAATAGTGACAAATTGAATTAAAAAAATTCATTCAGTTTCATTAATCTAAAGTTTTATTAGTAGCATACAGTAGGTAAAGAAATGTTTGTTTGCAGTATTTAATTTCTAAACTGACACTGTTCCTTTCAGAGAAAAACCTTAAAAATAGCAGCAGCAAGAATTTAGGTGTTGATTAGAGCTGGAATAAACTATTTCATCTGAAAAATTTCATCACTAAAAAATGAATGATTTAAGTGCCATTCATAAAATTGGAGGTGGTGCCTGTATTCCTCTTCTATTCAAGCCCAGAGATTAGAGCACTCACTCAGGGTATAGGAGACTTGGGTTCAAGGCCCTCTTCTGTCTGAGATGGAGCAGGGATATGCACTTGAGTCTCCTACATTGCAAGTGAGTGTCCTAGCCATAGGGCTATAAGATATTCTGGCCTGGGTGTCTCTCTCAATGTCTCCTATTGAAGCTATGTACCACTTTGTATAAAAACTTCTTCATTGGGCCAGAGATGTGAGAGCAACTCTATAGTTTGGTGGGTAGGGCACTCACCTGAGAGAGGGGAACACCTGGGTTCCTGTCCCTGCTCTAGTGACTATTTATACAAGGTGGAAAAAGTTCAGCAGGTGAGATTGAGACCCTCCTACTAGCTAGGGCATTCATCTGCAACGTGGGAGACCCAAGTTCAAATCCCTGCTCGACATCAGGCAAAGGAGGCATATCCCAGGATGTGAGAGAAGCAGGTCAACCACATCCTGGGTAAATGCTCTCAACACTTGGCTATTCGGTAAAAAGAGTGAGAAGGTCATGACTATTTCCACTTATTTCTCAACTTTCTGAATGCCTGAAACTGAATTTTGTTTTGATCAACTTGAAATAAATGTTTTCATTGTTTTGTTTGTTTCTCTGAAAACTGAAGCATTTCAGTTTGGCTAGTGAACCAAAAAGGTGATTATTTTCGCAGCTCTAGGCCTGATACTGCAAACTTTTTATGTACCTGAGTGGTCCTATTAAGATCAATGAGTCCACTCATGCGTAAAGTTAAGCATGATTCCAATCCCATTCTATTAAAGTCAGTGTAAAGACTCACATTGGTTTCAGTGAACATTGACAGGGCCCTATATGCATAAGTGATTGTACGATTTGGGCCTTACTGTACACCCCAAAAGTTAAATTTTTTAAAAAGTGTGTGTGTGCGCGATGCCAGGGAGCTGAAATGCCCCAACATTGGTTCCCTGGCATAGCATGCATTTGGCTAAAAAGTTTCCCTGACACATTGGATACTCTGTCACTTGTTTTGCATGTGAAACCAATGTAAACAAAAATTAAATGAAAAAATTCTATTCCAGCAAATAGATTTAAAAAAAATGTATGTCCATCGCTTGAATCCTTGAGTTAAGATCTGCAAAATGAAAACTTTAAGACAAGCACTTTTTGCCTTAACAATCTTGATCATGCCTAACATTTGGTTAAACACACACGCGCGCGTGCATGTGCACACACTCTCTCAATTCCTTTTGAGATCAAGACTGAGAAAAGAGACATTGTTAAAGAGAGATGGCAACATATTTGTTACAGATTGTAGTGCTTCACTGAATGTCTCTGAAATGTGAGGAACAGGGTTGAGAAATGCTGAACTGCTGTCAAAAATAAAATATATTAATATGTTAAAATATATAGTCCTCAATGAGAGCTGTAAATGGACAAGAGAAACTGTATCACAAAAGGAAAGAGAGGTCCTTTCTGAATAGGCATTTCTATTAAAATAGAACAACTACACATGAGGGGAAAATAAAGTAAAATTCAGTCTAAATAAAAGAAGAAAAAACGTTTAAGAAATCTGTGTTTACTCTGGCACGCGACTGGCCTACACTGCTTTTGACATATTAGGAAGAATCTTGGCTGGGACCTCCTAAAAGCACTTAAATAGGCATATGTTTCTTTTCAAAATATAAGGGGCTTGGAATGTTTTATTTAAACAGAATTCTTATAAATCTTTTTTTTTTTATTTGTGCGTGTGCATTTCAGAATAACTTCCTTAACTCCATTCCTCAGACCATTTGAAATAATTATTTTACTGACTATTTTTGCCAATTGTGTGGCCTTAGCTATCTATATCCCCTTTCCAGAAGATGATTCCAATGCCACCAATTCCAATCTGGTAAGTCCTCACAGTTGTCCAATTTTACTATTTCGTAGGCCTTGTTTAAAAACTGACTGGAGAATCTTTTGGGAGCTAAGGGGAAAATAAGATATGTAACAGCTACGTACAACAGAAGTGTGGATTTTAGTTTTGCATGCTGTATTGCTATTTATTCATATTAGCACCTGTCTCATCAAGGCTTGTTGTAGGAAAGAATATTCCAAAAAACTGAGAATCCTTTGTGTGGTGGTTTGGTTAGCAAATCTTAGTGTGTTGTAAAAGTGTATGGTAAATTTAAACTGCAGGTGTTTGCACAGAATATCTTTAATTATAGATTGTTATGCCTTTGTTTCATTAAGTGCCTTTGTTTCATTAAGTGCCTTTGTTTCATTAAGTGCCTTTGTGAAATTGATATGGTTCTTCTCTCAGGTGATATACAGCAGCACAGCTTGGTGACTAATTTCTAGGAAGCTCATTAATGTTTGCATTCCACATTGGGACTTGTGTGTGTTTGAAGGATTTTTTTTTTCCTTGGGAAGATTGCTTTCCCTCTGTTTCCATTGATGCAAATGCCAGTATTTTGGGATAGGTTGTCCATGGAAAAAAGGAGTGTTTACTTTTGGCTTAGTGTGAAGTCATAGCAAAGAACTCTGTTAAGGCAGACCACAACACAAAACCGAGGTCTGGAATGCAATCCACCAAATCAGAATAAAACCTAGCCCTCCCTCTGAAAATATTATGTAAACAAATCTAATGATCTGATTGGGACAGAATGAAGAGAGAGTAAGACTTGAGATATTTCTTCTTACCCCAGTTGAAACTCAGTGGCATGAGAGAACTTTTGGACAGACAGAGTGGGGAAAATAAGGGCTGTCTCTCCTAAACAGAAGCAGCTGACATGTATGACTTGTTAAAAACTTCATTCTATTCTCTGGGGAACTGGTCATTTTGATGACATATTCTCTTGAAGTTGTCTAAAACAAGTTGCAGTAAAAACCAAAGACTTCAGAACATTCCTGGAATATGGATCATGGGTAAAATTTTAAACTTACTTTTTTGCTTTGAGAGAAAAGGCTGGTGAGGCAATACCCTTTATTGATATTGGTAATACCCAAGAAAAGATAGTACCTCACCCATCTTGTCTCTCTAATATGCTGGGACCAATATGGCTACAATAATATTGGAAACAACCTTCTTGCTTTGAAACTTCTTTAAAAAGTTAAACGGGGGGAAAGTATGCGCTTGTTCATATGTTTTCAGCCATTTTTCATTTAGCTTCAAACCCATATTTGGTTTTCAACAAAGAAATTTGTGAGTTGTATAATTATCTATTGCTATTTTTCCTGCTGTCAGATTGGACCGTTGGAATCAGATGCTGGATGATGATGATGGTGTTTGTGGGTGTGTGTGTGTGGGTAATTTAATTTAACAATAATATATGTCCCTTCCAGCAATGGACATCTTGTAATAAAAATAAAACAATAATTTGTGTCTTATACAAACAGGAATATCCTTTATTGACCATTATAATAAACAGAATGCTGTTTCCTTGTCTACTATACATTTTGATTTGTAACATTAAAAGGTACAAATGAAGCAGATTTGACCTTTTAATTTAATTGGAGTACTTTAACTTGATCCTATTCCAGATCTGAGCTAAATTGGGCTGAGGATACTTGTCTTATTTCAGCATCATGAAATTACTGGTTAATGGCAACTGAGAAGCATTTCAGACAAACTTTGGTAACAGGATCAGGTAGGCTGAAGTTGGCCTGTCTGGGATGATGATTGACATTAAGCTGAGCGGCTGCCCTGTTGAGATCTGTTGCACACATACAGTTCCTCTGTTTAATATCTCACCTCATCTCATGACTGTTCTATCAAAACACCTCCACTTATTTGTAGCTGATATAATAGAAAATATGAAAATTCCTAGGCATAGGTTGGTAAAAGGTGTCCACTCGGGGCTAGGTAGAGATAATTCATTTATCTGGACAGCTGATCTAGAGTTAGGGGAAATTTTAAAAATTAACTGTTTCCCTATATCCTGTTTTGATCTCAACAGGATAACAATTTAGTATGTCAGTAAAGATGCACATGGTAGGTCAGGTGTCCAATGGAAGTAAGGTGGGGTTTCATTCAGTGAAGGTAAGGCTTTACTCTGCATTATGTGCTGGATCCTGGAGCTCTGACTGCTCAATGCCTCTTGTCATGCCCCTTGTAAAAGGTGTAGTCCATTAAAATGCTCTTTGCTGAATTAAGGTTTCAAGTTGCATTTGAGTCAGTACAGCAGTTTCACCTGTTAAAACTTTGCTTTCTCCCACAAGGTGATGTGCACAGGTTTTAATATTTGTATCCAAGAATTAAAAAAAATAAATTGCATAACCTATTACATACAAACTGCATTCCAAAATGCTTCACAGAAGTGTGGAATATAAGTAGTTAAATATAAAGCAATAGCTGAAGAAGAGTGGAGCTAAGAGGCTCAGATAAGGGTAAAAAGATGTGTTCAGCAGAGATTTGGAATGAGATGGAGAGTTGATGGAGCACAGAGGTAGAAGAAAATTGTTTCAGAGGACATCAACTGCAAAGGAGTGGGCTCTTGCACTCAAATAGCCAAATTGTGTGGAAGGGACAGAGAAAGAAGGGCTTTAAGTGGAGAGAGGAGATTATAAATCAAACATACCCTTGTTCTAAAACCACATGTATTTTGTGGATTGCTTTTGCTTGATGCAAACACTCAGCTGTCAGTTTATTTTATTTTTTAGTTTAGGAGTCTAGAACCTCAAAGGATTATTTCTGCAACAGAATGGGGGTGCCTTATTTCACTGTGGGAATGTTAATATTCTGTGTAGATGGGTATATATAGTGTGTTATCCCTTTCCTTTTTTAAAGAGTCAGTCTGATTAAAAGGAAGCAGAATGTGTCCAACTGCCCAGGGAAAATCTTCATTTGGGTTACAAATCTTGCTTCACATTCACTTTGCAACTTAATCTGGGGTATGAGGGGGGAAGTGGAGTGTTACTATAGCAACTCTCCCATCCCGGACATGGAGAACCTTCTTCAAGAGACACATTACCCAGTATGTGATGTGTAACAATTCCTTTTTTACAACATTCAAAGGAGAAAAACATCTGTTTTCCAATAAACTGGCACACTTTCCTCAGGCTGTGAATGTTCCTTTTCTAATATCTCATTGTCACTTTTAAAGCAGCTTTTTCTCTTGGGATGGGGGACAATTCAAACAATTTTTAAAAAAGTTAATGGTGATAAGGTGGCTTTTGGGAGAGGAGGGAGTTGTGGACTGTGTGAGGGGCTTCTTTTCTTCCACCAATGCCTTTCTTTTTGTGTAAAGCAGAGCAAAATGGTGGCTAATACAGTTTCACTGAATAATTATGATCTGGATGAATTCCACTTGTGAGGGTATGAGATTAATCAAAATTCAAACAAGACATATATGTACGTTCCATAAGAGTCTTGCTCAGAAGGACATACATCTCAC
This sequence comes from Emydura macquarii macquarii, assembly GCF_026122565.2. Classification (NCBI taxonomy): domain Eukaryota; kingdom Metazoa; phylum Chordata; order Testudines; family Chelidae; genus Emydura; species Emydura macquarii. The sequence goes on from NW_027133667.1 coordinate 10,516,606, forward strand.
TCTACATGGATAGTATTCACTGACACACATTCACACACGCCCCCTCTTTTTATCATCTTTGCCATTATGTACGATACCTTCTCAACACTAAAGTTAGGAACATACATATGACTTATACGCGGGCTACAATAGCACAGACTCCTACCATCTGAGCTAAAAGAGCTAATCTTCATAATATATTAAGATGTTAATATAGGGTCAAGAGGACACAGATGAAAAGTTCTGGTTTCATCTAGTGAAGGGCACTGGTGTATATATATACACTAACCAGTTCATTACTATGTTAATATGGGACTTGCTATCCTGGATTACACTAGCAAATCATTTTAACTGGGTGTGTGTAGTGATGTAGACTGGGCTTTGGAGAGTTGCCCATAAGGTTGCTAGGTTCCTGGGGCTGGTTGGAAGACCCCTCCCTCAGAGTTCCCCACAGGTATAAATTTGTTTGCTGGGCGTGGCTCCTACAGGCTCCTGTCACCCTCGTTCTTAGACTATCAAAGATGCACAGTATCATCACCTAGTGGTGCTGATGCACCATGCAGACAGGGTTCCCCCAAACAAGTTCCATCAGCCCTGCTGTTAGATAGCTCACTCTTTCTGCATTGAGCATGAGAGATTCCTGCAGTCAAACAAGGAGCCAGGAAAACAGCCAGTGTGTAGCTGCCCTTCTTCTTCAATCCAGTAGCAAAGAAAGAAGAGTGAGTCTCTCAGCCCATCACCAGTCAGGCCCCAGAAGCCAGCAGGTTGTGCCCCAGGTTGCAGCCAGTTTAGTTCTTCACTTCCCCTTAATACAAGCCCAATTAAGGGGAATTTTGGGGTGAGTAGCAAGAGTGGATGAATACTGTTGAAGCCAATAGGGGACGGGAGGGGAAAAAGAGTTGGAATGCATGAGCACCAGTGACATGAAACTGGAGAGCAGAACTGAAGAGCTTTAGGAATGAGGGACACGGAACTGATTGATTGACTGGGTAAGGACAGAACTGATTACGTGATTGAGAGGGAGCTACAGCAGATAAATTGGGGAAGGAAAAGACAATAGTGACTTGTCTGGACATGGGGATACTGGGTAAGAACTGATGGGAAGGAGCATGCCACACTGATTAACCAAGGGGTAGTGAGTGTGTATACAGCTGAACTGAATGGGAGACAAGGAAAATGGATTGTGGGGGAGCATATGATGAATATTGCTGAGGCCACCTGGCACCTGCCAGTCAAGCACTGCCTCTAATTCAGTGTTTTTCCTTCAGGAGAGGCTAGAGCTGTACCTGTTTCAGAGGAAGGCCAAACTTCCAAATCACAAATAGTCAAATCATATATACACTTCTTATATTCCAGAGTATTTCTGTATTTACCAAACAGGCATGCAGTGGTCATAATGACACTCAAAAGGATACTGAGGCATAAAATGGAATGACCAGATCTTTTCATAACATTTTATGGTACAATTTGCCTGGTGTGAGGAATACTGGGCCAAATTCACCAGTGCACACCCTGTGCAATCCTAATCAATGGACTGACTTTGGCCCATTGTCTAGTTTAATGTTAGAACTATTTTTCCAATACAAAATCTTTGACTATGTTCATGGACTTTTATCAATTCTTGAATAGCTTTTGGGCATGGTGAATATGCTTATTTTTCATTTCTTCCTTTTTTGTGTGTGTGTGACCATACAATGCATATGTTTTGTATAGTTTTTTTTTTTAAATTTAAAGTATATATGAAAGGTCACTCTTTAAAACAGCAGACCTCTGTGTTTGTAAATTTGGGATCTGAGCATGCCACTGATTTCAATGAGATTAATATCAGGACATTGAAGTCCTATAATTATAGAAGTATGAATGTAACGTCTACAGTTTTCATATTTATTTCCCCTCCACTTCGTGTTCACTAAAAACCTATTACACACACATATGGAAGGAAATTGTATTAAATGCAAAACCACTTTGGAACAAATGAACTCCACTAAGGTTTTGCTTAAATTTACAAATGAAGAAAGCTCACACACATGCATTATTGTGTGCAGAGAACAGTGCTGTGCATTCTCTCAGTGTAGTCAGGAAAAATGAAGCTAGTTTGAGGGGAGTTAAAGTTAGCTTGATGAATTGCTGTAACTGAAATGGAGTCTTTGTGCTTGTTATTCTGGGCAATTATACATTAAAAACAGAGATAATGCACCTTTAGGATAAAACTATAGGCTGCCTAAGACAGGAAGTTGAGAGGGACATGCTTCTATTATTTTACTGGCAATTGCAAAATGGCACACCTGGTCAGTGTCACAGCATAGTGATAACATAACTAGGTTAAAAGACCAAGGTTTGCAACACATTCCATGCAATCTGGCTCACTCGATTATTTATGCCTTTGGATAAATAGCAGGAGAAAATTCATTGTGGTGTTTTGATGGCCCAGCTTTCCCTCCCTTGTTCTTTTTATAGCAAGGAAGTCCTGTGCCACAGTGGTTAAACTAAACATTCATTTTTATGTGTGTTTACAGCTGGATGTTACCTTTTGACTAACTTCTCTCAACTGAAAAATGCCCCATTGGAGCAAGAAAGATGGGATTTATATGTGCCTGCCAGAGATTGTGTCAGCCTGTCTGCTTGTGAGTGTGCCTGCCTGTGGAAAGTGGCCTTGCCTATAAGATAGAGTACAAATGTGTGTCTAGTCTGCTGACTGGTGATTACTTTTGTATCCAAGTGAATGGATGATGTTTGTACAGAAAAGAAGAAAGTAGGTTTAATCTTTTTTTGCATTTTATTAGATACACTATAGATGAATGGATATAATACCATGGCTTGATATATTAGAAATCCAGATAAGAACAAAAGAATGGCCATACTGTGTCAGACCAATGGTCCATCTAGCTCAGTATTCTGTTTTCCGACAGTGACCAATTCCAGGTGCTTCAGAGGCAAGGAACAGAACAGGTAATCATCAAGTGATCCATCTCCTGTCACCCATTCCCAGCTTCTGGCAAACAGAGGCTAGGGACACTTCAGAGCATAGTTTTGCATCCCTGCCCATCCTGGCTAATAGCCATTGAGGGACCTATCGTCTATGAATTTCTCATTCTTTTTTGAACCCTGGCTTTCCCAACATCCTCTGGCAAGGAGTTACACAGGTTGACTGTATGCTGTGTGAAGAAATACTTCTTTTTGTTTATTTTAAACCTGCTGCCTATTAATTTCATTTGATGACCCCTAGTTCTTGTGTTATGAGAGACAGTAAATAATGCTTCCTCATTTATTTTTTCCACACCAGTCATGATTTTATAGATCTTTATCATATCCCCTCTTAGTTGTCTCTTTTCGAAGCTGAAAAGTCCCAGTCTTACTAATCTCTTCTCATTTGGAAGTTGTTTCATACTCCTAATCATTTTGTTGCCCTTTTTGCCTCTCAATGCTTCTTTTACTTCGTTGGTTATCCACGGAGACACTTTTTTGGTCCTCTTACTATGTTTTTTAATTTGGAGTATACATTTAAATTGAGCCTCTATTATGGTGTCTTTAAAAAGTTTCCATGCAGCTTCCAGGGATTTCACTTTTGGCATTGTACCTTTTAAATTTCTGTTTAACTAACTTCCTCATTTTTGTATAGTTCCCCTTTCTGAAATTAAATGATACTGTGGTGGGTTGCTTTGGTGTTTTCCCCACATAGGGATGTTAAATTTTATTATGTTATGGTCACTATTACCAAGCAGTTCAGCTATATTCACCTCTTCGACCAGATCCTGTACTCCACTGAGGTGACATGTACCTAGTCAATATAGGGATAGTTGAAATCCCCCCATCATTACTGAGTTTTATATTTTATAGCCTCTCTAATATCCCTGAGCATTTCAGTCACTATCACCATCCTGGTCAGGTGGTTGGTAGTATATGCCTACTGCTATGTTATTATTCAAGCATGGAATTCCATGGCTCAGGAAATGAATTAGGGTTATGTAGTGAATGAGGCTGGCTGTAGGATCCCTGCTTCATTTGCTCTAGCAATTGGAAGTTGTGTAGAGAACAAAGTAGGAAATTGGAGGAAGAGAAATGAGGGCCTTATGATTAAGACAGTTTTATGTTACACAAGTGAATGCAGTTTGATCCTTGTCACTGCCACACTCTCCTGTATGATGCTGGGCAAATAACTTAAGCCCAGACTTTGGCAGGTGGCCACTAACTCTGTTTCTGAGTTACCAACTTGAGACACCTTGGATCTGATATTCAGAAGTTCTGAGCACTCACAACTTCACAAGAAGTCAGTACGTGCTGTGAATGCTCAGAGAGTAATACAGTGTGGTCTGGAGGAATGAGCACTGGGTGTGGAGTCAGGTAATTCAAATCCTTATCCTAGCCTTGTCATTAAATCATTGTGGCCTCACGCAAGTCTCTGTCTCATCTTTCCCACCTGTAAAATAGGTTGCTGCTGCTATCTTGGTGGAGATAAATGAATTTGTCTGTGAGGCACTCTAATACCATGGTGATAAGTGCCCTAGAAAAGCCCATCAAGAAAAGAATAAGTCTGTATTCATTCCATAGTGTGCAATAAATATGACAGTGGCCACTGATTGAGTGATGAGGATAAAAATACCGAACAGCTGCCTCATTCCCTGGGCACCATCCACCCTGTGCACTGAATGAGGCAGGGGTCCTGTGGGAAAAATCGTATGTGATCATGTAATTAAAGACTGTATAATAATGCATCCACAAGAGGGCCAAATTAAGGTTGAAAGAGTCACCAAAATGGTGGTCTCAACCTTTCCAGACTACTGTACCCCTTTCAGGAGTCTGGTTTGTCTTGCGTACCCCAAGTTTCACCTCACTTAAAAATTACTTGTTTACAAAATCAGACATAAAACTATAAAAGTGTCACAGCACACTATTACTGAAAATTGTTTTTCTCATTTTATCTGTATGAAATTTTAGTTTGTACTGACAATTTGTAGCCTGTTGTAAAATTAAGCAAATACCTAGATGAGTTGATTTTCTTCCTGGAAGACCTCTGTGTACCCCCAGAGGTACATGTAACCCTGATTGAGAACCACTGACCTAAACTGTAAACCTAACTTTCATATCCTTGACTTTGTAACCTAAGTAACATTTTTAATGTAATTTCTGACTGTAAATACAATGGAACCCCAATTATCCGATCTAGTTGGGACTGGGGCCAGATCAGGTAACCAAAAATCTGGATAAACAGGAGAATGGGCGACTGGGGATCCCCTCGTGCTGTCAGCCCTGGGCAGCTGGTAGTTTGGTTAATAAGGAGAGACGGATAATGGAGGCTCAGTTAAACAGGGTTGTACTGTGTATGTTAAAACAGTTATTATTAAGATTGCAAAGTCAAGAACTTGAAAGTACATGACTTTGCAACCTTAGTTCTCTTTTAACATATTTTATTTGTAAACATGTAATTTCCTAGGTTCTAAAAAAGCAAATTAAAAAAACAAATTCCATCATGTAGCATCAGATTGACATGACCATGGTTCATCTGCAGGACTGAAACCTTTAGATCAGCCACACAGACCTCTGCCACTTGAGCTAATGATGGAAAGGATAGCAGTTCTAGAACACCATTGGCCATCACCTACAGTCCCCAGTTAAAATCTCTCCAACACATCATTAAAGATCTACAACCTATCCTAGCAGATGATCCGTCTCTCGCTCAGGCAGTGAGCGGCAGACCCATCCTGGCTTACAGACAGCCCCCCAACCTGAAGCAAATACTCACCAGCAACCATATACCCTACAAGAAGTCCAATCCAGGAACCTATCCCTTCAACAAACCCCATTGCCAGCTCTGCCCACACATCGACTCTAGTGACATCATCACTGGTCCTAACCACATCAATCACACCATAAGGGGATCATTCACTAATGTTATAGATGCCATCATGTGCCAGCAATGCCCCTCTGCCATGTCCATTGGCCAAACTGGATTATCACTACGCAAAAGAATAAATGGACACAAATCAGACATAAAAAATAACAACATCCATAAACCAGTCGGAGAACACTAAAATCTCCCAGGACATTCTGTCTCTGACCTGAAAGTTGCTATACTTCTACATAAAAAACTTCAAAGAGAAACTGCTGAGTTAGAAATTATCTGCAAACTTGACATATTCAAACTGGGTTTAAACAGTGATTTGGAATGGCTATCTCATTACAAGAAGTAATTTGCTCTGATCACCCATTCTCACCTCCTACTCAATGGTTGTCATGAGGCCTCAAGTACCCAGCTTTTATCCACCTACCCCATTGTTGTCTATGCCCTTGGATATGTATATGTTGCCTCCTATATATGCTGCCAATTTGCTGTATTATTTCTACCAACTGCATCTGAGGAAGTGGGCTGAAGCCCACGAAAGCTTATGCCTGCTGAAATTAATTTTGTTAGTTTTTAAAGTGCTACAGAACTCTTGTTGTTTTTGCTGTATACAGACTAACACGGCTACCCCTCTGGAAAAGTTCTAGATTGTCATCCTGTATGTGGACCAGCACAAGAGGGGAGTTGAGACATGCACTTTGCCAGTGTGGTTCACAGATATTTGCTGACAGCAGAATAATGGTGAGATTCAGGAATCTTGGGTTCCGTTCTACATTGGGGAGGGGAGTGTGATCTATTGGGTACACACATTTCTGCCTGTGTTCCCCAAGCTTGACCTCATCCTCTGCAACCTGTCTCTGTCCCAGTCCTGTCTCCTCTCAAACCCTAGTTCTTTGTCCCAGTCCCATTCTCCTTCCTACCCAGACCAAGTCTTCACTCCTCAGGTTTCTCATTCTGTCATCTGACAGGCAGCTCCTTGTCCAATGTCTTCCCTTTCCACTCCACTGGATTCCAGTGGGTGGAGTTAAATTTGATCTCAGATCCCCATAGTTCCCTCTGTTTCATCCTATAATCTATTTGTTTTAGCACTGTTTTAAAAAACTCCACATTTTCCTCTGGTCCATTCTGTAATCTATTATTTTGCGCTGCTTTTCAATCTCTTCTGGTTCTCACTCAGACCTGCAGCATATATTTTCCTTTCCTCAATGAGCTCCTCCTCATTCTGCAGTTGTGAGGTGCCCATGGTAAGTGATTAGTTAGGTGAGGGATACCTGCACAGTATGGTATCGAGCTCTACATAATAGTGGCAGCATTTGGGAGCAGCACCAGAATTTGGTGCCCTCTTTTGTCCTCCTTCCTGCAGCTCCTTCCTCTTTGCCTCACAATAGCACTCATACTTAACATACCCCAGCTTCTGCATCTCCTTTGAAATGGGGAATAGACATCTTTATTTCTGCAGGAATTCCTCAAACCTACCAGCACAGCTCCTCCTCCCCACAGACTGAGGAAATCCAGGACCTCTTTCCTGGACCAGGCAGCAGCACAAGATTAAGCTAGAGTTTTATTTGGAGCCATACCTGTACAGGTGTGCTTGCAAAGGTGAGATAGCAGGAAAAAAAGCATTCCAGTCACTGCCAGAGGGACAGATGCATTGTGGGCTTGTGGCTGGAAGACTGGTTGTACCAGTACAGGTACTTCTGCATTCACACAGGCATTGTGCCAATATAACTGTATCAGTAGAGGACTTATGTTCAGGGAACTGGTTTAAATTCACCAGCAAAACTTCAAGGTTTTGTTGTCAAGACTCAAAATTGAATGTGGACATGGGCAAGGTTGTGTGGACAGAAGGCAAGTTTTGCTGGTAAAACTTTGTAGTGTAGACCAGGCCTACTAGAGGGAGAGGTACAGACTAGGAGGAAAAAAGTTGGTTTTCATATGATATTTGAAAAACAAATACATATCTTCTGTGGCTGAGAGAGATTATCTGAGATGTCTGTTCCATATAGCAGGAGTTGCAGATGAGAAGGGCTCTTGTGCCAACAGTAACAAGATTGTTAGAACAAAGAGAGGTACTAGACTAGTAGAAGGATCAGGAAGAGACATAGGGAGAAAAGTTCTGTGTGGTAAATTGGAATAAATCCCTAGGAACTTTTAAAATCAAGAAGGGCAATTTTGTCTGAATTCTGAAATGGATGTGGAGCCTATGGAAGTATCTTCAGAATTGTGGTAATTTGTTTAGATGATTGTATATTTGTTTATGGAAGGTCCATACTTCAACAAAAATGCTATTTCCCCAACCATTTTTTCCCTTTAGTTTTAAAATGTTTAAATTTCGGAGTGATCATAATTATTGATCCTTTAGAATTATTTGTAAAACTTGAAAATCATTGGAGGTCCCATATGCTTATGTTCAGGAAAACAAGCACAAATGAAGGGGGATGCAGGATGAGGTTTATGGTACTGGGTTCTTCTGTATTTCTGTCTTATTCCGTATCTGTAAAAATAATAAAACCTTGAAGCCCTGGAAATGTTCAAAATAAACTCAAGAGAAAATAGCAGATACTGTTGGCACTGATGGTTTTGCTGCAGATTTACTTATCTTTCTACATCTTCAGGGTCTAGTCTTCTCTTAATCAGCATATAAAAATACCATTAATGATAAAAGAAGTTATGTGCCTGTTTCTGGAGGTGAAGGAGACAACTGTATATAAAAGACCCTTTCGATTTCTTTATATGTAATTTGCATTGTTGCAAATTCTGTAGTCTGTAATGAGGCAAAACTCCCATTGACTTTAATGGGAGCTTTGATTAAGGAACCAATAATTCGACCCATTACTACTAATTTACTGCATACTTTTTGACAGATCATTGCTGGAACCTCAGGCCCTGCTGTTATCTCCAAAATCTTTGGCTTTAAAGACAACAGATACACCCCTTGTACCTGCACAAAAAAGAAAAAGTCATCTTAATTTATAACTCCCTTAGAAACAAAGGAAGGGCAAAATTATCAGAAGGGATGGAGTCCTTTGCATTTCTGATGTGTAGGGGCCTTCAGTTGTCCTCACCTGAGTTTGTCTGTATTTAGCCTAATATTCTGCTCCCAGCATTTGTTCAGGAGTTGTCAGAGCATGGCATCATGGTCCTGGATTTCCTCTTCTGTGACATCTCCTTCTCCTACAATAACAATGTCATCAGCCACAATCTTGATGTCTGGGAGTCCTCTAGTGCTTGGTTGATTTACACTGGAACACCTCTGGGACTGGTGATACCTATAGTCATTTGTATCCAGCAGTACCTGCCAAAAGGTGTGGCAGGGGCAGTTAGGTTACTGAATGGCTTATCCAGCTCAATATGCCAGAACTCATTTTTGAGAACATAGACAGTGAACACTTTTGCCATGGATAAATCCGGTAGTGAGTCCTCAATTATTGGTAAAAGCTAATGGGTGGTACTTGTCTGTCAACTACTATAATCTGCAGGTGATAACATCTCTTGTTTCGTGAGTGCCTTATGGACATTCTGCATTTGCCCACTCGGGATAGTTTTCTTGTAAATCACCAGCATTTGGATTGAATGCTCTTCAAAGCCTGCGACTGCTCCTCTCGAATTTGTAAAAAAGGGGTCACTGTTGAGAAATGCAAAGCGTTTTTAAGACTGAGCCTGATTTACAGCTCAGGCTGATTGAAGGGAAGAAAACTGGAACAAAACTTATTTTTTCTGGATAGCAGAGCACTAACCACCAGGAGACTGGGCCTATCACTGATGTTCTAGAAAGAAACAAAATATCGGCAGTTCATCAGTTGGGGGAGACTTCCAGTACACAGCAGGAAATCTTAATTAACATCTCTTTAACATATTCCATTTCAGCTGGGTCTTGGAGTACAGTCTTAACTTCCAGTGCGCTTCAGGATATCTTCTTAGCACCTCATCAACATATCCCTTTACACCTGGACACAGGAGCAATCTTTGAATTTTCATATTTTAATAGTCTTTAGCTATAGCCTCAATAGCCTTTCAGTGTATTTTTTGTGGGCCATTAAGGAATGTATATGTTGTTTGGCTGAGCCACTAGAAATTATTTATATTTACAACTCTTATATAGCCATGCTGTAAATTCATATTGAAACACACACAGTGAGCTTATCCATGCAGAACTTGGATTTTAAGGCAGTAGATCCTGACCCCCACAGCATACATATGGCTTGAAGACTGTGTCTGTATTACCTCCTGCACTTGTTGATGTTACTACTTATGATAGTTGGTTTGGGTTCCCTCCAGCTGTAGTGTCAGCACCTTAAGCCACATGGACTAAATTGGATAGTGGCAGGATCCAGATGCCCAGTTTCCTACAGTATATGCTTTCCAACTCCAGCATTTAGGAGGTTCCCCTGATGGTTGTGTTGGCAAGCATCTATGCAACTATTTTGCAAGTTGCCTTGTTAAACTTGCACTGATGGAGAGTGTTGGGATTTTGGAATGTTTCCTGTTTTACTAGCCTGTTGTTGGTCCATTGACCAAAAGGCCTGTATGCCGCAGTATCCTGGGATCTGATGCAGTGCTTATCTATAAATGATAGTCTTAATCTGGTGTATTAGAATATAATTCTGTTTAGCCATAACTTTACTTGTTAAAACTAACAAGTAACTACAGTTGTCTCCAGACCTAAAGTAATAATCAGAGATACAAACTTATGCAGTGACACTTCAAAAAGTATATTTTTAATATGTACATTGAATATTAAACCTCTGATATTCCAGGTACTTCTATCCAGAAATAGGAAGTACTTTCTGTATTATTATTGTTGCTATTTATTTAAAATCCCTTATAATGTATAATTATCTTAGTGTGCCCTTTACTGCTGCTGAAAACTCTCATTGTATTCTCTGATGTGCCCTGATTTGTCATTTTAACTTTTTTAAAATTTCCATTTATAAAGCACTAATCTAAATTATGTGGGGACTTTACAGCAATTTAAAAACAATAAAACTAAATAGGTGAAAAGACCACAGAAGGACCCGTCCTCAAACACACAACATACTATGCCTAGAGTGTAAAATCAGAACCCTATTTAAATGAGATTATGCAGCCAGGCAAATGGCTATATAGTTGCAGCAATTTAAAAAAAATCTGCATAATTATATTTCATAATCCAATTTTATATTTTTAAAAGTCTCTTGTTCTTATGGTCTCAAAGATAACCTTAAAAATTGGAACTGGATATACATTGTTTCATGAGTACTTGCCTACACACTACTTGCCTACTACACATGCTTTCCTGCACACTACACAGTGTGCAGGAAGTATGAAAAATACATCTGAGAAAAAATATGAACTGCTTCCATTCATCCCAGGTGGTTAACACTGAAACATAATTATGACCATTTAAATGTCAACATTCACAATGTCACTGCTGACTGATTAAGCAGAAGCATCAAACTAATGTAGCAGATATTGGGGTGAGCTGTACTGGAACATCTAATTATTAAGGGTTGCTGGGATTGGGGAAAAAGGAATTCAGTTCTCCCTCTTATTGAAAATCAGCATTGCCCCTGATAAAAAGGAAATGGAAATAGGAAATTCAACTCCTCTCTAGTTCCAAACTGCTTTCTAAGGGACTAACGAAGCATTTGCTTATGCAAATATTGGAAACACATGCATGATTGAAGTAATTGGACATACACAGGCACAATTTTCTCAGCCTAAATCTTCTGAAAATGAGATTCTATAAGTACTGTAGTCATGTAATATATGACATGGTATTATGCAAATGTGCGTAAATATGATGAACCAGATCTGCAGCATGTGTAAATTAATGTAGCTCAGTTACATTGATTTACACCTGCTAGGAATCTGGTTTCACATCTCCTAGTTTCTATCAAAGCAGTTTGACTGCATCCTAATTTTTATAAATCATTGACAATGTTTTTCTATCATCAAACTGTAAATCAAACTTTAGTGATGAATCACTTCCTTTTTTTTTAATAGATCTGGTCTTATTTAACATTCTCACATTGTTCATTTTCATTTCAGTCATAATTTTTTATCAATCTCAGAGGAGCAGAGATTGTGTGACTGTTTCATTCTGAAATAAACAAGTTCTAGTTTATAGCCATCGTACCATCTAGCATTACTTTTTATTTACTGAAATTAAACGTTGAACACATTTTTACAATGAACTTAAAAAAATTACATTCTTCTTTTAGCATCTCATTTTTTCTTTTTAATGGTTATAAATATTAATGTCCAAACCAATTTTCTTTCCATTTTACATTGTCCCTATAACAGAATCAGCAACTGTTGCTTCTTGGTTTTCATCTTTCAAGCATTAGGTTGTTGAATGTAAGTGTTTGACAGCTCAAGGGGAGCAGGGGTAGAGTGAACGAGCCCATGAGATAGAGAGTTAAGTGTCTTTAGACTTAGAGGCTATGAAATATGAGAATGTTTGTCATTCAGATGGTCTTTCTATCCTGAACGTCTCACTGGGCTGAAAAGACAGAAAGACAAACAAACAAAACCTTTTGAAAAATATTCATACCTCACATAGGGCCCAATTCCTTCAAGTTCTGAGCAGGCTCATTCCTACCGACATCAATATGGGCATGTGTATATATCTGGGGAGTGGGAGAGGAAAATGGTATGAGGAGGAGGCATGAATCTGGGGGGAATAGTTATAAAATATCTAATGATTAACAGGTGACAACTGTGGAAATATTTCTGAGAAATGTCTGCTGAAAGAAATTCTCTGGTAGCTGATGTTTCCTTTTGGAACTGTTTACCTTTGCTCTCACATGAAAATACTGTATTGAAAAGAGATACCACAGAGGTATTGATCCTGCTTGCAGGGAGAGAAAAATCACAGCTTGTATTCAATTGCTGCTCAAAGACTACTTATGTGCATCTCTGCTCTTTTCTCTCAGTTATTCAAGCCATTTTCAGTGCCAGGTGGGGAAACATTGTCAGACTCCTATGTGAATTTGGAAAAGTGTGTTTCAAACAGTCAGTGTTTTTTATGGTTCATTCCCCCCCCACTCTGACTTGGGATAATATGACTGTCAGCCTGTGTGACTGTTATTGTATCTGACACTCAGTAGAATACAAAGAGAGACTTTGTTGAATGATAAACTGTAATAGCTTGCCCATCTTTCTTTTCTTTAAAGGAGCGATTATTCCAGGGAGAGACATTGTCATTGACCTTACAGTACATCTTTGTTTTATTTTGCCCTGTTAGTTTAGTGTATTGGAACATAACTGACCATCATTTACTACTTGGATAGCATAGAACACAACACCATCACCACCAAAATACAGAAAGATGTTGTAGACTATTCCCTTTTAATGTAATTTATCTAAAAATAAAATGGCATATGACCTCTTGACAGTTGAGTCTGTCCTCATGAGGCTGAAGAAAGGCAAAGTGAGCTATGACTACCATAGAGGGCCTAAGAATAAACTGAGTAAGAATAAACTGAAACCCTGGATCCAAACTCCAATGATTAATAGATTTTTAAGGCCAGAGGGAATGATTACAATCATCTAGTCTCGCCTCCTGCACAACACCGGCCATAGAATTCCATTTGGTAATTCTTGCATCAAGTCTATATTGTGGAATTAAGATACAGCATTTTTGGGCAGACAATCAATTGTGATTTTAAAGACTTCAGGTGATGGAGAATCCATCACATCCTTTGGTAAATTATTCCAATAGTTAATTACCCTTTGTGTTAAAAATTTGCACCCTATTTCCAGTCTTACTCTGTATAATTTCAACTTCCAAACAATGGAGCTTCTTATGCCTTTATCTGCTAGACTGAGGAGCCTCCACTATTAGAAATCTCCTCCCCGTGTAGGTACTTATAAACCATGATCAAGCCACCCCCTAATTTTCTCTTGGATAAACTTAAATAGATTGAACTTATTTATTTTCACTGGAAAACAGGTTTTCCAGACTCTGAATCATTCTCAAAGCCCTTTTCTAAACCTTTTGCAAGTGATCAACATCCTCTTTGAAGTGTGGATATCTGAAGTGGACACAGTATTCTAGTAATAGTCTTATCAATGCCATGTACAAAGGTAATACCACTTCTTTATTGCTGCTCAATAGTCCCCTGCTTATGAGTCCAAGAATTGCGTTAGCCTTCTTAGCCACTGCATTGCATTGTAAGTTCTCATTCAGTTGGTTATTTACCATGACATCCAAGTTCTTTTCAGAGTCCGTGCTTTCCAGAATACAGTTCCCCATTCTATAAGTGTGACTTACATCCTTGGTACCCAGCAGGATGATTTTGCATTTGTGTGTGTTAGAACATGTTGTTCAACAGTTCCCAACTCTCTGATGCAGAGATCTGTGACCCTGCATTGGAACACTGCCATACTTGGGAAATTTTCCAAATTCTGGAATGTTCAGATTTGTCTCTTTACAGAATATATCTACATAGCAACTGGAACGTGTGATTCCCATCTCAGGCAGCCATATATGCACTAGGTCTGCTTGAGTTAGCATGTTAAAAATAGCACTATGGCTGCAGTAGCATGGGTGGTGGCTCCATTCTACCTGACCCCTGCAGGTATTTGGGTGGCTGCCCAGAGCTGCAGCCCATGGAGCTGCAAGCCACACTGACACGTTTGTTGTGCTAGCTTGAGCAGAGCTAGTGCACATATGTGTACCTGAGCTGGGAATCACACCTTACAGCTGGTGTGTAGACATACCCACAGAAAGAGTCAAGGTGCAAAGTCAGACCCAAATCAAGACAGGTCTGAGCCTATTTCTAGTGCAGAGTAGAAGTAGTACAAGTAGAAATGTGGGTTCCTTCCCTTTTAAAGCCTGCCTGAATCAAGGTTGGCCCTAGGCATTTTAGAAGTGTGTGACTTCACGGTTCTAAATCTTTTGGTGCACAACCCTGTACTTTTGGTAGAACCTCTTTCTCCCGCTGTGAGTCTTCCAAACCTCTCTCACACCTTGAAAGATTAACTTGGGGACATCCATGAGGACCACCCCAGGAGCCTAAAAAGACAAATTCCCTGATCCATATCACTTAGAAAATACCAAAATCCTTTTTCTCCACCCCCACCCCCCCATTAAAATCTATTGCCCCCTAAATTACTGATTATTGCACCCCAACACCTCATATACAATGTATTGATTACCAAAATCTCCCCATGGCACCCACATTTTTACTTTGCCTCATAAATCATAGGTCTGACCTGGTCTGAATTGCAGTGATCAAAGGTTCTAGCCATTCGATTGAGTAGCAAGTGGGTAACTTGCAGAAAATCAACAAGGGGCATCTGTGCTGGGGTTTCCTGAGTAAACCAATCACTCAAAGGAATCCCCAGAATGCAATTCCTGCAGACCCATAAGCTCTAAGAGAACTTGGGGTTGTGTACCTGTTTCAGTCATTCTAAATCTTTTTGCAGCCTGCTTTTTATGAGCAGCTTTGGAACTTTCTAAACTGTGAAACAGCACCCCAATCTCATGCAGATAACCTGGTTTTCAAGTGAGTTCATCGGGCAGAAGAGGACTAGAACACTGGTTTCTGTTGGTTTTTTTTTTTTTTTTTTTTTTTTTTTTTTTTTTTTTTTTTTTTTTTTTTTTTTCTTCTGTGCTGTCTCACAATCTAAAGGTTAATTTCTCTTTCTTTCATTCTTTTTTGAACTTTGCCTATCCTCATTGGTATATCTTCATCTATACAAGGAAATGCTTCGTCCTTCTCTCCAGTTTACTTCTTACCATTATCTGGCCACTCTCTTGGATATGATAACTATTTGCTTTGTACAAATAGTGGCAACTACACACTCGGTAACAAAGTGTAACTAATGAATACACTACATTATGTTCTACAGTGAATTCTGTAACTGTCTGGTTTTTTAGTACTGTTCCAGGGCTGTTTGCATTTCCAGCAGATGCTACAACTAACTATAATACACACAAACCTTTAGAAGTATGATAATTTGCATTTATGTAGTGCCCTTCAGCTAAGGCTCTATAATTGCTTTACAAATATCAATTAATTAAACCTCATGAAACCTCCATGAGGTAGGTATTTGTTGTGCCTTCTTCTGTAACTAGGGCCCTGCTTCTGACACCAGTGTCACCCCTCTGTCAAGCAGAAACAGAATTCTTAGGCCATGCAGGTTAGTTTACAATTGGAGGAAAAATCAGTTGTGAAGTCTGGATATATTCTAATGGTGACTTGTTTTATTTACACACATACACTAATCCTGGAACAGAAGCAGTCACAAACAACAGACAAGCAATCCCCTCTTCCAGAAATCTCACCCACACAACAAAGTCCAATTCCCAGGAAGCAATTGTGCACCAAGAACTAATTCTACCAGAGAGGAAACTTTCTTATTTCTTGCAACAGTTTCTTCTACGCAGAATTTGCAACTAAACAAACAACAATACAGACATTCTAGAAAGATTAGCATGCTAGGAAAGACAACTTTTTGGAAAACTGTGTAAGTGCTACCTGGTGGCATCTGTTATTACAATATTATTGATTCCATTTTACAGATGGGAGAATTGAGCCACAAAGAGGTTAAATAACTTGACCAAGATCATATAGTAAGTGAGTAGCAAACCCAGGAATCTTGATTCCCAGGCCCCAGTTTAGAACACATTACCTCATTACACAAAGATGAGAAGAAGCTGTGATGGTTGTAATGTTTACATGGGAGAGAGAACTGAAGGAAGGTAGCTGATGGAATAATGTGGAAAAAACCCAGACCGTGTAAGGAATTTCAAAAGCTACAGAGTCTTGTTGAGATGGTTTGTAATAGGAATTGCAAAAGAATCTCCTCAGGCTTTTAATGTCAGAAATAAATGTAGTCCCTGTTTCAGGAACTCTGCAATTTGCTTTATAATCATGAAGTGCTGTATAAAAGACTCTCATGTTTTGGAATCCAGTCTCATCACATTCATCAAATGACCGTGCTTGAGGTATCTATCCAAAAGCCTAGATAAATCCTAGATAAGGAGAACACCACGTGTCATGGAGTCAGTATAAAAGCTGGGCATGATGCCAGATTCTCAGGGACAGTTCCACACTGATGGCATAAAGTGATTTATACTTGTCTTTGCCTCCATAACGAGTGCCAAAACAAAGGGGGATGGAGTGGAAAAAGAAACCGAAGTTGAAGTGACCTATCCTTACAGAGACACTTCAGTGGAAAAAAAAATCTATTAATTGCCTCATTCTCCTCTGGAAAAAATTGATTTGCCACATCATCTGAAATTCTATGGCTGTGTTATGCAGGAGGTCACACTAGAAGATCATACAGATCCCTTCTGGTCTTAAAATGTATGAATCTTTTGACACTAAAGCCGCCTCACTCACTTGACCTCAGTGAGACTAGTCTGGGTAAGATAAGCAGGACATGGCCATTGATAAATAGATGGACTTAAGCCCTAGACAGAATTTTTCCCCATCTAAAGAGCCCCCGTAGTAGTTTTTTCTAGGGGGGGGGCAAATTTCCAGTTTCCAGCAGTTTTTGAGTTACCTGAGTGAATTATAGGACAGTCAGGACACTTCAAAGTTGGAAGAAGTCCAACATGTAGAAGCCATTTATGCCCCTCTAAGATGGTTCTACTTGCCTGCTTATTGAAGTCAACTGTTTTGCTCTGGGACTGGACTGACTGCTTTGTCCCAGGAGTTTTTGCTGTCTGTCTCTTCCTGACAGTCTTACAAGAAAATAACCTTTATGGACAATGGAACAGGCAGTAGAGAGAAATGATTCAGTCTCTCTGTTCCACCCATCTCCTACTTCTCCTCATTACCAGCCAAGAGATTTATCCTAAAATATTACCATTGTGTAAACAAGGGTTTATTAGAATAGATGATAGTAATAATCACTTTCATACCAGGCTCACCTCTTCCTAACCTACTTGCATGGCAAAGGAACCTGCTTTCCCAGGGAATTCCTCCTCAAACACCAAATCAAGGACATCTGTTAATGGGAAGAATATGAAGGACTTGCCTCAAAGCACAGTGTTACCAACTCTCATAATTTTATTGCAAAATCTTGCATATTTGGTGATTTTCTTGAAGCAACAGTTTCTTACTCTTAGCTTTCATTAAATATATATATATTTTTTTAGCCCTTGTAGTTCCCACGAAAAGTTTGAAAATGTGAAACTTAAAGGCTCAAAACCTGGAACGTGAATAAAAACAGCCCCACATTTATTATTTCTTAAATCTTATTTTTAAGCCAATATCATGGTTTGGGGGTGGGGAGGCGTCTGACTCACGTTTTGAATGTTTGAGGTTACTGAAAGCAGTTCCTCTATGTCAGCAGTATGTGGCACCAAACACCATTTTTAGTGGTATTGGTGTTACTGGAAAAGAGCTTAAGTGGGTTCTCTAGGCTCACTGGGGGAAGTGGCTTGTTACTCCACCCAGATATGAGAGAGATGGATATGGCTCTCTGGAGAAAGGATCTAGGGTGTCAGTTGAACAGGCCATCCTGAGACAGATACAGCCAAGCCTGGAGAGAAACCTAAAATTGAATGTTATTTTTTGTTGCTAAAACTAAATTCCACGAAGACAGTAAGTTAGATTATAAATAATGTGTGGATTTTGTTTTAGACCAGGTTTCAAAAGGTTTCTGCCTCCGCATTATTGGACTCTTCCAAAAAGCATCATTTTAACCCGAGCTTTATTGGTTCCACTAAAGCTCTGGATTTAAATCTGACAGCACCAGAAACTGCTACTAAGAAATAATATTTCTCAAAGTAGATTAAAAAAGGTACCCCCCACCCCCACTAAGTAAAGCTCTACCATGGGGCTTGGGCAAAATCCAGTAAAAAATTATGCTTCCCCTAAGTCTTTCAGGGGAAAGACTGTTGTAAATATTGAGGCTGCTTCAGTAACAGAGTACACCAAACCCCTAAGGTGCCAGTAGCATGCCCATTGTACCATAATTTAGAGGCAAACACTGTAGATGTTTCAGTAGCTAGGCCTTGTAAGCATCAGCTCAGAAACATGGCTAAGTGAAAGGTTACTTTACTGGGGTTGGCAGGTAATAGAAAAGTTGCATATACCCTAAATATAGAGGTTTAAAAGGTTACTGTTCAAAGTGAGCAATAGCAGAAAATGTTTGGGTCCCTGGGATGGTCCAGTGAAGAGTCAGGGTTCTTCAGGCCTAATGCCTGGGGTGCCTTTTCCAGCCCAGTCTCTATGCAAAAAAATAGGAACTTGTGCATTTCCAAACCTGGTTCAGTTAGTGTCTCTCCTTTTGAGCCCTGCTGCACTGGCTCCCTGCTCAGTTGCTGCTTCCCAATAAGACCTACCCAGCTGTGATGTCTGATAGTCAAAGCCTGTTCCACATGCGGCTGGGCATATGATTTCTGGGGAATCCTTTCTGCATGCCATGCAACCTCTGCATCCAGCTTCTCTGCAGCTAGCTAGCCATGTGGCCATTGCCTCCAACAGAACCCAGCCACTTCCTGGTTCCCCTTACCTGGCTATGGGAAAGAGAAGTGCAGTGGTGAGGGGATTCATGGGAGTTGTAGTCCCTTGCTTAGGAGATCCATCACACTATGCTAGACTGCCCATAGGCAAAACTTTAGCCTGAGCTCTTAGATAATGATGGACTTTTACTAGTGTTCCTCCTGTATACATAAATATTCCATTTTGGGGGCACAGAGTAGTGGAGGGAAAGTGGAATGTAGAAGATAATTCGGAAAATGGTCCTTTACCTCAGGAGGACCATTTCTTTGACTGATATAGAGAGCAGGATTAGTGATGACACTTTGGACAGGCAGTCCCAAATTCCATGGATTTTTCTCTGTTTTGACTCTGATGTTTCAGAGGAGCTGTAAATTGAAAAAAAGGTGAACAATACCACTATGGCTAAATGGCTAATCTGTGACATAGCTTCAGATTCAAAATAAGTAGAATTATTGGACCTGACTCTGTTCTCACTTACACTGAAGTCAAGCAAAAGTAGCTCCATGGAAGTCAGTGAAGTTACATCCATATAAAACTGATCTAATGCTAAAGCCTTGGACAATATAGTGTCAAGGAGAAGCTCATGACTGTCATGGGACTAATGACTTCCTTTGTTCCCCATCAAAATGACCTTTATTACTTTTGCTATTTCAAGGCAACCACTTTAATAGGCAATCACAAATGGAGACTCTAAACCAGATGTCCAAGACATCTTTGCCTTTCTCCAAGGAAGAGAAACCTAGCAGCAAGTTGTAGAGACTGTCCCTATTTCCACAGATCACTAGCAAATTGAAACCTATTTCTCTGCTACCTGGGACACTTGTATCCAGATCTCTGTAAGGCCTCAGAAAACTTGCCTAATTCTACATGTTGATATTGGTCTTTCAGAGAGAGATTTTTTACTGAGGCGAGTCATTCTTAAGAGGCATCTTTTGAAAAGCAGGCTATATCTGTTACTCAAGTGGAAACAGTGGGTGCCCTGTGTAATTGCTGTACTGTACCCTACTTTAGAAAGACTTTGGAAAAGCTATCTACGTCACGCTAAATCCCATGTTTTTGTCCCCTTCAATTCCCCAATAAGCAAGTCATCTCTTAGTGCAGCACCTTGCACTAATGCATCTTGTCCTACAGTACAAACATGTTTTCCAAGATGCCTTAGGAAGGGAAGGTTATATAAGACTGTTGCCATCCCTTTTTGCAGTCCCTTCTAACCCTATCATTCTATGCTTGAGTAGTAAGGAAATTTCAGGCCAGTGCTAAATCTCAAATGGCTGAAAAGATTAAAAGTAAAATCAGTTATTTATTGGATGCTGATATCTGAAAGTAGGTAGGTGAGACTGATGCATGATCCAGTTTACAGAGTGCATAACAATCATATTGTATCTAATTCAAAACAGGGTTTGCTATAGCTACTCGGTCAGTCTTGAGGCAATTGTATTGTTCATCTACACTAGCAATAAAAAGCAGCTTCTCTGCATTCAGGAATCAGACTGAGAGTGAGCCTTATGGCTCTTTGTATTGCTGCTTTAGTTGAAGGTCTGGATGGTGACTCTATACTGGAACATGTCCTGTTGTGTTGTTTTGAATTGCTTTTATTTTTGGCATCTCTCAGATTCTCTAGGAAGATAGTTTGGTGGAATTATCCTCAAGGCCACTAAAAAGGAGCCAAATATGTAAATAAAACACTAATATTGTTGAGATAGCATCAGAGCGCAATGAGAATGAGTCCATACCCACTTCTCTCTACACATTCTTTCACAGGTTTCTGAGTGTTTTTTATAATCGGTTACTGTCATATTCAAATTGCTGATTTATTTATTTATTTTTTTAATGGATGAGTACTGATTGCTGCTGATGTTCTGGTGACATGGAAGTGATCCAGCGACACTTATCTGCAACATTTGAACTTTAAAGACAGACAAAGCAAACTGCTGCAGCAGTGCGCAGTCTTTGACTTTGTCTATCTGATCTCACCAGTTGGCCATTGCTCTGTCTGTGTCGGCTGCTGAGGATGATAGAGATGGGTCCAAACCAAAACCCTGGATCTGAACATCCTTGAACTTTCAGAAAATTTAGATCCCAGTTAGGATCTGAATTTTGCAGCCTGGTCCCATATCCCATGTAGGATTCTTGAAGTAGGTGCTACTTTCATGACATAGGAACTTGGCCAGAACAATGCTCTTTTTTTATTCTACCCCATGACAAGTGGCCAATTTCAAATTGCAGAGATGGAAAGATCAATCTAATTTTGATTTAATCATGGCAAAACTGAAAAAATTATTCACTTAGTCACAAATCCTAAGTGAGATGTTAATAGTTTTACCAGATCTGCTTCCCTTTCTAGCATTGCAATTGACTAAATGGATTTTGTATGTCATTCTTGTTTGGCAGTTACTTTTGCATGCCTGTGGCCTAACAACATCAAAATAAGGTCATGAAGCATTAAATGTGAGGCACAAGCTGAAAGGGGCATATCCTTGTTATAATATGTACCAATTTGTAAACTTCGCATATGTTTTATGACAATGGCTTTATTTTAATAATAATCAATGTAATGATTTGAAGAAAAGCAGTTCTAATAAGAACACTAATAGTATTAATTATGCATATGATAGCATTTTAATAGACTTCCATAATCTATGGGACAGAGAGAGATTTAAGAAAGCATGGATTAGCTCCCTGGAGTTGAAGATTTCTGGTGAGTGATTCAAATATACTAGTCCTGCTTCCTTCCAGCACAAATAAATCAAGTGTAAACTGTTACATTTTAACAAAATTATGTAAATAAATCTTAGTATGTGATAAGACTTAATAGATAAACGTTAATGCTCATCTTGTTATAATGGATACTTTAAGTTAAAGAAGATTGGTAGAGGAAAAAAACATCTTTACTTTTCATCTTTAATTAAGTTGCATATTATTAACATAAAGATGATGTTAAACCCAAATAACCCAAATAATTGTATTTAGAGAAGACATTTTTGGAACCTTAGTAGCATGATGAGACGATTCAGTGGTCACCACTAATGAGATAACATTTGTCAATAATTACCACAGTTACTTCCTTTTGAGTAATCATGGAACTGGTACCTCAAATAACACAAGGTTATAACTATCTGCAAATGCTGACTTTTAAGTAGCAATCACTATAGATGGGGGGAGGGAAATGTATTATAATGGTGCTTTGACTGCTGCAGTCCCCCTTCCATTATTGATAAATAGATCTGTGAGGTAATTATGAGAATGTCAATCCTGCAAAGTATGTCAGTGTTCACTATTTAGGATAGGAAGACATATATGTGTATAAGTTTAGGAGAATGGTGAAGAGGTAGAGCCTTGGCAGTAACACAATTAGGCGGAAAGACCAATATTGTATGGTCTGTTTACTCTGATGGAGGTTAGTAGGTTGATTTCCATGGGATGGAGCAAAGGGTTGCAAGAGCCTGCCTAGGCAGAATCCAAAGGCAATTTGCATAGTCTTACGTATGCAGGTATGTCTTCATTGCAGAGTTAACTTGATTATAGATAACTTCAAGCTAGTTTGAATGAGCGCAGACACACTGAGAAACAGCACTTGAGCCGCACAGAGCTATTGTAATAACAACTCAGGGTATGTTTACAGTTTACACTGCAATTTAAAACCCTTGGCTAACTTGGGCTAAAGGACTGCTTACTTGCGGTGTAGATGTTCCAGCTTGGGCTGCATCCCAAGCTCTGGGACCCTCTTACCTCATGAAGTCCTAGAGCCTGGGGTGCAGCCCGAGCCCAGATGTCTACACCGTAATTAAACAGCCCCTTAGTCTGAGCCCCATGAGCCTCAGTCAACTGGATGTTTAATTACAGTGTAGACATACCCATGGAGTACCTGAGTCCCCTCTGAATTAATAGCTTGAGTGTCAGCAGCACTCAAGCTTCAACTCTCACCCCCAGCTAGCTGGAGTTTAAACACCCACTCGACTTGAGTGAGAGAATTGTTTGTGGGCAGGAGTTTGAGAGGGGCAACACTTGAGTTAGACTTCAGGGTTGCCAACCTTGCATTTTAGTTTTTACTGACATGAAGATCTAAAGTTGATTTTTTTTTTTTTTTTTTTTTTTTTTTTTTTTTACTGACACGGTAAACTTTTTACTGACATCACTATAAATACTGTAAACGATACAATAATGTCACAAAAGTGTGTAGTCACTCACGATATTCTGTACACAGGAATTTAGATTTACGCAATTGTTTTAGCTGCAGTTAATTGATCAATTGGGTTCTTTGGGTGTGTGCAATAATAGAAAACGGGAAATCGATAAAGTCATGGTCAGTGTAGTTTTATGATACAAGAAGTGATTCTGAATGACAGCAAACAATGTCAAAATACAGTGTTTTATTTCTACCCAGTTTCATGGACTGTCTGTAAATTGGCAACCCTGGATACCTAGAGCTAACACTGCAGTAAAGTTAAGTCCTGTATTGCATAGTCTACTTATTTGTTTCCTTTCTTATAAATACAAGGTCTCGAATCACAGTAAAAGCACTCATTTGGAGATAATGGTAGGGAAATTAAAAAAAAAAAAGAAGGGGGGGAAGGGAGGTGATTTAATAAGTGAGTGAGTGAATTGAAAAAAAGACCTTGAAACATCTACTGCAAACACCATGTATTTTTTATAATGACCATAAACAACTGAGCATGAAGGCATTAAAAGAGGTTTTCTATATCCATCAGCATTCTCCAGTCCCAGCTGCCTGCTGAATTCTGGAAAATTGACTAGATAGTTAAAGCCTTTTAGAGTCACTACATACATTCACAAGCACCATGGGTACAAGAAATCCAAGGCTGACATTTTCAAAGCTAATTAGGGTATTTAGCCACACAACTCTCATTAATTTCAATGGGAATTGCATGGCCTAATTCTATAATCTGCTTTGAAAATTTCAACCAATGTTATTCGTTAGATTTACATGAGACAAAATGGTGGGTTTTTTCTCCCAAACCTTTTTTAAAGATTGTGTGTGTACCTTTTAAGGGTGTTGGATTCATGTTCTTGTAAATGAACATGGAATGTTATATGTGAGCACGTGTGCCTGTGCTCATGTGCGCATCAGTGTCTGTCTTGCAAAGGCAGGGACGCGTATCATAAATAAAGACAGTTTTATTTGTTTATTTATAAGATGGTCAGAGTTGGCACACGGATTTCACTTTCCCCATATACCAGTCACACTGCACATTAATACTGGCACTGGACCTGTTAATACTATTATCCAAACTTACAGATGGTTTGTACTATCAGGCTTTTAGATGGTTCAGAATTGTGTTAAACCTTGCAAGTGATTTACAGTTTGTAATAACAAATATGTAAATTATATACACCAGTATTGATTTTAGTTTATTGTTTTTTTAAATTATGCAAGTGGGAGAAAATATGTCTGGGGGAACTAGGATTTTAGGAGTAGATTAAAGTAATGTATTCTTAAAACAACACACATGGATTGACAAGAAAATATAAACAATTCTGATTTCTTGTGCCTTGCAAAATTATCAGTGAATTATGACAGCTACTCTCCTTCATACGCATGTGATTTAAAAAAAATAAACAGTAATCAACAGAAACCTAAGACGAAAGAAACCATTAATAATAAAGAGCACTAATAAGCTTTATCTGATGCTTTTAAAATGTCCCCAGAGGGAAGAATTTATGGATGATGCTTTGAGGGCACATTCTCCCTTGTTTGTGAGGAGGAAGTTCATGCTGTGGTTCACAGTCTGACATGTTTTTATCTGCTTTTGCTCACTGGAAGATGAGTCTTTTAGTGCTATGGTGTCTGCTGCCCCTCAGTTAATTGGTCCTGTCCCACATTTACTGCACGTCAGGTTTAAGTGAAGGGCAGAAGTATGAGATTTCATAAGAATGGTATTTCTTACAATACCATTGTAAACTGTTTATTTCTGAGATTCCGACTTCAGCAGTTCATTGTTCTTCTTTTTTTGCTTTATCTTCGAGTCTGAGGAAAACCATTATTCTAAACCAAGCTGGTGAATACTTTAAAGTGATGTTGGTTTATAGGGGTGATGCCAAATTATCCCAGAACTACTTGATTCCTTTATGGGTCCCATTCTTTTATTTGTGTGTATATTTTTATGTCCTTTTAATTTTCTAAGCTATGTTATAGCTCTTCTGAAAGGCTTAAAGTGTGTGTGTCCGCCTGTCCCATTCTTCCCCCCCCCCCGGTTTCAAGGTGGGCTGTGATTGAAGATAAGTTTGAACAGAAGAGCATACATTCTAATGTGCAATGACAGAGCTCGCCACTGGAGTAGACTACTGTGTCTAATTTAAATTGCAGGAGAGAATTTAAGTAGGCAAAAATATCTGAAGTGGAATTTTGCCAGGACACTGCTGTTAACATCCATTCTGTTGCAAAAAAAATGACAGAAGACCACAATATGTTACATTAACTACAAGTACTCAGAAGCACAGCTTTCTGTCATATCTGAAAGATGACAATTTCAGCAGCTCTGTGCCATTTAGTACCATATTGGTTCAGTGTTGACTCAAAGGGAACACTGTCCTCTACTGAATTACCAACAGCACTTCCTGCAGCAGAAGGGATTTCCTTGTAGATTTCCCATCCAAGTGCTCACCAGACCCAAATCTGTTTAATGTTTGAGATCTGACTAAATTGCAGCTTGAGGTGGTGAGGCTGCAAGTATATCATGTACTTCACAAAAATGCTTAAATGAATGAGAAATGGTTGTGCAACTGGTTTGAGATTGTGTATGAATGCTGATGCCACTATTTTTAATTTCCCCAAAGCTTTCAGTTTTGTGTTGCTGGAATCAAGAACTGGAAAAGTGGTCTGGGTAGGCAGTTGGGACAATGGGTCTGAAGACAGACTTCGTCACCGTATCATTGCCCAGTGATACTGTACAGATGGAGAATAACTCCAACTTTAATGAATAACAGGATTTTCTGAGATATGGTTATGAGAACTTGTTGAACAAAAAAATAGGAGTAAAGAAGACTTGCATACCTGACTTTAAGCAAAAACAGTTTCCACCCAGTATGTTGGACAAATTGTTAAAGAAAACTCCATCTATATTTGCATGGCTTCCTGTAATCCTGTTTTCTTTCCCCCTCACTCTGTCCTTCAGACACAATACATGGAACATTTCCTCAGTTAGGCACCACATTCTAAAAGGAAGAACATGGAAACTTAAAGCTTGAAAGAGAGAGATTTGTTATGCCATTATTTAATTTACATTAAGTAAACTGATGATGTAAAACCAGAACAGGAGTAGGGATGTGAACTCTCCAACAAACAGAGAAGGGATTCAAAGTAGATTAAAAATATAATAATTCAACTCAAGTCATTGCAGTGAGTCATTGTCCTGAAGACTTTGTGTTCTGACAGAGTGGTGGATCACAGCAGAGAGAGTCCTCCATTTTTTCTTCATGCATAACAAGTCATTTGGAAGAGCTGTGCAGCTGGCAGAGAAGAGACATGAGCACATCTTTCTCCTTGGAAGAACTGGCACACTTCCGGCTATGTTAGGTAAAATTAAATAATTGAAGAGAGACAGCTTATAGCGGACGCCAATATAAGAAGAAACACCTTTAGAGTGATTTAACTGCAGTGCATCATCCATACAATGGAAATGTTGAGATGAATAGTAGAAAAGCATTTAATTGTATTAAAGTAAAACAGAATTGTTGACAGTACAAGCATTTTTTTCTTTACGATCCTATATGCAGATATAAGTGAAACAGTTCATAGAGAGGATAAACTGTGTGATTTTTTTTGCTACATGGAAACAATTAAAACAAAAATGGTGCGTGGATTTTAAAGGAACAATAATTTGACTGTTAATAACAGTAACAATTCAAATTAAACTAATAAGCTCTTTTCATCATGATACAAGATGATCACCTGTGATGACTTGGAAGCTTTTCTCTGTCCTGATAACACTACACTTCCATGTACAGACTTGTATTGTGGTTAGGTGCATTATGTAGTTTTTGTGCCTTCCTCTGAAGTGTCAGATACTGGCCACTGCTGAACACATGATAGAGGAATAGATTTATAGATTTTTAAGGTCCCAGAGAGGCCATTATGATCATCTTGTCTAGCTTCCTGCATGCTACAGGAAACAGAACTTTCACCCGGTAATTCTGTATCAAGTCCAGTAGTTTGGTTATTATTGTTTCTGTTCTGGTATGAAAAATGCTGTACTCTTAGGAAATGGTTGGCTGTAAGTTTATATTAATTACATATGAAATAGAACAGTTATTTTGTTATGCTCAGATGTGAATTAGGGTGACCAAATGTCCCAATTTTATAGGAACAGTCCCAGTATTCGGGATTTTGTCTTATATAGGTACCTATTACCTCCCACCCCCATCCCAATTTTTCACACATGCTATCTGGTCATCCTAGATGTGATATAATCTAATGGGAACTCATAACATTCAGTTGGGAGCATAGGCTGTTGAAAAGAAGTATTCCTGTGGTATCCAAGTATTTCTGTGGTAAAAATTAGGGTGTTTCATGGAAACATTACAATAGGCATCCTGGAAGAGATCAATGGGCTTTCTAGTTCAATATTCTGCCTTTGGCAAAAGTTGATAATGATATTTCAAGGGAAGATGAAAATCCCTTATAATGTGTAAGCTTATTTGAGAGAGAAAAATTCCTTTCTGATACCAGTTGTTGATCAGTTTAGCTCTGAAACATGAGTGTTTTTTCCCCCTGCTAACTTCTTAGCCATAGGTATGTATATAAATGTCCATGTGTATCCCAATTAAAACCCCGCTAAAGTTTTGGACTCCATCATTTCCTGTGGTAATGAATTCCATAAAATCTTTATTTCACTATTTATTTATTCTGGCTTTTCATTTACAGCTATCAAATTCTTTACCTATATGACAAAAATTAAAAACAC
Organism: Emydura macquarii macquarii; assembly: GCF_026122565.2. NCBI lineage: Eukaryota > Metazoa > Chordata > Testudines > Chelidae > Emydura > Emydura macquarii. The sequence goes on from NW_027133667.1 coordinate 10,544,793, forward strand.
AAACATGAAACAGAGCATGTCAAATAAATGTTAGAAAAACAAAACTCAAAATTCTTCCCAGTCTCAGAGAGAGCTGCATTCCATTACCCAGAATCTTAGACAGGGGAAGCTGCTTGGTGTTCCGCACTTTTGAAAATCAGATTGCTTTTATAGTTGCCTAAACATAGACTTAAGAACCTAACTTTAGGCAGTCACTTTGGAGAACCTGGGTCTTGGTCACAAATCTTAGTTAACAAGATACAGCTATAATAGCAGGAGCCTACTACAGCTCCCCAGATCACAATTACAAAGAAGGCTGTGTGATAAGAGACTAAAATCCACTACGAAAACAATAATTGTTATTTTAATTACCCTAACATTAAGTGGTTGAATAACTCATCAGGGCATGATTTGATTAAATATTTTCTTGATCTTGTAAATGACATTTTAATCAGTTGGTTTTAGAGCTGTAAAGAGGAGAGAGTACTCTCAAGGTAGTCTTATGCAACAGGCAAGAGTTAATTCAGTTGATGAGAAGGGGAGCTTCATTTTATAATAGTGGCTACTATGCAGTCAGGCTTCATGACTCTGAAGCTTTTAGGGAAATGGTTAAAATCAGGCTGAAAGATGGGAGAAAAATTTAAAAAAATTAAACCATAGAATTATGGAAGAGGCTACTTAAGAGCACTCTGATATAGGAGAAAATAGTTTATATAACAAAAAAGAGATTGTAAGTTTGGCACAATTAATCAGAGAAGAAAACTAATTCATTAGAGCTTAAAAATCATTCTTTAAAAAATGGAAATCCTGTCCAAACACAATTAACAGATTGGAGCACAAATGATACAAGATAGGATGCAAACTGGAAATACAATGTGCAAAAAGATAGGAAGGCCAAATAAATAATTTTGAAATCCTTTGAAGACATTTGATGTAAGATAGCTGAACGTGTGACAATAGGTTTCTGCACTTACAAGAAGTGATTTTGTAGAGAAGCTTTTCAAAGTCATCTTATTGCAGGCGATCAGGAGGAAATTGCTAAAGGTGTTTTTGTTTTGTTTTGTTTTTTTAATAGGAAAACTGAATGTGGCTTTAATGGAAATTGCAATCTGTAAGGAGGAAGTTATGAGACACTCTTTGGTGCAGGGACTATGTTTTTCTACATATTTGTGTAGTACGTTGTTCACTGGGGTCCTGATTCTGATTTGAGGCTTTTTGGAAATTACCATATAAGTTTTAGTAGTAATAATTGTATAGATAAACTTGAAACCCTGGAGGCAATAAATCTCTAGGAACAAATTTTGTTCATTCTAATCAAATGGGCCACAACTGTGAAGTTTGGATTTAGATCTGTGATTATCTTTTCAGTCCATCTCTAGATCTAAATAGAATAAGGTGTGAAACAGCAGATAGGGATGAGGGTATATATAATACGCCCATGAAAACAACTGTTACTAAAGACTGGAGAGTGGCTGATGTGCTGCTCGTTTTTTCTTAAGAAAATTAAAAAGCAATGAAAATCTTGCGAATTACAATTCAGACCAATGAAACTGAACCTAATTAAGGACTGAATAGTCTAAAGTCCTAAAGTAATTTAAGACTACAGAAGATCCAGTAACATGCTTCACACTACACAGGAGATGGAATTCACTCATGTATTGTGGCCCTTTTGTGCCATTTAAACGGGCACGAAAGGGCTGTAAGCCCATGTGGGAAATGCCCCCTGCACAAGGGTCCTTCTTCACTGGTGCAGCTCACCTCATAAAAGTCTCTAGCACAGGGAACATCAGGGAATGTTCTGGGGCAGGTGGAGGCATGGCTGGGGCAATCCTAGGGCCCATTGCAACCAGCAAAAGTTAGGAATGCTCTCAGGGCTGCCTTAACTACAGCCGTGGGTGAAGGACTTTGGTACTCTTGGAGACAGGTGAGGATAGAAAGTTCAGGATGCAGGCCCCAATCCTATAATTGACTCTATGCAACCCTGCACATGCATGGAGCCCCAGTAAATTCAGTTTTATTTTCTCAGAAAAGGAGAAAAATTGAGTGAAAAGGAGAGGGGAGGAAAAAAAAAAAAACCCAAAGAAGAAATCCATTGTCAAAAGGTACCAGGATCTGCAATTAGACAGCACCACATAAAGAGAAGATGCCCTCAGTCTGCAAACAGAATTATGGAGAAAACTATGAATTTTCTTACGTTCATAAAAGTAAAGTTACTTGCTGGATCCTGCAATTGCAGAACTCGAAGTGCAATGAAATTTTTGTTGAGGACAAAAGAAGGAACAGGAAGTGCAACTCCCATAAAGGAAGAATGCTATAATGTGAGTTAGCGGGCTTAATGGGGGACATGTATACATTTATTATTATATTTTTTGCATCCTTGATTTGAATATCTGAGTGCTTTGTAAATATTAAGCTTTTACAACATGCCTGTGAGGTAGCTAAATTTAACTTTTCTCCCTTTTTATAGTTGGGGAAACTGAGTCACAAAAAGGTTAAATCGCTTGTCCACACAGGAAGTCTGTGGCAAGAACAGAAAATAGACTCTACATCTGTTCACTCACAGTTCTTCTGTTCCTTAAGCATAAGGCTATTCTTTTTGCCCAGTTCAAAGTGTATGGAATAATTAAAACGATTAAGGCAATTCTAGCACAGGTTATAAAAGGAAGATACATCCCACTCCTTATTATGCAAAAGTAGTTGGTAGTTTTGACAATTCATAACATTTGTTGCTAAAATAATCCTTTAAAAATTAGACCACCATCTCATTTTCAGGGCATCAGTTATTCATCTGTGGGGATCAAAAAGGAATTTCCACTATCCTGTCTACACTATTCCAAAATTTGATAAGTGCACTATAGGTTTTTTAATTTCCTCTAAAGGGTATTGGATGTCAGAGGCAGGATTTCAGACTTGGTGGACAAATGGTCTGGTTTAGTATCTAGTCTGTCTATTTATGCTGATTTTCACAGACTGTTATCTTAGAATGAAGTATGGTAAGCCATCTGTTCCTAAATGGCAGCAGGTCACCCTAAAGAGGGATTCCAGAAGCTTACAAAATATAGGCAAAATGAAAATTCTCCCCATCTTCCTTAGTTTTTTGAGCAGTTTGGGCAAAACTGTCAGACAGTTCAAAACAGTTTGAACAGTTCAAACAATTTCATGTTTTTAATGATATTCCATGTTCATTAGGACAAATGTCTACATATGCCTGAATTTTGGGTTGTCATAGGCCTCCGTGCATCACTTGGTGCCTAGCAACAAAGATCAGGTCCAGTATTTTCGTGCTCCTTTCATTTTGACTGTTTTTCAGTTTCTCCTTGCTTGTTTTTGAAAAAAACAAAAACCAAAAAAATCCCACTCACCACTGCACAAATGATGGCTGATTTTTATATTCTTCAGGATAAGTTTGTCCTGGTAGGAAGCCCTTAAAACCATTTTATATTATTCTAATATTATGATTTCAGATCCTTGAATTTAATCTCATGGGAATCTTTCCCACATGCCTTATAGCAAAACGGAAGAATATGTGTTGTAAATCACTTATGCACAAATCATAGGTTATTGGAGGGGAGGAAGGGAAAGAAGAGAAATAGGCCTAAAATAAAGGGTTTCTTGTCTCCAGACTGCAGTTTAAACATGTTAACAAAAGAAAAACCTTGAATGTTTTCTAAATAAGCAGCAGTTTGCAGACACAAACATGGCTTTTCGTCTCCATGGTGTTGAGATGATAATCCTATTTTCTCAGTATTAATAACTACATGGGCATTAAAGAAAAGACTATTTTTGAGGCAGCCATTGAACCAAAACTGCATAACCTATAACTTAATGTGTAAACTACTCACCTTCTCTGCCATGCTTTAGTTGGGAGGTATGTTATTTAATTGCCCTTTTTTGCAATCCATAAGAGTTTTGTGCATCTCTTAAGACACCATTTGCCTCTTGCATCTGGGACTGACCCTGAGAGTGGCTTGTCATCAGTATCTCCCTTATTCTTAGAGGAATTGAAGCAAAACTTGTTTGTGTTTGTCACTTGCCACTTACAAACAGTTTTTAAACTGACCAACCATATTTCTTGCTGTGGCATTTAATTTTGTTTGGGTATTCTGTCAACTGGCATTGGATGCTAGGACTTGTGGTCCCTGCAGGTTCTGCTTCATATTAAAGATGAGTGCAGTCAATTAGGGCAGTGCTTCTCAAACTTATTTGATCGTGCCCCCTTTCTTCGTGTCTGGAGTAATTTACGCCCCCTCCCCTGCCACATAATTACATATACCGATAAAGAAAAACCAACATGCAACTCTCACTTACTATGAGAAGCAACAAGGCATTGATTGAAACAGAGCCCACGATCCATTGTAATAAGAGCAAAAGCAAAACTGCCCTCGTGATCGATGCTTGCAATTAAATTTGCACACCACGTTGTAGCAAACGGATTAAAGTACAGATGGCAACGACTTTGTATAATGCTATGCAAGCTTAACAGAAATCCGTCCAAATGCACAGCGCCATCTCGAGTCCAGTGCACAGCGCCAGCTAAGGGACCTAATCTGTCTGGAGGGATCAGCTTGGCCAGTTATTCATGGTGGTGGGTAAAATGTGTGCAGTAAGTTCCCCCCCCAAGCTTCTCATGCCCCCCTCAGAATACATTCCACGCACCCCAGGGGAGTCCACCCCCCAGTTTGAGAACCTCTGAACTAGGGTGACCAGATAGCAAGTGTGAAAAATCGGGACAGAGGGTGGGGAGTAATAGGCACCTATATAAGAAAAATCCCTGAATACCGGAACTGTCCCTATAAAACTGGAACACCTGGTCACCCTATAGTAAACAGCCACATTACAGGATTCCTCACACTTCATTTAGTCAGTGCTCCCACTCTGGCTACCCTAGCAATAATGAAATCACAATCAAAAGCAGAGTGGAGCTTCTGGGCTTCTACTCTGAGTCATTTTATTAGAATTCATAGTCAGCTAGTGAGATTGTCTCTTTCCTCTCCATATGAGGCTATTTTATGTAGATAGGTAATTTGCAAATATGAAATGATTTAAAATAAAACAACTTGGAGCCAAATTCTCAGCTAGTGCAAAGTGGCATAGTTTCATTGACTTCAGTGGAACTAAGCTAATAAACACGATCTGAAAATCTGGCTAACCGTACCCCAGCCCCCCAAAAAGCTCCACATCCTTCATAAGATGTTCCTGTTCTGGCCTTTTATTTATTTCAGTTCTCTCCTGTAGTTCCCCCATCTACACAGTCTTTTCTCTTCCTGACAGTCACACCATAGAACAGAATCTATTTGTGCAGTTACAGTACATTTCAGGAGACAATTCTCAGACTGGTTGGTGCAGGCGAAGCATAAACCAAAGGCAGGTTACCTGAGTCATGCAAAGTGCTCTAGTGTGTGATGAGGGATAGAGATTCGTGGATATTCTTTCAAACTGTGTCTGAAACTTGCCTAACAGAAGTTTGACTTTTATATTGTCTGAATGCATTGCTTTGCTGAAGGGAGGGCCTATATTATGTTCTGAACTGGGGTTGTATTTCATGGTAAGTTTTACCATGTTTAATGCTTGTAAATGTAAGACTAATTGTTATGGGTCAAATCTGGCTTGACCCTGCATTTGTGCACAAGTTGGAAGGAACGGAAGTGCATATCAACTGTTGCTGAGCCCAGGGTTGGCATGTCTACGTACACAGTCACTGTACTACCAGTATTTAGTTAGTAATAAATTTATTTGGTACTCATAGCCCTGGAAGCCAGATCCAAGACAAAACTGTAAAATATTAAGCACATGTACATGACACTAATTGGGCAGATGAGATATTTGTGTATTTATTTATTTCCATTTATTACTGTGCCTATGAAGCTCTCTAGGCACTTATGCATTTTTAGAAACACATTAAAAAGTAATGGTATTTCTGAGAAAATATATAACATTGCTGCTAATGTTCTGGACTTTATTGGAATTTCTCTAAAAGAGTTTGGTTTTGGGGAATAGAGTAATGTTTTGGTTTTGGCTGTGAAGGAAAGAAAAGAGAAGAATTGGAGGATGGGGAGTGAGCCCAGTGGGTTTATGAGCACTCTATGGCACTGCTGGCCTGGACCTCCTAATGAGTAGGGAACACAAGGGGAGAGGGAACAGGAGCAGCATGTGTCTTTTGTTCAAGAAGGGATCCATGGGCTAGTGACAGTGTCAGAGAAGTGGAAACGATGTCACTTAACTCATTTTTGTGAAGGCCTCCCACAAAGGCAATGACATAGCTGTTGCAATGGGTCCATAAGGGAACGGAGGAGCTGGAGCACAAGAGTGAGGATTTATTTCTGGAGGCTCCACGTGTAAGGCCTAGAGCCCTGAGCAGTGAGATAAGGAGTTCCAGACTGCAGATAACAGAATTTCCATCATCTTGATCAGTATGGTTGTTTGGTTCAAAGTGGGGTTGAGTTATCCCAGATTTACCTCTGAGCCTGAGATGAGTCATCCCTGATCCAGAGTGTGTGATGAGTCATCAGAGGCAATTACCTGCAGGTCTAGTGATAGGCCCCATGCCATTCAATCAGTGTTCAGCCAATCCACAGGCTAGGACACACCTGAGTTTCCTAAGGGAAGGTATATAGTTTCCTAAGGGAAGCAATCTCTCTCTCTTCTCTGCAACTGTCTGGCTGGGAATGCTCCCTTTGCTTGGTTGTTCTGATAGAATGTCTGTGCTCCTTCTTTAGGTGGCCCTTTCTCCTGTCCCTGCTTCAGCCCATGCCTATTTTCACGTAGACAGTCCCTGCTCCAGCCTGCGTGTGCTGCTACCTCAGCTGGCCACCCACTGTGATTCTGACAAAGGTGGAGCATTACATGATGAGCCCTGTCACCTGAGTCTCGTGGTGTTACAGAGAATGGCTGCCAGCACTCTGCTCCATTTTATGCAGATTAGTTGCAGGCCTCTGACCCTTGTAAAGGTTGCCAGCATGACCCTTATTTAGGGTGACCAGATATCCTGATTTTGTTGGGACAGTCCCGATATTCGGGGCTTTCTCTTATATAGGCACCTATCATCCCCTACCCCCGTCCTGATTTTTCCACTTGCTATCTGGTCACCCTACCCTCAGTTAGACAAAGTTTCTGCAGCTGTACTTCAAATTCCTTGTTTCTGTCTCCTGTCAGCAATCCCATTTAGGTGGCAATAATGCTGGAAGATGCAGTTTGCATTACTAGAACTACCCTCTCTATTTTGTATCATCTTAAAAATTTTGTAGCAGAAGAAGTTTTAGAGGAGGGAACCTGTACATTACACAGGGTTTTTTCAGTGTTTCAGTTACTTTAACCTTTATTCAATGAATTGAACCACACTAAACTGAGTGCTTAAAAGCCATAGAAATAGTCACTAAAACTGCAAGCAGCCTTTTTGAATCCCAAAGCAGGCTAATGAGAAACATTGATTTTGAAGGAACTGGGTAACTTTGCTGTGAGTAGTAATGAGACAATAGAGCATTTTACTGCTTTGATGGCCTGTGTAAAATGAATTGGTGGCCCCAGTCCAGTTCCTAATAAAAGCTTAGCTACTACAGGAATATACTCTCTCTAAATTATCAATACTGCCCATATCACAAAACCCACCAATACTTTAGATACTAAAAGTGGCTGTCTCAGCAGAGAGGCCTGAGCCTGACTGGCCATAGTTATATAGGATTGCCCCAACTCCTGTAAAGATGGTTCTCTGCTAAGATTGAAACTTTTTGACAAGATGCATTATGAGATTTCTTTGAAGATGTTGAGTGTCAAGGTACATGTTCTTTGGATAAACCTCAGTTTCTAGTTCTGTCAATCTGGCATAGTTTACCAACACTAAACTGCACTTTAAAAAACAAAGTGGAGACAGAAAGGAAAGTCACTGGTTTGTAAATCTGTACAGAAAATCTATGAAATTGCAGTTTGTCGGATTCTGTGTGTAGCTTCTCTTTAACCCCCGCACAATTATGGATGATATGAATGTGGAGTGTCCTCACCTTATGTCGTCACAGCATACTCTCACATATTCATGGCCATAAACTCCCTTTGCCTCCCATTTTCTGACATTTTCTTTAATTTAAAAATAAACATAACCCATAGCCTAAGCTTCTTTCTGAGCTGGCTATTTGTAACATCTTTTTCTGCATGTCCTCCTGTCCCATCCACTGGCCAATTACTTACCATAGGGAGCCGCCAACATTTATCCTTTCAATAAATCAGACCCATCTGATTTGACTGCCAGTATAAATTGGCAAAAAAGTGCTTCAGGGTCCTAGAATCTGACATCTATTTGTGTGGGTACTTATATGATCCCCATCACTATATTTGAACACCTGTTACAGATGGGCAAACTGGTTCAGCTAAAATTAGAACTGACTCAACTGTTCACCCAGCCCTTGGAATAGAACCCCGACCACACTCACTTTGAATTGTAGAACTCTCACTGATTTCAGTCAGAGCCACTGAATCAGGACCCAAATCATTTAATTTTTTGAAGCTCCTAAACGTTAACCTTTTACATTTCTACACTTCCTTGATCCAGTCAAAAAGTGCAAAAACTGAATAGCGTGAGAGAGGCTGCTTCAGCCAGATCAGAAACGAAGTGCCAGAAACATCCCCACATAAAACACTGCACATTTGCAAGACTTTCCTCCCAGTTAGCAGGCCAAAGAAGTTTGGTAAAGAATTAGGTAATATTGTGTGTGCTTAACTGAACCTCAAACCTCTTGTAGTTTACCCATTACTGTTCAGAGTTAAATATGCTTCCCTCACTTCACACACCCATGAAAGCCTGTCCTGGTCCTAGTGTGCTTCTGTCATAAGAATACAAATATTAGCAGACAGAGCCCTTAAAGGTCAGCTGAAATCAAAGAGAAGTGTTTTCCACAGTGATAACTAAATAATGTAGAAGCTGTCACTTCAACAGTGCCAGAAAGAGCAAGAGTACATCTGTGCACATGTGTGGACACACACACACACACACACAGATTAATTAGAAAGGCAGCCTCTCCTCTTTCTCCTATGACACCACTGTAGGTTCATAAAATATGATTGCCTAGGGAAGCATAATATTAACTTTTGAAATGAGAATTCTTTTTTGAAAACACTAATGAGCATCAGCAATTCATGTGTTGTACAGAGGGAGCATACAGTTGGGGGGTCCATAGGGTCTCAGACGCTGGCTGGTATTGTGTAACCCTTTTCTTTTCAGCAGATGAAAGCAGCCGAAAAGAGCAAGTCACTGGGGAGAGCAGAACTGCAGAATGAGTCACTAGAAAGGGATTGGATAGAATCATGTGGATTTTCTGCTTTCATACTATTTTATACTCATATGCTCTTGGGGGTGGTTGGAGAGACTCTTTATGGAATAAGACTTGTAAGTGGTGTGATGGATTTGGAGCTGCTCTGTAATAATTTATGAATATTGTATGTTGACCTGGTATTTGTTTACCTTTCATCTGAGGAATGGCATGATAGTCAAGACTCTAGGAGGAGTTTAGAATGCCCACATTACATGTATAATAACAAATTCTGCTATCATTTACACTGTTATAAATTTGGTGTAACTTCACTTCAGTCAGTGAGTATGGCCCAGTTTTTAAAAAAAAAAAGAAGAAGAGCATTCCACTGCTGTAATGGAATGGTCCTTCCTTGGGGAAATACAATTTTGTTCTCAGCCCATCATGATCCCAGTCCCTCAGTGTTCTGTTAGGTTCAGGGAATGATGGCTACTCCCAGGAAAAATAAGAGAGCTTCAGATTGTTATGGAATTCTGGATAATTGTTGTCCACTAAGGAGTTTCCACATAATTTGTGTTGTGCTCTGTGGATCAGCCTAGCTGAAGGCTAGAGTTTAGGGATCAATGAAGCATTATTGTGGCAGAGTTAGTAGTTCTAGTCTCTTATCAGCACTGCCTCATGAGACTTGCAAGATCCTTGTGTGCTCAGCTTAAAAAAATTGACACAGAAAATACTGCACTCTAATTTTCCTGTATATGGAAAATCTGTTCTGAATTATATCCACCTGCAAAAAAGAGAGAGAGAGTTTATGTGCAGTTCGAATGTGTTTGCCAATTGGCCAAATCCGTTTTAATGAACACTCCTTTCCCAATCCCGTTCTCCATTCTGAGTTTTCTGGTGAGTCAGGTGGGCAACAGTACAGAAGGTACTTTTATCCTGAAGCATTTTCATGTGCATAATGTTCAAAAGCGAAAAAAAATGAGATATTGTATTAATCCTTTATATACAGAGGATGGTTGCTTTTATTTTGATGCTCACACCTTGAAAACTGTGTGTTCTCTTTGGGATATCTGGGTGGAAACTCTTAATTTTTCCAGCATAACTTGGTTCCTTTTTTATTAATATCCAGTTATTGTGGACATATCAGGCCATGTGATCATAAAATTGCACTGAAAAGATTAACAAAATCCAAATCACTTGGAACATTTATTATTTTTATGCTAATATATACCTGAAAATCACACTGTTCTCTGCAGCAGCAGCCAAGCCTATATATAAAAGAAATAATTATCTAAAGACCTTTTCAAGGTGCCAAGAACAAGATATCTGTATGTTAAATCCCTCACATGGACAGTGAAACACTGGAAACCAAATATGTACTTTTTCTTTTGAAGTAAAATCCATATTTTTATATCAAAGTTTGGATAGCTAGATAGATAAATGTGTTATAAAACCATGTCGTCATAATTCAAAAAACAATGTTAGTTAAGAATTATCCATGGATGCTTCAATTTTTCTGTAGTTGTGAATGGCTTCTAAACTTATTTCATGGACGCTGCCAAGTTTTGTAATGGTCAGAAACTGATTTTTCTCTCATCTTTCCTCCATCCCTGAGACTGTTCTGACCGTACAGCAGTTGCTCCCCCATCAATGCACCACTATGCATCTACCCTCCAGTTTGACCTCGGATCTTTTAGGCCTCATAGTCTGATCTCAGCACTGTATTCTGTCGAGTTCATCACTCCCCTTCATTAAACTAGGCATCCAGGCCTTTCTTATAAGCATCCTTCCTAGCTCACTGTCCCCACTGTTTCTGGCTTGTTGCCAGGTTAGCCACCTGAACATCTCTGGCTCTTGCAAACTCTCTGATTAACCTTGGTTTTCTTTTTCTGTGGAGTGGGACGATGTGAGCTGCCTGACTGGCCCTGGTTTGCCGAAGGGGAGATTGCTATGATATCTGAATTGGGGAAAGGAGGCTATGAAAGATGTGGAATGTTGCATGCAGTAAAGGTGAAACTATGGTGAGGAAAGAAGAGATGACAGAAATACCAAATAGTTGTGGAACAATTTCAAAAAATGTATAAAAGTAAGGGAGCTGTGATCATCTCATGAGCATCCCACAAGCAGTAAAAGAGTCTAAACTCATGGAATGGATTGTTTTCTCAGCTCTATTGGCTACAATAAATAAATTCATATTTTCACAACATTTTCTTGCAGGAGTATTCATTCAAACAAAAATCTCTCTTCTTATAAATAGATCTTATCCTGTAGATGAACAAATGTAGTAGAGGGAGTGAATTCCAGAGTTTAGAAGCCCCCATTGAGGATGCCTTGCCTCCACCCCCACAAAATTCAAATGTAGAGACTTTCAGCAAAAAAACTTCTGTCTCAATTATTGAGATGATGCGTAAGGATAGAGGTAGATTCTTAGGTTTGTTGGTGCCCAGACCATTTAAAAATATTTCTGTATTAAAACTAACATCTTAAATTCTGCTGGGAAGCAAGTAGGATGTTAGTGCAGCCTATGGAGCAGATTTAAAATATGTTCGATATAGCTTATGATGCTAAGTAATGCTACTGTGTTCTCCACCAGCTGAAGCGTCTGTGTGGACTTCAAGGGAAACTCTGAGAAGAGTAGATTGCAATAGTCCAACCTGGAGTTGACTAAAAGCATGGTTACTGTGGCAAAATCCACATTGATGAAAGACCATACATAACTCTTAGTTAAGCATAGATGGAAAAACCTGGTTTTTGGCCCCTGTTGATATCTGAGCAGACAGAAGTATCCCCCAGTCTTTATCATAGACAAGAGGTGGGCATTTAGTCTCCACAGAAGGGTAGACACCATCCTCATACCACATTTGAGATGCTCTCACTATCACCTTCTTCAGCCAGCTCAGTCTCATCCATCCATCTTTCTTTCAGACAGGCACTGGACAAGTGGGAAGGCTAAATGGTTGGTGTAAGTCTGAAGAAGAAGAAAAAGATTGGTGTGCTAGTAGTTCTGAAGTTCATAATGCCTCACTATCTAATAATGTGTTAGGAACCCATTGGCCTGTGAATTTGAATACTTAGTGGGTGGGAGACTTGACAGGTTTCCAGAATTCTACACCTTATACCCTTTATCTTTTCCCCTGACTTTTCATCTCAGGTAGTGTGGTAAAGAGAGTGCAGGCAGTGTTTTAAAAAATTTGAGGTAGAAATTTAAACTTTATCTTCCTTTGGGATCTGACATTTAGTTAGAGAACAGCCCTATTTCCATGATGAAAAAAAGCCAGAGAATCATTTCCAAAATGCAGGTATCAATTGGTGCTCTCTTCCTGTGGGACTCTAACATAATTGCCTGGTTTGTAATGCTCTACTTGCCTTGCACAGATCAGTTTTATCCTGGAAACTGTTCATTGTATCCCCAGCTCTTTTTATATAATGTGTTTTCCAAATTAGATTTCCTTTAATTTGAAATGTCTCATCTTTATATGGAATTTATAAGCCCATTACAGATTTTACACCTAAGCATATTTTTATTCAGGGAGCTAGCAGGAGAAATGTTTCCTTTGAAATTGATAGTACACATTGTATCCCAGTTTGTAGCCTTTAATGGACTGCACCAGCCACAAGCAGTGTTGGATTTAATATGCTGGCTACAGGACCGTGTCTAAGAGATATGTGGTGGGTCCAGTAAGCTCACATTACACAGACAGTAAGTGTAGTCAGGATGTCGCTACACTAAGTGGTAAAGCAAAGAGTTTTCACTTTGAGGATTGCAGTAAGCAAACAGATATATTTATAGTCAGTCCTAAATTTACAAGATCAGTTTTGGCTGTACTGAGAAAACGAATGATAGATATTTTACCTACATTGCATGCTAGTTTTACTTTCAATTAGGAAATGTTCCTGTAGCAAGTAAAGAATATGGGTGTGATTAATGGTTCTTGGCACAGGGTACAGGACCCATTTTTGTATGTAGAGAATTTTCTTTGGAGGTTAAGGCATATGCAAGAATGGGTGTGTTCCTGGAGACTTTACTAGTACAAGGGGGCTTCAGATTGTCCTGAGGCTAACAAAATCCCTATTGAAATTGTAATATGATTATAGCTACACTAAGTTTTTGAGTGGGAGTTCTACATGTGGTCATAATACAAGTCTAGATATGTGACAGTGAATATTATGTGAAAAGAGTATGATGGGAGAGTAAAACTATAGGAATACATAGTAAATTCTTTGAGAGAATCAAATACAGGGTAATTAAAAGGATAGTGCACCTCTTTGTATGATCGTGATCTTTCTGGTGTTGACACTTACTTTCACTGCCTCTTATAGTAATTGTGTTTCCCAGTGGTTAAAGCAAAAATCTGACATCCTGAGGGCCATGGATTATATATAATACTACCAGTGTCACTGACACATTTTGTTACCTTGGGCTAAAACTCCTTGATCTCCTTGTATTTGAATCTGCTCCTCTGGAAAAACTTATTTTTTAAAAGAGGTGGGAACCTCACTAAAAAAATATGCTGAATCTGAGATGAGTTTCCAGGGGAAAGAAATAATAAGACCGCAAATTACAGAACTTTTATTTGTATTTTTTCTCTTTTGGATTTTTTTTTACATTCACCCCTTTAATCCTCTCCTTTGCTCTATGTTTATGAATTATTATTATCATATATTATAAATAGTGCTTTTCATCCTGAAAAATGCCAAAGCACTTAGGACTTAGTTTTGCAAATTGCTGACCACTTTCACCCCCCCTATGAAATAAATGAGAGCTAAGGGTGCTTGCCAGTCTTCAGCAGGTACCTCAGTACATTGCAAGACTGAATCCTAAAAGTGTATGGGGATATATAATATATACAAGAATTCACCCACCAGTCATATGTCGCCAGCCACCATTTCATAGCAGAGAGGGTAGTAATTCAAGTTGGGACTAGGTTACGAATACCAGACTTAACACGCTACCTGTGTAAAGTTCAATGGGATCTTTAATGACCATAAATGTTCAGGAACCTTCTCTTTATATCTTAACTGTAAAACAGTATCTTCAGTAGCACAGTGATCCTCTATGTCAGACCATTGATTCATGAATCAATTTATCAGTACTGACTCCTAGGGGAGAGAGCCACTTGCTGAATCACAAACATAACTTTCGGCAACACTCTGGGAGAGATTTTGCCTTCCACTATCCCTTTGTGTGCTGCTGAGGTGTTTGTAAAATGACCAGTAGAGCCCCAAATCCAGATAAAGGTAGAATTTTCCCTGATGCAAGCTTTGAGCAAGACAGGTTATGCTACCCCATGAGGGCTGGGTTACAATCCCCACATAGGAGACACATTGGGGTAGGGAAGATGTGTTGAGGAAAGGAGAAGGCAGGGCTGCAGTCAGGGCCCAAGCATAATTTTTTCGGGCCCAGTATAAACTTGTAACATGGGCTCCCTCCCACACACATACCACAACCCTCATCCCATACATACAATCTCATGAGCCATGAAAATTTTTTTCCTCATGGTAATGGGGGTTGCAGCCTGGGTCAGGCCCCTCAGGGCCACTGGGCCCTGGTAAAATGTACCCTTTTTCCCCCCCGATGTGGGGGCTCTGGCTGCAGTGCACAGCATTGTAAGGGATTCAGAGCTGTACACCACTCATGAAGCTGGGGACAGGCTTATGTAACTTATATATACCCCAAGGCTGTCTAAATTACACCAGGGCCACACTGGCCTCTATAGCCGCCCAGAATCAGGAAGGGGAGTAAAAATGATGTAATGGAACAGCATAAAATCTCACTCTAAGTTTTGCTTAAGTCTCCCGAAGAAATACTGTGAACCAACCTGACCCTTGCTTAGGTTTTCAGTCCTGACAGACTTCACAGTCTAAAGTTGCCAGGTTAAATAGCTTACTGTATCTTACACTAGGATTTGAAGGTGGTTTTACTGCCAGATTTCTCAACTACTGAAATAAATTGACTGTTGGCAACAGTATTAACGCATTAAAATGAAGCCACATCATGGATGCTTTCCATCTATAGATTTTCTCAAATGCAAGAGGATCCTTGAGTATTTTGAATGAATTGTTGAATATATTTAAAGGAAGAGGAATGACTGTCCCAGAATGCATTGTCAAAACTGATAACAGGAGTAAGATTCCTGTTCAGAGACAGGAGTACTGCTCTGGCTCTGCAGTAGCATGCAGACAGGATAGGATGACTTCCCTTTGTCCTATGGCAGTGATTCTCAAATTTTTTTCATATCATTTCTAGGGGTAGTAGTCTTCTCATGGCACCTCCCCTGTTTTTCTTGCGACAATTATGTTGCTTGGTTACATGAAAAAGAAAACAAAAATTAAGAGGCAAGCTAGAAAATAAACTAACTTAAACAGGATGGGTATGGCTGCTTTTTGTATCCCCCATTTTGTAATTGTGATCTTTATTTCTTGTCACTGGGTATAGGGCTTTACATTCATTAAGCCAAATCTCCCCTCATTGCTAGCTGCTCCCACTTCGCTAATATCTCCAAGTCACTTTGCTTCTGTCCTCCTTGGTGTTTGTTACCCCTCCCAATTTTGTCAGCAAGTATGTTCATGGTTAAAGTAACACTCAAGCAAGACTAAATTTTATGAAGTGCTGAGAAATGCTTGTGGGATTTTTTGGACTCTAGTCGTGTCGTGTCGTCGTGTTTCTTCTCCTCCTCCCCCCCCCCCCAAAAAAAAAAAAAAAAAAAAAAATCCTTGAAACAGGATTGGGCAAATTCCCATGGAATGTTGCTATCTGAAGACTGAAAAGTGCTTCGCTACTAGGCCAGGGACTGTTTCATGGAATTTCTTCACAGATCATAAGTGGTCCGTAGAACACGGTTTGAGAACCACTGTTTTATTGGTATCATTCTTATTTGCCTCTTTCAAGGAGACAATGTATTGGTGCTGTACCTGGAGAATCAGTGCAACAGAAAAGGGGAACGGGCCAGATCACCACAATTTACTTGAAATAAAAGAATCTGAAAAGAAACAGTGTAAATTTGTGACAAATACCAGTAAAATGACATATTCTTCTATGGGGAATTTACTGTACAAAATAAACCCTCAGAGATCAATGATGTAAAGATTTTTATCTGTTGCAGTATGTCTCTCTTGGGTTTGACATATACATGATCAGAAAGTTAAAAGCTTGTTTACAGGCTTCTTTGCCAGAGGAAATGAAATATTGGACCCCTCTTGTGGGGCTGTCTACAGGATCATCAGATGCAGAGTAACTTAATCAACAGGGTCTGTGCTGCTTCTTCAGTCTCTTGTAATAGGAATTCATGGCAGATAGAACTAAAAGGTAGCAGTGCATTTATTTTTAACACATTGAAAGACGTTTTGGTATTAAAAAAAATGACCATCGTTCTTGATTGTCTATTTAGTAGTTAAGCATTAATTGATGTGTTTAAAATTACCAGTGGATTGAAACAAAACGTTTAAATGTATTGTAGGATACAAAATCCCATTACAGAAGCTGCAGTGGTATTTTCATCATTTAAAGGCAATTTTTTATAAAATGCAATAATACTAAAATGAAATACGTTTCAAGCAAATTTGTCTTTTTTCCCCACACAGTGTAGTTCTCACAGTAATTTGGCTGGATATAGCAGGTAAAATTCACCTTTTTGCAGAGGGGCAGTACAGGGCCCAAAGTGGAATTCACGTGATGCGTAGGACTTGTGCTGGCCTTCAGCACAAGGGTGAATTTCACCCATATGGAGTTGAATAGTACAACGTTTATTCTGAGTGATGAGAGCCTGTGCAGGTTGCATAGTTGAGGAAAGAAGGTAATTTTATACATACATTGTTCTGACCTCTGTATCTTGGCTGTCATAATCAAGGTGTTTTTGAATACTTTTTAAATAAGAGTGACGTGTCACTGAGTGAATTTTTGCAAAGAAACAAAGATGGGCCTGAAGTAAAAACGGGTATCAAAACATTCCTGATATTTGGATCCAGAACCAGATCAATACATTTTAACTCTAACTCTAATTTAGAAAAAAATCAGCTGCGCTATCCTATATTTTTTGCCTTTTTTGTCCTTTGTTTTATATTACTAGCAACTTCCTGGAAGTAAGTGCTAAGTTTATCTATCTCTGCTGCTTATTTCTCTCCTGAATTCATAACTAGAGCTGGTGCGAAAGTTTTAGATGAAACTTTTTTCCACTTAAAAATGCCATTTAGTTAAAACACATTGGTTGTGAAGGTCCAGTATATATGAGAGAGAGATCCCACCCCACAGCAGTGATTTAGAGCAGAGATTCGCCTACATCCCATCTCTCTCTGTAGCCCAGTTAATGTTTAATTATGTATACAAAATGGAGCAGCTCCCAGATTGAGAGAGACTGACATTATAGCCTAATGGTTAGGGCAGGCTTTGCCTATGCTCTGGCTTAGGCAGGGCAGGGTCCTGAAACTCGCTCTCCCACATCCCAGGTGAATGCCCTATCTCTGCTGACTGTTCTGGGCTGGATCTCATTCTTGTGGTTTGTGAAACATTTTGAAAGGTCATTGAATAAAAAACTAATCTCAAAACCTCAAAAATTTTGGTAAATTGGAATTGTTGTTTTTGGCAGGCCCCAATCATAACTCTCTGTGACAACGCAGTAGTTGCTGTGGAGATGATGATCTTGTTTCCATGCAGATTTCCTTAGCAATACAAAGAAGGAATTAAAACAGCAATAAATGTATATCTTCAAGAGGTTTGGTTCCTGGCTACCTTAGAGATGGTCTCTCTCTGTGTGATACTGCAGCAATGGAGATCAGCTGAGGTGTCTGAGCTAACAGCCCTTACGTTTAAAAGTTGAAGAGCTGCAAATTTTCAGTCAGGGGTCCTTTACTTGAGAATTCAGTTCCTTCCCTTGGTCTGTCAAAGCCTAACTTTCAGGGCACTGGCAAAGTCCATGTAGTATCTCTGTTTTTCTTTCGTGTGTAGCAAAAGAGATTGAATGGGTCACTGGGAATAGATGGGGAGGAATTTTAATTGTCCACATTCTGTATGTGTATGTGGTTCATAAATGTTGAATTTTGAGGAGCATTGGATAGGCATATTTTAAATAAATACAAACAATTAAAATGAAAATATAGGATATAACACTATGATCTGCAGGGTCCTTCCCTTTCCTGTTGGTCAGAATAAATCACTTTGAGAACCAAGCATTGTGGAGGTTGGCCTCGAAGTGATATAGAAGCATTAGGAGGGAGGGAGGGGGAAGGAAAATGGGTCCATAAGAAGATCTCTGTCTTGTGAAGTGGTTGGCAGAATGAATAAGTTGCAGAACTTATCAGTGCTTATAGGATTCAGGAGAATCATCATGATGGTTTCTAAATATAATGCCTTTCAGAAATTCCCATGTTGTGGTGATGGTTGCTTAAAGTAAAAGTTTTGCTCCCTTCTACAGTTTACACTCATATGAAAGAAGGATATCTTTCTAAGAAGATACATGAAACAATTTTCTCTGTTAGCTTGAAACTAAAGGTTTCTTCTAGACCTGTGCATGTTCATTATGCCTGGTTTTTGCTTTCATAACAAACTCAGAACTCATACGAGAGGGTTTCCTTAAAATGCTGTTCTTCTTTGAAAAGTGATTTTATAAAAATTGTATTGTGGGATTCCATGCTTCTCTCTCTCTCTCTCTCACTCCAGATCAAATATATTTAGTTTACAAGTGTTAAATTTTTTTTTTTTGTTCTTTAACTACGAGCCCTGCAAACTGAATCTTGGGGTTGAAAGTTAAGCCTGATTCTATCCTCCTTACACATCACCACAAATAATATTGTGCAGGACAAACTATGCCCTCAGTGACAACTGTCCAACCCTGTTGTTTTCCGTGGGATTTCTCAATGTCATGACAGACAGAATTTGGCCCTAGAGTTGAAACTTAATGAATAATTAATTAGTAATTGATTATATACAAGCCTGAACATATACAACTCACATTCCCATATCTGTATTTATTCTACAGCGCTAAGAAGATCAAAAAGTAGTAAAAACATGTGTCCCTAAAACAAGCAGTTAAAATTGTATTACATAGGGAGCAGATCAATTGAGTAAGACCATTTTTACATGGTCACTTTTCAGAGCAAAAACAGTACTTTAAGGTTTCTGAGCCTTTCAAGTATATTTGGCTCTGGTTTTGAAAGATCCTTAGCCAGTCTTTGTTTTCTTGTTGAAATTAGCTGGAGCTCAGTGATCTTGGGGGAGTTTTGGTTTGAGTTTGCTTTGAGGTTAATTTGATTGAGTTTAACAGATATGAATTTTTGTGGAGAATTAATTTCAAACATGCATATGCAAGTATATTCATGGAAACAGAATTTTATGCATACATGTATGTGTCAGAAGTCTTGTATACTCATCCAGTCAAGCAATGGCAACAATACCATGTGACTTAAAGCTGAGTAATACAGCTGCAATATCGAGAAGTGGATTAAGCTAAATCAGAAAAGGATACTCTTATTCCGGTATAAGTGTCTACACAGGGAGTATCTATTACACTTTAAATTCAAACCCTACCTTATTCTGGAATTATTTTCCCATGTAGACAAGCCCTAGATTTTCACATTGGTATAGTCTATACAATATGCTATATTAATCATAGTAATCCAAAGTAGTTATGTACTATTTCCCTCCTTACTAGTTTAAAGGTGTAGCACCTAAACAGATTATGTTTTAGCCAATTTTAGCAAAACAATAACATTACTCTTTGACTCAGACTGAAATCTATGCATCGGGTAGTTCAGACACTCCAGCATATTTCAAACAAAAGTCTTTGTTTTGGTAACATTTAAACTTACTGTGCACTTAGAGTCAAATTCTCCCCACCTTCTTAAAATCTGACTATAGTTGGGGATGTGAAATCTGTGCCTTCCACCCAGAGCCAAACTGAGAGACTGTAATTCGGCATCTCTCATGTGGCTGGAAGGTAGATCATCTGACCTGCTACTGGTGTTACATTCTGCCTCCAGTACCAGCATGGAGATGCTTCCAGCACTTTGCAGGGCTGTGCAGGCATTCTTATGTGATCACTCAGCAGGCAGACACACTCTTTTCCCCCTGTAACTTTGATGTAGGGCTTAAGCAGTGCAGAGGATCTTGTGCTGGCCCTCTGCACTGGGGTGAATTGCATCAGTAGTTCTGCCTTTTGGACATATTGCCTTGAACTTCTGATCATTTAGGCATATCACATAATTTGGACATAAAATGACAGAAAGGAATAAGAATACCATATTTAAAATGGTCCTTGAGGGAACAAAAAGAGAATGCCCAGTATTGTTTGTAGTTAAATGGCATTTTAAAGTTAATATCTGAGAGAGAACTAAAAACTGAGGACATTTTTTACTTGACCGTATCAAAGATGGTTACTGCTATTAGGCCAGGAACTCGGCTATTGTCTGAGTGGGTCTTGGTTCTGACATCTTGAAACTGTCCATCAATGTAAGTAATATAGGGCACATTCATCCCTGGTCTTTGGACACAATACCCAAGAAAGTAAATCCCTCAGTCTGAGTGGTGGTGAAGAATTTACCATAGACATTCATCTGGAGGAAACATTTCCTTCTTATTAGTCAGGGTTTATGAAGACAAATGGAATCAGAACAGAATGTCTTTAGAAAGTAATTCCATTTCACTTTGTGCTCATTTTTATGGAGGTTGCTAACTGGTACCTCCATATATGCAGTTGCTTGACTAAGGCTAAAGAATCCCTAATTATATTTTAGAAATGCAGTTTAGAGACTACAGTCTAAAGTAACTCTCTTGAACTTAGAAAAATTGTGTCTCTGGAAACCATCCACAGACAGATATTTGTGCTTCCCAAGGGGATTCAACAAGGGAAGAAAGCAAGTCAGATTTTTCACTGTTTGTGTCTTCCTTAAAGGTTATCCTTGTACTTGTAAGTGCTTTGTTTTTCTCAGGAGCTGAGAGCCATCTCGACAAAATTCAAATTCTAGGCTGAACTCAGAAGGTTTAAAATCCAGTTATTTTAAGTGCTGTTTGCTTTAAACGTGTGTCTGGTTATGTTTGTATAAATTATTCTTATCTGATACTCAGCAAGTCAAGCTGTATAAAATTCAGTGATACATGCCAGAGAGGGGAAGAGAATGATCCTTCTTACAATGAAAGGCTCATGTTTTACTTTTAAGCAGTTTCTTAGAACAGCAGGTACAAAAAATAAAAAGTTGAAGTTAAAAAAATGTGTTTTTGTTTTTTAAAAAGTAATCTTGAGTTCAATTTGATTTATTTTTATTTAGTGGATATTTTTATTCAACATATCTCAAAATGCTTTGCAGAATGTTCTAAACACAGATCCACTGCCTCTTTATTGGTGTCACTGTTTAAGAGGCCTTTGGACACAAGGGTATTCCAGATTTTCAAATCTCTAAAGTCCTTCTAAGCTTTTATCATAACATTTACCTTTCTGATTCACACATCTTTCATGGCTGCCTAAAATGCTCTGTAGAAGATGCACTATTTGCTGAAATGCTATGCATATAGGGGCAGAACAGGAGAGAGAAACATTTGTATCATAATACCACTTTGGAAGAGCCAGGCCTGCTTAACTACTGGCACCAATTTGGAACGTAAGCAGTGATAAAATTGTCATGCATGACACATTGAACTGTAGGGAGATCACACTGACTGAGGGCTATGAAAGAAGGAAGCTTACAGCAGCAGTTTCACACCTTTATCAACTGTTTCTGCAGCTGATTCATTTCCCTGACAGTTATGAGGAGCCGTTCATGGGAATTCACAGCACCAAACCACATAGATCATTGAATCAATAACAGTAAAACATTACTGGTTAGGATCAAATTTAATTTGGTATTTACAGTAACAATTTACAGGGACCTTAATGGCTTCCTCATCCTTTTAAAATGTTTATTCCTGGTAGTGAAGCTACTGTTGATTTGTCTCTGTGTGTGACTTCATTTTCTCTCAGTATTGTGTGTGTATGTGTGTACATGTGTCTGTGTGGTACTCATGACCACTCCATAAAAACATTAAAGGCTAATTTTCATAGTTTCACTACTGTAACTTTTATGCACTTTTGATGAAGGATTTTTAGTGCAATAATATCTTCTTTCTGATGATCCATCCATAATATTTGCTTTCTTCAACTCCGTGTAAATTAGACATGTAATACTTCCCACTTCTGTAGCATCTTCCATCAGGATTTCAAAGCTCTTAATGCATTAAGCTTTACAATACTCGTTAAGTTACTGTTATCCTTGTTTTACAGATGAGGAAAACTGAGGCACAGAGACGCTGAATGGCATTCCCCAAGTTATAAAGCTTTAGAGCTGGGAGTAGAATCCAGTTGTTCTGATGCCTTGTCTTGCCCTTTAACCGCAAAACCAATCTTGTACAGACTGTAATAGCATACACCTTTGGAACTTTCATACCCCTTTTCTACTGATGCAGGGACTTAGGATATTTGACTTTTTTCCCACATAACCTTTACTTTTGGTGTTCACAACAATTTATTTCCTTTTCTAGACTTTAATTTCCTGTTTTCATGAGTTTGCAAAATAGTCTGGCTACTATTGTTTTGGTAGGTTTTATTTTCTGGCAGTGCACATTTTAAAAGGTAATCAAAGCTTACGGGATACAAATGCACCTTTGCTGAAGAGCTTTTGATTGTTCTTTTTTTATTATTATTTTGTCTGTTACACATGGCCCTCTACATGGGGTGAAAAAACCTAACGGCTTTATTTTTAGGCTTTGCTAATTCTCACTCTTCTGTTAGTTCCCAGCTACCTGGCAACAGCTTATTGTCATAGCAACACCAATGTTAATGAGTGAAGCTCTGTGTGTCTGTTTTATCTGGCTCTCTCTGATAGATACAAAGCTGCAGTATCTGTATCACCATCACAGGCCATAAACAGACTTCTTGCTCACTGGAGACTGTGTGGTTTCACTAGGGATGGTGTGAATGAGGTGGAGAGAGAAGGGGAAAAGGAAGGAAGGGCCATTGATATTCATAGGATTCATATTTTTGCTTAGAAATACCAGAGTACCGAAGTGTTCTATTTAAAGTCATTATTACAGTCTTTCTACTTACCTTTTATCCTTGTTACATTTCAGGGTTGCATTTACTGTGTTGCTATTTATGTGTATATCCCTCATATGCTTACACAAAGTATGCCATTAATTACTGTGGCCAGGTGCTCATCTCATCCACAGGAGTCCAATCCTACCAGGCCAGATTCTACCCTGACTATACCCCATGCAATTTCTGCCCTGATTTATACACTCTGGATGACATCATCAATGGGAGTTTTGACACTGATTTCATCCTGTGGATTTAATGTGGGATTGTACAGGTTTTAAACTAGGGCAGAATGTAGGCCATTTAATTTACTGGGGTTAAAGTAGAGGTTAAAATGAGATTTTAGTCCTCTACTTCTTTAAATAATTAATATTTTATAAAAATTAGTCCTCAATAACATAAAGTAATATCAGGCCAGAGAATAAATTTCTCCACCCCTTACTGACTTTGTAGCAACTCTGTCCAGCCATTGAGGCTGGACTTGACTCCTGACAATGTGACTCCAAATGTGGGGCTGAAGAGTGTCCCTGGAGATCATTATAAAAGCTATATCCTTCCCTTCCCCCAAAGGGCAAAGTACACCCTTCACTTTCCTCCATCTCTTGGCTGGCCCACATGTTGTATTTTGGCCTTAAAATAGGATACTGTGAAAGCTGAGACATATCTGATAGCTCTTAATTGGCCTCCCTTTATTATGGATAGTTCTTCAACCTTCTGGACAAGGGAGATTGAAATTAGAGCAGGTTAAAATTTTCCATTGGAAAATGTGGTTTTATTGAAATAAAAAATTTCAGTTAAAGTTTTAGATTTTCCAACCAGAAAATTGAAAAAGAAAAGTTTTTCAGAATCAATATTTCCCTTACTTTCCCACTCTATTTAATGTTTTCCACCCTGTAGTCCTGTGGGAAAAATGCAAGCAAAGTTTAAAAGACGGGGGGTGGGGAAAAGCACAAATCTCAAAATTGAAAATGGAAAACTGTAATTTTGTAGTTTCCATAAACCAAACCAAACCCACATTGTAAGTCAACACCAACTGAAAAATCCCATGGAAAATCTGACCTTTTCTGATCAAAACATTTCTAAAAGGGATTTTGCCCAAAAAATTTCTGGAGGGAAGAGTTTTCTGATCATCTCTAGTTAAAATGCCTTTCTCATAGTTAAACATTTGTGAATGGTGAATTTCACTGTAACCAAAATGACCATTAAGCAATATTTCATGACAGTAAGTGGTGACACTGTTAGATATCACTGTATCACTCACCTCTAGGTGAGCCAGGAAGTACAAAGATTAATCATCATGACCTAGAGTATCTTTTCAGTATTATAAATTGGCTTGTTTACTGTATCTTGATATTTTTGTGTCTTAGCTTCCATTTAATAATAGTAATTATACTCTCAAATAGCAGTTTTTCATGTTTCTTAATACCACTAGATATGGTTTAATAAACTGGAAGCTTGCTGTTTTTTATTTTTCCTAACAGCACAGCAAGGTGTACTGGAATTACCCAGAAATTCTGCCTGTGATTCCTCTTAACAACAGCCTGTAATGGCCCACAAATGCACTGACTGACATGTCTTAGTGCTCATATATGACAATGGAATGGAATATTCAGTGACCTGAGTTGTCTAATATTTGGTAAAGACTGTCACATAGTACACCTTTTAGCTATGATAAAATACCACATGCTGTGGCTTGGCTTTGCAGTAAGATTCCCAGGTCATATAAGAGAAGTGCACAAGGGAAGTATTGGATTTGTAGAATACATGTACTAATTTAGATAGTTTTAGGTTTATCTCATAATGACTTTTTTCTTTATGAAACTTGAATAATTTATATAATATTGCGCATAGATAGCTCAAGAAATATTGTAAAATATGTTGTTTTGGCCATTTGACTTTATTTATGTTACTTTTAGTGCATGACTGAAATGTTGCACAAAATAGGGTGTGATGCAACTACATGAAATGATGCATCTTAGAATCTACTTAATTGCATATATGAATTAAGATTGGTTTTTAAAAGTTGGTTTGATTTTGATATATCTACAGAGTTTTATCCTGCACTTACTGAATGGGAGTTTTGCTTCTGACATCAATGGAAGCAAGACCTGGTCTTTATTTCTGTGGCCTTCACTCTGCTAGATACCCTGCATGTAAGATGTTTTTGCTATGTCAAGATAGCAAACAATTTGTTTTTTTAATGAAGACCCATGAACACATGGAGATGTTCCTCAGCTGTGTGCTTCATCAGTCACCTCACAATCTTATTCCATCAGACACTGTTTATTCTTCTCCATTGAGTCTAGACTTCATTGGCAGATTGTCAAGATTCCTGTGAAGGAATATATGGGAGTCTCATAATAAATAGACAACTTAAAAAACTTACTAAAAATGGAGCCTATAAGGCTGACTTCAAGCAAATGTCTATAAAGAGACCCCCATCTCTTTGATCCAAAAGTTGTGTTAGAATTTTAGACATTTGGGAGTAATTGCAAGCCCTGATAGTAATTCTTTGGTTTGTGGATTTCACACAGCTCACTTGAAGTGCTGGAGGTTATTTTGTAGTTTAGGCACTTTTGTAATAATTAGATACCATTTAGAAATCATTATGATGTTAGAGTTTGGAGAAACTGGGAGTCAAGCTAAGGTTCCTGGGTTCTGTGTATATATTATGATTTCAGGGCTATCAGGTCATTGGGAACACCAAAGATCTTATTGGAAGCTCTGGAGGTTAATGTTTAGGTCACTGGAAGCCCTAACCAAACTTTGAAAAGGAAAAAATATATACATTTAAAAAAAACCAACTAAACAAAAGGAGTGACAGACTTCAGAAATAAAACCACATAACCACATACCATGCTAACGTGTGCAGAACTAGAAGAATTATTCAGCCGACTCCACCTCAAAGAATTCTTTCACAACAATGACGACACCATGCACAATTACCATGTCTCCACTGACAATCATTAAAAAAAAAAATCTGATGGGACACCACAGAGCAGATGAAACCGCACTTTTGATCATTGTATTGATTGCTTCAGGAAAAAAATTGACTATGAAATCCTTAACAAACATCACATCCACCACAATCCTCTCCACTGCCAAGAGGCAAGCTATACAGTCCCTGAAACTAGTTAATTACCAGATAGTGATCAAATCAGCAGACAAAGTGGGTACTATTGTAGTCCTCAACTATGATGACTGTATAAATGAGGCCAACTGACAACTCTCCAACACCGCCTTCAACAAAGAACTCAAAGAAGACCCCACACCACAATTTACCCAGGAATTTAAAGATATCATCAAATCCTTCCCCAAACAACTCTAAGAAACTCTACAATCTCATCCTTCATGAACCCATCCCAGGGATCTTCTACATGCTTCCCAAGAGACACAAACAAGACCCATCATATCTGGCCATGGCACTCTTACTGAAGGGATATCAGGACTCATAGAAACTATGCTCAGACCACTTACCACACAAAGGGCCAGCTTCTAACAGGACACAACCGACTTCCTCTACAAACTTTGTATCATTAACAACCTCCCTCTGAACACCATCTTCACCACAATGGATGTCACTTCCCTATACTTCAGCATCCCTCACAATGATGGCATAGCTACCTGCCTCAAATATTTATAAGACTATGGACAACCCTCAGATATCCACCCCAAACACATTGCCAAACTCATCTGTTTCATCCTCACCCATAACAATTTTACATTCAACAACAAAACTTTTGTCCAAACCATGGGAACAGCCATGGGTACTAGGATAGCTCCTCAACATGCCAACTTCTTCATAGGCCACCTTGAAGAGGAATTTCTGAACAAGTGTACCATGAAATCAATGATACACTGGTGATATTTTCATCCCCTGGACAGTTGGCTTAAACTCCCTCATAGATTTCCACCACAACTTCAACAACCACTGCCCATCCATTAAAATCTCTTTGGAGCGCTACCATATTAGAATCAACTTACTGGATATCGTGATCAGCTTCAACAATATTTCAGTGCTTCAGGCAACTATATACAAGAAACCCACTGATCACCACATCTATCTTCATAGATCCAGTAACCACCCCAAACACTCCAAGAAATCTGTTATTTATAGCTAGGTACTCGGACACCACAGAATATGCTCTGAGGAGAAAGATTGGGGTATACAACTTAATGCACTCAAAACTGCCTTCACCAAATAAGAAGGTTTCACCAGAGAAGTAGACCACATCATAGAACGGGTCACCCAAATACCTCAGAGAATCTGCTTCAAAAGAGAAATAAAACCTCCTCTGACTTCATGCCCCTAGTTGTCACCTTCCACCCCACACTGGAACCCTTATGAGGTCTCATCAAGCAGCTACAGCCCATTGTCCTTAAAGAACCCATAGTCCTGAAAGAAATCTTTCCTAAACCCGTTTTCTGGCCTTCACACAACCTCCTAACCTCTTCAAGTTCATCATCAGAAGCAAGCTCGCCACAGACCAGGAAACATCAACTCAAAGCGGCACCAGATCCTGCCATAACAATAGATGCAAAACCTGCAGACATAGCTCCACTGCTACAATGGTCAACACCCCTTACAACACACCTTTCAAGATCCATGGGTCCTATATTTGCCTATGTGGTGGACTACATGTGGACAAAATGTGGTGGACTAAACCACTAAATGCCCCAATAACAACTATGTGGGCAGACCCACCGACAGCAATTCTGGGCCCCAGGGCAGATACTTCAAATCTCCTGCCAGTTTCCCTTGTACCCTAATACCTAAGGCCATTTTGTTTTTGCCTCCCTGACTTCTGAAACATATGGCCATAACTGGGATGTAAACACTGATCAAAGGAATGCTCTTTTTCTTCTTCCCATTATTGGTGTTCAATTCCCTGCTCTGGCCAGGTGTGTTAGGCAGAGCAGGGAGTGTTGTTGATTGGACTGATTAGCAGAGAGAACTAATTTAACAGATGGCAGGTGTGCAGCACTTCCATACTACTGGCAGGACTGTAGGAAGGTGAGGAAGAGGGGATGATAAAGCATAGTGAGAGAAACAGAATCCAAATCTCCTGTCTGGTTTCCAGCAGTAAATTCCAGAGAAATGTGCCTGTGCTTTTCATTAACTTCAGACCAGTTTATCTTTAGGTAGTGAAAAAGCAGATAACAAGGAGACACTAGGTCTGATCTTAGGCTCAGGTGAAGCTCCCATTGAAGTTCATGAGAGTTTAGCCTGAATAAGGAGAGCTAGATTTAGCCAATGGGACCCACTTCTTTACAATGCTGAAAAATTAAATAAATTCAGCATTCCTTTAGGGGACTGTGTCTGTGCACCTCCTGTTGCTGTAATTGTCAACTATGGAGGAGAGCCTGAATCCTTTTCAACTGTGGAGGGTGTTTACATATCCTGAAAATGTAGACCTTGGGCTTCCCTCAAACTTTTCACTCAAAATCAAGGGACACATTTATATATAAAATAAAAACCAAAAATTACTTTGCATTACTGTATCATCTCCCCTGTGTGCTCTGTACAGCACCATCAGGCACGATAGAATATGTGCAGTGTATTGTTGCTATCACAAATGCAATCTCGCAATTGAAAATTTCCACTTTCACTAGATGAAAAGAGATTTTCTTAATGTTCATTACTGCATATTAAGACATTACTGCTCAGATCCTTTCACTGCATTATACAGAGAAGTCATTCCCTCTTCCCATCAACTGAAATAATCAATTATCCTAAATTGCATTACCTTCAAATAAAATAGAGAAGAATATGGGCTGTAGCCTTGACAATCAAGGTTTGCTTTAGATAATGTTGTTAACCACTTAAAAAAGCAGAGTGAGATATCTGAGCCATGTGGCAAATCAGCAGAAGAGGGAGACACTGTTGCATTGTTCTGCAGTAAATCTGTGTCTCTCTTGTGACAAAATCCAAATCAAAGATTACTCTGTAATAGACTTCCATGTTGACTTCAATGAGTTAAGGGTAACATAGAAGAGAGACATTGCAAATAGAAGGCATCAGCACTCTTATGTATTTTATTATTTATACAGAGTCATAGTTGCTTGTGGCACTGTACAGATAAATAAAATGATAGGCCTCTGCGGTGAGGCTCTTAAAATCAGAATTAGATATAAGATAATAAGGGGTGACAATAACCAGAGGAGGCTAGAAGGGGATATATGAGAACAAGGGGTACAACAGTGAAAGAGCTTAAGATGTGCTTATTGTTACACTCAGATTTTTGAGTTCTCCCTGGAATTTAAAAAAAAAATCAATTTAATATTTTGGGTCTTTGTGTGGTGTCTAGAACAAAGGACGAGGTGTAGGACTGAAAGATGTGTGCCTGGAAGAATCTGAAGTAGGCGAGTGAGACTGGGAAGCAGAGAAGATCAGCGAAGATAGTGTAACTATAGGGCGTGGTGTGGGACAAAGTGTATAGCCTTCTCTTCAACAGCCAGTAAAACAATTATACCCCTGAAAAGTTAATTCTAGTGTCTCACTCTAAAGAGTGTCATGTTCCTAGGTGCCTAGTCCAAACACATTCACTTGTATCCCCCCTTGAAATTAATTTTTTCCTCTCCCACTTTGGGGGCAGAGGCATAGATAGGTTAGGGCAGAAGAGGGGATTAACAAGCAGACATTCAAATGAGCAGTGGTTGGGGACTGCTGGCTCTGGAGCAGTCCTCAGTTGGAGGGAGAGGACAAGGTGCAGATAGTAGTGGCATGGAGACACTGGAGCTAATTGTGGCTAGGGGGAGCAGTCAGCATTCAGGCTACTGTAGCTGGGAGTTCCTGGATGCTTTTCCAATGCTGGGAGCACTAAGTAAAGCAAGAGAGGAGAAGAACTTTCTGTCAAGTGTCTCCTCAAAGACTCTAAACAGGCGGCGCACTAGGCAGGTCTGAAAAGTCCTGGCAGGCTGGGCTTGAGGGATTGAAGAGTCTCTCCATTCTCTAGGAGGCTGTATGCAGCACAATGTGATCACTTTTTTTTAATATGGTTTGGAGGAGAATGTGCATAATTCTAGCTGCTGATGGGCGTTAACTCCCAATCCGGACACCCCATGCCACCACAAGTTTCATAGCCTGCATGAAATGGCCTTGAGGCTATCCCTTTTTGAAGGAACAGCCAGGAAAATATTTTGATTCCAGAAAAGTTTGAATTTTACCTTTTGTTCAGCTACTGAAATCAGCCCTATTAATGGAAAGCAGAATTCTTGGCAGTAGGAAGATCTGCAGTTTCTTAAAACTACTCTTTCCAGCAGCAGAAGTGCAGCGTTGGATGATTTTAAGATGCGTTGTATAGTCTGTTGTTTTCCTCCCCAGTGCATGAATTATAAAACTTGAATGCAAGCTGCCTCTCCATGACTTCTAGAGTGTTTGAACTGGGACAAAAAAGCTAGGGGATTATTAGGTGCATGGTAAATTTGTATACAGAAGAATGCTGTTAGCTCTTTCAACTGCCAAGTAGAAGGTCTCTGTTGAAATACTGTGAAAGAAAATTGAGTCAAGATTGCTTATTCCAAATAAAAGCCTGAATTTCATTTCACTTTGGGACACCTTTAGGACTTGATCTAAAGCCCAATGAAGTCAATGGAAAGACAATGGACTTTGGATCAGACCTGGTTGCTCAGACAAGAGGAATAAATGGAATACATTTAAGAAAATATGTTAAAAAAAATACAGTGTAATTATTGTGCTGTAGACAGATGCATTTTGAACTCAGGAATGTGCTAATTTTGATTTTTATCATACTGTATAGAAAGGCTGCTGATGTCACTGGAGTTAAGGGTTATTAAGTGTTTCCTTCATAAACTTCATTTTACAGGGTTAATTATCTCAGCCATTTTCAATTCCATTTGAGTAAACATATAAAATTGACAACTTGAGAGTACCTTATATGCTGTAGATATAGATTTGTTTAACCAAGAATGATCAAAATCTACAAAATTCTTTCATTGTTGTATAATGGCAAACATAATCTTGGAAACATTTTAGGCCTTTTTTGTTCATATTTGGCCAAAGTCTGTTGTTATGCAATTTTTACTTTACCTTACTCAGGCAAACTCCTGCAGACTTCACTGAGAGCATTGTCTGAGGAAGGACTGAGTAAGAACTTTGGGATTTGCTTCCTCATAGTCCTTCATGTGAAATTTTAATGAGGCAGTAGCAGAGCTGAGAACAGATTTCATATCTCCTTTGTCCCAGTCAAACCATCATGACATTTCTTTTTAGCATGCAAAATCTGTTTGCTCATAATGAAATTTTTGTGGAGTAACAATAATTTGAATTTTGCTGCGACTGTTTTTCATTATGCAAATTTTCAGTCATTATACAAATCCATATTCAGGACTCACTCTTTCCAGAATACAATGGGGAAGACATCAGTGCTTTTGGATGTCTGGAATGGCCCACAAGTGGCATTTTGCTTGACTGGATGGCTTCACCTTTTGATTGACCTCCAAGTTATGGTTTTTTGATTGTCTTGATAACCCTGAATCTGTGTTTTAGAGTTGCTCAATAATTGTGTCCTGTATCTTTGACTAATTCAATACCTCTGCCTATGTGTTTTTTATTTACTCAATATTTCAGTAATTCTCTGTCACAGGAATTTACACACTAGAACACACTAAACATCTAGTCAATTATCCTTCTCTTGGGTGAAGCTGGGTGCCTCAGTTAACGTGAAGTTCCTCCCAGGCCTCCCATTAATAAAACTAGGCAATTTCATAATACCCTACCAATGGACATACTGTTCATTCTTACCTCTGAAAGGTAATTTTAGGATTTCAGTATTAGAGATTAATGTTCTAAACTCCTCAGCCAACAGGAACTGAGTCAGGAACACAGATTTTGGGCTAAACTCATTCCTGGTATATGTCATTTGAAGTCAGTTGAGTTATATCAGGGAGGAAATTGGGCTCCTTTCTCTCTCTCTCTACTATCCTTCAACTCCATTCTCTCTGCTTTCCTCTGAAGATATACTATGTGACTTTTCCCTTGTCTACATTTCTTAAGTTTTCTTTCCTGTGGCTATTACTTATTTTAACTATTTTATTGTCTTCAGTAATTATTTGCTTCACTTCTCCTAACTTTATTTGTATTGTCTATTTAGACTGTAACTTCTCTGGTGCAGGGACTATTCCTTACTATGTGTCTTTACAGAGCCCAGCACAATGGGGCCATGAACATGGCTGACGCCTGTAGGTGATGCCATAATACAAATACAAATCTTTTCGGGATACAGCTGGTAAAAAAAAGTGCTCAATGTGCAGCGGCTGTCAAAAAAGCTAACAGAATGTTGGGAATCATTAGGAAAGGGATAGATAATAAGACACAAAATGCCATATTGCCTCTTTAGAAATCCATGGTATACCCACATCTTGAATACTGAGTGCAGATCTGGTCTCCCCATCTCAAAAAAGACACGTTGGCATTGGAAAAAGTACAGAAAAGGACAACAAAAATAAGGGGTATGGAAAAGTTTCCACATGAGAACAGATTAATAAGACTGGGACTTTTCAGCTTGGAAAAAAGATGACTAAGGGGAGATATGATAGAGGTCTATAAGATCATGATTGGTGTGGAGAAAGTAAATGAGGAAATGTTATGTACTCCTCCTCATAACACAAGAACTAGGGGGTCACCAAATGAAATTAATAGGCTGTAGGTTTACAATGAACAAAAGGAAGTATTTCTTCACACAACACACAGTCAACCTGTGGAACTCCTCGCCAGAGGATGTTATAAAGGCCAACACTATAAGGAGGATCAAAAAAGAACTAGATAAATTCATGGAGGATTGGTCCATCAATGGCTATTAAGCCAGGATAGGCAGGGACTGCTGTTTGTCAGAAGCTGGGAATGGGTAACAGGATGGCTCACTTAATGTTTACCTGTTCTGTACATTCCTTCTGAAGCACCTGGCATTGGTCACAGTCAGAAGACAGGATACTGGGCTAGAGTGACCCAGTGTGGCTGTTCTTATGTGATATACAAAATAAGGCTTCAGCAAAGCATTTAAGCATGTACTTCAGTTCCCTTGATTGCAATAGGACTGAAGCACAAGATTTAAGTTAAGCATGTGCTTAGGTGCTTTCCTGAAAAGGGGCCTAAAATTGTACTTTTATTGCTATGAGATTCTTTAGGATGCCAAACAACTATTAAAATGTAAAGTGTTATCAGTCTTCATTATGTTTGTTACATGGCAAATTGTATGAAAACATATTTCGAGAAATAAGAGCCAAAAGGACAGGATAATTGATAAACACTGGTTCCACGAAGAAAGCCCCACTGAGGATAAATCTCATTAAAAGGTATTGTAACATTGAACTGGATAATCTCCTCTCTGGCTTCTACTTTGTATACAGAGATATCTGCATGTCTGTCAGTAAGTGAGGGGGGATCTAAGCCAATGCAATTTAATTCTTTCCTTTATTAACCTCTGAAAAACTCCATTTATCCC
Organism: Emydura macquarii macquarii; assembly: GCF_026122565.2. Classification (NCBI taxonomy): domain Eukaryota; kingdom Metazoa; phylum Chordata; order Testudines; family Chelidae; genus Emydura; species Emydura macquarii. Next base: position 10,578,525 of record NW_027133667.1, read on the forward strand.
CTACATTTCTCCTAATTTGGTAAAAGAAAAGTGAGGAAATTAATTAAAAAAAACTTCCTGCAAGGAGCGACTCCTGATTAGGGTGGAGGTTCCTGAGGCTACGCAGGGAACTGTGCATTGTAGCTAAATTGAACTGTGTTTGGCATATTTATAAGTAAAGGATTTTTTCATCTTTGCTGGTAGACCATGATTTTTATTAAGATAAAATAATCAATAGAGATTGAGTCTTGTTATTGACTTGAAAGCAAGTTGTTATAGGACCCAACCACTTGATGGGACCATGCTTTAATCAGGGTTGGCTGATATTGATGTTCGATGCAGTTTGTCCTGATCTCCCTTGATTGTTATGATCTGATCCTTGTTGTCATCTAACTTGCTTGTGTAGTATAAACAAAATTTGAAGAGTTTGAAATGTCAGAATAAATTTGGCAAAAATGGATTAGTAGTCAAAAGACAGGTGATGCAATCAAAGGTGGATGATAAATTCATTTATTACATGTTTCTACAATTTATCACATGGATATCACTTCTGTGTGCGTGTGCGAGCATGGGCACCAAATAGGCATGAGGTACTCTCCAGACTTGTAAAACAAATTATTTTGTCCGTAGTCAGATAAGCATAAATAGTCATTCATTGAAATAGGAGAACAACCTGATTTTACATAAAGATTAGATTATTCTTAGCAAATTGATAGCATCTGGGATTAGAAGTGCTTTTTCATTCATGGGCAACTGAAAAAAAAATGCCATCTCATCAGCAGGGATAGCTTTTATGGAGTCTCTTGATATATTGCTGAACTGTACTATTACATAAATCTATTGGAAATTAATTGACAAAGGATGTGTGGAGAATACATCTAGTGGAAATGAGGACCAGTGAGGGTTATAGCCATTTAACAGAGATGGTAGTGTTTTATGGCTCTCAGGAATCAAGATCTGAACTGTAACCACATTTGGTGGTTATAATGGATACTGCAATGAAACCTGATGAACAGCCCAATAGGAAATACGATTTAATGGAATCCTGTCATTAGTTTTAGGCCAAAACCTGATTTTTTGAAATTGCTATAATGTAGCGGTGAATGTCTGACTTCTAGGTTGTAAATATCTGTTGCCCCAGAACTGGTAAATTGCACTTTTTCTTACCATACGATTGACTATTGGCAGTGACCAACAGAAACAAATGGTTATTTAAACTTTCCCTCTGTTTTTCTCATTTTCCACACAACCTCACCAGATGAATCTTCCACAGAGTTAACAATAATAATGTATAAACCCAAAGAAACAAAAATTATGGTTTTCAAGTGATCTCTAACTAGGCCACGCCATATTAACAGGGTTGGTCATTCTGGATTGAGGGAGCTGAGAAACAGACATATCCACAGAGAGTCTCTGGGAGTGGGAAGTTATCAGGATATTATTGGAGGGCTATTAAAATGGGATCCTCTTAAAGGGCTTTGAGGAATGGGAGACACTTGCGTGGAGACTGATAGGGTTGTCTTCGAAGATTACTGGAAGACTGGCAAGTACTTATCAGAGGGGGAGGGGAGAACAACAGAGCCCTATTGGAGTGTTGTGAGCAGAACTTTATTAGTATAGTAACAGGAAGGTAGAATTGGTCGTGCTGGGACATCTCCAACCCTTCCCTCTCCTGGACAGAAAAGATACCTTCCAGTTCCAAGTCTTTTCAATCCTGAAAAAATGGAGTTGGTTCAAGAGATGGAAGAAGGCTTGATTTGCTTTTTGTTCTAACCAGACCGGTTCATCCATACAAAATCAGTAGAAAAGAGGAATGTAATGTCACCTGGCAACTAAATAACAAATTGGAGAGAGAAAAATAAAACAGCAGCTAAGATGAATAAAACTATTCTTAAAGACATCCCCTTAACTACTGTATTTTACGAGATAACGGATCAAGAAAAAGAATCTTAACAGTGAATTTATTACTTGATAATTTAAAAATAGATTCCAATAGGTTTTAGCCTGCAATTTTCAGTATAGTATGTGCACATTAGCAAAAAATTAAATCACATTTATATGGGTTATTCAGTGGAGAACTCTCTTTCCTGCCTCCATTCTGTCCTATCCAATATTAGTTTCCCTCAATCCCAAATAACCACTATCTCACAAGGCTTACCCCACTATTGTATAAATCCTTCCTCACCCAGATGGAGAGGTGGAATCTGTTATGGTAGATGCCAATGCAGCCAGTGGAAAAATGAAGTCATATTTACTTTACCTTTCGCTCTTAATAAACTCCCCAAAACATATCTATGGGTTTTATCTCAACACAACTATTCTCCAACCATAAAGGCTTAAGTGAGCGTCTTTCAGAGCTCTGTTGATAACATCTGATAATGATCCTGATTTCACCAGTAGTTATCGCTGTTGGAAACAAGCTTTACACTTGCAACTAGAGCTAGATGCTCCCTCCTCCTTTCCTGGCTGTAAAACATTGGCCTGCTTTCTGAATTTGGGCAAGTTCTTTTATCTCTCTGTGGCTGTTTCCCTCCCTGTAAGATGAGGCTAACAATACTTCCCTTTCTCTAGACAGAGACTGTGAGCATTAATTAGTTAATATTTGTAAAGTTATTTGAAAAGACACAGTACTAAATATTCTCATCCAACAGTGAATGTGTCTTGGAAATGAGAGGCCCGACCTGGAAACTGAGCTGGCCAGACCAGAATCTTTAGAGTGATAGCTGAAAACACTTAACCACAGGACTACTGTGCCAGCCTTGCATTTGTCACAGAAACCGTTGTTTTTCCAAAATGCAATGTCTTAAAAATAATACTTGAGTTCAGGAATAATTCAATAGTGAGGTCTTAAAAAGAAAAATATACTAGATGCCATTTAGAATAGGTGCTCGGGCAAATGGTAAGCGTGTGAGAGAGAAGAGAGTGAATACTCTGAGATTCTGTGGTTCTCTGAGAGGACTGCAGCTGACATTTGTAAAGCTATAGTACAGCAGGGCTCGGGATTGTTTCACAACAGACCTTTCGCAGACAAGTAACAGAGTGACAGCAAGGGAGAGCAAAGTCTGTGAGGTAAATATATTGATGTGATCTTCTTGCAGTTTTGCAGGCTTATCTGGATATTTAAAGTCCACACAAGAAAAACAAATCAATGTATAAATAGTGTGTTGTGCGTAAGCCTTGTTGGTTGGCATGCTGCCAAAGTCTGCCAACACTGCAGTTAGTCAGTGTCTGCTAAACAGATATATGTGGCATCCCTTTAAATCGATGCTTGGCTTAACTCTTCTGTGATGGCAGGTAGCAGCACAGAGCATGAATGAAGAGTACCAGTTGCCTGGAACTATGCAAATCCATATGTGTATGTATGTGCATAGCTGTCTTCTATCTCCCTATCTGTCATACATACATCAGATCATAGAGGCATGGTCATCATCAGTACATTATAGTTTTCAAACTTTACTTGCCGTAATTGTTTTAATAATAGCTCATGTGTAAATGGGCTCTCTGTGCATCCCTCCAGCTCCCTACTCACCTGGTTTTATTTTAAAAGGTGTTAAACCATACAGACCTACATATCTGCATACAGATACAGATATTCTCTGTGTAGCCAGTAGTACTGTGGTAGCATTCAGTAGGTGAGGCACAGCATGTTGGGCTCTCAGAGAGGGAACATCAAATCTCTTTTTAACCAAACACTTATGAACTCTGTGTATCTACTGGCAGATTTTATATACATATAAAAATCAGAGTGGGTGGAGAACAGGGGAAGAGCAAATTCTACACACACTGTCCTAAAACAACTTTGGCTAGTAAAGTAAGAAACTATTATGGAGTGTGTGTGTGTGTGTGTGTGTGTGTGTGTGTGTGTGTGTGTAATATTTAAACAGTATAAAATGAAGATATTTCTTTTTTAAGACAGAAGAACGGAGGCAGAATGACCTCACACTTGTTTTTTCATATACCATGGAAGGTTGTTCACAGAGATGTTTTCTGATTCTTTTTCATAGTCCATATTTCACTTGACAATCTATTATAAAGACATACTCACTTGGTATTAAAAGGCTATTTTTATGTTGTCTGCATCTCTGAAGATTTTCAGAAGCCCATGTACATCTCTTAGTCTGTCTTAGTCTGTCTGACTATTGTTGTGCTATATTTATCAAAATTAAATGTCTGACTAAGGAGAGATTTGTTGCACCAGCCTTGGGAGCCTAGCACACAGTGCCTCTGCCCATTTAATGTGTCTTTAATATTACTGACCTCCATCTGAGATGGAATCGGGGTCTCTTTTCATTCAGAACAGGGAGGGGTAGTGATGTTTTTGTTTTGGCCTGTGTTTCCTCTATTTTTAAGCATCTTTTTAACAAATTATTTAACTTGTACGGGCATTTCCTTCAATTCTAGAATACTTGTGGTGTTTGTTGGCACTGAGGATCTGAAGTGCTTTGTTAAGTACTCTTGAAAAAATCCTATTGTATTATAAATTTCCTTTTAATGAATATACATTAATCAGACTCAGAGATAACCCTTAAATTTTCCCTAAAGAATGACCAACAATGTATTCAAAATGCTCTCCGGGTCATAATAGGGTAGGAAATGGAGAATTCGCCTTTTGAATCTGTTTGCATATACAGCATCTCATCTCTTGGAATCTACTCATGCCACACACATCTCTCATGGTTGAAAATAGCTATCTGTAGGAAGTGGCAGTATGCTACTACCATGCATGTGCAGCTCAGAGCAAAACAGGAGGTTATAGAGAAGTACAGAGCTGCTGCCCTTGCAGTTCCTCTTTTGTTCACCTGTCTATTTGATCTTGGGAATGTTGGTCTCTCAGCAGACAATGTGCCCCCGACCCCTTCAAATTACTAAAATTCATACTGCTTGGCTCTCCCTTTGCCTCTCTGGGAATGTTGTTCTTTTGCCTGGCTCAACACTCACCTTTGAGAGAATAGCCATTGGATTCCAGGGCAGGCACCTGCATTCCTCCTGCCGAGTTACTTCATAGATCTGAACCAAGCTGTTATACACATCATTCAGCACACAGTGGAGATCATTTGATTTTGCCTCAGATCCTTGGGGCTGCTAGCATTATTGTTGTTTTATAATTCTACTGAAGTGGGGTAATGCCAAAACACCTAAGAAAACACTGTCTCTGCCTATTTTTATCTTTTTTTAACATGTTGTTTTTCCCTTTATATTTTATTATTGTTCATGTCTGTTTCCTGTTTTTGTTTCATGTTCCCTATTTTCTATAGTTTTTATGTTTTTGTATGCCAAATGCAATTATTTTGATTTTGGTGGTATTTGCACCCCCTGTGCACAGGTATAAATGACTTCCCAAAGTTCAGAGCTGTGGGAATCCAGGCCCATTGTCTTCATACAATTCATCTAGTCCTTTATTCTTCACTGTTCTTTTGCATCAACTGGCTTTTGAACAGGCAGGCAGAACAGAGGGAAGAGACAAACCTCTTTCTACCATGGGCTCATGCCACGATGGCCTCTTCATGTATTAAAAGACAAGGCAGTATATTTGGAGAACTCTTTTTTGCACCCATACCTGAAGGGATAACTAAGATGAGAATGTAGATGAATAACAGAGTCCCAAGGGGATATTGGAAATGAGGATGAACATGTAACCCTGGGCCATCACCAGATATAAAATCTCCTAAGCCCTCAATTGAGGTAACATCTCAGCAGGGATACTGTAACTAGGAGTTCAGAAGGTGCAGCAGCACCCCCTGGCTTGAAGTAGTAATAAACAAATACATGGTTTCCATTTTCAGCATCCGCCCTATAAAAATTGTTCCAGCACCTCTGCATCTCAGAATGCTAATGGATTCCCAGTATAGTAACAAAATGTGCTCTTGTTATTAAAACAAAATGGAACCTATGGAGATAACTATTTACTGTACATAAAAGCCCTAAGAAATCCTATTTACAAATAGCTAACAAGTACAAAATCTAGCAAACGGGATGCAAGGTTGTAAAGGATGCTTTACCATACACATGTAATACTGAAGTTATGGGCTTGGTGCAGATATTATTGGCAGAGGTTCTTTGCCCTGTGTTTTGCAGGGATTAAGAAAAGATGATCATAATGGTCTGTTCTGGCCTTAAAATCTATTAACCTTTGCTAGCAGTGCAATCATATAGTGAATAAAAGTGAAAGACATACAGGGATGCATGAAATAATTCATAAACTAAAATACATTGATCCTGATCCTGTATTAAAATCAACTGATATGAACACGTGCACTTGAGCAGAGTCCCACTGACTTCAACAGGATTTCTCAGAGATACAGTGCAGGAGCAGGGCTACAGGCAGGTGTAGTCTCCCCATTTCCAAGAAGCCCCTTCACTTCCTATGCTGGTTGTGATTTGTTACTCAAGTACAGTTTTTATTTTCCCTTTATACCTTTGATATACCTAAAGCCAAGACTCCAGTCTAGGAAAGCATTTAAACACATCTTTATCTTTAAACACATGCATAGTCCATTGACTTCAGTTGGACTGTGTACTTGAGGTTAAACATGTGCTAGAATGCTTTGCTTTACCTAAGTGAGTAAGGTTCCAGTGTCACTGACAGCTTGGGTTCCAAAATGAAAGCAACCAGAATTAGCAATCTGATTAGGTAGGACTCTGTGCACTGCACAGACCTAATGTGGACAGAGCTACGTGCAGGATGTCAGCTGTATGAAATATATAACAGAGTTATAATAGTAGTAATAATAATAATACCTTTATTAATAAACCAAGCCCCACCTCTTATGTTGCTTGTTTAAACAAAGTGAATTGTTTACACAAATATAACAGTACAATAAAACCAAATATATAACATGCTCTTAACAGTGAAACAGATTAAAAATAAAGAAGAAATTCCTACTCTCTCTGCCTCTCAAACACACAAGTACAGAAGGAATGTTGAAGAAAATACATTGTTAATAAATACAGGTCCAACAATCATCATAAAATAAAACACTTTGCCATTAAACCATGCTTGAGTTATTTATGAAAGAGGGGAGAGAATATCTGAGAGAGATGCCAGAGGGAAATGGTTCCCATTCCCAAGAGGCCACTGAGGCAAAGGTGTGCTTACCTGCCACTGTGAAGAGCAATGATGCGATCCCTGAAAAGTGGGTGATGTTACAATGCAGAAACCAACCAAGCCAAAAGTCAATGTGGAAATTTCCACATTCTGAACATATTCTGAACAAGCTGTGAAGCTGCCCTGTGAGGAGGGAGATACAGTAGCCAAGCCTTGTGGTTATAAGGACACCTGTTGCTATTGTGAGTTTGACAAGGGATGAATAAGGGCACAACTTATGCAAAGTGTGCAACAGAACAAACATTCTTCTTCAAATGGTGTCTCTGTGGGTGCTCCATTCTAAGTGTTTGGCATGTCCTTGCATCCTGGATCGGAGATTTCCAACAGCAGTGCCTGTCTGGGTTGCACCTTGAGCCGTGTGTGCATGCTAGAGCGACCCAACCCCCTCAGTTGCTTCGCACCGTCCACAGTCCAAGACAGAGACCTCAGCAGTTCTCTCATTAGCTCATCTTAGTGAAAAGATAGTGTATAGACAGTGATAGTTTTAATCAGTAGTTAGTTGCTTATCCTTTCCCTGTCACCCAGTTAAAAAAAAAAATTCCAAATTTTCTCTCCTTTTTCTTTCTTCCCCTCATAGAGCTTCCCCTCATTAGTTCTATCCCTCAGGGGACTGATCATTATGCCTGGCTCTCCAGGCTTCAAGAGATGTACATCCTGCAGGGTTGCCATCCTGGCATCAGATGGACACACTCAGTCTGTCTGCTGCCTCGGTGGGAGACACATTACTCAAAAGTGTCCTTACAGCAAAAATCTAAAGGCTAGAGCCAGAACAGACAGGGATCTCTGATTCAAACTGCTCCTAAAGGAGAAGTCATTGAGACCTGCTTCTGATCTTGGCTGTGAAACTTCACCTCAATTCATGGGAAAATCATCATGGAAGAGGGCTTCAACTTCTCCTCAAAGCCCGCCAAAAAAGAGGAGGTCACTGATCAGATCAGCAGTGCCTAGACTTGGCACCTTTGAGGCACTAGGCTCTTCAGGTACTGTTAAATCAATGGCACCGAAGGATGCCCAACGATCCGGTGTGGATTCAAGGTCCAAGACAAAAATGATGTCTCGACGAAGGATGATGAAGAGGAAGGAGTATTTTCATCACAACACTCCTCACCTTGCAGACCAACTTCCATCTCCTCAAGACATAGGGCATGCACCAGATACCATGGACAATCGTGGCATGGACCACCTGGTTTGGACCACCCATGCTGTACCCTATGCAATGGCTCAACTGGGACCCCCAAGCTCTCATAGGAACAGAACCAGTTTCTGCCTCTCACTCAGTCCCACTGGTTCTGGAGTCGCCACCTGAAACCACTGAAGAGATGGAAGACATGACTGAGCAGGAGACATCACCTGCAGTCCATAAGTCGTCTTTGTCACCAGACGAAGCTATAATACCACCTCCACCTACAACGGCAGATGACTTCAAGCAATTTCAAGATCTATTCAAGAGAGTTGCACAAGATCTCGAAATACTGCTCGAGAGGGTCTCCGAAACCCACTATAAGCTCCTCAGAATTTTACACACCGCTGCTTCATCTAAAATAGCACAACCAATGGACGAAGCACTGATGGAGGCTGCCAATAACATCTGGCAAACCCCAGCCATAATTCTACCAACATGTAAAAGGGCAGACAAAAATACTATGTCCCCTCCAAGGGTTTGGAGTTTCTTTTTACCCACCCTCCTCCTAATTCCCTTGTTATAGAAGTGGCTGACCAAAGGAGCAAACAGCCCTAACATAAATCCACACCTCAGGATAAGGACTGGAAAGGAATGGACTTATTTGGCTGCAAAGTATATTCATTGGCCACACTGCAGCTACATGTAGTCAATTATGCTGCAATGTTATCAAATTACGATTATAACAACTATAGAAGGCTGATGGATTTTATTGAGGTAATCCCAGAAGAAAGGTGAGAACAATTCAGATCCGTCATAAACGAAGGCCAGCTTGTTGTGAGGACTGCCTTATAGGCTTCCCTTGATGTAGCGGACACTGCAGCAAGAACAACAGCTACGGCAGTCGTAATGCACAGGGCACCATGGCTCCCAACTTACCAAGGGAGTTGCAGTCCACAATTGAAGGCCTTCCCTTTGATAAATCCAAGCAGTTTGCTGCGAAGACTGCTGAGGTTTTCCGTATGATGAAAGAGTCACAGGCCACTTTATGAACACTTGGTATGTATACCCCTGCAACAAGAAGGAGACAATTTAGGTATCAGACATACCAACACTGATACCCATAGTACACTCACTATCAAAGACAATATGACATACAACGGAATAGACAGAGACCACAAGGGAGACGACAAAACCAACAACAGCCCTCAATATCATAACCGTCGTCCTCCAAACAACTATTTTGAAAATGTGGTCAAGGGTCTGAATAACTTCCCTCACCACCCAGTGCCAACAACATCTACCCTCCAATTTGGTCATTGTCTACATGCTTTCCAACACATCTGGATGACTATTACATCAGACAAATGGGTCTTGGAGGTAATACAATCAGGATACTCCATCCCTTTTACTACAATCCCTATTACTCAACCCCCTTCCCCATCCCTTTTCAGGGACCTATCTCACAAGCACCTGTTACAACAAGAAGTAGACCATCTATTACTTCTCGGTGCTATGGAATATGTGCCACAACACAGAGGGAAGGGTTTCTTCTCCCAATACTTTATAACCCCCGCCCCCTCCCCCCCAAAAAAAACAAAGCAAAACAAAACAAAAAAATGGAGGATGGAGACCCATGCTGGATCTCAGAAGACTAAACAAGTTTGTAAAAGCACAAAGATTCAGAATGGTGAAATTAGCCACAATAATACCAGCATTGGAACAGGGGGACAGGTTTTCAGCCCTCGACCTACAAGGTGCCTAGTTCCATTTCTCTATATACCCAGCACACCGATGGTTCCTCAGATTTGTGCTGGGAGACAATCATTATCAGTATAAAGTACTTCCCTTTGACCTTTGTACTGCACCAAGGGTCTTTTTCAAAGATACACGCCGTGATGGCAACATATCTATGCAGGCAGAGAATAATAATAATCTGTATTTAGACAACTGCCAGATAAAAGCAAACAGCCAAATACAAGCCATACAAGCCACCCAACAAATGACATCTCTGTTTCAGGCATTAGGACTCATGGTACACTACCAAAAGTCCACTTTGAATCTGGTGCAACAACTGGAATTTATAGGCACACACTTGTGTGTGCCAGAGCATCACTTCTGGAGAACAGGTTCCTTGTCATAATAAATCTAATTTCATCAATAAGAAACAGGCCAACCCTGACTGCCCACACGTCTCCAACTATTAGGACACATGGCGGCCACCACTTTCGTGGTGCAGCATGCATGCTTACACATGTGCTGCCTACAGGCGTAGCTGACAACATTCTACAAGCCTCGCAAGCACGGACTGAACAAGATACTTGCAATGCCTGACAAAGTCAAAACCTCTCTACTGTGGTGGACACAACCTACCAACATGATGACAGGTATCTCATTTTCACAGGAACCACCCCCTCTTATGATCACTATAGACGCATCCCTAACAGGATGGGGAGCACATCTACTGAACCATACCATATAGCAAAGATGGTCAATGACCAAAACACATTTGCATATAAATTTGCTAGAGCTCCACATGGTACGCAATGCATGCTCCACTTCCTTCAATTCATAAAGAACAAAACAGTAAAAATCATGACAGACAATATAGCATGCATGTTCTACATAAACTGGCAGGGAGCAGCTCGATCCCACCCTCTGTTCAGCGAGGTGACAAGATTCTGGAATTGGTGCATCCATCACAACATCATTGTATCAACTGCATATTTACCAGGCTGCCAGAACACAACTGCAGACAATTTGGAAAAAAGCACAAGTGGGAACTGAACAACACAGTTCTGCAAAACTTTTTTTTACAATAGGGTCACCCAACCATTGATGTTTTAGCAACACCACAGAATTGAAAATGTCCTCACTCCTGCTCCAGAGCAGGTCTGGGGACCCAATCGATGGGAGACACATTCCTCCTCAACTGGACTGCAGACCTCCTGTACGCATTCCTCCTCATACTGATGATACTCAGGGTGATCCACAAGATATGCACAGACAGGGCGAGAGTAATAATGATAGCGCCTACATGGCTGAGACAAGTTTGGTACTCTTTCCTGCTCCAGTTGTCGGTATGCGCACCGATCATTCTCCCATTGCACAAAGATTTCCTATACCAGTACAACAGGCAGACTCTGTACCCACATGTAGAAAAGCTTCACTTGACAAAGTGGCTCCTACCTGGTTTCAGCAAGAAGAATTAGACTACTCTGAACAAGTCAGACTAAATTTACTAAATAGTAGAAAACCAACAACTCGAGGCAACAACAGCACTGTGAGATGGGGGCTGCTCAGCGTGACCCAGATGGGCACTGCTGACAGAAATCTCCGATCCAGGACGCAAGGACACACCAAACATTTAGAGTGGAGCACCCACAGGGACACACATCTCGAAGAACTTCAGTTATTGCACAAGGTGAGTAACCTTCTCTTTTCAGACCATGTACACTCCTACGGTTTTCCATGGAAAAGGTATAGTCAAGAAGTGATCCCAGAATTCAACTCATTCCTTAAGGTTAGATTGATCAATTGATGGAGGAGCCACTTCAGGAAAGGAAGTGGAGAAGCATTCATGCTCACTAAAGTTCTCTAGCTCCACACTGAACTATTAACCTGATTTATGCAAATCATTGGCAGCGTCAGGGAGAAAAGTACTTTCCTGACCCTGTATATATCCTGAGATTTGGAGAAACAATTCCCAAAGGCACAGCTGCAAGGCATCTTGGGAACTAAATGAATGAGTGGTGCCCTGAGATGTTACTTATTTAATCTGAATGTCTGACCGATCTTGGCATATATGCCAAAAAAATAACTCTGCAGTAGGGAAAAAAGAATATAGGGAAAGTATGAATATTGAAAAATGTATTGTGTTTACTATTGAAACTGAATTTAGTACCTCTACATATAACTGGAACCACTTAATAGGGACACAGTTAATAGGGGCATTTGCTTAATTGGGATACATGGCTTGGAATTGACTTTATGTAACATATTTAGCAAGCTTTAAAATCTGTTTTATTGGGATACTACTGAGATTGTTTGACAGATAATATGCATTTCTGGAAGCTGATTTTTAAAAATTTCTATGAGCATTTGAGGTGGAATTTAAAATGCAAGCCCAATTTGTAAAGTGCTTGATATGATAGAAACTGTAGTATTTATACTTTTTAGAACTTTTATGAGTATGCTTTGTTTTCTAGCAGTGCAGTGCAGCTTTAACTGTTTTTAAACGTACACCTGCATGTAACAGAAATGTTTGATACAATGATATTTAGCACTTAGTGTATACTGACTCATCTGCACTTCTACTGATTATCTGCAAAGCTCTCAGCAAATAATTTATAAATGTGTATCTGATCAATATCTTTAATCCATTTATAGTTCCTTGAAGTTTCTGCTAGGTAGAGACCTGAAAATCTGTAATTAGGATCATTGAGTTAATTGGGATGCTTTTTTCTCCATGGAGCTATATCTCTAGTAACCACATTCCTTGAGTGTTCAGAAAGTACCGAACACATAGTGGATGCTGTTGTAAATAAACCAAATACTAATAACATTCTGCTGTTTTAGATGAAATTGTCTAGGTGGTGGGTTGGAGGAGGAGAAAGTCAGGAATATTTATAGACTTCCTGGGCCAGATCCTGCAAGATGCTGAGTACCCTCCACTTACTGCAGGGAGAATTGAGTGTCCCACCACTTCACAGAATTAGGTCTGTCATTTTCTTAAGAAATTTTATTATACATATAAACATTAAGATCTCAATATTTCTTTTCACTGAAGAGATTCTGTCAGTTCAATGGTCTCTGTCCATGTGCAAAAGACAGGAGGAAAGAGAAGCAAGTTTCTCTTGCTATTAGAAATACACACCAGGAAAGTAGGAGACTTCAGTTATTTGGTTCAAGTTCCCAGGTTGGTACATAGCTCTAGAACCAGAAGTGAAATATACAAGCAAGTCTGTGCTGCATTGTAAAGCCCCCAGTTCAACAAGGTACTTAAGTGTGTGCATAAAAGTAGGCATCTGTTTAAGTAGCTTGCTGAATCAGGGTCTAAGAGTCCAAATTCTATGTAGATGGGCTATCCATATATTCATGGTTCTAGAGCTTTACATGCATCTGAGAACTTGAACCAAAGAACTAAACTGGTACTATCGCCATCTCTTTTATCCTGGTGTGTCTATGCTTAATGGCATGAGAAACTTCCTGCTAACATTTCCTGGTCAGAGATGATGTGAATCAAACACTGTTCATTCATTTTACACCTTTTAAAACTAATTTAATAGTATTGTGTCTGCTAGAATGGAAATGCATCATAATTTCAATTGTAAGGTCAAAGACACATTTTGAGAGTTTTATGTGCTGTGGGAGGATTTTATATCTTTTATAATGAAGCATGAAGATATGTAAGTGAGAACTACATGAGATCATGAGAAGTGTGTGGCAGGGGAGTGGTGCTGTAATCTAAAAGTTATTACCACGGAGATTGTTTCTTGTTCCTCATAGTTGGGTGTATTATTATGTGTCGATGCTTTTGTAATTCTTATGCACTGTTTAGTTTTGTATCATTGTTTGAAAACTAATGAAGATATTGAAAAAGACAGAATGGTAACAAATAAAAGAACAAACAGGGCTAATCCTGGGAAATGTGGTGCACCACTAATATCAGTTGATTTCAATGGGAGTTGGGAGCCGTCACCACAGCTCCGAATTAGGCTCACAGTGTTTAAGTACTGTAGGTAGATTACTTTAATTTTTGCAGGCACTATAGCTCACTCCCCAGATTATTCTTGAACCTGTTTGACTTGTCTTTGTATAAATCGCTAAAAACACAGATCCTGTCAGCATAATTTTCAAGAATCTCATTTGTCTAAATTATTCTGTAAATCAGAACACATTTATTTTTACCTGCAGGAACAGAATCGGTTGGGAACAGGACTGTCCCAAAGGTTTTCTTTTTACCAAAAAAAAATCTAAATTTAGCTGTGCATCTGATTGGAGACTTTCTGCATAATCAGTTTCAACTCCATAGCACCTTGCCATGGGCAGCTAACATGGAACAAAATAGTCTCCTCAGTTTGACACATGATCTCACTTTATAGAGCAGACACAGACTTTGACCTATGCAGCCTTACATTCAGCTGCAGTGAGATTGTTCTCCAGCATTTTGAACCCCAGATGAACTATCCACTTGAAGGTTTGGTTAAAAATCCTATATATATATATATATATTAATTCATCTAAGCTGGTCCTGATATACTTGTGATGGAAACGTCAATCCATCCTGACTCATGTACTGAATAGCTCACCCAAGCTCTGGAGCTGTTGAGAAGTTACTTAAGTGGAGGGTTAGATAACAAATGCTTTGAAAGATGTATTCAGTACTAGGGAGGGGCAAATTGGTTCTGGTAAAATACGAACTGATTTGAACCATGAATTGGACTTGATGGGTCCCATAGCTACATTTCACCCCATAACATTTCAAGGTGTTCCTATCACTTTGTATTGTATGTAATTATTTGCTTTTTTCCACACCACCATATCTAAGGCTGCTGATTTGCACAGCAATCATTTAGGCATAGATGAGAGAGGTCTTTTCTGTCTATTGTGGATAGGCTCATAGAAAGCACATACTGTATATCACTCTTCCCCTCTTTTTCTTTTTTCCCCCCGAAGTCTTAGCTGTTCTGACCACATGTCATTGCAGTTAATAATGTGCTTTGAATGCTCCAGGCCTTACTTGCATTAATAATAAGACATGGTTTTAAAAAGCAACCCTTTAATGTTTGCAAGGGTCTACTCCTGGTGATGTTTTCAATTTGTTACTAATCTATAAGTGCCTAGTACTGTTAGTGGCTAAGAGCCTCCTGCATAGTGCTGAGCATCCTTAACTTCCCCTGATTTCAGTGGAAGTTGAGGACAATCAACACCCTGTGGGACAGGCCATTAGGGAATGCTACAGACAGCTGGAGCAGAGAAATGTAATCAGTGTTGATGAAAGCGATTGGTGGCTGTCTGGAAAATATGATTTTTGTTATTGGATTTGGCTCAAGGGACTGACTTTTGAGGAAAGTTTTAAATGAGTTAATTATATATTACATACAATAAGCTATGTTAAAAGAACACATTGAGGTTGCAAAGGCAAGCACTCGAAAGTTAGGAAATGCCAGAATTAAAGTTGCCTGTGCTACATTAATTTGGCCCCCATCTAATATGCATTATGATACAGTCTTTAATTACATGATCGTATATCATTTTTTCCTACAGGACACTTGCTTTGTTCAGTGCTCACTTAATGAACAGCTATTCAATATTTTTATTTCTCCTCAAGTGTTCTATGGCCCCAGACCTTATTTATTGCACACCCCACCAACCCTGCTCTAAGGTCAGAATTATTAATTTGCTCCTGCGCTTTTCTATGGCACCCATCAATGTATTATCCGAGTGCTTCATGAACATTAATTAACTTATTTTTGCAACACCCCTATGAGGTGAGGGGTGTTATGTGATATATTAGATGAGGAGGTGAGGCACAGAGAGATTAACGTCAAAAGTTTCCACTAATTTTGGGTGCCAAATTTGAAATGAGTGGGATCTGGTTTTTCAGAGTATATAGCCTTTCATTATATAGCCTTTCATATATTCAGAGTACAGCTCCCATTGACTTCAGTTGTGGTTGTGAGTGTTCAGCACTTCTACCAGCTAGTTCTGGTTCTCCCCCAGCTCCTTGTTAGATCTCTCTCCTCCTCTCCCTCCCCCATTCTTTTCCACTTGTTCCCAAGCCCAGTCGTCTTGTCCATCCTCAGCCAACTGATTGACAGTTCCCGCCTCCATTTCCTTCACCGTGTCCTAGTCTCTTTCCCTTTGTGCCTTTCCGAGTCTCCATCCTCAACCAATCCCAGTCTTCCCCCATCCCTAGTTGACAGTCACAGTTTCTGCTCCCCTCCCAGTCCCAATCTTGCCAGTCTCCTTGTCCCAATCTACTCCTTTCCCTCGTCCCTGACTTTTGCCCCTTTTGCATTAAAATCAGGCATCTTCTTTTTCCACATTGCCTGACTGGCATCAGTGGATCATTGACAAAACAGCTCTCTGCTCTCAGTTTTGGTGCATGGTCTCACCCTGTGCCAGAGCAGCCATTACAGGGAAGCTGTGCCCCTGTAGACCTGGACTGGGGCATGCTCAGTCACTCTGTGGGAATGGCACATGCACAATCTGGTCAGCATTAGGAGTTTTGAGAGGATAGACCATGCTCAGTGAGGATGGAATCTTTGGAGAATTTAGCTGCTAAAATTGAAGTCTCTACTGAGCATGTGTGAACTGCAATTTTACAAAGGCTTACAATTTGGCCAGATTTGGATGGATCTCACAGAGGTGGCAAAAGGCACATCTATGACACAAAGGCCACTTCTTGACAATTTTCAAGTCTCTGCACCAAAGCAGGGTGGCACTAACGCTGTTCAAAGAACAGCTAGCCTAGCCTCATTCTTGGAAACAACTAAACCATTCTGGCTGAACTTTTCAAAAAAATTCAACCTGAGGCCCTCCTTGGCATGGAAAATTTCATCTCAAATTGTTAGAAGTTTAGCAAAGTCATAATCAACTGAAAACAGGATTTCATAAGAGGAAGTGTCAGGCTACCTTAATTGGTGCTGCTAGCTCTGTCTATAATAATTGATCTGGGCAGTGACAAAAAGAGGGGAGAGGCATAAACAGTCTCTAAATAGTGGAACTAAATACTGGAACTGTATAAGCCCTAAAATTGGAAAGGAAGTGTTTAGGGTGGTACATGGGGTTTAATGAGAAATAATGCCATGAAATTAAAAAAGGGTCAATTTAAGCCAAGAATTGGGAAAATCTTCTGCCAGTTAATTGTTTTAGGCTGTGGAATAAGAAATGATGGGAACCCACTGTTTGACACATTTGAAACTAGACTGGAAAAAACATTAATAAATGTACAATTGGGAACATTCTTACATTGTAACCCGAGGATACTCTAAGAAGTCTTTTTAAAAGATCCACTAGGTCTTTAACATACATAATTGTGAACTTTCCCCACATTATAACACATTTATATTTAACACAATATAACACAGATTATACTATTTATTAAAGCAAGCTCTGCTGTGGTAGTTTGTAATTCAGGACTGCATCCTGTTCTGCATTTCAGTGCTTAGTACTCATTGAGCACTTGTACCTGATAAATTCCCACTCTCTATACATTTAGCTTTGTGCACATTACAGGCCAACTTCCAACACTATTACTCAAATTTAGGAACTTACTCCATAAGTAGTCTCACTGAAATGAATCGGTGCAGAATTTGGCCATATGAATTTGAGAGTCCCTTGGAACCATGGAAAGAGTGAAGGTGTATAGGGCACCAATCAAGAGAAGCTGTCATAAAGTTAGAGTTTGGTCTTAATGTTTTCAGGGCTACCTGAGTGCCCAGTTCTCCACAGTCTGGAATCACCATTACTGAACCAGTGATTAGAAATTAACAAAATAAAACAAAAACAAAAGCAAGGAAAAAAAAAAAAAAAGATCACTGTGAGAATTGTCCGTTAAAACAATGAAAGTGGTAGAGCTCCCTTTTTAAGGAAATTTTATAATCAGGGTAAGTATTTTAGAAATGAGTGAATTATTAATTTTGTTTATACTTTTAAACTCAAGCAATTGTATAGAAAGCTCTTTGCATTTTGCATGTATAGAGAGAATTAATAGCCCTTGACGTTGAAGTTGTAGGTCAAGTATGATACCTTATTGTAAATCAAGGGGAAAGTGACATACCATAATAATTTACATTTGGTAGTGCCTTTCATCCTGGAGGATCCCCAGATGCTTTGCTAACTACAGTATGGATAATCTTCATCTCATAACTGTTATTATTTATAAATGGTTAGCATACAAACTGTGCTAGGTGCCGTACAGACCTAAAAGAAGACATAGTCCCAGGGCCAAAGAACTTGCCTTCTAATGGCAGACATGATTTAACAAGTGAAAGTTACAAGAATATTAGAAAGGGCAAAAGAAGGTTACAAAAATATGGTCACATTATTACTTAGTTTTTATGCATGTGTCTTGTTACAAAATAGTGCTTCCCAATATGTACACCTCAACTCAGTAAAATACCTTTCCTTGTCAAAGTGCCCTCTTGCCAGTTCCCTGTCGTCACTATCCATTCCTGCATCTGATCCTCATTCTCCCATCATCCTTAATCAGAGAATTCCTGTTGTGATTCAACTCTCCCCACTTCTCCTTGTCCTTCCTCACCATCCAACCATCCTCTTTCCTCAGAATTGTAGTCTATGAAGTGTTCAAGTCTGAATGTTCTAGATCACAGGTGAAATCCAAGAGCAGACCATTCAAAACAGAAGAAGCTACACACAACCTTAGAGCAAGCCACTAAATACTTGCCACTTTCTAAAAACAAATGGCATGACCTTCAACTAGAATAGTCAAGGATGAGTTCAGGTCAGATCTGAGAAATCATAGATTATATCTGAGAACTTTATTTCTAATTAAGGGAAATTACCTTTGTGTGACATTTTATGGTGCAACCTTCAGCTCCTACAGTCTTAGGATATGTCGGACTGTTCATACAGTACATTCAGAATATCTAAATTACATTATTAAACATGTGAAGCCTCTTGCACAAATATATTTTATTGTGTGTCTGGTCATTATAGGCTAACAGGCATAAGTCCCACCAGTAATGTCATAACCAAATAGTGTGGCTGATGCTCTGCAAGGGTGCAGTATCACTTGCTCTCATAGAGGATTCCTGGAGGGGCTCTTACCTGCTAGCCAGGGATTTCTGGCCCTGTAGCACATAGCCCGTGACCTGTGGAGAGAAGGAGGCACAAAGCAGGGAATAGAGGCTTCTGTGGCAGTAAGCCCACTGAGACAGAGTAGAGGGCTGGTCACACACGCTCTCTGAGGTTTTTGCTTCTGCTTTTCTAGACCCAGCAAAAAGTAGGGAAGGTAGTTACTAAGCCTTGTAGTAATGGGTGTCAGGTAGAATGGGGAAGAGTTCTGAGTCTAGTGGTATCGGGTGGGAAAGGATTCAGAGCTGAGCGGGTAGTCCTGAACTGTGCCGATATTAGAAAAAGGGGAAAGGGGAGTCTCAGCCGCTAGTGTAAGTTCTGGGTGAGGGATGGTTCTGAATAGGTGAAGGTTGGATCAGAGAGAGCAAACAAAGTGTGTGTAGGTTGGGGTTCTGAGCTGAGAGGGGAACAGATTGTACCAGACAGGAATGAATGCAAGGGGGAATGGATCTGACTGCTGAAATATGATGTGTGTGGTGGGGAATGATAGGGGTAAGAGCTGGTTGAGGTGAACAGAGAAGACTTATCAGTTATTATATTATTCTGGACTTCATAGAAATTTAAAAAATGTATGAAAGCAAGTGTGTAGCAGCCAATTCCCTGTGTCACCTCCTGTTCATAATATAAAGGCCTGCTTTAGAGATCTTTTTATTAAGCAATCTAGATATATTAACAGTATCAAGTAAAAGTAAAAGGGAAAAATCTAATTCTCCTTGTGTATTCTTCTCTGGAGTCTCTGATTAGCTGATAGGAAGACAGGAGCAGGCAAATCTTCAAGGGATTCTATGTAGTGGGTTTTCCCCTCTCTTTTTTGGTAACAATCATTATCTGTGCTTTTGTCTTTGACAGAGCTGCTGTTGCTGAGGTCCTCATAGTAATATCTTTTCTGCGGCGTTGTAGTTCGGGCAGATCCTTGTTGCATTTATGGTCATATGCTATGGTGGCTGACACACCTTTGAGGGAAAACCCCCAGCTTGGCAAACCAAAACCACTAAGTCTTTGATGTCATTTCTATCCAAAATGCCAAGTTTAAATTTTTCATCATTACGTAATAACACTTTGCAATTCTGTAGCCTCTTCTGTTAGAGGATCCCAAAGCTCCTTACAAATACTGTATGGCTGAATTAATCCTCACAACACCCTTGTGAGGTACTTGTAATTAGGAATAATGATCTCCTTTTTATACAGAAGTAAACTGAATCACAGAGAAATTAAGGACCTGAATTTCAACTTGAAATGAGAGCACTACCATGTAGGTTAGATAGACACCTATTTATATATGCGTGTGTGCGCTAATCCCCAGCATGTGCACTGTGCATGCAAAATAAGTGTGCAATGAATATGGGCAATTCAAACTGAAAATTAGGCCATAACTGAGCTACCCAAGGTCATGCAGTGTGTGATGTCTCTAGTATCTCGGGTCTCTCAGTACTATGCTTTAAACATAAAACATCCTTCCTCCCTAAATGACTGAAATCAGCAGGAAAATTTATATATTCTAGTGAGTGCTAATTGTACTCAAAACTTCACGCAGGTTTCATTGATTTATTTTTTTGTTTGCTAAATGTCTTTTCTCACCACTTTGTTCTTTGTTAGGCTACATTCTAGTGAGCTAAAAATAATTTTCCAAAATTTCCTTTAAAAAAGAAGAATATACATCAAAACAGTTTGCTTTGCTGAGAAAATTCTGATCAAATATAGAATAGAATGACAGAATTTGGCTGAAGGAATTATCAAACACTCAAACAAAATCTCATCAGAAGTGCATCTCATTTGGATAGGATCTGATACATTGTTGTGGCAGTTTATCATGTTCTGTATAGAGCATGGATCAACACAAACCTCTGGGATTATGCTGTGAAGGGATTTTTGAAAGGCAGCTGCAGTTTTCCATCCATACATTTTTCTCTTTTGATTACTACACCATGAAACCTATTTAATCATAGAAAGGTTAGTGGTAAAATCTGCTGTCACATTACTATGCCAGGGGCAGTTATCCTGCTGAAATAGCATCAGAATATGATGTTTTAGAATCACTTTATAGACAGGTTACAAAAGTTTATCAGGCCATCTCCCGAAAGCTGCATTTTGCAGGACATTTCCCTGTGTTATTCACCATTGTGTCTATTTTTATCACTTCTAGTGGCAATATCTTGACTGCCTCCCTAAAGTCCATTCCAAAGTCTGATCACTCCTAATACAGTACTGAGACATATTCCCTAATGTCTGGTCCAATTTTTGGCTGAGATACCAAAGTGACTGGCTCAGTGCAGGCTGCCCATATTGTTTCCACAGGGGCTGCATCTTGTATATAATGAATGTGTTCTTGACCATCTCCAGAAAAATATTACCTGTTTTCTCCTCTTCTAGCTAAAATTGTAAGCAATCTGAAAGGAGACTGTTAAATAAATGCCAGGTAGGGAAAAGAAGCCTCTTAAGAGAAACAGTGGCCAGCACAAATGCCACACCATTAAGTGGGATATTCTAATTTCAGATATCTCAAGGATTACTAGTGGCAGAAGCAATAAAAATCATCTTCAAAGTGATTTGTGAATTATTAAACAAATTTCTTTCCAACAGCTCTATTACTCATAGGAATTGTATCAATCAACAGAGAGGTAAATTACTGGATCAGTCAGAAAATATTGTTGCAGCTGAAAAATCAATGCTAATTGAATCATTAGGGCATTATTACATGAAATACAAATAGCTTGAGATAACTCTTCTGTCTGTTTGATCTATAGTCTATAAAGAAGACATTATACCAACAATTGCAGTGCTTGATTGTTCCACTTATATACATCATATCTTCTCAATATTCTCAATATAATTAGTAGCATTTTGGTTTTAAACCTCCTCTGTAACACTTAAAATACCTGAACTGACCTGAGAGTGATTGTATTCTAGAGATCATCCCTTTTCTTGCCCTTTGGCCAAACTCACAGGGCTTGCACTGGTGCAACTAAGTGAATTGTTTGTATGATAAAATGTTTCTATTCAGTTTTCTCCATTTGAGAAACCCCTATCACAGCTTTCTTTAATGCAGTGGTTGAAACAAGATGGCATGCAATGGAAAGCTTTTCATACTAATTGTTCTAATATTGCATAACAACATTGACACGAATTAAAGGAACTTGCTGCTTTGGATCTACATAGATGTGAGTGTTGGCCTCATTGTCACTGCACTGAGAGCCAAGAAAGTTTGACACTAATGCAAAGGATAAAAGGTGTGGACATTGTCAGTAGTACTGCACTCATTAGGCTGCAGTCAGACAGGACGGATAGGAATGTGAGCTGGTTCATTGCACCGACTCTTTCATACACAAATAACCATATGCAGTGTGCTAGACTCAGGTGTGAGGGCTGCAGGATTCAGATTCAGGATTCTTTGTTTTTTAGCCATTACCATAGCAATGTGTCCTGACTGAGACCTAGTCTGTGCATAAATATGTATATATGGATGATAGAGAGTGCATCTAGATAAGTAGTTGTGGTGAGGAGAGAGTTATATGCATGAGTGGTTGTTTGCTTGGGTAGTTGGGAATGAGTGTATGTGAGAGAGAGGGTGTGTATGGCTATATTAGTGAGACTTGGTTTGGGATGTTGAGAAGCGTTTTTGGCCTTCTTACTTTTCTCCCTCCCCCTCCCAGAAGTATCTTTGGATGTTAACTTATGTGCCTGCAACTCTAGCAGAATTTTGCTATGTAGTGCATTTTCCTTTCATTTTGTCCCAGTAATAAACTCTGCTAGTGAAACTAAAAGTGTTACCAAACTGTTTGATTTCCTGCCACTTCTTCTCACCCTGCTGGTAAAGAGGGATCATTGTACTGTATGAGAAGACTTCTCTATCAAGGTGACATCTTCTGCACCATTGGAAGGTCTGAAGATATTTAAGTGTGTGTCTGGGTATGTGCATATAGATGATCAGTTGTGGTGAAGTAAGTCGGGGGGGGGGGGGGAGGGGAATGTTAATGGAATGACACAATCCACTGCATATTTTCTAATTTTAAAGTTTGTTCCATGTATTAAGAAGATTAATGAATGAAAGGGGGTGGGTTCTAGCAAAGGACTAGAGTACATCTTTTGAAGCTGTAGTGTTAATGAAATTTCATGGGTAAAACAATGCAGCTGCACCACTTTTCTTTTTTCTTTTGAAGTAAATGTTGTGTTTTGTATTCACGCTGATGGCTCTGCCACAACCTTTCCAGGCTATTTGCCTGCCTGCCTGATGCATCAGCTACGAAATTTATAAAGTGCTTTTTCCTTTCCCTGCCCTTTCAACATTTCTGTTCCTCATCAGTGCCCCAAGTGAGTAGTCACCAAGCTCTATAATCACAATGGTGCTGTAGATGCTCATCATAAAAGGCTTGTGCAAAAGGTCACAGGCTGCAGAGGGGATAAAGCACAGAGCAACATGACCACTATACAAATGCATTCATTCAAGCCAGTAGATATTGGGAATATTTTTGTATTTTGTAACATTGAGATCCATGTAATTCATGGCATCATATGGAGATGATCTTGCATTTATATAGCACTTTTTATCCAAATGGATCCTAAACTTAGTTTGAAAAATTCAGATATAAAGGAATTGGTTTGTCAGTGAGTCAGATACAGCCACTTCCTGGACTGAAACATAGCAACGGTTTAAAAGAACACAGGAATAGTATAAAACAATTTAAGAGGAGAAATTACCAAATAAAATCTCCAGGGGAATGTCAAGCTAGGTAGGAATTACCCAAACTGGAAGTTGGCTAGGCTACAACATATAACAATCAGACTCTGTCTGAATTTACAGAACAACAAGCTTGAGGCAATGATCTGATCCACTGCCCACCAATATTGATGGAGAGACTCTCCGTTGACTTCAGTGGGCTTTGGATCAGGGCCCATGGGATTAGATCCTTCCGTTTTTTGCACTGTTCAAAATATAGCACTTCCAGCTACAAAGTGCTACTTCATAGCATTGGTTTATTAAATCACCAACAACACTTCTTGCAGACTTTTCACCAGAGGGCACCCACCTAAGTAGTGACCCAGCCCTACTCTATTTAGTATGCGATATAAACAGCTAAAAGAATGAGCAGAGTATGGCTGCATTGGCTCACTCCCACCAATTATTAGGCTTTTTAACATGATCTAATAGCTAGCCTTTTTTGGGCATTTCTTTTGTGGTTGTTCAGTAAAGTCTTGTTGCCAGTTTTTTCAGACATATATAATGTTTTCCTCACTGAGCTTGCACCTGATCCCATTGAAGTCGGTGGGAATTATTCCATTCCCTTGAATGGGAGCAGGTTTAGGTCCATAATCTAAAGAGAGAACTTTTTGAAGGGTTCAGAAGAGAACAAAAAGCACAGGGATATTGTCATCTCCTGCCCGATGGTGACAAGCAGAAAGCTCTGATATGTGGAGAAATGAGACCGAAGATTTAATGTCTTGACTGTCCTTTCTGCTCCCCAATGCTGTATAATCTAAAAATACTGCAACTGATGTCTCAAAACATCAATATGAACAAATAAACAAAAATCACTTTTCAACACAGAGTAAGGGACGAAAAATCACATTTCTCAGCTCCATTTACCTGTGTGATTCAGGACTTTTCTGATTCAAAATCTGTCTGATTTGTATTCTCTCACAGGAAAAAAGAATTGGACTTTTCAAGTTGGTCTTTAAACTCTTTTAATCTGTCTTGAAATTTCTCTTATTTCTATAACAAGGCTCTTGTGCAATTTCATTGCTTGCAGTTGAGAAGCATGAAGAGATCAGAGAAGTGAGAAATGTGGTCAGGGAAAGCACGGGTGGCTAAGAACCATTTAAAATTTCTGCCTACATTTCACACTCTCACATATGCAATTTGGAACAGAGAAAAGTTATTTTTTAAACACTGAATGCTTGTTTCAAATTTCAAAAGTGGCACTTCAGTCAGCTGAGATCTGTCACCTGCTCAAGATGACTCAGTCTTCCTATTAAACTAAACTGGAGATGGTCTTGCCTCCCATGCAGTTTCATTTCATTAACTTGATATGATCCTATACCCTTAGCTGCTAAGTTGCTGCTGCTCTGCCTACCTGCAGAGATTTTTGAACTCCTAAAAGAGGCTTTGAGATGCCATAGACTAGTTGATGACTAGCAGAGGACATAAGAATGTAAGAAACAGGAAGAAGTTATGCAGATCTTTATTTAGATTTTTATTCTACCTTCCTGATTTTTCACCCTGTCCCTCAATCCTCTCTTTCTTTAATAACAAATCTGGATATTTCTTGTATTCATTATATATTTGAGTTTAAATGCTTCTTAGAGCAATTAGATGTGGGTCTGGGCCATGAAATTCTGATCTAAATTTCTCAAAGTATAGAGATGATCACATTTGAGAGATTGAGCCATGTCCATCCCTACAGATAACTTATATGATTATACCAGATATCTTAGACTGGAGGCAAATTGTCTGGGCCATTGAGACAAAAATCTAGTCTGAATCTAGACTGAGTTTCTGGGTGACTTAATTGCTCATACCATTCAGAATTTCTGTTTGGATGGACAGTCGTTGACCAGCTGCTCCTCTTCTTCCGCATGATCTTGCAAGCTGTCCTACATTGCAGAATTCCCCCATCCCTCCTCTCATTAAAAAGCCTGCCTGAGATCAATGGAGGCAATGGACTTTCTACTCAACTTATTGCCACACATTTTAGAATTTGTCGGAACCAGCAATGATTGGGTCTTATACAGCAAAATTGAACATTGTGAGTTTGATTTGGAAGGCACCTTTTGGATCAGTGGTGTCCAATCTGTGAATGACTGTGTTGAGAGGAACATTTCAATTTGTGTTCCCTGAGCTGTGTGCCCTGTGACTTTTTTTTTTTTAAATTGAAATGTTGTCAGCCCCATCATTGTGAGGAGGTGGTAAGGTCACTATCTCTCCATTTCCCCCCCATTGCTACCCAAGCATCCCAGTAGCAACTGTGATGTCAGCTGGGAGAACTCTGAGCCCCTGCTGCCCGTTTCCTGTGACAGATGCTGCTAGGCAGCTCCCCTGTTGGCCAGCTGCTGTATTTCAGGAGAGGGAGAAGAAAGTAGAGTTGGATGAATAATATTTTGGCTTGGTGGGTGAACCAAAAAATTTGAAAAAAAAACCATTGAGTCATCCTGAAAATGTTTTTGGTTTTTGTTACTAATTTGTTTCATTTTAAGGTGCTTTTTACCTTTTATTTGTTTGTAATAAATGCAAAAACTAAGAAGTTGAATAACATATAACTGTCTAAATAAGTGTATATAGATAGACTGTATCTTCTGGTTTAGCAAAAAGTACCATATATACATTAAAAAAAAGCTATATTTAGCTGCAAATCTAGCTATATTTCTAAATAAAATATTTTTAAAAAATCTCAAAGTTTTGAGTTTTCAAAAACTAAAAAAAAAAAGTTTTCAAAAGTGTCAAAATAAAACCTTGTTACTTTAAAAAAATCTTTCCCTCCCCCAAAACTACTTGCTAACTTTGACCTGAGCTTGCGAAATTTTGATTATCCCAAGCCTGAATTTTTTGGCAAAAAAGTTTTGTCAAAAAAATAATTTGCCCATCTTTAGCTGAGAGCAGTTGTAGCTGCTCCATTTCCTGGTTCCCTTCCAGGCTATGACAGGACAGGGAGAACATCATAGGAACTCAACTGGTTCTGCCAAAGGCTAGGGAATCACCTGGCAAAGTATGGCTCAACTCTCCCACACACAACCACTTAGAGCAGCTCAGGATAGGGGAAAAGGAGAAGCTGAAAACCAACAATTAATTATTGATTCTCTGTCCCAGCCCTAATGCAGGTTAGAGCAGCCTTGGGGGCTGCTGTAACTTGCATCATCTGACTATGATTCCTAAGGGATCATACGATAGCTGGGGATATTTGGGGTTGGGAAGGAATTTTCCCCCAGGGCAGATTAGCATAGGCCCTGAGGGTTTTCCACCTTCCTCTGTAGCAGAGGGCATGGGTCACTTGCTGGTGGATTCTCTGTACCTTGAAGACTTTAAATCATTATTTGAGGACTTCAATAACTCAGTCTTAGGTTAGGGTCTATTGCAGGAAGGGATGGGTAAAGTTCTGGGCCTGCGTTGTGCAGGAGGTCAGACTAGATGATCGTAATGGTCCCTTCTGACCTTATAGTCTGAGTCTATGAGAACATTAGCTATTTCCCTTCCCCCCACAATGTCTCCCGCTACAGTGGCTGTGGGGAGGGAGATGTAGGAACCAGGTATGCCAGTTCAATGTCTGCTGGGGACTCTCCCATTCCAAGGGAAATTCTCAACAGGAAACTTGAGGGAAGTTTCAGGACAGAGAATCTGTCCCAAAGTATTGGTTGTGACCCCTGGACCTTTTTGAATAAGGATGTTCAATCCACAGGCTGAAAAGATTGGACACCACTGCTTTAAAATGAGGTATAACAGTATCATATTAATGCTGTGACATTGAAAATGCACTATTATGCAGAGCTGCATGCACTGTCATACACTTTCTATGGTGTTTAAACTGTGTGGTCAGACAAACTCCAGTTTTTCTCCTCTCTGTTTGAAAATGGGACACAGGACAGTATTAATTAAAGCTATAAGTTTCATAATTTGGGTACAGATTCTGTATTGAGCTACATGTACACACCTCAGACAGAAGTGAGAGCTTGATACTTATCTTAGACCCACGCCTGTCTTTCTATTTTGTTTCCCTCTTCTTTTGATTTTTCGCTCTTTCTTTTTCAAGCAGCAGAGAGAAATGAAAAATTAAATTAATTTTAGTGGAAAAAATAATAAAAGGAGAAGAGAAACTTATGGAGACAGGCACATCCTTAAGCATTCAGAACTATGGCTATTCCCTTGGGCTTTCCTCCTCTCAGATTTTGCCAGGGTATCCGTCACTGACAGAAGCTCTTCTCCTACAAGTCTGTCTCAGGGATGATTCAGATTTAGAATTTTAACACTTGAACTATTTTGAAATCAAAAGACACCTAAAATGACTCAGTCTGATTCTCCATTTCAGGATAATTATCCATCACATTTTTCATTCCGTCTCGTATTGTTTACACTGCACATTCCCCTAATTTCACTCACCATATTTTAGTCTTTATAAGAAATAATAAATCTCATTTGTGGCCTTCACCCCCCACCTCCATCGCATGTTGAAGAAAGAACAAACGCAGTGTCGATGGTGGAATGTATGGAATCTCTCTCATTTGTTTCCAAGGAACATTTCCTCATGGCAAGGCCAATGAGCAAGAAAATGTTCCTTTCTGTTGTAATTAAACTGGAGCTCCAATTCCATGTACATTTTTCTGTATGTTTAGCTTCTGGGTGCAAGCGATATGTTGGGTCCTTAGTACCATGGAAACTGATAGGTGATATATGTTGCTAGTTGACATCTTGGATAAGAAAAAGATCATAATGGTAAAGTGGTGGCTGTAACTGATGAGTGAGAGCTGTGTTCTTGTACCACACAAAATCTGTTATCCACATGTAAGGCAGCCATTATTCAGTCTGAGAGTTGCCAGTTATGCTCTGGCTGTGTCCTTGATCTCTCAACATTCCCTGAAAGCTGAGTGCAGTGCAAAGAGTAATGGAAAGGAGGACACTGCTAACTCACTGCATTATCCTTACAGTTTTAACAGAGAGAGAAGTCTTTTGAATACTTATCTGCCTATGTATTTATATTTTTAGCTAAAAATTTGAGATGCTCAGTCCAATGGAAAATTTAACTTAGGTTATTAGAAATATAGTTAGGACCAGATTTTCAAAAATGGGTACCTAAAATTAGACTCCGAAATCCAGATTTAAGCACCTAAATGAGATGGCCTTATTTAAAAAAAAAATCAGTAGGCGCTTCTGGGAGCTCCGCACTTTTCAAAATCCAGCCATTTACCTAGGTGCCTAATTATTGATTTAGACACCTAATTTTAGGCACCTATTTTTTGAAGATCATAGCTATACTCTACAGGTACCATTTAAAAAATTGGCAAACACTACTAGTTTCCAATGCCAACTGGGGACTGGCATCTTTCTGACTCCCCTTATTAATAATACCGGGAATACTTTTCATGTCAGCAGATCAGTCTAATTATTGCATGCATCACCATTGTATTAACTACAAAACAAATGATATACGATGGTCAAAGTACTTTACTAATTTAAACAAATGTAGCCCCTTAGAGGTAAGTCAGTAGTAATATTCTCTTATTTTATGGATGAGGAAATTGTGATAAATAGAGATTAAGGAGGTTGGCAAAAGGCACACAGGAAATCTGTGACAGCAGCATGAACAACAACTGGGAATGTCTCCCAGTCATTTGCAAGTGGGTAATATAATCCTTTCTGTTTTAGATTACTAAAGTGTAGAAGTCATTGGAAAAAATCAGTTCTTTTTCCTCAAAAATATTTCAGATGAAAACATTTCCTTCAAATTTATTAAAAGAAGACTCAATTAAATTAAATAATTGTTTTTGTTTCAAATTTAAATTTTCATTTTATTTGCCTTTTCAAAAAATGGAAAAGAATGAGTTTTGGATTTCTTCTCTCCCTTCCTCATTACTTCTTTATTTTGTCCTCTTTTTCCATTAGAAAATGAGAGGTAGGGGGATAGAAAATGGAGAGAAAGTGGGGAAAATAGTTTTTGGGGATTTCCCTCCCACTTTTTCCCCTGGACAAATGTGAGAAAAAAGTTTTTAAAAATAGTTTTTAAAAGTGAGAAAAAGCAATACTTTCATTTTTATCCAGTTTGGGAGAAAAAAACAATACTTTTATTCAATTTATCACATTTTCCAGTGGTAAAGTTAAAAAGAACTTATGAAAAAAGTGTTTTTCCCTCCACTTTCTCTCACTTTTACCTTTCCTCCTCTTCTCCACTTGAAAAGGACCAGTAGAGGAGGGAAGCCTATATAAAAATCTTTCAATTTTTCTTATAAATACCAAAAAAATTAAAACAAACTTTGTCCTGAAATTTTTACGGGGGGGGAATAAAAGAGGAAGAAAAGTATAATTGAAAACTGTTCCTTTAAAAAAAAATCGTTTTAGACAAATTAGATTTTCTTTACTAAAATCTTTTTGTTTAAAGTGTCATCCAGCTGTCCGAAAATGTAATGAATGAAACAGAACAACTTGTTCTCTATATATTGACATTATTTTTTCAGTATTTTCAGTTTTTCAGTCTTAAATCCTCCTGAATAAACTGAGTCAGCACAGCTACTTCATTATGATTTTTGCTACCGATAATTAGAACTTATGACCAAAGAGTTCTATTTATTTAATGTGTTATCTGGTATTTATTGGTGTGTGTGTTCAATGACTAATGTTCAATATAAAATAAAAATGAACCGCAACTAAAGACTGGTTTGTACATTATGGCCTTTGTTGTTTGACTATATTCAAAGCCCCATCACATCCTCAAATTTATTGTTGCTCCCAAACCTTTAAATCTAAATGACACTCAGAGGGAGGGAGAGAACCTAAGAATTGTATACATGGGCTGAGTTGTATACGTGGTACAGTATATGCTTAAATACATTATTTATCTGAAGCAAGTAGCACTGCCAAGACAGATGAGCCTTCTCAGGGGTTGTCAGTGTAAGTAGTTTTGTGCTGTCCAAGAGCTCTCTCCTGTAAATGCTAGTGAAGCTCTGAATTAGGACAGAAGAGCCACAGTGTAACTTCTGTTAAGTTTCTCTGAAAACTTTTTTCCCTGCCACCATTTTTTTATTGCTATTTCCTTTCTCTTCTTTGGTCCTCCCCATACTTTATAGCTTCCTTTTGCAATTGCCTCCAAGGACCAGCAGCACTGATGAAAGATTTGATGTTGTTGCAACAAATCCTTCACTATACAGAACCTTCGTTTCTTTCACTTTGCTGCACATCATCACATCATTCATATCTTTATGGCAACAGCAGGGATAGAGCTCTGACCACATTGCACCAAAAACACCTGCAGCTCTATAAGCCTTCACCATTTGAGCTAAAAGAAAATTGTTGTCAGGTGTTAGCAGCAGTATAAGGGCTATTGCGTACAAGTGAGAAATTTTGGTTCTATTCAGTAAAGACCAATGGTGTAACAAACACACTATCCAGTTAATTATAGTATCATTGTAGGCAGTCTTGCTGTTTTCTGTTGGCTTGCTCACCACCACTGTGCCCTGTTCCCTTACGCTATGGCTTTCAGACTCTGATTATTCTCCTTGCCAAAGGATGAGATAGTTTGGCCTCTTTTGTCTCAAAGTGCCAGAGCCTGGCTGCCACCTCATTTGTAATATTTGACATAGGCAGGAGAATTTGGCATTGTATCCTGGGTGTGTGGTCTACTGCAGAGTTGACATTTTGCCCCTCTGGATGAGTGAAACAATTACATATCATGCTGGGAATCACTGAGATGTATTTATAGATTCCAAGGCCAAAAGGGACCATTGTGATAATCTAGTCTTCCCTCTTATATAACACAGGCCATTGAATTCCCCCAAAATAATTCCTAGAGCAGATCTTTTAGAAAAACATCCAATCTTGATTTTGAAACAGTCAGTGATGGAGAATCCACCACAACCCTTGGTAAATTGTTCCAATGATTAATTGCCCTCACCGTCAACAATTTATGCCTTATTTCCAGTCTGAATTTGTCTAACTTCAAACTCCAGCCATTGGAGCATGTTTAATATACTCTGCTTGCTTCTTTTTTCTTACATGTTTGTGAATAAGGTGTTACTAATTAATAGAAAAAGTGAAGTAGTTTATTAAAATGAAATCCCCAAGTTATCTACTGTGGGACAGGCAGCCAGTGTGAGAGGCTGTAGTTCAGTGTTACTAGGTACTCCTAAAATCAAAGCATTGAGACTTGATAGTGAAGTATATAACTCTGAACTTTATCACGTCTATGCTGCATTAATCACTGCTGTTTGGATATTTAACTCCCAAAATCTTGACCCAGAATATAGTGGGTTAAGAGCAAAATCTGGGATAGGTTGTCTGAAAACATTATCTTCTCTGGTCATTCCAAAGTCCTGGTCAGGAGGTCAGAAAGGCTGTCCTCATGACATTAGGAAGAGTTCGGTTATACTGCACAGAGGACATCTTACTGATTTGGAGGAAGAATGAACAGTGAATTGTGGATGGTGAGTCTAAATTGTTTTGGTTGCTAAAAACTATTTATGGAGGATTCCAAGAAACTTCAGATAGACGTAAGTGCATTGAGGGACTAGGAGGCCTGATGACTAGGAGATTTATCTTCTATCTAAGTTAGGGTGACCAGAGAGCAAGTAAGAACAATCGGGACAGGGTAAGGATAATAGGTGGTTATGTAAGAAAAAGCCTTGAATATCAGGACTGTCCCTATAAAATCAGGACATCTGGTCACTCTAATCTAAGTGCCTATATGACTCTCACCAACACAGCATTTGAGCACCTTAAGTGTGAGGTAATCCTTCTTTTCTCTCCCTGTATCATCCAGAAGAAATGAAATGAAGGAGGGAGAAATGCAGAGAAACAGAATAAGAATCCTTCCTCTTCACACAGTCTAGAGGCAAACACCTCTGCTCCTTCCATTTCTCCCAAATGACATGCATGTACATAAACACATGTACATTTACACAGGATAGCTAGATCATTTACAAAACTTATTTGCTATCTCTTTCTACATACATACAGCACCATAACACTTGGGGAATCTAAGACTTACAGGGACCTCCTAGCAATGAATACTGCCATTTCACAGTCTTTTCCTCCATTACTACAAATAACAATAAAAGCAGTCAGATGAAACAGGTAACAAGCTGTTGCTTTGGCATACAGTCTGGAAGCTCTTTCCACATAACCATTATGCACCTGGTCTGTTCTCAAAAAAACAAACAACCCCACACCCCAAAGCAAGAATTGGAATAAATAATGCACCAAAGTAAGGAAAAGATCACAGCACAAATTTTCTTTGATAGCCACAGGAGCCTGACTACATCATATGTGTATTCCTTCAGTCCACTGACTGCTCTGGGGTCATGCCAGATAAATGTTTTTCATTTCCTTTTCCTCCCACTGGAAAGCTTTCCTTGATCAGGGAAGTCTTTAACACGAGGGAAGACGTTTTCAGATCAGTAGAGGAGTCAGTGCCCTGGAACTTTGCAGATGCCCTCCACAGTATAACTTTTTCACCTGTCTTACCTCATAATTTCCCAGAGCATTGTCCTTTGCTTTTATGTGAAGCGTTCTGGGCATTTCTGAATAAGAGCATAGGAACTGCTGGTCTTGCCACACCAGGTCCAGCTGTTGGTCCATCAAATCCAACATCCTTCCTCTGGCACTGATGATTATTTAATGCTTCAGAGGAAGCTGGCATAGTCCTGTAATATACATAGCGAGTTGTGCAGTTACCTCTGGGAGGTGGCGCATAGAGCAGTTGTAATGGCTTGACTCATGCATTTTGAATACTAATACTCTTAAGTTGCTTAGCTGCAGATATTATTGCTGGTCAAAGTTATCCAGCTGCATTGTTATTTGCCTTTTAACTTCCTCTTGTAACAAGTGAGTTCCACATATTTACTATATAAATGATAAAAAATATCTTTTTGTTTGTTTTAAAATCTGCTCTTTAATTTTCAAATTCTCCTTGTTCTTGTCTTGAGGCAGTGGGTCCAGAGGAGGAAGCCTTTCATAACTGGGTACATCTCAATTTTGTCCCCTTTAATTCTTCTCTCTGAACCAATGGCAGTCTTTGCATTTTCTTATCAAATTTATCGTAAATCAGGTCGTGCTTCAGTACATTTGGATCAGATTTCTAAGGACTTTTTTCCTTTCCATAGTCTACTTTTATCTTATTTTTCTGTTTTATTTCCATTACAACTCCTGTCTGCTCCTTTGAACTACACTTGAGTTTCTTAAATTATTCTTAAATCGCAGCATTTCAGCTACATGATTCTGATATACAGATGGTAAATTAGATGGTCTCTAAAGAGCTTTAAGATCTTTTGGATTACAGGTATAATTAAATGTAGACAAAAATAACTTTTAAAATAATGAAATCATAGTTGGATCTAAGGTATTGTTTAGTCTACTACATCTCTGTACTCCCATTTTTCTTAGTGTCTCTCCTCTCTTTTGGAGGGATATGTTAGGTGGAGTTGGGTGTGGTGTTTCTAGAATAATAGATTCCAAGCCATTATAATCTGTATATTTAGAAGATTTACAGGGAAGAAGAGCACTCATAATGTTTGCCTGGTAACCTATGGGCTATCTGCTGAGGAGAGTGAGTGAAAGATATAGGAATAATTTTGGGTTCCAATTTTTTCTGAACTTGAATTCTGAAAAATTCATTTGGTTTGCCCCCTTTGAAATTCAGTTTTTATACCATCTCTGTGGATCATTTAAGGAGAAGAGCAGATAGATCTCCTCTCACCTATGCAGAGGACCCAACTCAAGTCCTATACACCACTTAAATCCCACTTTTAAACCCTCAAAATAGGGTTTAAGAAGTGTAAAGGCCTCATGCTGGGCTACTGAACATAGGATGAATTTCATTCAAAGAGAATCTGGCATTCAGTACTTCCATTAGCCTCTTTCTTAATATTATCTCATAGCATTTCAAGACCCATAAGAAATAAAAGTTTGTTTATGAGCTGCCTATTTCTCTGTTGCAATGTCTGGGCAGACAGAAAGGAAGTATCAGGGAATGAATCCTCTGAAGAGCTATCTCTGCAGGTCAAGTCAACTTGACAGAATGTGGCATATAAACTTCTGGTAGCTCATAAAATTTGTTACTAGGAGTTTCTTGACAACTGGCTGTCACATTTAGGAACAGGGGGTTAAATTGAGCTTCCTTAGGCTAATGAAAACTCTGCTATGGTTACCTTGTTGATGTACAAGATCCTTTAAAATATATCAGCAAATGACCATCCACGTAACTACTACAGACTAGTTTCATGTAAGGATATTTGTGGTGGAGACTTTTTTTTTTTGGGGGTAGAGAAGTCTCTTCTGAGTGATCATCGATTCCAATTGCAAATCAATTTGGAAACTCAGCCAGGGAAATTAGCTCTAAATCTTACTGCAATATCCTAGTTCATTAGTCCAAGGATTGAATTGGGCATTGAAAATATTATGGCTTTTCTGGAGCAAAAAATTGAGCAATTTGTAAACCATACTCTCCAGTGAATTGCTGGATTGTTGGTAAAGGCAAAAAATGTCCCTTAATTTACATTGGATAATTTGGATTATCCATGAGACTGCAACAGTCCAGAATAGTCCAGAAAAATGTCTCCTCTCTGTCCAGTAAACTAAGATTGGAAACATGAATCTTGGAAATTTTATCTAAAGCTGCCTAGATGGGCAATGCCATTTCCAGAAAACGAAAAGAGAAAAAAATATGAAATTCTCCAAACTTCTTAGTTTCTTTTAATCCCTGAGAAAAAGAAAGCATCCATGTTATGAGGGTCAGAAGAAGTGAGTGACAACTCTCAAAAAAATAAAACCATGGGCTCCTATTTTCCTACCCTAGGATATGAGTAACTCCTTAGTGGGAATTAGCTATTTCATACTGGAGGAGAATTGGGCCCCAGTCCATTCTGCTATAGAAAAAAGGTAGCCTCTCTTTATTTAGAGCATAAAATAACAAGTGAATCTGAACATTAAAGAGTACAATAAGAAATTAGGGATAATGGATTCTCACTAAATTTGAGATTCAATTGTTTGTCCCTCTTTGAGAAAAGACTGCTTTCTCTTGCTTGGAGACAAGAAGTGCAATTGTATGGGTTATACAGCCTATGCCGTTAATTCTGCTTAAGGCACAGTACCGTGCTTGGCCAGGGACATGAATCATCGCAGTAGTCATGTATGTGTGTTCTTTTATGTTTGTATCTCTATATATGTAGTTAGTCCAACCTTTTGTCTTCTGAATGCTCCCAGAATTTTCTCTCTGTAATGACTTTTAGAGGCCACTTCGGGTAAATTGCCTTTTTTCATTCTTCATCTGTCTTTTCCTCTGTGTCTTCTTGTCCTACCATGAACATCCGCTGTTTTGACCTTTCTTCTTGTTCATAGATCCTTGGACCTTGTTCCCATCCTACTACCAGTTTTTCTTCTGAGATAATGCATTTGTTTTAATTGGTTTCATTGAAGAAGCCACTGTTCTGAGTCCTTTTTCTCTTGGGTTGAGTTTGATGTAAAGATAACAGGTACAAACACTCCTAGGCCTGAGCAGTTTGTTGCTCAAAGTAGGAATCTGACACATGCAGTAACTCCATATAGCTCTCTGAACTGTTCATTTGGATGACTGTGAGGGGTAGCTCTTCTTTCTTCCATGGTCTCATGGCACATTATACTATATTCCATTGCAGCACTTCATAGTTGAACATATAGTACAACACTGAAAAACACAGTAAGGACTGTTAATAGGACTTTAATCTTTCATGTCTCAGACTTTACAGGCAAACAAAGGGTCTTAGCTGCCACTAAGAAACTAAATTAAATTCTGTCTAAAATGCTAACCTATCCTCCTAGTTGTACTGCTGATAGATGGAACAAGTAATTGTTACTACTCCTGCTATGGAAGGTCTCGGAAGTAAAACACAGAGGCTCTCATCTTGCCCTTGGTGTAACTACAGTTACAGCATGAAGAAAAGGTAGCCTGCTTTCATGGGGGCCTGCTACTTGCTAAAGGAGATTCAGGATAATACCTTTCTGAGTGCTCCGCTACCATGAAAAGAAGATTAAAGGATAAATGGCTTATATGGTTACACTGACTTCAGCTAACAAAACAAAAAGTGACAGAATTTTTCTGTCAGTTTTGATACACTATGTTTATCAATACTGTATGCTTTCCATCTGAGACTTAAAGTACTGAATAAAGGAGTTGGAAAACTTATTTTGTACCATAGGGAAGAATGTGGTCCAATGGGAGAGGACTGGGAGACAGGGTACCCTGGGTTCTATTTCTGATTGCTACCAACTTGCTCTGTGACTTTGGGTAAGTCATACTGACCAAAATTTTCAATCTTAGGTGCCTGCAGTTAGGTACCCCAAACCACATGTTGATATCTAACTGAAGAAAAAGAAGGGAGAGAATTGGCAGAAAGACATTCAGATTTCTTCTTGTGCTGGAAGTTTTTCTACAAGACCAAGTCCAGCTTTGCAGGACCCACAATGTCTGTGAACAAGAGTGTACTGTGATAGGCCACACTGCCTCTTGGGAAAACAGTGTTCTTCTGACTGACATGCTGTGATGCATTAAGACCTTAAAAATGAGCAGCAAATGAGTGGAAATCCTATCATGAGAAATACATGGGTTGATATGCAGTGAAAATTTGTAGAAAGACAAACTCCCAAAAATGACTTACGGGAATATTTCAGTGCAGTCCTTTCATAGAAAATTAGAAGGACTCTGAGTAGCCAGAGCATGGATTGTGTAGGTAATTCCCACTAATCACTGATAATTTGACATAACTATGGGGCTTTAAGAACTAATTACCTATAGTGAATAGTTCTGGTGTGTTTTTTGGTGTATAATATTCACTTCTTCTTACCTGGAATATGTGTCAGTATTTCATGTTTCTCCCTGCCTGTTTCTCCCATGCAGGGATCCAATCACAAGTTTTTTCTCTTAATCTCTTCTCCAGGCTATATATTCTCTCCTTCTTTGCAGAGAAATATACTTGGGTTCTCCAATTCTCTTTCCGTGAGACCCAAGCTTGGGTTTTCTCCTACTACTTGGGATGTAAGCATGTCTTTTCTCTCTTCCCCTCTCCCCCTGCAGATATAAGCATAGGCTAATCTTTCTTTATTCCCTTTCCCTATCTCTGGGTATCTGAGAATGGGTTCTCTCTTCCCTGACCAACAGAAGGATTCCTCATTACTGACTGAAGGTTAGTCCTGAGGGAGTCCTAAAGTTTTCCTGCCAAAATCTTTATGAGGTTCACCATTTCTCTTTCCTATGAATGGCTATGGTGGAATACTTATTCTCTGATGCTGAAAGTTCAAAATGACATTACCTGAGGCTCAGATGCTCTGTGGAGTAGCCAATAAGGCTACAGCTGTGGCTGAAAGCTCAACCCTCTGCCAAGACTTACAGAGCTGGTTTATTTTCCACGAGTCCTTAAAATTCCATCAGCTTTGGGAGTGAAAAGCACTGAATACAGGACTTCTATGGTGCAGCACCAAACCATTCCTCCAGGGGCAACCTTTTGTGCCTCATTGAACTAGAAGTTTATTGGCCAGGGATGAAATCTTGGCCCCATTGAAGTAACAGGAGTTTTGTGACTTCACTGGGACCAGAATTTCACCCCCAGACCTGCACTGGACTTTCATATTGTGTGATCTCCAACTGTGAGTGGTAACTGCACTATCCTGAACTACCAGCGCTCAACTCTGGCATAATTCCAGCATCATCTGAGACCCACCCTTAGATGTGTAATTTTGTAGTATCTCCTGAAAAGCTGGGAATATCTGTAAAAGTATTAGAATGTGAATTCAGAAGCTATTCAGAACTATGATCACCATTGGTTCATTATAATAATATTTTGCATCTCTATAGTGCCATTTATCTTAGGATCCAATCGTTTTACAAAACAAGCCTCACAGCAAACCTGTGAGGTAGGTAAGTATTGTTATATCCATTTTACAGATGGGAAAATTGAAAAACAAAAAGATTAACTTAACTGGCCAAAATCACACATCTGAATCAGTGGCTCAGCTGAGAATATGACTAAGGAGCCCAGATTCCCAGGTGCCTTCTTTAGCCGTTCAGCATGCTGTCTGCCATAGATTTAAGAGTCTGTTTGCTAAACCTGAATAGAATACATTAAGATTATGATTTTAGAAAATAATGTTTGTTTAACCCTCAAATGTAGATAGTTTACTCTGCAAGTAAATTCCTTCTACAGATTTCCTATTAATTACAAAAAAGCTTTCTCCCTCCAGATGTTACAAGTTAGCAATGTATGAATGACTATCGTTTAAATGACTAGCATTTTAATATTGTAAAACCAACATTTTAAGCAGTTTGGAATCAATCAAATGTAAAATGTAAGAGGGATGGTGATAGTGGTTGTTGTTGGGGGTTTTTTGCGGGAGGGGATGGTATTTTTTTGTAAGGAATAGGTTTTTCTCTTTGATTCTCATCTAGGATAACAAACCATGTGGTGCCTCTGCCTGCACTGTACGGCATGTGCTTTTCATAACGGACTTATTTCTGTTTCTCATTGAACTTTGAGTTATTCTTAACAAGTTTCTTAACACGGTACAGAGACGACAACAACAAAAATTACTTCATGTGCCATGGAGAATTTTGCTTTCAAGGATACATCATAAGAAAACTGTAAGGACTGTAGTGGTGTCTCTGAGGATTGATTGGATCTTTTAAATCAGTAGGTAGGCTGAAATTCGAACACATTTTTTCATGAGTCAAGAAGCACAAACCTGTGTATCTTTGTATATCAGCTTATCTGTATCTTAATCATTGACTTCCATTCTGAAAAAAATTAGTATTGCTTATGGAGTTTTGAGTGTGTTTTGTTTAAAAAAAATATTTCTTTTACAGAATGGTTACTTTTATGTGTGACTTCTCTGTGTGTGTTTTAATAATTAATTGGTTAGTGTTTTTACGGTGCTTTGAGACTGTAAAGCTCTATGGAAGTACTAACTATTATTATTAGCACATCAGACTAGTGTCATGGTATTAAACATGGTACAAAAACTTGCATGTTTAGGTCACTGGTATAATCAGACTTAAATCAGCAGTGGATTAAATTTGTCCTCATATGATATCTCTTAGGTGTTCTATGTGAAATGAGTTGGAGGTTTCAGTCCCATTTCTGGTGAAAAGGTATCCACATCACAATAAAACACCACCACAGTTGGCACTAACAGGGACTCTTGTTGGCAGCCTCAGAAGAGAGGCAAAAGATTGCATGAGCAATCCCTAAAGATGATTCCTCTAGGAAAAGGGAGAGGCACATTGAGGCAACACGTGGGAAGCCCATGCTGTTTCTATTCTGTAGATAAATAATAGATTTCAGTTTCCAGCATTGCCAATCTGTCCTCTTTTACCAGTTGAAATTTACTTTAAATGATAAATAAATAAATAAAATTATGTTTTCTAGTTTGAACAACGGCTTCTGTGCCTCTTTGCCCAGTGAAAGAGCAAATAAAAAGCTTAGGGATGTGCATTCCTCTTTGCTACCCTGCTGAGCCTTTGGCTGATGTGCCACAGGCTAGTAAGAAATTTACTATACAGGGTAAAGATGGCATATAATTAAATGCTCATATGCTGTCAAAACACTGACAATTACAAAATGCTTCAGCCACTAACTCATTGGAGAGTGACCAAAGAGCAAAATAACTTCAATACACAGAGGAAATTCAGAGCCCCGAGAGAATGCTAATTCAGAGACAGAGTAATAGGGATTAGTGCTTGATTTATAGTGTGTCTAAAAGAAATCAACTAGACTAAACCTGCTCCAATTCCGCTGCCTACATATATGCTTAAGGATATAATCAGAATTCAGTGAGCAAGGCATTAACTATTCTATCCATCTTTCATTAATGCTAATGGGAGGTGTGCAAATACAATCTATCTTTGTGCACTAAGGTGAGGAGATACACACTTCAGTTTTAACATAACATCAACACTGGTTTGTAGTTTTAAGAAGAAAAAAATGAATTGGACATAGGGCTCTAGATTGATAGCCTAGAAAAATGTCACTATCCACTTTTGGGGGTTTTTTTCACTTCACTATCTCCAGTTCTACACCCGATGCCAAACTTAACTGCCCACCTGTCCCCTTCTCCCACAGTAATCTTCACACCTTAATTCACACTGCCCCCTGTGCATGAGATGCCCTTTCTAAACTGTGTAGAAAAGCCACCACCCTCTTTTCCTGTTGTCACCCATAACACCTATAGAAAAGGATAGATTTTAGGGTTAACCTGGAC
This sequence comes from Emydura macquarii macquarii, assembly GCF_026122565.2. NCBI lineage: Eukaryota > Metazoa > Chordata > Testudines > Chelidae > Emydura > Emydura macquarii. Next base: position 10,619,463 of record NW_027133667.1, read on the forward strand.
CCGCTCCAATCTGTCTTCTTTCCGCTCTACTCCATTGAAACTGCTCTCACCAAGCTGTGTAGCAACCTCTTTGTGGGCAAATCTCATAGCTGCTTCTTCATCTCCATTCCCCTTGAATTCTCTGTTGAATTTGATACTGGCAATAATATTTAGCTTCCTGAAATCTTGTCCTCTTGGCTTTCATGTTAGTGTCCTCCCCTGGTTTTTCATCTACATCTCTAATGGTTTCTTTAGTGTCTCTGTTAGTGGGTCCTTCTCCTCTCCTTGTACATTCCCCAAAAGAAATCCCACAAGGCTCAGTCTTTGGCTCTCTCATCTTTTTGCTCCACTCACGTTCACCGACCTGACTTCATGGAAAAAAGTCAGGAGGGAAAAGTAAATCTGCAAGTCATCTTACATTGATGATTCAGAGATTTACCTTTCCACTCACCCAATCTTTTATTTCAACCTCATCTTGGAAAAAGGGGTATTTCCTGTGACCCTAAAAGCACCCCAATGCCAGTTAGCACACTGCTGTCATGATATTTACACAAAAGATGACATGTAATGTATTACTGGAAAACTAGTAATTCACTGATCATTAATATTCTTGTGTGATGTATGTATGGTAAAACAACAAAGATCTTTATAGATATACGCTGGAAACATGTGACTAAAATATGTTTAAATCAGGCACATAAGGGGGAATTGATAAAAACAGGTTTTCACCAGACAAAGGAAAAAGGCCAACACCTCAAACCAGGAGAAGCCAAATTCAGTGGGCTATTCATTTGTATTGGAGGTTGTAGGAAGAGATCATTTGCACTGTAAAAATCACCAGCAGGGAAGAAGACAGCACAGAGTCCACAACAGACAGCATGGCACCTACACGCAGCAGGGAAAAGGAGCTATATAAAAGGACTATATAAAGAAAGGGGAGAGAACCTTATAGTTATCCATTACTAAGCAGACCAAGGCTCTTGTACATTTGAGGAAAATGGATTCTTCAACCAAGGGGGTTATGAAGTCTCTGGGAACTCAATATAGGTGAGAAACTTGCTTAGGCAACGATTGCAACTTGCTTAAATTAAGTTTTAATCTTAGAAGAGAATTTTTACTTCTGTTTGTTTGTAACCATTTCTATCCTTACTCCTTGTACTTGGTATCACTTAAACCTATGACTTTTTGTTGAATAAACTTTTTATTTTTACTATAGATCAATTCAATGCTGTGATTGAAATAAGAGTGTTTGTCAAACACCAGTTAAATTAAAGAGCTGCCGTGTATTGACTCTTTAAAGGAGCCCTGAATTTAATAACTTTTGTCTGTGTTCCAGAAGAGGGCTAGATACTAAGGAGGCAGACATTTTTGGGGCAATTTGGGACTGGAGAGCTGTTGGGGGTCACTCTGCAAAAAGTACTTGGGTGGTGGAAGCCAGAGTGTGACCTGCATGCTTGTCTGCTGGCAATTGGTGTCAGGGCTGTGAGCCACATCAGCATAACATTTAAGGCATCCAGAGTTGCAGGGCAGGTAGTTACACAATCCCTTGCTGGTTTGGGTTGAACCCCAAAGTGTCACACTTCCCCAATTCACATCAGTGTTGTGAGGCGTGATTAATTTGTAAAGTGCTTTGAATGCCTCAGCTGAAAGGCAGTCTATTAACACACAGTGTTATTTAAAATATTACAAATACAAAGAATAGAATATTTCAACTGCTATCTACAGTGGGGATCTGAAGGCTTTAAGGCCTTTTCTTTTGTTAGAAGACATGATCTTATCACAGAAAATTTAGAACCCTATTCATGAGTGCTCCATCAATGAGATTATATTTCCTTTAGACGTAGACTCTTGTTCGAAGCCTATTGGAGCATTCTGCTTGGGTGTTTACACTATGTTACACCATGATGGTATTGTAACCTAATAGTTTGAGATACTGAAAAATATTTGATTTAATATTTAGCGATAGCTCTTGGTATCATTTTGCCAATGGGGGCTGGGTAGAAAACTATAATTTATTATTGTTCTGGAAATTTTGGTATTGAAATGGCTAACCATTCTTGAGTAGTCTTAGCTTTCTGACTGAGTTGCATATTTGCCTCAATGCATGTACCAGTCACTACACTGGAGCACAAGAGAAGCTCAGGAAAGAGAAATGAGAAGGGAATGTAATATAATTACATTTAACACATTTCCAGTTAGCTTTGCGTTAAACATGATTTTTTAATTTATTTTGATGTGCTTATGAATTATGTACTGCAGAAGGTTCTGTAAGTAGTATTTGTCACTGTTCAGTAATTTTTATCAGACTGTAAAACCTACAAACATTTTGTAATATTTTTCCTCTTTGACATTTTTTAGCGTGGATATCTTATAGTGCTCATTTTTGCACTAACTTGCGTTATGTTAATATGAGTTTCTATCATATAGGGTTGCCAGGGTAGCTCACTCATGGCCTATAACATCATATTGTTCCAGTCTTGTGACATCTATACAGCTCTATGAATGCACTCTATGTCCTGATCTCCAACCTCATCATTTCTGTTGTTTTAGATGTGTGTGGTCCACCAGCCTCCAGATCTGCCAGTACACATTATTCCTGATCTCCAGCATCCTTTTCTGCTCCATTTATGACCCCTTGCATAGTTTGGCTAATGTATGTCAATTTTGACCTGTTTATCATCCTTGCTGTTTGAATCCTGGGCCTTTCCCAAACAGAAACTGCCAATAATGCTGAATTCTGCCAAATGTGATACTGTAGCTGGGCCTAAGGTACAAAGTAGCTATCCAGAACCACTCTTTCACAGATGGAGAAGTTCACATAGAGGACTTTGGTGTGGCCCATCTCTAGAATGGTTGTTTTGTAAAGTGGCTAAATGGGACGAGGATGAACTACACTAATCACTTTCATTTGTAATCTGCTGTAAGAAAAGTTCATAGCACAGATACTAACCATTCCAGTTTGTGCAATGGTTCTGAGATATCTTCTATGGAACAACAAAAAGTCCCTAGAATCACTAGCCTATAACCTTTTCAAATTATTGCGCTGAAACTATATTTATATCCTAATTTTCTTGAACGGGGGAATGCTGTGACCTATATACCTATAGGTCAGATACTACTGTGAATATACACATAAACAGATTCTGAGATTTCTTAGGGAACATAGTAGTAAACATAGGAATTCCTTTGGGTGTGGAGCACCCAGTTAATCAATTAAAGATCATAATTGAAAATACTAAAAAGTATTAAGGAATTAAGTATTAAGCAATTAAGGAATTGAGCAGGTTTGAATTAATTAATGCCTAATGTAATGGCACACTGATGTACCACATATAGTCACAAAATTTGGTATTTAAAAGATTCTTAAGTTTAGAAATTGGGAATCCTCGCAAAAAAATTGGTTAGAATCTGAAAATTGATAAATGACCAATTTCCTGACTTTTTGTCCTGTCTCCAAGAAAATATTAGCATTTTCAGAGCTTCTAGATGATAAATCTGAAAGATAAAACTAGTCTCCAGAATTTCTTTAGGAAAGTAAGGTAAGAAATCAATGTTGAGACACATTTAACTTCCTATTTTGATCGGTTTCTGAACACTGGTACATTATATGAAACTCTGTAATGCATGTTTCAATTGGAGTGAATTCCTTTGATGGGATTTTTTTCCCTAGAGTAGACGTATTAGTTGTTATCTTTAAAATCAAATTTGTATCTTCTGGCTGGAGAGTTTAGCACATTCATGTTGCTAGAGGCATGTCTTTGAGTGGAAAAAAGTCATCTGAACCATCCTGGGAAAATTACTAATCTTCAAATAGTTCCCTAAACTACTATTTAAAAAAAAACCCAAAAACTTCTGATAAAACAGATTATCTGCATGTGTTGGTAAGGTCATGTCTCCATATCCTGAGCGCATATATGGTTTTATATCTGTAATGTGAACAGGCTTGCACATTAAAAACATTTTCTGTTTTCCTCAGGGGTCCTCTCATCCCTGAGATTCAACACACTTGTTCCCTTTTCATTTTCTCCTCTAGAATATGTCAGTGCCTTTCTCTATATGGGCCCTCAATGTTATCTTTTGTGGACATTTCACTAGGGACATCTTGTCAGAAGTCATTTTATTGGTGAAATTTGGTTGTAGTACACAATGTCAGCTCCACCAAAGGAGTTCTGTATTTATGATTTCTAACTCTAACCACTGAAGCCCTTGATTGTGGGTAAGCACTGCTTTTTGATGAAGTATCTTCAGAGTTGGACGGTCACTTGTGGACATGATGATCTCTTCCACAAAAAGCTGATGCACCACTTCTTCCTTGGTACCACCAGCCCAAGAGTACTTAACAGAACTCCTTGCTGGCCCAAGAGTTATTGAACATGAACGTGGATCTCTCGGCCTGCTGGCACAATTGTATGCATTGTGATGCGGTTAAACTATTTAGCTGTCTTTCATTTGAAATGCTCGAGTGTTTGAGATGTTATTACATAAGTGATCAGAAAAGTAACCAGGCAGGGAGTATTCCTTCAATGTGGGTGCTGACAAGGAAATACCAAAAGGTAGAGAGCCAGGGTTGGTACAAGTGTGAGCCCTTTTTTAGGAAACCAAGTCCCATTGTGTGATTTCCTGCAGAGAGAATGGAGTCAGAAAGTAAGATGGATCTACCATGACAATGACTAAATGACAATAGGGAACTTATAGCACAAGAAAGACACTATTTGTCACTCATGAATAATCTGATTATTCAAATTCATGCTGATAAAACCTTTGTACTGTGCCACACCATGTCTTTTGAGGGGAAAATCTGCTCTAGTTCAACCACAAGGTCAGACTAGATAATTATAATGGCCCCTTCTGGGGTTAAAAACTATGGGTAAATTCCTGTCCCTCACTGACGTCAATGACAAAACTCCCATTAAACTGCAATATTTTAATACTAATACGTAAAAAGTCTGCCTCAAACATCTAATTGTTCACATGGCTAATCAATGTAACTGGGTTTCCTTCACTGTCACTGTGATCCTCCTTGTCCTATATCGTCCACATGTTTGACACACCCACTTGTTGCAGCTTATCTTTATTAGACTGCAAGCTCTTTGGGACAGGAACTGTCTCCTGTGATGTGTATACATTGCCTAGCCAACAGCACTCCAGTACTGATCAAGACCTCTAGCTGCTGCTGGTCTACAAACAATAAATAATAAAAATATTATGGTTGAGTAAATATTTATTGAGCTATTTAAGCCGTTACAGTAATAATATTAAACACTAACATTAACTAATTTTCACAACGTTTCTATGAAATAGGCAAGCAAATATCAGGCCCATATCTCAAATGGGGAAATTGAGTCAGAGAAGTTAAGAGACTTGCTCAATGCCATAAGGAGTGTTCAGTACAGAGATACAGCTGAAGTTCCTGGCTCCCAGCCCTGAGTTCAGTTCATTTATCCATGCTGCATTAGAGACTATATCACCAGAGTTTTCCTTTAAATGTGAAGCTGCCACTTTATAAAGTACCTCTCTACCAAATGGCCTGGTGCTCTATTTCTGGATCTCGGAACTTTCATTTCCTAATTAGGTTTGCCTGTCCAGCATTCAGGTTACAGTGGTGTCTGGAGTTCTCTCTCTGTCTTACCACATCCCTTGTTAGCATGTTAGAGCTGGCTTTAGATTTCTCATAGTTTAATTGTATTCAATGAAAGCTGTTTAAGTGGAGTCCCCAAATGGATTTGTTTTTGCCGTGCTCCTCCGTTGTTGCATATTAATGTTTAATTACCAAAACAATCATATTACCTCAGCACTGAAAGAGAGAAGAGCTAAGGGGACCTAGTAAATACAAAACAAGATGCACAATCAACCTTTAATCTGGCCATAATGTTGTTACTTAAATATTATTATAACTTCTATCATAAGCTTTGATCTGATAGATTTTGAAATGTTTATACCCAGGGCATCTGGCATAACTTGTTTTTGTGAGTTGCTAAAGTCAAAATGTCTGAACTAAAGAGACAGCTACTCCCAACAAGCTTTATTTGGGACCTTTCTGTGATTTAAGTGGCTGGTCTGCAATGTGCTTCCTACAGAATGGGAACTGAGATGGAATCCAAGTTGAATTTAAACCAAGAAAAACAATTTTTCTAGCAGACTTTAATCCACCATAAATGTTCTCCTGGCTACAAAGAGCATCTTTCAGGGGGAGCCGTTTTTGAAGCAACACCGGACTTTCTCCTCTGATTCGGGAAAAGGAGGGATGCATAACCAACAAACAGATGCAATATACACTCCAAAAGTTGGGAGACTTCCTGGGAAAAAATGGAGTTCCAGTTCATTTGGGTTTATTTGAAGGTTTTGTATTAGTTTAGATTAAGTCAAAGATTGGAGGCTCTCACTGACAATAATGTGTAAAGGAAAGTGTCGTGGGTACACTAGCTTTTAAAGCTTTAAGGAAAATGTTGCTGTTTGTTTCTACTAGTACCACAATGCTGCATCTGGTTTGTAGGCATGCACTCTGGAATATTCTCTGATTTTTGTCATTTTGTGTTTCTTGCTAACAGCTGTTACCAGAGATGACGTCTTGTGTTTCATTAATCATAGAAATGTAGGACTGGAAGGAACCTCAATAGGTGATTTAGTCCAGTTACCTGCACTGAGACAGGATTAAATATTATCTACATTCTACACTATTCCTGAAAGGTGTTTTTCTAACCTGTTCTTAAAAACCTCCAATGACAGAGATTCTACAACTTCCCTAGGTAATTTGTTTCACTGCTAAGCTACTCTTACAGTTGGGAAGTTTTTCCTAATGCCTAATCTAAATCTCCCTTGCTGCAATTTAAAGCCATTACTTCTTGTCCTGTCCTCAGTAGTTAAGGAGAACAATCTATCACTTCCTCTTTGTAACAACCTTTTATGTACTTGAAGGCTGTTGTCATGTCCCTGCTCAGTATTCTCTTCTCCAGACTAAACAAACCCAATGTTTTTCAGTGTTTCCTTATAGGTCATGTTTTCTAGACCTTTAATCATTTTTGTTTCTCTCCTCTGGACTTTCTTCAATTTGTCAACATCTTTCTTGAAGCGTGGTGTTAGAACTGGATGCAGTACTCCAACTGAGGCCTTATTAGTTCTGAGTATAGTGGAGGAATTACTTCTTGTGTCTTGTTTACAACATTCCTGCTAATACATCCCAGAATGATGTTTGCTTTTCTTGCAACAGTATTACATTGTTGACCCATATTTAGTTTTGATCCACTATAACCCCAGATACTTTTCTGCAGTACTCCTTCTTAGGCAGCCATTTCCCATTTTGTATTTGTGCAATTGATTGTTCCTTTCTAAGTGTAGAATTTTGCATTTGCCCTTGAATTTCATCCTATTGACTTCAGACCATTTCTCTAGTTTGTCAAGATCATTTTGAATTTTAGTGCTTGCAACCCCTCCCATCTTGGTATTGCCCTCAAACTTTATAAATATACTCTCTCTGTCATAATCCAAATCATTTATGAAGATATTGAATTGAACCAGACCCAGGACAGATCCCTGTGGGACCCCACTTGATATGCCCTTCCAGCCCTATTGCAAGCCATTGATAATTACTCTGAGTACGGTTTTCCAGACATTTGTGCACCCATCTTATAGTAGGTTCGTCTAGGCTATCATCACATAGCATGATGTTTCAGTGGCAACATTTCATCATGGATATCTTCTAGATATCTCAATAGTATCTGAGCATATAGCACATTGTCCTTATGATGTATTTTGGCTTGGTGTTAGAAACCAGAGATCCAGATTCCCGGAGTATACAAAAAAGATGATAGCTGTTCTATGGCAAAATAGCACTGATTCAGTATCCTGCTACAGAATGTAAAGGTGAACTGGTGAGACCCACTTTGGGGAAAATAAAAACTGAGATTAATATTTGACTAAAATTTTAAACATGCAGTGCTTCAGGTTTGAAAACAGTTAGCTAACTATTTGTTTTTCCAATTAGAGTTTACCTTTGCAATTCCTGATGTTAATTGGGACCAAAAGCAGAAGTGTTGAAACATGTCCAGAATTATTTGTTCTCATGGTTTAGAAGCATGATACCTGAGCAGACTGGCAACGTTTTCAAGCAGTTTTAAAGTTGAAAGAGGTTTTCTTTGGTTTCTATTAATATTTATTAGAGCTGGTTGGGGAATTTTCTGTCAAAATGTTTTTTGACGGAAAATAGTTTCCACAAAATCATAATTTTTTTCACAGGAGATATTTGCTTTGGCAAAATATCCACCCCACCCACTCCAAATAAAACAAATTTTCCATCAGGAAAATTGAAATGAAACATCATTTCAAGTATGGTCAACCTGAATCAAAACACGGCACTTTGTTGAACTGGATAGAAACATTTTCCTTTTAGGTCAGTTTGACTTGAGCTGCCTTGGTGTTTCATCAGAGTTGTACTTAAGGTGCCTCCTGCCTCCATTCTTGTCTCTGGACCAAGCTTCTGAGCTGATCTCCATCTCCCTTGATCATCTCGTATGACTATTGTGGCATCATGGAAGATGTAGTCGGTCAGGTGGCCTGGTCCTTACAGCAGAATAGAGGCATGAAGCACCAGAACTAGAACTCTGCTGATACACCATGGTAGCTCAGGGGTACACAGATTATACTGAATCAAACTGATTCAGTTGGAGAAATCTAAATTAAAATATTTTTATTCTGAAATGTCAAAATGTTTCCTTTTTGATTGAAAATGTTGAATGAAACAGTTCACCATTTTGTGAATCAAATTTTTTGAAAACATTCTATTGCATGAAAAATTTCAATATTTTGACTTTTTGTTCTTGATTTGAATGAAAAACATAGTTTGCAATAGCAGAGCTTCCTATGGTACAAGAATTCTAATTTTTGACCACCTCTGTTTATTATTTATTTTATTTATTTGTTGTTGACTTCAACAATGTGTTCAGCACTGGTCAAATCACAAAAGTAAAGACCTGTCTAGCATGATTAGATAAAAAGAAAAGAACAAACACAAAAGAAAGAATACACTGGGAAATCCAAAGGAGGGATTTTAATGAGGATAGGTGGTAACTCAATGAATTGGCATCAGAAATATCCTTGAACTAGAATGATGAAGCTGAACTCCTACTCCTAAATTTTTGGGGGGAGAAGATGGTATGAAAATGTAGATTCTAAGTTCTTGGTAAGGAATGATCTCTGGACCCCTTGGAACTCAGAAGCACCCATGAAGTTTAGAGTTATTTGAAATCCAAACATGAACCCAGAGCTGACTATTGCTGCTGAAACAAGCTTTCGATATGCAGCTGAACTTCTAGATAATTATCCAAACCAAATTGAACATTCTGAGATTTGTGTATCCTTCAATTCAACCAAATGAGATGACTCAGTGATCAGATGTCACTATTATAAAGGCACGTGACAAATTGTCTGAGCTGAGACTGCCTCCCACTCTGACTAGACTGAAGTGAAAAAAATAAAATCAAGCAGAATCTAGCTAGGCTATTTGGTATTAAACTATACAAACCAGACTGGGTAAGTTATCAGAAGCGTGCAAATACATTCAGATTCCCTTGTCCCACTGCCTTGTGAGGTAGACTGTAGTTTTTGAGGCTGTTAGTGTGTTGATTTTGCAATGAGTTTTATGACTAGCCACTCTGGGGACTTATTTTTCTTCAAATGTTTGTTAGCACTACTTGTATTGTTTATTAATTAAATTCTCTGAAGTATTCAACTCTTCCGTAGTGTTTCTGGGGCAGATGTGAAGCTTTTGAGTTAGTCACCAAAAAAGAAACCCAAGCAAATCTATAATTTACTGTGTTCAAATAGCAATGGATGCAACTCCAGTTCCTAAAACACATGCTTCCAGCTGTGGTGGTTTTTGCAGGTCATCTTATACTTCCATCATTTATATACCTATGTCATGTTTTCCCATCCTCCTCTTTTCTTTCTTATATTTTGCCACTGTGTTTTTAAATTTGGCTTGTCTGGGTTAGTTGGCCCCATTCTTTCTAGGTCAGGAAATATATGCTGTATGTCTACTTTTTGTATTTGACTCACTATGACAGTGAAAAAGGATAAGGTAATTTAATTCCCAGTTGCTTTGCAAAAAGCTGTTGTGATGCAGTTTCCAACATCAGAGGGATGTGTTTAAATCTCCAACATACCAGAACTGATTTCATTTTATTAATCACAAGTACATTTCTCTTTAATAAAGTTGAATTGAGGGATACACAAATAAAAAAATCTTGAAAACATGGGGAGATTATTGACTCCAAAAAGAACTGAAGAAAAGAGATGGACCCACAAAGTAACCCTTTTATCAACAGCCAATTGAAACTATTTGATCTATGGCATGTGCTTTGTGAGGGTTAGTTCAGTTCAGATATTTAGACTGAGGGAATGGTCTTCCAATATATTTCAGAAACAAGATCCTTTATGAAGGTTACAGTCCAATCAGTGTTCAGAATGAGCAGAAGTTCCTGAGAGTTGAGCTCAGCCTCTCTTGTTTTAACCAGCAGCAAAGGCTGGGTTAGTAGCACTTCTGAATTAAGAAAATACGGCTCAGCTGAACAAGAAAACAAGACAAAAAATGAAATAGACAAGGCTGAGATTTTCAAAGCTGCCTAAGGGATTTGGGCACTCAGTTCCCATTAATATGAGTGTAGGGGCCTCACCCCCACATTCGTATCTTCCCAGTGTGCTTTTTTTACTTGATTCAGATCAGTGCTGCAGGTTTCCTATTGGCTTTCATGGTACTGCAGGATTAGGGTAGTCTGCTCACTGCGTTCCCTACCCCTTTGACTCCTGCATTACAAAAGTCCTCGTCTGCTTTCTCATCTCCTCTCTCTACTTTGTACTGTGCTGTTGCATTGCAGGAGCTCCCTCACTTTTCTCTTATTAATTTGTGCACTGAGCCCTAATTATAATTTACCAAAATGTTTTCCATTTTCTATCCATCATGCTGTAGGTCTATAAAAGAGTCGGTGAGAAGACTTGTGAGTAAGTCACACCTCTTCAATATTTTTGGAGCTACATTTTTAGGTGACTGATTCAGATGGACTTTCATTGTCAGAATAGTGATATAGCTTTTCCCAGCATTTGTGTCTCTTTTTGCGCTCAATCATCTTGTCTCTGGAATTTGAATTAAATTTGTGGGTAGGTTTATATCCTAATATTACTGATTAAGCTTCAGATTTTGAATGGGTTTAGTCTGATTTTTTTTTTTTAATTTTATGGGGGGGATTTCCCAAATCTGTGAAAGTCACATATTGGAGGACTAAGCCCATGGTACGGCAGCAAACATTTACCCAGGTGAGTAAATGAAATGAGAGGTGAAAGAACTGGGACAGAGGCTAGAGTATGGTGGAGAACTTACAACGGAAGGCCAGTTTATGCTGTCATTTCAGCTTTTTTTTTTAATTACAGAATATTGTCAAGATAAAAATGATGCACCAAATCTTTCATTTGTCTCTCAGGCAAAATGCCTTTTGACTTCAATTTCAAGAGACTGTTCTTTCAATTTATTTTTATAGCGCTTTACCAGTGCCATTGTGTTTAGATTTCCAACATTATAGGGCAATCTTGAAGTAGGAAAAATGTTTACATTTATATAAAAACCATATTAAGAATATATTTCTATGTTTATACCTTAGTGATGCTTTGCGGGTTCACCCAGAGCAGTAAGAAGCTGTGTCATCACTTGCCCTGTAACTTGCGGTGCTTCTGAGCAGCTTTTTGGCTTAGAGCCCTGACACCAGCAGCATGATCACAGCACAGTGGCCTCACCCTGGCTTCCACCAGCCTGGTTACTCCTTGCAGGGTGATACCAACAGCACTTCTAGGCACAAGTCTCCCCCAAATCATCTCCCCTGCAGTGTCACATCCTGTCACTGGACCCTCACAGAAATGGTCAAGTTCACTGCCTCCAAAGAGACAGAGCACACACCAGACTATTGGTTTGGCTGAAGATCCACATTTCATACGCAGCACTGAGATGATTTTGTAAGCAAATAAGAATACGTTTTTTAATAAAGTTCATTTGCCCTGTTTCAAGAGGCAGGAAGGCTTTCCAGGAGTGCAGCTTTCTTCTCTCTTTGATTATTTAAGTGGTCACTTTCCCCCACTTGTTTGCTTGATGGCTTTGTTTACCTTATTTGTCAATGTGCTTTTCATTGTCTTTGGTCACATCTGGCTTAATTTACATTGGAGAGACAGTCAAGCCTGCAAAACAACATTCCTTTGTTTAGGAGAGGCTGGGTTTAGGCTCTGTCTGCCAAACACACTTTAGGAACATATTTCCAGCACACATCTATAATTCTTTATACATCATCTATACATACATCATTCAATAATATTAATGATCAGTGTGTTACCAGTTTACATATGACATCTTACATGACAACTTTTAGATACAGATTATGACAACAGTATCTTGTGGCAATGAGTGTGTCAGGCCTGATGAAACTTATGCCCTCTGCCAGTTGGCACTGGGGGTCTCTGTGGCCCCCAATCGCTACTGTCCAGTCCCCTTTACCCTCCACACCACACAAACTCTCTCTTTTTGTGGGAGCGACTAACTGCTTGACAGTATCCCTTTAACTTTACATACCAAGTCTTCTGGCTACATAACGGAGTACAATGGTTTTCAAATTTTTATTCTAGAGTGCAACTGAAGTGAAACTCCAGCTTTGAACACTCCTGAAGCTGGAAAAGTTTAGTTTCTGATCTGAGCTTTGCAGATAATTCACTTTTCATATTTGCATATCGCACATTAATTTAACCAGTAAAGAGAAAACCTAGGAAGAAGATACATTGTTACATATTTGCATCATGGCAATGTCCAGAGACTATAATCAGGATTAGCATCCCATTGTGCTAGTTACCATACAACCATATAGGAAGTTGTGGTTCCTGTCCTGAAGAGCTTACCATCTAAGGCTCTACTCCTGAAGACACTTAGGCATATATGTAAAGTTATGCATGTACACAACTGTTTACAGAATCAGGATTGAGGTGACAGTTGACAAACAATATATGAAGAGTGAGTAAGAGAGACACGATATGTAGACATGTTCACAGTTCAAAGGAAAATCTCTACTAATGACAAAACACTTCAATATTTCAGGTATTTTAATATCAAATTCTGGGTCTTTTTTTGGTCCAAAATTAGTGACTCTCTACCCATATAAATTATGGTTTAGGTTAAAACCAATACAAAATGGATTTATTGGCTTCTGCAGGAGGCTGGAGATCTGATTTGATGGAACAATGGTCTGATTTGGGTTGGCAAATCTTATATACTTTTCAGTTAATCTTTTTGCAAACATTTTTCCTAGCGATTTTGGATGCTGTCTTGTCTTTTACTATTGTCCCTTCACTCATATATTCACACTGCAAAGATGATAGGCTTTTATGGCCTGATTTTGAGAAGTGGCCTTCTATTTTGCACCTGCAGATACTTGCACCCACAAACATGCTCATATTTATTTGTATCCACAAAATGGGTGATTAATGGGAGGCTTCTTGCAAAATCAGGACCTACTGAAAGTTCTGACTGAGGTGTTGCTACTTTCCAAAGTCCACATAACAGCCCAAAGGGGAAGTCAGTTTTATCACTGATGGTGTCTTAAATATTTCATGGCATAATTATTCCTCACAGGAAGCAATGTATTCCTCACTGATTTTTTCTGATGAGCTGCTTCATTCCTCCAATAGCATACAAAAGGATTCAGCTTTGGGTCCAAGTGTCACAGACATGACCATTTCAAAGCAGACACTACTATTATTAGAGGTTGTGCTTCCTATCCAGCAAGAAGAGTTAAAATCATAGTGTTGATTAATCATATTTAATTGTTGTAAACATTACCAATATGTTGATCAGACAAAAGTGCTGACCTCCTAAGCTCTTCCTGACAAGATGAAATCTGTGAAATACACTATCTCATCACCTCAGAATATTTTTTCTCTGGTCTGATCTTTTCACAGTTCTTCATCTTCGGGAGCTCTACTCCCAGGAATCTGGGGAAATTCCCTTCCTCTAATCTCTTCTTCCCTGATACTAAACTTCAGTAAAACTCCCAGCCAGGATATGTATTTTCCCCTCCTGTGCACATTTTTCTGTAGTTTGCCTTATCACTTGCTAAATGCTATTTCCTTCAGTCTACAGCACTGCAAGCTTTGTGGACCACTTCCCTTCCTATGAAGTTCACAAACAAATTAGTAAAGTTGCTGTCCAGTGAAAAATGGAGTAAAAATATAAGACCATGTGCTACTCGCCGCTTTATAGTGTGGAGGGGATAGCAAAGTGTGACAAGAAAATGAGGAATCTATGAAGACAGAAGGCATGACACATGGTCCCAGACAATGTGGAAGACTTATTTTATGAGAAGGCCAGACACAGAAGTGAGGGAATTGCTGAGGAGCAGACCCTCTCTATAGCATGTTCCTCTCAGGTCTGCATTGAATCAAAGTGGAAATATACCCAGGAATTTGTGCTAGTCTCACCATCAGAGAGAGAGAGAGTCTTTGAGGAGGCAACTCCACCCTGAGAACAGGGTTTTTGGTAAAGCTGTCTGCAGAGACCATACCACTAAAGAAAGGGAGAGAGCTATGCAGAGCTCTCTGCCCCCACTACAGGTGTCCCAAGATCCATGCAATTCCTGGACCATCTTGGAGTATAAGGGTTCAAACTCCCTACCTTTTCCACTCAGGGCAAACCCTGCCCCTCACAGCGTGACTGGGAAGAAACTCAGTGAGTGGAGACTCATGGACTTTGAGCCCCTTTGCAGGAGAACATACAAGAGCAGTGTCTGATCCCTGTTCTGTTAGCTGGTAAATTTTCTGCTTTCAGTATTTCCCCTACTGAGGCTGCTGGTAGTTCATCTGTTAACAGGCTTTGGCTGTTATCAGATATATGTATTTAAAGGCCTCCCTGTATTTCTGTTTTATGTTTGGTGTATGGGAAAACCATATTTTTCCTCTGCTTCATTCCATTTACAGGTAGTCCTTTGTATGGATTGCACTGTGGAAGCTAACTGAATGCTTGTGTATTTTAACAGACGTGGGGGATAACATACATATTAATCAACACACTGCTTGATTCACTGCTATCTAGTGGCTCTAACAGCGTTAGTCAAAGTATTATTCAGTATACTTCATCAGGAGAACTGTAGCTGCTGAAAGGTAGTGCTAATATGTATGTTTGACCAGAAAATTATAATGTAAAGTGCAGGGCAATGCATGTAGTATAGGCAATTTTTAATTAAAGTCTGTTCACAAAGTATGCAGCTCATTAGGATGTGGAAATGCCAAGTTGTCAACTTGTCAATCAGACTAAAAGGGTTTCCATCTAACAAAGTGGACCAGTTTGAAAAGTGTGGTTTATTGAAATTCAATGTCTTTGAATAATTATGCACTAAATGCGGCTGCCATATGAAGGCACACTGCAACTGATGGAATCGCGCCCAGCAAAGTACAGCTTCCTGAGTAATGCAGATTCCTCCAAGGCTAATAGTGCATGAGAAATACAGTTTGTACAGAGGGAATGCTTGAGGGCAAAGAGGAACTGGGATGATATACACTTAAATGTATTAGATGTGTCAAAACACCACAGTCTGACTTTATTCTGATTTAAAGTATAATTTCTTTCATCCTGCAAATCTAGACATTTTTGTAGGTTTCCATAATTTAGAGTGTGTGTGGTTGGATACTAGAAATTTCAATTACATAATTTATCTAACATAGGCTTTACTTGTAAAAAAAATTTGTGGTTCCTTGCTAGATCACTAGGAGGTGTGTGACTGAGGTTACAAGAGAAATGTGAGATGATGGTTTAATTCGACCAAGAGCGGTAGAAAGAACTGTCATAACTGCATTTTAATATGAATTTGAAAGTGTCAAAGTTAATCCGTTGCTATTTGCTAATTGGATACTAAAGAAAATGTGTCATTGAAGGTGACTTGCAAAGAAATATAAAATAATTCAACAATTTTAGACTTAACTGCTGAATTCACTAGGGGCCTGTCTGTATAGGGACTCTAAGGAAACTTAAGACAAGTTAACTAAAGGTGTGAAGCTAAGGCACATAAAGCACATTAAGCCCTTGTGTGGATGCTCTCATTCAAAGGTATAGTAGAGAATTAAGATGCAGGGAACTAAGGCCACTTTACTTATGAATGAGTTAATTCATCTTAACTTTTCTGAGTGTCCCCTTCTACACAAGTCTCAAGTATATGGCGAAAGGGGTATTAACACATCAGCAACTTAAAACATATCTTTTTTCAGCCCTATGCTTCCAAAGTCAGGATCCATACGTACTTACGTGTCTCACATTATCATAGTATTAGAACCTCACAATTTTAAATACATTTATCCTTCCAATGCACCTGTGAGGTTAGATGGCACAGAGAAATAGTGACTTGCCCAAGGTCACACAGAAGTATGTGGTAGATCAGAGAACTTAGGCTGGATCTCCCGAGTCTCAGATTAGCATCCTAATTACTGGACTAGCCTCATTATCACACTGGCCTAACCTCAGGCATTGCGCCTGAGATTGTTGGGGCAGCTCTCAGGCTATCAGGACTGACTCAAAAGTTTCAGCACTTTTGGCACTTCCTTGATTATGGCTATCACAACCATGAAAGTAATATTGAATAGAATAAACCAGGAACAATGGGTTAGATCCTGTCCTGACAAGCTGCAGTAGCGGATGTATTTTTTTTTATTTAAAAAACACTGTTTGATGTCAATATTTTTATATAGCAATTAGAATCAGAGACTTGTGATGGTGACTGTCAGTTACCAGGCTGACTGCACCTCTGGCCTCTCCTGGTTTCTTCAAAAACACCCCCTCTAGGGCTTAGGCCATCATCTGCCTCTTGGGGTGGAATCTTGAGATTCTCTTACTCACAGACTAGGCCTGGGCTCTAGTCCCCTGTGTATCCATCATGATTACCTCAGCAGATCTGATTTAGGCTCAGACTTTGCAGTTCTGTTTCCTCCAGGGCAAGGATAGTAGTAATCAGTGATCAAATAGCTTCCTTGAAACAAAGTATCATTTATTTAGAACAAAAATATTTCAGAAAAAAACATACTGTGCTATGGATCTGCAAGCTGTGTCTCTTGGCTGTAAGAGAGGTGGAGCATATTTCCTATGGCATTGAACCACCATATTCCTTCTGCTGGATCCCAGAGAGGACCACCAATGATACTGAAGACTCGCAAATAGGGGTAGGACAGCAGGGGTCTGCTTGGAGTTGCCCTGAAGCAGGAACTAGGGTGTGTGTGTCATTCCCTCTGAAATTCATGCAACTGGAAAGGCTGCTAGAGACTCAGTATGTGGCTTTCTTCCCTATGAGTTGGTATGAAGTACAGCTGTGTGAATAATTGATTTTTTTATTGGCTGGTAATTCAGAAAAATTGAAAAAAAAATTTATTTAGGGCCAACCCGAAAATGATTTAAAAAACAAAACAAAACAAAAAACACTTGATAAATTGAAACCAAAAATTAAGTTCTGGTTGAACAAAATATTTTGTTGTTGAGGTTTTCTTAGCATGACTTAATTTTTAAAAATTAAATTTAAAGGAGATTTCAAAATGAAAAGTCAATTTCAAATAAAAAAAAAATCAAAATATTCCATTTAAAAAATGTCAAAACAAAATTATATTTGTTTTTCAACCAAAACAGTTTAGTGAATTTGACATGAATTTATTAAATGTTTTCATTGACCTGTATCTTCATTTTTTGCCCCAAAAAGTTTTGGCTGAAAAATTTTGCCCAGTACTAGTAGTGAATAACATGTTTTAGGTACTGTGCTGGTGAACTTACCATTTTATGGATGAAATGCAGTAAAACTAAGATCTTGACTACTATGGGCATTTAAGATTCCATGGCATTTTTCACAAGAGTAGGGATAATAATCATGGTGCTCTAAATAGGGTGTCCAAATGTCCTGATTTTAAAGGGACAGCTCCGATAGTCCAGGCTTTATCTTATATAGGCAGCTATTACTCCCAAGCTTTGTCCTGATTTTTCACACTTGTTATTTGGTCACCCTGGCTCTAAACTAGGGGTTCTCAACCTTTTTTGAATCACACCTCACCAAATTTTGTTCTTTAACTTGGAGGGGCTGCCCTTACAAAGTTGGACTTTTCTAATGTAATCTAGATGGAACTGGGGCTATTAATACATTGATTCTAAAATAAATCAGTCTTGACTATGCTGTCTTAACTGTGCATAGGCTAGGAAATTTTTTAAAAGCATACACTTTAATAGCCAGAAGGGCTTTCAGGGCAGTATTTCTCAATTTCAGCATTGAAGAGTACTAGTGGGCGTTGTGAGTCTGTGCACCAGGTCACAAAGCCACTCTCTGAAATTTGGCCTGTCATGATGGAGGGGCATGTGGACCAGATTTGAGTGAGTGACGTTGTGACCTGATGTTTGAGTTGGAAGGCTTTCCGTGCCCCCCTCTGTCCTCTGGAGACTATTCTAAACAACTTCCAATTTAAATAATTGTATTCCTCTTCCCTAAATCCACCTTATATCAATAGTTTCCATTGGATACAGTCTTCTTCACTTACTGTCCACAGATATTGCTAATCCATACCCTGTATTCCACCCCAGATATGGATGTGATTCAGTGATGGATGAAATAATCCCTTTTTATCTCCTGCCTACCTCACAAAAGTGTTGTGAGGCTAATGTTCCTTGAATCTAAAGCACTATATAAATGCAAAATGCTATTCAAAGACATGAGGAACCTCAGAAATGTGCACATTGCTAATTAGCACGCAGAAAACATCTATTTCAATCTACCTCTTAGCAAAGATTTAATAGCAGAATGGTGCAGTGAGGTCTCATATTACAAAGAGTTCATTACTTTTAGAAATATGCTAAAGAACATTTATTATTACATTATGAAGTATTATCATAAATAACTAACACTAAACTACACTTGTCAAATGAACAAAGTACATTGCATGATACTTTATCCTTGCTTTTGCATGGGTGTTAGCTCACTTGCTTGATACTTCAGTAAATAAGCTAATATACAATGAGTCTTCCAATCAAGGCTCAGAGCTTACTACTTACTATAGATATTTAGAAATCTGGGGCCCAATTCTGATCACATAAAGAAGTGTCATAAAGGTCAATGGAGTTACATGGTGTAAAATTGGTGTTGATGAGATAAAACTCGAGATATAAAGAAAGACAAGAGTTGAATCAATATGAATGCTGAGGAATGTACGTTTTGCATATTTCCCTAAGTATACTATCATTAGATTTGTATCAGAGCTGGAATTTCTGTTTTGTAGGAAATTCTGCAATTTTGTAATTTGTTTTTTTCTGAATTGAAAGAATTTCAAAATTTCCTGCAAAACAATTTTGTCTCAAACATCTCATTTTAGGCCAATTGAAACATTTTGTTTTGATAAAATTTAAATGTTCTGTTTCTATTTTGACTTCGTAATTTATTATATTATAATATAAAATAAATTTTTAAATGAAGACATTTTTAAGCAAAAAAATTAAATGTTCTGTTCCTAAATGTTTCAATATTGTATAACAAAATTTGGTCAAAATGTACACATTCCTGTGGAAAGTTTCAATTTTACAAAACAGCATTTTCCAATGGAAATACATTCCATTGGTAAATTTTTGACCAGCTATAACTATTGTATTTTTAAAAATAATTTCTACTAAGTAAGGGTTAATAATTCCATCAATGCCAATAAATACATGGAGGAAGGACTACAGCTTTACAACTTCTAAAAACAGCCTATTCATGCAAAGGCCTGGTTTGAAATACAAAATATAACTTTGGTATTAGGGAATGTGATGAGTAAAATGGTCAAGCATATCTGAACAGCTGGAATTTCAGATATAACACAGCGGCACAACACTGAAAATGTAGACTAGGGATTAATTGAATTATATATAAAAGCTGATATTATGTAAGCCTCCATTTGCTCTTATTTTCTGAAAATGTTAAAGAAAATCTATAGTGAAAGAGAGACAAGGTGAGTGAGGTAATATTTTTTTATTGGACCAACTTCAGTTGGTGAAAGAGGCAAGCTTCAGAGCTTACACAGAGCTCTTCTTAAAGTCAAAAGTTAGTTCGATAAAAGATACTACCTTACCCACCTTGTCTCTCTAATGTCCTGGGACCAAAATGACTACAACAACACTGCAAATAACTATAGTGAAAGAAACTATAATGATCATTTCAGCTGTTTCTTCCTCATTGTGAAATATTTAGACGCAGTTTAGAAACCTAATATTTACAAGACATCAAGACTGGTATTTGACTAGTAACGCTTGTTTTACTTGTCCAAGTATTGATGTAACTGGAGAAATTGCTGGCACCAACTATTGGACTATGGAGCTACAAATTTTTCTTGATAATTGTATACAAAAGAAGAGTATTTATTTGAAGTTGAAGTATCTGTAAATAGGAAGCTTTATATAGGACCTTTAATTTAATCAGTCTTTTGAATAACTATGGTAATGTGAAAATTAGTCACCAGAACTGAGAAAGATGAAGTTTCAGTGTGATAGAAATTGGGATGAACTCCAGCATCAGAGTGGTTTCTCATGGTGGAAATATACCTAATGCTGTTGAGGGTTTTGAAAATCCTAGCAATATCCAATTTAATACTATGTCTAACACTCTTTATGGACATGAAGAAATAGCCATGGCCTGGTTATTTTGTACTCACAGTTTGTACCCAAATTTGCTTGTTGTTGGATCGTTTGCCGCTTTGTTTAAGTAAAATGCCTTAAAGAAAGGAACTGCTTCCTAAGAGGTTTTCTTTGAAAACCCATTATTCTGAACTAAGGATCTAGCTCTTTTGAGACAATATGTAAAATAACAGAATTATACTTTGCACTTAAAAAAAAAATATTTATCCTTTCATACACATGGACAACAATAGACAAGAAACACAAAAAGAATACATATATAAATTCCCTCCCACTCTCTCCCTTCCTCTCCATGTAACATTATCTCCTTGGTAACACAGTCCCTGAATCGTTTTTACAATATGTGTTAGTCACATTCAATTCAATATCTATATGTTTAATATATTTGAATCTTTTCTGTAAAGTCCAGCTCCAAATACTAAATTATTTCTGCTTTCTCTGTCTCTCGCAAGCATGTTTTCCAATGGCCTACTTCTTTCTCAGTGATCCAGAATGACAAAGGATGAAATCCCGACCCCACTGAAGTCTACGGCAAAACTCCCACTGACATAAATGGGGCCAGGATTTCACCTAAAATCTCTTCCTTTTCTGCTCCCAATTCCAGTTATTTAATATTCAAGTTGTGTAGATGCTTCAGTTTGAAAATATCTGATGGAGATCTTTGCATCTGAGTTTAACAAAGACACCTGTATGGTAAACATGCCTAAAGTCCTTTCTAGGTTTAGGAATAACAATATTGTACAATCTTGCATAGAGGCTAGAATTTTTTTTCTCCCTTCAGTATTGCATTAAACAAATGTGAGAGCGCCTACTGATTTTGCTTCAAATGTTTTATTATGTAGAAACAGTATAACCTATCTGGACCTGTAGCTCTCCCATTTTTAATAAAATTTACAGCTGATGAGATGTACTCCTCTGTAATGGAATGACCAAGCACATCTGTATGTAGTCCTTCCACTGAGGTATAGCTCAAGTCTCCTTTCTGGGGCTTGGTACTTGGAGTGGTTTGTCCTTTCCTGCATGTGTTGGTTCCTGGGTTCTTTTTTGTGATGTCTGGTGCTTCCATCCAGGGTGACATGTCACTGTTCCCAAGACACCAGGTGTGCTATCCCTTAGCATCACTCATTTTTCTATCACTGCTAGCAAGGAGTATACATCCAGTACACAAGAAACATTAAAATATATAGGCACCCTCTATTCATGGGGCCTCTAAACTTAATTGAAGCTGTTTCAGTCATGAAGCTGCATGAATGCTGCAGTCCTGCCTTGGAGACTATAACTCCCATGATTCCTTGTGGAAGAGAGAGATGTCCAGTTTCATCCATTCCCAGGAGTGAGGGGAACCTTATTTTGGATGCAGAGGCACCATGCAGTGGGCCGCATTTTTGCGGGGAGCTGAAATACTGGTCAGGGGTCAGGAGATTGGTTTGTGGAGCTCTGTCCAAGCCAGGAGCTGCTGCTGAGAAACTGTTGGGACTTTGACCAAGCAGGAAACCCAGGAGGCTATTGCTGGGCTTCACTGAAGCCAGGGCAGAAGCTGTTGCTGTGACAGAACTGACAGGCTGGCATGGAGTGAAGGCAGTGTGAGGAAACACGTTTTCTTGTTTGGGGAAGTGCTTTCAGGGAAAGCGGATTAGCGAAGAGACTTGAAGGGGTTTCCTTGAGTCTCAGAAAAGACAAAGTGGTCTTATTGTCTAACCCAGATCCAGGGTTAGCAATATCTGGTTATAACAGCTTCTTCTGCCCTAGGCAAAATAAAAACGTGTGTCCTCTCTCCCATACCCCAAGCATAAAAAATTGAGTATTTGCAGTGGTGCAGGCACTGGAGTGGTGAAATTGACAAGAAAGCCAGGTGCAGCTGGAGTCTGGCTCTGGGAGAGGACAGGGCGGCTGCTGCCCACTGCCAGCAGGGACATGGGCGGCTGCCACCCGCTTCCCAGGATTCTGGTGGCTGTCGCCGGACTCCTGGTTGTGCACCAGGATTTATTTAAGTGGTTCCTACTGATTTAAAGTGGTTTAGACATTTTAATAAATCTCGATCTGTTATCATGCCTTTCTAAGTAGTTAAATAAAGGTGTATTAACTCTAATCTAAGCCTGTATTGTCTGTATATTGTTCAGAAATGGTACTTTTGGGTTGGATTCATTGCATAGATTAGCTCAGGTTTATTCCTGGAGGGTCCTAAGGCACACCAGTGAGCGTGTACAGGGTCCAGCCAGGAGGAGGTGCCGCCAAGATTAATTTAATTTATAAGTAAAAGGACTGCAGTAGACGGGTGGATAGAGGAGTCTCACCTATCCAACATCACCACTAGGATACTCAGGATCTCCTTTACTGTCCATAACATCAGGCAGCTGGGAGGACATGTGAGAACAGCCTGTTCCTGAGTAACCTGGGAATGAAAGGAGAAGACTTACAAGTATATCAACACAAACCCCAGCAAAGAACTGAAACATCCAAAAATAACAATATAACAAAGGGGAACTTTATTGGGAGTAGGAAAATAAGGTCTGGGGAAGGAAAGGGCTAGGGTTAATTGATGAGGACTGAAACATCAACAAATTTCTCACCTCTTCACACTCACAACTCTTCCCAGCCCCCAGCTCCATCCTAGATGGATGGCACACTGAGGATGAGTCCAGATACAAGTGCTGCAGCACTGTGAATGTTGTTCAGCTTAAACAAAAAGGGTCCCCTTACTGTATCTTTGCCCCTACGTGGGGCAGGATCCTCTCCTGACTCCCTGGTCTGGAGTCCTCTGAAGGTCCCACCTGGCTTTCAGTTGCCTATGCTAGGTTGGATCTTTACCACTCTGGACGCTGGTCTCCACAGGCTGAAACTGCCTGATTCATGTACTAGATCCCACAGCAGTTCAAAGACTCCCTTTGCGGGGAAGAGAGTTAGCCAGAGACCTCCTGATACTGTTCTGCTTCTCACTCAATGCACTCCCAAGTGCAAAGCTCAAAACTAAAACTAAACCTAGCCTCTTTGTCTCTGAGTCAGGCTGTCTCCTCCCACTGAGGGGCTGAGCAGCCCTGGTGCATCTGTGACCCTGCAAATTGCTTGTCTATATTACCCACTGCAGAAGCCTCCCTACTGGCTTCAGCAGAAGTTTCTATTCCAATCTGTCTCATCCCTGACTCCAAGAATGCTGGGAAATGATGTCAGAGGGTTCTGTTGGCCATTATTGTCGCTCATTGAATGGGATCCTCAGAGGGCTTAGTGTGGCACCCCAGGAACTAGCAAACTCCAGATGGGAGTTACGTTGTGTATAATAATGGAAACCTGGGAACATTTGCTTTATTTATTTCATGTGTCATTTTTTTTTTCTAACACTGAGGTATTGACATATAAAGATTTTTTTATAGTAGGTTAGAAATATATCTGTTTCTTTGGGATGGGGAACTATTCATCCCTCTGTGTTCTTAAATGGAAGTTGATATACTTCCTTTGAATTCCTTTTAATTGTCTGGCCAAAACATTATTCCCTTCAATTCCATTCTCATAATGTAATTGTTGTATATACTGAGGTCTGTTTCTGTTTTATCCATTAATAACATATTTAGCTGGGATCCCCACTAAATAACTTGAAACAGAATTTTATTCAAATCCGGTTTTTTTGTGGGATCCTAGTTATTTAATCTTCTGTTCCTCTGGTCATCTCTTTCCCCCAGTTCCCCAGTTAGGAGGCTCAGTCAATAAAGTGATCTTTCATCACTGCTTTAATTGCCATCCTTGGCTAGTGTTGTTATGTGTGTAGTTTAGTTTCATACAACTTCATTGTGAGATATCAGCATTATTATTATCCCTGTTTTACAGATGGTGAGAGGTGCATAGAAGTTAAGTGAGAGATGCATAGAGGTTAAGGTTAAGAGGTTAACATGCTCAAGGTTATATAGGAAATTTGTGGCAGAGTCAGGAATAAAATACAGGTCTCCTGACTCTTATAGTCCTGTGCCTTAACCACAAAACAATCCTTCCCAGTTTAAACAGAAAAACAGTGCTCTTCTTTTTCATAGCTTCTTACCTTTAGGAGAGAATACAAGTTTTTCTATAGTGCCCTTCATATTGTACCTGTCTCAAATGAGATAAGTTGGAGTAGTTAGTGACTTTGCAGGCAAACATGAGGACTCTTATGTGTGCAGACATACTCTTGCTCACACTCCAGCACCTGCTCTATAAAGCAAGGGAAATTTTGGCTAGCTCATCAGGGTTATCCTCTGCTTCCTTGAAAAAGTCCCTTAGGATCTGAAACTTACATCTGGGCAGCCACTAGAGATGGGCAAAAATAAACATGCTTTGACATCTTATCCAAAAGATACACTCTAAGGCCTTCTTTTATCTGGAAATGGAACCATGCTAGCTATAGCTGTGTTCTGAAGTAACTCTCAAGCTTCGAAGCCTGACCACTGTTTGAGAACATGCCTACCTGGTTTCTGTGTCCAGGGAGGACAAGAGATCCTTTTGTTTCTTAAACAGTCATGCTAAACATTGGTTCTCAAACAGGGGGCTGCGACCCCTCATGGGGAGGCAACGTGGTTAAGTGGGGGGTCGCAAGCTTTGAGCCCCGAGCCCCACCACACTTGGGTTTGTGAACCCAGAACCCCACCACTCATGGAGCTGTGAGCTCTGACTCTGGCCAGACGTGGATTTGTAAACCCCATCATGCACAGGGTTTTCAGCCCAAAGCCCCACCACTTGCAGAGCTATGAGCACTGAGCCCAGCCAAAAACAGTGAGAAAAGGTAAATTCATGTTAAGCAGTAGGGTTTAAATTAGCATTTAACTTAATGTTAAATACAAAAAATGTGTTTAATTTCTAAGGGGCAGGGGATCACACTCAAAGGCTTGTTGTGTGAAAGTGGTCACCAATACAAAAACTTTGGGAACCACTGTACTAACAAAAACCATGCCTACAGGCTACTTCCCTAGCAAGTTTGCAGCAGAGTCTGTGTCCACAGTTGTAAATGTATTCCAGTAGGATGTAAATTGTTACAACTGTGTTTGAAAAATGGTTTCAAATACAGTTCCCAAGTTTGGTATATCCAAGCTGTAGAAGTGTTGCACCTTCCTTTGCCCCCAGTTACAGTGCCACACTGTCAGTATGACGTATGATGAGCCTCGCTCCCACTGGGGTTTGTATTGTGTACAGTAACAAGGTAGTTAAACTAATAATTTTTAGTACTTAAATGCAGATTTTCAAAATGCTTTACAATATCAATACCCTCCCCCCCTTTACGAACAGGGAAAGTGAAGAACTGTAAGATGAAATGACCTTGCTTAGGGTCAAAGAGCACATCCATGTCTGAGAACAGAACCAAAGTTGCATGATGCCTGTCTAGGAGGATCCATTTTTTAAAAAGTGTCCTGATTGTAATAGAGCTGGTATGTCTCTTATGCTAAAAATAACATCATATTTCCGTGTGTGTGTGTGTGTGTGTGTGTGTGTTAAGGTCAGCAACTGAAAGCAATAATGCTTTGGTATCTAAGGGCTTGTCTACACAAACAGTTAGTTCTCAGCAAGCTGGGGTGTGAATCTCTCCAACGCTAACTTGCTGTGGACTAACTGTCCATGTGGATCCTGCTGATCCACCTTAACAGTTCGTTAATACTCTTTAATCTAGTCCTTGTTGAAACAAACGTCTAAGAAGGCATCTCAGAGTACAAATGGATTTGGGGAGCCAAACACTCCAGTCTTTTGGATAGAGAAATATAGGCTGTGTTGACCTTCACCATTTGCTGCTCTGTGTTCTATTCAGTGGCAATAGCACTGATGCTTGTCTTTAAATGAAGTATCCTAATAAATTAGATGTGTGAGGCACCCTGAGAACAGTGACAGCAATTTGGAGAAGAGATGAAGAAGTCACTCAGGAACACTTAAACCTAGAGGTTGGGAGTGCCCTCTGTGTTGGATGCCAGACAGCTGAATTGTTTGTTTGGCATATATGCAGACAAAGGGATCGTCCTTGAAAGGAGAAGATTTTTCCATGGATTAAAGGAAAGTGGAACCATTTAACATGCAATTGTGAATATGCATAAGGAGTTGGCCCACAGATTATTCACAATAGCATGCTAAATAGTCATTTTAAAAATTCATTTATTTATTTTTTACTCCAACAAAATTCCCACTGAATTCCAGAGAGTTTCACCTGAATAAACACATAATAAGGATCTCAGGATTTGGCTCAGTTAATAAAGACACTTGCCAAAATTTTCAAACGTAATCACTAAGTTTGGATGCTTCAATTTTGAATATCCAATTTAGGACACCTAGAAAGTACCCCAAATTTTGAAAATAGTAGCCACTGTGTCTTCCCTTGGTCACTGAAGTGGACTTTTCATTTGCTTATGTGTTGAGCCACATTCACCAAACACATTCACCTGTTAGTTTTTCATACTGTGATACATGCATTCTTAATGGCCAGTTTTTGGTGATGTAGTGGTAGAAAATCCTTTCTTTCTTTTTTCAGTACTGCTCTTCTTTTGTGTGAGTGACCTTTTCTCATCACAGCTGATATGCTGAGCTACACACATAGGAAAAAAAAGGGGGGGGGGGAGATCACAGTTGCTAAAGTGGAAGAATGAAAATAGTTATTAGATGTCATAAAAACAGATTACTTGTGTCATATACCTTACAGTGAAGATGAGAAAATGGATAGGGAAATTTGAAGAAAAGTCACTTCATAAAAGTTAAGGAATCAGAAATCTATTCTTTACTAATTACTAGGAATGCCAAAATTTTGGCTTCAGCAAAGCTGAAAGTGGGGGGAGCCCCAAAATCTCAGCTGCATCAAAGCTTGGAAGGGGAAACCTGAAATCTCATCTCTTCCCATGCTTAGGGAAGGACCTGAAATCTTGGCTACACCAGTGCTTGCTAGGGGACCTGAAAGCTCAGTGCACAAATGCTTAGTGGGGTGGAATCTGAAGTCTCCAATTCACCAAAACCTGGGGGGATCCAAAATTTTCTCTGCACCAATGTCTATGATGATAGTTTGGAGGCCTGAAAGTTGATCTTTCAGCTAATGAAAAGGAATAGGAATGGAAGGATGTGTGTCAGAGGGTTGGAGACTGAATAAACAAATTGATAATATAACCAAATCAAATGTTGATTGTATTTGCAACTTTCCTTGGCTTGATTATAGCCTGTTTAGTTCACTTGTTTAAATTTCTATTATCAGTTACTAGAAAGGGAAAAAAATACCCTAGCTGTCAGCACAGTGAGCCAAATTATTGACAAGTAGCTTTTACCAGATGCGTTTAAAGGTTGTTTTATCAACTGCGTTGGCTGTGCTTTACAAAAGATATATTAATCTTTCACACAAGATAGAGATTCATAAATATAAAGTCTTCAACAGAAACAGAAAGCTGTTGTTAGAGCAAACATTCATTTATGGAGGGGTTTTATTATTATTACCTGTTGCAAGGGTATATTAGAAAGAGCAATGCCCAGGCAAGTTATAGATTATGTAATGGGTGGAGAAGTCATTTTCCACTGCCAAAACCTTCTCTCACTTCTCCTGGAAGAGGGCATAGGGCACAGGACCAATCAGGAGTGGGTGGCTTTGACCAGGAAGGCAGTGTATGCTGATCAAATACACCTTTCTGGCAGAGCTTGTGACTGTTAATGAAAGCTGCCCTCATCCTTAATAGAACCCCCTAACATGGATGAAGAAACATAGGTAGTATCACTGCGTGCCCTCTCTCAGAATAAATCACCCCTAGATTACAGGGGGCCTCCTTTGTGTAGGGAGGTGTCAATTACAGTTCTCCACTAGTGAAGCTGGCTCCAAAAATTTTGATCCTACAACACTCCACAATTAAGAAACTTTTACTCCATGCTTTTTAACAATGTGTGTATTATCACACAGATCTGTGCCATCTTTTTAAGTCTGTATAGAATCTTCCTGCATGTCTTGCTGGGCTTAATTCCAGAACCTAGTGTAGTTGTTCAAAGCAGATGGCAAAGAGTATAGGTTACACCACAGATTTGGTTTATCTTAAAATTTAGCCTGTGTGGAGACCTAAAAGCAGTAAACATTATACTCTTAAGTGTGTGGGTGTATGTATTTTACATATATATTAACCCAGTCCTGAGACAGTCATTGTGACACCCTGTGTCTGAAAACAACATCCACAAAATCCCATATTCACCAATGACATATAATTATGGTATGTTCTGTACAAAGTATGCCTTGTGTGGTATTATTTTAAAAGTCTTGATCTGCTAAACATTAATATTGTGTTGGATTGTATCTGCTACCATAGGATGTGAAGATATAAAATATTGTTGTACATACTATTAGAACATGTTGTGAGGAAGGAACCACTTAAACCAGCTTTTCAAGTACAACAATGAAGTCACCAGACATGCTAATGGCCCATCAAGGAAAGATTCCACCACCAGGGATCCCTTACAGCTAAGCTTCACTGTAGGACACAATGGGTGGCAAAGCTGACTTTTGTCAACAAATCTCTAGAGTAGACCAGCCCTAAGTGTAGCTTGCTGACAGCATCCCAGAGTGAGAGGCAACCCAGGTTAACATTTATGCAATCTAGCTTGGTGAGGTGCTCTGCAGTGCTGTGGGGCTAGGTGATAACAGCACCTGGAAGACTTGCTGCTTGTCACTGACAAGGCATTGTGAGGGACAGCCCAGGCTGGAGAGTGACGAGGATACGGTGTTCTCACAATTTTCAGATTGCACCCTGTGGGACCCCGTCACAGTCATGTAAGTGAGAAGGGTATGCCAAGGACACAGGAGATGAGTTTACATGGCTACTGGGAGATTATAAATTGCATGAGTGGCAAGTGAAAGGGCGTGACCTGGTGTGGGGCAAGATTTTACAGAGAGCTAATGAGAGAATCTGAAGGAATCATTAAGCAATATTTACAGAGAGGACATGGTAATAAAGAAACTGGGTCAAGCAATGTACAGCCTAGACAATAAGAACAGGACATTGTGCTGTCTTCCAGATGCCAGAACTCTTTTGGAATGTATTTATAGGGGCATCACTTGTAGGAGTAGGGAGTTAAAAGATATTTTAATGCAGGCTGGTTACTGCTGTACTTGGGAATCCCATCACTTGAAGGGTGCAAATCTAATCCCTTTAATATAAAATGCCACTGACACAGTACACAGGAAAATATCTAATGAAGGGCAATCACAATAATGAATCATTAAAGGAGATTGTTTCTGAAAATGGTTTAAGAAAATTAAATATGTACAGTAAACTTTGGAGAACAGGGTCCAGAGTAGTTACACAAGTCTGAGAAATATAAAAGAATCTGAGCTGTGTGAAACACTCATGAAACCAAAACAGGTAGGTGAGCCAGATCATCAAGGCTCTTGCATTTTCTCAGTTATTTGCAGAAATGTTACCAGGGCTATTGTCCTCCTCCATCTTCCTTGAATTAACCCCTTGGTAAGGGGTTACAGACAGTAGCCCCCTTTACTACAGTCAGAGGATGCAATATTCGTAAGGTATTACAAAGCAGCTCTAGATCTGTCCCAGCTGTTAAACAACTGCCCCATTCCATCCCACAGGTAGATATACTTAAGTGGAGAAGGAAGCGATTGCTATATGTATGATTTGTAAAGTGATTTATCTTCAAAATGTAAGCAGCTTTTTACTGTACAGTAAATTATATTATCAAGAAAGAGTATTTGCTAATACTTTACTTCAAAACCATTACTTACTCTGTGCATCATATTGAAGCAATTTTTTATGCACCATGATTATATTTTCTGGGGGAGTACAATTCCTCATTTTACGATTTTTCACTTCTGGTTACTGCTATAATTCAATTCTACTAAAAAAAATACTTGTTTGCAAGTATGCAAGATCTTTTCTGAATTTCTGTAAATCCTGTTCTTCCCAGGTAGGGCTATCATATTTTAGGTTCCCAAAAAGAGGACACTGCTGGAGAGGGAGGAGGGGAACTGGGGGGGGATACCTGTTGTGGGGGTACTCACTGGAGTTGGGGGCAGTGTCAGTCCCTGTCACGGTGACAGGGAGGCTGGTGCAAACCCAGGACACCACAACAGCTGTTAGTCAGCGCCTCCTTGTGGGACCCCCTCCCCAGGGCTGGCAGCTGCATATGCAGCGGAGGAGCCAAGCGGAGCAATGGGAGGAGCTCTTTCGGAGCTGCAGCCTCTCTGCTCTGTAAAAATCCTGGAAAATGCCCATTATTTGAAAAATCTGCCTGAACAGATCTTAAGAAGGCTCAAAAAAGAGGCTGTGCCCTGGAAAACCCAGATGCATGGTAACCCCATTCCACAGTGCTAGTGAGGCTGGATATAGAAACATAGAAGAAGTTCGGAAGGACTAAGATCCGCTAATGTATTTGCCACCTCAAGATTAGAGTAATGCAGTGCTGTCTATCTTAAACTATTCGGAGACTCCAGTTGGTGCAAAATTCAGTGGTTCACTTGTTAAATGGTGGGGAGGGGAAGGTGCAGAGTATTTGTGTGTGCATGATTGAATCTGTGCTCTGTAAACCTGTACTGGCTGTCTTCTGGTATCTAGACTGATTTTTTAAAAAGGCTTGAGAGGCAATCCTGGCAATAACAGGATGGTAAGCTTAACTTTAGTACCAGGCAAATTGGTTGAAACTATGGTAAAGAATAGAATTACCAGACACACAGATGAACCCATTTATGTTGGGGAAGAGTCACCATGGCTTTTGCACCTTATTTTGAATCTGAATTTGCCTAGGTTCAGCTTCCAGCTGTTGAATTTTGTTTGCTTTGTCTGCTAAATTAAAGAGCTCTCTACTATCAGAAATTGTATCCCCTTTATAGGTACTTATAGACAGCAATCAAATCACCACTAAATTATGTTTGTTAAGCAAAATAGATGAATTTCTTTAATCTTTCACTGTAAGACAAGTTTTTCAGACTTTGAATCACTCTTGTGGTTCTTTCCTGAACCCTTTCCAAATTCATCTACATCCTTTTTAACTATGGACACCAGAACTGGACATAGTATTCCAGTAATAGTCTCACTAATGCCATACACAGTGATGATAACATCTTCTTACTTCTACTTAATATACTCTTGCTTATCCATCCAAGATCAGCATTTGCTGTCTTAGTTACCATGTTGCACTGGAAGCTCATGTTCAGTTGTTTATCATGACCCCTAAATCCTTTTCTAAGTCACTGCTATTCAAATTAAAGTCCCCCGTCCTATAAATGTGACTTGCATTATTGATTCCAACATATTTAGATGTACTAAAATGCATGTTGTCACTGAGTTAGTTGATTTTATTCCAATGAATTGGGAAAAGATTGGAATGGGCTCTCAGGGTGGATGGGCATTCTTTTATAATTTGTAAAAATCTAATAAAGAAATAAAAATAAAATAATACTTTCAGTTCCCCACTACCAGTCAATTTTTCATCTGAATGAGAAGTATCCCTATTCATAAGCATACTTGTAACATGCTGCAAAGATTTCTTCTGAATTTCTTGATTGGTAGTAACGTAAGGAGAGAGAGGCTTGCCAAACTAAACATAGGTTTTACATTAAATAGAGCTTATCATGGGATTGGATTTTGAGAGTTTTATCTAGGGTGCAACTGGTAAAAATTCTTTCTTGACTGGAGATTTGGCAATTACTTTGATCCTGCATAGGAGCAAGAATAATCATTGTGATATGTCTAATATAATTCCCTTAAGACAGTTTGCTGCAGCTGTGTGATTCAAGAGATATCACGTTGAAGAGGCAGGATGGGTAATATTCTATGTGTAAGGAGTTGAGAAGAGAGAATTAGATACGGCTGTCCAAGATATCCTTGATTATAGAAAGAGAATTTTATGGATCTAGGACCCAATCAGAGCTCAGTAAAGTCTGATGAGAAATAAACCCTAGTAACTAGGTGAAATCTAGAGAACTGTTCAAGTTACACCATATAATAGATAAGATTTTATAAGGGTTATTTTAGGGTAGTTATCACAGTTTTTTCACCCAGTGAATCACTTACAAGTTAAATAGGTGACCTTACAACATAGTGGGGCCTTTAGCATTAATTTAAATTTAGTATGTATTTAGTTGGTATTTATTTAGCAATCAATGCTATTTTTGAATACATCTGCTCAAAATCAGATAAATCTGAACCAGCATCACAGATCCAAACAACCTATCGTTATAATGGGCAGAATTAAAACCTCAGAATCAAGCACTTCTGAATTTGGGGCTTCCAAATCTGGATTGACATTGTAAGTTTTCTAAATGTTGGCACATTCAGATTCAGACCATTATAAACATAATTCAAATATGCTAACTCAGATGCAGTTTCAGATCCAGATGAAAGTGTTTCTGCCTAGAGGCAAGCAATGGATTAGATGGTCTTGTTTTCTCCCTACCAGAATGTTTTGGAGTGTCTATTCTTGGGTGCTCAGACAATGAGAATATCACCAACTGTATCTCTGTATCTCTCTCTCTCTCTTTTAACAGGAACTATAAAACTCTGACAGTGTCTTTTAGTACTGCTGAAAAGAGTGAAATATAAATCTTCACTTTGCTTCTTACTGAGTAATGTTTGAATTCAAGTGACCTCAACTTTGAGGGTATACAAAGAGGTACATATTTGGGTGGCTAGCCTGAGCTGCCACATGCGCTGCCATAGCCACGCTGCTGTTTTTAGCATGCTAACTCAAGCAGAGCTAGCGTGTATATATCTACCCAAGCTGGGAATTACACCTCCCAGCCACTGTGTAGACATACCCTTACAGACAGATTCTCAGCTTCTGTAAATGTAGCCAAAGTAGCTATGCCAATTCACACCAGCTAAGGATCCTGCTTTGATCTTTAAAATGTTGGCATTTTCCAGACTGATATACCAAGCAGAAGCCCAGAAAGTTTACACAACATATCTCCAGTCTCTAAAGCAGAGATCCCTAGGTGAGCCTCACTAGGGGTGCGCAGAGCAATCTACAGGGGGCGCAGCAGGACCTTGGCCAGCCCCTACTAGGGCAGGGAGGAAGTGCCACCCAGCCCCACTCTGCCCCCATCTCTGCTCCAGTCCTGCTCCCCAGCTGCAGCCCCAGCCTCGGCTCCCGGCTGCGGCCCTGCACACAGTCCCCGCACCCCACTCCTGGCTGGCCCCAATTCCCAGGCGCAGCCCTGTTCCTGGCCCAGGCCCCAGCTCTGTTCATGGCCCGATGGCTGCGGCTGCAGCCCCTACCCTGCCCCAGCTGCAGCTTGGGCCCCAGCTCCGCTCACAACTTAGGCCCTGTTCTCAGCCCTAGCTTGCAACTGCAGCTTCATGAGGGGGCATGAACCAGGTAAGGGGGTGGGGGTACAACCCCAAAAGTTTGGAGACCAGTGCTCTAAAGGGTTAAAAATACAAATCCACAGAAGGTCTTGGACTTTGCTCACCAAAGTTTATAATTCAGCCCTATTTTTAGAGGTTTGCACATGTTGACTCTTACATAAGATTCATTCAGTATATATAAACTGTTCAGTAAATATTCCCACGTATGAAGGAATGGTATTTTCATCCATTTTGTTTCTGTCTTTCACTTTCTAAAATAGTCCACAGGAGCATTTTGTATATATTTTCATGGCAGTGGCATGAAGAATAGCTTTGTGACGTGATCCTGCTGAATTTAGGTTGGTTTTGGGCTTGTCAAGTTCCTGCACTGATTTGTAAGTGTACATCATATATTAATGACATTGCAGGGAAGTGAAGACTAAAACCAGGAAGCACACTGCTTGATACATGTTTAAAAAATAGACTTTGTCTTCTTGATGCATGCATGCATGCATTTCTCTCTCTCTACTACAATATACAACCAGGCTGTGTTGGGGAACCTGGTTACAAAACAACTCCATTAGGTAATACAGATGTTACTGAACGAGGCTGAAGCCTTTGACTATCCAGCACTTTAACATGGTTTGGAGATACAGTTAACTACACAGGGATAACCATAGTGTAGCTGAGTTCTTTTTTGTGATTGTAGTTGTAATATACACAGACTTTCTTTCCCTAAGCCTCTAAGAAAACCTTTTCCTTAGTGACAACAGGACTGATTCTTTTCTCTCTTACACCAGTGTAAATCAGGAATAACTCTTATACTGGTATACAGCTCACATAAAGGTCCATCTGTTTTCCTACAAGAACCTTAGATACCTTTCCATGACCATTAAAAACTATTAAGCACTCAAAAGAATATGCTATGCTTTATTCAGTTTGCCATAGGTCTGTCTTTTCTTAAAGTCACATGATTATGGGAGTTGTTGAGGACTGAGTCACAAAAGGGGAGAAGCTAAGGTTTTTGATCCAAGGACATAGGATACTGAGGGTTTGATTCTGCTTCTTTTCAGTGAAGTTACTCCTGATTTACACTAGTGTAACTAAGATTAGCCTGTCTGTTGAAGATCTGTGACTGTCTTACATTGCTTTAGTATTTATATATGATGTTTTAAAATAATACTGAAACACAATCTACGTATCACTGGGCTAGTTGACAAAAAAGCCAGCATTTGTTTTCATTATTTAAACTGTAATAGTTCAATACAAATAGGAGTCTTATGAAAACCAGGGAAAACCCATGACTTAAGCCTGGGCCTTATGCTCCCGGCCCACAGGGGCTTAGAACACTGTGAAGGCAGTGTACTCACTTCCCACAGGATTCCTGGAGCACTGTGCGGTCAGCTCCCAGGTGTAAAGTATTATGTAGGCAATGCATCCAGTTTCAGAACAAGTAAGAATGTGGAGCACTATGGACACAGCATGGGGGTCTCTTGAGTGCTAAAGATAGGACTCACGGTGGAGGCAGCACATTCAGTTCTTTGGCCAGCAAGGTCTGGAATGTTTATGGAGGCCCAGAGTCAGCTCATGCACTGGCAGGTGCAAGGAGAACTAGTAGGTGGAATGACCAATCCAGGTCTAGAGTGCAACATGGTCCACTACCAGAATGGCAAAGACCCAGAGAGTAGAACAAGAATTACACTCTTCTTCTGTAGGAGAAAGGGGATGGGATACTGAACACTTCTCTTCTGTACCAGTCCTCTGATATCCAGCTTCCTTTATTAAGAAGGAAGGTTTGGACTGACTTACTGCTTTTGAAAAGGAGGGAAGGGGAAGATATAAGAGAAATCTCAAAGAAATCCCTCCTCAGCCTGCCAAATTTAAATAGGTTTCCTTTCCAAAAACAAAGTGGGTTTAAAGATTGTTATTTCAAAAGAGGAGCATTATAAAAACCTCCCAAACACTAAGTCCAGTTCATGGACCACTACAAAGGGTTATCTCTGTCTTCTTTTTCTGGGTTTATAATTGCACTTCATACACCTATTCTCTGGCATCGAGCTGTTTCCTCATGTGGTTCTTCAGAGTTAGTGAAGAATGATGGCCGATTTAAAAAAAAAAAAAAAGAAAAGAATTAATTCCTCTTTCCTCCTGCCCAACCGGGGAAATCATACTTTACCAAACAACAAACATCCCTCTCTCTGTCCCTAGTAGCTTCCAGATGTTGGCACTGGAGGTCAGTGGAATTTTATTGCCCCCAAACCTTCTAGTAATTTTAACTGCACTCTGGATTGCACATGTTTGACATGAAAGTAATTTGGAATGTAAACACTGCTGGGCATGTACTGGAATTAATTAGAGCCACCCTGTGTTCTCCAAGGCTTTTAAGTCTGCAATTAACTGTTTACATTAACACCAAACCAGACAAATCAACTGGTATAAGTATAAACATAGTTTAATCACTTTCCTTCTCTACCTGCAAGGGAAGGGAAACCATGGATGATCAGAAGCAGACCAGCTGTTTGCTATGTTGGGTCATAGCAGCCTCATTTTATAATTTCTTGGCTCCCAAAATAAACACACTTTCTGACTACTTTATTATCATGGTTTTTGAGATGCTTGGCATGGAAATCTGAAATGTCAAAATTTGTCTCTGCTAGTATAAATCAAGGCAGGTTTAGACTTAGGTCTGGAAGTTTGTATTAAAATAGACTAAGAGTAATTGGGAGGGTTGCAACTGGGCAAACCAACCTCTGCTCTGTCACAAAAGAGAGTGACTCAAGACTCCTGTCATCGATATTAAGAAATGGAAGAGCCTTACATGGACCAAAGTCCCGGTATATAAAATGTTATGAGAATGAAACAAGATTGTGGGAATCTCATGACAATACCAATATGAAATGTTTGGATTTGGAGAATGTCGAAATGTTTAGTTTTGACTGGAAATGTTGAAACAAAAAGTTTTAACATTTCCAAATTGAAATTTTTTGGAACTTTCCATTCCATGAAAAAGGATGAAAAAGTGTTGAAATAATACAATTTCCCACAGAGCAGAAATTCCAGTGTAGTCTAGTCTTTATTTTGTGCATAAGAAAGAGAAAAGAGAGAGGAATAATGTCAGTCCTAAAATAAAACAGCCCTAAGATCCCATATGTTGTGAGAGCCCCCTTGTTGACAACCACATGATGGTCACCATCTGATGTTCATTTTTTTGTAATCAATTGCTGTAGGTGCCACAGGGAAGATATTGTATGCCATTGATTTTGGGAAGGGATTTGGTGGTATGATTGCAAATGGGTAATGACCTTGAGGCAACCTCTCTAATATCATATGGTCCATTATATGAAAAAGATTGAAACTCTCCAACTTAAAGGCACTGCAAACAGGGCCGTTTTAAGACCTTTGTAGGCCCTAGGCACACTTGCTTTCGTAGGCCCCCCGACCGAAATAACTAATTTTATTTTAAGCTACTAATAAATAGTTTTTAAAAATAAAAAAATATATATATATAAAATTTTTTTTGTAGGCCCTGAAAGTTTCATAGGCCCTAGGCATTGTGCCTATTGTGCTTAATGGATAATACGGCCCTGACTGAAAATCTCCTCTCCCACCTACATCTCTCTGGCAGCTGCTGTATAAAAGAAAAAAAAAGCTTCTATTGAAATGATCTGAATTACCACAGCAATCAGCTGAGCTGATTGATTAAACTCTTCTGTTTTGTGAAGGTGCTATTGTAGAACCTGGGCAAAGGTTTCTTTCCTATTAAACACTGTCCCCTCCCCAGTTGCTCACTGGTCTCCAATTTGACCAGCAATTCATAGAAGAGCTCATTAAGTCATATGCTAACTTTGAAACATACTGGTCTTTCTTGTCTTCAGTAGCAGTTTTTTAAATGTAATTAAAGGGTAACGCTCTGGTATAGGAGTATATGAGGCAATAAAAGGCTTTTGTGGGTGATTAAACACCAAAGAGAAGCTGAGAGTCCAATGCCAGGGATATTATTTCTATTATGACAAAACTGAAGAAGAGTCAACAAACCAAAGCATTAAAGAAGAAAGAAAAAACATCCTTTTCTTGTCCGGCGAGCCTATAAATTCTGTGCTGCTGTTTTACAGATTTCCATTTGACAGGATTGAGCTTGTCGTTTTGATTGTTTAATATTTCTTCTGTCCTGCAAGAAGGGAATGTCTCTCTCACAGGAACTCAGTGTTCTATAATAGAGTTCACTCTGCAGGGTAGAAAATCTCCTGTGGTACAGGAGGAATCTTAAAGGGCTAGGACTGTAAGGACCCAATCATTACAGCTGCTGAGCACCTCATGCAAGGCACCAAGCACCCTCAATTCTGGGAACTTAAGGGCTTTATCCCACTTCAACTGAGATTGATTGAGGTCAATCGGAATCTTTCCATTAACTTCAGCGAAAGCTGGATCAGGGTCTAAATGAATAACTAAAGAAGGGAGCAACTTAAAAAATGGATAACTGTCTGAGCACTGGGGTTGTGTCAGTGTAAAAATGGAGTGATATGTTTGGACACAGATAGAGACACAAATGATTTCAGTGTTTTTAGAGGGAAGATTTTCCTGTGTTATGACTGCCTGGAATTCTTCTTTTCTCATCTAATAATGTCTGGTGAGGGTACGAGCGAAGGGTCCTGCTCTTTTGCTGCTGTCTTACATAATACCATCCAGCTGAAGAAAGGTACATTGTAGCTTTGAGCCTTGTCATAATAGGGTTTTGATTTAATCGTAACAACTCTAATCTCTCATAAATAGTCATTTTATTTTGGGGGTGGGGGAATTTTTGTAAAGAATTGGGATTGAGTAGTGCGTGAAATAGCGGTATAGCAATTCCCAGAGAGTGTTTTTAGGGAGGATCATATTTAGAATAAAAATGCTGGAGAGAGGTTATATGAAAATTGGTATTTTTTTCTAGAAATGGATCATTTTTCCAAAGAGATAAAATAAAAAAAAAATATACACTGATTGCAAGTGATCAATGTTACTGCAAGTTTACAGGTTTTCCCTATAACTAGTATATACTTATACTGTACCTGTAATACCACAGCAATACTAATTACTTACAAACAGCAAATGTTTTTAATAGCAACCACTGCACATTTCTGTATGTGGGGAGATATTTTAAAATCTTCTGCAGGGATGTGGGCACAGGTATTTAGTGTTGATTCTGAAATTTTGGATTCAGTGTGTGGGTGGGGTTAGACAGCTAGAAATTGATTTCCCTCCTACCCAATTTAAACATAACAACAGATCCTTTGCTGTTATGACACATTAAAAGCACAGTGAGTTGATCACATGCCAACCCCCAATGATGAAATAGATATGGGGAGTGGGAAGAAGACTGTTAAGAATGTGATAGCCCAATAATAAATAAATAATGTATTCTTCATTAGCATTTTGACCTCAGGATCTCAAAGCACTTTGCAATCATTAAATAAGGAATTCTCATAACACCAGTGGGAGGCAGATTAAGGATGCAGTACACAGAAATTACTTCACTCACCACTGAAATATAAGCACTTATGGGGGAATGTGGCACTTCCTTAATAACAAACAATAGCATTACCCAACAGTTTAGGACAGGAAGTAAATAATACCATTTCCAGTTGAAATTGTAGGGTAAATTTTGGTAGGCAGCCTCTAATCAGCTGAGTTGGAATTGAGACCCTACTGACGCAATGAAATCTATGAGATCTTTTCATGAACAAGACTGTAGCTTGATATCTAATCTGAAAGACATCACTTTCAGCAGAAGTGTCAGTTGTTCAGTATTGACTCAGAGGAAAGAGTGTCACCTCCTAAATCATCAGCACTGCTTCCTGCAGCAGGTAGGGATGCCCTGAAGCTCTTCCACCAAAGGGATCAGTGTAACATCTTGTAATATCTAGTATCCAAAACCATAGACAAGATCTGGTGTTATCACTTATCTCAGATAGGTCCTTGGGAATGCAGGTGAGTTGATGGGGATACTGCATCAGGCGATGTTCAAGTGTTTGCCTAGGCTCTCTCTATTCATATTAGGGGTCATTCCTTAGCTTCCACTTGGTCATACTGTCACCAGTCTTTGCCACCAGTTCTCACTTGATTTTGAGTACGCTAATGTTTTTGTTCAAGGTCAGTGCCTGGGGTTTGTGGTTCTAAAGGAAGGATTCTCAAACTGGAGGTTGCAACCCCTCAGGGGGTCATGAGATGGTTACGTGGGGGTCACGATCTGTCAGCTCCCAGGCAGCAGAGCTGGGGTTGTCAGCCCCACAAATGGCAGGGCTGAGGCTATGAGCCATGCATGGGACTGACAGTCTCAGCCGCCTGGGGGAGTCGCACTCAGATACTTGCTGCGTGAAAGATGTCACCAATACATAAAGTTTGAGAACCACTGTCTAAAGAATCCAGGTTCTCCAAGATCATTGGCATATCCTGCCATGTTGTTACTCTGTAGTCTTCCACAGTGGTATTTTGGGGTAAGGGATTTTCAGAGGCAAATCTCTTTCTGGACTTCCTCCTTGTGGGTGATGGAATGTGTCCATACAATGTAGGTTTTGAATCATGCACCCGTTTTTTCTCTCTTCTTTTTACTGAAGACATCTTACCTCATTGATGGCGAAGCAATCCCTACAAGGGAGTATAGCAACAGTGGGAGAGTCAGTTTCAAACTCCCTGTAATGATCGTACAGGATTGATTGAATTCAATGTTAATTTTGTGTGAGAGAGTTGAATATGACCACATTGGGAGTAACAGCTGAGTAATACAGGGTGAGACTGACTGCTCAAGGTGTTTTGAGGTCAGCTCCTTGATGTGCTTTTTGAATGTCAGTGTTCAGTCTATTGAGACCCCAAGGTACACCAGATGTGTTCATAGTATTCAAGGATTGTACCATCCAACAATATCTGGAATTTCTTCTTGGCATGATGGTGTTTCAGGTGGAATGTACACACTTGTGTCTTGATAGTGTTGGCATTCAGGAACCATGTGTGATAGTATTTTCCTATTACACTTAGGGAGCCAGTTTAAGTGTGTGCAATGTCTTCAAATCTTGGATTGGGTGGCAATGCAAAGATCATCTGCATAAATGAGTCTTTGTATGTCAGGCAATTCTGGTTGGTCATTTGTGTAGTTGTTAAACAGCAATGGTGATAGCACTGAACTTTGAGGCAGTCCGTTCCATTGGGTATGTCTGACTTTTCTGACCATACATCTTAACAAAGAAATCTCAATTTTTGAGCAGGGAGAAGTAAAAGTTTGTGATGGTTCACAGTGTGGTAAGCCGCTGACAGAGCCACAAACACAGCCACTGTAATTTTGCAAGTTTTGAACCAACTTCGATGTATTGAGTTAGGCTTATAACTTGGCCAAAGCATGAACGTCCTGGGCAGAAACTGGGCTGGTTGTCAGTCAGCTGTCTTTCCACTCTTTACACTATTCTACACATTAATATCTGCTCATCTAGCTTGTAGGTTGAGTGGAATAAGGATTTTGGACAGTAACACTTCGCAGAGTTAGTTTGGTTTGAGTAGTGCAGCCCACTTTGGCCTGTCTCAACCGCCTTGGTATCTGCATTGTCTCCATGCAAAAGTTAAAGATGTTCTGTGCTCTCCTCCTGAAATGTAGTAATGGTTAATTAAATATACCATTGAGTCCAGCTACCTTTCCACATTTCAAGGTTTTCATGGCTCTTGTCAGCTCCTCAGTGTTGAGCTGCTCATTGTGGACTTTGCTGTCTCTGAGGAGTGAGCAAAGTTTCTGCTTGACTTGTCTCATTCTGTGCTTTGCTTTGTGGGCTCGTTTTCCATTTAGGATGAGTTAGTGTGTGACTTGATTGGGAAAGACTGCAGCAATGTGCTTTGGTTGTTGTCCATCAGGGTTCAGCTTGCGAGTAGTGGCCCATGCTTTTTTGCTATTATGGCACATGTTTGTTGTTTTAATCACCTCCCTCTAGTGGTTGCACTGTTCTTTTCCAATCTCTCTCATAAGCATTGTCCCAAGACCAGTGATTTCTTCACCAAAGGGATCCAAGTCAAACAATTCTGAATATCTCTTATACTGTTGGCTTGTCTGTTCTGAAAGCCCAAGAACAGATAATTTCCAACATGCCCTGGGGATATATTTTTGGGCAGTTTTCCACATCAGAGAGAGAAATTTCCATAGTGCTCGGGTGTCGAAGTGACATTGTAGATGGATTCATCCAATTCAAAGGTAAAGCCTTCCCAGTCAGCCTTTCTGAAGCTGAATCTTGGCACATATTTTGTTTCCCTGGGTTGTACTGCACCCTCTGTTGTCACTTTCACTGGTCTGTTCTGCCATCTTAGGATTGCTGCCATGACCTCCTTTCTGAAGTTGTCTATGTTTTCAGAGGTGACAAGGGCTGTGTCAGGATTGTGCCACTTTTTCCATCATGCACTTTTGAAGGTGCATTTGTCCTTGAAGTTGTAGAACTGCACACTTCTCTATTTCTTCCCCATTGTCGGGGTATCACCAAGATGGTATAATTTCTGTTAAAGTCTCCTGTGACAAGACATGGTTTTTCTGGCAGGGAAAAGTCAATTGACCATGCAAACTGTTCTCCTCGTAGTTTGTAAACAGAAACTATTACTGTTTGATTGAGTTTCAACCATGGTAAGTTCCATTGTACCTGATGTTTCACAGTAGTGTGTTTCACAAGTCTTTTGTCACTTGTAAGTATTGTGCTGCCATAGATGTTGCTTTTGATGTTTGTAGCAATATGCATGTCAGGAATGCTTGGTGGTCTTGTCGTCCTATGTGTCTTATGACAGATAAAACATAAACCTTCTCTGCAGAGAATCCCTCCACATTCAGACTGATTATTTAAAGTGGCATCTTTGGTTGAGACCCTGAAAGGGGCCGTTTAAATTGACATCTATGTCTAGGTCTTCTGTTGCAATCTTGGTGCATATTGTCAGGTTTGGTCTCTCCCATGGTTAGTTACAGTGGGAGATTAACAGGTGTCACAACATGAACCTGTCTAACATGACCCTATCAAAGGGATGACCTTCCTTAGTTTGAGATCTTGCAACACCACAGCACAAAGTGGGTATAACTGCAGTCATGTATGCTGCTAAGTCTACTTAAATGAGTTGAGGTGCTGCATTTGCTACAGCAGAGGAGACTGAAATCTCCATTGCAATTCATTGACTTGTGGCGAGCACTGCAACATGGACAATTTCATTTATACGGCCTTAGTGATAGTACGCTAACAGTGCAAACAATGGGTGTTAGAGACAAAGTACAAATCAATTGGCTTCTAAGTGGAATGGACCAGGAGTCAAACTGATCTGTGTGTGGGTAAATGAAACACATTTAAAGAACAGCATTGTGTCCATATTGCTTGCAGCCTTTACAATTTGGTATTGTTGTTTTTGGAATTCATACCCATACAATAAAACTGGTTTCGTTAACTCTGTATAACATAATTATAGGGCTGACAGGCTGTGACAAGTTGGAAGAGAGATTTATTCTTACAGCAGGCAGATGCTTAAATGATTTTGTATTGGAAAAAGCTGACTATGAAATGTTCTGTCTCTGTGTGTGTTACTAAACCCAGATTTGTAATGAAATCTAGCATCAAATATTTATGTAAAATTACTTTAATGTGTAAATAATTTTATCTTTAAAGAAAAAAACAGCAAAGAAAATTAGTAAGGGAGTTTTAGGAATGTTGTGTTAGTTACAGAACAGTGATGTGTTTCTTTTGTCAGTTCTTTAAAATTGTTACCCAGCAGGTACTTCACAGAGTGAAACATCCACAGTATCCATTGCTACATGAAAAACGTTCATATCCTGATGTATTAATAGCACTGTAACCTATCCCAATTGGGGTCACTGTGTATT
This sequence comes from Emydura macquarii macquarii, assembly GCF_026122565.2. Taxonomy (NCBI): domain Eukaryota; kingdom Metazoa; phylum Chordata; order Testudines; family Chelidae; genus Emydura; species Emydura macquarii. The sequence goes on from NW_027133667.1 coordinate 10,663,246, forward strand.
ATTAAAATCCTCTCACAAGACTAATTTGGAAAAAGCAGGAGGCTTCATGTAATAATCATGAATCAGTGATAAATAAAACACTTTCCCACAGTGGGTCTCATTAGGAAATGCCAAAATTGCACATGCTCAGTTGCATCTTTTTAATCCCCTTTCCTTCTTCGTTTACATTATCACCCTGCAAAGAACTTCTTCTGCCATAAACCAGCTTTAAGCTCAAAGGAAAGCACAGAGATGGGAGGGATAACTTCGGTAATTCAAGCCACATAACTAGCCATACCCAACTGTGGCAGTGGCTGAGTTTATTTTAATATTTTAATTTATTTTGAACATTAAAACAGTGACACTAATCCCCAGAATGAGTATGATGAATGTGATCTCAGCAAAATCCCATGAAATTGCACATTCCTTGGGTATCGTAATGAAGGGAAATCTCGACGGGACCCACTTTTTCCAGTTTGCATTCTCTCTGATTAAGAGCACTACACAGGGCCTGCTGATTCCTGCCCCAAGGGACCTGTAAATCCCAAACATTGGCTCTGCTTACAACTTTACTTTCCATAAAGTCTCTAAGAATAATCTCTGCACTACTGTCTAGCTACTAATTTGACTAGTTACTATAAACTGATTTCTCTAGGATGAAAGGGCCAATCTTTCCTCTGGGACTGTTGCACTTGGACTTGGACAGATTACTTTGTGGGGTTATGCAGTCATAACTAAAAATATAATCTGACAACTATCTAGCTAGCTGTTTATATGGCCCTGTGATGGGGTGCCCACCCCACACAAGACTGATGGATTAAGATGGCCAGGCAGGTCAATTAACTCTCCAGGCTGCATCTGGAGGAGGAGTCAGGGAGCAGGGACCTAAATGAAAACAGGCTCAGATGGGCAGGAACAGGTGGGGCCTATGAAGCCAGGTAGCTGGCAACAGAATGGGATGGCTGCTGGGAAAGGCTGCAGCCACTCCCTGGAAAGAGGGAGGAGGGTTTGGAAGTGGTATACCTAGAGAAAGGGGGGAACCCAGAAAAAAGGCCCAGAACTACTGGGTTGAGGGTCCCTGGGCTGGAATCCAGAGAAATGGGAGGTCTTGGGATCCCCTAACGGCCACTGGGTAAATGGCACCATCAGGGCAGTGCCGGAGAAGACTGCCTGAGATGGTTTGCGTGGAAGAACATTGGGTAACACCTGGAAGGGGAAACCATGTAGTGACCTGGCCAGAGGGCTAAGTCATGAAGAGGAGGCTGTGGTTCCTCAAGCAAGGGAGGCAGTGCAAACCAGAGAGAGAATTGCAAGGATGGCCTGCAAACTGCAGAAGGGGGCGTCGGCCTTGAAAGCTAATCCCCAGAGTAAACGAGGAGGTGCCAGATCAGTGGTGACTGGTGCACCCCATGACAGGCCCCCATCACAAGCCTACAGACTGACTTAGTATGAGGACAAATATCCTTGATAGTGGGAAAAGTTAGAGGATTTAAGTTATTAGAAATATTTCCTGTTCCGAACAATATTACCTCAGTTTTGCCTCGGTCCAGGTGATGATTTAATCTAGGCATGGAGAAAGTTGAGAGATGATGCTGTTTTCATTTGATGTAAAGGAGATTTAGAGCTGGGTATTGTCTAACAGATTGCTAGCACTTCAGCTTTTGTTATCATAACAGCTCTTCTTACAATTTCATACAGCTACTGAATAATGTGTGGGAGAGGACTGAGCTTTGAGAACTGTGCGTTCAGCAAATGAGGGGTTTGGAATTGGAGGAACAATTGTGTCCGCATATAATGGTCGAGCGCAGCAAGAAAATGTTGCTGATGATCAATGGTCCATTTGCTCTATTTGCATTCAGTGGCAGTGGTGCTCTGATCAACCAAGAAATATCAGTACTCTGCCCTCTTCCTAAAAACCTGGCAGTAGTCAAACCACCAGACTGTCCCCTCCCCTTGCAGAGTGCAGGAGAGAAGAAGCCCCAAAGTCTTTTTTTTCCCCAGTAGACCATGTAATAATAGTTATAATAATTCTTAGTTCTCTGTAGAGTGTTTATTATCCAGGTACATCTCAAAGCACTTATGGAGGGGAGGAGGAAAGGAGAAACCTTCATCCAGGAGTGAGGTGATTAGAATCCCCTCTGCCACTCCCCTTCCAGGTTAGAGGAGTTGGTTGGAAACCTCAACTCCTTTCCAGAAGGCAGAGCAGAAGTGTTTTTTCCAAGCCACCCACAACAGTCATGAGAGAGGATTACAGAGCACCGCTTTCTTGTGACTCAGGAAGGGTGTATGTACTTTTTACATTTACTATACATTAATGAGCATGTGTCATAAGGATGGTGTTTCCCACTCTGTGCTCCTTGTGACTGTGCTCATTCTGGTTTCTGTTTGGAGATCTGATGTCTCTGCAGGGATCTTCAAACTGGCTCATTAAGGTTGTGTTTCAGTCAGTGGTAACATTACCCTGAAAATCATGCAACCTGCAGTTTGTCAGTGGAATTAATTGATTTTACTAATAGAATGGGACAAGAGAGCTCAAAATGGAACTGCTGAATTCTTACCATGTTTATCTATTAAAGTGGGCAGACATCATAAATCCCACCATTACTTCTTGTGAGTATACTCGTCTCTCTCAACCCTGGCATACTGTCACACTCACCAACATGCATACAACAATATTTGACCCACTTCTCTAGGAACTCCCTATTTCCTTATCTCATGCGTGGAGAAAGACATACAGAGAAAAAATAATGCTGTGGGCATTTCCCGGAGTGCATTCTTCAGGAATTAGACACCAATCGTCCAATATATCGCGGCTATTGAAATGTTCCCAGTTCTGATAAGCTGCCACTGGACCCCTTAATGTGATAAGAGGCATTATGACTATTAAAGGGTTCCAGCAGGTATTTAAAGCATTGGAAGGTCTGATTTTACAGCCTGTAATCACATATTTAGAGTGCTTCAGTACTTTAAATTAAAGGTGTGATAAGCAAAGCAGCAGCCACTTTCCACAGAAGCCAAGAGAAGGCTGCCTGCCTGGGTTGAGCAAGAGCAGTATTGTTCAGAACAATAAACTAAAGATTGATTTGTTCCATCTTCTGGATAAAAATAAGAAGGGAAAGGGATGCAGGAGTGGGAAAAGAAGAGCAGGGAATGGGGAGGGAGAGGTGGAAAATATGTATCTAATACAAAAACCTATTGTAAGTTTGCATAAATGAACACACAAAAGTGAGGAAATGCAAAAGTTAAGGTTCCCAATTTAGCATTAACTTTGTTGTATTGCATACTCTATAGAGAAAATCACATCTTCATCTTTGTTACCAGTAACTCAAAATATGATACATGCATACTAGGCATGTTACTCTTCTTATGATTACCTGAACCTTTTTTACTTCTTGACTTTTGGGTGTATTGAATTGAAACATAAACATGGCATTATAATAGGGAAAAAGAACAAAATGTAAAAAACAAAATACCCCCCCCCCCCCCCCAAAACAAACAAACAAACAAACAAAAAAACACAGAGCCCCACAGCTCTACTACTGTGAAATTGCACAACTGAGTTTTGGCAGCTTCATAGGTTGTAAGTAACAGTACTCCATACATACAACAGGAATCTAACTGTGCCACTGCTGAGTATCAGAATATGGACACATGGGCATTATTCCTGTTTTACCACTGTATCTGGAGAAATGTGGTGGTGAATCTGGTTTTTGCACAGCTCTTGGTACCATGGGAAGCAATATATGGGGAAAGTTAGCAAATGTGTCTCTAAGCCACCTTCATATTACCCAGTTCTGGGACCTGGGAGCTGTTCTGATTCCCAGAGTAACTTAAGCCAGCCTCCGAGCTACTGTTAGTTACACCTGGGTGACTCTGCAGACAGCTAGGGATTGCTGGGGTAAAGCAGAGTGCCAGCCATGACTCCCTGAACCAGAGGTGAGAAAGGAGGTGGTGGAGAATCACCATAGGTGTACACTACACAGGGAACCCCTTTACAGAAAGTGAATCCAGAGGGAGTTAAGTCAGCTCAATGGCTACTATGTGCCACTGGAGCAACGCAGAGAGGATTTGAAAACTGAACCCACAATATCTGCTTTATCTACTGTATACTAACAATCATTTTATATTTAGAAGCTTTAAAAAAAAAGTACACAATGGCTGTTTTTCACAAAGAATTTAGCCCTATATGATTAAGTTTTAAAGATCAGTTTATTTAAGTGACTAGTCTTGATATATTCCCTTAGGAAAGCCAAAAAATTTTTTTTATATTTTTCTCTGTGGTGTAATTTGAAAATGGCTGGATTTAACTCAAGTTCTCCTAAAGCAATCACCTGTGGGCAGAGATTAGGTTGAAAATTTCAGCCTTCATGCACTTTTCTTCAGAAGTTATGAGCTTGTGAAAACAGGATTAAAATGGAAGTTGAGTTGTAGTCCTTGATATTGCTTTTGCTCCTGGAAAAAACTATGGTGTTGTTAAAAATAGTAGTAATAATAATAATACTATTTTTAGTGATTGTTTTCCATTTTCTTGAACCATGAATCCAAGTTGGAGAAATTCCATGAGCCCAGAACAATACAGTAAAAACATGTTCCTTAATTCAGAGGCAAGTTTACATTTCCAGTTTAAAACCATGTATTCAGAGTGGATACATTGCTTTGCTGCCTTTCAGGATGTATTTGCTACATCTTGCGTAGGACTCTAGGACTCCTCAGTAAGAAAGCTGCCGTTAGAATTTAGATCCCCAAGAGAAAGGGAAAGAGTGGTTGACCCGTGCAATTTTAGAACATACCAACTTAAAGAAATCTTTTTTTATTTCAGGAACTGGATTTGTAGTTTATAGGTCTTTCCCTCTATGGGACAGTACAGTAAATAATAAAGATTGACTTAGATTGTGACAGTCAGATCCAAATCCAAACTTTCCCAAAGTTCAGGAGTGAACCATAACTTGTTTGTTTATTTAATAGTGTTGGATGAGAACCTCATATCTGATCACCCTTGAACTTTGGAAAAATTTGCATTTGAATCCGAGTTTCGGATCTGAGGAAAAACAAGAGATTTGTGTACGTTGCTGTGACCTAAAATCACACGGTATAAGTGGATCTTCTGGGTGGAAGATGCTTTTATAAAACAGCTCAGAACCTGTGATGCTGTATAACTGATAACTGGCTGTAGACATGAGTATGCAACTTTTGTATAATGACAAAATTTCTATTCAAACTACTGGCAAAATCTAGATAGAAGAGGAAGTTGTATTAATAAAATAGCGTTTTGGTTCCTTTGTTTGCATGTGTAGCTAAAGCCATAAGGAAAAAATACTCAAAAATCTTCATTTTTATGTGTTTGGAAAAAAAATGAAACAGTCTTTGCTCTCCTCTTAGAAATAAAGACCATTTCCAAAGGTGAAAAGCGCAGTGACATTGCACTTAGGCTGAGTGGGTTGTATTTTTTTTAAAGACAAGATTTTTGCCCAGAGGAAAGCTGGATTTGGGATCAGGAAAAGATTTCACAATCCTTACTGATAAAAGTTGCAGAAAATTTTCACCTTGCTGGATCAAATTTCATACTGGGAAAGCAAACATTGCTGGCTTGTTTATGTATCTGCCAGTAGAATTCAATGGTGGTGATAATTGTATTTCAGATGCTCTTTTTAAATACTGAAGAGAGAAGCTATATTATTATTTGCCTAGGTGATCATAAAAAGAGAATTTCCAATTTCCATAGCTGCTTTGGGCCCAATTTTCAATTGTGATTCTGTGAATAGGACAGCCAAATCCATATGGACAGCATATAGGCCATAAATGCCCATTATATGCATGACAGTAGCAGTCTGAGTGTCCAAATGAGGGAATGGGTAATATTTTTCCATTCTTAGATATTTAAAAGGTAACTGAGCTATGGTCAGGATTTCCTGGTGGGAAGTTAGTATTCTCTGCATTATGTATTATCAACAAAGAAATTATGTGAAAATCTACTGAAGTTCTGCTCGGATGTCACACTGATGTACAGTTCACCTTTTTGCACGGAGTAACAGCTCTGGATTCTGTTATAGTCAGAGATCTGGGGTTTAGTAGGATGTAGTTATTTGACCAAAATGTGTCTATTATTTAAAAAGAAAAATGTGGCATTTGCATGCCCTTTTAATATTCTGCTTTTCAAAATAAGGCTGTCTGTCTCTTAGTGATTCCAAACTGGCTACTGAGACATCTAAATGTGAATGTTCAATATGAGCCTGACCACAAAGTTCAGATTAGGATGTTAAACTTGCTCAGGATTTTGGGTGCTTGGATCCAGGGTTTTGCTTTAAGTTTACCCATATTCATTTAAAATCTCATCTGAAGACTTAGATTTTTCTTTTTTCTATACATTTTACTTTCTCTTTTTCAGAAGTCCTTCTTGCTTTTGCTAAACTTGTCACATCTTTCCTTTCTAGACAGACCAATAAGTGTTGGCTGGAGCTATAAACAGGTGCATTTGTTGAATCCTGCTCAAGCCATTAAAAAAACCCACTGCTTGTTCTAAATGTATTGATGCATAAAATACAACTGGAAAAAACGATGGAGATTCCTAATACAGCTGTTGATTAAACGTTCATCTCGAGAGATAAAATAATTTCCCAAGGAAGTTTGATGTCAAAGCATATGTTAAGTGAAATGAAAATTGTTGTTTCTCACTAGGATGGGAGAAATGATGAAGGAAAGCTTCTGTCAACCCAAAAGCGTAAATTCTATTCACTCTCTCAGCTCCAGAGCCTGATCTCAGTACTCATCCCACCTAACTGGTCTGGGCATTGCCTCCAAAAGGATAGGGGGAAGAAATCTTCAACTTATTGGCTGAAGCAAAGCTATTCCTGCTCTCTACAGCACGCCCCAAATCTCTGCTGTCAACTTCTTTTCTCTTCCTCCCTTCTTCCCCACTCTACCATAAGTCCCTGTACAGTTGGGTGGCATGGTACATGGGGTGTATGTGCAGCCTGTTTGAGCTCCCACAGTTCTGTCACTCCATTGTGCAAAGAAATTATACTAGTTCCATGGCATCTGGGATCCTTCAGACCTGGAGAAGAGTGGCAGGGTTTGCCCTTGAGTACAGTTGGACAAATTTGATTAGACTGTGGTCTCTTTGCTGCCAACTATCATTAGATGATATTTTGCTTATTAGCAACTAAAATTATTTTTATAATAAAGTTAGCAGCAATTTCTATTTCTGACTTGTCTTAGGCAAAAGAGCTCATTTGATCAACTCTTAAGTTGAATGAACATTAAAAACATGTTTTCTCTGATGTTCTGGAATATTTTCATGTCCATTCTGAAGGGGCAAAATTTATTTTTTTTACTGGTTTACTGTTTACTGTTATCGTAATTTTCTTTTCTTTACATTTTGGTAGTTTCATCATTTTTCTCATCAATAAATCTTGTTCTGTTACACTCAGCCCCTTTACTGGGAGTGAATAGCTTTCAAGGAGAGGATAATAATTTCACAGACATAATATAACATTGAAATTTTATTTGTAATGGTATATTTGGCACAGTTACATTTGTTCTGATTTTTTTGCATTAAAGTTTTTTGAAAAACCTTATCTTCACAATAGTCTGTTTCTGTTATAGTTGGAAGTTTGGTATTGACATTGCAATCCAGTGGTAACTATATATTTTTGTTGTTGTAGTTGCTAAGGAACTAATTAATCTTCAACAGGTTGATTTATTCAGTTGATCTTTCTTACCGATTTTGTGATTTCTTTTAACTTTTTAAAGATAATTTAGATGCAGAACTGATAGCACTAGAGATTAAAGACTTATATTTAGCCCCAAAGACATACAGCATGAGCATGTGGTAGTGCTAGCTCCTCAAAATTATAAAACATGGCTTAATACAGACTTGGGGAGTCCTTTTTCCCAAGACTGACAACAAGGATGACAATTGGTGGTGATGGTATTTTTTAGTATATGGGCATCTGCCCACTAGGAACTGAACTGAGACCAAAAAACTCAACTTACATAGTTTTAATAATAATAAATTCTCCAGAGATTGCAGCTCTTGGATCCAGGCTTCAAGCATAGGATCAGGTAGGAAATAGCTCAAAGTTCAGAAACACTACTCCTGTAAGGTATCTTATGTGCCACCCCCACAGAGCAGCTGTGATGACCCTGGGGCTTCCAGTCATAATTTTCTTTCTGACCATGGTTGGAGAAGGACTTCCTGTGCATTGTTTCCCTGCTACGTTTGCAATGCTATGCCGTCTGGGACACAGAGGCCCATTTGTGGTTCACTACTCTGTTCAGCAGCTCTTGTCAGGCCTGACATACTCATTACCTTTGACACACTGGTGTTATGGTGTTTATTTAAAAAGTGATGTGTAATATATCAATTGGGAACTAATAACTTACTCATCGTAAATATTTTTGCATGATGTATGTGCAAGGTGTGTACAAAAAGTTATGAATATCTGCTAGAATTATGACTAAAGTATTTTTAACCCAGACATGTCCGGGGAAGTGGGTAAACAGGTTGGCCTTAGACAAAGGAGTGTGTATGTCATTCTCTGATCAGCTCAGTCTTCAGGTAAAGACAGTGAAGGTCCATTTTTTCATAATAGGTTAAAAAACAAAACAAAACAAAAAACTATTAAGCTAACAAGTGGGGGAAGAACTTCTTTCACCACCAGAATCCATGTCGCTGCCTTCACAGCTTGAATAAACTTTACTTTGAAGGATAAGCCTTTAAAGAATTCATTTAAAAGGTTTACTGGTAGGTTGCTGAGCTCAAGTCAAGCAATTGAGTCAACTGATTGTATACAATATTACCGTATTATAAAATGTATAGTGTTAGGTCTTCTCTGAATGCAAATGGCACACTGGTGATTAATATAATTAATGTATGTATTAACACTGTACGAGAACATATGGATACTTATTGAGCGTTATTCTTTAAAGTCTGTGGCCAAACAGGGAGAAACAGTTTCCCTCCCAGACAGGAGAGAAGGCATCTATTTACCCGTCTCCTATGTAAATTAAGTGTGATGGAATAAAAACAGTGGAAGCCCCATTATATACAGGGGTATGGGAAGCCCACAGGAAGAAAAGCATGAGGGCATCCTGCCTTTTGAAACAAAGTCATTGAACTTTGGAAGATAAAAGCAAAGATAGAAGCCATTTTTGACATCCATCATTAGACAGACACAAGGGAACAGAGCTCTTGCAAGCTGAGAAAGATGGGTCATTCAACCCAGAAGGGGGTTGAAGCCTCTGGAAATAGAATCTAGCTGAAAAAACATTGTGAACAAAGTGTGTACCTTGCTACATTAAGTTTTATATTTTTAGATGCGTGATTTCACTTTTGTTTGCTTGTAATCCTTTCTAATTTTATTTCTTTTACTTGGCATCATTTAACCTTTGTGCTATTGTTAATAAATGTGTTTTACTTTTACTATAAATGATCTCGGTTATGTGTTTAAATGGAACGGTGTATTTACTGCAGTTAGGTTAGTAAGCTGTGACATGCTCTTGTGTCTAGAGGAACAAACGGACTTCATTATCTCTCCAAATTGTCCAGGAGAGGGATGGACATTGCAGAGCAGAGGGTTTGGGGGAAATTGGGGTCTGGGAATGTGTTGGGATCACCTTGCTGGTTGTAACCAAGGCTGGTAGAGAGACCAGGGAGTGTGACTGGCATGTTGTTGCAGGCTGCTGGGGTCAGAATTGCTGGACCAGGGCTCCAGTTATACCCGGATACTTAGGGTGTTACCTGCATATATGTTGCTGACTGTAAATGTCCCAAGCAGGGAATTACAGTAGCAAAACATTTAAGGCATCTAGGTTTACAGGGCAGGTCATGACTCATCTCCTCACTAGTCTGGATTGCACCCTGTAACACCATCACTTCATTTGTCCACTGTCCAATTAATTAAATTTGGATGAAATTTCTTCCATACACCCAGCAGTAACTTCTAGCAGTGCCATCTTTAGTTGGTGCCATCTTTGCAGAAGGTTTTAATTTTGAGTCTCCTCAGATTCAACAAATGCCTCTGGTCATCTTGGATTCCTTAATCCCGGGACATTTGATACCTGTGAGCAGTGCAGAGTGAGTGAGCTTCATGTGTGAGATTTAATTCCTTAAGCATTAGATGGTGCTGTAGGCTCATCCTAAATTCCTTTAAAAGGTGATGGTGGAGTGACATCTTAATCAGTCATTCCTCCTGCCTCCCATTCTTCACAAACTTGATATGAAAAAGTCCTTACATTTCTGTCTGAGTGAAGAAAACCCTTAGGAAGTTCACCTAGTTGTTTTCTTTCTCTTGACCGAAATACAAAAAAATCCGGTTTCTCCAAAGAAGGTCTAAATAACAGTCTGATTGCATTTTCCAAGAGCCAGTTCAATAGCATATTCAGTATGAAGGATTTCAGCCCCTCTGGTCAATGTCTGGTCATTTTTGGTAGCTATATGAAGTTCTCAGCACACTTTTACAAAGCATTATTGCTTAGGCTTGGCAGGAATCAAGGGAGGAGGCAAGGATTAGCTTTGTGGATTATTGACCCTTTTTCTGGAGTTCACCACAGGGACCAGCAAAAATGGGTTGTTTAATAAAACTTGGTCTTTAACTACAGCTAAAAGAAATGTATTGGAAACATTGGAATCTGGAACTGGTATTTTAAGACAGGAGTTACCAAATGGAGGTAGTCTTTAGTACAAATTGTTGGGAAGTATCTTATCCCTCCATAAGTGTTATTGTTATTGCTTAAGATACAGAACACTATTAAAGTTCCTACTGCCTATTCCAGAATTATGGTTTGTTTGTTTTTTCATTGCTTTAACTTTGGTCTCCAGGAGTGATGATCTGTTTTGATGGGATTCTTCAAAAGTAACATAATTACTTACTTGTAATTGCTCTCTGAAGATAACAGATCATCGCTGCCTAACCCCCTTTCCCACAAAGCTGGGAGTTCAGAATACTTTTTTTATATTTGTATTGGTAGTTTTTAAATGATTTATGCTTGCATTTCACTAAATGGGAATTAACTATTAATATTAAGGGATGCTGCAGCTTTTATGAAAGGAAGGCTAATGATGTGGAAGCAATGGCTCAGAACTTTGAGCTGTGGGAGTTCCTGCTGATCTTGGGCTCAGAGTATGCACTTGAGCAGTGTTCTTTTATTATATATCTTCAGAAAACATTACAACTGAAATACATCTATCTCTAGGATGAAACAGCAGTTCTTTATTTACCAGTCCATAGCAACACAATAAAAATGAAGTTAGCAAAGATACTTTAAATATATTCCAGTATGGGAAGATGTGTCTCTAAAAAATCATAAAAGATGTTGCGAAGCAACATCATTTCATGGTAGGATGGTCATACCTCTTTAGCTTCAGGCCAGGGGAGGTTTCTTAAACAGGATCAAGTCGCCTTCCAGTAGCATAATGCACAAATAAATGCAAATATTGCTATTTGGAGATTTCATGTTACTGTGCAACTGCTGCAAAGACATTTTGAAATCTGGGATTTCTAGCAAAACTAATTGAATACAACAAAAGAAGCATAATTATTCCACTTTTATTCACATGTTCTACTGATGGTATAGATTCTGAAAACTCTGTGTACTTCAGTCTATTTTCAGTTCAGGGTTTACAACTCCTATTTTTAGCAGCCATGCAGTTTTCTTAATCTGAGATTTTGACTATCTTGTGAGTCAGAAGGTCCAACTGCCCAGAGATACATGAGTCAGGCAGGCAAGAATAGTCTGTTCCTCTTCAAGACACCAAGAAGCGTAGGAGTTTTCATTCTTGGTCAATGACACAAATGAAAATATAATATATGAATAGAAATCCTTTTATCCTTCAGATTGGATTCTTTTCCCAGGAAACTGTTGTCCCAAAATTATTACATACAACACTCCCTCTGTTTGTATACAGAAGGGGTCAGCTTGTCATTCATTTATTTATTTTCTGATCCTCTACTGGTGAGTTAATGTATTTCTAGGTCATATAACCTTCTCATTGTGACATAACTATTCTCACAGTAAAAGACAGAATATGCAAGAAGCAAGGAGAAGAGATGGGGGTCATGAAGGAGAATTTCATAACCATTTACATTTATCCTCAGACATGAGCTGTTTGGAAGGACAAATACAATTAAAGAGCAAAGACAAACTAGCTTATGTGTTCCTGAAGTTTCACCTAACATTGTATTTCATCCGGCATATATATAATATTGCTATATAATATATATATGGCTATATATATGGGTATATAATGCCAACATCTGAAAGAAGGAATTACACAGATAATCAAATTACAGTCAATCCCAAGATTCTGAAACTTTCTCAGGGACTTGCAGATATGTCCATCTATCTAAACCATTCAGTGGCTTTTGAGCTGTGAAGATCAGAGTTTAACCATTTAACATAAAACACATAGACACAGTAGATCTTAATAATACAAAACCAGTTTATGGGAAAATTGGTAGCTCAACAGATTGGTACTGAAACATGGATCCTCTCATTTGTAGGTCACTGGTTCTAAACCATCTAAGTCAACAGTGACAAAGTTGTTATATTATGACTCTTCAGTGACCTATATGAGCTGAATTGATAGTCTCAGTTGTCATCATACAAACTATAAACACAAATGATAGTAAATGGCTCTCTTTTGGCACACTCTTACCTGTTTTGTGACTGAAGAGGGGACTGAAATCTCTCAGGCTGACAATCCAGAAAATTTGATCAGCACTAAATTCACTACAAAATGTATGAAAAACATGTTTTTAAAATTTTTTTAATTTTTAAAGTCAAACTTCTGAGAGGTGCTGAGCCCTTCCAACTTCCACTGAAATCAGTGGAAGATCAGCCTCCTCAGGACTGCTTAAGATTGGCCCAAGTGAAGTAAGCTTGATGCACTGACTTGGACCAGCTAGCCTTAGTTGTTCCATGCAAGTACTTGCATTTACTATTTAGTAAAATGTTGGGTTGTAGATTAAGCAGAGCTGAATTAGGCTGTTAACAAAACCTTGTCCCCTTCACTTTCAAAAAAATTATTGCAGTGGACTCTTATTCAGCCTCTTTTTTTAAGTCTAAAATATTAATTTACAGTTTTTCTTATATCATCTGTGAATATCTATAAGGTCTTTATGTAATGTATCATTAGTGTTGAGTGTCCATCTCATGTTATTGGAAACTGATTGCAAATGAGGCCTCATCACCTATTCCAGGTACTAATCTTATGGGGGTCTTTACAGGTCTGTAATAATCAGTTCCTTTTCTCTCCCTTAATCAGAGAAGAGCATCATTGTCGAAGCATATTTAGCCCATTTTCATAGATCCATAGATTCTAAGGCTAGAAAGGACCATTTTGATCATTTAGTCTGATCTCCTGTATACCACAGGTCATAGAACTTCCCTTAATTATTTCCTAGAGCATAACTTTAGAAAAACATCCAATCTTGATTAAAAAATTGTATATGAAGGAGAATCTACTACAATCCTTCATAAATTGCTCCAGTGATTAATTACCCTCTCTATTAAAAATGTGTGATTTATTTCCATTTTGAATTTGTCTAGCTTCAACTTCATGCCATTGGTTTGTGTTATACCTTTGTCTGCTAAATTGAAGACCCCACTATTAAATTTTTGTTCCCCATGTAGGTACTTATAAATTGTGATCAGGTCACCCCTTAACCTTCTCAATCTAAATAGTTTGAACCCCTTGAGCCTGTCACTAGAAGGCACATTTTCCAATCCTTTAATCATGCTCATGGCTCTTTTCTGAATCCTCTTCAGTTTATCAGCATCATTTTTGAATTGTGATCACCAGAAATAGACAGGATATTCCAGGAGTGGTTGCACGAGTGCCAAATACAGAGGTAATATAACCTCCCTACTCCTACTCAAAATTCCATTACTTATACTTCCAAAGATCACATTAACTCTTTTGGCTAGGATGTTGAACTGGGAGCTCATATTCAGCTGATTATCCACCATGATTCCCCAAGTCTTTTTCAGAGTCACTGCTTCCCAGGATAGAGTGCCTGATCCTGTAAGTGTGGCTATATTTCTGGTGCCTAGATGTGTAACTTTACTTTTGGCTGTATTAAAACACACATTGTTTGGTTTTGTCCTCCTTACCAAGTGATCCAGATGACTCTGTATCAGTGACCTCTTCTAGACAAATTCTTCTCTTCATTATTTACCACTTCACAAATCTTTGTCAGCTGCTAACTTTATCAGTGATAATTTTATGTTTTCTTCCACATCATTAATAAAAATGTTAAATAGCATAGGGTCATGAACTGATCGTTTTTGGGACCCCATTAGAAACACACCCACTCGATGATGATTTCTCCATTTACATTTTGAGACCTGTCAGTTAACCAGTTTTTTAATCAATGTAATGTGTACCATGTTAATTTTGTATTGTTCTAGTTTTTTTCATCAAAATATCATGCAGTACCAAGTCCTTGCATGCGTGTCCAAACTGAAAGTTTAGCTATATAAGACATCACATGGCAAAAACCTGTTAGAGCACATCAGGGCTTTGCAGCGCTGGCAGCATCAAGCTTATGACAGAATTATCCAAGTCTTCTATTTCCCACATAGCAATAGGAACACAGATACAGACTTCATTGGACGTGGCTCAGCTGAAATTCCCTCTTCCCATCTACAAAAGCTCAAAAAGGCATAGCCTTGGTTTAAAAAAAATAAAATAATAATCAGCACTGGTATTTTCAGCAGGATCATATTGAGCAGTAACTTATACTGTATGGTAATCATTGATGGATGTCAATATTATACTCTAAAATTGGATAGGAGGCAGTTTTGGGCCTTTTGAGTCATACAAACTCATGTACTTGAAAAATGCTTTTCTGGTGGCAGTCACTATAGCTTTTAAAATCAAGGGACTCCACTCTCTTATGATTAATCAACCTGTAGTATGTGGAATTTAATAAAAGCAAGTTAGCTTTGCACACTGAATGGAGATTTCTTCAACTAATGGTTCATCAGTCTATCATCTTGCCACAAAAGTGTCTCCTGACTTTGTATTCCATCAAAGTGAAATGTAATTGATAAGCTGAATATAAAAAGTTCCCCTGGGTTTTTACACTGAGCTCAGTCACCTTCCTGTTTTACCTGACACTTAATCATCTTTTGTCTACAAGCGCAATTTCAAAATTGTTCCCTTTGTGTAGTTTTCCTATTGATATTCGCCAGGATGTCTGTCAAGTAAGTCTGATGCCAAAGTTAATTAAATCAGAGTATTGCCCATGTCAATAGTCAGCCTCAAATAAAAATAATCACTAAAATTGGATAAATCACGAGGAAAAAGTATTCACATACATTTCTGCAAATTCTGAATTACATTTTGACTTGGCCATGTTCACACCTACATCACCTCCTTTTTTAAAAAAAATGCTCGTGAACATTCATGGAAGTGAAGTTTTGTTCAGAAGAACATTTGCAAAATCTAATTTTGGACATATAGTCAAGTTTCATTTAATCAAACTGGCATTTCAGGCAGAAGCAGAAATAATAACACTCATCTACAATATATATAGCTTATTTGTTAGGCCAACTGATCTGGGAACAGAAACAATACTTATCTGAGTTGGATGACCGGTCAGACAGCTTGACCAATTCAATAAGTTGGAATTCAATAAAGTGCGAAGTATCCACTTAGGAAGGAAAAATCAAATGCGCAAATATCAAATGGGGAGTAATTGACTAGGCAGTAGTACTGCAAAAAGGGATCTGGTGATTATAGTGGATCACAAATTGAATGAGCCACCATTCTGGGGAATATTAACAGGAGTTTGGTGTGTGAGACATGAGAGGTAATGGTTCCACTCTACTCAGTACTGGTGAGGCCTCAGCTGGAGTACTGTGTCGTTTGGAGCACCACACTTTAAGAAAAAGACACACAAGTTGGAGAGAGTGCACAAGAAAGCAACAAAATTGATGAGAGGTTTAGAAAATGTGACATGAGGAAAAGTTGAAAGAACTTGTCGTGTTTAGTCTAGAAAAGAAAAAGCTGGGGTGGGGGGAGGAGGAGAAAGATAATAGCCTTCAACTATATAGAAGGCTGTTATAAAGAGGACAGTGATCAATTGGTGTCCATGTCCACTGAGAGTCTGACAGAAGGAACCAGCTTAGTTTGCAACAGGAAGATTTAGATTAGATATTAGGAAAATTTTTCTAACTCTTAGGATGATTAAAGCTCTGGAACAGGTTACTAGGGAGGTTGTGGAATCTCCATTACTGGAGGTTTTTAAGAACAGTTAGCCAAACACCTGTCAGGGATGGTCTAAGTATATTGATCCTGCCTCTGTGCAGGGGGATGGATTAGAGGACCTCTCATCATCTCTTCCAGCCCTGCATTTCTATGATTCTATATTAAGATAAAAGTGTATTGCAGAAGTGGATCACGACTACTTGAAGGGCAGTGGGTGCTGCAGAGCCTGATTAAAGTGTTTTGGCAATTATGTGAAAGAAGTTTGAATAGCAGTGTATTGCATTGCACAAGACAGCACCATTGCCCCCTCAATTTCATGAGCAAAAACTGTAGGAGGGATGGGGGGCAAGGGAAGTAGGAGAGGGGCTTGAGAGGGGCTTTGCTTTGTTGATCGTTACACTTGTGATCCTGAAAGCAAATTAATAAAAGCAAAGCTCTTCACAGAGAGTCCAAGCTTGACAGACAGGTAAATCCCACTGTTTCCAACCACTGGTTGTCCCAGTGGACAGACCATTACCCCAGGAAAAGGCAGCCATGGAACCATTTGGATTCAGCCAGTAATTCCTGCTCAGAATACATTTGAATAGCAAAAATGATAATGGGACCCAACAAGTCTGTTAAAGTGAAGACTATCTAACAGATTATTTTCAAATATTAGGCAAGGAGAACAATCTTTCCTATTAAATATTATCTGCTACATTTCTTCCCTTCCGTCCATCAAGCAATATGTTCTGACAGTCTGAAACTTGGAGATAATTGTTAAGTTTTATTCAAATTACATTACTAACCCTGTAACTCATACTGTGTTTAATCTTAACTATCTAAAATTATTCTGTAGGAGGGGTAGTTTTCCATTTAAGCCAACATTTTTAGTCCTTTTTTCCCCAATAGCATTTAGCATCAAGTCCTAGTCAACACATCGGTGGTTTGAAATGACAGATTATTAAAGGCTGGAATCTTTCTAAAGAATAATTTTTCAGTTTTGGGTGTGTTATTCTGGTCTTCTTTGGAGGCTATGATGGCTAATCTGATTCAGGAAAAACATCATGTAGACGTGTCATTATATTTTCATTGATGTAATGATAGTCTTAATAACAAAAGTGTATGCTTTCCATAGTTTCATAGTAAAGTTTAGTCTGATTGCCATACTGGAGAAGATGGAATATCTTAGATCTTACCATTTTACCCACTAACATTATTTCTGTTTTTTGGTGTTTTGGTTTTTTTTTTTTAAACCAAACCTACAGTCCATCAGAAAAGAGAAGAAATCACTGCTAGATTTTCCTCATTTTCTGTATACCAAGAAGTAATAATTTTCATTGGGTGTTACTTCTCATTTTCCCCAGTGTAGTTGAAATTAGAATCAAGCCTATATGCTTTTAGGTGCAAATGATGGTTAATCTTAAAAACCATGGGCCTAATTCACAACTTACTTATAGTGCTGAAAATTAGGAGCAACTACAGTGAAGCTGATAGAATTAATACTAGCAGTAACACAATGTAAATGAGATCAGAATCAGGTGGAATAGAGAATCCATTCTGAATGGACACAAGTATAGTTTGGGCTTTGTTTGCGATTGGGCAGGAGGCCAAGAAAATAACTCCTGTCAGTGGACAGGAAATGGTTATGGTAGGTATGCACCTGGATTGCTGGCAGTTGTTTGGCAATACAGGAGTTGTTTTGATTGTGCCCAGATCATATATTGCTAAAAAAAATATAAATCAAGGACCAAAATTTATTCAACTTCTAAGCAACCTGGAGAGATCAGAATGGAGGTAAGCAGGTGACAAGAAGAGATATGATACCAATAAATTTAAAGTTCTATAAATAAACAGCACAGATAAACTTGGCAGTGGGGGAAATAATGTTTGTGGAAGAGGGATGAGAGTTTGTAAGTCTGAGACTTGGATTGGTACTTGTTGTACAAATTGATTTAACCACCCCTACTGTGAAGTAAGTGGAAGGATTGTATCCGCCTGTGATTTCTTCAGTTCCCAACATAAAACGATAAATAGAATGCAAATTTAACTGTGAAACTTTGTTGCTGTAAGCCTTCATAAATATAAGTGTTAAACCCTATCAAAGATATTAAAATATCTTCACTGCACACAGCTTAGGATAACTTGACAAATTGTTCTGACACTAGAAGGATAAGAGTCCTTTTCACATCAATTCTAGGGAGGGCTTTAATAAAAGTCTTAGAAGAAGAACTAGCATAGTGACGTGATATTTAAAAAAAAAAAAATCCATATGGGAACTACCTACCCATCAGGCTTCAGAATCCAGTGCCATTAGCAGAAACTCATTCATTCCTGTATTGGCCTGACAGTCTGCATGCGTTGCTCACAAATCCTGTTGGCCCCACAGTCTGTATTTGTAAGAGAACTGGTGACATATGGAAAAGATTCACTTAGATTTAAAAGGGTGGTTTATGCACAACCTCCCACTACATTTCATCAAAAATCGTAAATCTTTCCAGGGAAAATGCAAGGGGCATGCCCCAAGTCCCCCTAGGGAATCTCAGCTTTAATCCCTGCAGCACTTGGAACTGGATCTGACATGTTAAGTAGGCAAAATCTTCTTTGGGTTAAGTTGTTGCTTCCTGGAAAACTTTAAAAAATATTGTATTTGGAATCAATTCTGCACCTTGGTTGTATATTTTCCCTGGGCCAGATCATAAAGTTCTTGATTCAGCTTTTTTCAGACAAAACTCCCATTGAAGACAAAAGTTACTAAATTCTTCAGGATTTGGCCCTGTATTTCTCTTCCTTTTTTCCTTACTAATGGGGTATTTTCATTAAACAGGATCTTAATTTCTTAAGAATTCATCTATTCCTGCCTCTTATTCCACATTTAAGTTTGTTACTTCATTATTAGTTGCTTTTTTAAATGATTATCATGTCACAGAGGATTTTGACTTGTGGTGATGATAAACTGGATCAGTAGAACTCTTATGGAAGAAAATGATCCTGTTTCAAACAAATGAGCCAGATTCTGATCTCACTGACATAAGTTTAAATTTGGAATAGCTCCACTGAAGTAAATAGAGTTGCTCTAGATTTACATTGGGGTGAGATTAGTGCAATGGCCTTGATTTTGTTTGTTTTGTAAGATTTCTGAATATATTTAAGTCATTAAAATTAGAAAATAAGAGTGCTGAATAGGCAAGCATAGTGTGGTGCAAGTTTCCCTTAACAGTTAACCCAAAGCATCACTTTCATGACCTGCATCACCTTCTGTTATTCTAGGTTCCTGGACCTGACCCAACTCTGTCAATGCCCTTCACTCCTGACCAGAAAACTTTTCCTATTGCTCCAAGGGGAGGTTGGCCTTTAACTAGATGGGTTTTCATTTATTCAGTGATTCTCAACCTTCTCCATAACCTTTACCATGAAGTGACCTAAGCAAGTTAGGTGCTTGGGGGTTAGGTCTTTAACCTGACTAGGTGCTTTTGAAAATCCCACTGGCCTCTCTGTCTGCAACTTTAGAAGCCTAACAGTTTTGAAAAATCTGGCTCTGAGGGTGAAAAATCTGCTTATCTGTTATAGCAACTTGGCATACCTGCATGCCCACAGTTCTGGGGAAGTTACAAAGTTTTCTAGCAAGGAGTTTTCATTATGCATCCTCTCAGTTCATAGACATGCATTCCTAATAGTTTGGGTTATTAAAATAGCAATGCAATCCCTTTTGTAAGAATGATAGGGTATAAACCAAAACTTAGTTAAGCACACTGCTTAAGTGATTACCCATACTGCTTTTCTTTGGGTTCTTTGAATTTCAATTGCGTAACTAAAAAAAAAAAAAGGAGAGTTATTTTATTAACAATGCTTAACAGCAACTAATAGTATAGACTATGAGAAGATAAAAATTATAGGTGACTTTAGAAAAATTGGATTTTTGACATATGAGAAAATAACACATACTCAATCACTATACTGGGAAGGTGACTTTAAGATTTTTGACATAGAGTAGCTCAGAACAGGGCCTCACCTGTGCCAGCTGGTTATCAACTCTAGTGTTGCTAACACAACAGAGGAAAAACAGTGCACAGCTAAAGCAAGAGACAAATTGTTCAATTACTTTCACAGCAATTCACCAAGGTCTCCTTCCCAATGGATCTGTAATAATCAACCCTTTTAATCTATTTCCTCACAAATTATATTAGCTCCAGGATCTGATTAACGCACCTAACTATCCAACATAAACTCCCATATTTATGACAAACTGTATAGGCTGAGTGCAGGTCAAGAGGCTTGTACGTTTGGTGTCATTTTGTGTCTGTATGTACCAGGCTCTTGAAAGGCAAAATGAAATCCTTAACTATAGTAGATATATGCACAGTGTTTCACAATCTTAGTTAACAATAGTAACCTTTTCAATTTCAAAGTGACTTTGCAACAAGGAGCCACACTAACTCTGTGACAATCTTTAAAGCACATACACAAGCATATACACTTCCTGCCTACTTAGATACCTAGTTTCAGGAAGAGGTCAATTGACTGATTTGGGTAGTCATCCAAGAGAGTCTGTGTTACTCATCACCAGATCTTTGCTCAGCCATCAGCTTTCTGCTCAATTACTGTTCACAGCAGGAGTTGATGTTGTAAATACAGATGGAATGAAGGATGGGCATGACTGTAGTCTTATCTTGGTGCACTAGTGGGCAAGCCAAATTGCTGGAAAACAGAAAAACAGTTAAAGGTGCTTATCTGAGATAGTTACTTGATATTATCGGGTGGCCAATCCATGACTTCAGTCTTCTCTCTTCTAGGTGTCTTTGGCTTTCAGGAAGCAGTGTGCTGAAAGACAGAGACCATTTAATCCCATTACTGTTGGGTCATCCAACTTGGTTTCTCTTCTTGGAGATGCTGGCATGGACCAATCAGATGGTGACCCATGTATCCACCAGAGATTCAAAATGTCCAACCAAAATGAGAGTTGTCCAACATCAGTCAGGGAATGAGTCATCAGCTTTGAGTTTTTGCAACTGAAACTGGACTTTTCCAGGCTCTTTGTGCGAACATCTTGTCATACCAGCTTGTGTAAGACAAGTTAAACAGTAGCTGTTGGTACAACCATATTGGGACATACACTGAACACCAACTGGAAATTAAAAGGAGATTTTCTAATCATTAGAGGAATGAGGTTCAGGAGCAGCCTTCCAATAGTAGTTGTTGGTGCAAATAACTTAATTAGTTTTAAGAGATAGCTGGACAAATTCATGAGTGTGTTCTGTGTGAGGGGTTGTTTGTGATGGTAGGGAGTA
This sequence comes from Emydura macquarii macquarii, assembly GCF_026122565.2. Taxonomy (NCBI): domain Eukaryota; kingdom Metazoa; phylum Chordata; order Testudines; family Chelidae; genus Emydura; species Emydura macquarii. The sequence continues at coordinate 10,684,705 of NW_027133667.1, forward strand.
GGGCTTAGCAGCCCTGAGTCTTGCTTTCGCTTTATGTCTTATGTTTCTAAAAGCTCATGCTTCAGGATTTAAGTCGGCCCCCTGTAAGGGTCAAAAAGGTTTTCCCCTCTTTGCGCCCCTCCTCCCTCCAGTGTATTCCGGGTTTGGGTTTTTTTTTAATCTCCTTCTTCTGAAGCATCAGGGATGGCCATGCTAAAGGTGGAACATTGGACGGGGAGAGCCAGGGCTCTGAGGTGGCACTGAGCATTCTATCTCTCAGGTGTTGTGCTAGCTGATTCTTGCTCACATGCTCAGGATCTAACTGATTGCTAAATGTGGGGTAGGAGGAATTTCCCCCAGATTAGGTTGACAGTGACCTTGGCAGTGTTTTTTGCTTTCCTCTCCAGTGTGTGGGTGAGGATCACTTGCAGGATTATCTGGGTATATCTCACTTAATCATTTCCCTGCCATTGCGGAGGCCTCAGGCACTGGTGTATGTTGGCCTCTCCTATTCTCTGCCTGTGGTACATCATAGCCTAGGGTCCAGTGGGCTGTAATATGTTGGTCTAATTTCTGTTATTGGGTTCATGTGCGAGTGCTGGGTGGTGTTAGTAGCCTGTGCTATACAGGAGGTTAGGCTAGCTGATCTGGCAATCCTTTCTGATCTTAAGATTTGTGTCTATAACTTTGCAAGTTGCTCTCTCTGGGCTGCTATGTGGTTCATCTCTTGGCAACTTTGCACAGTACGCTTGCCCAAGTTGCAGTTTCTCCATCACTCTGCTACCTGCTGAAATGTCCAGTTTAAAGTTCACATAGAGTATATACAAAGTCCCTCCATGTTCTTTGATGCTCTTTAAACTTGTTTTAACAGTGGATTATGCAATGCAAAGTGACTTCAAGAACTGTTGTTGTCCAGCAGGTGGGGGCAGCTGTGTAAATCTCCGATTCTGTTCTCCTTGTTTTAAAAAAATGGTGGGATCTTCATCTGTATGACTGAGCTATGTCGGTGCCATATCAATCAATCATTACAATTCTAATTATTCCACTCTGTGATCAAATGTCCTTATAACACTATTTAGTTTCAATCCCATTTATTTACTGCCTCTTTCAACACAGGTGTATTTCACTAACCTGATAGCATAAGAATGCTTGATTGCAAATATTAGCATTACTTCTACATTTTATCACAAAATTAAAAGAAATCAGTCTGAACGCAACCCCTTTCTTTCACTATCAGGATTGCCTATGAGTTAGACTCTGTCATTAAATTTTACAATATTTTACCCAAAGCTGTATCACTTATAATTGACTTCCTTTTCACACATGCAACTTCATATAATAACAATAATTAATTCAGTCTGGCTCTATTTTTCCCCACTACTGTATCTGGCAACATAATGTAGTATCTTAATATTTGATATCTATATTTTAATTCATTCATTCACAGGGGAAAAAGGAAGTCTTTTCAGTTGCACCAACAGTACACTGTTGTGAAAAGCTGCAAAAAGTGAGTTTCCTCAGCCTGTTTGGAAAGTCTGATGAAACCTTAATGATAGATTTTGAGTTTTTTATTTTCTCAGCCCCTCTGTCCTATTTTTTCCAAAAAATCTTGATGCCTGGGCAGTTTGTAAATGGCAATAACTCATCATTTTGGGGCCTTAGACATTACACTTCCTATTGTTTTATAGTGCCTGCTCAGTATAGTGAGTTACTTTGTAAGGTACATAACTTTTTCATATGAAGCAGCATGTTTACACAAGTAAATGAGTTACAATGTATGTTGAGGAGAACTCCTAAGCATGTTTAGCATATATAAACAGTTCTCAGCTGATCTGCCTCCAAACAATTCACAGAGAGCTCAATCCTTGGATTCTGCCAAGCTGCACTTGGCACAGCAGCAAGGGAGTCCAGAAGGGAATCAACAGTAGTTGTATGCTTTCTTTGTGCTTTCCCAATCCCTGGTTTGGCCCCTGGCATAAATTAGAATTTGTTCTGCCATCTGTGAAATTTAGGATTCGCTTCTCCCTTCCCTGTCATTCTCAGGATAGAGTCCAACTGGTACTTGCCTCTGCAATTTGCATGTGTACAGGTTCCTCCAAAAACACCCTGAGTTTTCTTTGTTCCACCCTTTATTCCAATGCCATGATCCATGTTCATGAATCAAGAGCACTGGTCGCAAGGCTCTTCTGTTGTTCCAGCAGGAAGAGGATTGCTTGAGTGATGGGAGGGGCTGAATCTCCCCTAGGGCTGAGCACGCTTTTGCCACAGCCCTTAACTGTCTGGAAAGCAAGGAATGGACCATATCTTGTTCTGAGATCTCTTGGTGTCGCTTTAGACTTCCCAGCTCATCCCTGAAAAAGTAGTTAATTTCTGTCAGTAGGTTTTAAAAAAAAAAAAGAAAAGAAAAGAAAAAACAAAAACTAGAAAGAAAATTAACTGTGAATGAAAACTGGAAGATCCATGTCACAGGATAAAGGAGGATCTGCTGATCAGACAAACCTTTGAAAACCAACCTCTGCTCCATAGTGCTACATTTCCCCAGTGTCAGTTGTGCAATCCCTTTCCAAGAGAGTGATACAAAGCAAACTACTCAAAGTCTCCACTATCTTATGTAACTTTTTCTAGCTGGTTGGAGGTTTAATAAATTTTGTCTTCCAGCTGAAGAAAGAAAAGAAGCCTCCATTAGATGTAATTGTTTTTAAAACATACTAGTGGTACTGGAGGGTGGGAGAGCCAAGGGGAGAAGAATATCAAGACAATAACTCTGTAAATTCAAACTTGAAAAGAGAGAAAGAGAAAAGCTATTTGGTTTATGAGAGGTGAATGTAATTGAACATAAGAACAGCCATACTGGGTCAGACCAATGGTCAATCTAGCCCAGTATCCTGTCTTCCAATAATGGCCAATGCCCAGTGCTTCAGAAGCAATAAACAGAACAGATAATCATTAAGTTATCCATCCCCTGGCACCCATTCCCAACTTCTGGAAAACAGGGGCTAGGGATACTTCAGAGCATGGTTTTCATAGAATCATAGAAGATTAGAGTTGGAAGGGACCTCAGGAGGTCATCCAGTCCAACCCCCTGCTCAAAGCAGGACTAACCTCAGCAAAATCATCCCAGCCAGGGCTTTGTCAAGCCGCAGCTTAAAAACCTCTAAAGATGGAGATTCCACCACCTCTCTAGGTAATCCATTCCAGTGCTTCACTACCCTCCTAGTGAAAAACTTTTTCCTAATATCAACCTAGACCTCCCCCACTTCAACTTGAGACCATTGCTCCTTGTTCTGTCATCTACTACCGTAGAGAACAGCCTAGCTCCATCCTCCCTGGAACTCCCTTTCAGGTAGTTAAAAGCTTCTATCAAATCCCCCCTCATTCTTCTCTTTTGCAGACTAAACAAGCCTAGTTTTGCATCCCTGCCCTGCTTAGCTAATAGCCATTGGTAGACCTATTCTTCATGAATTTATTAGTTCTTTTTGGAACCTGTTATAGTCTTGGCCTTCACAGCATCCTCTGACAAAGAATTCCGCAGATTGACCATACATTGTGTGAAGAAATACTTCCTTTTGTTTGTTTTAAACCTGCTGCCTATTAATTTCATTTTATGACCCCTAGTTCTTGTGTTATGAGAAGGAGTAAATGCCCGCAGAAATTTGTTAGTCTTTAAGGTGCTACAGGGCTCTCGTTGTTTTTACTTCCTTATTTACTTTCTCTACACCAGTCATGATTTTATAGACTTCTGTCATATCCCGCTTAGTCATCTCTTTTCCAAGCTGAAAACTCCCAATCTTATTAATCTCTCCTTAAATGGAAGCTTTTCCATACCCCCTAATCATTTTAGTTGCCCTTTTCTCTACCTTTTCCAATTCCAATATATCTTTTTTGAGATGGGGAAACCAGATCTGCACACAGTATTCAAGATGTGAGCATACCATGGATTTATATAGAGACAATATGATATTTTCTGTCTTATTATCTATCCCTTTCCTAATGATTCCCAACATTCTGTTAAGCTTTTTTGACTGCCACTGCACATTGAGTGGATGTTTTCAGAGAACTATTTACAATGATTCCACGATCTCTTTCTGGAGTGGTAATTGTAAAAGTTTTGATCAGTCCTGATGAGAAAGTAATCATATTACTATACATACAGCACTTTTGAAGTGTGAAAGTAACAGGAAGAGTGTATTTATTCCTTTATTCTGTTTTTAAAAGTCAAGACAAGCTGCTTATATGGAACTTTGTGTTGTTTGTAATTAAATTTTCCTAAGCGATGCAAGAGTATGCCATTTCTCATCTGTCTGTGGCATCTGTTTTTACATACTTCAAATACAACAATGTTTTTTCTTTTTTTTTTTTCCTTTTTTGCTTTCATGTAAAACAAAATTGGAATGGCTGCGAACTATGAGGGGATTAATTTTAATATGTCCTTTGTGTGCAGACAGCTGGAATTAAAACACTGTGAGCCAATATTTGCCATCAGTTATTCCTGTACAACCACATTATGCTCAAATAAATTCTATCTGTGTAGATGAGGGGCAGAACTAGCATATTTTATGGTGTAGATAAATACCCTTTAAGGGCAAGCCAGTTTACTAGTTCTTGAGTGAAATAACCTGATCTTAAAATTTCCCCAAAACTTCATGTTAGCACAGTTATTTAAAATCCAGACTGAGCAATCCTTGTTTTATCTTAAGATGCAGTGATGTTCATATGCTGTTGTGCTCTAAATGACAATTAAAAAAAAATCCTGCCATGTAATTTACCATTCAGGTAATGGAGAATGCAAGGACTTGTAGGCATGGATTCTGTGAAACTGATCATCCCATTGATCTATCCTGCGATCAATCTTTGTGCTTCTGCACGTTCTCATGGAACAGTGGGGAAAATCTTGATTTGCGTGTTATTCAGTACTTTGAGACTTCTGCAGTACCCTAAAATTGTCCAGTTCTTGAGTTCCATTTCAGTGAACTTCATTTGAGGGCAGCTCAGAAGCTTGAATAATTAAGAGCCCTCAAACATTTTTGTTACACATGAAGTCTTACTGTCTTGGGGTCATTGTCGTGCAGTCTCTGTGTGATTGGTTCTCTGTTGGAAAGACTAGAGAGCTCCAACTTTGCATGGTGGTTTAGAAACAAAAGAAGATCACTCTTTCCTAAATAGAGATGTTTACCTCTGAAATGGGTGTGTCTGTCCTGTCACTCACACTGTGCTTGATTTGATTCCAATTTTACACCAGTGTAACTCACATGACTGTGGTTGAGCTACTATTGTGTTAAGCTAGTGTGAGAAGAGAGCTAATCCACTATGTCTAGAACATTTGAACAGTATCACATCCTAGTTTCTCTCTTTTCTTTGTATTGCACAGGAGATTTACAAGTGCACTCTTTTTATTCATCATAGACTTGGGCGGAAAAAATCTTCTGAAAGAAATGTCTCTGTAGCCATAAGTCAAAATTGTCCAAAACAGTGTCATGCCTTAGAACTGCTTCCTTCTTTACAGAGTGGCTTCATTGGAAATAGTCCCTAAGGGGTTTTTACATGTCATCTGTTATGACAGCACCTTTTATGCCCTTTTCACTTTTATTTTCCTGTTATTATGCATAGCTTTCCACTATCTCTGGTTTAAAAATTCCTGTTCATTTTATAGAACTCTCCGATGTGTTATGCACAATGGGATTGAGAAACCAATTTCTTACATTGGTATGGACTTTTCTTTCCCTTATCATCTCTACATATTTTTTAAAACTTTCTGTTGCCCCCTCAAATTTCAAATAATTCTTGAATTGACAGTCTCAGATTATTGATCATTATTATATGGCTCAGTTTGAACAATCTGGAAAATTCTGAAAAATCTGCCCATACTGTATGTTGCTATGAAGTCTCCCTTGCATGAATGATATTCTGAATACAGTCCAGTGGTGAGATCTAGCAAATGAATCAAGTAATAATAATGCCACCTGTTACATATAATATCATGTTTTTTTGCTACGGCTCTGCATTGAGCTGAAATCTGTAGGGATCTTTCGAACTATCCTGCATTTGTCTTTTAATCAAATGATGCAGTACCTTTTGATTTCCTTTCTTTATTCTTTGCTCCAATGCTGAGTATTCCAATGTCCTCTTATCTAAGATGAAATATTTAGCTAATTAATTGCTTGAGACCATTTTCTCTCACCTTTTATTTAAACCAGTCAAATCTATCTTCTTAATATGTATTCACTGTTCATTCTTCTGCACTAGGAAAGAAAATCCCCCCAACCCCTTAGTGTTCTTCCAGCTTTTGAGAGACCAGGTCAGAATGGGGATCTGCTGAATTCACTATGTGATATTTATGAGATCGCAAAAGTTCCATACAGTCATGTCATGCAACTCTCCAGGGGATAGGTAAATTGATTCAGACAAAATAAGACCTAATCTTAATCTTAACCCCAAATTCAAACTGAATCCTTTTTGAGGTTCAAAAAAGTAGGCCAATGTTTGCTCTAATTTTTCATTTTTACATATTTGTGCTTCCCAGTTTTGCCTGCAACTAGAAGCAGAAGCACCAAGAAATTACAATACAAGCAATTTTGTAGACTCAGGAGATTAGGATAAATACCAGAACTTTTATATGCACATCTGAACCTTCAAACCATATGTGGTTTTCTCGTCACTAATTTCCAGTTTGCTCTGGAGGGAGCACCTCAAGTGATATTTTTTTCTTAGTACTGTATCCAAACAATGAATATTTTACTGAGAGGATTTGCAAGAGATTTTTCTGCAAATCCCTGTGATATCGGTTTACAAGTCATTCCTGTGGTTTTCTACTGCAGCAAAATAGTGCAAAGAAGCTCTTTTTGGCTGACATGGACCTGAAAGTATTTGCTAAAATGACTATAATGATTGCTGCTCTTGAAACAGAGGAGCTTCCATTTAGCCTTTTGGTGATGGTAGATAGCCTCCTAACATTCATTTACAGAAAATGAGTACGATGTCACAAGTAACTAAAGCGAAAATAGCAGTGAAGATTGTAAAAGATTGACAAAAGAATATGCACCAGATTCTGCTGTCTGTCACATTTGTGCAAAGGCACTGAAGTCAGTGGGATTCCCAGGGCATAACTGAGGGCAGAATTTGTCCTTATATCTCTTGTAAAATAACAGCAGTAATAACAGTACTATCTCAAAATTGTGGGTGCTCAGGACAGTTAAGATCAAGCCCTTTGTCTCGAAAGTGGATTAGAAATCTTACAAGAGAAGACTTTCAAGTAAAATTTTGGAAAATGTACTGTTTCGGCCAGGTCTGAAATACTGTAAAAATAGCATTCCCTGTGGTACTTTGACATTTATATTTCTAGGAAAAGCCAGGAAGTGCAGAAACATGAAAGGTGTAAAAATTGGGGGTTTTGAGCTGATTAGGGGAGATTGTCTAAATTTTTTTGAACCTCAAAGAGAACATGGGTTTTCAGTTTGGGGCATAGATGCAAACCCACTGAATCCAAAAGGCTATGCCAATTCCCAAATGACAGCTCCTCAGAATGAGATTTCTATATGTCTTCAAGGTGAGTAATTCTTTCCCCCAGCTGTTCCTGATTACCAATTAGTGAACAAATAGCTTAATGAACATAATTAGTTCTTGGATTGTACTTGTACCATTGTATTTAACCAGGGCAGGAGAAAATGGAGATGTGAATTTTTTAAAAATATCTCCTTGTTAGTAATTTATCTTACTCACATCTGGAAAGTTCCATTTCCAGCACGTTCACAATATACAAAGAAAATACAGACAATTCCCCACCTAGCCAGCACTGGGGACACAGGGATATTTTCAGAAGAGCATGTTTGACTTTATAATCTGATAGAGAATAATGGGTAGCTATTTTCAGGGATAGGAATACTTCATCTATCTCCATCTGTTGTTTAATTCTGTATCTTGAGAAGTATTATCCACAGTACTAAATAAGACTAGATTTTTGTAGGTTCATTAGTGAAGCACAGATCTATCCTGCTAGCCAATATTTCAATCTGTACTTCAGTCTGATGTGCTTAAATCTCTTATTAATCATTTGGTTTAGCAATTTGATTAAAGACAAACTTAACTAGCATCCTAGGCGGATAAAAGGGAAGACACCCAGAATGAAATTTCACTCTCTTTATAGATGCAGGATGCAGCTAAAGACAGTAAAAGATCATTGGTCAGATTAATTCCTGGAGTAACTGTCTACAAGTCAGTGAGATAAGATCATAACTAAATTTCACTCAGTGTGTCTTGTTCACAGCTTTCCAAACTGTGGACTCTTTTTTACTTTGGTTGTCTAAAGTCCTGGTCAGAAATAGTGGATCTTACAGGACTTCACAAACACCAGGTGCCTGTTTCATTAGTTTAGTTTCAGTGAAGTGTTTAAATTTTTTTTCCTGAATAAATGGTGCAGCAAAAAATTATGCATAACAAAATATAAATTGGAAATGAGAGTTCACCTGACCACTTTCTTCCATCCATCTCTCCCTTTATTTGCTCCTGTATAGCATGTTGGGATTTTGCCTCTTTTGTTGTTGCTTCTCCTTGAGTAGCTAGCTGGTTTGGCATCTCATACTCTTGTAAGTATTTTTAGCATGTCTTCAAATTTCTGAAATGGATTCCTGCTTCTGATCAGCTGATGCTGCATTCTCCAGTGGTTACCATCAAAATCTCATCTCTCTCCGTATCTGCTCCTCTTGTCCTTTCCCCACCCCCCACCACCACACCTGTACTTACCTGTTTTATTTTTACTGATATATCTGATTTCTATGTTAGATCAAGTATTTCCTCTTGCTTTTTTGGGAGGAAACCTATGAATTCTCGGCTGTACTATAAATCTCTTGACCCCAAAATTCTTGACTTGCTATTTAAACACACACACAAAACTTTTGGGTTATGTTGCCATGGTGATTGCAACTTGTTTATCACATTACCTGTCTTAGGCTTTCTTGTATAAGAGCTCTTTGCCCAGCTTTCTCTGGTGCTGGAGGGCTATTTCTTAAATTAATTTTGACAAAATAGTCTTTCTGTCTATTTAGTGCAGTGGGATTTTTTAGCTCAAGAAAAATGAACACTGTATGAGATTGGAATTGTCTTCTGAATAAAGACAGGTTGCAGGGTCTGTTTGCTATTTTTAATTTATTTATTCTTTTAAAGACCTACCCAGTACATCTCCTGATAAAGTAAGTGCCTTATATAGAAATCTGGATTTGCTCAGTTCAGCTTGTAGAAAAGTTTTCTTAGTTTTTACAGGATATTTATTGGCAATAATATTTTTGTATAAGAATTTCCACAGCCAGCATTCCTATCCTGTTCCTTACTCTGACACCTACTGGGAGAGCATAGAGCTAGAGTGGGGCTCTGAGCTACTTACCGACAGTGCTTCCTACACCATTTCATGCTGAAACTTCTGCTAGCAGGAAATGAATTCCAAGTCCATATAAGCAAGTAAAGGGTGAACCTCAAAATGGATACTTGTCCAGATATATCTGAATCTTGGCAGGATTTCCCTTCTCCACCTCCAGGTCTTCCTTCTGCTTACTTCAAATCCAACAACAAAATCCATCCCCAACTTCATCAGTCTCTTTCCCTGACCTTCCCAACTCCCTGACCTAACACACACTCTGATACCACTGGCTTCTTTTTACTAACCCACTTAAACTTGCTTTAGCTAACTGTTATATTTAAAGTTTGCTAATTTACAGGGTTTTCTTAGATGAGCGGGATCTTACAATGCACCTGGATTAACCTGGCCCAGAGAAATAAGATTTCTAGAGCCATGGAGACACCAAAATAGTTTTCACCAAAGAAATAGAACTTTTTGGGGATCAGGGAAGGTGGAGATAGTTATCTGTATTCTTTAGAATTGGGCTCAATTTAAAGTTGAGATGCAGGTTGAAATTCAGTGTTGAGATTCAAGTTGGTCCTTATTTTATTCCAAACCAATTTGTTTATCCCTAAAAGGCATGCACTCTCTCCGGCTGATCTTCAACTCTGTTCCTAAATGGGGTAATTAGGGATTGCAGTGCCCATACATTTATACATTTTCACCTATGCTGTCAGCCCAGCATTCACTAATACAGATTTTGTTCCACAGATAGATTGACCTGACTGGGATTTTCATTGTCTCACTGTATCCACCAGACAATACAATTTCTTATTTAACTCCAGGAGCTAGACTGGTGTATGAAAGCGGCAAAAGATTCTTTATTTCTTCTCAGCCCTTCTCAGTTTGAAGGGGCAGATCATTAGCTCCAAAGGCACACATGTTTGTATCAGACCGAATTTTTGAATTAATGAACATATTACTTTCAGGGAGAATGTTGCCATCCTGGGGAAGACAAGAATGTGACTGAATGTGGCAAGAACCCTCCCCATCTTAGGTTATTTAAATACAGAAGTGGCAAGCACAGCATACTGCACACAGCACAGAAATATAGCTTCCTGGCATTGATCAGCCTTTCCAGTGTTATCCCAGACAGTATATTATTGTTGATTTCACTCCACTTTCTTCTATACCTCTTGACTTGCCCTATGCTTTGAGCATTCACTGTAGATGAGTCCTGGCTATATTCCTGATCAGTAATTTGAGGCAACAGTATCTGGAAGCTCCAAAGATGTTGTCCTAGGAAAAGGCCTGAGCTCATAGAATCCCAGCTCCTAGATGGGAGCTCCAAGTTCAGAGAACTTGCAGTACCAGGCTTCAAGTATTCATAGGGTAGATTAGAGTGGGTTTGCTCAAGAAAGAAAATGTTTTAAGAAATTAATAATAATAATACTTACCTTTTATGGAGCTTTTTACCCATAGATTTCAATGCCTGTTACAAAAGAGAGTAAAGTTCATTGTCCCCTGTTACAGCTGGTGGAAATGAGGCACAAAGACATGAAATAACGGCCCAAAACCACACAGCGAGCTAGTATAAGGAATAGAACCCCATGTTCCTCCTCCCAGTCCCATGCTAGATCCACTGTATCAGACTTTCATAAAAGTCTTCCTTGGAGCTATAAAATTCTCAGGCACATGGGACTGCTGTAGAATATTTGGGACAGGGCGGTGTTGGAAAAAAAAGATTCCAAATGAGGTTCGTTTACCCTGCACCAGATAGAAAAGAGATCCACGCAGGTAGTTGGGCAGTCTCCAAGCTTTATTTCTGCAGAGGTCAAACACTTCCCAGCAAGTGGTCAGTGTGAGACCCCGAAGGTATGCTCTTTTGCATATTTATACAAACAAGACAAAGAAATTACATATGCATAAGTTCTTGATGCTTATAGCTACATTCAAATTATTACTACTATTGCTATTGGCTTATACTTTTCTACTTTTACTAATTATAAATGTATGCATAACAGATAACATGTTAACAGAAGATTTCAGCTTATCTATCAAAGTTGTCTGATCTATCTCCCAAGGCTGTGTAACCAATTAAAACCAGTTGGGGGTGTCTCCTTGCCTCTTCTAGGAAACCTTTCTCTGACCCTGGCACAAGATAAGCACTGTAAGGATAAAAGGAAAAAGGGGGGGTGGGTGATTTCAGCAGAGAGCAGAACACTTAAAGAAACTAAAATGGAGTAACTGTGGTCAAGCAAACAATTATTTTCCTTCAGCGGTATGCATCACTGAGGCCTGGTCTACACTGCCCCGCAGTTGATGGGAGATAGGCAGGCTACATGCTGTAGCTTGCGTATCTCCCATCGACGTACTTATGTTGCTGTACCATGGCGTCTTCACTGCGCTGCATTGACAGGAGACGCCCTCCGGTCAATGCAGCTTTACTCCTTTTGGGGAGGTGAATTAATCATGTTGACTGGAGAGCACTTCCAGGATCGATTGAGTGGGTCTTCACAGTCTGTTCACTCAATCCTGCTGCATCGATCCCCACATTGCTGGCAGTGTAGACATACCCTGAGTTAAATCTGTGAGATCTTCCCTTTTAGCAGGAAGCCAGCCAGTAAGAGATTAACACCAATTCTTATTAGATGTACTCTCCAGAGTCTTTCTAGAAAACCTGTTTCTTGCCATGCTTTCAGCCTTTTCCTCTGTGTTGTACTGCAGAAATGTCTTTTGGACACCAGAGAAGTTTATTGATGCTTTCAGCAATGGGCAAAAGTCCTTAAGCCCTGTCTTCACTGGGAAATAGCTGAGTTTTGAAACTATGAATAAAGAAGAGTTAATTTTCAAAACCGATGTGTGAAAATGTAAATGTTTGTAATTGTTCTCCATACATGTTGAGGGCTCAGTCCTATTATCCTTACTCACATAGATAGTCCCACTAAAGTCAGCAGGACTATTCACATGATTGAAGGGCGCAGCCATAAAACCTCACAGATCTAGTATCTTAAATATGTACTTCAAATTTATTGGTACAACCTTTTCTGCTTCCCTCTTTAGGCTTGATCCTACTCCTTTTGCATCCAAAACTTCCAGTGATGTCAAGGGGACTTTTGGATGCAAAAGAAATGCAGGATTGGGTCGTAGATGAGCCGAACTCTTCTTCAACTTCCATAAATGTTCAGGTGGACCTTAAGGGCCAACACAGTTTTGGAGCTGATTGATTGATTGACTGATTGTGTGTGTGTATGTGACTACACCTTTGCAAATGTCCTAGTGATTTGTTTTTGTTAAAAAAAAGAAAGATATCTCAGCTAATATCTTTTCATTCTGACAATGCCTCTATTTAAACAGAGACTAATTTAACTGATTCTCAGTTAATTGGTTTAACAATACAAAAAACCTCGACTGTGGGGTGTGCAGTAGGCTTTTCATAGCACATAGTGGAGTCAGTTACCATGGCATTGCAAAAGATTTTGGTCTCTATAGCAACATCAGGTTGGCTTGTTGCACCTTATATCTTATGCAGACTGAAAGCAGCAGCTTGTTTAATCTAGAGTTAATATAAATATCGGGAGATACGCAGATACATGTACTAGAGATTTTTCTTCTAACCCTTTAAACAGAGAGTCTCAATCAATTGTTTAATTAGTACTAATCATGCTAATGGCATGGAGCTTATAGTAAGGGTCGGTGAGGAGCTGCAGCGCACTGATGGCTCAGCAGGAAGCATTCTGTCATAGGGAGGCAGAATGCCACCGGGAGCTCCCTAGTTGTGTGGGAGGGAGCACAATCTTCATCAGACAAGACTTTATGGGAAGCAGCATATTCTCTCTTCTTCCCCCCGGGGTCTGGCCAGTGGAGCTGGCTGGCACATGAGGGTGCAGAGCCATGGCTCTGCCTACTTTCTCTGCCATGGCTCTACCCCCTTTCCAGCATCTCTGTATGAGCCCCTTCTTTCCTGTAAGAATGGAGGCTGCAATTCATGGTCCCTTTTATGCAGGCTTTGCAAGGCATGGTGGTAGGGAAATTTTTTCCTCTCTTCCCTCTCACTGTACACCCATGAAATGGAGAGTCATGATTTACCCCTCTATACTTTCAGGACTATGCTACAGAAGTTTTTCTTCTTTCCCTCCCCATTCCCATTCCAAGTAAGTTCAATTTGTGCATGAGCTGTGTGAAATTCTAATGTAGCCCCCTGCTGGAGCACCTTGATGCTCTAGACCAGGAGATTCTACTTGCTCCTCCTTTCTAAGTGTCTCTGTGTCCCATCTTTAGTGACCAACGGGCCCTGGGTCCTTAGTGCTCCTTTGGCTGATGGCAGGTGTCAGCCCTTAACTTGCTAGTCATTGGAGCTAAATAGGATTCTCAATGTGCAGTGCCTCCACCTGGTGGCTGAGTAAATAAATTAATAGACAGCCCTGTGACTTCTAGGGCATTAGGAATTCACAGAAATCAAGGATCAGCCAATTTTAAGCAGGAAAATTCACTTTGTTAGGGGAAAGAATAGGGCTAAATTACAAGAAGAGCAAGGCTAGGAATTGGGGTAAAAGGAAAAGATGGAGAAATCAAGAGGAACAGGCAAATGAACAGACAAGTTAAACTCACAACAATAATCAGGCCCCTTTCAAATAAAAATATCCTTACTAATAATTACATGTGATCAAAATCCCACACAATATAAAAGCAAGTAGGCATAACCCCAAAGTCTGCCCACAGAAACCAGGCTGCATATTGTACACGTTTTTTTGTGTTGGAGCTCTATAGTGATGACTGAATAAAGGTAAGTTTGTACAATCAAATAACCAAATAGAGATTACAGGCCTAACTGTTGCTTCTGTGCATTGTGGTGCCAACACACTCATTCAACTCCAGGTATGCCTTTATTTGGCTGAGCACCCACTGACCAAGACTTCTTTGCACAGGAGCCCTTACCTACTTAACTAGATTTAGAGAGCAGATGCAATTCAATGCTGAGGCATCTCACTGCAAGGGAGATCTCACTGGGTTGCTCAAAGCGTAGCCTTCCTTGGCTTCCAGAGCAAGGGTGGTGTAACAGGTGAGGCTGGCAGATGATCCTGTCCCTCTGCAGGTGGAGTCTGGGGGCTCCATCTCTTACTGGTGGGCCTGGCTCACAGCTGATGGGAGTCTGCCTTTTCTACAGTCACTGAGCTATTTCAGGGATAACTAGCTGTGGGAGGCCACCCCTTTTGAAACTGAATGGTTTTGGTCAGGTTGGCCTCCTAATTGAGTTCTCTCTCCTACTCTGCAGAGAACAACTGAGGAGCTGTGTCTCTTTCTGCTGCTAGAAACCAATGCCTTGTAGGCATCTCCCTTCCACTGAATGCTGTTTTTCTCAATGCTCAGACAGTGAACATGTCTAGAGGTCAGAGTCCTAGGACTTGTAGTTGGTCACTCTGGCATGTCAATAAAGTCCTGGCCAAATAATTTCACCTCTTATTCTCTGACTCAGCTCAGTCCCCTTTGTTAGTCTGGGTGTCAAACACATCCTAGGCAGGCAGTTTCACACCCCTAACTGCTTCTGTCCTACAGGAAGTTGCTTTTCTCAAGTCCAACAAAGGCAAAGGGGGCTGTGCCAGCTGAGCTCTTAGGATTAGAATGTGATTTATAAGCCATAGCCCTGAATAAGGGGCAAAGCAGAGAACAGCAAATCAAGAGGAGCTCTGGGAAGGTTATAAATAAAGGAAGATTTTGAAAGACCACATGCACCCAGAATACTGTGGTGGTAAATTGATATTTCACCAAATCATGGAAGCAGCTATTGGGACTGTTAAAAGAAAATTGTGGAACAAAGTATATTGTTCCATTGAGTCTCCTTTTTAAATGAGCCTTTATACATGCTTTTTCTCTGTGATGAATCTGAAGCTAGAAGTGGGAATAAGTATGGGAGACTAGGTCCTGAGGCAGGAGTTAGGGACATATTTTGTGCTTCCCAAACAGTAAAAATGCTTTAAATGTTTTTCTGTTTTCAATAGTCCTTCAGTCTGCCCTAAAGGTACCACAACGTACACTGAGTACTCTCAGTTTGAGTTATGGCAGGTGTACCTATCTGTTTGTGGGCTGAGGCTACTATATGTACAATATGTACTATATGTAAAAAATGGCCAGTGTTTAACCCATGCTGATGCCCATTTATGGGTATTTTGTCTATCGTGAGCTTCATTCTGGCTGTCCAACTCAGGGCTCTTCAGCCAATTCTCTATCAAACAGAACATACTATAGACCATAGTAGCAAACAAGATTAGGATTTTATGAGAAATAGTTTATTTATTTCTGTGGAAACTGCAATCTCTGAACATCTTAACCAACTGATTATGAACAAGAGATATAATATTTGTAAAATACACCTCTATTTCTTATCTCTTTTCATTTGGATTCATGCAGCTGCTTCTTAGGGAGATGGAATTCCTTGCATTTTTCAGTTTCTATTTTGACATCTGAGTTGGTGATGGGCAAACCTCAAAGGCTCTTAGATTTGGTTGGGAAGCTATAGCTGAACCTTATTTATACTACGCAAGTTTCTGTATTCTTCAATGTTGCAGTGAAAATCTTACAAAAAACACCTTTTCTCAGTTGTACTACTAGTCCTCATCAGAAGAAGAAAGCACAAAAGTTCAAACAAATGAAAAACAGGGACGTTATGGAATTTTCTCAATCCTCAAAAAACTAATGTCTTATTTAAATATTGGGGTAGGTTGTAGTTGATTCTTATTTTATTCATCTATCCTTACCCTGGATTGCCATGAATAGAGATGGGCCCATGTGGCAAAGTTTGGATCCAATTCTGAAGGAGAAAGTCATGTTGTTGCTATGAAGTGCATATTTGTGATAGGGAAGGTTTTCTGGCTATTGTTTAGGACAGTGGTTCCCAATCTTTTTGGCTCGAGGGCCACAGATATAATTTTTACTACCCTGAAGGGCCACCCATCTCCGCCAGCAGTCCTCCTCCCCTCCCCTGCAGCCAGAGGGAAGGAGTTCAGCGAGGAGACTCTCCTGTCCCCTGGGCTGCAGCAGGGAAACTGCATGTGTCCTGTAGCCCCGTGCGCTCCTCCTGGGTCCCTAGGCAGCGGCTCCCTTCTGGAGCCAGAGGGACAGGAGATCAATGCTCCCCTCTTCTGGTTCCGGCAGGGACTCCAGCACCCAGAGACCCAGGCAGAATGCTTTGCTGTGCTCCCTTCCACAGCCAGGGGGAGGGGAGTGTTGATCTCCTGTCCCATCGGCTGCAGCAAGGAGCCTGCACGGGTCTTTTAGCCCTGTGGCAACGTACTTTGTGCGGCAACGCACTTCACCTGGATCCTTAGGTGGTGGCTCCCTTCTGCAGCCAGTGGGAGGGGAGTGGCAGACCACTTTGAAAGCCCCTGCAGACCACTTTTGACCCCCAGGCCACAGGTTGGGAACCACTGGTTTAGGAAGTTTGTTTTAAGATACAGAAAAGGTATTTTAGAAATGTGTTTGCTTTTAAATATATGGAATTCACTTAGACTTTAGACAGGCAGAACTGAAAATGTTTATCCATGACATAACACTGTTTAGTACCAGTAAGAAAGAGAAGGAGACCTCATACCCCTGGTTAATAAATGTCCCTAAATTGAGCCCCATATAGAAAGTATAGAAGTTATTCCTGCACGTGATACATTGTGTCCCTTTGTGTTGGAGTACGGCAACTTAACCCTTGATTTTGTGGCAGACGGCTACCCTGATAACATCACAACATGAAGAGAGAGTTATGAGAATAAAATTCTTGCTTACATTTCAATCATTTCTCTGATATAGTAAAAGAGAGAAATAAATAAAACTATAACAAGTGACAGCTTTTCATTTAGTAGGATGCTTTATAAAGCTAGCCCTAATGGTGAAGGCTTCCTTTTCCATACTTTATCATAATTCACATGTTTGAGAGAAAGATGTGACTGTTCTAAGGAAGGGCTACTTGTTCTGTGTGAGATGGTCTTAAATGGTTAAAAGAACACTTTACATGAACATAACATCTTTGTACAGAGTGTTTTCAGGGATGGGTATGCAGCAACAGAGAGAGGGAGAAAGCAAAGACAGAGCGTGCTCTGTTTTCTGCCTGACTTGAGCTAGATGACAGTAATCACAGAGACAGTAATCTGGCCTTTTCTGCTATACCCACCTGCTGATGATGTTGTCATGTTCTGTACTCTGCTGCCATCCTCTGTGACAGTGGAGCTTCCATCTTGGCAGAACTAGGAATAATTAGGGGTGGCATATCTTCACAGCTGGTTTGGTGTTAAAGGGGTGTGTGTGGGTGCAGGCAGGGGGGAAGTAGAGATTGGGACAAAGCCAACAAAAGAGAAAATTAAATGGGCTGTCACTAGAGCCAAGAGTTAGCATTTTAACTGTAGTATTAGCCGAGGACATGAAAGAAAAGTTTTCTGTCTGGAAATTTGGTTATTTTTATGGGGTGTAGGAAAGGGAGCCATTAGAAGGCCAGAAACAGTCAGAATAGCAGTTTACAATAACATTGGTTAGACAACGGGCTCACATCTTTAAATTCAGTCCTGGCCCTTGAAAATCCCACATGTCCTTTTACAAGGATAGTTCGTTACACAAGAACTTTATTCAGTGGAATTGAACCTGCAGGGCAGGAATTCTCCTGAAGAACAAGAGGGATATTAAAGGGCCAAGACTATATGACTTTCAAAGCAGAAATAAAATGTAATAAAATGATTCATCTGAAGATGAAGTTATCATGGCTCTCAGTTTTTTAAAAAAATCTTTAAACTGTGGCTTTTTTGTAACTATTAAAGGTGGATTTATGAGTAGTACAAGCCCTAATAGTTGTAACTAATTGTTGGGATGTAAACTGTAACTGAGCAAAGGGTATGGTTATGGGTATAATAGGAAGTGAGTTAGCAAGAGAAGAGAATAGGGCAAAGAAAAGCAGTAGAATGGTGTCAAGGCCTTCCCTAGAACAGAGTTCATTGGGTTGGATGCTGTTATGATATTGGGGCCAGGCTTGCAGAAACGGCAATAGCTTTTAACTCTTCAAAGGCCGGGGGATGAATCCCAATGTTCTTGAGATTCAAGATGCTCCTATTAACGGAAAGCAATCGTGTTAACAGCACATGTGGTTGTTATTTTAGAAGATCTCAAAAACTAGTTATTTTATGGTGACCAAATACATTTCAAGGAAACTAAGGACAATGATAAGGGGAAAAAAAAAAGGACTATTTTTAAGGAACATCAACCTAAATGACTCTGAAAAAGATTTTGGAGTCATGGTGGATAATCAATTGAACATGAGTTCCCAGTATGATGCCGTGTTCAGAAGAGCTAGTGATCCTGGGAGGCATACACAGGTGAATCTTGAGTAGGAGTAAAGAGGTTATTTTATCTCTATATTTTACCTCTATATTTGGCACTGGTGCGATCGCTGCTGGAATACTGTGTCCAGTTCTGGTGCCTGTAATTTTAGAAAGATGTGATAAATTGGAGAGTGTTCAGAGAAGAGCCACAAGAATGATTAAAGGATTAAAAAACACGCCTTATAGTGATAGACTCAAAGAACTCAATCTGTTTAGCTTAACAAAGAGAAACTTAAGGGGTGACGATTATAGTCAGAAAGTATCTAGATGGGGAATAAGTATTTAATAATGGACTCTTCAGTCTAGTAAAGAAAAGTATAAATCGATCCAGTAGCAGGAAGTCGAAACTAGTCAAATTGAGACTGGAAGTAAGGAATACATTTTTAACTTTGAGAGTACTTAACCATTGGAACAATTTACCAAGAGATGTGGTGGATTCTCCATCCTTGACTATTTTTAAACCAAGTTTGGATGTTTTTCTAAAAGATTTTCTCTAAGAGTTATTTTTGGGAAAGTTCTGTGGCCTGTGTTATGCAGAAGATCAGACTAGATGATCACAATGGTCCCTATTGCCTTGGAATCTATGAATCTATTAATTGCTTTATCCATGGTGCAAAATTGTACACTTATGTCACAATCTTTTGCATAATTATTGCTTTAAAATATGTTCAGATATGATTTTCGTTCTAGATACAGTTGGCAGGACATGATTCAGCATCAAATAAGGGATATGCCATAGAATAGATCACTGACTTCTGTCATCACAAAATCTATAAAGCCCTTTGCCTTCTTCACTACAAAATCATTAGAGTGACTATAGTGCTTGATACTCTCCCTTACCTGCCCACATCAGCATTAAAATTGTAGAAGGAACACGCAGACTATACCATGGTGTTCTGTCTTCATTTACAACAGTGAACTCTGAATTAACCTGAATGACTGACCACTTTTATTGCTCTAAGTGAACTAGAGATGTTCCCGGGCTGAAAGGCAATACGTGGATCCAGATTTCAAACACTCCTGAAGACTGAAACACATTATGTGGATCTTTGGTTTTGATTTCACCTATTGTAGTGATAGGCTCCAGCTGCAAAATTCAGAGTTGGGCTCAGATCCTGAACCACCCCAATCTCTTGCAGTGCCACAGTTTATCTGTCTGTAAATTGGGGAGAATATTGCTTCTCTGCTTCTTCAGGATGTTGAAAGGATACATTAATTAATATTTGTAAAGCACTTTGACATCTCCATATAGAAGATGCTACAGAAATACAAAGTGGTGTTGTTTCCAGGGCTAGGACAGGGTCTTCTCAATAAATGTCTTAAGGCTTGATGTAAGGCCTTATTTAGATTAGTTGACTTTTGACCCTTTACATCTTCCTCTTTTTTCCCTATCTCTTCCTTTTGTGATTATTTCCTCTTTTTCTGTAATCCTTTTTCTTTCACTTAGCAGCAGAGCTGCTAGTCACTGGGACACTGGTCTCAGGTTTATTTTAATTGTTGTTTTAAATATTGTAAACACACATTATGAAGAAACATATAATTAAATCCATTTTTAAAAAGTCAAGCAGCCCTGGTTTACTTTTTCAAAGTCAGACAATTAGAAGTTTAAACATTGCAGAAATGGATGGGACAAATGAATATGAAGAAGGATCTGGGAGGAAGGGTCATACCGAAACAGCGGGACCCAAACAGTGGAACCAGGGTGATGACAGTGATTGTGAAATGATCAGGGAGATTAAAGAGGCTATAAAGGCAGAAAATGCAATAATAATGGGAGATTTCAACTATATCAATATTGGCTGGGTATATGTCATCTGAGAAATGAATGAAAAGAAAAAATTTCTAGACATCATAAATGCTGCTACTTGGAACTCACAAGGAGAGAGGCAATTCTTAATTTAGTCCTATGTGGAGGACAGAATCTGGTCCAAGAGGTGAGTATAGCTGAACCACTCAGTAGTAGTGAGCATAATGTAATTAAATTTAACATCCTTGTAGGGGAACAAATGCCAAAGAAACACAACACAGTAACATTCAACTTTAAAAAGGTGACCTACACAAAAATGAGGAAGCTAGTTAAGTAGAAGTTAAAAAGAACAGTCAAAATGGTGAAATGCCCACAAACTGCATGGAAACTATTTTAAAACACCATAATAGAGGCTCAAACTAAATATATACTCCAAATTTAAAAAACTAAATAAACAATAAAGAGGACTAAAAACAATGCCACCAAAAACAGTAGAGTAGAAGAGGCAGTTAGAGGCAAAAAGGCATCCTTTAAAAATTGGAAGTCAAATCCTACAGAGGAAAATAGAAAGGAGCATAAACTCTGGCAAGTCAAGTGTAAAAGTATAATGAGGCAGACCAAGAATGAATATGAAGAAAAACTAGCTAAGGATACAGGAAAAAAAGTAAGTACATCAGAATCTGTAAGCCTGCCAAACAATCAGTGGAGCCACTAGAGTACTGAGTTGCTAAAGGAGAACTCAGGGAAGACAAGGCCGTGCAGAGAAGCTAAATTAATTCTTTGCTTGGGTCTTCTCTCAGAAGTTATGGGGGAAATCTCCACACCTGAGCTGTTCTTTTTAGGTGACAAATCTGAGGAACTGCCCCAGACTGAGGTATCCGAAGAAGAAGTACTGGAACAAATTGATAAAATAAACAATAATAAGTCACCAGGGCCAGATGGTATTCACCCAAGAGCTCTGAAGGAACTCAAATATGAATTGCAGAGCTATTAACAGTGGTACGTAACCAATCTCTTAAATCAGCCTCTGTACCAAATGACTGGAAGGTAGCTATTGTAATGCCGATTTTTTAAAAAAGGTTCCAGAGGTGATCATGGCAATTACAGACAAATTGGTTAAAACTTCAGTAAAGAACAAAATTATCAGACATATAAACGTGATATGTTGGGAAAGAGCCAACAGGGCTTTTGTAAAGAGAAATCATGCTTCGCCAATCTATTAGAATTCCTTGAGGGAGTCAATAAGCATGTGGACAAAGGTGATCCAGTCAACATAGTGTATTTGGACTTTCTGAAAGCCTTTGACAAGGTCCCTCACCAAAAGCCCTCAAGCAAACTAAGCAGTCATGGGACAAGAGGGAAGGTCCTCTCATGGATTAGTAACTGGTTAAAAGATAGGAAATAAAGGTTGGGAATAAATGGTTAGTTTTCACAATGGGGAGATGTAAATAGCGGAGTCTCGCAGGGATCTGTACTGGGGCCAGTACTGTTCACCATATTCATAAATGATCTAGAAAAGGGAGTGAACAATGAGGTGGCAAAATTTGCAAACAAAACAAAATCATTCAAGATCGTTAAGTCCAAAGCAGTCAACAAAATAGCAGATGAAATTCAATGTTGATAAATGCAAAATAGTGTACATTGGAAAAAATAATTCCACCTAATTATACAAAATGATGGGGTGTAAATTAGCTGTTGCTACTCAAGAAAAAGATTTTAGAGTCATTGTGGATAGTTCTCTGAAAACATCTGCTCAATGTGCAGAGGCAGACAAAAAAGCAAACAATGCTAGGACCCATTAGGAAAGGGATAGATAATAAGATAGAAAATATCATAATGCTGCTAGATAAATCCATGGTACATCCACACCTTGAATACTGTGTGCAGTTCTGGTCACCCCATCTCAACAGTTATATTGGAATTGGAAAAGTACAGAGAAGGGCAACAAAAATGAAGGGTATGGAACAGTTGCCATATGAGATTACAAAGACTGGGACTTTTCAGTTTGGAAAAGAGGTGACTAATGGGGGAATATGATAGACTAGAGATCTATACAATCATGAATGGTGTGGAGAAAGTGAAAAAGGAAGTGTTATTTACTCCTTCACATAACAGAGGTCACCCAATGAAATTAATAGGCAGCAGGTTTTGGGGGGGGGGGGGGGGGGGGGGGGGGGGGGGAAGGAAGGAAGTATTTCTTCACACAATGCATAGTCAGCTTGTGGAACCTGTTGCTGTGTGATGTTGTGAAGGCCAAAAGTACAACTGAGTTCAAAAAAGAATTAAATAAGTTCATGAAGGATTAGGTCCGTGAATGGCTATTAGCCAAGATGGCTAGGGACGCAACCTTATCCTCTGGATGTCCCTAAACCTCCAACTGCCAGAAGCTGAGACTGGAATACAAGAGATGGATCATTCAAAACTGCCTTGTTCTTTTCATTCCCTCTGAACCATCTGGCGCTGGCCACTGTCAGAGAGAGAATACTGGGCTAGATGACCATTGGTCAGACCTAGTATGGATGTTTTTATGTTCTTATGTTAAAACATTAGGGATGTGTTTACACAAGCATTCATGGCTTTGTAATTCAAGTTAATTGATTGCAAATTAACTCAAGTTAGCTCACACCTTTATAAATGATAACCTAGATGCTCCACAAACCTCAGCCCTAAGCAACTAACATTGTGTCCTGGAAAAATATTTATGAAGCCTGTACTAGGCATATCAGCAACAATACTGGGGAGGCCCTGATCAGCTGAGGGACAGGCAGAGAGAAGGAGGCAAAATCTCCTACCCCAGGATCCTCCTAGGCTAGAAAGCTGGAAGAAAATCCCTCCCCTACTTCTTGCTGCTAGCTCTCTTCTGATTGGATAATTGGATTGCTATTTCAGAAGGGACTACACAGGTGTCTGGAGAGGGCACATGCTGTTCCTTCAGGAACACAGTGGGTTTAGAATATGAGCTTCAAGCTGGGGGTGAGACTCAGGGAGCAGCCTGTCTCTGTGGCCACTCCCTAGCAAGGAGCAGGCCTTTCGTCCGGTTTTAAGCCGGACAGTCCAGTTTTTGTGTGTTTTGACGCCTGTCTGGTACTGATATAAAACTGGATGTGGTTTTGTCCAGTATCACACACTGAAAAAGGCATTTTGAAGAGTGTGCTGCTCTGCTCCCACCGGAGGTGCAAAGTCATGCTGCCAGGAGTGGGGCAGTGCCTTCGTCAAAACGGTGTCCTCTGTGCAGTGTGAGTTTGCATACACCAGACCAGAATGTCTGGCATCTGAGGATGTAGGACACCCTACACTTGCACCATGTACAAAAATCAGCTAGAACAAAAGGGAAGGAGGTGCCCTGTTTGGTGCATGAGGGAGTGATGCTGGTGGGGCACTTGAACTGGATATTTGCTGATAAAGTTGTTGAGGGTGATTTCTGGGTGAATTTCTGCTTCTCCAAAGGTTATAGAAGGGGTCTCCACCCCCAAGGCAAGGGATGGGAGTTTGGAACTAACTTAAGGTGGGGTTGCCACTTGTCCAGGTTTTCCCAGGATCATCCCTGTTTTGAAATAGCTGTCATGGGAAATCTGTAAGGGGTGATCAGTATGTGCTTCCAGCTTCCCAGTTTTATGGGTTCAGGATCATCCTGGATGTCCTCTGTGGCAACCCTAAGCCAACTGCCAGTAAGGAAAGCTCCCATCACACATTTTCATAGGTGTTAGATAATTTAAGTTAATTGGTGATCAGTTCTACTGAGTTACAACAAAGCCACAACACTAATCTAGACATACCCTAGAAGTTTTGTCTGACCCTCCTGGCTCTGGTACGTTGTCCTGAAAAGCTCAGAAGATCAGGCTCTTGTATGAAATTTCTGGTGGTCCCAGACTTTGATCAGGCCAGAAATGTAATATTGTGCAGAGATGGGCCCAAACCAAATCCCATAGTATGAGACCACAGTGATGAATTCAGTAAAAGTACTTAAATTTGGAGGCATTCAGATCTATTTATTAAAAAATGCCTTAATCAGTGTTTTGTTCACATTACATTTTGTAATACTTCCCTCCATCCTTCCCCACTTTGACACCAGCTGCACTGTAGCCCTAAACTGCATGATAATGTCTCTTTAAGCCAGAAACAGAGGATTTGCAAAGACAAGCAATGTGGAGCTGGAAACTCACTGTGTACTGTACAATTTTCTATGTTCTGACTAATAAATTATTGTGCATCTTCAGTGTGCTCTGACATGCAATACAATTTGTCCATGTCATGGTGATGATATGCTGTCTTGAGCTAAATAATCAAGACCCCTTTATTTAGATTCCTCAGCCTTTTAAGGAAATCTAAAGTAACAGTTCTTATCTCTTTGTCAGTTTTTATTCCACATTTTATCATAAATAGAACAGCTTTGACCTTGAGTTTTACTGTTGAAACATGTTAAAAAGAAATCTAAGGAAAGATAAATAATCAGCTCTGTTTGCACTGACAAATTGTCTTTGTGGATCACAATAGAATATGGTTAATTGAATGTTGCAAGATGGTTAGAAAAGGAGAGCTGTCTTTCCTATCAACACTGCAACAACCCTGTACCACCAAAAAACAATGTTCGGCCTATGCTCTGAAGAGTTCCTTTCACCCTTTTAAGAACCCCGTGTAATTTGGAGCAAGTTGTTCTGACCCTGCACTCAAAAATCCCTCTTACCCCTCTAACAAACCCATTGCCACCCAGAACAAAGTGCCCAAGCCCTGTTCTGGATAATTGATGGTGTTCTCCTTGGAACAGTTCCTTGCCACACTTCCTTTTGCAGTATTTTCTAACTGGGCTGGTTGAAAATTTGCTTCTAAGTGAAACTTGCTATGAAGAGCAGCATGATTAACTTATGTCAGAAATGTTAACAAAGAAAATTAACTTGCTTTTTCTATTTTAAACCTATAGTATTAGTATTTATAATTTGTTATTTAAGTCCTAAATAATTTATGACCAGTCTTCTGAACCGAAGTGACCGTGTTTTCCCCCTGTGGAATGTTCCCTCATGGCAGAGCTCATTAGCAGAACGGAAATTGCTTACCATTATATTGTAAAACCTTGAGATGTTAAGAAGTGGTTCCTTTTTCCTTCACTCCCTATGACTAGGGAATGCTTTACCTTCTCCATATATGCGGAAGCAAATCTGTAGCACCCTTTAAAACCAGACGTAAGACATTCTTCCTTACATTCAATTATGTGTATTGTGTGCTATTGTTTTGTTTTTTTGACTCCATGTTTTGTGTGGGGCATGTTGGTGTATAGGCTTTCCTTTGTTTTCACTCTGGGGATTTACTTATCCACATAAGCCCAGTTAAGTAATTGTTCTATTTTCTTGAAGCACCCATTCCTAATAGTTAAGATACAGGTAGGCAACCCTCTTTCGTTTCTACTCAAATTTACCAGTTTCAGGAGGGTTTTCAGGTTATTTAAAGAACTGCTGCAACATTTTAACTGAAAATATCCCCTAACCCTTATTAAGAAAGGCTGAATGACCTTTCATGTCATACTATACTTTAATGTTTTCCCACATCTTAACCATTTTTACTTCCAAGTCAATGAAGTGTATATGTCTCATCAGGACCAAAAATTGCTGGCTCCATGACGCATCCAAGCATGCATTGAACTGATGATGACATTATTACCGTTGTTCAGGAATTTTTTGATGAAACTTTTTTTATTGGAAAATGCCAGTTTGTTAAAACTGAAAGTGTTTGTGTAAAAGAGTTGATTTCAACTAATTTCTCATTTTGAAAAAATTTTGGAAAATCATTGCAATTGTCATAACATCCTGTTTTGACATTTTCGAAACAAAGAATTCCATTTTTCTGTTTGAAATGACTTTTTGCTTAGAAATGTAAGCTAACTGCAGTAAAAAACAATTAAATATAGGAGATTGAAATTACAATTAAATGTTTCAAAATTATCAAAACAGTCTGACTGATCTGGACCAAAAAATTTTCTGATTGTTGGGTCACAAAATTTTTTGGGAATTTTACTTCTTCCCAGTTTGGGATGGGAAAAGTTTTCAAAGGCTCAACATTTTGCCCAGGATGGGAAGACTGTTTCCCAATTAGCTCTAGACATCATACTCTATCTGCCATTGACAACTACAGGAGCTAAGAATCTGCCTAGGGGATAGGGTCGGAGGTGGATAAAGAGATCTACTCCCTTCCAATATTGGACTGGTGTCTAAAGTTTTCTTGTTAGGACTATTATCTGGAACGTATAAAATAAGACTGTTACATTTTAGTAAATCATGCAGTGATTGTGGGGAAGAAAAGACTCCCTTGAGGGATGATGGCCTACTGCATACCCACAAAACATCAGTATTGCAGTCAGCAGCACAGTTCTTGCTCGGGCATCTCTCGGCTATGGGTCTGCAGTCAGTGGAAGGTGTTTCACGCACCTGAAAACTTGAAAAAAGCCAAAAGTTTGACATTTGAAAACTTTAATTAAATTCATGATGGCCTTATTTTGATGGTAAATCTGCTACTTGTAGGAAGGTGGCTTAGCCAGCCCTCTGTCACACCAGCCCAGTTGACAGAGGTAGATTGGAGCTGTCTGGGAACACCTGCACCTAACTGAGGCAAGGGAAACAGCTGTGTGCCTGATTAGCCAGGGGCTATAAACAGGCCCAGGTGAAGGAAGTGGAGAGAAGGAGAAGCCAGGGAGTGGAAGGGGAAGGGGAGCTCAAGCTCAAGCTCAAGCTCTACCTGCCTGACTGACTGCAGATGCTCCTAAGGCAGCTAGCCAAACTGTATGTTTTACTGCACACTGTAAATATACTGCACTGGATTGCTAAACAAGAGGGTCTCAGAGTCATTTGTGACAGAGAGGGTGGCTGAAGCAGAGGGGTAGCAGCGGAGAACCCTTACAGTAGCAAATTGCTTCCTCAGAAGCACTTCAGGCCTACTTTAATTAAAAAATGACATTTAGCTGCAGCTATCAGTTCATCATATGGACTGGGCTTTTTAAAAACAATAATTGCCAGAGTGGTGTATGTCTGACAATTATCTCTTTAAAACTATATTATCATTACTGTTTCATGCCAATAATTAGCTGTCATGCATGCCCAGCAATCTTTTCCCCCTAAAGATATTTCATATGCATATTTGTAAATGTTCAGCAGTGCTATGGAGTGAGACTGTGTGCTGTTACCTTGCTAACAGCTCCAAGACTCCTGTGAGAGATCCAAAGGAGCCATTCTAGTCTGTGTTGTAAATAAGCATCAGAAAAAATTGCGAAAATGCATATTTGCAGGAAGGATTCTTTCAAAGTAACGCACCTGTCTTGGTACAGCAAATAATGCAGTTAGTTTTGTGTAGCACTATCCAAAATATATAGTTCTTAAGTTACATCTGAGTCCCAGACTGGGGATTTACATGAATTCATATCAAACCATTTGTCTATCCAGTCTTTTATTCTGCTTGTCAGTGAATGATATCCAATCTTATTTAGATAGGGCTTAATCCTGTGAGGTGTTGAATGCTCTCAGTTCCCATTAAAGTTAATAGGAGCTGTTACTTGACACCTTACAGGATCAGGCCCTTAATTATTTTTCAGTGTATATAATGCACTTATTAAAAATGGCTCTCTTTGCATGTGAAGAATGCAAATATAAAAGCACTAATATTAATCAATCTGAGGCCTGGTCTACATTGCTGCTGCTGGTAAACAGGAAATATACAAGCTGTTTATTGTTGCTTGCATATCTCCCATCAACTTATTTACATTGCCGTATCGTGGCTTCTCCACTGCGCTATGTTGACGGGAGATGTCCTCCGGTCAACGCAGCCTTACTCTTTTGGAGGGGGGTGTGTGTGGATTTATGGTGTAAACCGGCGAGCACTTCTGGGATCGATTGAGTGGGTCTACACAGCCCGCTCAATCGATCCCACTGCATCGATCCATGCAGCCCCAGCAGTGTAGACATACCTTGAGTGAGTAAAATGTCAGCGTTAAGCATTCTTGAAGTGTAAAAACCCAAACACCTTCCTCATTCAATCCAGTTGTACTGCAATGGAAAGCCTGACTGAATAGCTAGGCCTCTGTGTGATGCTTTAGAGAAAGGAGGAAGAAACATCATATGACAATGATATTTTAATGTCCAGCAAACCTAGGTTTCTAATGTAGGTGGTGGAAACGTCATGCCTTGGAACATTTACAGCTAGAGTGGACAAAGGACTGGAAAATAAATTATAGGGAAAAACCCTGAACTGGCAAGGAGTTGGGTTAGATAGTTAATAAGTGTTTTCTATCTTGAGATTCTGCTGATGAAATTCTGGCTCCATGGAAATCAATGGCAAAATTCCCTTTGACTTCACTGGGGTCAGAATTTCAAGCTGTGATTCTATGGCATATACCAACCTGTCAAACTCAAGGTGTATGGCATAGCTGTCTCTTGGGACTGAAGCACGTGCACAGCGCCCCTGTAGATTGTGCTAAAGTCACCTGACTCTATTTGTTGTCTTAACACTATGATACAATTAATTCGTTATAACTTTGTGGTATTAGACTCATGTCTTGCTCAACCCTTTACTTTGTCTCTTGTGATGAGTGAGCTCAGCGTTATGGGACAATTGTGATTTTTATTATAGTAAATCCTAATGGGAAAATCAATTCCATCTTGCTGGGTTTTTTTTTCATTTTATTTCACTATTTAAAAACAAAAGAAGAATAGGGAAAAGCTGCTGTTAAAATGTGTGAGTGGTGCAGTGGGACCTTGCTAAAGAAGCCCTTTTACATGAATGATGATGGACCTTTGTGTTAAAATTTGCATGATTCTATAAAACAGAATTATTATAGATTTATTGTTATATGATTCTGCTTAGAGCTGTGTTTAGTGACTGCTGCTATAGATCTATTTCCATGCTGCCGAGACCATGCCAAACCGGGTGTGGAAGATTATTAGCATAATGGTTCACTCCGCAAATGCAGTATATTTGCATCTAGTTAATGAAAGTAAGGCAATATATTAGCACAGGTTCATCATGGCTCAGATCAAATTCCTAAGATAACATTTTCTGTATTACATATTTGTTAAAAAAGAGCATGGGGGATGAAAAAAATAGATTAATCCCCTAACCCCATGCCTTTACCAGCCACTCCATTTGTCTTTTCATTATTTTCACAATGTCTCACTTTCAACCGCCACCCTAACACTTAGTCTCATTTGTATAAGAAGACATTAGTGCTGTGTCCAGTAGTTCTCTGCTTCTACTAAATACAGACTAGCCGATAGGTTCAATTGCACATGCAGTTGTGTCCTCTTTGTCAGATGCTCAATACATTCTGGATGCAACTAACAAAGAAGGACCATACTCTTGTGATTTTAGCATAACAGCTGGTAAAGGCCTTGCAGAGACTAAACCTGTGGTCTTCACATCTATGAGTTCAATTCATTGTTATCCTAAGCTTGAACATTCACTTACAGTTTGCACAGGTATATGTCAGACACTAGTATTATGACCTGGTAGCATTTTATATCTATTTAGCACTCGTTTTGCCCTGGTGTAAATGAGTACAAAAAAGTGCAGAGCAATAGTCAATAGGGCCCTAAGTCTTCAGAAAGGTAAATAAGCCTAGGAAGAGGCCTGGTGGCTGTTGGGAGGGGGCTATCAGTTATAGTGAAAAATGGACCCAAATAATAATGAATATATGGTTATGTAACAGTTTCAAATTATATGATACTGGGATTCTTCAGCATTCATATTTTGGATCCTTACATACTTTGCATTAGGAATCTATCCCCTAAGCTATTATTTCTTAATAATAGCCAGATATCCCCTTCCTTATTTCTGTTTTCCTTAGTAGTTTTTTAAACAATTGTTCTGCAAGCTACCGAAACCATGTAGTGTTTTGAGTACATCATATTAAACTAAACTTTTGACCAGGAACTAGAAGATAGTGAAACGTTCACAGACACTTTTAGTAATGCGTCTCAGTTAATGGAATCCCTGATTACTTTGAGAGAAGTCTCACTTTGTGATTGTGCTTGAATTTAGCATGTCTTGTAACCGTTGTGACATACTCAGAGCCTGAAGCTTTTGCTGCTCAAACCTTTCCATTAGGCTGTGAATCCTAATGAGAAACTAAGGCCTGCAACTAAGTATCTCACAGCAGTGTGTGTTACTGCAAACTGAGCAGAAAATGCACCCTTAGGTGAGAAATCCTCTTTAAAAGATTACTCTGCCATGGAGACGGGAGGAGTGCCACTCTGCCCTTAAGGACCAACTTATTCAGATCCAGACAGATGCTCTGGTAGTCATTATTTGGTGAAGAAACAGTTATCCATAGTGGCTCAAAATAATCCTGAATTAGTGCCCTCCACATGTCCTGCATGATATATCTGCTACAAGAGCTTTACAGAAAAGATCTCATCACTAATAGAACATCTCATTTCTGCAGGTCTAACACACACCCTCTCAAATATCTTTTGTGTGTGTGGGGGGTGGGGGGGGTAGAGGTATGGTGGGAACCAATGACTGTATTTCCATAACTATTGCTATGGTGTGTGCCTTTAATTTCTCGGATAAACTAACTAGAGGCATGATGGTACGTGCATCTTTAAAAGCTCACATTAGCTAACTTGTGTCATGCTTTTCAGATGGTGTGGTGTGTGTCCATCAGTTAGCTAGTATGAGCTCTGAAAAGCTCTTTGGCCTTGTCTATGCTGGCTTTTTTCTTAAAATCTCCCACCGTTGCACTAGCTCAACCACTGATAGCAATGGGGAAAACACTAAAATACACAGGGCACATAATAAAAGGCACTGGTGAGAGCTTATCTGGAATCCTGTATGCAGTTCTGGTCTCCCATGTTTAGATTAATTCAAAATGGAACAGGTGCAAAGAAAGTCTAGGGGGAGGATCAGAGGAATGGAAAACCTGCCTTACCAGAGGAGACTCAGCTTGTTTAGCCTAACCAAACGAAGACTGAGGGAAGATATGATTGCTCTCTATAAATACATCCGAGGGATAAATACCAGGGAAGGAGAGGAGTTATTTAAGTGCCAATGTTATCACAAGAACAAATAGATATAAACAGGCTTGAAATTAGGCAAAGGTTTCTAACCATCAGAGGAGTGAAGTTCTGGAACAGCCTTCCAAGGGGAGGAGTGGGGGGGGAAGGGGGGAGTGTCAAAAAAACCTAATAGGCTTCAAGACTGAGCTTGATACATTTATGGAGAAGATGATATGATGAGATTGCCTACAATGGCATGAGGCCCATCTGTGACTACTAGTAGCAAAAATCCCCAATGCCCAGAGATTGGGCACTAGATAAGGAGGACTCTGAGTTAGTACAGATAATTTTTTCCCAAGTGTCTGGCTGGTGGGTCTTGCCCACATGCTCAGGGTTTAACTGATCGCCATATTTGGAGTTGGGAAGGAATTTTCCCACAGTTCAGATTGGCAGACACCCTGGAGGTTTTTTGTCTTCCTCTGCAGCACAGGGCATGGTCACTTGCTGATTTAAACCAGAGTAAATGGAGGATCCTCTGTAACTTGCAGTCTTAAAATCATGATTTGAGAACTTCAGTAACTCAGCCAGAGGTTATGGGTCTATTACAGGAGAGGGTGAGGGAGGTTCTGTGACGTGCAATGTGCAGGAGGTCAGACTAAATGATCACGATGGTCCCGTCTGTCCTTAAAGTCTATGAGAATGTATCCCTTTCATTTGGTTTGACTTTACTGACAAAAGAAATACAACTAACACAAAATCCAGCCCAAGTGCTTGGCTTCTCATGAGGTTCCTTCCCGAAGAATGCTCTTCCCACATCATATGTCCCTTTTGGAGAGGCATTACCGCTTTCCATAGAAGGTAATGACCCTTCTACATCAGTGAGTCCTGAAAATCCACTTAACGTTTTCCATTAGGATTATCACCTAAGAACAGGGTGGAGTTTTCAGGCAAACACTGTAAGCTTGTTAGAAATCATTGTTATTGTGTGTGTATAATATGAAACATTGACACAGATATAAAATAAACTACAGTTTCAAAACAGGTATATATTCATATTTAGATACTTAGTACCATATTTGTGTCTCAAGACAAATTAATACAAATAGTGAACTTGACTCAGATCTCATTTATACCAGTTGAATTCTGCTGTAACTCTATTAGCTTCACATGGAGTGACCAGATAGCAAGTGTGAAAAATCATGACAGCAGATGGGAGGTATTAGGCACCTTTATAAGAAAAAGCCCCAAATATCGAGACTGTCTCTATAAAATCGGGACATCCTGTCACCTTAGTGTCACAGGAGTTATTGCTGATGTTCACTGTGGTAACTAAGCTCAGCATCATACCCAGTGTTTCTAACTTTGCTAAGGTGAAAGAATGTGCATTCAGACCTGAATACAATAGATAGCCTAAATAGAGAGAGATATTTTACAATGTGTTTGTGGTGTATTATTGCCAAAATTGAATGAACAACAATTAACTTTTGACAGTTATTCTCTAATAAATGTTGTCATCAAAGATCAAACTGAGTATAAATATTTTGCCAGATTCTCTGATTTGTCAACATTATTGGACAAAAATATGTTTGCGCTTTGATTAATTGAAAAGCTATTTGCATGTGTGTTACCACAATTAAATACTTTGGGGCACATTTTCAGTGTGATGTGTGTTGGGGATTTATTCTAGCTGCACAACTCCCATTTCTGTTAAATAAATGCATGTGATTTACTTAACAATGTACTTGAATATGTTAGAGGGAAAATCTTTGCATCTGGATTAGCTCATGTATCTGATATTATCTGGTTGTTTGGTAGAGGAATGGTTTGTTTTAATTCAACCTCTTTTGCCAAGTGGCAGTAGATTTTGGGACTTTCCAGTGGTTGTTTCATGTTGCCGGGGGGGGGAACGTAGCTGATGACATGTACTCTGGATATTTTCTTATAATCTGTTTTATTAACAGTATGTACACAAGTGCTATTACTTTGAATAAAGGTGGCAAAAGCATCAACAAAACTGCACATTGGCAATTTCACTTGCAGAAACCCTAGCTAAGAAATCACCCTGTACACCCTATAGTCAGAAAGTCCCCTCTCTGATCTTTGATCTCTCTGGTTTTAGTACATAGTCTATTCCTGTCCTGCCTGCTCCTGGTACTTTCACCTGGGAAACTCCTCAGCCCAATGTCTCATCCCTCTCATTGTTCAAAATGGAGCATGGGCTAGTTCAGATGGCCCCTGAGATTTAACTAGGACCAGCTTTACAGATGGATGACATGGGTGACTGCCCAGTGCCCTGCGGTATGCTATGGTAAAGAGGCAAGGAGCGGGGCAGCCCTGGGATGTGAGGCCACGGAAAGGAGCTCAGGACAATGGGGGGGGGGGAGAAGAGACAGCAGGGCCAGGAGGCAATTGGGTGGTGGGGAGGCAGTGCGGGTTGGGGGGATAGGTGGGGAGGCAGCAGGGGCCAGTGGCAATGGAGGAGTGTGTGGATAGGGAGCCCGGAGAGGCAGCAGGGGCCAGGGATGATGTGGGGGAGCATAGGGTCAGTGGGGACCAGGGTTGCCAAAATACAAGTTCATCCAGGCCTCCCCTGGTCCCCGCTATGCTATGCAATGCAAAGTTGCTCCTCAAACAGGTTTGACTGTTCTCGGTTTGCCTCTCTGTAAGCAGAAAACAAATTTTGATTGAATGAAAGTTTTCATGTTACATAAGAATGGCTAATACTGGGTCAGACCAAAAGTCCATCTAGCCTTATATCCTGTCTTCTGACAGTGGCCAATGCCACATGCTTCAGAGGGAATGAATAGAACAGCTAATCATTAAGTGATCCATCCCATCAGCCATTCCCAGCTTCTGGCAAACAGCAATCCCTGTCTGTCCTGGCTAATAGCCATTGATGGACCTATTCTTCATTAACTTATCTAGTTCTTTTTTGAACTCTGCTATGGTCTTGGCCTTCACAACATCCCCTGACAAGGGAGTTCCATAGGTTGACTATGCATTGTGTGAAGAAATACTTCCTTTTGTTCGTTTTAAACTTCCTGCCTATTTATTTCATTTGGTGACCCCTAGTTTTTGTGTTATGAAAAGGAGTAAATAACACCTCTTTATTTACTTTCTTCACACCAGTCATGATTTTATAGACGTCCTAGTCTTATTACTCTCTCCTCGTATGGAAGCTTTGCCATACCCTTAATCATTTTAGTTTCCCTTTTCTGTACCCTTTTCCAATTTTAGTATCTTTTTTAAGATGCGGTGACCATCTTATGCAGGTATGCACTCAGTATTCAAGAGTTGGACATAGAATGGATTTATAAAGAGGCGGTACAATATTTTTGATCTTATTATCTCTCCCTTTCCTAATGATTCACAATATTCTATTAGCTTTTTTCACTGCTGCTGCACATTGAGTGGATGTTTTCAGAGAACTATCCACAATGACTCCAAAATCTCTTTCTTGAGCAGTAACAGCTAATTTAGACCCCATCATTTTATATGTATAGTTGGGATTATGTTTTCTAATGTGCATTACTTTGCATTTATCAGCATTGAATTTCATCTTTCATTTTGTTGCCCAGTCATACAGTTTTGTGAGATCCCTTTGGAACTCTCCAGTCTGCTTTCGACTTGACTATCTTGAATAGTTTTGTATCATCTGCATATTTTGCCACCTTAGTTTGCCCTTTTTTCCAGATAATTTATGAATATGTTGAACAGCACTGTTCTCAATACAGATCCCTAGGGGACACCACTATTTACTGCTCTCCATTCTGAAAACTGACCATTTATTCCTACCATTTCTTTCCTATCTTTTAACCAGTTACTGATCCAGGAGAGGACCTTCCCTCTTACCCATGATCGCTTACTTTGCTTAAGAGCCTTTGGTGAAGATCCTTGTCAAAATCTTTCTGAAAATCTAAGTACACTATATCCACTGGATCACCCTTTTCCACATGCTTGTTGACTCCCTCAGAGAATTCTAATAGATTGGTGAGGCATGATTTCCCTTTACAAAAACGATGTTGACTGTTCCCCAACAAATCGTATTCATCTATGTGTCTGATCATTCTGTTTTTTACTATAGCTTCAACCAATTTGCCTAGTACTGAAGTTAGGTTTACCGGCCTATAATTACCGGGATCGCCTCTGGAGCCTTTTTTAAAAATTGGCATCACATTAGCTATCCTCTTGTCATCTGGTACAAAAGCTGATTTAAATAATAGGTTACATACCACAGTTAGTAGTTCTGCAATTTCACATTTCAGATCCTTCAGAACTCTTGGGTGAATACCATCTGGTCCTGTTGTTTTTTAATCCATCATAAAGAAGCAAAAAACCTCAAGTTCATTTCCTTTCCTTCCACATAATGTTAACAGCTGTCCAACTCAGTCAGTGTAGCCAGACATTGTGGGATTGTTAGCACTGTCTTTGTCTTTTTAGAGTGCTTCATATTAAATGTTCTAAGTAACATAATCCAGTAATTCAGTAAAATGCACTGCACAGATTATCCATTCCTAGGACATGAGGCCTTTGCTTGCTCTGGGAGGTCAGTTTGAGTGATTGTTCTAATCAGGCCCTCAATGACCTCATAATTGGAGAACCTAATTTGGGAGATGTCTTTGAATCCCAAAGACAAGGAATCTGAAACATCTCCATTTTTCTCTGAGGAAGATTTCAGCAATATTGGCATTTCAGCTTCTGCCATCTGTAATGAGAGCCTCATCCAAGGCATGTTCTGATGGTGAGTAGCAACACTCCAGGGCAACTGCCATAAATCTTAATTTTTTAATTACTCAGTTAATTTCTTAATTTCTCAGTTGCTTGTCAGAACTAATCTTTGGAGGCATGGTGAATCCATGAGATTAGTTTGACGACCCAGGAATCAGATGGAGAGGGTGCCAAAAATGAATAGAAGTCCCATTGTTCCATTCCCCAGCATGGGGAGTATCCTAACAGACAACACAGAACCACTGTAATAGAAGCCTGAACATACCAGCGTCTTTAACAATCAGGGCATTTCTTGCTTCCCCCTACTCCTTTCCTTCCCTCCCCCCTCAAATTTATCTCTATACTGCTAACAAGCATCATCCCAGAGAGGCAAAACTGAAATTGTAAAAGGGTTTTGCTGAAGCAGCTGGTAGTACAGGACATCTCTAGCAGAAACTAAACCTGATAGCTGAATTGTCCATGCATCCATCTGTCTGTCCATCAAAGAAAGCATAGGAATCCCAGTAATCTAGATAGTGTGTGGAGTCTCACACTGACTACTAGTTGTCTGTCTATCTATCATTTGATAATCAGTGAACAAATATAGTTCCTTGTGACACTACCACTGCCTCATTAAAAAATGCTCACAGGATTAGGATGGAATCTCTAATATTAGAAGTGGAGCAGAATGCCTGAGGGCAGGGATGGTCAGAACAGTTAGTCAAATAACTGTAAGGAAAGCCTGGGAAAAGAAGGTTCTGGCTTTGACCTATCAGAGAATGGAGCATGAAAGAAAGGAGAATGAATATGGGTGGCAATTTACTTGACTGAAAAAGGCCAGGGGAAATGGAAAGGTTGGGGCCTCTTTAATTAATGACAGATAATCAAAATTACTAATGAGTTTTTTTATCATATTTCTAAGAGGAGGGTTAAGATATGTCACTGTTTAAGGACTAATCATATAATTGGCAATGGCCTGTATGAATGTCTTTTATATAGAGCTGTGTCCAGTTATACCTATAAAGTATATACATACACCCCCCAGACACACACAATTAGCGTCTTTGATATTTGTGTCCAGTGTATAATAGGGTGAGTGGAGCAGTGGAAGTTTGTGGTTGGGTTCTAATACACAGTTTGGGGAGAAGTTTGAGTGAAGTTTAATCATTCTCTGGGCTCCTGGAGTGTAATGCTTTTGTGCACTGACTGACATTTACACATCATCACAATGCAACTCTGCCATGATATGTCTACACACATGAACTCAAATATATTTGGGCTGGGTTCAGAAGGCTTAAACATGAATGGTTCAGCTAAAACTAAAAGGAAATTTAAACAAATATTCTTTTCATGCAACATAGACTTAACCTTGGGAAGTCTGTCACATGATATCATTGAGGCAAATAGTTTAGCAAGTTACAAAAAGGATTGGATATTTATTTAAAGAATAAGAATTGCATTTGTGGTTATATTAGCTAGGATTAAATTACAAGACCCATAAATTTCCATGTTTCAAGATATAAATTGATCACCTGGTTGGGAGTCAGGAAGAAAACTCACTCACACTCTCATTCTCTCTCACACCTCCCTCCCCCCCAAATTTGATGCTTTATGGGAGCATGACTGATTTTAATTTATTGTTTTGTATTAAATTTGACTCAACAATAAGTGCCCTCATTTCCCTGTAATTTCTCTCTCAACATATTGAATAGTTGGTCTTGGGAATCAAATTCTCAGGTTTACGCTGATGATATGTAAGAAGTTGTAAAGAATGCATAAGATGTATACACATAATAGTCCATGCAGAGGTGAGAGACATAAGGAAATAGTCATTACCTGCTGAAACTGGTGTGTGAATAGGTACATATGGACATCACTAAGGAAAAATTACCCTCTTGGTCTGGACTAAGGAGTATTTTTCCAAATACTAACTGAGATTTAACATTTGAACTCTGAATCCTGTGAACTAGAGCTGGTCAATTTACAGACAGAGTGCTTTGCCCTCAGAAAATACAGTTTCATCAGAAATGAAACATGGTGCAGGAACATGTCAATTTTGGCGAAATTTTGTGTAGAAAAGATTGAAAAAAGTGTTTTGATAATGTCAAAATGTTCCATTTGGATTAAACATTTTAAATTTTTGTTTCAAAATAACTTTCAAAATGTGTCTTTTAAATTTTAAAAAAAAGTGGAAATCTGAGTCAAATGTTTTGAGTTTATAGAAACCAAGTTCAGCTTGATATGAAACTAAGTTTGCATGGTTTTCATCATCTTCAGTCAAGTGAAATGGGGAGTACATGCTCATACAAAGGCTGAATTTGGCCTTGAACGTTTTTTCATAATATAGGAGTTAAGGACTGGCAAACAGATCCAAATAGCATAGGAATCTTTTTTGCTTGAGCCTCGAACTGATCAACTCAGGCAAACCCTGTTTTTAAAGTTAAAAAATATTTATTAATTTATTGTTTGTTTTTAATTATTCGTGCTTTTGCTCTTATGGTTTATGGTCAGGTCAGGAAACCAAAAGGCCAACAAAAAAAGGGATGGGAGAGAAAATGACACTTCTCATGTTTTTTCACTCTGGCCATAAGTAAGTAGTACCAGACAGAATCTGTAAAAGCCAGAAATAATCTGTTTTCATAAGACCAGAATTGCAAACCAAAGACACTTGCATACTTCAATTAATATGTAAGTAAGCATCTAAACTCAAAAACAAAAACAATGAGAGTCCTGTAGCACCTTAAAGACTCACAAATTTCTTCGGGCATAAGCTTTCGTGGGCTGCAACCCACTTCGTCAGTGGCATCTGACGAAGTGGTTGCAGCCCACGAAAGCTTATGCCCGCAGAAATTTGTGAGTCTTTAAGGTGCTACAGGACTCTCATTGTTTTTGTTTTTTCCGTATACAGACTAACACGGCTACCCCTCTGGAACTTTTCATCTAAACTCATGTGGCCAGATTTTCAAAGTCAGGTTTGCACAACACCACACATACTCTTCCAGTTGATGTATGCAAATACTTGATAACCACACACGCATAAACTGGTTAATGGTTGCACCTGGGGATAGATCCACAAAGGGATTTAGGCACCTAACTGTCATGTTAGGTGCCTAAATCCAAAATTTAGATCTTTAAAATCCCTACTCAGCTGCTGTGTAATCCTGTAGGCACCTAAATTCCCTAAGTGGCTTTGAATGTGCCCACCAGCAGAAACATAGGTGCCTAAGTCCTGACATCACTGAGGGGCTCATCACCCTAGGTCATGCCTAAGCCCTGGTGGGATCCTTAAACTAGGCATTGCCCTGCCTATCTTGCCTTCAGTGACTGATCCAATAGGTTTGCGCTGAGGATAGCAGCCCTGTCGGATTGGGTCCTGTACAAAATGTGGTACTGATGGTGCCCATATACCCAAGAGCCCAGTGGCTAGAGCACTTACCCGGGAAATGGAAGACCCATATTCAAATCCCCACTCCCCCCCATTTGCACCAGCAACTTGAATTCAGGTTCCCTCCTCACATGTAAGTGCCCTAACCACTGAGTTATAGGATATTTAGGGTGGGTTTCTCACCTGTGGAAGCTGTTTCACTTTTATAAAACACTTACATATTCATTGGGCCAGAGATAGAGAGAGACTGACTCTGTAGCATAGTGGTTAGTGCACAGACCCGGGGGACACAGGTTCCTGTCTCTGTTACAATGAATATTTATGTATTTTATAAAAAGTGAGACAGCTTCAACAGGAAAGACTGAGAGAACCCAACCTCAAAATACTTAATAGCCCAGTGGTGAGGACACTCATCTGGGAGATGGGAGACTTGGGGTCAAGTCCCTGCTCTGAAAGAGGCAGAGTGGGGATTTGAATCCTCAGGAGAGTGTTCGCTACTGTGAATCTCAAGCAGAGTTTCATGCCTCCCTCTGATCCAGAGTTAAGTGTGTACATTCCTCTGAGGCCCTCACCTCTCCTTGGCATTTCCCACTGGCTAGCTTACGTGGCTCCTCACTCAGCTTGCTGGCTTCTGCGAACAGTTTGTTAGCTCAAGCTGTTGAGCCAATGCTGAGGTCCCAGGTTCAATTCTCCCAGCTAACCCAACCACAGCTTGCTGGCTTCTATGAATCCCATTCTGAGGTGCCTAACTCTCTTCATGCATTATATAGGGAGCCTGGTGCCTAACTGGGAGCTGGGAATTCTGTTGGGTGACATGGCACCCTAAAATTAGGTATTGTACCACAGTCCTCTTTGTGGAGTGAGCCCCTGGTTGTTTAGACACAACGGCTCACATGCACCCAAAAATTCCTGATGCATCAAGAATCTGTACATTAGTTAAGTGTGTGCAAATATTAGTGAATACTTAAATGAATATCTGGTGTTTGGGGTGCTTGTCTGGCCTGGATTACATGATATTCTCTCATCACTGCTTGTTTTTGGATTCTTAAAGATTATAATGAAAAGTACTAAACGCAGTTTGGAGGTACAATATGTTTCCATATACTCACTGGTGGCTTGAATTGCCCCATACTGTTCCTTGGAGCTGGAGATTTTTCACTTCTTTTATTATTGTTATTTTACTGATGGAGGCAATATGGAGTTGGTTTAATAAAGTCAATCTGAGTTATTAGAATAAGTAATTTTCATGATTATTGTAGCAAAATATACCCCCTCTGTGTTGTAATATTTCACAACCCCAAACTGCTGTACTTCTAGACTAATAACACTGAAATTCTCATTTAAATTTCTGATAATAGAAACTATTAATCAATCATGAGCCATGAGGGAAAGGGCTTAATCACAAAAGCATTAAGATGTTCCCATTTACTGCAGCCACCCTACAATAAGAACAGTTGCCTTAATCTCCTTAAAGAAGCCACTTGGACAGAAAATAAGTGCACTAAAACTCCAGGCACAGGTTTTGCTTGAAGAGTCACCCAGGAGCATGTAATGGCAATCTAAGGTTTTGAAATGTAGGTCAAGAGCCTTGTGTCTCGAGTTAATGATAAATATGGTGATGGTAATACATTTTCTTTCTCTCTTGTCAGACGAGATGTTCAAACACTTTTTAGAAGGTGCTGTGCCATCTTTAATAGATGTTACGTGTCTGACACTCTATGGAGAAAGTTTACTGGGAGTTGGGGGAAGAAGGAGCAATTCCAGAAAGATATGTGAAACAGGTTAGAGTGAGGTTGTCTTACTGGGATGGCTAGAGAAGCCTCTGAATGGGACAAGAACCCTTGAACGTGCAGGACGTGTTAGCTCACCAGTGTGCCCAACTATTTTTGAGGCTGGTGAGGAGAGTCTTTTAAAGAGGTAAGGTACTGCATTCTCTGCAGCCAGAAGAGAATGCAGGGATTTCCCCCCCTCCTCTCAGCTGTGTCACTTAATGGTTTACCCTGCTTGGTGAATGCTTTTTGACTTCCCTTCAGTTTTCTGGGATCATTGAGTCATAGTTTTAGGCCAGAAGGGACTACCAGATCATCTAGTCTGACATCTTATACATCACAGGCCACCAACATCACCTAACACTTACAGTAACCCAAATTAGACCAAAATATTACAACCCACGGGAGATTAGACTATTATGTGCCACAGACAGAGAATAGAAGGGACCGAGGTGCACCAATACCTGAGGTCCCCACAATGGCAGGGTAATGATTAAGTGAGATATACCTAGAAAATCCTGGCAAGTGACCTGCAGAAGAAGCAGTATTCTCCCTGTTTAGAAGGCTCCTCACCATCTTCAAAAAAGTTGGGCACGCTGATGAGCTAACATTCTGCACATTCAAGGGTTCTTGTCCCATTCAGAGGCTTCTCTAGCCATCCCAGCAAGACAGCCTCACCCTAACTGGTGAGGCTATAAGTTAGACCCTCAGCATGTGAGCAAGAACCAGCCAGGTAAGCCCCTGAGAGAGAAGGAGAATGCTTGGTGCTACCTAACGGCCCTGGCTCTCCTCATCCAGTGTTCCATCTCCAGCTGTGGCCATCCCTGATGCTTCAGAGGAAGGAGATAAATGAAAAAAACCAAAAGTACCTTGGTGATGGGGAGGGATATCCATTCCTGACCCCTTGCAAGTAGCTGGCTGAAAACCTGAAGCCTGAGCTGCATATAAGACATAAATTGAACGTGAGCCCCAGGGCTACCGAGCCCTGCCCTCTACTATCGGATGTAATTTGTACAGCAAAGAATGAGGTTGTTTTTTTTTAATTTAGGTAATGGAGGTCTTGAAACAGCAGAGCTCCCCTCTATTTCGGTCTTCAGTGAGTTAAGTCAGGGTTCCAGGATTGCCTTAGGAGGAGACATTATGTACCATACTCAGCACTGGCACTAATGGAATTATATCCCTTTATAAAAGAAGGGAATTTAGCCCTATCATTTGTAATGGGGCTTAAAGACTGGTAAAACCTTCACTGTTGATAAAAGCCATGTTTGTTTCATTCCTCTAATCAGAACTGATGAGTCACTCTTTTACACGAACCCATTTTTGCGGCCTGTCAGCAGCCTGTGGTAATGAATAATTTTTGAAGAAATATAGTCCTTTCTCTAGTGCCTTTCATCCTGGAGAATCCCAAGCCACTTTACAAACTATATATATAGAGAATTTTGTCCTCTTCTGAAATGAAGCCATGCCTGTGGTAGAATGGAGCAGTTGCTTAACAGTGCAGAACCCCACCATTACAACAAGAAGTGAGGAAGAATATTAAATGCAGTTGAAGTGGCAGGAGGGATTTAGGTAGGCAGAACTGGAGAAGGTTCTGCAACGCCTTAAAAACCTGTTTCTGCTTCAGTGTCCAATAACTTTCTTTTTGTGTGTGTTAACTATGTAAATTCCCCCCCTCCCACTTCTCCCCTCCAGTCATGTCTGTCATCCTAGTTGAAGCAGGAAACAGCAGCAATGGCAGTTCTGGTTCTGCTTTTCTTTTCTTCTTTTAATTAATTTAGACCTTTTGATTAAGTGACAGCTTTCCTTACTTTTGGCAGTCACTCTGTGACAAGATAATTTATAGATGAATTGACATTATATGATTAGGACGAGTAGGGTAAATAACAGATGAAGAGCTGATTGTTTTGAAACTAAAAAGGCCCTCCCAAAATTCTCTGTTTATACTGATTTCACATGCTGCAAGAAGTAGATCGTGTTGTATGCTTAGCAATTAAATATCCTGCTAACATCTAAATAAAATCACTCTGATGCAGAAATTAAAGCAAAAGGCAAAATACTAAATTTCCTTGTGAAATCTGATATAGATCTATGCAACCTATGAGTCCCTAAAAGGAATCTCAGAATCAAGGTTGGAGTTGGAAAATCTCTCTTGAGAGCATTCAGCTTTCCCCTAGCCAGCTGAGAATTAAATCTCATGTTGTACTTAATCAACATCAATGTTTACTAACTTTGAGCCACATGTGTAACTACCACTAGTGTCCTCACTCTATGCCTGGTTTAATGTCCCTCACTGGGGATCTTAACCCAAATATTCAAGAGTCTAGCATATGCTAGTCATCTAACAGAGATAGCATTACAGTTGGTCAGAAATTTTCTAACAGAATGTTTTTCCATCCGAAATTGCTCTCGTGTTAAAAGTGAAATGTTTTGCAGAAATACTGATTTTGATTAAAGTTTGTTTTTAAAAAAACAGAACAGAGTGAACGAAACATTATGATTTTCTGCTTTGAACTGATTTTTGTTTCAATTTTTAAACAGTGTATATATAATAATAAAAACTCAAAATTGGAATAAACATTTTGAGCAAACCAAAACATTTTTTTTACATTTTGTTTGATGTGAAATTTCATATATTTTTGGTTTTGTTCCTTTTCAGAACATATTTAAAAAAAAAAATCACAGAATTCCCCATGAAACAAGAAATCTGGTTCCTGCATAGCTCTAGCAGTTAAATGTAGCCCAGAGTCACCCCGGCTACTGTGAAGTAACATAGAATCCTCTGGGTAAAGATACTGGAGACAAACTGAAGATGTGCTTGAAGTGTAGAGATGAACTTCTTGGATTCATGGAGCATTAGAATCACTTCTAAAACGAGACACTGCTTGGATTAGATAGTCTCCACAGAAATAGAAGGAATGACAAACTAATAGGTCCCAGAACGGGACACCTTGGCAAATGAACTTTAGAGTAAATACTGTAGGACAGTGTTTCTCAATTGGTGTTCCGTGGAACCCTGGGGTTCCGTGGGAACACTGTTAGGGTTCTGCGAGAAAGTGACATTGCGCCGCCGAGAGCAGCTGTTCTCTGCGCCGCTGAAAAAGGGAAGATGTCCTGGATTTTTCGGCGGAGGGTATCAAGTATGAGTGTAATTTAATTGAGAAACGCTGGTATATAATTTGCTTATTTCGACATTTTTTTTGGCCCCATATGTAAAAATACTGTTAAGAGTTTGGGGGGTTCCGCAATTATTTATCGAGTTCAAAAGGGTTCTGTGACCAAATTTAATTGAGAAACACTGCTGTAGGGAAAGGGAATAAGGGAAGTCTCACTTGAAAGTTCTTGTGAGTACTGTACTTCTAATATACAACATGGCAGATACCGAAAATCAGGGGCGGACTGGCCATCCGGCTGTTCTGGCATTGGCAAATACCAGAGGGGCCAGTGCACTCCAGGGC
Source organism: Emydura macquarii macquarii (assembly GCF_026122565.2). Lineage (NCBI taxonomy): Eukaryota > Metazoa > Chordata > Testudines > Chelidae > Emydura > Emydura macquarii. The sequence goes on from NW_027133667.1 coordinate 10,729,395, forward strand.
AGGCCTGTTTTAATGGCGGGGAAAAGAGCCGGGGAAGGCCTAAGAGCTGCTGCTGCCAAAAGCATGGGGCCATGGTGGCCCCGCCTCTTTCCCTGCCCTCCTTGCTGGGAAGGCAGAAGTTCTTCTTCAAGTAGTGTCCCTGTGGGTGCTTCAGTCCAGCTGTTGGTGCGTCCTCACGTCCTTGATCGGAGATTTCGCCAGCAGTGCCCGTCCGGGTCGCGCATGTGCCATCCCTGTCTTGTGGCACTGTTGGTGCCCTTTTCGGCACACACGACACGGACCCTTCAGTTCCTTCTCAACCATCTGCAGTCCAAGACAGAGCTCCCAGCAGTTCTTCATAGCCCGCTAGAAATCTTGGATAAGTCTTTTCTATTTTCGTAATGCTACTCAGTTTATCCGTAGTTTAGTGTACCTTACCTTAATCCTTCCCCATTAAAAAAAAAAAAAAATTCCCTCAGACCTACCCTTTTACCAACACTGGGTGAACGTAACATCAGACAAATGGGTACTAGAAATTATCCGATCTGGATATACCATCCCATTTATCTCCATATCCACAGCTCTACCTCCTTCCCCATCCCTCTTCAGGGACCCATCTCACGAACAACTATTACAACAGGAGGTCAATCATTTACTCCAGATAGGTGCCATAGATCATGTTCCCTCCCAACACAGAGGAAAAGGTTTTTATTCCCATTATTTCCTCACCCAAAAGAAAACTGGAGGTTAGAGACCCATTTTAGATCTAAGAAAATTGAACAAGTTCATAAAGGTACAAAAATTCAGGATGGTGACTCTGGCTACTATATTGCCGGTGCTGGAACAGGGGGACTGGTTTGCAGCCCTCGACCTTCAGCATGCATATTTCCACGTTACTATTCATCCGGCCCACAGAAAATTCCTAAGATTCACACTCCTCAACAACCACTATCAATACACGGTGCTACCCTTTGGCCTTTGTGCTGCTCCAAGAGTTTTTTCCAAGGTCCTTGCTGTAGTAACAGCTTACCTTCACAGACTGGGTGTCACCATATTCTCCTATCTCGATGATTGTTTAATAAGGGTACATTCCTACATGGAAGCTGTACACACAGTTCACACTACAAAGTCAGTATTTCACACACTAGGCCTTATGATAAATGACAAAAAATCCATCCTGGAACATGTGCAGCAACTAGAGTTTATAGGTTTGCACCTGAATTCCATTACCACCAGGGCATTCCTACCGAACAACAGATTTCAGACTATTGTAAATCTGGAATCTATAATACAAAGCAGCCCAACGCTGGATGTCCGTACATGCCTTCAAATGTTGGGTCATATGGCAGCTGCTACCTTCGTAGTGCAAAATGCGTGACTGCACATGAGGCCACTTCAAATGTGACTCGCGACAGTGTACAAACCACACAGACACTCTATATACAAAACAGTATCAATTCCAAAAAACATCAAGCAATCATTGAAATGGTGGACACAGCCCAACAACCTCCTAGCAGGAGCTCCATTCATAATAGAAACACCCTCAATCATGATCACAACAGATGCATCACTAATTGGATGGGGAGCGCACCTACAAGACTTTATCATTCAAGGCAAGTGGTCACCACAGGAAATGAAATTACACATAAACCTACTAGAGTTATGAGCTGTCTGCAATGCATGTATACATTTCCTACCTCTACTAGCAGGGAAAATGATAAAGATAATAACAGACAATATCACCTGTATGTTCTACATCAATCACCAAGCAGGTGCAAGGTCCGACTCTCTATGCTCAGAGGCAATGAGACTGTGGAATTGGTGCATCTCCCACAACATCCACGTTTCGGCGGCATATCTACCCAGTATCCAAAATACGACTGCAGACATCCTAAGCAGAAAGTTTGGCAACAATCACGAGTGGGAATTACACAACACAGTCCTACAAAGCATCTTTCGTCAGTGGGGTTACCCCTCAATCGATCTATTTGGAACAACAAAGAATTGCAAATGCTGTTACTTCTGCTCGAGAGCAGGTCTAGGGGCACACTGTCTGGGGGACGCATTCCTCATCAACTGGAACATAGGTCTCCTGTACACATTCCCGCCTATCCCCATGATAGCAAAAACCATACACGAAATACACAGGGACAATGCGAGCATGATAATGATAGCTCCAGCATAGCCCCGGCAACCATGGTTCACTTACTTCACACAGATGTCGATCCACGCACCTATCCTTCTCCCACTAGTTGACAATCTCCTCTCCCAGAGCAATGAAACCATACACCATCCGCACCTGGAGAATTTACACCTCACAGCATGGTTCCTAATTGGTTCCGACAAGCTGAATTACGACGTTCGGAACAAGTAAGGAATGTTTTACTGAACAGTAGAAAACCTGCCACAAGAAAAACTTACCTTCAGAAATGGCATAGATTCTCCTTATGGTGTCAACGAAAGAAGGGCAGTGCACTAATGGCATCAGTCCCCACTATACTTGACTATCTCCTGGAAATTAAAAAATCTGGATTAGCAATTAGCTCAGTCAAAGTACACCTAGCAGCTATCACCACCTTCCATGATCTCATTGATGATACCACTATTTTCATGCATCCAATCGTCAAACACTTCATGAGCAGTATACAAAATGTGTACCCAGATATACATCCTCCCATAATACTGTGGGACCTCAGTTTGGTCCTCCAAGCGATTATCAAGCCACCGTTCGAGCCTTTAGCGACTTGTTCACTACTGCACATGTTCATGAAGGTAGAATTTCTAGTCGCATCACATTGGCACGCCATGTGAGTGAGCTCGGAGCACTTATGGTCCACCCACCGTATACAATATTTCACAAAGATAAGGTGACGCTACGTCCTCATCCAAAGTTCCTCCCCAAGTTAACATCAGCATTTCACCTTAACCAATACATCCATTTACTTATCTTTTATCTGAAACCACACTCCAGCGCACAGGATGTGGCGTTCCACGTGCTCGATGTCAGACAAGCCATTGCAACCTAGAAAGAACTAAACCTTTCAGGAAATCTCCTAAACTCTTCGTATCAATTACGGAACGTTCCAAGGATAACGCTATATCCACCCAAAGACTTTCAAATTGGATTTCTGCCTGCATCCACACATGCTACACACATTCAGGTGTGACGCCACCCCAAAGCATAAGGATACATTCAACCAGATCAGTTGCTACATCCATGGCCTTCTTGCATAACGTGCCAATTATTGAAATATGCAAGGCAGCAATCTGAGCCACGGCCCACACTTTCATAAAACACTGACATTGACCAAGCATCGAGACATGAGGCAGCCATCCAACTATCAATACTCTCTTCTATTCAACCTAACAACTCCGAAGCTCCCTCCTCCAACTGAGGGCACTGCTCAAAATCACCTGGAGTGGAGCACCCACAGGGACACTTCTCGAAGAAGAGAAAGTTACTCATCCTGTGCACTAATGGAGGTTCTTCAAGATGTGTGTCCCTGTGGGTGCTCCACTACCCACCTTCCTTCCCCTCTACTTCTGAGTCAAATACACGGCTCTATAGTAGAGAAGGAACAGAGGGGTCTGCGTTGATTTCGATTCCATGCCAGCTTTGATGTTTATATATGTAAATGCTATTTGCCTTTGTTTTCAAGATTTGTTTCTAGTTAGTTGTGTGTTAGGCATATAGTGGTCTTTAGGCATGAGGTGCCACTGAGATTAATATTTTCTAGAAACATGTTTTCCTTATTGCACTCACAGAATGATGTGAATTTGAGCAGTGGCTTGAAAGTAAATAAGATTAACATGAGGCTACCATTGTTTATTCCCAGACACACAAACGTAGCAATTTAATTTTTGATCTATCAGTGAGAAATGTATCTGATCACAAAACCTGGAATACAGTGAGGAACTGTTAATACATCAGACGCACACAGGTGCACACATGTATGCAGGCAGACAGCTGCAGACAGACATGGACAGATCATCATGGCAGTCACATTTATATCCAGGATTCTGACACTCAGATTTATTCATATTTTTTCTTAAGCAACATGATTGTCTTTAAGAAATACCTTAAAATCCATGAGAAAAATGAGAAAATGTAAGAGGTTAATGGCTATCCATATGAGGTTCCAATTAATGCCAAACTATTCTTGAGGCAGTGTGAAATGTTACCTATGCAACTGTGGTGGGCCTGATTCTGAGCTCTCACACACCAGTGTAAACCATTCTATTTCATGGAGTTCCTCCTGGTTTACACTACTGGAACAGTTCAGAACCAGGCTCACCAAGTGAAGGCTCAGATACCTGGTCTTAACTTACCTGGAGATTCGGCGGCAGTCGACGGGAGTTGCGCAAACTACGCAGAGTAGCTTGCGTAACTCACGTCGACTACTCTGCTTCCCTTCTGTGCGCTGCTGTGCCGAAGGGAACAATGTTCCCATCAGCACAGCGCTACGCTACTTGAGGGGGGTTTACCAGCATCGACTTCCTGATCGATTGAGCGGGTCTACACTGACGCTCAATCGATCCAGAAAGTTGGATCTGGCGGCGGTGAATTTGCTGCCATCCGTGTAGACATAGCCAGAATGTAATTACAGGGATGTGCTCAGCGTAAACTAGGAATCACTTAACTGGGTATGTATAATCTCCATTGACATTCTGGAATTCTACTTCCCAGTGCATATTGGGAGGGAAGTAATTTCTGTGCAGTTATAGCATACTGTGGCCTTGAATTCCTTTGAAGTTGGGGAAAAAGGGGGAGCATATATCCCTCCAATCTCCCATGTTCAGTGAAGGTATGAGAGCTTGACATCAGTGGAAAAAAGATTGGGTCCTAAAACCAGATTGAAAGGATCCGCTGCTTGGTCCACTCTGCATTTGCACGGTGGTCCCCAAAACAAAAACATTTGATTGCAAAAAGAATTCTCCTTCTACACACTCTGAATAGGCTTGAGCACATGGCTTATTTTAAGCTTATTCTGCCTCTATCCTTGTGAGTTCCAGGAGAATAGCTGTGGGATGGGATAGGACCTCCAATTCGTTACGATAGGAGAAATTCAGAATGCAGATAACAGGATGGTAAAATGATCCCACCCTGAAAGCAAGGGTTGGAACCCTGAAAGGAGGTGTATATTAATTTCTACTGACTCATCAAGGCAAGTATATCTTTTTGACATCCTCTGAGAGTATAAGGAAGGTGGAAGCAGCCCTTTGGAGAGAGAGAGCTGTAATCTTAAACAGCCAAGTCTGGGGAGAAATCTGAGGCTGACATTTAGACCCCAGGAAGGAGATAGCTTTTGAGCATATACAAAAAGTGTGTGCAGTTTCTTGTTGGAGCATGATGGGACTTAACCAATTTACACCTCTTTTTAAAAGCAGAGAATTGGAGAAGTAGATGGGCAAATGTCCCCATACCACAGCTGCAGGATATCCAACACTATTTGTGGCTGCAGATGAGGCAGAAAAATGTAAGACACTTAGCAGTTTGCTTTCCCACCTTCCTCCAACCACAGTCCACACATGCTGGACAGTGTCACAACTCACCCCTTTCCTGGCGTTTGATTTTATTGACAAAGTTAATAACAGTAAACAAATTCCTAACCAAACCTTCTTCATGGACATGGCTGCTTTTAGGGTGCCTCCCTAAGGAATTTTCTGTCCAACTTCCTTATATCCAAGATGAAATTGATGAGCTCACCTGTTGCAGTGAGCCAGTAGTTCTCTGCAGAGTTCCAACACTTGCTAACTGAGCAGGTCAACAGAAGAACCTCTCTACCCTCTTATTTTAATCTGTTGATGTAAAACTGTACCTGGACTCAAAGGCTTGCCTCCTGTTGGAGCTGCTTGAATGTATCTCCACTTCTCTCACTAACATAAAAGGCCTTGAAAAGCTCTTTGCATTTTAAGGCTTGTTATAATCCATGCCCCTAATTCACTGGCCCTGGCTGCTGAAACAGCCAGCAGGTGTAGAGTTGACAGGTGTCTGGTTTTCAACCAGAAAGTCCAGTCCAAAAGGGAACCTGGCCTCTGCCATTGGGGGTTGAGGATGTGGGGAAGCCGCCACCACTGCTAGAGCCGGGAAGAGCACTCAGGAAGTTCCTGGTTCCGGCAGAGACAGGTAACGGCAGCTCCCCGTCCTGCGCCAGTCACTCCCCCAGAGCACAGCTCCCTTTCCCTGCCCCAGTCACCCCCTTTGCCACAGGAGTGCAGCTGCCCTGTCCTGCCCCAGTCACTCCAACCCCCATAGCATGGCTGTCCCTCCCCCATCTTGCCTCAGTCACTCACCCCCAGAGCACAGCTCTCCCTCAAACGTCCTGCCCCAGTCACCCCTCCACCCCTAGAGTCCTGCTCAGTTGGCAAGGGCAGGGAGTGGAGAGAGCAACAAGCGAAATTGGGAGGGGGAGGAGGGAGGAAACAAGCGGGTAGGTGGGGCCTGGAGGAGAGGTGGAGCAGGGGGCAGTGGAGGTTCCAGAGCTCAATGTCTGGTTTTGGCAAATTAGAAAGTTGGCCACATTTGCAGGTGAGGCTCCCACTCTGTGTGGTGTGTTGCTGTCATCCCGGTCTCTGTTATGCTGGCATAGCCCTGTTGTTCAGGTGTGTTAACTCCAAGAGATGGAATGTATGTACTGTAGAACCTCAGAGTTACAAACAGCTCAGGGATGAGGTTGTTCATAACGCTGAAATGTTCGTAACTCTGAATAAAACGTTACAGTTCTTTCAAAAGTTTACAACTGAGCATTGACTTGATACAGATTTGAAACTTTACTGTGCAGAAGAAAAATGCTGCCTTCCCTTTATTTTTAGTAGTTTATATTTAACACAGTGCTGTACTGTATTTGCCTTTTCTTTTCTTCTTTTTTTTTCTCTGCTGCTGCCTGATTGCGTACTTCCAGTTCCAAACGAAGTATGTGGTTGACCGGGCAGTTCTCAACTCTGGTGTTCGTAATTCTGAGGTTCTACTGTATGTGTGACAGGGTGCTGGGCAGCAACTCCTTAGCCAGCCCTCTGTCATGCTAGCCCCAATTAAGTGAGGAAATTGGAGCTGGCTAAAGAAACCTGTACCTGATTGGTGAATGGGAAGCAGCTGTCAGCCTAATTAGCCAGGGGCTATCTACAGGACAGCGAGGGTCTTCTTGCCTGGTTGCAGAAGCTGCTAGCACAAGCCGTATATAGTAAGAAAGTGGTGGAAATGCACTCTGTAAATAAACTGCACCAACTAGAGGGTCTCTGAGTTGTTTGTGACCAAAGAAGAGGCGGGACAAAGAAGCCTCTGTGGTGCACTACTACAGTATGTTTAAAAATCCAGGCAGCTGTGAGCTGAAGAACTGCTACACAGTCTGGTCTTGGTGTCTGCCTCCAGGTCTAAGTTCTTAGCTAATATGCTGCTTCTGCTGCTGACTGTGATTTGGAGACACTGGGATGTCCATGCAAGGAGCATGTGGGCGTATTGACAAAAGCACTATTGAAGGCTATAAATTCTAAATCCTGGGAGGTTAGAATTAAAATAAAATTGTAGCATGTGAGCAAATGAGTTGATTTGGATGTGCTCTCCAGTATAGCACACTGCTTGCAGACAAAACATAGGGGGACTTCTTTCACCAGTCCCACATTTGTTTCCAAGTCTTATTCTCCTTTCTGTGAGGGGAGGAATGTATCATTTTGGATTATAAACATGAAGCTTTTAGTAGACATGGGCCCCAACCAAACCTCTGGCTCCAAACACCCTTGAACTTCGGGGCACTCTGGATCCAAATTTAACAGCTGGCATCTTTCCCTTTAATGGACCAAGTCAAAACCTCAGATCCAGATAAATCCAGATTTTGAGAAAAGTCCTATGTAGAGCTAGACCTTGCAATCCAGGACCTTCTCCAGTTTTTCCTCATTGAAGCCAAGTTTTCAAGGAGGTTCCAAGACTCTGCCTTCAATATCTGTGAGCATACATATTTGCACAGCATTCTATTAATGTATACATTCAGATGTGCAATTGCACATGCAAAGGTGGTAGCTGCCTACCTACAGGTGCCAGGTCTCCATGAACAAGTTAGTGTTTATGAATCCACAAATTGGATGTACTCATCCATACTAGAAACAGAATTTGGAAACCACTGGAGAATGTGGCCCTCAGATATCTCAATTATAATGCCAGAAAAGACCACTGTGATCCATCCAGTCTGTTCCCTTGTATAACCCAGACCATATAACATCCCTAAATTAATTACTGTTTGAACTAGAGCACCTGTTTTAGAAAAACATCTAATCTTGATTTAAAAACTGCCAGGGCTGGAGAATCTACAACAACTCTTCGTAACGTGTTCCACTGATTAACTACCTGATTGTTAAATAATTGTGCTGTATTTCCAGTCTGAATTTTTCTAGCTTCAACTTTCAGCCATTGTATTGAGTTAGACATTAGTCTGCTAGATTGAAGAGCCTGTTACCAAATTTTTGTTCCCCATTGAGGTACTTATAAACTTCTCAAGTCAAGTCAAATCCTTAACCTTCTTTTTGTTAAGCTAAATAGATACATTCATGGAGCCCAGTCACTATAAGGCAAGTTTTCTAATCTTTTAATCATTCTTGTGGCTGTTCTCTGGACCCTCTTCAATTTATCAGCACCTTTCTTGAATTTTGGACATCAGAACTGGACACGGTATTCCAGCAGCAGGTGCACTAGTGCCAAGTACAGAGATAATATAACCTCTTACATCGGGGTTCACTCACTGCTGAGGCACCTCCTTATGGCTAGGTCTGGAGATGAGCTCTCGCCCAATCTGGTGCCCCTTTCCATTGGTTGCTTGCACCATGGTCTCGCTGTCTTTCTGACTTGGGGTACTCCCTTTTTTTGACTCAGCCCTCTGGCCAGGTCACTTTTAGTCCTCCCCTTCTGGAGTGTCAAAGTACCACTGGATAAGCTGTCCATATGTCATGACAGGTAGTCTTCCAATCAAATTCCATGTCCAGTGCCATTTTCCCAGTGGCTGGTAGAAGAACCTGGGCCCACCCACTATACCAAGTTCCAGCCCAGGAGCCCTATGACTAGCAATCCAGGTCTGCTCAGTCTCAGCTCCTGTTGCTGTTTTCCTGGAATCCTTCCTACCTCACCTCTGTATTTCCTTGCCTACTTCTGGTTTACCATCAGAGATTTCTCAACTCTCTTTGACTACATCACAATTCTAGGCCTCTTGCCAGAATCCCCAGTCCAAGGCTTACTCAGTGCTTACTCTCCCTCTAGAACTCTTCCTTGTCCCTAGCCAACCCCCTTTCTTTCTAGGGAATGAATGCAAAGTTCTTCCCTTCAGCCTCCTCTCGCTCACAACTTCCTGGCTTTATATAAGTCCAGCCTGCCCCTGCCCAGCTGGGCTTCACTTTCAGTTAAACATTATCAGTCCCTGGCTCTCCTCCAGGTGTAGCCTATATGGTTAATTGGCCCTTTTTAACCTGCTCACTCTATCACACCTCCCTTTTTACGTCCAAAGATCTCATTAGCCCATTTGACTAAACAGTTGCCCTGGGAATGCATGTTCAGCAGATTATCTACCTGGGACCCCAAGACTTTTTCAGTCACTGCTTCCCACAGTAGATTTTCCCATCCTATAAGTATGGCCTATGTTCTTTGTTCTTAGATGTATCATTTTACATTTGTCTGTATTAAAATGCATGTTGTTTGCTTGCGCTCAGCTTTCTAAGCAATCAAGATAACTCTATCACTAACCTCTCCTCTTCATTATTTACATCTCCAATCTTTATGTCACCTGCAAGCTTTATCAGTAATGATTTTATGTCTTCTTCCAGGTTATTGATAAAAATGTTATAATATTCGGCCAAGAACTAATCCCTGTGGGACCTCACTAGAAACAAAACCGCTCAATGATGATTCTCCATTTATAGTTACATTTTGAGGCCTGTCAGTTAGCCAGTTTTTGAGCCATGTAGTGTTCGCCAAGTTAATGTTACATTGTTCATTGCCTGTAAACTTTTTATTGAAAGATTTCTTACTAAAGCCAATGTAAGCTAAACTCCTACAAGCCATGTTTAAATTGATTTAAGAGTTTTCATACACACAGTTGTTTTGGTTTAACTAACAGTGGGGTTGCACTGGTTTAACAAACTCTGTTTTTAAATGGATTTAAGTTAAACTGGTGCAATGACTGCATGTAAACAAACCCTAAGCCACCTGTGCAGGTGCTTTAGAACACAGAGCTTTCTAATTGTACTTGCACTTTTCCGTCTGAAATGCCTACCCAGAGCCACATTTTACTTGCTGGAGGTTCATTTCCTGTTGTTTTCCCAGTCTGTTTTGCAAAAGCAATATCATGAACAAGCAGGCATTTATACGAATAGGACACAGGAACCCTTGTAGAAATAACAACCCCTGTGATATTGTCCCTGCTGTTTTAATTGCAACAGAAACTTCAACTGATCAGATACAATAAGCTTGAATTTGAACAGCTATATGCTAATAGTTTCAGTCACTGGTATCCTCACTCTATACTTAGACAAGGACCTTGGATATATCATGCTCATAGATATGAGGCTACCAGCTTTATTAAAGGCCAGTAAGTTCACACTTGCTATATCCAAATTTCCTGACGTTTGTGCAGTAAAATCTCAAACTGATTATATTAATATCGGTCTTTTTTGCATATAATGCTAAAAAAATTGGTTTTGTTGTGGAATTATGTTGCTGATGTCTAAAGATATACAAATTTATCCTAGGGAAGCTTGTTTTGTGTATGTGTGTGTGTGTGTGTGTGTGAACGTGCGCGCCTACATATACACATGTTGCTGTCTTATTCTATAGCCTCTCTATAGGTAGCTGTCTGTCCAAACTCTTGAATCTGCCTCCAGTATGAAAGAAGTTCTAACACTCCCACTACAGTTCTCCACACTATGAAAGGAAAAAGATATTCAACAAAACTCTGTATGGGTCTTGATAATTTAAGAGAAGACACTCAACTTATTTTTGGTTACAAAACATTTGCCACTTTTCTCAAAAAAACCCAACTCCACAAATACTCAGCCACTGATTTGGTAACTGAGCTTGCTACCTCAGCTCTGATATGCGAAATATAATTTGTCTTGGTAAGAGGTTGTTTTGCAGATGGAAATGATTAGCAGTGAAGTGTATTGTACTAATAGAGTGTGCTAAGGTTACATTAGTTCAAAAACACACTGTGAAAAAAATATTACCATTTTCTCTCTCCAGTACAATTCACCCAATTGAAAATATGCCAGCGAACAGATCACATGAGAAGCCTTCTCTTTGCTCCTCTCTCACTTTTCCCTCTTCTTCAGTCCTCTCTCTTTCCCTATTTCCTTTTCCACTCTTTTTTTTAAAATCCCTTCTCCTTAGTTTGTTCCTCCCTCTTTCCCCATTAAAAGCTCTGGGCCTCATCTTAGCCTCCGCATTTACACTATCTTGGGAAGTTATGCATACCTCCTACCCACCGCTCCAAAAATAGGAGTCATGGAAATGATAGAGCACAATACCATCCCTCCTCTTCCCCAAAGTGCAGTGCATTTGGACCTTGGGTGTGCTGCTGTTTGTACACAGAAGCTTTGTACAGCTGGGAATATGCAAATGTGCGTGATAACAGGAATGCAGGTTTCCCTGCCAGTTTCCTCCAGGAATGCATGCACAACACAGGCAGCAAATAATCAGTGCAGACAGCAGGCTCAATTAATAGATAAATCACACCCACCCACCCCTAGGGAGCCGAGTCTAGAATGTTCCTCTCACAGCTCCAAAAGACAGGTATTTACTACTATGGAGATCTTTGATTTCATAGATGGGATCATGCCATTGAGGGCAGAATCCTAGATACCTCTTCTTCAAATCACCCTCTCAAGTTATCCTTCTTGGCACTTTGTTGCCAATGTGCATGAGGGTTCTTTATGTGTTTTTGTGTGTGTTTGCTCTGTTGGGTATTATACCCTGCCTGCCTGCCCTATGTCCTGACGTGTTTATGTGAATTAAATAAATGAACAGGAGGATTAGATTGATTTCATTATTCAGTTGAGTGTCAGTAAATTGGACTTTCTTCCCCATTTCTTTTCTTATCTCCCTGAATTTTCTGAAGTGTGTATTTTCCCTACTTGCTCCTGTTGGAGGCCCTTATCCTTATTTACAACCCCATGGCTGCTCAGGTCTCAGGCTGACTGTTTTTTATGCTCCCAGTCTGCTTGTCAGAAGATACTTGTCTCTTTGTTGATGTGGGCATGTTTTTCTACCATTGACAAGGGTTCTGATATCCTTGAACACCTTTTATGAGACTGCCACTGCATCTATAGCAGTGGCCAATAGTTACCCAATTTTTATGCCTCCCCATCAGCTACTGGCTGATGTGACTTTTGCCCCCCTCCCTTTTACAGCCATGGTGTGCTTCCCTCGTGTACCGTAATAAGCAAATGAAATGTGTAACAACAATGAATACATGATCAGACAACTGCAATCATGGGAGACCAACAAACTCTTACGAATTAAATAAAAAAAAAAGAACCCCAAACAAACCTTCAATCTGAATTGATAGCTTAAACTCCTCATTAAATGCCCATCAGCTCAGCAGCAATTGTGATAATTCATTAATGAAATCATCATCCAATAACGTCATACAATAACAGCTGTTTGTATTGAATCAAATGATTTTTGTTTAGAGTATAACTCAGATACAATAGCGATGGGATAAGTACCTAGACAAGGAGATGGACTTCCCCAGTGGAGTGTGGGGTAGTGATGTCATGGCCATCTATTCAGCCCTAGCGCATGGAGTAGGGAAAATTATTTCATCCACTTTGGACCTGGTGGCTGCAAGCTCAGGACAGTGAAGTCCTGGAATTCAAATACTCCTTCTAACACTTTGGAGCAGGGCTTTCCTGTAACTGCCTCCTCTTCCAGATCCCAAAGAATTCTTGTTAGGGTAAAACTACAACAGAGAAATCATTCCAACTTCACATCACCAAGGAACGAGTTAAAATATATTAAGTCTTCAAATGAAGTGAGAGACTGTAATCCTTCCCCAGCCACCCACTGCCTGATCCCCAAAGAGAGAAGCCTTACATTTCCTTATATGGGGATCTTCTTTTCAAATGAAACTGGTCAGAAATTGAATGATGTCTGTGTTCAGTCTATATGTCTAGTGCTGTCACTTCCTGCATTATGGCTCTGGATAGCCATAGAGAGACTTTCTCCCAAGGAAAAAGCAGCTCAGATGCTGCTGTTTTAATTAGAACCAAAGTAAAACACACTAGGAAGAGGTTTATAATGAATGCAATTTTCCCTTTCTCAGGTATTTCCCTGGCCAGGAAATGACTTTCCTGATTGACTAAAGTGGCTTTGTTAAGCTGCACTGGATAGAAGGTGCTGCTTGGAATTTGTACTATGTGAAAAATTCTAGTTTATTACTCTCCAGGAGTGGACAAAAATCATAGCAATAATAAACCCGCTGCTTCACTAGTGTCAGGGTGTCTTAACTTGCATGTGGTTTGGGATGGTAGCATGTACCTTTATGATAATTTACATTTTGACCAAGATTGGATCAAGGACTTTGTCACTTTCCTATTAACACTTTTTCTTTAAAAAAAAAAAAAAAAAAAAAAAGGGCATTTGCAGTCACCTGCTGTAATATATTGGTTTGTATTTTTTCTCTGCTTGTCCACCATTTTGTGCAGCATGATTGGGGGGGGGGGGAGGAGGAGAGAGAAAGAAAGTGCGTGGGTGGACAAGAATGATGGCACTGCATCTGCCCAGCCTGAAGCTAGAGTGAGGATTATAAACTAAGAACCTGTTCAATTGTTTTATGATATCTTTCTAAATAACAACAAATATGAGAGCCACCATATGAACAGCCTGAGATGTGAAGTCCTTCTCTGCTTTTTTGGTTTGTGAAACCTACACCAGACTGTGTCTCCCTGGGATGCATATGGAAACTGGTGCCATCCTTAGATCTGAGCTCATCTTCCTCTTCTGCCTTTCCCTCTCATTGCTGGCTGACCCAGGACGAGCTTGGTCATGTCTTCACAGACAACCAGGTTCTGAAGCTACACATGTCCTGGATCCCAAGATGAGCCCACGCTGAACTGGGCCTCTGAGCTCAAATGGCTGCTCAGAGCACAGCCCAATTCACTGTAAAACCGATAGGTTTTTGGGGCAGCCCCGGATTTCTTATCCTTGACTTTCTGCTAGCTCACCTCAGGCCGCTTTACCTTCTCTCTGTACAACTTTCCAGTCCACTCAATCCCATGATCATCCAGTAGCAGCTTAGATATAGCTTCATACAGTTCAAGGTTCCTCTTTCTACTGTTAAATTCATGCATTTTGCTCCCTTCAGCCCTAAGCTGCTCTAAGATGCTAGTGTGTTTTTTACAGCTAAGTGACTGCATGCTGATACAAAGGGGTATGGGATGAGGGGGGGAAATTGTTCTGCTGTTTCACATGCTGGGGATGGCAAACCTGCAGAAATTGCAAACAGGGTGGACTGTAGATGTTGAGCAGATGGATACGACAATTTCTAGTCAGGGGTCAGAGTACAAGTAGGCGGCAAGGTAGTACACAGGAATGGGGTCCCGGGGGCTTATAGGAGGGGATTGGAGGACCATGATATCTGTCTTGTTACAGTCTGCATGTATTCACTGCATGAACCTCATTCTAGCAACACATGATAAAAACTACCTTGTGGTCTGCCCTGCAGTTCCAGAGTGTAGTGGCTGCTTTGCTGTGTGGATGTTTGAATGTGTCCTGTGTTAAAGGGATAATTGGGGTTGGGCATGAGGTTAGCATGCAGTGAAGACAAGCCATCAGTCTGACCAACCTGTGGCACAGTGATTTCAACCCTGGGACCCTTCTGGGTTAATGGTTCAAGCAACATAACCACATTTCTGTGTTTGTTTTTGTAAATAAAACAACTTCTTTTTTTAGCTCCTCCGAGAGTGTCAGAATAAAATGAATAAGTAGATTGTTAGACAGTTGAAAAAATTCAAGGTCAAAGGCAGCAATTGTCTCACCAAGAGACCACACTGAGATCCCTGCAAACATGTGATCACTGTGCCATGTATTCAGCAGTGTCACAATTGCTGTGCCATGATTCTATTAGACACACTGACTGCCTTGTTTGCCAGGAAGATGCAGCGGACTCCGGTTTCATTGGGACCCAGTGGCAGTTGTTTTGCTACCACGAGAGGCACCATCACTGCACTGTGTTCCCAGCAGCAATGCAAGCACAGCATCCCATTTCCATTGGAGACCCAGCTGTTTTATCATTTTCACCAGCTGCAGGCACAGCATAGCATTTTCCAGTGGAATGCAGCTGCTGCATCACATATCCACCAGAGAAGCAGTCACTGCATAGTATTTCCTGCTGATGCATCATATTTCCACTGGTGATGGAATTGCCTTATCCCTTTTAAAGGATTTCAGTTAATTTCAGGGAGATAGGGCTCTTCTCATCAGCCTATCCATGACTCCTGACAATATTAATTTTGTAAGAACAGAACTGATTAATCATTAGGATTTCTAAGATGATTTCAAAGTTGTGGATCTCTCAGTAGTACAGTAGCATGGCTTTCTGTACTAGCCCCAACCTTTGCCACCCAGTAGCACTGAGACCATTAGCAGAATGAGGACCTGTTTGTCATCAAGCCATACATTCAGGCACAGTATCCTTTGTCTAAGGCAGGGCTTAATGACCTGGTTTAGTTGAATCTACTTTCACTTTATTGATGTAAATAAGGAGTAACTCCACTTGAGGCAATGGAGTTACACAGGCAGAAAACTAGTATAAGTGAGATCAGAATCAGTCCTGGCTATCTTAAAGAGCTATACAACCCAAGACTTTTTACTTGTCCTACCCTCTCTTCCTTGGGAGAGTCAATTCTGTCCTCAGATAGATGGATAAAAGTCTCATTGAAGTCATTTCCTTTTAACTGAAGACTGAATTAGGCCTGCTGTCCCTGTTGCCTTAAAGTAAATTCTTTAATGCTCATTGTTTTACTTTCCTATGTGCTACTGAAGATGCTTCTGGCTTACATGCCATCAGATCAATAATCTCCAAAATGGTCTCAATTTCTGAGTGAAACTTTGCTCTTTGGACCAAATTCAGATCTAGTGTAAACAGGTGCAACTCCTTTAAATGTGGCCCATTAGTGTTTAAAACCCAAGCTGTTCAAAGTATGCTAATTTTTTTTAACAAATACCTGTATTTGTTTTTATTTCAGTTCTGGCGCCTAATTATTGCATGATTAAAACATGGTTATAGTCCTCTATATATTCCATCCAGAACTGATTGTACATACCTGGATACATATTTTATCTTTTGTTTTTAGTGATCTGTTCAATACCTTTTGCCCCTCAGTTACTCAGGATACAGTTCTTTTAGAGAGAGTAGTCTATATTCAGTCCTGGCATAAATAGATACAACTCCCATCGATTTCAGTGGGAGCTGTATCTGCTTTTTTCCAGAATTGAATTAGTTCCAAAATGTCCAAGATAGTTCAAATAACATATACAATGGTTATAATTTTCTTTTGAGCCCTGTAATACTTTTATGGAAGAGAATGGGTATAAAATAATTTCCTAGTTCACAAGTTGTTGTGAAGGTTAATCAATGAATATTTTAAAAGTTCCTTGAAATCTAGACTCAGAAGTAGAACACACTTATTAGATCATTCAGTCTTTCTTGCATCCTATGCAGAATTGTTTCCTACAGGACATCTTCAGTGTTCTGCCCAGTATAGTGTTAAACATCCCAAGCATGATCTTCCATACTTTCTTCTGGGAGATTATTCAACAGTATACCAGAACTCAAT
The DNA here is from genome assembly GCF_026122565.2 of Emydura macquarii macquarii. Classification (NCBI taxonomy): domain Eukaryota; kingdom Metazoa; phylum Chordata; order Testudines; family Chelidae; genus Emydura; species Emydura macquarii. The sequence continues at coordinate 10,746,183 of NW_027133667.1, forward strand.
GACAGGAAAATTGTTCAATATCCAATGTAAGTACACCCTCTCTAAATTTCATGCCATTATTCCCAGTTATATCTTCTTGTATAACCTTAAATTCCTCTCCTCCCTTGGTTTTATGGCCTTCAAATATTTGTAATATTTGTAGTCTGTTTCCCCTCTTAATAGCCAAGCTATGCATTTCTCTCTCTCTTAAGCTTTCCTTCTGAGTCAGTCCCTGGTCATACTTGTTGCTCTTCTGCCTCTAATTCATTTAAATCTTTCTGGTAATGAGCTGTTCAGACCTGAATTAAGTATTGTAAGTGTGTTCATATACATGCTATACTGAGAGAGGGACTATTTCTCTCCCTTCGTGATGTGATAGCCACAATCTTCAACTGCTGGTGTCACTTTGCACTGATCTGTCAACACAAGGGAACTTAAAACCAGTCTTCAAGACTTCTCAAAGATTCTTCTTGTGTAGGGAGATCCTGGGGTGGAATAGAGGTGCTGTAGCAGCTTTTACACCCTGCCTCTCTTCAGCTGGGCAGGGAACATCACCAGAGGAAAAGGTACACAGCTGGGGCAGACCTGTATCATGGCAATCCCTGCCATGTTGACCTTCGGAGCCATTGTCAGTTGGCACAACTTAGAACAGCCCTAAGGATGCTCTAATTTACTCCAAGAAGAGGTCCAGCTCCTTCAAAGCCCAAGATCAAAGGAACACAAAGGGGACCTCTCTCCACTACACCCTACTCCAAGATGTGCTTCATGATCCCTAGCCACAGCCTAGGATTGGTCCCAATGCCTCTCTATGCAGCCCACCATTATATTGGCTTCCTTTGCTGCCAGATCTTATTGAAAACTCATGTCTAATTTATTGTCCACTCTCTTACCCCTAGGTTTCTTTCAACATTACTGTTTCTCAGATTCTCCCCTGCCATTGAATATCTGTTTTTCTGATTACTTTTCTCCCATTAGTAATAGGAGTAGCTGGCAATTTTCAAAGCTGAATTTCATTGTTATTTTCTGGCTATGTTTCCAATCTCTCTAGGTTCTTTTCTGTTGTTTTTCTGCCATCCCCGAGGTATGCAACTTCTCTCACTTTAGTATCCTCTGTGAATCTTAATGAGCTGCTTTTCCTCTTTCAGAACAGTAATGAAGATGTTAAAGAGTGGACCTAACATTTATCCCTGTGATAGACAACTCTCCTAAACATGATATATTGCCAATATCATATTTTTTGTTTACTGACACTCAGTTTTCATTCCATAAGACTGTGTTCATATCCAAGCTGAAGTGAATTAATTTCATGACTAAGATTTCATGAGATGCTCTGCTCTGTCAGCTGCTTATAATCCAAATACATTACCTCTACTGTCTTCCCTTCATCCATTAATTTTATAATTGTGTAAAAAGATAATCAGGGTTTTCTGGCAGTATCTGGTCTTTCTAAATGAGAGCAGCTTTTAAACTCATTCCCTTATTCTATAGATTAGAACTTCTTAGACTGTGGTCTCTGAATCACAAGTGTTTCATGGAGCAGGGTTGGTATGTTCTGCAGAGAGCTGGCTGGTCAAATGGGGCTGTCTCCTCCTTCTTGCTTCCAATTGCTAAATTACATTAGTGGAAGCTAAAATATATCAAATGCATGCCTAATATTGCCCTTCTTTGTAGGCAATTGGTAGAGGTGCTCCAGGGCTGTTATGTGATCGCAAATGGGAGGGAATGTGGTCTGTGCAATGGTGAATGAGAAGTGAGATAATCCACACAGAAGCGAATGGGATGAGAGGTGTCCACAAGCAAATCTCCACATTAAGATGTGGACCACCTACAAAAATGGTTGAGCACCTTAATTGTAGATGTTTAGAACCCTGGCCTTTGTGTAGGTGTGTAGTAAGGGAAATGAGATCACAAGCAGCCCCACCACCACCTTCCATATCCAGTGCACTTATCAGTTCCGTGATCATGGAGTACAGGGACGGCTCCCTCCACTCACTCTCAGGGTTAGACTTTTCTCTCATGGGATTAGAGAGGAGACAGGGCTATATCACCCTCTTTCTCACTGTTGAGATCACTCTCCCTGAGGTCCCCTAATGGCTGCATTGCACACTGCCCCCTTACTCAGTGCTGTACCTAATAGATAGAGCTGGGTGATATTTTTCTGCTGAATAGTAAACTTGACCAAAAAAATGCAATTTCAGGGTGACTGAAACTGTTCCTGAATTTGAGTCGAATTGGGTGAATAGTTTCAGTTGAAAAAATTAGAGAATTTTTTGGAAAAAGTCAAATCTCACCCCATTTCGTTTCTACAACGTCACTTTGAATCAACATGAACAAAATGTTTCCTTTTGGGCAAGAAACAACAAAAAAATCAGTTTCCCTTTGAAGTGAAACCCCTACCAGTTTCCCTTTGAAGCTTTCCCCTACGAAGGGGAGGAGAAATCCAGGTTGCCTGCCTCATAGAATGGTAAGAACTAGGAACTCTACTGGCCAGGGTCAGTTTGGAGGCCTTCTTAAAGGGGACGTGTTTTTTATTAGTCTGGTTTTGGCCTTCCACATCTCAGATCGTGTGCTGCAATCCCGCATGTGCGCCTTCTCCCTGCTGAATTTTCATTTAATTTCTCTCTGTCTGGGAGGGAAATCTTTGAGGATGTCAGCATGGTAAGCTTAACTGGGAAGATGGGCAGAGCAGAGATGGGGATTGTTGTTATGATCCGGAAGGCGTTAATGGCTGCCATCAGCTGGTTCTTTGATCTATAGACAATTACAGAACTGGTTGAATATGCTGGTTTTTCTAACCAGTTGCCAGGGGCTTTGCATGTGCCCTATTTCCCCTTTTTGGTTTTTCAGATTTTCACTGAAATCAATAGGGTTCTGCTATTGATGCCTAGCACATTTCCTGCAATGTTGGAATTGATTAGATGTGGCATTCAAAAGTTGCCACATTACAGACAGACAGAAATGCCATTTAGTTGAGCTTTGTTTGGCTAACAAATGCCAGGATTGCTTTTTCCTATTTTTGAAAATTGGTATACTTGCTTTTCATTATTTTCCCAATACCTCAGTAAGTGCCCTATGTATGACTTCTCAGAATTATCATTGGTGTAGTAAATTATTTGCTGTGAGTTCCTCAGATGAAAGTTACTCAAAGCATTATTACATTACAGAACATTAAAGTGCTTGCTTTCCTTATTGTTCAGTTTTACAGTATTTATTACATTATTTTTTTACCCAGTGAAAGTGGTCAGTGAATATTTGAGAGTCAAGTCCATCATTCAAGAAAGGGAATAATTAAGATGTCTCCCTTGGTCTTTTTTAAAGATATTCTTAACAAAACATTTAGTGAAAATCGTGGTTAACTTTGTTTCTTTAAATCCTCTTATCTTGCAAAAATCTCCAAGTTACTGATCCAGTGAAAATCTTGTGAAATAAATCAGAGAATCTTATCCCAAGCAGCCAAATCCTGGGAACTGAATCTGGGCAATAATAAACTATTTTCTAGTTTATTCTTGTGTGGCCCAAAGAGCTGCTGCTCAGTGCCCACTGGCAAAGGATTCACTGCCATGTAACACAACTCCTATCAAGCCTGACAACTACACCTAACACATTGTTGGCACGGTATTTATCTATAAACAATGTTGTGTAAGGTATCAAGTGAAAGTTGGTGACACACCAGTCATTAATATCACTGTGCGATGTATGGATGGATGGTGTGTAAGGAGTTATGTGTGTGTGTGGGAAATATGTTCCTAAAATACGTCTTGGAGGCAGAATTGAAAAATCAGTTTGTCTTATATAAAGGAATGTTGCCTGGGTCGCAAATGTAAATTAACCAGAGTGAGCCAGGGACAATGGGCTGTTCATTTGTGCCTGAGGTAAACACCCGTTATCAGGTGGATGAGGAAGTCGTATGATGTCGGCTCACTGGAGGGCAAACATCAAGGAAGAAGAGTTTTATCTGGGGAGACACGTCAAAGGTTTATTGGACTATAAGAAGGGGAGAGAACCCCTTTATTACCATCACTTATGAGACAAAGAGGTCAGAACTCTCTGTATCTTTGAGCGGTGGATCTCCTGCCATTTAGGTGGATGACATTGAAAGGTTGCTTTAGGTAAGAGACTTATCTTAGGCAAGGGTTGCTGTCTGTTGAGTTAAGTCACTAGGAAGCGTGATTATACTTTTGTTTTATTTGTAACCATTTTCTGTTTCTATTATCTCTGCTTAGAATCACCTAAATCTCTGTTCTTTATTAATCAACTTATTCTTGTTATAAATTTATCTCAGTGCTGTTATATTAAAGTGAGATACGAGTCCTCAGCTGAGCTAATAGGCTGCTGTGGATCTATCCTCTAGAGTGGATATGATAATTTTGTAAGTGTCCAGCACCAGAGGCTGGATGCTGCAAAAAAACAAAACAAAAAAAACACACCCTTTCAGGGGGTGGGAACTGGGGGCACCAAGAGTTACTTGCAAGGCAAGGAAAGGACTGGCGGAGTCCTAAATTTGTTGGGCTGGCTGACAGACTGCATTGTCAGGAAACTGACACAATTTAGCAGCAGCAAATCTCTCTCTCTTGCTAAGACAGAGGGGTAACAAGGTGACTCTCAGTTCTGGATGCTCCAAGAAAGCATCACATCTTGTCCTCTCCTAATAATAATACAAAAAACCTCTTAGAAAAAGAAAGGAGAAAAGGACTGAAATCATATCATTTATTTGTATTACTGTCTGGCCTCAATCAGAACCCTATTGTTCTAGGGGCTGTACAAACACGGAACGAAAAGACAGTCTCTGCCCCAGGGGGCTAGCAAACTAAGTGTAAGACAAGAGACAGCAGATGGATACAAATAGATGGGGGAGTACAAGTAAGTAATGAGACTATATTGGTCTGCATGATAGACTGTGAAGGTGGACAATGAGGTAACTTTGGAGGTGTTTATGGGGAGCATCTCCTAACCGTGTGGAGCTGCATGGGAGAAAACACAAAGGTGCTTATCTGAAAATGTAGCAAGGGGGCAGTGGAGGCTGGCATCGTGGGTCAGTCAGAGATGAGCATCAGCAGTTTGATAGTAAGTGAGAGTAGTCTGTCTTCTGAGACTCTCTTGACTGTCCCCAACTGCAAACTAGAATGCCTCCTCTTTGCAAGATACTCCCATCATGCTATTCTCTTCTTGCCTGTGGTTTCCTGAATGAGGTATCACCTGCTGCCATCTTTCTGCTCTCAGTCTTTGTGTTGCTTCAACTGTTACTATGATCTCGAGGGATTTATCCAGCACATACTACTGCATGTTTTTCTCACCCCACTTGAACTTTAATGCCTGGTGCTGAAAGGAGCCATTTTTCCCCAGAATTTCTTCTGCTGGAAAACAGACAGTTTTCTGTATCTCCACATGCAGCTATTCCTTCAATGGCGCTCCACTCCTTAGTCATTCTTTCATATATACATCTCTTTCTCTCACACACACTTACATATTCCAGCTCAGACTGGAAATGAGATGAAGAGTCAATGAAGCAAAGAGATACTGGAAAGTAATTACACCTGGCAGAAGCTTCAGAGGAGAAGGATCTTGCAATGACAGTGTTGAGCTTATGTGAAAGACAGAGGAGAGGCCATTGCCAGACAAATAGAGGGAGTAAATTGAGAGTGGATGAGTATAGACAGTGATGTCAAAATTGCAGCCAGAGGGGAGCCTCAGTTTATTAGGCACCATCCCATGCCCAAGCTCCAATGCTGCTTGGTTTGGAGTATGAACAACAGTATGGTGACTCAGAACTCTGAGGAGATAACTTGAGTCTTCATGGGGAAAATATAAATTCTGAACAAATGGCCGAATGGCCCCCTTTCTATGTGGATCTGAAGCCTTCCTCCATCTAGCATGGTAGAGCATTTGAGGTTCATTGTGGAAGAGAAGGTCATACATTAAATGCTGGGTCTGGCAAGTAGGAGCCCAAATGAGTTGCCTTGCAGGGTGCTCTAGATTTGTTTGAACCAGTCCTGAGAAAATTCTCTATATTAAAAGATTAACTACTTTCACCTAACCACCCTGGGACAGCAAAAAACAGTGTGCCAGAGTATCCTGCCAATGCAGCTGCTAGGATCTGGCATCTCTTGCTGTGAGGCCAGGTTTGGAGCATTCCCAGAATTAAATTGCTGGCACTCACTGCATTATTAATGAGCCAGAGCAGAGACCTGGTTGCCTCTGTTTTGTACTACTTTGGTAGGATCTCCTCAGCTCCCTCCCTCTCTCCACTCCACTCATTAGAGTTGCAATTAGTGACAATGCTTATTGCATTCCGCTTTTCTTTTCAGTAAAGGGCAACACTCAGCGCTCATGTTATTTTGTCTTTCACCAGACTGATTTAGGTAAAGGTCACAGATGAATGTGTTAGCCTGCACTTGGATTGTTTTATGTTATCGTTAGCTTGGATGATAAGATAAGTTATTAAGAATGACCTGCCAGCCTGTCAGCTGCCTATTAATAAGGTGTTTGTGTGTGTCTGTGTGTACCTGCGCACGAGTGCAAGAGAACGAATGTGTGCTTGCAGCCAGACCACCCTGGGATGTGAACTGAGTTAATCTGACAAGCCCAAGGAGTCAGCCCAGTGGTTCCATTTCCCCACCGTCTCAGATTTCACCAATGAAAAACGCCTACTGAAGTCAATGAGACAATTAACACAGACCTTTCTATAATTCCATGTCACACACAGAGGAGACTAGCAAATTTTTAGTTTCCAATCATTAGGTTAAGGGTAACATCTGATAAGAGACTGTCCAAACAGCCTTTTCATAATCTTTGAAAACACAGCAATGTTTCATCTGAAAATAAAGTGGAGTTCAACCCCTTGCAGAACCCAGTTACAGGCTTGTCTGTGAGTTAGCTTAATTTGTGACAGGAAATGTGATTCCTTCACCAAATGTCACCAGTTTGTCTTTCTCTGAAAGCGCCTTTTTTGGAGTACAGAGGACTCTCAATCATCTTCACTACTCTACTTTTATTCCCGTGAAAAGGATCTGTCATCTGCAATTCCTGCTAGAAAGGATCATTGGAGGACAGACACAATGGGCCAAATTCCTCCTTGGTAGACGCCCATTTAAGTCAATGGAGTTACACCAGGGATGAAGTTAGTTCAAGGGGCCTGCTTCCTTGCCAGGATTGAGTGCCCATCCCCTTCTGGTTTGGAGACAAGCTCAGTAAAGGCAGCCTTTTTTAAAATTTCCTTATATTGGAAACACGTGTTTTGGATTCCTTAAATTAAATTATATCAAATGTCACAAATATTAGAAGTATTTGAATTCCCAAACCACCACAATACATGTGTAGACTTAAACAGGACAAATAAATCCATTTTAAAGGAATAGGTGGGGGGACTGGCTGGCTCAGGGAGTTCGTAATGGGATACAGATCCTTTCATGTCTGGGTTACTGCTTCAAATTTAGGCCAAGTAAGTAGGGAAGCTTGTCATCCGATGGTCGTATAGTGCCGTAAGGGTAATGTGTTAGTGTCCACAGAATAACACGTGGCAGTTTTAACAAAGACTAAGGAAATGAGAACTCCAGGAGCAGCTGGTGCAGAAATCTCCCTCCCTCCTCCAATATTTCAGCTTATAGGGCCCAAGGGAGAGGGCTTCAGGATTGGTTTACTATCACCAGAGGATGAATGGCAGGGTCTGTTTTAGTGAACAGATGCTTATTACCCTTCAGTGTTCTGGTGTCTGGTCGGGTGCCCCACGTTCATTAAGTGAATCCAAATCTCGAGCCATGTGCCTGAGAGGACCCTTCTTGCCTTCCACAAGACCCAAACCCCTCGGTTCCCTTCACTGGTCAGGACTCCAGTGCTGGGTCTACATTGCTTTTTAAGCCTGGTCATAGCTGTGCCTCTAGTCCGCCCCTTGGGCTGGTCCTGTAGTCACAGGATCAGACTGTGGTTGGCCCGTTCCCTCCAGCAGCCACAGCAAAGCCACATGTGTTCAGGCCTCAGCCTTGTGTGTCCTCTCTCCATCCCTACCCCAGGCTAGCTGATTGGCCCATAGCCATCCAGGTGGTCTGTGGCCAGTTCCTAGTTCCCACTTGGGTATGGCTGAGTTCCTGCTTTGGGGTAACATTCCTCTTCTCCAGCAAGAGGTGGGCTGGCAGCAGGAAGTCAGGGGTGGGATTTCCTTCCAGTCTCCTAGCCAGCCAGCACTCTGAGGCCAGGTATCCTCTCTGTCTGCCCCCCAATAAATCAGGACAGCTGGGGCTGGGCCTTTCATGTGTCTGCTCTTGATCTATGGAATGGAGGCTCCATGGATTGGATGCTAGCTTCTGGATGCAATGTTTGGTGCACTAACGCCCATTGTTGGTTATAGTTTTATTCTGTGGGGAAGGGAGCTGTGTTCATAGGGTGATGATAAGATTTGGTTGGACTGAAGGGCCACTGATATCACAATGCTAAGACTATTGCAATGTGTGATTGTGTAATTGAGCCAAGGTGACTTTATCTGAGACTAATTCGCTTTTCAATCTCATTTGTGCTTTGCATACTCCAGGGGATGTATCTGTTCTTTCTTCCCCGCTCCTGGCTTAAACAATCTCTGTGTTGCTATTTTGGTAGAGTTCTTGTTTGCTGCTAAGTGCTAAATAAAAAAAAAGTCTGGATACTTAGTGCAGAGCAATGCAAGAGCTTTTGAAGCCATTGGCTAGTAGTATCCTCTTTCCCAAAAGGTTAAAGGGAGAGCTCATCTGGTTTGGAAACTCATTTCAGAGAATGAAATGGGGTAAAAACCAGCAGTTGTGGGATGAAGTTGAGCAAATGAAAATTTGGGTTAAATATTAGCAAACATTGTAACTGTGAGGCCTAGATTGTAGAGTATGTTTTGAAAAGAAATAATGAAAGCTCCATCATTTGAGTCGTTAAAAATAGACTGGGCAAACCCCTTGAGAATATGCTATAGAGATCAATCCTGCTTTGCATCCCACCTCCCCTCTCAATGAACTTTTCTATCTCTGATTTCTGTGATGCTAATAACTTTTTCCTGAAAAAGCTGTGTAGATGTCTGAGATATTGTCAATCCAGTGAGAAAAGAAGCAAGATGCCCAGGAAGAGAGGGACAGTCATTCTCTCTTTATCTTTGGATGTTCACCTCTGTAGGAAATCCTGTCTCCTCTTGCTCTCCCATCCTTCCACGTCTCTTTGTCAGTGATAGCAACATGACTGGAACTTCTGTATACAGCAGCTGTTGGCGCTGGTGCCCCATGTTGCATTTTCTTGTCTTCCGGCAGGAAAGGAATGGCTAAGAAGGTGCTCTGGAAATCTCTCTCGCTCCAGCTGCCAGAGTTAATACACATGAGAGATTAGATTTGGGGAAAATCTGCAAATCTGAAGTCGTGGCCATAATGACAGCATCCAGAGTGAAACATAAGAGGCATTGTGGCCATATTCATTAGGCAGAAAGAGAAACCATCTTAATAAAGGTGAAGTTTCTTATTTAGATCTTTGTCATCAGGTTCATCTGTCCCATGTCAGCCTCTTGGCCTGATACATGTGTTGTCCAAGTGCCTTTTGGGAGAGGATGATTCAAAATCACTTCCCCTGCTACAAAAGGAATTTAATTTCAAATAGAGAAATTGTGTCATCTGCTAAAAGTGCAGCAAGCTCTTAGAAATGGTGGGATCTGCGTAGCAAAATATCTCAATGTAGTTGTTGGATCCCAATAACCTCAAACGTCAGAGGAGTTTGGATCCAGATCTGGGCCCAAACCCCAACTCTGAAACTTACCCCCCATCTTTTCTAGTTCAGCTGCTCTAATCAAACCTTTGAAACAAAATGCCAGCAAATTACAGGAAACATGATGTAATTTACCAACGCTTTAGCTGATGTCATTGCACTCTATAACTTATAGATATATGACAACTAGCAAGTGTTGTTAATTGTTATTTCTATCATACTAAATAGTAACCTTTAATATTCATATATGAATATGAATGTTTACGAATCCATGGAAAAATAAATTGCCAGCCAGACTGAGAAAATGCATATACAATTTATTTTAAAAGTGTTTAAAATTAATGATAAAATGCTATGTTTGTAGTAACAAGTGCAAACTTAAATATGTGCTATTGGGACTGATTCTGCTCTGTGTCACATATGTAAAGGTGTCAATCAGAAATAATTCCACTGAGGTCAGTGGAATTACAACACTGGAGCTGGTGTGAGGGAAGCTGAGGTCAATTAGATATAACTATAACTGAGTATGTACCATTAATAAACTAAAGTCAGTTGTGGATTGCAATGATATTAATATCTGAGACCAGCTCTCTCCTCAGGTGATATTATGGCACTTGAAATCAGCTGGAACGTTTAGTTGATAGTCTCAAAGTTCAAACAGAATGGAGCTGGTGACAGGTTATATTTAGGGTGAGAACTCACTCCCTTGCTGGTCCTGCAGAGGCAATCTATTATGACCTTCAGTTCACATTGCAAACACACATAATTTCCTAGGTCTTTGGGGTAATGGAAGATGGGGATGGATGAGAGTTAATTTGGCTGGCTAAGGAGGACTTCGATCAATTTGCATGTTGTGTTGCCAACTCTCGCAATATAACCACGTCTCACAATATTTGGGGTTTTTATTATCGCCCCAGCTCTTGGAGGCAAGTGATTTATGAGAATCTCACCTTTTGTTTGAAAGAAAGAAAGACTCATAGTGTCAGAGAAAAGTTTGACAATGTGAACTGAATGTACCCTAAAGTCTGAGAAACCAGAAGGCAAAGAAAAGGAACCAAAACCATTATTTTTTAAAATCTCATGATTTTGGGAACTCACTTGTGGTTTTTGAATTCTTGGTGTTGGCAATAATACGTATGGGGTTGAAATAAATAAATTAAAAGCATATGGAGAAATAATTAACCATGAATGGGACATCAACAAGATAATAAAAAATCAGGTGGGGGGTGATGTGTACTCCTCTAAAGTTCCGCTGGGAGGGAATGGGGCAGGAAGAATCTTGGATTTTTCTAAAGAAATTATCCTTTTTCTCATCCAGCCACTGACCCAGAAGCAGAGTTGTAGGTTCTTGCAGAAGCTGCATCCAGTCCTTCACAAATGAAAGTCAGTCTTTGTGGGGGAACTGAATTGTAGGTATCCATGAGGAGTCCCCTCCCAGAAAGCCCCCTGAGCATAAGCATGAACATAAGCACTGTTCTCCAAAAGAAAATGCACTGAATTTTGCTCTTTGCTTGGTATTATCAAGCATTAATAACACAGTTTCCCTATTGGTGATTGATCAAACTAAATGCAGGCGGTTCTCTTTCCTGGCATGTGCTGGAGGGTGCTGAAGAAGGAGTTGACTGTACTTATCATGGTAAAGGACACAGTCTGCCCTCTCTGAGGTTGACTGGCGTAGATTCCAAAGTCTGCCTTGTTTGTATAAAATATATTAAATGAAAAGCATGAGCTTCCTTCCTAAACAGAGGGGCACTGTGCCTGCTTCCATTGAGAAATGGAGTATGTACTGAGGACTTTTAGAATCCAGAGACTTTATACAGCATTACTTCTGCACCAACAGTCTTGTTCGGTGTGGTGCCTCCTCAGAAAGAAGGCACAAGTGTCTGTCACAGGACCTGATTTGCTCCCAAGAAAGTTAATAACAAAATTCCCATTTTCTTTGTATGGAATAGGCTCACTGCTTTTGGTCATTGTGATAAAATAATTTATATTTAAGCCTTTTAAAATGTCTTGTGATGGTTAGCAAAATCCTGCATCTGGCTAGTATTAGCAGAGCATAATTGCAGCAGTAGGAGCCCTGCCCCTTTCCCATGAAGATACTGACTAGCAATAAAAGTAGGCACCACTGCCCACATTGACATTAACCTTATCTAGACTGTCTGTTCAGGGATGATAACTAGCACTAAAGCGTAGCTACAAGAGAGGCAAGGAGTGACTTCCAGTACAGACTCTCCTGGGTGTGGTGGCCAGGTGAAAGGTGATTTTTTTTTTTTAGTACACTACTGCTTACAGATCACAAGGATTACAGGCAAGGCCCATTTGGGTACCTGCTTTTGCATAGCCAGTTGAAGAGAGGAGGAGCTTAACAAGCAGTGCATGGAGCAGTGAGAGCAGAGATATGAGCCGAGCCTTGAAGATGAGGACAAGGTCTCTTGCCTACAACTAATGTCCATTTCTTTACTGCTCTCGCTATAGTCTAATAAATCCATTCAGATCGGTTATATCTATGATAACCTACTCCAAGCCCAAAGCCTGCATTCAGTAAAATGTATTTCTCCAATCAGTGCACCATGATATACAGAAAACAATTATGTTTTAATATTTCAATTCTGCCACCCAGGGAAAAAAAACTCATAAATTTCCCAAAACAGAAATCAAATGCAACCCACTTAATTACTAGCAAATAAACAGTGATTCTTCCTCTTTTAAGTACCCGAAACACATTCATAATTAGCTAATTAAGCCATCATTTAAATGATTATTCAATATAAAAGAGAGATTGAGAGGCAAGGAGAGAAGGGAAAGAAGAGAAGACATTACCAGCAGACATATTTCTTTCTTCAGGAAGGTAAAGAATCGTTATGGGAGAGACAAGGAGTGGAAAATAAGAAAAATCACAGCAATAATTAATTTAGCAGTGTCTCCAGGTAAACCAATGAGTCTGTCTTAGTGATGGAAGATACTCAACTGTTTCTCAGAACCCCCAAAGACAATGTTACGATGGAATGGTTGGTCTTCTTGGCCCAGATCCACAAATGTATTTAGGCTCCTAACTTCCATGGAAATCAATGGAAGTTGGGAGCCTAAATATCATTGTGGAGTGGGCCCTAGTGGATGGAGCAGAGGAATGAGACGGGAGTTCCAGATTCTCTCTCTGGTACTTATACTGGTTCACTCTGTGCAGCTTGGACAAGTCCTTTAGGTCAAAATATTCAAATGTGGGTGCTTAATGTTAAGCATCAAACTCCATAGTTGTGCCTAGAGTGTGCGTGGGCCTTGCACAGCTACATAGAGGCTGCTCACAATGACAATCCCAAAACTGAGTTTTCCGCTGTCAGAGGATAGATCAGTGGCAGTGGATCAACATTCATGTCGTGCTCCCCATCAGTACCCGGCCTGGGCCAAGGAAGCTAATGATCCTCCAGCCTGCTGACCAAATTCGGCAAAAACTCCTGGTCACGTGCCATCTGACTGTGACCCCAATGTATCACCATCTTTTGACTTTCAAGCCATTGGACTGGTGCTTCAAATTCTTTAGCTTAATGTTGCGGGCCTGTCAACAGCCAAACGTAGCATCATTAGTGCATTAGCCACTCGTCACGGTATCGACGTAATCTGTTTGCAAGAAACTCACATTGCTAACAGCGTAACAGGACGTTATGGTATAAAAGGCTTTGACCTCATTTCACACACCCCAGATACCAAAGATGCTGTGCAACATATGTGCACTTCAAAATCACCAACTGGTTAAGCCCAGTGAGGTTGCAAGCCATCTTCTGTGGGTAGCAAAGGTCCTGCTGGAGAAGCCATTCAAATGCAAAGTATACAACAAATGGCATCAACTCAACCTCAGTATATGGGTAGGAGTCAACCAGAGCCATTCATGATCAATGAGCTAGATAAGGCCCTTAACTCCATCAAATCAGGCACAGCGATGGGGTATGATAACATCTTGCTGGAATTCCTCAAGCCTTTGGACCAAAGGTGTCACAATGGCTTACTAACTTCTACATGCAGGTCATCACCCTGTGATGCTGATGTCAAGCTACAACCTCTAAGAGGTACTGTGCTTACACAGACAATTACAAGCAGGGACACACCCAACTATTTAATGCTCTCCCAGAGCCACTCCTGAACCAACCATGGATACAGGCCAGTTCACCCAGTTCCCAAACTCTGCACTACAGGAGTATTCCATCTTGCATTTGAACAGAGGACTGTACAGCGCAAGCTCATTAATTAGTTCACCCTGCCCCTTGATGTGGGGAGGATATGCGCCAGCTTTTGTTAACTGAGCTGAGATTTTCCCAGCACTTCAGCCAAGACACAGTGTTTTAGGTAAAATTATAAAACAGATTTATTAACTACAGAATGATAGATTTTAAATGATTATAAGTAGTTGACTTAAAGGATCAGAAATAGTTACCAAAGAAATGAAAATAAAATTCACAATCCGAATTCTTATACACTAACAGGATTTGAATCAGCAATATCTCACCCTGACTGATGGTACAAGCAAGTTTACAGATGCTTGATGCACAGGCTACGTCTGCTTTGCAGCCTGGGTTGCCCTCCCCATTCAAAGTCCTTTGTCTTCAAAACGTTCCTTCAGGTTTTGAGCTGTGGTGGAGTGAAGACAATCGATGATGTATTTCCCCCCCCCTCCTTTCCCCCCCCCTTTTATAGCTTCTCCCAGCTTGCTGGAAAAGTTCATGCATGTGACATGGCAGCCGCCCCCCATTGGTTAAGCAGTGTCAGATTGTGTATGTGCCTCCATGGTGAAGTCTCTAGGGATGGGGATTGGGAGAGTGGATTCCCCTTAATGGGCCATTAGCACATCTGGCTACTCCATTGTTGTACCTGAAAGACTGTTCGTGGGTGTTTCCTTTCCCACAACATGTTTCAGTGATACATATATAGCAGAACTTCATAAGTTCACATACAATGATAGCAGATACAATCCAGCAGGATATTAATGTTCAACAGATCAAGACTTTTAAAATGATACTTCAGAAGGCATACTTTGTACAAAACATATCATTATATGACAGTGGTGAATATTGGGGTTCTGGGGTATTGCTTTCAGACACAGAGGGCCACACACAGGGACAAACATCATGAGGCAAATTATCAGAGGTGCACAGGGTTTTAACTACTCAGCATCCATTATCTATCCTAGGCACAGGAAACTACTGTAGTATCTCAGATAACTGTGTGGGAAATACTGATTTATTTACGGTGATCACCATATCTGAAATGGTTAATGTTGAGCTTTTAATGGTGCTCATTCTAATTCACAAGAAAATCAACATATAATATTTTGTTCATTTGCCAGCATTTATTTTATATATAAAGTCAATCAGAAATCCTCATCATATTTACAGTGGATATATCTGCTCTGCAGGTGAGTTCTGTCGGCTTAAAAAACATATATATTTACCTTATATTTCTATATAACACTTGTCATGGGATGTTTACCTCAAGGCAGTTCCTAGAAAATTGATCATTCAATAAATAAAAATAAAACTATTATATAATTTTAAACACTGACAAATTAATGAGTCAGGCTCTAGAAGCATGATCATATCCATCTTTTTGTTCTGTGTTAGCATGGCGCTTTGTCAATGACTAGGGCTTCTAGGATCATACAAATAAGAAATAATAACTCAGCAATATCAGTCAATGGAGACTTATCTGCAGGAGAAATAAACAAGAGGGAGATAGAGGAAATATGGAGGATGAGTGACTATTTTCTCTCATCTCTCTTCTGTCTATCCCAGATACTTATGAGACCCTCATCACTATAGTATCTCAGCATCTCCCATCAGCCAAAAGATGACAATGCTCTCTCTCTTACTTTCCTGTCTCCCTCCCATCAAGAAGCATAGGGGTCTGGATGGGTTCCCTGCTCTTTAATGACTCTCCCAGATAGACAGTTGTTTTTGTCTTGATTACTTAGTGTTCATTTGAAATAATTCATTTGAGCAGTAGTTGTGAGACAGCTGGACCAAAGGAGATGTTAGCTTTTTGCTAGTAATCCATGGAAAGCTAAAGCCAATAGGTTGAAAAACACAGATGGTCCAAATGGATTATGGAGACAAATGTACCTGAGTAATTGTATGAGTCAGATGAATTCTTTTCCATTGTTGTAAACTAGTCTTTTCTCCCCCATAGTAATGCAGCAGAGTGCACTGATATCAGCAGTCTCCACCTCTATAAGCTTAACACATTTTTATAAGGAATGTGTGTGTTTTGATATTGGAACTATTGCCATTTTTATGATTACCTGTGATATACTGAAATGGTAATGTCTCTGGACAAGCTTTGCTGAGATGCAGAATGAGGTGTATTGCCCTTCAGATTTCATTGTCTGAGAAAACTGCAGTGTGTGTGAGCCTTGATAACTTGAATTAAACAATAAGTTAAAGTGATATCCTAATCACTGAGAGCTTTAGCTACTCTGCTGTATGTCTGAAATGTTGTAATATTGGAAACGGAAATACACTCTGTTTAGAAAACATTTAGCAAAAGGAATCTTTGGTGGCTAGAGGGGAAAAAAGAGAAATTGGAAAAGAAAGCTGATGATGGGGAGCAAACATCCAATGCTGCTTGTGGAATGCTTTGCCACTCTCTGAGCATTAATTGAGAAGTTATATTGGAAGGGGTTGCTTTACTGCATGACCATAACTGTGGAAATAGTTTGACCAATAAAGTTGAAAACATGTTAGATCTGTTTGGGACTGTCACTGGAAAGTATATCTGAGAGGGATGAAGGCTTATAAGAATCACACATGTGCAAAACTTTGTGGATTCTTGCAGACCGTGAGCCTGCTTCTGTTCCTGTTGAAGTCAATGGGAGTTACTGGAGGCTCAGCAGATTTGAAAGTCGAGCCACATATTCAGATTCCTAAATATAAATTTAGAAGATTCATAGACTTTAAGGTCAGACGTGATCATCATGATCATCTAGTCTGATCTCCTGCACAACACAGGCTACAGAACCTTGTCCACCCACTCCTATAACAGACCCATAATAGAAGCCCACCTTTAGGCAGCTATTTTTGAAAATACTGGGTCTGATTTATCATTGTGCCTAAGCTGGGCTCATCTCAGGACTTGAGTTGTCAGTGGAAAGGTGTCTGTGTGCCACTTTTGTGCTTCCATTGTTCTGGGAATGGCCAGGGAATGGCCATGATTCAGGTGAGGGTTGCCTGAACCCAGCTGTCCATGGGCCCAAAGGACCATTCCAGCAGCTGGGAATTGTTGCTCCCTTTTACATAACTGTGCTCTATACATAGCCCTTACTACAAGCTCTGCAATGGGCAGAGTGATTCTATACCATGCAGGGACACTTTCTGCTGGAGAAATTACCCAGGTAGCCAGCTCCACCAGCAAGAGTTTGGTGAAGTGCAGTGTGACAAAGCCTTGCTACCTTGGTGTGGAACAGGAGCATAATGCATGGTGCCTGACCATTTGACAGTAGTTAGGGCACCTGCTGCTTGGTGCTCACCTTATCAGTCTCACTTAGTACCTAGTATCTCCCTGGCATCTTCTGATAGAATGAGTCAATCTGCACTCTTTGTGCTCCTTCCTTGTTCCTCCTTCTGCCTCTTCATGAACCTTTAGTTGTTCCTATCTTGGAGATTCTGTAAACAAAGCTAGTGGTAGGGAGTGTGAGCACATTGTGAGCATACATGGCTCCCATTTGTCTGTAATACTTCAGCAGCAGCCCAAGCACTGTGGCTGGGAATGGCTGAAATAAAGAATATTTTCTTTTTTTTTTTTTTAAGTGGGAAGAAGGAAGGGAGGTGTGAGAACAGTGGAAGCCTTACAGGGAAGAGGGACAGGAGGCAGGGGACCTCCTGGTGAAGGGAAAAGGACATGAATAGATAAACTGGCATCCTGATTTGTGGAAGTATATCTAAGCATGGTTCTAATGCTGGGACTGCTTCTGCCAGTTTCCCATTGCCTTGTCTCTTCTTCAAGTTGCTCACGAGTCCCTCAGCCTTCTGACCCCAAAGTTTACATGCATTGTATCCAGCTTATATGCATTGCAGAATGCCTTTGTACTCTTGGTGATGAAAAGCAACCATGAGTCAGTCTGCTGGTAAACTACCTTTGTGTCTTGTGAAGCCATCTTCAGCTTTCAGTATTTGAGAGACTTATTGCCGCTTTGCCACCCAGACTCTCTTCTGATTTCCAGTATTCCTTGGCTATGTTGTTTACTCACTGCCATTGTAGGCTCAAATGCCATTGACTAATATTACACACATCTGGTTTCTACCCTTGTCTTTCTCTCTGTCTCCTCTCCCATTATCCCTCTAGCTTTGTCTTTTTCAGGCAGGTCCCACAGCCAAGCTCCCTTGTTCAGTTTTCTTCTGTGCTGACTCATGTAAACCTATGTTTACCCATCATCAAGTTAGTGACTCTTTAGGGTTGAACCTTCAGACCAAACTCTCTTCTCTGTTACATTAGTGCAACTCCACTGAATTCAATAGAACTGCTCCAGTTTAACTCAGGACAGTTTGGCCCTCCTTCTTTGAGCTTGCACAATAACTCTGTGTCTGCTGCTGGCTCATTGTTTACTCTTGGCTGATAGTGTATACTGACATCACAGAGGTGGGAGACACGCAGTCTCAAAAAATAGTGTGGGAATGCAAAGCAGATTTCTGATGCCCCTTTCCTTTCAGAGATACTTTCCCCTCTCTCAGGCCATTAGATTCAGAGACAAGACACTTTTCCTGTCAGGCAGGAGAAGGCTGATCTGATTAATAGACTTCTGTCTTCATAAACCAAAATAGTTTTAATGAAGTTGAAGAGCTGTTGTCTTTGCTGAGTTGTGTGAACATGGCGTCAGATTCTGATCCCACTTATGCTAGTGTGTTTCCAGAGTGACATCATTAAAAGGCAGTTACTCCAGATTTACAGTGGTGTAACTGAGATTAGAATCTGCCCTGCAGAGTGCAAGGTGACAGAAAAAACTGGAGGAAAAGCAACAAGAGGAGCAAATTCTCATCTCTGATTCCCCAGTTCTGTTTCCTATTGGTTTTTTTTAATCCAGTTATCTATATAATTTATTTTTCACTGTTTGTCCCCTTGTAATATTAACATCGGAGTTAGTGTAGCACAAGTACACACCATACACAAACCTATTATGCAACTTACAAGGGTACAGTGAAATATTAGAACATGACTAAGTAATTCTGGACACATCCTGTATCCTGCATGACTCGTATGTCATGGCAATTTACAGCTGATATTACAGCTGGATATTATTGTCTGCAACAGGGAAAAAAAGGGGGATTGAAGGCATTTTGGTTTGTTAAAAAATAAACAAGGTATAATTTTTCATTAATAAATAAATATCACCTTCCGTTCAAATATCCTAAGATGATCTGCATTCTTTTCAAAGAGCTTAAAAATTATATGAGAGGATTGCTTCATTCGTCACTGAAATGCAGAGGCTTCTGTGTGGGAATCTACAGCCTTTAAACAGTGCACAGCAACATAAGAGATCAAAATAGAAAGTGAAAAGTACCTTAGCCAACTGAAAATACAGTATGGGCGGATTTCTGGTATAGGCATGGTGTAGTTATCTAACTGGAATTGGCCTGGGTACTGAGACAGACAATCAGTGTGTGACAAGTACCATGGGATGTTAATAAACACAGCTTGTTATTCTTTGTTCAGAAAGGGATATTTCCCAAGAAGACCTGAGCTTTCAGATTGCAAAGCAGTATGGAGTGACATTGTTTAGCCCCTGCTCAGCAGTGAAATGCTGCTAGGAAAATTTTGGGAAATAAATGTTCTTTGAGTGATGTCCCTGTGAGTGCTCCACTTTAGGTGTTTGTGCACCCCTGTGCTTGTAATTGGAGATTTGTAGTAGCAGTTCCCTGCTTGGGTCGCACATGTGCAGTCCCCATCTCACGCCACTTTAAGCAGTAATCTGGCATTGTGCAACAAACCCCCTCTCAGTTCCTCCAGCATCACCTCTTTGCCTAATCTAATTAGCATAGTTAGACTTAATTAGTAGTAGGTATGATTAGTTCCGTTAATCTCCATTAATTTTTGTTAGGAAAAAATATGTTTTTTCCTCTCAACAATAGAAGTTTAAGTTTCTGTTAGAGCTGGTAGAGTAGAGTTTTATTTCCCCTTCAAAGGTGGGGGGGAACACTCACGTAAGGGGTATGCCTAGTTCCCTGGGTTTTAAACGCTGCCTCACCTGCAGACTTTCAATACCGGTCTCAGATGGGCATTCACAGTGTATCCGCTGCCTAGGTGAGACACACATATTGCAGAAGTGCTTGCACTGAATCTAAAAGCCCTGGCTAGAAAAGTGAGAGACCTGCAACTTAAACTCTTCCGTATAGAGAAATCTCTCAGACCAGGGTCTAAGGCAGAGGCAGGAGCCTATCCTGGACAGAGATTTCCATCCACAGCCTCTGACAGAGGTCTGTCTTCCATGGTTCAGACTAAGCAGCAACCCACCAAGAAAATTTAAAAAATGCAGGCTACAACTCCACCGATATGGGACACTGCCAAAAACCAGCATTCCCCAACTGGCAAACCATAGCAGTACCAACAATACTGAAATTGCAGGATTCTCTGGTTCTGTGGGTACCTTGAGACCAAGAAACCCTATGTGGGCTAACTCCAGTACCAGCACTAAAAAGAAACAAAAATCCCATACCTCTGTGCCGATGGAGCCAACCAGGCACTCGGCACCCAGTGGTACTGCAACACCGCAGATCATGCTGCCACCTTCTACCATGGCGTGTACACTGACAACTACTGCACAATCCTCAGTACCAACCTCCAGCCATTCTACAGTACTGACTTTAGTAGTGTCTCAGGAATTCCTGTGCCATAAAGACTTAATGGTCACCTTGACATCTGAGTCTCCCATCCTCAGTGCCGAGGTCATCTTTGTACAAATGATATCAAGTGGCATCACCAGTCCACCTCAGTCAGCTCCACCGTTTTCGAGCGATGACAAGGATGAACCTGAGGAGGAAATACATTCCTCTCACCAGTCTTCTCCAATCCACGTGCCCACCAGACTTGATCCACCAGCATACAGGGCTTATCAGACTGGACCCAAAGAAGGATACTGGTACGGGCAGCCATGGAGGCCACTGATGCCCTTTCCACCACAATGGGCTTATTGGAATTCATGGGCACAATACCCACCAGAACACCACAAATCCCCAGCCCACCCAGGATGAGCACACAACACTCACCCTCACAATCAGTACCAGGACCATCGGAACCTACTGAGAACGTGGTTGAAGAGGAAAAACAGATCTCTGACCAGGAGATGGCTCAAACAGTGCATTTTTCCTCATCTTCCCCTGATGACATCATTATGCCATGCCTCCCAATACAGGTGAAGATTTTAAAAACTTTCTGGACTTATATCAGAGAGTCGCCAGTTCTCTGAATATATCCCTGGATGAGGTTCAGGAAACACAACTTGAACTACTGAACATCTTACAGACAGCCACTTCATCCAAGATTGCCTTGTCCATGAATAGCAACATTACGGAACCTGTCAAAACAATTTGGTGGACCCCAGTAACAATTCCACCAACTAGCAAGAATCTGACAAAAAATACTATGTGCCGGCGAAGGGAACAGAATTTCTATGATCACATCCTGCACCAAATTCCCTGGTGGTGGATGCAGTCCATGAACGGGGCAGACAACAATACCCCAAAAGTACGCCATATGACAAGGACTGGAAGAGGCTTGACCTCTTTGGCCATAAAGCCTATTCCTCATTGACTTTACGCCTCAAAATCACCAACTACAAAGCATCGCTGACAAAATATGACCACAATAACTACACCAAACTCTGAGTTTATGGAATTTATTCCCAAAGAGAAAAAAGAACAGTTTAGGTCCCTTATTTCAGAAAGGTACCTTATATCCAGAACTGTATTAGTCATGAGAGCATCCTGGCTCCATCTCTCTGGATTTCCCAGAAAAGTCCAATCAACAGTGAAAGGTCCAAAGCTCTTTGCCACCAAAACGGTTGAGTCCCTTCACACACTAAAGGACTCTAGGGCAACATTGAGATCCTTGGGAATCTATACACCTAGAACCAAGTGAGGACAGGAAAAATATTACATGCCGCAAAAATTCCGAACCACTCCCTACACACAACATAGATAATACGAACATCAAGGCCACAAAGAGAGGCCTGCAAGGAGATGAAAACCTGCTCCTCAAACCACCATGTCTCAACAATCGACATCCAGACAGCAAATTTGAAACATCTGTCGAGGGCCCAAGAACCCCACATCTTTTAACTCTGGAACCATCTACCATCTCCCAACCATTTGGAGATTGTCTGATTCCCTTTTACCCAATCTGGCAAACCATCACAACAGACGGATATTAGAGGTAGTCGAGAAGGGATATTTCATCCCTTTTACTTCCACACTCCCTCCCCCCCCGCTGCATACTCTCTTTCTCTGTCCCTCTTCAGGGACCCCTCTCATAAACATCTACTGTGTCGAGATAAATCACCTCATACACTTGGGAGTAGTAGAGCTAGTACTAAAAAATATAGAGGAAAATACTTTTATTCACATTATTTCCTCACACAGAAAAAAACAGGAGGGTGGAGACCCATTCTCATACTACAACAACTCAACAAATTTTGTGAAAACTCAGTGCTTCATGGTGGTTACACTAGCCATCGTCATTCTAGCGCTAGAAAGGAGGGAATGCCCAAATCACTTCCAATACAAGGTTCTACCATTCAGCCTATCCACTGCCCCGCGAGTATTCCCAAAGGTTCTAGCCATAGTGGCTGCCCACCTACACAGAAACAGAATCATGATATTCCCATACTTGGGAATTGCTTACTGAAAACATCAACTCCACAGGAAGCATTAAACATGACTGAAAAAACAGTAGCTCTCTTTGCACAATTAGGCCTTCAAATAAATATACAAAAATTGATGCTAACACCAGTACAAGAACTGGAATTCATCGGCACTTATCTCAGCTCATCCAGGGCCACGGCATCTCTACTACAACATTGATTCATCACTCTGAACAATCTCATCTCCATAACACTAAACAGTCCTCAGATAACAGCCAGGACATGCCTCCAACTATTGGGCCACATGGCTGCAACAACCTTCATTGTCAAGCACTCAAGGTTACACATGAGGAGCCTGCAAGCTTGGCTCCGCATGACCTACCGCCCACGAAAGCAAAGCGTGAACAAATGCCTTTCAATGCCAGATAAAATAAAACACTCACTGCTCTGGTGAACACAACCAGACAATGTCTACCTTGGTGTGCCCTTCGTACGGGACTCCCCAACGATGACCATCACAACAGACACATCCCTACTAGGTTGGGGAGCACTTCTAGGCACAGGGTCACTGGTCACCAACAGAATCCCTACTTCACATAAATCTACTAGAATTACGAGCTGTTTGCAACGTGTGCTACCACTTCTTCCCAATAATCAAGAACAAGACTATACAAATCCTCAAAGACAATGTAGTATGCATGTTCTACATAAACAGGCAAGGAGATGCATGTTCACACTCCCTGTGCACAGAAGCCATACGGCTAGGGAACTGGTGAATCACACACAACATCCACATCACAGCATCATACCTACTTGGAAGTCAAAACATCATAGCAGATGCACTAAGCAGGAACTTTTCTCAAGACAATGAGTAGGAATTGGACACGCAAGTACTACACAACATATTCAAGCAATTCCCAACCACAGACCTATTTGTGACTGCACACAATGCCAAATGTCCCCAGTTTTGCTCCAGAGTGGGACTTGGGCCTTAATTCCCTGGATGATGCCTTCCTTATCATATGGAATGCTCTCTTCTTATATGCCTTCCCTCCCATTCCCCTCCATGAGCATGTGCTTCATAAAATCAGACTAGAACAGGCTACAGTAATTCGGATGCTCCCACATGGCCTTGACAAATGTGGTTCCCTTACATTCTCAAAATGTCAGTATGTCAAGCAAGTGCCCTTCCTCTTCTCCCTTGTCTCCTTTCCCAGGACTCAGGTCAAATCCTTCACCCAAATATAGAAACTCTCCATCTCAAGGTGTGGTTGCTCCATGGTTATGAGGACCCAAAATAGCCTGGTCGGAGAAAGTAGAGAATGTCTTAAATAGTTGAAGAGCAACTACCTGACACACAAAATGGAGACGATTTGATAACTGGCGCCAAAACAAACACGTCACACCAGCTTCTGATCCCTGATACTGGACTACTTACTAGAACTTAAGAAATGAAGCCTCTCCATGATCTCAATCAGGGTACACCTTTCAGCTATTATGGCGTTTCACCACGATGTGGACGACCTATCAGTTTTTGCACACCCAATCACCAAAAGGTTTCTTAAAGGCCTCAGCAACACTTACCCAGAGGTAAGAACATCCACCCCATCATGGAACCTCAACTTATTACTTCGGGGTATCACCGGACCCCCGTTTGAACCTTTGGCGACTTGCTCTCTCCTCCACCTTTCAATGAAAGTACCTTTTCTTGTCACAATCACATCAGCCAGACTGGTTGGAGAACTGGGAGCCTTCATGGCAGATCCACCCTACACAGTCTTCTTTAAAGTTAAGGCTATCCTAAGATTACATCCCAAATTTTTACCTAAGATTTCCTCCTCATTTCATCTCAACCAACCCATCCATCTACCAACATTCTATCCTAAACCCTTTGACAACAAATGAGAATTGATACTTCATACCTTAAATGTCTGCAAGGTGCTGGCATTTTACATAGACAGAACAAAATCATTCTGCAAATCTACAAAACTATTCATATCAATCACTGAACGCTCAAAAGGAGACGTATCTAAGCAGAGGCTTTCCAAATGGATTTCTGACTATCAAATTGTGCTGTCATCAGTACAATCTATAACCCTTTACAGGGGTTCGTACAAATTCTACCAGGGCAGTAGCAACCTTGATAGCATTCCTCAACAACATCCCCAGTGAGGACATCTGTAAAGCTGCAACTTTGGCCTCAGCCCATACATTTGCACAACACTATGCACTAGAACAACATGCAAGTTCTGATGCGTTATTCGGTGCATATTACCATATTATCATCTGCCACAACTTCAACTCCAAAGCCCCCTCCATCCACTGGAGGGCACTGCTCTGAAGTCACCTAAAGAGGAGCACCCACTGGGACATCACTTGAAGAAGAAGAGAAGGTTACTCGCTTTGTGCAGAAAGTGAGTTTCTTCAAGTTGTGTGTCCCTGTGGGTTCTCCACTACCCTCCTTCTCCCCTCTGCTTCGGAGTTTTCATACTAATAGCTCTTCAGTAGAGAAGGAAATTGGGGGGGGGGTGTTGGTCCCACAGTGCCAGATAACCACCTAAAGTGGTACGAGATGGAGAACACACATGTGCGACCCAACTGCGGCACTGCTACTACAAATCTCCAATTATAAGCACAGGGACTCACGAACTCCTAAAATGGAGTACTCACAGGGACACACATCTTGAAGAACATCACTTACTGCACAAAGTGAGTAACCTTCTCTTAGAGAAGGCTTATCCACAGAAATATATTAATGAATGTAAATTTAAAGGTGAGAGAGCACTATACAGTATTTTTCTACATAATACTGAGTTGAATTTCAGTGTTAATGGAAAAACAGAAAATTATAGCAGTGATTACTCTCATTTTAAAAAAACTACACTATTTGAAAGTAATTTTCCTCAAAACTATAATGTCCCTATTGTATAATATAGGGTTGGTCTACGCTACAGAGTTTTGTCGACAAAAGTCAATTTTTGGTGAAAAAACAGTGGTGTACACACTACATTGCTCCCCCTGCCAACAAAACTCTCCAGCTTTGGTGACAAAATAAAACCACCTCAACGAGAGGCATAGAGCTTTATGCAGCAAAGTTAGATGAAGAGTCAGTGCAGACACTATGTGCCGTAATTGGGCTCCAGGAGCTATCCCACAATACCCACCCTGACTGCTCTGCTCACCATTTTGAGCTGTGATGCACTGCCCTGCATTCCTGCTAAACAAGCATGCACCTTTCCCCCTTCAAAGCCCAAGGAAGATTTGAAATTGCTCAGCATGGAGAGCTCGCACAGCCACTGCCCAGCTGAGCATGCCAGCTCCCTAAAGCAAATGCAATCCTACCTACAGAGGAGGGGGGTGGATCATTCTCCTGGGTCTGTGGGGA
Organism: Emydura macquarii macquarii; assembly: GCF_026122565.2. NCBI lineage: Eukaryota > Metazoa > Chordata > Testudines > Chelidae > Emydura > Emydura macquarii. Next base: position 10,772,078 of record NW_027133667.1, read on the forward strand.
GAGGAGGCTGTGGGAGAACTCCGAGGGAATCAATCCTGCTCTCCTATGGCAGGCATGCAGGCAGCATGGGCTGCTGCTGGAGGAGGAGGAGGGAAAGAGTCCTAATGTGCTAGGCAGAGCCAGGGAGGGAGGCAGGGACTGATGTTGGGGTGTCCTCGCTCCTCCCACTGATGTACTGGTCTTTGCTGAGCTGGGGTGGGGGAGACAGGGGGACACCAGCTGTCTGTGCACCAGCTTCTGCCTCAGGATTGGTTGCTTCTAGCTGCTGTCTGAACTTAAAGAGAGAGCATGCACACTCACTCACTCACTCAGTTCTGTGGGCTTCTTGTGTTTGTGTTCAGCAATGTCAATTTGGCTGATAGGGCAGTTAAAAAGTGGCTGTCAACCTAGTAGAATGCCCATGAAACAATGGGATTCAAAACCTTCATCATGTGATGCTGTGCCTGCCCCATGAGGCATTGCAAACCCCTCCCAAAGCACTCTGTGTTGCAGTTGCACAGTGAGATAGCTACCCACAGTGCACTGCTTCCTGTGTCGATGCAAAAGCTGGTAGTGTGAATGCACACCACTGACACAAGGAGCATATGAGGATGTGAAACTGCACACAGGGTTTAATTACAGAGTTATCTGTACTCTGGCATGACTTGTGTCGACAACATTCTGTAGCGTAGACAAGCCCATAGAGTTACAAGAAATTACTTTAGAATACTACAAGACTTTTTATAAGGGTGGGGCCTGACACATTGGAGACAGGAATGATGCAAACACATAACTCTTCCAGTGCCCCTAATCCTGATTTTCAGAGGCCCCTGACACTTCCAATCTTGTAAAGAACCTTGCTGATCTTCAGCAACCATTGCTATTCCAGCCTCACTAAAGGCTTTACTTATGAAGACTGTTAACTGATGTGGTGGCTTTGAGTTAATGATGAATGACCTATATCCTGCCTATTTCATGTTTTGGACGTAAGGCTTATTATACAATCAAGGGGCTCTTTTTTCTATTCTGTGTTTGGGAGAGGAACAGAAATCTTGCCTTCTGCTTCTTCCTGTTATGATAATGGACCGATAGCTCTCTTTAATGCAGCTTGAATCAAAGTGACCCGTATTCTCCAATTCCAATTGCAAGGAAGGCTTGGAAGAGGCTTCATTTTGACAGAATAAGGATACAGCAAGGGACATGATGAGCTGCAGATTGACACAAGGAGCCAATTCTAAACTGCATTGGGATTCTTTGCAGTGGAGAATAAAGCAAGACTGTTAGCTCTTCCTGGATTTAGGTCAGGGTTTAAAAATGCAGCATTTGTACTGTATCTACTGTACGGCAAAATCCTCAAGCCCCCTCCCTGAGCAAATGGAATATATCTCAGCCACATAGAGCAAACTGAAGGCCTCAAGTGCTTTGATAAAATGGAAGTCAAGATGTACCTGGTGACAGTAAATTTTCAGCAAGTGAAGACAAATACCTACTGTAGGAAATTTAGGAATATATTGTCTAATATTTTGCCAATTCTCACTGGCAAGTCTTCTAAATAGGCCAGTGATAGAAGGCTGCCAGGCACTCTCTCAGACAAGTTCCATTTTCATGTGACGCTTGCCAGTCCCAAGGAGGAGAATAACTGTATCCCAGCATTTTGAACCTTAGTCTAATGGTTTCATTGCACAGAAAGCTTATCACCCTTGGGCTGGGATAGAGAATCTCAAAAGAGCAAGCTTTTCTTGTGATGTTTTGGCACTTTTGGTCACACTGGTTCAATTCAAATGTCACCATATAATAAAGGCACTGCTTTTAACACCATGCATCAGTATCTCAATGCACTTTACAAACACCAGTGAAGTAAGCTACCCAATACCCTAGAGAGGTAGGAAAGCTTCTCTGGCATGCCTCAAACATTGCCCTACTCAGTGCCTTTTTATTTAAAGGGTGAGTGGAAAGGAGTATTACCTAGTGGTTAGAGGACTGAGAGTTAGATTTTTCACAGCTGACTAGGTGGCTTAATTACATATTGAAACTAAAAGGAGTTGTATGGCTAAATCTCCTGCTTTGAAAATTTCATCCTTTGCATTTTAGTCACAACTCTGCCAGGCGACCTTGGGAAAACCAGTTAAGCCCAAATTTCCAAAAGTTGTCCACTAATTTTAGATGTCTCCGTTTTTGAGTGCCCATGTCAAAATTCCTGGGGGTGGGTGTGTGGCTAAACAAGCAAACAAGTTGGTGGCTTAATCCAGCTCTCTGCAGTAAAGGAGGAATAAATGAAAGCAATTTAAGAAGATTAAAGAACTAAGCTAACCTGAATCCACAGATCTATGCTCTAAGTATGAATAACCATCCATGAAGCCAGTTTTGAAAGAAAAAAAGAAGTCTGAAGACAGCTGGCAGAAGCCAGTCCCAGAAGGCAGCTTCTGGGGGAGGAAATCCAGCAACAGAATCATCAAAATGTCATCAGCCTGCTGCACATATAAAAAATGACTCTGCAAGCTTGGACATGTTGAACTGGACTCTCATTATTCTGTAAAGAGACAGTGGATGAGTATAATGAGAGATTTTTTTAAATTAATTAAAATTATACCATTGTGATTGGAAGGAAGTGTGGCAGTGGCCATTTTGGAAAGGTAAAACAAACAAAGGGGACATATAGCAGCAGCCGTCTTGAGAGAAGTACAATAAGCAAGGAGGAAAGACAAGAAGATCTAGATGTTTGGGAAAAGAAAGAAATCCTCCAATACAAAGATCTTCTCCCAGTCTCCACTTCCCCAAAAAAGGCTCAGCCATGAAAGTCAGCAAATCCCCCTCCAGCAAACTAACTATGGGGGTAGGTGGAGAAGCACCCAGTTACTAAGATTGACCTGAGGGACTTATTGTTAGAAATAAAAATGATGAATAAGGAGATGAGGGAAGAGTTCCAGGCTTATATTAAAGATATAAAAATGAAACTGGTGACCTCAATGGGAAAATATCAGATGTGGAAACAGGGTTAAACAAGCAGTCAGATAGCATTACTAATCTAGATGAAAGAATCCAAATAACTGAAAAAAAGAGAAAAAGAAATAGAATTAGAGCTGGAGGACATGGAAAATAGAGAATGCAGGAATACCGTAATGATTAAAGATATTCCAGAGGAGACTGAAGGAGAAATCTGAACACACTGGACGATATTTTCCATGACATATTAAAATTGGTCAATAAAGAATGCATTCCTATTCAAAGGCCTCGCAAACCCCTTTTCTCCAGACCCCCATCAGGCTCCAGATCAAGATGTGGTTCTCAGTCTACGATGCTATCTGAACAAGCATAAAATACTGAGGGGCAGTGAGGATGAGAGTTGAATCACTGATGATTCTTAACCAGCTTGTACAAATTTTACCCGAGCTGGCAACTTCTGTCCTTAGAAAGAGAAGAGAAGTGTATCAGGTGGCCACAGTTCTTAGAAAGAATAATATAAGATACAAATAGGGGTTTCTGTTTAGGTTGTCCTTTAAATGGAAGGATAGATATGCCTATCTCAGATTCAAAAGAAGGGGAAAAAGTATGTATGGACATTGGAATAGGCATATCAGCTCAAGAACAGTCTGAATGGGATCAAATGCATCAGTCTCACAGGTCACCAAGAAATCACTGGGTAATCAGTGAGATCAAAGAGAGACAGAATAGCTCAAATAAGATGCATCATCAAGACAACAGGACAGTCATGAAAGCAGAAGAAACTGTCCAGAAACTGACGAACAAGTTTAGTATATCGACTAACACACTACAATGAATAATGGAAATTATATCTCTGTGGTTATAATGATAAAGAAATATAGAATAGTACCCAGGATATTTTATTCTATGTGATGATAACATTATAGTTAACTTAATGTGATTTATATTATAAACAAAGTTAATAACAAAATAGCAGGAGACCCAGATCTCCCCTATTGAAGTCTGACTTTAGAGTTATCACAAACTTTCTAAAATTTGTATTAATTGGAGAAGGGTAACTGTCAGGGGCTGTGATTGCCTCTTGGTTGGAAGAGGTGGAGCTAGGCCTGAAAGAGAGCTGAGAATTCACTAGAGGGAGGAGGGAGGAACAAAGGGAGTCCCATTCTGGGAAGAGCTTGATGAAGACAGGCTGAGACACCCACAGGGAGCAGAGTAGACTCCTGTCGGGGAGCCTGGAGCTAATGCCTAAGAGAAGAGAAGAGAAGCCCAGGAGGAGCAGAAGAGCTAGTGGTTATACAAGAAGCTTTGCCCCAGGGAATAAGGAAAGCTGTTAGAATCCCTGGGGAAGAATGGCCATAGTGGAATCTTGCTGGAGGAGAAACAGAGGATTTTGGTGGAAACCGATAGGGACAGAAAGACTACTAGTTTGGAGTATTTGATTTTGGACTTGGAGTTGGACCTTTAGCTAACCCAGGAAGGGGACTGAATTGTGTGTGGCCAGAAGACCCATGATGGGAGTTCAGAGAAGGAACAAGTTGGGACATAACCTTGAGACCTTGAGCAAATGGCCACCAGAGTGAGTGTGGCCAAGTCCCGTACAATGCCAGATCTGGGCATAGAGGAGCGCTCTATAGGTGCGGATACATGTCTGCAGTCACCTATGTTGGAAATCTTTAAGAATAAGTGAACTCAAAAATGGTATAATAATCTCATAATGCCCAGTGTTATACAGATGTTTGATAAGGTTAGGTAAGGTTCTTACAAATATTAGAAAGGAAAAAAAGAGTTTCTGCTGGAGTGGGGTTAACACACGGTTGGAGGTAGTAAGGAAAGCCTGGACTCCCACAGCTAGAGGGGACTGGTGACAAAGGGGGAATGCATAGGGAGGGAGGGAAACAGAGCATAAGAGATCAGGAACAGGTTAAATATTGTTACGTGTTTTAATCATCAGATTATATTAATAAAAAGTTAAGGCTCAGAATTTAAAAATGTGTGGTAAATCACACTCAGGATCAGGTTACAACAACAGATGTTAAGAAAAGGAAAAACTGTATCGATTTGGGAGTTTTAAAATTGCTGTGTGTTTGATGGTAGCTCTATCTAAAATCTTTCCTTTACATAGGAGAAGCAAATGTAATGGCGATCTGGTTCTGGGAAGTTCTCATTGCTTTTAACAAAAGGTAATATACTGGACGAGAGCAACCTTGGCACTCATTAGGGAGTTTATTAATGACATGACTGTTTAATATTAAGGGGATGAACAATCTAATGAAAAGTAAAAGGATATATGCTGCTCATTGAGAAGGACTTTCCTGGTATCTATTTACAGGAAACACGCTTGAAGAAAAATGATGATAAATATCTGAATGCTTGTTCAACACAGCTACCATATGCCTCTCTGGGGCAATCTAATAGAAAAGGGCTGGATATACTCTTTGCTAAAAACTTCCCTTTTATTGTTGCAGTATAACTCATAGATCTGGAGGGCAGATATTTTAATTTAGGGGACCTTGAAGGGTAAACGTCTCACTTTAACCAATATATATAATCAAGGGCAGGTTTCTTTTTTAATCAGCTTTTTTTTTTTTTTTTTTTTTTTAAAGGAATTTAGGAAGTTTTAGGGACGGCAATTTTATTCTAGAGGAGATTTTGACAAGGTGCTTAATCCTACTTTGGATTGATTTAATGTACAGAGAGGGTGGTTCAGGAGGAGCAAGTGCAAATTTGTTGAATTACTTAGAAAATGAGGATCTGGTAGGTGTCTGGCAGGAGATGAATCTGGATGTTGAGGATTATACATAAAATTAATATGGAAACATAACAGAAAAAGGGTGAGTTCTAAAGTCCTGTATCAGCATACAAAGTGGGGTGGACTAGCTTTCCTGATTTTGTCTTATAGTATTATTAATTATTATTAGTAGTAGTAGTTTATTTATTTATTTATTTATTTATTATTAAGTTTCATAATTATTGTGATCAGTTGTGTTAACAATTGACCATCCAAACACTGGATAGAACTCAAACAAGACTTGAAGACAAAATGTAACTATTCATAGTAATTCTTGGGTTACAAAGAAATTTAGGTCAACAAAAATTTAAAAAATCATCCATTCTTCCAGATCCCCTTAGCAGTTCTCTCACATAGCTAATTTAATTAATAATCAGGATGTATCCCTAGGAAATAGTGACTATTTGCTGTGAGTGAGAGCTCAGATTACTCAGTTTAGACATCTGTTCCTGGGTCCTGATTTGAAATCATACCAAAAGTTATATAATAATGTAAATAATATAAAGATCCTGTAGCTTCTGTCTTTATAAGTCAATCATTTTATTGTGAAATCTTGATGCTAGACCTTTAATCACATTTGAGGAATTGATCCAGGAGCAAACTGGAAAAAAAAGTAATTTAATTTTGACTGAAAAAGTTGTTGATAAGAAAACAACCTAGATGAAAAGATGGGAGAGGGATTTGGACAAAAAAATGGATCTGGATGAGTGGGTGTATATGGGAAAGGGAATAAATGTCTTCAATTTGTGTAGTTCATAAAGAAATATTTTATAAATTATTATACAGGTGGCATTTGACTCTAGTTAAGATCCATCATAGTTTTGCTACTAGTGAAGAGCTCTGTTGGAGGATTTGTAGGGAAAGGGGAACCTTCTCATTAAGTGTGGTGATTGTGTCCAGGAATTAGTTGGTTTTGGGAGAAAACTATTAAAGAGATTCACCTGATGACGAAACAACAGCTTCCTAGCAGGTCATGGGATCTCTTACTTAATGCTCTAGTAAAAAATTAACATTTTAAACAGAATAGTAAATTCCTTTTTATTTTTAGCAGCTAGATTTGGTATTGCACATTATTGAAAAAAAGTGATGTCAACTCCTTCTCCTCTGAAACTGTGGTATACTAAAATATGGACTGTCCTTCTAATGGAAGAACTGTCACGCTAAGTATGTACACAAGAGAAGCACCAAGAAGACGATAGGCATTTAGAAATTTGGCCACCCTGTTTAGCATACTAAGAAGGAATCTTTAGCCAGGTTCTTTGAATATTAACCTGATCCTGAATAAGTAATATATGATGTGTACTATGTTAATAAAAAGATTTTTTTTAAAACACCTCATCTCTTATGGCTTAATTTTTATAGGTTTTGAGCACCCACAGCTTCAATTTAGGTCAGCGGTATCTGTGAATACTTAACATCTCTGAAAATCAAGCCCAGGCTGTCTCTGTTTGGGTGATCAGCAACTGAGACCCCAAATCAGTGGACACCTTTGAAAGTATTGGCCTTAATGTTTCTGTTCCTCAGTTTTTCCAATTGTGAAATGGAGATAACTCTCTTTCTCACAGTGGTGGTGTGACTTGTAGCTTAGTTCATTCACTAATGTTTGTAAAGTGTTATGCAGTCCTCAGATGAAAGATGTTCTACTAGTCCAAAGTAGTAGTATTGTTATTTTGAAGACTTCTCCAATTGAGAGAAATCAGTAATCCCAGAGGTCTAAGCCAAAGTTTCAATTGAATGCCAATATATCCTTGGCTATTGGCATCCAGGAAACTCCAACATTGCTTCAGAGACAGAAGGGGTTCAGCAATCCCCAAATCCCCAAATTTCTCTAAATCCAGGATTAATTAAAGATATGCTTAGCAAAGCTTATGTGCGTCTGCAACAGGGGCTCTTAGGGCCTAAGCAAAAGAGATCAAAAGACTAAACATTACCCAGGTCATGTTCCCAAATGCCCTCTAGAGGGCAGGTGTAATGATCAATAGGAACTTTCCATCTTAAATATCTCCAGCCCAGCTGAGGATCATTCAGAACACTTGAGATACTCTGGAAAGAGGGAAAAATCCCCCCCGATTAACTTTGGCCTTTACAAGGTAACCTAAGAAAAGGTCACAAGGTAACCCAGAGGTACACTAGAGGAGTAGAAAAAACTATTTAATACCGTGCCCTAGATATAGGGAGAGACACTGTACCACTACATGTGGTGACTGTAAAGCTGATCATTCAGGAGTGGAAGTCTCTATTCCACTCCCAAAAAAATAACTGAAATTCTTTTTTAAAGATATAAACAAGGTATTCTTTAAGATCCCAAAATATTAACAAAATACATGTGTAGATTTGCTTAACAATTTAAACAATTTTGAAAGGTTTTTCAGCTGTGACTACCTGTGTATTTCTGGAACAAATACATAAAGAACAGGGAGTTACATTCCTGAGAAGCAATAATGCTGTATCATTAACTGTATTAGGGGTAATTCAGACAGAGCAGCCTTTTGGCTGCTGTAATATAGAGGGAGCCAGGTTGGTCTCTGGCTGGTTCTGGGACTGAGGGAACAAATGTCTTAACTACTCCCCCCATTCTGCACTGAGCATGGTTCATCTGGTCTAAAAGTCTTGTCCTGTGTTTGTGAAGGAGAAGTGGTGGCACATCTGGGGCTGTAAGCCATTTTTCTATTTGTTTCCTTTCAATACACAAGAGGATTTTTTCCTTTTCTCTGCAGCATCTCTTTGGTGGATTTGATATATTTTTCTCCCCTACAATGGTAATTGAGGATTTAACACCAGAGTAAAGCTGGATGAGAAATTCAGTACAAAAACAAAACAAACAAACAAACAAAAAAAAAAAACAACTGAGACCACCCAAATCAGCCATGCATGACAGTGCTTGACACAACTCAAATGTTTCAAGTTTGATGCAAGCCAAAGACTGTTTAGACAATAAGACACTTGTACTGAAACAAAATAACACAAATATATCTGGGGCTGGCATTTATTGAGCCCCAGTTCTTAAGTTCAGGAAGAAGGGGTTTGAGCTCAAGTGGGCTAAACTCAAAACCCAAACATCTCCTCTCCCCTTCAACAGATGCAACTTGTAGTGAACCAATGTCATAGATAATTTAAAGAGCTAAATTAATTGGACAAACTCATCCCTGGTGACTTAATTCACTGATTTTTAGGGGACTTATATTGGGGATGAATTTGCCCCATTGACTTTTTCTGTAAAATACTTATGTGCTGTTGTCTCTGTTTCCCGTTGCTGTATGATAGCCCAGCTAAACTGAGCTTCTAGTACAATGAGGCTAATGGCATCCATTACTTGTAATTGAACTTTTCATTAAAGGAATGATTGCAGAAAGAAAACTAATTAAAATTAAAGAAACTCATTTGATTACTCTGTTTTATGGCCCTGTTGTTGAAGGCCAGTGGAATGAGAGGCTAATTTGTTTATTATGCATCAGCTTCTTGTCACCGAGAAAAGAAATTGAAATAAAGCAAAGCAAGACAGAAAATGGGGGGAGAGAGAAACGAAGGATGCAAGAGCAAAAGATATTGTGAAAGAAAGATAAATACCATATTGTTGCTAAAAAAGAAATAATTAGACACATGGGATTGATTCAAGACTCTGGCAGGTTAGCTGAGGAAGGTTTCTTGGGTTTCTTTACAGAAAATGAAGGATGCAAATATGGAACTAATTACAATGGGGGAGAGGGGTAGAAAATGAAACTTAAAACTTTTCAGTTTTGGGTTTCTCATCAAAAACCAAAAAAATTTATCCAGAGCAAAATTTTTTTGCAGAAATTCAATTAATAGGCCATTTTTTCTTTTTAAAAAACTGTTTCAGCAAAAAAAGATTTTGAGCAGCTGTAGTTACTGAGCACCTACAAATTCAAGTAAAGTTGGGGGCAACTGTCCATCCCCATTACCTCTAAAACACTCTGTTTCCATGTGTTATTAACAATACTTTAGATCACTAAAATAGATTAAAATTATTAAAATCGAATTTATTTTTCCACCATTTAGCTGTTTGTTCTTTTTTTTGTGTGTGTCCTGTGTTCTGCTCTGAACAACAATAGACTTTTTTTTGGTTTAATTTGTGTTGTTACTCAGTTTTACTTTCAGATTCTCCTACATTAGTACACTGCTGCATTTGGAGGGGTTGGACGCAATGTAGGGAAAATAACAAAACCCACATAAACCAATATAATTATTTGTTTTAAATGTCAGTGTAAGAATATTTCTGGTATTAATGGGCCACATCTTTATGTCTTGCTCAGTTCTTACTCATGCAAAATTCTCACTGAAGTCAATGGGAGTTTTGTCCAAGTAAGGACATCATGCAGAATTTGGTTCATTCTAATTTTGTAAAGCACTTGCAAAATCAACATTTTTTGGCATCGATTTCCCAAAAGTGCTTTTGTAGCTGCCCTCATAGAATCATAGAATTGTAGGACTGGAAGGGACATCAAGAAGTCTAGTCCAGTCCCCTGCGCTTATGGCAGGATCAAGCATTATCTAAACCATCCGTGCCAGGTGTTTGTGTAACCTGCTCTTAAAAATCTTCAATGATGGAGATTCCACAACCTCCCTGGCAATTTATTCCGGTGCTTAACTACCCTGACAGTTAGGAAGTTTTTCCTAATGTCCAACCTAAACCTCCCTTGCTGCAATTTAAGCCCATTGCTTCTTGTCCTGTCCTCAGAGGTTAAGGAGGAGAATTTTTCTCCCTCCTCCTTGTAACAAACTTTTATATACTTGAAGACTGTTATCATGTTCCCCCTCAGTCCCAGTCTAAACAAACCCAATTTTTTCAATCTTTCTTCATAGGTCATGTTTTCTAGATCTTTAATCATTTTTGTTGCTCTTCTCTGGACTATCTCCAGTTTGTCAACATCTTTCCTGAAATGTGACACCCAGAACTAGATACACTGCTCCACTTGAGGCCTAAATCAGTGCGGAGTAGAGCAGAAGAATTACTTCTCGTGTCTTGCTTACATCAGTCCTGCTAATACATCCCAGAATGATGTTTGCTTTTTTTGAAGCAGTGTTACACTGTTGACTCATATTTAGCTTGTGATTCACTATGATTCCCAGATCCCTTTCTGCAGTACTCTTTCCTGGGGAGTCATTTCTCATTTTGTATGTGTACAACTGATTGTTCTTCCCTAAGTGGAGTACTTTACATGTGTCCTTATTGAATTTCATCCTATTTACTTCGACCATTTCTCCAGTTTGTCCAGATCATTTTGAATTTTAATCCTATCCTCCAAAGCACTTGCAATTCCTCCCAGCTTGATACTGTCCTCAATATATATAAGTGTATTCTCTATTCCTTTATCTAAATCATTGATGAGGATATCGAACAGAACTGGACTCAGAACTGATGCCTGTGGGAGGGACCCCCCACTTGATATGCCCTTGTAACATAATATGGTTTAACAGCTTTACCTGTAATATCAATAGGATTAAGCTGAAGTATTCTATTTTGCAACCTTCAATATGTATTTTAGCATGATCTCTCTCATGTGGGAGTTGCAGTCTAAAATATAATAGCCATTGTGTGTTTGGCTGGGAGATAATAGTGTGATAAGAGAACATTTGTCTTACGACAGCATTCAGGAGTTCATCACCTCCTGCCACTTTTGCACTGGCAGAAATAAACCCAGCTTTGATGTGCATGACCTAAACTGTACAAGACTCAGGGGGGTAAATAGCCAGAGAATGTCACAGGATGACGCTATGCAGAGCCTGCAAGGTTATGAGGGGATACATACAGAGCACAAGAAAACACTTATGCCCCACCAAAATGAGTTCAAGTACGAGTATCGGCAGCCTTTTATTTCTGCATGCAAGTCGGCACTTAGCCAACAGGATGGCAAAAAATGATGGTTTTAGTGTATTACAGATCAGCAGGAACAACAAATAAGGATACAGAACTTGGAAGGATTCACTGCAGCGGCATATACAATTTATAGCATTAAAAATAATTTTCAGGCAGAACAATATGAATCCTGTTTGCTTAGCACCTGAGGACAGTGGGGAAGGGGTGGGAGGGGACAGCAGGGTTGGGGATATGGAGTAAGTGAAAACAGAGTGTGACATATTATCTTCATCAAGAGAATGCAAAACCTTTTGAAATCTCAGTCCATTTGGCAAAGTGTGTGTGAATCTAGAGCTCTACTCTGTTTGACATAGATGAAACCTGGAAGAGTTTTTGGAGATCATTTCCCCAGGAGTGACCTCCTAAGCCATTAGTGTAATGAGCTGCTTGAGATGTCACAGATGAAAGGGGATTTTGGTTAGGGACAGGATTTAGAATCCATGGCCAAGCCATCTGAAATCTTATTTTCCCTTTAGACAGAATTTCCCATCGCCTATAGTATATGGAGAAGATATTTCTGGGGGAGAACCTTTTTGCAAACTAACTAAAAGCCGATTAGGTTAACCAATAAATTACAAAGTACTAAAGGAAATTTAAATTGCCTGATTAATATTATTCTGACCTCCTAGTGTCAGGTTTTTTCCCCCAATTATTTCATTTTTAATTGATCTTTTCTGGATAACATGAAGATAATTTTAGGGGTTTATGATAACTAAGAAAAAATATACATACCTATGTACATCCTTACCCATGGTGAAATCCTGACACCCAAGCTGTCCTGTCCTCTTGCCCAAATTTTTGTAATTCTTTTCTCAATGGCCATGCTAGCCTTCAGTTCTCCAAACAGCAACATGTGTAGAATGCTGCTGCCAGACTTCTCTCACATACAAAAATGGTTAAATACAGCATCACAACTCTACTCATTCCTCATTCATTTTGGAATTCTGTTCAAAATCATCCTTCTTGTCTTTATAACTCTCCATGGACTTGCTTCAGCCTATCTCACAGATTTTCTCTCCTCCCCTCTAGTAGTAGAGCTGTTTTAAAATCCAAATCTCCATGGAAATTCTGATATTTCAAAAATTATTTTCATCCCAAATTGGAATGAAAAGTTGAAATATTATTTTTATTTATTTTATTTATATATATTTAGAAGAAAAGTTCCAAAAGACTTTGACTTTGGAAATGTCAGAACATTTTGTTTTGACTCTTTTTTTATTGCAATGAAGTGTTTAGCTATTACTGAATTTAAATGTTTTGTTTCAGTTTCTTGAGCTGAGTCAAAATGATTCTACATTAATCTGTGTTCCCTCTGAGTGGCTGTGGTGTCTTATAGGAGTTGTAGTTCAGATGCCTCATGTCCCCATTCTCTTCTGTGGACTGAGCTACCTGGCTGACTACATTCCCCATGATCCACTTTGATTGTGTGATACCCAGAATGCACTACACCAGTTCAATCACTGGGAAGATTGCAGTGTAATATGAGAGATGTACAGGGCTGTTTTAAGACCTTCGTAGGCCCTTGGCACACTTGTCTTCGTAGGGCCCCCAACCGAAATAACTAATTTGATTTTAAGCTATTAATAAATATTTTTTTAAATTAAAAAAAAAATTATATATAAAACTTTTTTTCGTAGGCTCTGAAAGTTTCGTAGGCCCTAGGCACTGTGCCTATAGTGCCTGATGAATAATACGGCCCTGGAGATGTAGGCTAATCAAGAAGCCCATCCCATAGAGGAGAATAGAGATTTGTCTGAAAAAAGTTATACACCCCATATAGTCTTAATGTCAGGGTTTGGAGGGGCATTACCCAAATAGAAGTTTCTTGAAAATTTCAGTAAAACATGCTATTTCAAACGGGGAAATGTTTCAAGAAAGCATGTTGATTTCTTCAAAATTTCCCATTTTTTGATTGAAAATTCTAGTGGAAAAATGTCAGTATAATTTTCTGTTTTAAAGAAAATTATATTTTTAAAATTTTGCAAGAAAAATTGTTTTGCCACTTGCGATTGGTGACTGGGTTTTGTCACATGTTTCCTTGTAGTGTTGCACGAGTGGATAAGTGTACGTGTAAATACTGGGAGGGTGTGTGATCAGGTCAGTTGAGAAGCAAATCCCAGAGGGTGAAATGCTGTTCTGATTGGGGCTAGGGACTAGGACCAGATACATTAAATGACTGTCTTCTTGTGCGGTTCCCTATAGGACTATAGCCATAAACCTCCTTCATCCCAGTCTTTGGGAAGAGAGAACTGATTTTGGGCAATGTTTGTCTCACTGATCATTGCAAGCTGCAGCTCTTTGTCTGCGCTTTTCAGTACATGAGGATTCTGGACAGACCTTACATATTGTGAGCTTAAGTGTCTGTTAATGGGGTTCCCTGTAGGCTGCTGGGTCATACCCCCATCTGTCCCAAACCCTTGGGATGAGTGAACAGGGATTTGAAGCTGCTGTTTTTGTCATTGAACACTGCAGTTCCTTTCCTCTTCCAGGGTCCCATTTTCCTCTAAGATTCACCTTCCAGCTCCACAGTGCTAATCAGCTCTGTAGATTTCTCCCAAAAGGAACCTGGATACAGCAGTGACTGGTCCCCGCACACTGAGAGTGGACCAGGAGAGGCTGATTGGAACTCCATCCAGGAATGGGAGGAAGAATGGAGCCAATGTTGGGGTGAGAGGAACTGGGAGGGCTTGCTGCTTTGGTCCTTGAAGTACCTCCAGAGAACTCTTAGGTGACTCCTCCAGATGTGGTTTCACTGGTCCCTGACTCCTGCTCCTTGCTAATATGTGGACCTCTCCCCACTCCTCATAATGATTGCAGGAAGCCAAATCTGACTTCCCTGCAACCAAAGATGTACCCAGATGGTGGAGGGCAACCCTCTTCCTCTGCTGCCTCTGGGCTATCGAACAAGTGCAGCCATTTCTTCCACATTATCCTCCTCTTCCACCTTTTCATCGGTTCTCCCTATCCATGATGCACTGGCGTGTTATTTTTGCTTTCTTTGGTGTGATTTGGGGTTGTGTATTTTTTCTTTTTTTTCCTTTTTTTTTTTTAATGTGGCAAGCAGAACACAATGCACCCTCCCTTGCCCCACTGACTCATTGAGAAAGAAACTCAAAATAGCCACTCCTGGACTTCCGCCCTTTGAACAAATGTCAAAATTGTGGATGAATTCAAACGTTCATTAATTTCTGATTGGAAAGGAAAAATGTGAACATTTTCAAAGTTTTCAATTTGAAATTATCAAAATTTTTCATTTGGGAAGAAATTTCAAAATCTCATTTTATAACAAAAATATTGTAGTTTATTTGGCAAAATTGATATTCCTTTTTTTTTTTTAAAGTTCAGTATAGAACCAATGGATTTCTACGGTTTAACTACTGGAATCGGAGGTGCCACCTAACAATTTGGAACAATTGTTTTTGTCATTGAACAAGTTTGGGCCAATGTCAGTAGCCTGATGCCAGATCTGTTTAGGCGACCTAAGGACTAGCACTTGTAATGCCGCTACTAAGAAAACAGTGACTTACAGATTTTTCAGGCCAAATTCTGGCCTCAGACTTGTATGCATGAATGGCTGTCAATGGGGAGCCATATGTAGACAGGTGAGGCCAGAACATGCTCCTTAGAGGAGAATAAGAAGAGGTGACTTTCTATTGAAGGCCAATCTAACTGTAGACATAAATTAATTCTTAAAACAGTGGAAATCAGATAAAATAATTAAAATTGCTAAAATGATACCACTGTAATCCATCTATCTGCTTGTTTTCAACTGCAATTCAGTTTGTAGAAGCCTAACCTAAAAGAGATGTGATTAGAAAGAGAGAAAAAAATTACAGATTGGTCTATAAATTAACTCTTCAAGTATATATATATATATATATATATATATTAACAAACAGAACTATTTCAGTAAATCCAGACTTGCCTCCAGGAAGCATGTGTCTAAATTAGATTTGATTTTTCTTTGACCAACATTTTACTCTGCTTCTAGTAAAATGTCTTTCACTATAGGGATCCAAATGCTGTTCATCTTGCTCTCTCAAAACTTCCCCTGCCTTCATTGGAAATTTTACATGGGAAGATGAGTAGAATTTCCTTTAAAAGGAGAGAGAGAAGTGTATGTATTATACTTCTTTCAATATCCAAAAGTATGCCAGGTGCCTCACATTAATAAGAGATTCTCTACCCTAAAGAATTTATAATCTAAATATTATGTTCATGTACACACACAACTACATATGCTTATTTATCTGCAAAGGAGTATACATGAATTTTTAAAGCAAAAGTGTCACCAGGTGCCTTCATTATGGTTGATAGTGTGTTCATATTCCTTTCTAAAGTGATGGACATACACTTCTGAAGCAAAAGCCTTTTTAAAAAACCACAAAGCGTGTGATTTTTCTTTCAAGACACTTCAAACGCTTCTCCATTTGTGAGCATCCGTAAGTCAACTGTGAGTAGACTTGATAGATTCTAATATCGGTGCACATGGCTGTTAGTATCCATCCCTTCATTCACATGTGTTAATGACTGGAAGGTGAACAAACATACAGGACTTTGCACATACCTGAAAAAAAACTATGTGAAAATCAGGCCCAGAATCTCAACTTCTGGAAGGATAAATTAGCAGTGACTGCTCAAACTCAGTGCATCTTTCACTTCACCTTTCCCAAAGGAAAGCTGCTCACTTTGCAGTAGTACTTGTAAGTTCTGTCCATTCAACATGAACCTCAGAGACTCATCTCCATCACTGGGCTATCAACCAGTTCACAGTTATGTTTTTAATCAGTAATTTGCTTTCCATTAAGATAATATAATAAAGTTTGTTTGCCAGTTGTCAAAGATCCTTATGACTCTCTCATTTTATGTGCACTGTCCATTCAAGCAGCAAACAAATAACATAAAACTATTAGAGAGTAGTAACAGAACCTCAAATTCTTTGCTCAGTAGAAGGAACGAATACTGCAGATGAAGACGCTGCAAGGGCTTTTCATTTTTTATTCCCTCCAGTTGTATTTTTCCGTGTCTGCTGTGAGCAGTGTGAACAGAATGTGAAATATGCCCTTATATTACTCATGAAAAGGAAAGGTCACAGACACAAAAAAAAGAGAGTGAAAGAAAAAGCCCTAAAACAGGAAGAATGGGGCTTTAGGGCCACCTTGTTTGCTTAAAAATTTCAGGAGGGAGAAGTTATAAATAATCAAACTCCATTTATTTATAAAGTACTCCCTGCCAAGGCATTGCGCTGCATAAACAATTATAAAAGAATCATAAATTAAAGCATCATGAAATACACAAGTGATCAGATTAAAATGCCTCTGAAAGATGTATTTTAGAAGTGGGGAGGGATGGGTTGAACTGGGTTACAGAAGGAGAAAGTTCTATGCCCAATGGGCCATCATAGTAGTGACTCAGGGCCATATTCTCTTCAGCGAGTTAGTTACAGCTCCCTGATTCTCTGCCCCACCGTGGAGCAATTTAGAGCAATTTTACGGTTGCTCTAACTTGTGCAAGTTGGCTGTTGTTCCTTAAGGATCGAATACCAAGTGGGGATTGCAGAATGCTTTGAATTCTTTGTTTCCCCTGCCTGCCCCTTCTCTCTCCCAATACTTCCCCTGTGCCAGGGGCTGCTGGCAAGAGGCATAGGACATGGATCTGCTGGTTCTGTTCTTGCTGGGAATTCCCCCATTCCGTAGTATCCCCAGCAGGGAATTTAAAGACACAAAGTGTTACTGTATGATAGTGAATGTGTCCTTTAGTCACCACAATAAGATGATCCTTTTCCCATTAAGATAGTGGCAAAACTCGCATTGACTTCAACAGGGCATTTCAGCACAGCCTGTAACATGCTGGAATCACTCAGTAACTTGCAGGATCACAGCCTTGTTAAGGGATGTTCTGAAAGAGCAGATGCTGTCAGATCTCAATGAGGCAGTGGTAAGAGGAGCTGATAGACTCAGGGATTTAGGGCCAGATTTTCAACAGAGCTCAGCAATCAACATGCTCTTGGGAAATCTGAGCACATATTAGGGTGCCTGCTAGCCATTTTGACCCAAGTGGCTTTCCAAAAATTTGGGGCCTTGTAGGCTCTTCTGGTTTGGAGGAGAACTTCATGATAGTCAGGTAATTCTTTGATGCAATTTTGTTTATTTGAAAAGAATGTACAAAGTGCTGTTTCTCTGAACACAGTAGGAATCAAGTGATAAGAAACAGTTTCCTTGCTCAAAGTATCAAGCTTTTTCAGCCAGCACTCTTACCCAAATGTCTGTCTAGGTTTCTCCCAAAGCTCCCACATCATGCTTCCAGGCTGGTTCTGCTTGTCTTTTTTCTGTTCTGTTTTCTTGCTGCTCCTTGTCCTGTGGTGCTTCAGCTTGTGCTGTATGGGCATATGTGTCTTTCTCTCTCTTGCTCACACACAGACCAAAAACAGTTCCACCAATCAAAACCCTATCCCCTGCATTTGAAACCCTTTGGGCCACATGATTCAACTTCCATTCAGCTTTTCCACGTGTCTATGTTTTTGAGTGCAACTACTATTGTTTCAGCTATCTGATTGCAAGGGCTTCTTTGTGTTTAGTCTGTGTGGAAGGTGATGATCCACAACAAGATTTAGCCCAATTGATGAAAATACAACCTTAAAAATGAATTAGGAGGCTTCAGCAGTAATGCACCTATTCATAACGAGCCAGGACAGAACCACAAGATGGGCATTCTATGATCACAATATTGCCAACCCCAAGAATTCAAAAATCATGAGTCAGACCCCCAAAATAACTATACTTGGTTCTTTTTATTTGATTTTTGCAGCTGGAACTTTTGGGGTTCACATTTCCAAGCTTTTCTCTGCAACCACAAAGGCTACAACTTTTTAAAAAATGTTATAGTATGAAAACTGAGGTTGTCAGTAACCAGATGCATCCAGGAACTGGGGTTTTAAGAAAAACACCATGTATCATGAGAAACAATAACATCACGAGACTTGGCAACACTGTGATCCTGACAGCTTTTTTACAAAAGCAAGTGTGCTGTTGTATCCTGCACAAATGTCCAGCACCAAAGAAGCACTACTAGAAACCTCTATAGAGGCATTATCATTATGGGTTATTCAAAAATTCCCCTCCCATGCATAGTATATTCATTGTTCTTCCTGAACAGAGAAATGTTCAACAATTTCACACCAACATATTTTCAAGTTCAAAAGGATGAGGTTGCATGGGATCGTTTAAATAATAATAAAGCGTTGTTAATAAAATGGAGCTGTGAAATGTTTTATGGCTTGTAGATTCCTATATCTCATTTGAGTTTGTGAGTGAATCCAAACACCTGAACGTGGTGAGCAGCCAATGTGTAATTCATATGAGTCATTTAGGGAGCCAAATGAGACACGATACGCTCCATGATGATCTATTAGATGTAGCTGTCATACTGAAGCCACTTTGATTTAAATGGATACCTCTGGTACTCTGTCCTTAATCACTGGTTGGTGCAGTGGACAATTGAAGATAGCACCACAAATGACTGTTCTAACCTTGGGAGAACTTGCTGAACTGCCTCTGTCTGAAACCAAGTAAGGGAAACCTGGAAAAAGTTCCACACTAGGGGTGAAATCTCCCCTTGTCACAAAAACAGCACAAGGCCAATGAACGACTTATGAGTTGTGACAGTGAGTCCTTATTTTCAGGATTTAAAGTATTAGAAGCCTAATGTCAGCCTTCTGCACAGGGGGAATCCCAGCCTGGGTGATGGGGGAGGAGGGGAAAGTCAGATCAGTGTGATAAGACTATGGAGAAGCAATTACTTTTACTTTCATAGAAATAATGAACATGAAACCAGAAAGTAGAATCTGAATTTCTTTGCATTTTAGGGGTTTGGATTTTGAATCTCCAGATCCCAGCCTGTCCAAAAAACAGAAGGGGCCTATTTTCTGGCATTAGCTCATATATAGCCAGAATCTAAAGAATGGCCATTATCAAATTTTAGCCCAAAATAGGGGAAATCTTGAAAGATCCACTGAACGTCTGGGCTTTCCAGTTTGGGGACAAACATGCAATGTAGGCATTGTCTAATCTGAACCAAAACTCAATTCCTGTACCTGAGGAGGCCCCCAGTCCAAACCACATCATTAGCCTATACCTAGTCTGAATCAGGACCCAAAACACAGTCTCTTTGTCCCAGCTCTATTTAATAGGACCTAGGTGCTCAGATACCTCCATGATGAGCACAATATAAGAATCTAAATAGAACAGAAATATAATAGTTTGGTATTCTCTAAGTTGAATGCTATAATTAATGCACTACACAGTAGCTGTATTTGAAGTAACATCATTGACACACACATTGAGACATGAGTTGTTTTAGGAAACAAGGACAGCAATGGCTCAATCTGCGAGATGGCTCTGATATGCTCACACAATAAGTCAGTGGCAGCTGGGAATAGAAGGTGATGCCTGACTCTCCATTCTCTTCTCTATCCAGTGTACCACACTTCCCCAGTTCTTGATTTTAAACTCAGTGATCAGAGAGCACATGGTAAAATTGACCGTCTGAAATGATGAAACAGTCTAGCTAAGTGACAATGCATTTAAGTTCAGGTCCTGAACTTCTGCAGAGAATAAGGGTGGCAAAAGAACTCCTGATGTCACTTTTAAGCAACAAGCAACCTACTTTGGCTGACTCAGCAATAGTATTGTTAGGCAATAGAGTATGTCTAGCCATCCTTCGTTAAAGAACAAGGCACCACAATGAAGGGCTTTTTAAGGGTGATTTAACAGAAAAACTATGGCTCTTTAGAGTCTATTGATGGTTAAATCATAGAAATGGAGGACTGCAAGGGACCTTGATATGTCATCTAGTCCAGTCCCCTGCACTGAGGCAGGACTAAGTATTATTCTAGACCATCCCTGACAGGTATTTGTCTAACCTTTCTTAAAAGCCTCCAATGACCTCGCTATGTAATTTGTTCCAGTACCCTTATAGTAAGGAAGTTTTTTCAACGTCTAACCTAAGTCTCCCATGTTGCGATTTAAGCTCATTACTTCTTGTCCTATTCTCAGTGGTTAAGGAGAACAATTTATCATCCTTTTCTTCATAACAACCTTTTATATACTTGAAGACTGTTATCATGTCTCCCCTCAGTCCCAGACTAAACAAACCCAATTTTTTCAACCTTTCCTTGTAGGTTATGTTTTCTAGACCTTTAATCATTTTTGTTGCTCTCCTCTGGACTATATCCAGTTTGTCAACATCTTTCCTGAAAAATGGAGCCCAGAACTGGACATAGATGCCAGCTGAAGCCTTATCAGTGCTGAGTAGAGTGGAAAAATTATTTCTTGTGGCTTGCTTGCAACACTCCAGCTAACATATCCCAGAGTGATGTTGGCTTTTTTTTCCCCCAACAGTGTTACATCGAAAACTATTTAGTTTGTGATCCACTATGTTCCCCAGATTCCTTTCTGCAGTACTCCTTTCTAGGCAGTCATTTCCTGTTTTGTATTTCTGCAATTAATTGTTCCTTCCTAACTGTAGTACTTTACATTTGTCCTGATTAAATTTAATCCTGTTTATTTCTGACCATTTCTCCAGTTTGTCAAGTTCATTTTGAATCCTAATCTTGTCCTCCAAAGCACTTGCAAAGCCTCCCAGCTTGGTACTGTCCTCAAGCTATATAAGTGTATTCTCTATGCCATTATTCAAATCATTTATGAAGATATTGAATAAAACTGGACCCAGAACGGGTCCCTGCAGGATTCCACTCAATATACCCTTCCAGCTTGACTGTGAACCATTGATAATTACTTTTCTGAGTATGGTTTTCCAACCAGTTGTGCACCCACCTAATAGTAGATTCGTCTACGCTATATTTCTGTAGTTTGTTTATGAGATGGTCATGTGAAACACTATCAAAACTAATGTTCAGGCATATGATATCTACTGCTTTCCCCCCATCCACAAGGCTTGTTACCCTTTCAAAGAAGGATATTAGATTGGTTTTACATGAGTTTTTCTTGACAAATCCATGTTGACTGTTACATATCACCTCATTATCTTCTAGGTGCTTATAAATTGATTGATTGATTATTTGCTCCATTATTTTTTCAGATACCAAAGTTCAACTGACTGGTCTATAATTCCATGGGTTGTCCTGAATCCCCTTTTTATAGTTAGTCACCATGTTTGTCCTTTTCCAGCCCTCTGGGATCTCTCCTGTCTTCCATGAGTTCTCAAATATAATCACTACTGGCTCAGATCTCTTCAGCTAGTTCCTTAAATATTCTAGAGTGTTTTGACAGGCCTTGCTGACTTGAAGCCATCTAACTTGTCTAAGTAATTTCTAGCTTGTTCTTTCCCTATTTTAGCCTCCCCCTTTTACCCCATTTACACTGATGTTCAGTATTTTAGTTGTCTGATCACTGCTAACCTTTTTGGTGAAAACTGAAACAAAACAGGCATTTAACATTTCAGCCATTGCTGCATTCTCTGTTATTGGCTTTTCCTTCTCATTGAGTAATGGGCCTACCCTGTCCTTGGTCTTCCTCTTGCTTCTAATGTATTTGTACTTGTTACCCTTTCTGTCCCTAGCTAGTTCAATCTCGTTTTGTGCCTGGGCCTTTAACTTTTTGTCTGACTTATTTTTGAGTTTCAGGTCATTGAACCAGGGTGATCATTTACCATACTTCCTATCTTTCCTACATATTGGGATAGTTCGCTCTTGTGCTCTTAATAATGTCTCTTTAAAAATTGATCTAGTCATTTAGATTTGTAAAATATGCAAGGAATAGTATGCCGTGGGCACCCCTTACAAAACTTAAATTCACAATCATCTATAAAGCATATTGAATTGCTTGGGTCTGTCTCTCCATTGCCTTGAACCACACAGAGTGGTTACAGCACTGCAGAGTGGGTGAAAAATGTTACCAGCTCAGAATGACAATGACTTACACCCACTTTGCTTTGGTTCAAGGGTGGGATTTTCATATTCACCTCAATGAATTAGGAGCACAAGTGCCACTGAAAGTCACCCCAAATGATTACACAAGAAGCAAAGGAATGAAGAATCAAGCCCTTTATGCCCCTTGTATATTGCCTTTGCATTTACAGTCAGATTCTGCCACAAAATGTAAGCCTAGTGAACCCATAAATAACTCCTCCCAACTCCTCCTTACAATGCTTATTCAGAAAGCGCCTTCGAGAAAAGGCTTGGATCAGATTGGGTCAGGGCTCTGTGCATGAAACTCACATGGGCTTTAGTGGGAGCTCTGAGTGCAGAGTGCTTATAGGACTGACTGAAATGACTGATATCTTGCTTGCTTTCTGTATCAGTGGGAGGTACACGTGTGGACCAAGGGCAGGATATTAATCATTTTAAATAACTAAAACTTGGCTCTCCCAAGCACTTGAAATCACCATGTTGAAGGTTGAAGGCAGGGGGAAGTCTACATACAGAAAACATCTGTTTGTTCATCCATCTGCTCTGATGCACCTAATCTAATCCATCTAATCTCTGATTCTAAGCATTTTTAAAGTACCCACTCATCACAGTAACTCCATGGAATAGTCAATCGCAGGATCAGTCCCTAATTCTTTAGAGTGGGAATGTCAAAAACTGTCAGTGTTGAGCTCTTTGTTCCCACTGAAACCTGTGGTAAAATACCCATTGATTTCAGTGGGGTTAGAGTTAGGCCAATGCTGAGCACTCTTAAAGAACTTTGCTAATCAATTCTGACCTCTCCTGCTTACCGCATCAGTTACTCAAGATTTGCTGTATGCTGTCCATCCATTGCCTTCTCTTTGCATATTGTCCGGTTATACAGGATAAAATTAGCTAGTGTTCTAGCGCTGGATTTTTTAGACCTTTCTGGATTGTGTAACAGGTATAAGAAGGTACAGTGTGTGCTGTTTCAGAACCAGAAACAACAGTGAATGGAGTAATTCTCAACAGCAGAGCATTTTCTGAGTGCTCTCTCTGCTAAATAAAGAAAAAAGATTCACTACTGCATGAGAAAAAAAGCCCATATGTTTTTTTGATAGTTTTATTCTCTCACATGCTTGTCTGTTACACTCGTGTAATACTTAACTGAAAATGTCTCCTTAGTAACATAGTACATTTTGGAAGCAACCCAACATTAACAAACCTGTCTTAACATATGCTTGATTGAGTTGATCTTGTAAGTGCACACATGTGGTTCTGTAGCATCAAAGGTCAAAGTTTTTCACTGCAGCTTCAGGTCAGCATATTTACACAGAGAGGATATCCATGTCTCAGATCTGATGATAACCTGTAATCGAGAAACACAGATCCTTTCACTTACAGTTTCCTTGTCCTCCTTTTCCAATGTTACATTTGTTTCCTCCCTTCCAGTCAGGTAAAGGATGCTTCTCTTAGTGCACAGAGCCTATGGGGTCAGCCTTGCATCCTTCTGAACATGTGTATATATTAATGCCATAACATACTGCACAGTAATGGCCCTTCCAGCATTACTATCTGCCCTATGTAATGAAGTATTTGCAGCTTTCAAGGTATTTCCTACTGTACATTTAAGGAAGTGAAAGGAAATAATGCAGATACTTGCAAAAACTGATCTCTAAGGTTAAGCTGGCAGGTTTTTAAAGGCCATTTCTGTGCAGGACCTCCTGTTTATAATGTAGAACCCTTGTAGGAGAGAGTATTGGAGAGAGAAGGAAAAGTTGAGAAAGCCTTGTGTAAACAGGGTCTGAATGAAGTCTCCCCTGACATCTAGTGATGAACTGGGAAAAGATTTCAGGAGCAGACGGTGTTTGCATAGACACACCTCCTCTGCCTAGGTGCATAGCATGATTGAGCGGCTTTGCCAAAAGAATCAGTATTGGCTGGTTTTGGGTTACAAATCACTCTAGTATTCGAATGCAAGGGTAATGAAATGTTGTTATCCTTACTGTATGGCTAAAGGGCAGCAGAATTTTGCTTAGCATGCCTTAATGGGGTGGAGGAGTGGGGAGGTCTTCCTAAACTTAACCTCACATGCTAAGTAGGGAGTAGGAATGCCAAATCCTAGTAAAGATGGATGGGTGCTGGTGTTCCTATCCCTCTGAGTGGTGTGGGCTCTGCCCAAAGAGTCTTAGACACTATTTGACCAGCTCCTCTCCAGTGAGTGATGACAGAGCAGATTAGACTCAATAAAGAGTCCTTGTTTCTGTTTGGTGATTCCTGGAGCTGGCATCTCTACTGAGCAGGTCTAGGAGCTAAGCCTTAGACCTTGTGTGGGGACAGTGAAAGACAACACAGAGCCTGTAGTGACTCTGAGGTTTGCCACTACTTGCTGAAATCAATAAGAACTGGGTTAAGTGGCAGAACCTCAGAACGTGATGATGTGGGAGCAGCAAGCAGAGGTGGCTGGTGGCCGCAGAGAGCAGGAGCAGACAAACAGTGGCAGCAGCAGAGGCATTAGCTGATGTCCTCCAAGGGCGGGAGGTATACCCTGTGAACACACCCCTGAACTCTGGGTCTTTGCTACCAAGGACAGCCAACTCTGTGTGGGGTGCAGCAGAGGGAGAGGGGAGTGGTGTGTTAAAGGGATGTTCATTCGTCAGACTTTCCTACTGCAAGGTGGGAAACTGAGGCAAAGGACACTGCCCGATACACTGTGTGGTTGGGTTGCTTGTGGTCACATGCTTTTGAATGTGGTTATGGAGTTTTCCAAAATTAATGCTTGGCTCCCTTTCCCTTTTATTAAAAGTTCTCTTTTGTTATATACAGACTCAAGGCTTGTGAAAGGGGGAGTATTGTCTCTTTGATACCCAGTGGTGGTAGTAGGTTTTCCCAGATTACTGGTTGGAGGCTCAAACCTGTTCTGTTTTGTATTTTTAAGAGTGACCTCATGATATTAAACCTGGCCCTTGTTGCTACCAACTTCACCTGGCAGAAGGATTACACTTGTAATACTTACATTGCTTAGATTGTAAACTGTTTGGGACATGGATAGTGCGGCACCTAGCAGAGAGGACCTGGTCCTGATTGAAGTCTTTAGTAACTACTGCAGTAGAAATATTAAAAACTAATAATGCTGCAGGGCATGTGTGAGCTCGAGAGCAGGGGATGTGGAGGAGGATGTTGGAAGAAAGAAATGGGAAAATAGCACAGTCCTGATCGGATCCTTAGAATTGGTGCTGGATCCGTAATCTAACTCTGGATGGGAAAAAGCCCAGAACGCCATGCCTGTTCACTCAGAGAGTTGCTTGAATGTACCTGATGTTTTCAAACTCCTATCATTAACCCAGGACACCAATAGGCATTGTTGAAACCACAGAGACATCTTCAGCAATGAAAAATGGGATTAGAGGTTTCTTGTGTTAATAATGTAATAATTTCAAAATCCTTTGGAAACAGATGTCAGTGGTAACAATAGGTTACTGTTATGTCTTTATTAAGAGTAAGCAAATGCATGATCTATTTCTCTGTAACATAAGCTCTGGCTAAAGGATGCTCTGGCTAAAATGTCAGCTACTGTAGCTGATGCTTGTGTCCAGTATCTATAGTAAACAGTGGTGAAAACAGCCACACAACATTTATACGTGCTCCAACCAGCTCAAGTCAGCCTTTCTCTCTCTAGTCCCTTTCCCACTTGCTCCAGACATTTTGCCTGGCCTTTTCTCTGTTGCTCCACAGCCTTGTTGCTAGCCAAGCAAGAGCCTTCTGCTCTGCAGTTCCTTCCATCTGCAAAATACTTCCTGCTTTCCAGCCTCATAGACACTGAATACATTTCTCAAGCAAAGCTGAAAGCATATGGTATCTTCTGTCTTCTGCCATTACTGTGCTGTATCTCCACCTTCTCTCTGAATCTGCCATCAGGTTTTGTCTTATCTCTCTGGACTGGGTAACAAGAAGAGGCAGTTTGCGCTCCCTTTCAGCCCACAGGGTAGTTGGCCTGGAAGAGGCATTTAACCCCAGGCCAGCAACAGTATCCTGGAGTTCCACTGGGAGAGGACAAATTTTAACTCATATTAGAGATGCATAAGATCCTTGCCGACAGAGACTGCCCAGGAGAGGAAATGAATCAGTTTCTGTGGGCTGACTTCTTTTAGGGTGGTGCCAATTAGTCCCAGGCTTCCCAGAAGGGTGGAAATGAAGGGTATCTTGCTCTGCTACATCTTCTGGGTCCTGAAAACCGAGAGGTTAATCTGGCACTAAATTACACTATTGAGCTCTGATATTTAGAGCAAAAATAAGAGTCAAATAAGTATCCAAAACATCCAAACTCACCCAGTAATGGCACTTAAACCTGAAAATTATCTGAGGTTCATCCATCGTAATACAGTCATCCATCCAATTATTGCAAAGCAATTTATCACCCTGCATTGATTAAGCCCCACAACGCTCCTATAATTGCCACATACAGTAGGTATTCTCCCCTTCTGTAAGCTCATGCAGCAAGTCAGCATTAGAGCTAGGCCTGGAACTCACCTATCCTGAATCCCAGGCGTGTTTTCTAACCACTAAATGACACTGCCTTCCTAGTGGAAAGCTGCTAAGGTTTATGGTTTAGAAAAGAAGTGAACACAAAACAATAATTAAAAAAAAAATCCTTCTCAGTTCCAAGCAGAACTAACTTATACATAAAGAGAGGCCTCTTGAAATAGTCTCAAAGTAGCTGTACTTTTAAAACTGGGCAATGTTTTTTTCCTTTGGTTTTGGTTCCTAAAATCATTAGTTTAAATGGAGAGAATCAAAAATCTCTCTCTCTTCTGCTCATCGTTTGGTATCTTATGTTCACTGCAGAGGATTTTGCAATGTTTTGTTTTTTATGGATCTTTCAGCCTTAACTAGAACTGTGTAAAGAATTTACTCATGCTGTGTGTGTGTATGTGTACATATACACACATCTATAATAATATCTTGACAGATTATTATTCAGTAACAGGGGTCAGCAAACAGCCATATTACAATAACAAAACATAAGTCTATAATTCCATAGGCATTTTTAGGAGGCAAAAAGATCTGAGACCCCTAAGCCCAACCAAATGGAACTTGTTAGTTGTTTAAACTTTGGCTCTGAAGCCAAGTTGTAAAACAGAAAGGTAGCTTGTTCCAGAATTTGCCAAAAGTGCTTTGTTACTCTGGATTCTTTGATTTATTTAATGTTTGTATTTAAATGGATTTCAGTCAGGGAAAGGTTTGGGTCTGTCAGCCCTGTGCAGTGAAGTTCTCTAGGCACAGTGAGAACAGACACAAAGCTGTTAGCCGCAGGGCAGGCGTTCGATCCAGAGCCTACTAAAGTTAAGGAGAGTTTTTCATTGAATTCAGTGGGCATTAGGACAGGCTCCATGTTTCCACACGTCACCATGGCACTCTGGCCTCAAGCTTGACTTCTATGAATGTAAGGGCAGTTTAGTCTCTGTGTACATTGAAACTTTGCACTCTCAACTAAAACTGCCAACTAGCAAGTTAGCTGGTGTCAGTTTTGGAGCTGGTTTGTGTGAGATGGGCACCAGTCCACTAAGAAATGTTCTGAGAGAGCCACCAACTCAATCCACACAAGCCACTGATTCACCTTTTAGGTGGTCTAAGCACAAGGAATAATACCAGAATATCCAGGCTCCCTTTGCACATGGAACAGCTCAGAAAGTAATCTAAGGACTGTGGTCTCAAACCCTATTGGTGATCCTTGGTGAGGGGGGAATGAGAAGGCTGTTCCACCTACACAGGGCTTTCTCATGGCTATGGAAACCCTTTCAGTGAAGCACAAAGAGAGGACCTTAATGGAATGGATTGCAGTAACAGAAGTCTCTTCCTTTCCATTTTAACACTGTTTTAAAGATATTCATTCATCTCTAGCAAGGCCATTTCAGTCCCGATTGCAACAGCACCATCCCTAATTCCCACCACATTCTTCTCCAGCAGAGCCCATTTCTGCATTCCTCTTGTATTCACACAGACTTTTCCTTGTCCTTTCTTAGCTAGGGCATTGTCTCTTCACTGCAGAGTTAACACAGACTAGCTGCCTGCTGAGAAGATGTAGCCTGGCCTCATGCCATGCTGATAAAGGCATGTGATAGCACAAAGGTGCATGGTAATCAAAATGGGCTGCACAAAGACTTCCCATCACACATTGATTTTTATTAGAGGTCCTCTGACAGCTCCACTTACACCTACATTACAAATGTGCACATGGAACTTAATTGTCAGTGTTTGCTTTAGTACTGTTTGCACAGCATGTACCCTTTCAACTCTAGGGACCTTAGGGAAGAGCAGGGACATTAAATGAGCCTATTTCAGGAATCAGCAAGCCTTTTACCATTTCAGAGCTCTTATCTTACTAGTGGCCAGGCAGTTGGCTATTTATTCTTGTATGCTAATTCCTTTGAGTAATAACAAGTAATGTGATGTTGGAGGTAGAGTGGTCGCTTTATAAAAAGTCAACATTTATAAGCAGTTACCAGTATTCTTTCCTATTCTAAGTACAAGAGAAGGGAACTCTAACATGTCTTGGATATCTCTGTGTGTAAAGATTAATGGTGACCACTGTACTGTGGTCACATTTAAAAAAATTACAATTGCATCAGGTAACTAAGTAACATTACTGAATATTTGCATCATTTCCCTAGGTGTCTCCTGAACTAAGTGCAGGGAATACTGCAAATGCTGAGATAGCATTATCTAATGGAAAACTACAGCTTTTTTAAGCACAAAGACTTGTATGCTATTGTAAAACAGATTTCTGAGACATGTACAATAGTGTGCTAATGTAAATGTGCAGATGAACTGGATAATGTGTTTCTTGGTCATCCATTAGAACATCAGGAGTTTTGTTATAGCTACTGTGTTACTATTTACAGTCTAGAGTTGAACATTAATTTTAGAGGTTCCGGAGTTTGTCTGGGTCGGATATTGTAATGACTTCTTTTAATGCTGTGATGCACCAAAGAGAATCAGAGTAGCATGAGAGGGAGAACTGGCCAATTACATTCTAAAACTGAGATGCAAAATCAGGCAGTGACTCACTGAATCATTTCACTGGGCAGACTGCAGGATCTACTTGAGCCAAAAGTTTTGTCAGTTTATTTGTGTCTTTCTAGAGACAGCCTGAATTTTTAAATGTGACTCTCTTAAACAAAATACTTAGTTTAACCTGGCCAAGGGTCTGGTCACCTTCTGTCATCCACTGCAGCCATTCAACTTTGCCTTCTCTCCAGGGCAACTAACTTTTTTTTTAATAGGCCAGTAAAAAATAATTGATATTTTTATTAGCACAATGGTAGGATAGATGGAGTAGTTTTTTTACCTGGGCTGATAAATTTTATAGAGAATTTTGCAAGGCTTGAACAACGCATATGAGACTTTCATCTCAACCAAGCAGCTCATGGGATTGCCAGGGGCCTACTTAGCAAGGTGTCCAGGCTGTAATAATTTAAATGAATGAGATTTACAAATGATTGTGAGGATGAGGCCTGTAAATTCTTCTTTGACACACACACATAGCAACATCTTTCCTTACCAAATTAATCCAAAATAGGACTCACTCCAAATGAGGGAGACTTGGCAGATATAATCTTGGTAGCTCTGAGGACTACACCTATCCTTTCCCTTTGAGTGTAGGGGTATGTCTACACAGCATCTGGGAACAAGCCTCCCAGCCTGGGTCTGTAGACTTGTGCTGGCAGGGTTCACGCTAGCACACTAAAAGTAAATATGTGGACATTGCAACTTACTGTCTGAAACCTAGGATGGGAGGTGGGCTTCGGAACCTGAGCTCCAATCCGAGCAGCAACATCTGTGCACTGTCATACAGCTATCTTTAGTACGCTAGAGTGAGCCTGCTAGCACAAGACCCAGGCTCTCTCCCAGATGCAGTGTACATATATCCTAGTTGACTGCTCTGAGCCTGGGACAGCTGAGTGCTAATTATCTTCTAAGGCTGCTCTCAGTGCCTTTGCAGTGACTGGCTAGGAAGTGGGTCAGGGGGATTGGGGTCCCTATCACTTCAGCAGTGCTCCTGCTCTGCCTTCATCCTGGGAATAGGAAAACCAAAGTTAAGAGAGAGTTAAGCCCATATTCGGATTCCTAACGCCTCCTTGATCATCCTGAATCAGACTGTATTGTCACTGCAGATGATTGCCTTTGCGTGTACCAAACTCTGGCTTACATTTCACAAGTTGCACATGTGCAATTCTGATGAAATCATTAAAATGATGGTGACTAGGCACTGAGTGTTAATGAATCAATCTGAGCTGTAAATAGTTTATCACTTTCATACATCAGTGAAAAGAATGACACTGTTTTTCTTGAGGTGATGTGTGTGTCTCAGTGGGGCCTCTCTTCCACTTCCCCCCTTCTCTCCACAAATACACAAATCCATCCACCTTCCCCCTGTCAAGGGACAAGAGAGTTGGATACAGCTCACTCTGGAGCCTGTCAGTGCCTCCCAACACATCCTCCAGAGAACAAGATACTAGAGAATGATGTCTTCCAATGCTAGGGCTGCACATTCTGGCTCTGCAGAGTTTACAGTTCCTGACAACTCAAGGAACGTGAAACTTCTATCCTAACCACATGGCACTGCTGCTAGCCTATCAAGCTGTCCACAGAATTACATCATTTGGAGAGGAAAAGCTCACCAGCAAGTAATGGGATTTAGCACTGGACATTCCCAAGTGGCTCCGGTGGGCCAGTGACTAGAAGGCTGCATGGATAATATGTTTAAAAAAAAAAAAAAAGTTAATATATTCTTACCCACTGTTTTTCAGCACTGAGCTAATTGTTGTCTTTCTTTTTTTCTTTTGTCTTCTCTCCAGGAACGAGTGGAATATCTCTTTCTCATAATTTTTACAGTGGAAGCATTTTTAAAAGTAATAGCATATGGACTTCTCTTTCACCCCAACGCTTACCTCCGCAATGGCTGGAATTTACTAGATTTTATAATTGTGGTAGTAGGGTGAGTACTGTTGTCTTATCTGTGAGAATACTGTACACATGAGACCATAAAGAGTTCGCTTCTGGTTATCAGGAATTCCAACTGGGTACATTACAGAGGAGGATGCTTATTATTTTGGATGCTTGTTTGACTATACTGCATATCCTGTCTTTCTTGTCTCCACCACCTGTCTCCCCAACTCACTCCCTCTACAGACTCCTTCCTTTTACCAAACATACAGAGAATGTGCTGAATTCACAGAGTCAGATCCTCCGCTGGTACAACTAGTGGTGTTCTGTTGACTACAGTGGAATAGCGCTGATTTACACCAGCTGAGGATCTTGCCCGCAGTGTTTATTGGCATGGCTTTTCTAGTATTGTGTATCTCCCACTCTTTAGACCCTGTTCTGAGACTTTACCTGTTTCTAAGGCATAGAAATTAAACCACTTGTTGACGTGTGGGTGGCAGGGGAAAGAATGCAACATAAGAGTATTGGGCAACGTACAGCTGGGTCTCAGACTCCTGAATATAATCCTGATAGAAGACAATCAAATAAATGAATCCTTGATGGCTCCATGAATGTGGGAGAATAGCTCCTGGGATGTACTGTTACTTGTAACAATAGATGAACCCCAGGGCTTCAGGTCCAACAAATATTTCAGAAAATAACATTTTAAAAGATGCCCCACATTGGTCCATTATTGAACATGACCACTAGTGAGGGTCAGGCAGAGAGCAACATTTTCAGGAATGAGAAGTTTATTTTGATGAAAATGGCCCTATTGATTATTTAGAAAAACCCAAACAAACAAAAGAGGAAATAGAAATGCAGACCGTGTGTTGTATGACCCACATATTCTTTAACAGAATGTTTTTCAGAGTTTTACGTGTGGTGCCAGCATGTCTTGGAGACATAGGGAACCACTAAATAGAGTGTGTGAGCTAGGAATTGAGCATCATCATCTCCTTATACCCTCCTAAAACAAAACCTCTGAGAAGCCATAGGAATTGTGAAGTCATGGAGAAAAGCACCCAGTCAGCAAGCTCACACTTTTCGGATACCTTGTAGTAATCTAGTGCAATGCGGTTGAAGCTGAGATGAGTTATCAGTATCAGGAAAGGGGACAGCATGGACACTGTTCAATGTCTATAAACTTTTTCTGAGAAGCTCTGCTTCCTGACCCTCTTCCCGGAGAAGACCCTGCGCCTCCCCATGCAATAAAATTCATAATTGCCCTAGGGATTAGAAGTACAATAGTGGACCAATATCTGTGGCACTTGTAAGCAGGTCTCCAGCAGGTATCTCTATCTCGCTACTGCTGCTGGAAAAATCAAGGGATGCGGTGACGGGTTTAATGTAGGAAAAATGATACATTAAATTGGGTTAGAATTAGTTAAGAGTTAGAAACTTGGAAAGCAACGTGACAAGCTGTTTGAAATGTAGTTAAATGAAGGAAGTGTAATGTGGGATGAACTAACCCTTAAGGCAAGAAGGCTGGGTGTTCTCCTGAATGCCTTTTCCCTTCATATGCGCACCCTCATCTCCAGAGTGAGTTCCATGCCCCACCAGCATGTGGGCTCTCCCCAGTCCTTTCCTTTCCAATAGAAATCCTTGCCTCAGTTCCCACACTGAGTGCTAAAAATGGGCAGTTTTAGCAGCCAAAGCATCTTGTGCTTGCTGCCCAAATCCACTGACCATCTGGCCACGTGTCTACTTGTATGGAGGAACTGTAAGCCATAAAACTTTTAATCACCCACCTTTGCTGCTGCTGCTGTGCCACCTGATCCCTGATGGAAGTGAGTCAAGGAGGAGTTCCCATCGAGGAGGAGGTGGGACAAGTTGGAACTTATTTTTAGTCCCAAAACAGCCCCACCTCCTGCTAGGGTGGTCAGGAGCCCGGTTTTTGACTGGAAAGTCGGGTTGGAAAGAGGACCTGACAGTGTCCAGTCATATCTACTGACCCAGACACACAAAGTCCAGTTACTACGGGCGGGGGAGGCGCCAGCTCATGTCCTGCTCCAGCCTCTACTCAACTGGAACCATATCCTACCTGCGCTGGGAGGCTGCAGCTCCCAGCCTTGGCTCCACAGGTGAGTCCCTCCTACCTGGGCAGAGGGGAACAGGAGGGGGAAGAAGGAAAGAGCACTGATTGATGGGGGGAAGAAAAGCAAATGGGGGTGGAGCTTCGGGGGAAGAGGAGGAGCAGGGGCGGGGCTTCAGAGGGAAAGAGGCAGAGCGGCGGAGGTGCTTGTACTCCTGCTGGAGTGTTCAGTTTTTAAATATTACAAAGTTGGCAACCCTACCTCCTGCCTAGACTCTCCTCCCTGTTACAGTGCCCTGCTATTTTGGTGCTCTCACCCCTGCACCCCTAAAGCAGTAAATAATCCCACAGAATATTAGTCACATCCACCAAGGGATGAACTATGAGTCTGATCCTGCAACCTATACTCGCGTAGAGTTCAGCCACCTGACTGGGGATTGCTGCTCAATATGAATCAGAATTGCAGAAGTGGGCCTGATGCCTCTGATTGTTTTCATTTTTATGAGGGTCTTCATAGAGACTTTTAAAGAGAGGACAAATACTTTACCCCCTTTTCCCATGGCCATGTAAAAGAACAGGGTTCCAGAAATGCTAGGTCAGCATTATATCTTGTTTAACTGCCGTCACTTGAGTTTTTCTATTAGGCCTTTTAATCAGCAAGATGATATTCAGGTTGAAATGAATTCCCTTGCCAGTGACAAAAGCAGCAGCTCTCCAGTGTGCTATCCTGTCTGCTCTCATGTTCAGCAACACTTAGTCTGTAGCAGGAGGAAACAATCTGACATCGACTGCAACAGAGGAAAGATTACACAGGTATAAAAATGGCCGAGACCCCAAGGTCCTAGTTAAATAGGAACAATTGCACACAGCAGATTCCACTTCAAGGCTAGATGGGTTTCTTTGATGTTTATCTGTTTAGACTGGCTCAGACAGTATCATGCCATAGTGTGGTGTTCTGGTTCCTGTCCCAGCAGACCCTACTTACCAGCAAATTCTGAGAGGCAATGCTGTTTGCCCCTGTTTTCCAGTGCTTGCTCCATACTGGTTGTTTGAAAATCACAGTGTAAACCCAGGCTATAGTTGCATCATATTAAAACTTTTATTGGTATTGTCGGAAGAGTAGGAAGTTTTCCAAATTTCTCCGTTTTCTTTTTTATTCTGTTTTCTGCATAGACCTCTTATTGACCTACCTTTTTCTTCCATCTGAGGGGAAGCAGCCATGGCTTCCTCTGGTGTCAGTCAGTGCTGCCGGAAGTGGTATCAGTGGCAGCCAGAAGCAGTGGCTGGAAAACAAGGGGAAGCATTTGACTGACACTGGCTGTACATGCTGCTTGCTGTGTTCCCAACTCAGCCCAGGCTTTCCTAACATTGAGCACAGGCTCTTTAATGAGACTTCAAAAGAGAATGAGACACTAACTAAAAAAATGTGATGCTAATCCTAGCCATACTAAGTGGGGCTTCTACACTGATGGAAATGGTTCCAGAAACCCAGTTTAGAGTTAGTGAACTAAAATTTCCTTTCCCAACTATTACCATTCATGTCCTGAATACATGGTTTCTGCCTCATAATACCACAGAAGAGGCCAGTCAAAAATGGAGGCAAACAAAATACAATAAAATGGCTTCTAATTAATTTCCTCAGACTACTGTACTCATTAGAAGTCTCCCTCCTCCTCATGATAGAGAAAGCAAGTAGACCACTGACCTGTTTTGACGTAACTACACTCAAATGGCAAGGTGTGGGGCTCATTAACTTTTTATGTTCCTTAAACAAGACAAAACCAGAAATGCATTATCCTAAGCTCCTTAGTTCCATCTTGACTAATGCCAATTGCTAAAACTAAAGACCTGGGGATTTTAGAACGATGCAGCTCATGGATGCTTCTGTGACTTTGTGGGCTGGAACTGCTTCTTGCTTTGTGTTTGTACAACCCCAGTCCAATGGTGCCCCAATCTGATGGAGGTCTCTGCGTGTTACTATTCTCCAAAGAATAAGGAAAAACTTGCCTTCCTGTGGTAACTGTTTTCTCTGGGCTACTGATATGGTTATAGTTGGTTTACTGTAGCACAGGTCAGAGAGGTTCACGTGATGGCAAAAGAGGAAGGTGCTTTCCTGGTAATATTCAGAAAGTGTAACCTAAAGCATTAACTTTTAAAGACTCTTTCATCACAGCTGTGACTTGTGCCTCATTCTGCCATTGGAATCTTCTTGGAATGTTGATGGTTCTCACCATAGAAAAAAGAGTAGGACTGGATGGGAAATGTAAAAATCTTATATTCAGGTGTTGCTGTGACAAAAGAGAGCATAATCAAGGACAATGTCTAGATCCTCAGTCTGTCTGAAGTCCCCTTTTTTTTACACCACTCCAGTACATGCATCTTGAAGATCTAATAGGGAGAAACTATTCTGATATTGTTCATTATTTTCAGGTAGACAAGGAGATAGGAAATGAACAAAATAAGAAAGCATTTTAGAAAGCAGCTGAAGTGAATTCTTTATAGAACCAATTATCTGCTACAATTTCTCCCTTTAGTCTCCTAAAGTTGGGTCATCTGCCACCCGAGGAAATCTGTGACATCCCTTTGAATCTGTGGTTCTAGGACGGCCAGATGAATCTATGTCAAGAAAGGAGAAGAGCACTAAAAACAAGGACAAAATCTAGATTTAGGAGAATGCCTTCTGAAGAAAGGACACACTTTAAACGTATAGGCTTGTAACAGCTTATCTGTCTTGCAATATGGTAGATCTGCTTTCTGATCAGCTAAGTCCTTTAAAGCTTGATCTAGCTTATCCTCAAATAGTCTATGACCTTTCTGTGGCAGAGCCATTAAATATTGCTTTGAAGAAAAATCTCTTTGCACAGGTATCAATCATAAAGCTCTGAGCTTTAAAAGCATTGCTAGTTAAGAACAAAGATCACACACACAAACTGTCTAATGAAGCATATCCCACAACCACTAATCATTAGTTAAATTGTTTCCTATTTCTTTTGATTTTATTTTTCTCCTTTTGAAAAATATAGTTTTCTGATACATGAACGTTGTCCTTGGATTTCACAATTTAGAAGGAAATTTCCTCTCCTGAGAAGAATGTTACAAGAATATTCTTCTTTCCAGATAGCATGTACTGAATTTACTAAGGGCAGTGTTTTCTGAGGACGCACAGTTTCTAGCAAGAGAAAGGTATCCTAATTTAGAGAACAACTTTACTTAGACTGTGCGCTGAAGGTATGTGCAAAGGGTCTGAAATTATGAACAGATTTAAAAATGGGTGTAGAAATGGGCCTTTCCTTAGGCCTGTGGGGAATTTTCTAAAGGGCAGACTCAAGCACTTCCACATTTACAAACCCTTCCTGGAGTTTTAAAAAAAAAAAAAAAGCTATATTTAAAGGTGAACTGAAAAGCCAAAAACAAAAAATCTTTTTGGCCTTTACTTTTTCTTTATGCTATTCTTTATGAGAGATTCTCTCTCAAAGGTGTTACTCGGTTAGTTATTTGCATTTGAAATATCAGGTCCTCAGTTCCCTCTATTTACAAGAGTCCCTTGACAAGATCTTCTCTTAGACTATAAGAATCAGCAACCCCTCCACAAAGACAAAGGAATAAAGAGCTGCAGCACAGGTAATTAGCCTTCTCATGCCACTAGCGAGGTCCTCCAAAGATCTGGATGAGGTCCTCCAGCAAAGAGAATACCTCATGTGTCAGAAGTAAAAAAGGAAGCAGGAAAAATATTGAAAAAAGAAAATAACAAGGCTGTCTTCATACATTATTGAGAAGAAGCAGAAGTCAACGAACAATTCGTTTTTTATTTGCTTTATAGTTCATCTTCAAGAAATGACCCCCTAGGCTTAGATACAGAAATCATTTAACAGTGCTCAAGAACACTGCACCACGGTTTAAAAAAGGAGGTGGAAAATATTGCATCCAGCTGCAAATGGAAGGGGAAGTTAGGTTGAAGAATGTACTTATCTGAGATGAAATAGGATTGATTCTCATACTCTTTGGAGAGGTGCTGTGGCATCTTCAGTGACCACAGGAGGGTAGAACCTTGCTTTTACATCCCATTGAAAATGCCTCCATCAACACAGTGCTCTCTCATATCAAGTTGTTGGGCTTGTTTCAGCTGGTTCACCTACTAAGAGGGAACGTCAGAAACTACTGAATCAACCACACCACCTCCTGCAGTATCTTCTGTAGGTTTTTCTCCAGTGGTTTTCATCAAAGAACAGATCCTTCCTTATCTTGAATGAGGAGTGACATAATCATAGCTTGAGGTCCTCATTTATCTCAGTGTCTGTCTATGATCTCTGTAGCCATCTTTGTCTTTGTCTTCCCTTGTTCCTGCTCATTAATTTGCAACACCTACAAACTTACCATCCTCTCCTCTACGCTCCTGCCTCCTCTCACACTCACTACATAGTTAATTTTTCAGCAGTATTTTAAACTAAGGCTTTGAATGGAGTCAGCTGGCTCCCCAGTCATAGCTGCCAAATTCTGTGTAGCGCCAGCTGTGACATTTAATGGAAAAATTTTAAGATGCTAACTTTCACATTTGCAAATCACTTGTCTATAACCAGAAACTTCAGCTTAAGAAAATGGTGTGGATTTAGTGCTGATGAAAGGTATTGGCCTGAGTGCTGTGGTGAATGAACCTTTCTTTTTATCTATTGGACAAGTTTCCTGCACACATGACCGTGCCAGGATGACTCAACCCTGAACTGGGGGGTCTTTGTCTAGAGGCAACAGGGGTAGTTCATTCTCCATTGCCCATGCAGTTTTTGGCCTCTCCGCTGAATCTGCCAGTTAGTTTTTAGCATGATTATGAGTTTGTGGCATGGGAGCTGGAACTGACACGCACCAAACTAACTTCATATATTAGCACTATTGGATGGGAACAACTTTTTTAATCTCTTGGATTCAGAATGGTGCCCTCTAGGTGAAAGGCTTTGTGACTCTTTAGCAATGCCTTGAGGCAGCCGCTCTCGTAATAAGTCCTAGTGTTGAACCTTGAGAGTGAAGTGTGCTTTCCTGAAAGATAAGTTTATTAAATCAAGTTCTGACCTTTTTGGCACTTTCACAGGCTGGGTCCTCCACTTTCTGCACACACAAACAACATCTCCCACACACTGCTCTATCTTCTTCAAACAAACTCTGTAATTAAGTGACCCACCTTTATTTTTAAAGGGACAACTCCTATTAACCAAAGTAAAACACTAAAAATATCATAATAAAACAAGTATGAGATTCCAAATTCATTTCTAAATAAGTGTTTTGTAGTATGAAATGACATCATGTCGACAGTTGCAATTTTTCCAGAGTCCTCATGCTAACTTACACCTACACTTTTACCACACTTGTCGTACCAACAGGGTTTGACCCAGGATTTTTAGATCACAGACCTCTTCCACTTCATCTACACTTGTAACTGGTAGAGAAATATGCTATCATCTTCTTTTAGGAATAGCCAGGGGTTACATAACTATTACTGAAATAGCACTGGAATATTGGATCTTGGGATTCACGGGTCCTATTCCTGGCTCTGGTAGTAAAATGTGGATAGAGACAGCATTGGCAAATGTCATGAATGCCACTGCTTGGGTCCTTAAAGGTTTAAACCTTTGGATCTAAAAGCATAAGCTATTAACATTTGAGTTAAAATACTAGCTGCTTAGCATGGAGACAGAATCTGACTCATAAACTTCTTCATATGGTCTACGCCTGCAGGGGGGAGGGGATGTCAAAGAGCCACACTGTGTTTAACATGCATTATATAGCACATAGTATCACCTGGTTCTTCTGAAAGACAGTTTGACCCAGACCTGAGTTCTGTTGCCAGTTCCACCTGCAATGACCTTGTGAAACCTGAGTTATATGTAAAATGGATCAGGTGACAGAACTCTCTGTGAATGGCAGACCAGATGGATAGGAGAGGGAGCAAGTAGAGTTACTGAGACTCAAAGCAGGGTAGCTGACTGCAGGCTGGGAAGGGATATCCTGGTAGTTCCCACTGCAGTTCCCATGGCAGTTCCTTGGTGGTTGGTGTCTGGTGCCCTGTGCTCCCCTCACCTCCTTGACGGCTGGTGCCCTGTGCACCATTGTCTCCCACCTAGGGATGCACTGACCCATCCCCCACCACACCCTGATGTCTGGTGCACATGCTTCTGCCCCTCCCTGGGGCAGGCTGTCTCTACCATTACCCACTATGGCTGGAAGGTGGGACCTGGCTTGGCTGGGGAATTCTACTTGCTCCTCAGCAGCCAGCCTCATCTTGAAGCCTTGGTGACTGCTACAGCCTCTCCTCCAGATCTTGCTCTCATATCTCCCCTGTGTGAACACAGCAGAGTTCGGTCTCACCTCCAAGAGCTATTGGGGGGGGAGCATAAACCCCCACTATTTCCATTGCAGAGATGCTAGTCCCCCAGTTCTGCTGGCTCTGAAATGCTGGAATAATTGCCCCCCCCCCCCTCCAGTAAAGCCTCGATTAATAAAGGTTGTGAAGTGCACAAAAGTGTTAATAGCAGTCAGAGGAAGGACTGAAATTAGATATCATGTCTTCTGCCTTACATCTAGCCTTCTTCTAGGATTCAGGATATTGTATAGGGGAAGAGTCTCTCTCTTTCTCCCTCATTACATATGATTGTCACATGAGACATGTTACACTTTTAGTGGGTTTGTGCAATATGAGGTCGTTTCAATGATATGATGATGTTAATTCATGTTTCTGTTGAGCCTTAGCCTTGCTGTCTGCCTACAGCTTGTTTCCTCTTTCCTTTTTGCAGGCTTTTTAGTGCAATTTTAGAACAAGCAACCAAAGCAGATGGGGCCAATTCAATAGGAGGGAAAGGTGCTGGATTTGATGTTAAAGCACTGCGGGCTTTCCGAGTATTACGCCCCTTAAGGCTGGTATCTGGAGTTCCTAGTAAGTAACATAATCATTTTCCCTTTTCTTTCTTTCTTTCTTTCTTTCTTTCTTTTTTTTTTTTTTGGGGGGGGGGGGGTTAGGAAAGGGGATGGGTGGGATCAGTGTGGGAGGAGTGCATGGGCAGGAATTATTTTTTCTGTGGAAACATGTTCAAACTGTAATGTGATGTGTTTTGAGGATTGAGGTGGAGAGACACATTGTTTCACGTTAATGTAGCTATGTGGTCAATATGACATTAGATTAAAAAATGGAAGAATCAAATCTGAGACGGTAGGTGGAAGGGTGTATGTCAGAGAGATTTATTACACTGTTACATGAAATATGCAGTGTATGATCAAGCAACCTTTATAAACAGTGGAAATTGCAGATCAATTTCAAACAAAAGTAAATGAAGATGTAATCTCTAATGAATCTAATGAAAATCAAATGAATCAAACAACTGGGATTCTGGCTTTGACATCATATGTATTAGTCTTGCAAATGGCTAACCTAATGGAATGGTGAATAAACACTCTTGTTCATGTGGAGGCTGTTTCATAAAAACTCCATTCTCCCTACCTGTCCACCACCTGCTGTCCTGATCAAGAGTGTTCGGAGTAATTCAGAAAAAACTGTCCATAGGACAATAAATAGTCATGAATCTCAGTTAGGGTCATATTAACTTAAATAATTTTAACAAGTTTGAGGAAGGCTCCAGACTACTTCTGATCATCTAATTTCTACTGTCTTACCGGCAAGGAAACTTCGACTGACCAAAAGCTGACTAGTCCCATTGTGGAAATGGGATTTGAGCATCGTTTTGTGGCAGGGCTATACCTTTTGGGTCAAGAGTTCTGTTTGGGAATAGATCAATGGTTGGTCTTTTGGGTCGGGGTTAGGGTGAAGGACCCCATCCAGCTCCATAGGGATGATAGATCTAGTTGGCAGGAATGGGGGGTCATGTAAGGAATGGTTGTGAAGACAGGCCTTCTGTATTTTTATTTGGGAAGACTTCTAGGTTGAGGGCTTATTTCAGTATTGCCAGCCTCAGTCATTCAAAAATCATGAATCGGGTCCTCCAAATATCATAAGATTGTTTAAAAAATAATGAAATTTTACAAATAATTAAATTTGGGTTCTTTTTATTTGGCTTGATTTCTTTGAGTCCTTGGGTTACACTTGGGTCATATTTTCAGCTTTTCTCCTCAATGATGGCTAAAAACTTAATTTTCTAATGAAATCTGAGATTCTTGACTCCAGGAGCTAGGGCTTTAAGAAAAGCAATAACTATTGCAAGAGATGGCAATACAGTTGATGGCCTGGCACTGTGCCCTGGAGGTCCTTGCTCATGCACTCAGATGTGACTGCTGTAATGGCCATTGTAGGTTGGGAAGAGGGTTGAATAGCACTTCTGTACACTGAGGAGATGAAGGACCAAAGAGGGAGTCTGCTGGAGGAGAAGGGAGAGATGTCATCGGACCCCTGGTGTAGTGCAGGGGCATGCCCATCTTTTGTTAATAAAGGGAGGTGCAGTGTTATGGTAGCCATGATGGTCCCAGGATATTAGAGAGGCAAAGTGAGTGAGG
Source organism: Emydura macquarii macquarii (assembly GCF_026122565.2). Taxonomy (NCBI): domain Eukaryota; kingdom Metazoa; phylum Chordata; order Testudines; family Chelidae; genus Emydura; species Emydura macquarii. Next base: position 10,814,076 of record NW_027133667.1, read on the forward strand.
TAATACATTTTATTGGTTCAATTTCTTTGTGAAACAGACAAACTTCTGAGCTCCACAGAGCTCTTAATAAAGTTGGTACTCTAGTAGTCCTGCTAGCTCCTCAGCAGCTTTTGAATAACCAGGTAGAAGCAGTAGTCAAGAGTGCTTTTTTTTCAATATGTGCTCAGTGAAGAAGGTTGTGACCTGTCTTCTCTGATGTGCATCTCACATCAGTTATCAGTGCCTTAGCCACCTCTGGATGGGATTACTACAATGGTTTCTATATCCTTGAAGACCTCTCAGCAACTTTAGTTAATGCAAAATGTGACTGCTCACTTAGCTTGCAACCCTAAATAAGCTGATCACCGGGGAGATTGGTGAGCTGGCTGGCTAGTTGACAGGAGTTGGGGGGCTGACTGAGAGGATGGGAGCAACTGGGATGGGAATTGTTGTTTTGACATGGGAGGGATTGTGTGAGGTCTGTCTGTCTTGTAAGATTTGCAGTTGTAGTCCATGCATGAGTGTCCAATCATCTCAGTTGTATTCAGATAATTGTGGTTTTGTGTATATTTGATAATACACTGAGAGTTTTCAGACTCGTGCACTTAGAAATTTGAATACATGAATCACACCTCAAAGGTAGGTTACTGTTATCCCCATTTTACAGATAGGGAAATGGAAGCAAAAAAGAGTTCAAGGCTAATATTTTCAAAAGTGACTTCTGATTTAGATTATCTCATTTTTGGGTGCCCAATCTTAGATACCTGGACATCTTAGACATCAGGAAAATGAATGGCAAACTTTTAACCCTTGTGATCATGTGGACATTCTTGAGGCTATCTTTACCAGGAAAGGGGCTTGACATTTTATTTCAAAGAAAGCTGAGATTATCTCTGACTTTCTTCAGGGGTGGCCAACCCGCGGCTCGCTCAGACAAATGCGGCGCTCTGGAGACGAGGGGGAGTGAAATGGACGTGCTGCCTACGGGCAAGGTAACTGCGGCTCTTTGTCTCTGACTGGTTGGCCACCCCTGTTCTAGGTCATCAACATTATGATAGATCCATGGGAAGAGGCTATCCTGCCCCTCATCTCTGGCTGTAATTTAACATCTTTGTGCCTCCATGTTCACATTTCTAAAATGGGTCATATTTAGGCACCTCCAAGTGGTGTAGTGAGGTTTAATCAATCATCTTTATTAAGTGATTTGAAATGACTGGCTGAAATCTGCTACAGAATTGAGAAGGATTATTATTTATTATAGACTATGAGGAATGCACTGTAAGGCAGAAAGTTTATGTTGCAGGATTCCCACACCCAAGAAGTGCTCGTACTGTCAACCTACTACATACTGTTGCTTTTATGAACAAAATAAAATAAGTGTTAAATAAGCACAACTTTTTTCTCTTTGTTAAAATTATTTTGAAGGTGTTACTCTACCTAACAAACTAGTTCATTCTAATCTCTTTAAGCAGAGGTTTTAGTGGTTTAGAATTAATAGGCAATTAAGAAAATGTTACCTAACTGACCTACCAGCCCAAGCCATTTTCCAAAATGACATCGGTATTTAGGAGTATAAGTCTCATTGGAAGTCAATGGGACTTAAGCTTGTCAGTAAGTGTCTTTCTGAAAATTGGACCTAGATTGCTTCGGGGTTGTTTACTGCTGTAGGTATTCCAGTATGTTCATATTAGCACAATTCCTGTAGCATGCATGCAGTTAAATTGATGGAAAAGGTGCTTTATACCAGTATAGCTCTTCCTATATGGGAAGGGGAGTAAGCTATACTGATCTAAGGGCAAGTCTACACTTAAAACACTGAACCACTGTAGAACTTTAATGAAGATACTCTAAGATGACAGGAGAGAGCTCTCCTGTCAGTGTAGTTAATTCACCTCCCTGAGAGACGGTAGCTATGTCAGCAGGAGAAGCTCTCCTGCTGACATAGCGCTGTATATATGGGGAGTTAGGTCAGTTCAGTATAACTATAGGGGTGGATTTTTCACACCGCTGAGTGATGTGGTAATACCAATATAGGTTTGTAGTGTAGACCAGACCTAAGGCACCTTTTGCATCCGCATAGTTTTATCCACACTAGGGGTTGTAGCAGTATAGCTATATTGTTAAAAAAAATCACACTCCTAACCAAGATAGTTATACTGGTACAAAAATGTGTGTAAAACAGGCCTTATTTACTTAAGCTCTTGAAAATTTTACCCAGTGTCTCTTTGGGAGAGGTTAAAGAGTTGCATAGTTTTCTAGGTCCATAATGAGGTCATAGGCCCCTTGTGTCTGGAGGATTTTGTTGACTACTCTTCCATTGCTATCTTTACATAATTTTGAGCTTTTAAAAATGTTGACACTTTAAAATTATTTAAAAACTTTGTGCCTGAGGAGGGCAAAAAGCAACTTATCTGATCTGTCAATGGGGAAACATGATCCAAATAAAAACAAAAACCCTTGATTATCAGAAAGTGCCGTCAGCTACTCCCACACACAGAACTGTCTCCTGCTTTTTTAACCTATTAAACTCCATTTTCAACCACTTTTTGCTTAAGTAAATTAATACTATTTGAATGCACCACCTCATCTGCCAGTCCATTCTATCTGTTCGCTATTTTCTTTGTAAAATTGAACTTCTTTACATTTCTGATACGTATGCTCCTATCACAATTCAGGGCAACTGCACCTGTATTCCCCTTCTGTGGTCCAACAAGGGCACACACTCCAGGGTCCTGACTCCCCAGCTATCATCTCTTTTGGGCAGAGACCCACATTTCTCTCCCTCCTGACCAGGGTTTTTCCAGGCTCCACAGTTCCATGCGTACACTATGTTCTTCCCAAATAGCTAGACTGCCTAACCAAGCCAGTATCCATGCTTTGCTTACTATTCAAAGGCTTTTGAACAGCATAATTGCCAGCAGTTATAAGTTACCACAATCCCTTTATAAGCAAGCACATTTATTCTGAAGGTAAAAACATTGCCAAGAAAACATAAAACAATAAAAGTTCCTATACTCATGCTAAAAGCTCACCAGAGGTCAGCCATCAGTTTTATGGGGCCTCCCTAGGCCAACCGCCTTCCAACCCTTCCCAGGAAGGAATGGGGCACCCCTTGGACAGAATGTTCTGTTCATTTGCTGGATCAGAAAGAAGACTCTGAGTCAGTTTAAACTCAAGTTATTTATCCAAAAGTCCTTTCTTTGTCTGTCGATCTCTGGAGAATCCAGTCTGAGCTAATATATGTGAGCCTCTCCAGGCGGTAGTACTTTTCTGAGGTGTTATAGCCTGAGTGAATTTGCCTGATCATCCCCTGTCACTGTCCAGAGCAACTGCACCTGTATTTCCCCTCTGTGGTTCACCAAGGGTACCCAAGCTTGGCTTTCAGCTTCATAGCTGTTGCCTCGCTTGGGTAGAAACACGTGTCTCTATCCCTTCTGATCGGGTATTCCCAGAGTGGACAGTTGCCTTGCCTTCACTGTGTCATTCCCAGCACAGACAGGTTGGCATAGGACACCTGCTTGCTTTCTCTTCAGAGATGGAAAACAGTGTAATTGCTACAGATATAAGCTACCACACAGCTCTTTCTAAGCAAGCCTACTTTATTCTTGAGGTAAAAAACATTACATAGAAAACATATTAAAACAATAAAAGAACCTACACACATTTGAATAAATTTACCAGAGTTCATCCCAACTCGCACAGGAGCTCTGGCAAGTGCAGTCTTTTAATACCCCATGATGGGGGCATCCTTGTGATTACAATTCATCAGAACTTCAGCTCAGAACAAGCACACTCATAACATGGTCAGTTCCTTAGTTCAGGAGTCTTGGAACTCAAGTGTCCAAAAGCAAGCAATCAGTGTACAAGGACATCTCTTCAAAAGATTGGCTTTAGAGGTGGAGAATTTGCATTAGGTATTTACTAAGGAAATCTATTTCACATGTATTGTTACAAAGAGACCACTGAATTTTCACCAATTGCATTAATTGTGTCTTTCTACTAAAGAAGTTCCTTACAATAGTACATAAACATTTGCATTTGTAATACAAGGAACTCTAAAGGTATTAACCCTATTCAGTACATTTTAATTTAATTCAATAAAGTTTATTTTAATTCGATAAGGTTTGTTCAGGATATTACAGGATATTAGCAGTCTGTCACATCTACCACTGTTGTTCATTCCTGGAGGAGCTGTGGTCACCTTCCTCCATTGAATTATATACAGTCCCCTGGCCCATGATAATAGATATACTTAATACAGTAAAAACTCCCAAAGATATTGCAGGAAATTGCCACATCTGTCACAACTTCCTATTCATATAAATCTATCCCCTATTTGTGGCCCATCCAATGTAATATAACAGAAATGTAGGGCTGGAAGGGTCCTCGTGAAGTCATGTAGTTCAAACCCCTGTGCCGAGGCAGGATCAAGTAAAGCTAGACAATCTCTGACAAGTGTTTGTCTAATCTGTTCGTAAAAATCTGCAGTGGCAGTAATCTATCCCAGTACTTACCTATCATTATAGGTAGAAAACGTTTCTAAATATCTAGCCTAAATCTCCCATTCTATAGATAAAGCTGCTTAATTCTTGTCAACCTTCAGTGGACATGGAGAACAATTGATAACAATCCTCTTTATAGCAGCCCTTAACATATTTGAAAATTGTTGTCAGGTCCCCCCAGTCTTCTTTTCTCAAGACTAAACATGCCCAGTTATTTTAATCTTTTTTCATTGGTCAAGTTTTCTTTTATCATTTTGTAGCTCTCCGCTGTACTCTATCCAATTTTTCAATATCTTTATTAAAGTGTGACACCCGAAACTGTACACAATGCTCCATGTAAGACTTCACCAGTGCCGAATAGAGCAGGACAATAACCTCCTGTGTCTTACTCCTGTTAATACATCCCAGAATCATAGAATCATAGAAGATTAGGGTTGCAAGGGACCTCAGGAGGTCATCTAGTCCAACCCCCTCTCAAAGCAGGACTAACCTCAGCTAAATCAAGCCGCAGCTTAAAAACCTCTAAAGGTGGAAATTCTACCACCTCCCTAGGTAACCCATTCCAATGCTTCACCACCCTCCTAGTTAAAAACTTTTTCCTAATATCCAACCTAGACCTTCTCCACTGCAACTTGAGACCATTGCTCCCTGTTCTGTCATCTACTACCATTGAGAACAGCCTAGCTCCATCCTCCCTGGAACCCCCTTTCAGGTAGTTAAAGGCTGCTATCAAATCCCCCCTCATTCTTCTCTTCTGCAGACTAAATAAGTCTAGTTCCCTCAACCTGTCCTCATAAGTCTTGTGCTCCAGCCCCCTAATCATTTTTGTTGCCCTCCGCTGGACTCTCTCCAAATTGTCCACATCCTTTTTGTAGTGGGGGGCCCAAAACTTGACACAATACTCCAAATGCAGCCTCACCAATGCCGAATAGAGGGGAATAATCACTTCCCTTGATCTGCTGGCAATGCTCCTACTAATGCAGCCCAGTATGTTATTAGCCTTCTTGGCAACCAGGGCACACTGCTGATTCATATCCAGCTTCTTATCCACTGTAGGCTCAAGGTCCTTTTCTGCAGAACTGCTGCCTAGCCCATCGGTCCCCAGTCTGTAGCTGTGCATGGAATTCTTCCATCTTAAGTGCAGGACTCTGCACTTGTCCTTGTTGAACCTCATCAGATTTCTTTTGGCCCAATCCTCCAATTTGTCTAGGTCACTCTGTTTCTTATCTCTACCTTCCAGGGTATCTACCACTCCCCCTAGGTTATTGTCATCTGCAAACTTGCTGAGGGTGCAATCTACCCTGTCCTCCAGATCATTAATGAAGGTGTTGAACAAAACCGGCCCCAGGACTGACCCCTGGGGCACTCCACTTGTTACCGACTGCCAGCTAGATATTGAGCCATTGATCACTACCCAATGATCTAGCCAGCTCTCTATCCATTTTATAGTCCATTCATCTAACCCATACTTCTTGATCATCTTCAATGATATTAGCCTCTTTCACAACTCCATCACATTGTTGGTTTATATTCAATTTGTGATCCACTATAACCCCCAGATCCTTTTCTGCAGTTCTGCTGCCTAGCCAGTCATTCTCATTTTGTGTGTTTGATTTTTCCTTCCTAAATATAGTACTTTGCATTTGTCTTTACAGAATTTCATCTGGTTGATTTCAGACCAATTTTCTGAATTGTCAAGGTCATTTTAAATTCTAATTCTGTCCTCCAAAGTGCTGGCAACACCTCCAGTTTGGTGTCATCCGCAAATTTTAAAAGCATATTCTCCACTCCATTATCCAAGTCATTAATAAAAATAATAAATAGTACTGAACCCAGGACAGACCTCTGCAGGACCCCACTAGATGCATCCCCCAAGTTTGACATCAAACCATTGAAAACTACTCTTTCAGTACAGTCTTTCAACCAGTTTTACACCTACTTTATAGTAATTTCACCTGGACCACATTTCCTTAGTTTTCGTATGAGACTGTCATGTGGGACTATGTCAAAAGCCTTACCGAAATCAAGATATTTCATGTCTACTATTTCCCTCCCTCCACTAGGCCAGTAATCCTGCCAGACAAGGAAATTAGGTTGGTCTGGCATAATTTGCTTGACAAATCCATGTTTGCTATTACTTATCACCCTATAATCCTCTAGAGCTTAAAAATGTATTGTTTAATAATTTGTTTCAGTATCTTTTTAGATATCGAAATTAGGCTGACTGGTCTATAATTGCCCAGTTCCTCTTTGTATCCCTTTTTAAATATAGGTACTTTATTTGCCTTTCTCCAGTCTTCTAGGACCTCACCCATCTCCCATAAGTTCTTGGAGATAATTGTTAATGGTTCCAAGATAGTTTCAGCTACTTCCTTAAGTACCCTAGAATGAATTTAGTCATGCCCTGCTGACTTGAATATATCTATTTTATTTAAATGTTCTTTCCTTAGTCTGCCTTGTGTTCCTTCTCCCTTGTTGTTAATATTAATTGTGTTAAGCATCTGGACACATTTAATCTTTTTAGTTATAACTGAAGCAAAATAGGCATTAAACACCTTAGCCTACTTGATGTCAACAGTTATTAACTCTCTTTTCCCATTAAGTAGTGGACCTACATTTTCCTTCCTCCTCTCTTTTTTCCCTGCCTGTCCTTTCTAAACAAGTTACAATGCTCTATACCAATTGTGACATTCTCCCCCACCTTGCAGTCTGAACTGGTGTGTAGCTGTGTCGCCCCAGTCCCTCACTCCTGGACCTCAACTTGCTCTGCTTTGCTGTGTGGACCCACCCACTCCTGGGTCGGCTCACACCCAGCCTCCTGCAAGTAACAAGTCCCTAGCCCAGTGAAGGAGTGCTTCTGGCCAGCTGCTCATGGGATTGACCCCCAGTAAAAACCCCGGGAACTGCCATTTTACAGAATTCAGTGCTGTACACTGCACCCTGCGAGCTCATTACATTGTCAATTTATCAAAGAAATTGATATGCACCAGCTCTGTCACTCTAAGTGAAGTCTCTGCACTCACTCAATCTACATGCACTGTTTTAGCTAAAACAAATAAATAAATGTATTGACTACAGCAAGATTTTGAGTGATTATAAATCAGATTAATATGAATCAAGAGATTAATATGAATCAAGGATTTGATCACAATTAACTAAAACGTAACTCAAATCCTAAACTAAGCTTAATATTTCAGTAGCTTTTCAGTCTGTGATGTTAGCTTACCCACAGGCCGGTTGAGGTGACTCCTGCAGCCAAGCCCCGCTCCTGTGGGCAGTTGTCAGTGTCCTTAATGTTGCCATGTACATGGATTCCAAGGGAGAGCTCTAGAGACAAAGATGCCTCTCTTTTTTAACAAGTTTCCTTGACACTCCCTGGGGTCAGGTGCTTGGCCACTTCCAGCAATGGGCATGATTTCCCTCACTTGAGTCAAATGAGCGTCACCTTATCAGGTGCTCAGGCCAGTCCATTGTTCCTGTATAAATGCCTCTATGAGGCATTAACACTCAGCTTTTGTGTTTGTCTGCATCTATTCAAGCCATGTGAGGCACACATTTGGGGATATGACATAGCAGAGTTTCCTATCTGTACATATGTATGACATTGCAGGAAACATACTATCATAACAATAATGTTCAGTATGTCATGAGCATTCCAAAAACACCTTACATGACATACTTTGCCTTAGATAATACACAGTTACCCTATAAAGATGAACATGAATGATACACAGATCACACCATAAGGGTGCACCTGGTTTACAGAGTGTCACACCAATATTTGAGACATAAGTTTTATCCCACCTCCTCCTACAGCTCTCTGACCTGCTTCTTGAGGGATATCCCCACAATGTCCCCAGATAGATCACCAAGCTTCATTAAGAATAATCTTCCACTGTTTTAAATACTTCAATCAGCTGTTATCATGCATTATGTTCATATTATCAGTTGGATAATCAGTGAGGTACCCAAATAGCCATAGTGATTTGTGTGTGGAGGAAGAGGGGCATGCCATTCTCCGTGATGTTATACAGTAGTTATTTTATCAGTCAATTTAAAGCTGAACTGCAAGAAGTGTGTTTAGTAAAAATCCCTAAAACTAGAGATTTGGCTCCTCAGGACCTCATCAGTTCTCCTCTAAGTTCTGCTCAGAGGGAGTTACTCAAAAGCAATGCAGGGCTCTCTTTTACACCACCACCTGCACAATCCACTGCATTTATAGCACCTCAGCCACTGATTGCTAGGAAATAGAGAATATAAACTCAGGAACCAAAATCAGAATCTCCTCACCAAACTATGTGTTTCTGCTAGGCTGCCAGGCTAGTCAGTTCACCAAGTATCTTTTTAATGTCAATTATCTATGGCCAACATTTTCAAACATAAATGCCTAAAATTAGGTACAGACATCCATATTTAGGTAGCCAGTGAAAAGCAGCATGTTTTTCAAAGAAGCTGAACACCCAGCTGCTCCCACTGAAGTCAGTGGGCATACATCCACTCTGAAAACCAGGCTACTTTCGATGAGGAGATTAAATATGAAAGTCGGTGTCAAATTATAGGCACTCTCCTTTGAAAATTTTGGTCCATGTCACTATAGTAATCTCCTATGACTCCCTACGATGCTCTTCTCTTATCTATTACACTCTCTCACAACTTCCTACAACTGTCTTCTTACACTTTCGATGCTCCCTCCCCGTATTCCTTGCATAACTTTTCTCCTTACTCCTTCCGATAGTCTTCTCCTTGTCACAAGCTTGCAGCATTAATCAGAGGGTTTTTAAAAAAATTCCCTTATGCTATGTCAAAAGAATATCCTGTCCCTTCTCTGCCTTATACTGTTACATCTAAATTGTTCAAACCAGTGAGAGGTGGTCATGCTAGTCCTGCTGGTTAGACCGTCTGCAGCACTGTTTACATTCCTCACACACTGCAACAAATATCAGGGATTATAAAGTCTCAGAGCCTTCAATAAAGATTAAGTGTAGAGCCGGTATTTGCAGTGCAAGGGGAAAGTAATGTATGCCTTTGAGAAACACCAGGGCAGAGAAATGAATCCCAGCTGTGTACTTTATGCTGGGTGGACATATCAGCAAGCATCTCAGGGGGTTACAGCACTGCATTTTTTCCTGTATCTGGATTCTGCTTGAGAGGAATGCTATATTAGGTATATTGCACTTGCTTGCTAAGTATGGCTAGATTTTTGAGGGAACAAAGAGAAGAAGGCTTGCAAATGTCGTCTTTCTGGTGTTTAGAACCTAGTATGTCTTTTCCAGATATAAATTCCGTGATCCTATACCTAGAATGAGAATAGTTTTCTTCTCTTCTTTAAGGAATTTGTCTTATAGTGCCAGATCCTGGGAGAAGCATGGTTGGAGCACCTCGTGTTCCATCTAACCCTAGCCAATATCACTGCCAGCATAAGTTAGAGCATCCCTTAGGCTATAGGAAAACAAGTGCAGTGGCCAGCTGGGTACCATGAAACTGAGCAGGTTGGCACTCCAAGAGAAGACCAATTATTTTTCCCCCACATAAGCAAATGTTCTGTTCTTTTGACTGGTTTCCAGGTAAGGAAGCTAAATCTCCTCCTACATTGCTTATCTGAAGTGGAATTTGAGTTTCTACAGCTCCTTTCATACTTGACATATGCAAAAGGTCTTTTTGGAGCAATGAGTTAGGTACTGGTACTATATTCGGGGCTAATCCCTCAGGTGCACCTGAACTGGGATTGGTGCATCTAATGGGAGGGAGAGTAGATGTAGCATTACATCACTTTTCTGCCCCCTGTTAATCCTGAGACTGGCCAGAGGCTTAAGGCTGCTCTAATTTATGCTCACAAGCAGCTGTTCCACCAACTGATGATCAGACATAGTGCTGTGCCCCTAGCTGATACCTTTCAAACCCCTATACCACAACATACTGTCTATACCAAGCAGGGAGGGAGAAGTGTGTGATTTTATGCTATCCCAGTGTTCCCCTGTGCAGGGGGAATCCTTATCTGACCATATAAAACATCTTTAAAGTAGCTGTGTGCCATTCCAGAATGCAAATTTGACTTTATAGGGATGCGGTCCAGAGAATTTATACCTGTAGTTTCTATGTCACAAAGCATCTACCCTTTTCCTTATCCTAACATGCAGCAGTAATCTCTCCCCTTCTGTAATCCCTACCCTGTCTGTGTCACCCTTACTGTTATCCCTCATCCATCCATTGAAATAAACACAGCTGCATTTATTTCATTGATTATACTCAGTGCAACTCTTTGATTCTAAGTGTCTACATTGGGTTTGTCGAATACACGATCAACATTTTTATTTGTACTTTCATTTTTACATCTCCAAGGAAATTAAATGCACAACACTGTGTTAATTAAATGCTATAGCTGAGATTTTAAATGCACAGGACTCAGGAAATCAAAAGTTATGGTTTCTGCAACAGCCATAATGTCCTCATTGCACACATACAGTAAATTACACAGGGATGTGAGAAATCCACTTGTTTTTCTATTTATTGGATACATTTATTAGCATTAAGTTTGATTTCATAACAACTTTCAGTCAGAGTCATACATTTTGTTCAAAATATTTTCCTCTGGCAGTGCATAGTCGGCATAAATATTTCTGTGGTATTCATTGTTTGCATGCATGCAACATCACTGATGGGTCAAGGGAATGAGTTTTCTCACCATAAAGTACCTGATGATGTGGTAGAATTACAGGATACTGGGGAGATCCTGAACTGCCTTCAGCTCAGGTGATCTGAGGAATAGCTTGATCAAAGCTGCAAAATGTGTCTTTCTATATATTTGCATAAAAGAGTTGATTTAGCTATTCTTGGAATCAATATCTTTGGCTAATGTCTGCCTTCAAATCCATGTGTTCAACATATGGATGCCCATTGCCACATATATTTGAGGGCAAAATTTGGCTTCCCATCCCTTAATGCTGCTCTAATTTTTGTTGTTGCATTTCCTATTAGTGTGCTAGCCACAAAGTCCAGCTTCTTTCCCGTTTCATGGGCTCCCACACTGCCGAATACATTGCACTGTGATGCAGACTTCCTGCGTGCTGCCTCATTACTGAGCAAAACCTTCTCAACCATCTGTCCTGTCTCTACAGCAAACACTATACTATGTGAGGACGAGCTGTTTCACCTTTCCCAAGTCGTGGTCTAGCTGTTTCTAATCTCAAATGGCCCATTTGTTTGCTTTCATTACAAAGGGAAAAAGGGGGAGAGGGAGGGAACAACATGAACCAAGGGTCATGATTTGGTTTATTTCATTGTATTTAAGTTTAAAAATGTGTCCAAATTAAGAAGCCAATCCTGTAAACCCTTGCTCCTATTAGGCATACTTACTCACTGATTTCAAGGGAGCTACTCCCTGAAGTAAAGGCCACTCATATGTGAAAGACTTTGCAGGATCAGGACCTATTTTCCACATTTTTGATGGGAAAGCTTGTAGAAGGATGTGATTTGCAGTGGAAACCGTTAATTCTGTATGATAATATGCATTTAATCTTAGCAAGAAGGATTGCTCCCAGAAGCACAGACTTCTTGTCATAATAAAGATTTGTCTCATATTGAAGGAATGCCAGTGAAAACAAGGAAATATTTGTTATTTGAGCTTCACTATGTGGCTCTTTTAAAAATAGCAATAACTAAGAATGTATTGAATAACAGCATCATCATTTATCTTACCAATTCCTATGCACACTTGCATGATTATTTAAACAGCCTTTGTGAGAGAACAAACAAAAGTAAATTATCAAGACTGTGACTAAACAAGTCAGGGCATAGATAATCATTTCAAACTTCCTATTGGAAATAAAGGTCATAAAACAGTTAAAACAAAATGGAGAAAGAGTCTAAAATAATTTCTTAGCTCAGTATGAGACTTTCAGAATTTTTCATTATGGGTTTAACTCTGCTCCCAGTACTGTCAATTTATTTTTAATGTTGTGGTAGTGCCCGCAGGTTTCAATCATGAGTGGGGGGTTCCATTGTGTGGTGCTTTACAAACATGGAAATAAACATGGTCACTGCCCCAAAGAGCATAACATTTCAGAATAACCATCTGGCTTATTCTGAGTACTATTGACATAATTGCATGGATATACTTCCTTGTCTGGACCATAAAGGAATGGCAGTAGATTGTAACTAGTCATTAACGCCAGCAGTATGTTAGCAGCTGCTGCCCAGTCATAATTAATATCTGTCATTACCCCAGCAATAGGGAAGGAGGGCTCTACAGTATCCAATCAGAATAGTAAGTATATTATCTACTCCATCCTTTTCTTATATCCTCACCCTATTGATATCTCTTCTTCTTCTGATGGCAGTCCTAACCTTAACATGAAGTGTCAGATCCTTCTTTGTTTCTGAATGTCTAATTTTTGCACTGCTTACTCATTTAGGATCATATAAGCTAAGGTTTGAAGTCTTTGTTCAGTTTATCTAAAGTTAATTGGTATTTGCAAATGTTACACAGTCCAAGAAATTTCAGCAAGACAGATCAGAGGCTTTCTTGTCCTATTTATAAGATTTGGCCAGCACTCAGTGGCTTGCAGAGGCAGAACTGATTTGAACTGGAGCTAGGAAACAAGATGATCTTGCTGGGTTCCTAAGAACATTTTTTAAACATGCAGATTTAGTCTAATGGGGTTTCAGTGACTCACAAGCATCATTTAACATGAGTGGGTTTTTTTTTTTTTTTTTTTGTGTTAATCTAAGTTTCCTAAAAAATGACTAGAACTGGATGGTCATTGAAGTGCTCTACTTTCCTGAATATTACCAAAGTGTCAGTGAGGCAGAGGAGCAATCGGGTAATTCACTCAACACCTGAAAAAAAAATTGAGTCTCATGTTCAGCCTCCAAAGAAATTACTTTAGACAACTACTTGGAATCGGGCCAAATGGTGCCTCTGCGAATTCAGAACAAGTATCATAGGAGGAAAGAGAAAACAGAGAGTACATAAAAATGAGAGGAACAAAATATGAGAAAATGGTAAAGATTTAAACAGCTTTTTAAATCCACTAGAGACCTTCTCTCTTTAATGGATCCCTTCCAATCCAGCTCTGCCAAAATCAGGTAGTACATTCTGTACTGTGTTGGCTCAGCAGTGGATCACACGTTGCTGTGATTATCTGGGACACAGGTGTGTCAACTGTCTGATCTTTTATTTATTTATGTATTTATTTACTTATTTATTGGTGGAGGAAAGAGTTCTCCCTGGTTAGAGCAAGGAAAATGTTAACATCAGGGAAAGTCCAGCCAATCTAACATGCCCAGTCCTCTAGTGGTCTTTCTGAAGCCTATCTTCCTGTTTTAAAAAACATTCTCAATTTCCCCTTTTCCTAGAGTCAAGCCCAGTTAGTTAGTTAGCCCCCCATTACGCCTCTGGCATTTAGGGCAGTGATAAAACTCCTCCACTCTTGTCTATTTCTGGCAAATCTTTCAATGGTTCCCCAGCTGTGCCTTAAGTTTTCCCACAGCTCAGTTTCCACAGCTCTTTGCTATCTTGTTTTTAGGCAGCCTCATTTTTGCATGCCTTCAGGTATTCATCTTATTGCTATTCTGATGATGGAATCAACTTCCATCCAAAACACATGGCAAATCCATTTCCAACACCTTCTGGCAATGATGGTGCTCATATCTTCTTGGCTACACTGTATGAATAGATCTTGATTTGAGATTGTTCTGGGCCAAAAGATACAGAGGATTTTTCTGAGGCAGGTTGTATGAAATGAAGAGAGCTTGGACATGTCATACTTTGCCATTCCCCAGCATTCTGCACTATTAGTGTTGAAAGTACACAACTCTGATAAATCTTAAATCTGGTTTTGATGTTACAGTTTGGAAATCATCAAAATATATTTAAGCTCCTAAAGGTGTTCCTGGCTTTATTGATTCTGTTCCAAATGTCCTGACTTGTTCCGTCATCCTGGCTGATGGTACTGCCCAGGTATGTGAATGTTTCTACATTAGTGAGAACATAATTCTCTAGCTGTACTGGTGATGGTGAGGCAATATTAAAAGTCGTGATATCTGTCTTACTGCAGTTGATTTTCAGTCCAGTTTGCTGGCTGAATATGTTGTCAGATTGTTTTCTCTTGTATATGGTGATGGATATGTGATAAGAGAGCAAGACCATCTGCGTAGTCCAGGTCTTCAAGAGATTAGAAGGGTGTCCATCTAATACCTCTTGGCATGTCTTCTATTGTATGCCACATTACCCAATCAATGGCAATATGAAAGAGGACTGCAGACCTGGTAAATGGTGACGCCCATTGACTGATGTGAAAGCGAGAGTCAACCCAGATCACTCTTTAACTCATGTACACTCTTTCCCCAATAACTTTTCCAATATATTTGTTATCTTTTGCTTCCACTAGTTTTGCGCGAGTTACTAATTATCCCTCATTTCTTCAATTTTATGTTCTCCTAGTTTATAAATTCACCAAGATGAAAAATGTTTGTCCTGCCACTTCATTAATCCAGTTCATAATTTTTAAAACACCTGATAGCTCTCTTCAGAGCAGCCCCTTTTTCAGTGTGAATGATCGAAACTTTTCAATCAAAAATGTGTTGATGGAAAATGTCTTTTTGATTAAATGGAGATTTTCATGAAAAAAACCTGTTTCATCAAAGTTTT
This sequence comes from Emydura macquarii macquarii, assembly GCF_026122565.2. Taxonomy (NCBI): domain Eukaryota; kingdom Metazoa; phylum Chordata; order Testudines; family Chelidae; genus Emydura; species Emydura macquarii. The sequence continues at coordinate 10,829,205 of NW_027133667.1, forward strand.
TCACAGGAAAAAATATTTTAATGACTAGAGTTAACCAAACCTCATTCAGCTTTGCCTCAAATGGTGGCTATGGCTAGACAGCACAATTAACCTGAGTGATTAGCATCTAGGTGACGGCATTCATGCTATAAAGCCCTGCCCATGTACTATGTCCTCACTTTTTCTGCATTCATGTGTCTGTGTCTCTGTCTGTCTGACTTAGGGGCATAGCCCATAATTCTATGTACTGAGAAACTCTAGGATTCTTTCCCTGTCAGTTGTGGAAGAACTTGTCTGTCCTTCAAGGGGAATTGTGGGAAGGGCTTTGGAGAACTATATCAACAATATCATTCCTGTAGCATGCTAGCCAAAAATGCACACAGTATTTTAAGCGGGATCTTCTGTCTATCTCTTAACACAGTAATCCAGTAGCCTATTTAGCATTTCTCCGTTGCTTTGAATTGGCTGATGGGTTTAATGATTTCTCTACAATAACCCCAATTCCTTTTCCTGATCAGTATGCTGAGCAATTGTTTTATTTAACACATGTTCCCTAATTTGGTACCTTCCTCCCAGACTAATTATCTTACATTTGTTTTTCTACATTAAAATGTATTTAGCATCCATCAGTCAGTCTCATAAATGACTCAAATCCTTTTGATTGTTATTTGCGTTGGTTATTCTACTAGCTTTACGTTTTATAGATCTCTGAACAAGTGATGAGTTTAAAAGTTAGGAAGGGATATTGGAAGAAATTTTTTAAAATAGAAATGGTCCCCAACTGGAATTTGGAACCAAATTTCAACCTTTAACCAAATTTGGAACCAAATGTCAACCTTCCCCCCCACAAAGTTTGGGACTGTGTTTGGAACCAGGTTTTTTGGTTTGGACACATCTCTAGTTTTTAATAGTTTGATGTTGAGATTTTAATCACATTTCAAAGTTTTACTCTTCATGTGGCCAAATTCTGTTTTTTATCCTGTGTGGCTCCAATGAAATCAGCACAGAATTTGCCCACGCTATCTTGTTCTCACCATTCCTGTTCTGAAGCAGCATATCTCCAACTAAGTATCCACCCACATGACAGTTTATGAATGCACAAGGGAAAATTCAAAATAAATAAAAACAGCCAATGCAAATGCATTCCAGCAAGAATATGTCAAATGTACAAAGTTCATGTGAAGAGGGCAGAATATAGGAAAGTCATAAAGAGAATAAATTTCAAATGAAGGATTGCCTTTCTGTGTGACAAATGCATTCCAGCAAGAAATTTAACCATGGATCTTTCTATCCAGATGTAGTAGAGCTACCTATAGATCTAAAGGAGAATATATTTACTGTGTCAGTAGTGGTCTTATTTATTTGAGGCCTGTAAGTAAAGTTTTCAGACAGAGTACTCAGATTTATAAAAACACAAGGAGCAGCCATTACTATTTTCAAGAAGAGTAACATTAGAGTATTAGTTATTTGAGGTAGTACTTATCCATCCAAGTACTAATTAGGCCCAAACACATTTAGGTGGTTTTTTTCTTGTGTGTGCTTTTTAAGGCAAAGTTACAATAAAACATTAAGATACTACATTGTACATTACTTATTACTTATTCAGGATCAAGTTAATATTCAAAGAATCTGCCTAAAGATCGTTCCTTGCTGGCAGGGGAGCCCTCATCCTCTGAGTATGCTAAAAATGTGACCAAATTTCTAAATGCCTATCCTCTTTTTGGTTCTTCTCTTGTGTACATACTTAGTGTGAAATCTTTTCCAATACAAAGACAGTCCATATTATAGTATACCACAGTTTCATAGGCGGAGGAGTCACATTTTTCCAATAATGTACAACACCAAGTCAACAATAAAAAAGAAATGAATTTGTCATTCTGTTTAAAATGTGGATCCTTTTCTGGAGCACTAAGCAAGCAGGTCAGGGTATCTCTAGAAAGCTGGCATTTTGTCGTAAGTTGAATCTCTTTAATAATATTCTTCTAAAACCATTTAATTCTTGGACACAACCACCATGTGTGCAAGTGTGTTCCCCTTTCCCTGCAATCCCTCTAACAAAGCACCTCCCTAATAGCAAAACTATGATGGATCTTAACTGGAGTCAAATGCCATCTAGTAATTTATAAAAAAAAAATTCTGTATGAGCTACACAAAATTGAAGATGTATATCTCCTTTCCCATACAGAGACCCACTCACCCAGATCAATTTCTTTGTCCAAATCTCTCTCCCATCTTTTCAGCTGTTTTTTTCTTTTTTCAATCAAAATTGTATATCACTCAGAAATTAAACTGTTTGTTCCTGCTTGTTCCTGTCTCAGCTTCTCAAATGTGGTTAAAGGTATAGATAGAGTCACCTTGTATGCAGATTTCACAATAACATGTTTGATTTGTAAATATTGAAAATACAGGATCTTTATATTATTTACATTTGTACATATTTCTTGGTGTGATTTCAAATCAGGACCCAGGAACAGCTGTCCAAATTGAGAAATCTCATGTTTTACCCTTAGCGAATAGTCACTTTGATCGTTCCTAGGGATAAAGTCCTGATTATTAATGAAAGTAGCTAAGGGAGAGAGCCTCAGCAACAGGAATTTAAAACATTTGTGCAAAGCTGCTAAGGTGGTCTAGATGAATGGGTAATTTTTTTTATTTTTGGTCACCTAAATTTCTTTTTAACCAATCAAATACTCTGAATAGCTGTATTTGGGCTCCACTCTTGTTCGAGTTTTACTTTTACCCCATGTTTGGATAGTCTATTGTTAACCCAGTTGATTACATTTTTTAATTGTGATGCATAATAATAACAATAAGCCAAATTAGGGAAAGCTAGTCTTCTTCATTTTGCAGGCTTATTCAGAACTTTAGAACTCACCCTTTGTCTTTTATGTTTCTGTATGAATTTTAATAGCCCATCCTGCCATGTTTTTATGTCATGCCAAGGATATCAACAGGGATGCACTAAAACAAAAATAATAGCTTTGGGAGAACATTTATCTTTACTGAGGCTACCCTTCCTATCCAAGAAATTCCTCATTTGTTCCATTCTTCCAGGTCTTTTATTATTTTATTCCACATTAGAGGGTAATTTGCCTTAAGAAGTTTTGTATCTTTTGCCACAATATTTATTCTTAAATTGGTCTCCGGGTCATGGGTCATATTTGAAAAAGACCTCAGAACAAATTTTGAAAGTAACAGATATGTGCCTTTGAGCACTTTGATTGTATGTTGCATCTCTTTCCTCCACTATTAATGAATGTTTTTGTCATATTAGATTGTAAGCTCTTTGGGATAGGGTCTGTTTCTTCCTGTGTGTCTCTACATTAGCCAACACATTTTGGATGCTATCAAAATGTAAATAATAAAAAATAGATAATAGTGGGGGCAAAGGTCAACATTTTCAAAAGTGACCTAGGGCCAGATTTACACAAGTTTTTAGGCAGCTAAAAATGCAGATAGGGACCTAGCAGGGTTTTCAAAAGCACCTAACCAGATTAGGTGCCTACCTCCATTGAAGTCCAATGAGAGTTAGGTGCCTGACCTGCTTAGGCACTTCTGAAAATCCTTCTTGATGCCTAACTGCATCTTTAGGTACCTAATTATATATGACTATGTTTCCCCTTAAGCACTTTTGAAAATGTTACCCTGTGTTTGGATGCTAGTCTCAGTGTAGTTAAGCTAGATCAGGGGTGTCAAAGATCTGGCCCATGGGCCAGATATGACCCGCCAACCTTTTTGGTCTGGCCCCTGGCGGCAGCGCATGCTGCTGTGACATCTTGCGGCATTGTACTCTTTGGTGGCGTCGCATGCTGCCGCCAGAGGGTACGATGCCGTGAGATCTCGCAGCAGCGCGCGCTGCCACCAGAGGGTACGACGCACGAGATCTCGCTGTGTTGTGTACTGCCACAAGATCTGCGTACTCTGGCGGCAGCGCGTGGAGCGTTGTGTGCACGAGACACAGTGCTCCAAAAGTGCCTAGTATTTCGATTTATGGTATGTATGGCCCACTTGAAGTACATTTAATTCAAATCTGGCCCACCATAGCAAATGAGTTTGACACCCCTGTGATAGATGAAGTGGCAAAATGAAGTTTCTGTTGCTTTCCCAGATCTGATAATCTTTCGTCCATCAAATATCACACTGAGGTTCTGTGCAACTAGTCATCTAAGAAAGATGATTTGGAGTTTAGCAAACATTTTTGATACACTTTCCACACAAGAAAGCAAAATGCAGCAGCGACAGATGTACTGGTAGGATAGGCTTGAAGTGTAGAGTCCTAATAGTTCCCCAGAAAGATCTCTTTCTATATTTTACTAAAACATGTCACCAATAAATTTTGCAATCTTCCCAGAAAAAAAAAAGACTGCTGTAATATACTCCTGCCAGGATGCACTTTTACATTTGCAAGATTGTTGTTTCAATTGGTTATACTATTAGCTTTTATATTTTACAAACCTCTGTGCAAGTGACAAGTTGCAGAGTTAGGGAAGATTATTGCTGCAGGAAAAGGATGATGCCCAAAAGAAAAGGTTTGTGGTATTTAGAAGACATATAAACTTATTGAATGCAAACCATAAGAGCTAAAATCCTTTCATTCAACAGGCTAGAAGTATAAGTGAGAGGCATATAAAATAACATTTTGATGTGCTCCCTGAAATTCAGGAAACAAACATACTGTGGAAAGATGCTTGTAACCCAAAATCCATGATCCCTTCACTCAAGCTTCGATGTATTCAAAATCCTGATCCAAAACTTGTGCCTTGAGCCCATCTCTATTACTATGCAATGCTCAGAGCACAGTCTTGCCACAATTCTTTATTTCAAAACCTTCTTTCTTCAAATAAGGCAAAGCATGGAGTCCTTTTTCAGAGCTATGTACATGCTGCATTTAGAGTTCTAAAAGAAAGTTGTTTTATTATTATCTGAGTACAAAAAGCAACCAAAACATTTCTTAACCATATTTTTTCACGCTCACATAATTCAAGCCTGGCTGTATTGCTTTATGTCAAACTTTCTAAACAAATGGCTCAGTTCTGTTCCCATTGGAGTGAGTGGCAAAACTCCCACTGAGTTCAGTAATTGGGTCCAAAATTTGCTTCTGTGTTTGAGTTCCAATCTCTGAAGTACTTTTCTGAGAAAGCTGTGATTGAGTGAGAACAGGCTCAAAGTGGAAGTGTGACTGGATCATCTCACTGAGTCATTTCGCAGCCCTTGGGGCCAGACAGTTTGACTCTGTATATATGTGCAGGGGGAGGGCACAAAAAGCCTCTCTATTGGTGAACCTGTGCAGGGACCAGACACAGCCCTAGTCCTTCCTTGCACTGAGCACCAGGACTTCTCCAGGAGAGCGCTGACAATAATGTCCCCACAGGAATCATGAAGATTCCCCACACCGAGAGCAGGAAGTCTGTGCTACATTGTGAAAAAGATTGTGGCAATAGTCATGCTGGCCTGTAAGCTCCCAAAGCCCCTGCACACATTGTACCTACCTCAGTAACAGCACAACTCTTGGAACTCCTGCTGGGATGATGAAGACCTGCCTCCCTTCTACCCGGCTGCATATTTAAGGCACACTCCAGGCTTGATTCAAGTTATTCTTCCAATATAGCATTTGTCCTGTGTTCTTGACCAAAATAGTCATTCTTCAGTGGTGGTCAGTATGCTATGTGCAGTTGGCTGCCATATTATACCCCAAAGATGACTGAATTTTAGTGATACCGTGTTGTTTGCAAAGCATAATGAAAGATCTTTTAGGATGAAAGACTATATATATATATATATATATATATATATATATATATATATATAAACTTGTGATGGGGCATAGGTACCCCATTCTTTGCTGAATCATGAAGGAGTTGAACACCTTCACTGGACTGAAATAGCTCAGCCCATAGGGGTACTGCTTTAGGTGTGGGCCTGAAAAGAGAGGCAGACAGCTTTGGCCCATTAAGCAGCTGATGAGTGTAGCTGACAGCTGAGCCTCATGCACAGGGAAGTCACAAAGACTCCTAAAGCTTCCAGTGGAGTAGAGAGGTGGTCCTGAGAAGGGGGAGTAGAGCTTTCTTCCAAACAGAAAGGTGAGGTCTGGAGCCTAAGGGAATGGATCATAGAACATCCTCTTCTTTATCCGTTCTTCTTCCTGACACAGGGTAAAACAGGGACTGCATGGCCACCCTGCTGAGGGGAATTTTTATTGTGTGGTTGTTTCAGTTAGGTCACCCTGACAAAAAGGGAACAAAGAAAGATGAATTGCCGCCTAGGAAGAAAACAGTCTGAAGAAAGAGCTGGGTTTTGTTTTTGTTTTGCTATTCTTTCCTGGCTTAAAATGATTGAGGCAATTACTGTGTTATAAGACTATATAAGTATAAAATAATTGTATTCACACACGCATACCACTTTGTTCCTATTTCTCTCTTTTTGTGTAGAGTTCAATTTGAAAAGTCAATAAAAAATTTAAAAATGTAAACAAGAAATGACACCATGGAAACACATGAACCAAAAGCATCCCTTTTTACCAACACACATAACTTTTTAAATTATGTATGTTGAAATTTCATTGCTTATCCTGAAACAACCAATATGTTCCATCTTGAAAAGTATCCATCACTAACTCGCCTTTGCCTTCTGCACCTTAAGCCAGTTTTCTATTCTGTGCCCTATTCTACTTCCTACCCCATGACCTTAACCATTAATCTCTGATGTAAACCTTGTCAAATGCCTTTTGAAAACTACATCCACTGAATTTCCATTATCCATCATGACAGTAATATCTTCAAAGACTCCAGAGGATTAGTTAAGCATGACCTTCCCTGAATCTTTGCTGTAGGACTATCCTGAATTAAATTGTGCTGTTCCAGGTTTTCCTTACCGCAATGATGAGGAAAGTTTCCAAGATTTTCTTCACAGACCATTTTAAATTTATTCATTTAAAGTGTCCTGCTTTGTCTCTTGACACTTTGACAAAATAATTGCATTATTTGTGTCACTTTCCAATCCTCCTCTGAAATCTGGATCAAATCAGCAATGCACTTAAAAATATCAGTTAAGCATTCCCCAATTTCTTAGCCCAGCCTGTGTATGTTGACTAATGAATCCCCACCATGTGATGTGTGATTGATTATCTATCTCGTGGTTTGGCAATGATGATGCTGTAATAGCTTTCTTCAAGTGTTTCATCATAGGGATCTAGACTGTGACTTGAGGCCCACCACTGAGCAAAGGATAGTGCACAAACTGCACCACCTCAGAGACATTCTGACTCAAACACTTCTTTGAGTCACAGTTCCTCCCATTTCATCCTTGTTCCCAGATGGTGGTGGTTTTCTGTTGGATGAAAATAAATTACTACTGCCCATATCCCTCTCCCTCGCCACCTTCTCTCTTCCCTCCAGCACTGGTTTAACTGCTTGGCAAGGGTACAGACGGGACTCTGCCCATTCCCCGTCCATTTCCCACTCACCTGCTCCAGGGAGTAAGTGAGTGAGTAGCTCCACCTTTTCCTGTCTGTCTGGACCCACCCCACTGTGCAATGGGAGCTCTTACTCACTTGTTCAGGTGTGTAGTCTGAATAAAAATCTAGCCCTGAATAGAGTGACAAAGGAATGGAGGCAGGGAGTGCTGCGCACTAGTTCAGACTGAAAGATTTGGAGAAAAAAAATCATGGATGATTAATAGGATTAAAATAAGAAAACATCACACCTAGTAACCCAGGTGTGGTCCAAAATTAAAGGTAGGTAAAATTGCTAAAGAGATCTCCTCTTTAAAAACCCCAGTTGCCTTCTCTGAGACCAGCACTCTACTAGTTTTCCTGGATATGTTTCATAGAGCAGCAGTGCCAAGGGATTTTTAATGGTTGCTCTTGCAGGAGATGAATAGTGGATCTAGATTCCCCTTCCTGACAGTTCAGGTCTTCAGGAGTCATGCTTCCATGGAGGGCTCTTCCACACCCTACAGTAGTACAGCAAAAGCCAGGAAGGTTGACTCTGTGTGAGATAATTCTGCCCTAGCCAGGGCTGGCCCTAGACCAAATGGTGCTCCAGGCAAGGACTGTTTTCGGTGCCCTGCCCCCGCCATTTGTAAAACTTTTGAATACCTTATCTTTTATTGCATTTGTTGCCCATTTCACGACTTTGATGCATGATTTCCATGCAGGATTTATCCCTGTCATATAAGACGATAAATTTGCATGCTAGGATCTTTAAATCTGTATTTATTCATGCCATATATAAACAAACAAAAAAAAGTTTCCTCTAAGCTTATAGAAACTTCTTAATTTTAAGAATAACTGAAATGTACTAACATCAAGACATCAAGTCTTCAAACATTATGTGATAAGCATGGCAAAAGATACAGTATTTCTTTTATATTGTTGTGTAGATAGGGGTTCAGCAGATATCTCTGGCGTCTCATTAATTATGTCCTTTATTAGTCACTACTTACACTCTTCATATCTTAAAACACAAGTACACTTTCACAAACACAATAAAACAAGGTTCACAATATCACAGCTGGGCTCTTGCTTCACTTCAGTTTGTTCTTATAACTCACTGACTGACTGGCGACGCCCTGCCCCTTATATAGCTGCAAGGGCACAGCTGACAAGATTCTAGGAGGTTCGAGGAAAATGTAGTTCTCAGAAAGTCTGGAAAGTTCCATGAGATTCTGCAAAAGTCCAGAACATTATAGGAGGTTAGTGCAAAATGAATCCACGTACGGAATACCTGAAACATTTTACTTCAAACTTGCAATTTTCCCTTTTGTCACTAACAATAAAAACAGCACCCCAAGCTCGGTGCCCCCCAAGCCTGGCACCCCAGGAGGTTGCCTGAGTCAGCTGGCCCTAAATCTGGCCTTGGCTTTAGCTCCTGGGTGGATTGTCAGCCAGGAATCTATAGAGGGATCGATCCTGCAAGGTGCTGAGCATTCTGCTCCAGGTCCAAAAAAAGCACTTAAGCACATGCTTAATTTACAGCATGTGAGTAGCCCCATTGCCTTCAGTGAAATTACTCACATGCTTAAAGTTAAGAATGTTCTTAATTGTTTTGGGTCTAGAGAACTCAGCGCCTCAAGGGAATGATCTGATAATCCTGAGGGGAATATACAACATCATGCAACTGCTCCTTGAATCCATATCTCCCACCACAGCTCTGACTCTGAAAAACCTGTGGCATCCTAAATCCACAGAGGATTGTCCATAGCTTTGAAGAGGGAACATGCTGTATTGACTCCATTGCCTCTTTCCCACAGGTATAGGGTTTTTTTGTACCCTAAATCTTGCTGCTTTGCTTTCCCCTGGAGGTTCATAGAGACTCTGGCATTAAAAAGTGATGATGTTCCTATACAATCAATATTTAAAAAATGTTACCAATGTAAATAAATACTGTAGTCTGTGAGCCCAGAGAATGCAGCTAACATGTTTTGCTTGCGGAAACATTTATGGAGTCAATTTCAGGCAATAGCATGCAGCCACGCTAATTTGTTAAAGGTAAACTGAAGTGCTTTTGAAATAAGCACTAAAAGTTGTCTAAGATCTTAAACTACCAGCAGAATAAAAGAGCTGGCAGAAAAGTTACAAATAATCTCTTTTGTGATTCCCCTTCCCTTGCCTCTATCCACTTGTCTGTCTATCCATCTTTGAGAGCTTTTTTCAGGGCTGGTACCACCCCTTCATGAATGTCTGGAGAATGTCTAGCACATTGTGGGGGCTTCCACAAATAAACAAATATATTTTAAAACAACAAATATTTGAAAATCATTTCATTTTTACTTGCCAGACCTAAGGTTAGGGCTCTGCCCTTCCCCTGCATTAGCAGATGAAATCACTAACCCCTATTAAGTAATGTGAAAATGCAGCTCTTCACTCTACTGTAGTAGGACAGTTGATGGTATCAGCTTTTTAAAATCCAAAATCTGAAGTTTGATATTTCCAGGTAACAAACCATTCCAGTTTAATTTTAGAATTCATTTATGAGTAAATACTACCCAGTTTCTCTGCTAGGGGCACATCCAGGCCCCTCCTCCATGCCCGCAGAGGGAAAGTATAATTGGAATGGTTTGCTGGACAGGAGAGTGGGAGCTGGATGGGGCACAAAGTGGTGAAGAGGGTTCACTCCCCCGCATATTGTGAACCCCCAGTTTGGATGAGCTCCCTGCATGGCAGCGTGTGGAGAGTGGGAACAGGTGGAGCTTGGGGCAGAGGTAGGGTTTAGACGTGGTTTCTCCCATCCTCTCCTCTGCCAGAAGTTTGCAGGCTGGTGTAGACTCTGTGGCCTGGGGTGGAAAATTCCCCCCAATTTCTCCCTATGCACAGACACATCTAACCAGTGGCCAGCCCTGTTATTCTGGGCCGGCACAGAGCTAAGTGTTTGCCTCTTTATGATTTAAGACCCTTTTGATGGCTTTGGTTTTTTAATTTAAAGAAAAAAATCTCTTTGTAGTGCTGCTTCCAATGTCCTCCCTTGACTACTCCCATTCTTCTTTATCTGCTATCTCCATCTCCATCCTCTGCTACTCCATGACTGGTTCCTCAACCACCCCCTGTAGCAATGAGTCAGAGAGATCTGTTTGTATTGTAGGCTGCAGGAGCTCAGAAAAACAAGGGTAACTTACTGATGATGACCGTACTGCGGTAATAAGTTGACAACAATGCCAGAAGCATGGTGATAAATGTTGTATGTGATTTTTTTTCCCCTGCAAGTAGCATTTGGCACGTTTTTTGAGCTGATGCCTCTAAAGTTGCTATGATGTTAGCTGTTTTCAACTTTTAGAATCTCTGTGAATACTTTAATGGTAATGTGTGTACAATTTGTTAATTAATGGAATCATTTGGGTTTGAAAACAGTTTGTCCTAATGGGATGCTGCAAAGCACTTGCATTAATTCATGATACTATTATTCAATAGCTTTTCTTTTCTTCAAAGTTGGTCAATTATCCTAGAAGAGCTTTTTCTAATTAACCTAGCAGAAGCCCCCATAAATCTCTTGGTGGTACCAGTTCCCCTGGATGTCTAAACTCCTTACCATCGCCTGTTTATGGTGAAAGCTTTTGATTTTTTACAACCACCACTTTAACAAAGGGGGCAGTGGTTTGAGCTGACATTGTCTTCCCTGTACCTCTGCAGTACACTTAAGCACTTTAATGGAGTGGTTGATGATAGACATACATTTTATATGTTTAAAAAAAGAGAGCTTTTTATGCATCATCATGGCTGTCTTTAATACCCTCTCAAATACTTTGGGGAAATCCTCATATAAATGTTTAATCAATTAATAATAATAACTAATGATTAATCATGTGAAACTAGGGTTTTAGAACACTTGACCTTGAAGTCTTAACTACATTTAGGAAGGGTGAGGCCTCTTGCTGATTTGTAGGATATTATAAAGCCACAAATTTTGCATCCAGATCTGAAGTTCCATAAAGTTGTTGGGATTGTTTGGATTCTGGATTTAGTTCAAATCCTTTTCTGCTATTTCCCATGTAGTGATTTTACATTGTTGGAGTGGGGAAGTCGTTTTTATTTTATTTTGAGACTCTTAAAAAACAATTGGGGCAAATTTTTGTCTGGCATAAATTCGCACCATTCCCTGACATGGACTACAATTAATTTTCTGTATGTGCAGGTAATTCAATGAGGCAGGGAGGGAGAGAGAGAGAGAAATCATCTCTGACTGGCTCAGAAAATAACTGATCTTCTACATGACCATTGCCATATTTTCCTCCTTAGCCTGGCTACCCATCCATAGCTAATCCCCAGTGGGAATGCCACAGCTGAGCTGGCAGGACATCCTTCTCTAGTGTGAGGTGAACATATGATAACATCAGTATTGTATTTCATTTAAGGACTACTATATGAGAAGCAGGGTATTCCATGCTGAATATAGCACACCTTAGGAGGTGGTATGAATCATAAAACTGTAAGCCAAGTGACTATAATCGCTGAAGAAGTGCTCTCTGAAAATGATGAGTATAGTGATATTGACAACTGACTCAGGTTATTGTGAGTGAGTGAACAATCCAATTGGTCTGAGTATTGACATCTTCTCTGCTCATTCTTACTGGGGGCTGGGATGGTCAGGGGAGCAAATTAGAAGACTCAGTCTGCGCTGTCAGTTGACAAGTGGCTTACATAAGTGTGAAAATAATTATTAAGAAATGTATTGTCATTAGAATGTATTTAAATTAGTTGTTAAAACAGTAATAAAAACTAAAATGTCCATTTTAGATAATAGATTTGAAAATGTAAAGGTTATTACAAACTCTCTTGGTAGGTGTACAGCAGGCGTTTACAACTCCGGAATCACCTGTTTCAGAAATCATAGCTAAGATCAACTTCTTTGATAATATGACAGAATTTGTCGGAGGCATGAATAGGTTAATTCAAGGCTAACAGCTATTGCGAACCCTAAGGAGCTTATAATTGTTGTGAGCTGGCTGTTTCTCAGTAGAAGGATAATAGACACTTAAGATGTCCATTGGGAGCCCTCTCAGCATTCCCATCGTTAATGGCATAATCATTATGTGCTATTTATTGTATTCATCAAATGAGGAGTTATAACTTTGTAAACATTGATGATTTCCAGTAACCTTACAAAATTCCTGAGACTTAGATATTATTCTTATTTTAGAAGTGGGGGAACTGAGGCACAGAGAAGTCAGCGGTACAGAGAACATTCAGGACCCATCAACCACAAATGGAGTTATGGATGCTCAGCACCCTATGCAAATCAGCCCATAAGTAACTTACCACCATCACACGAGAAGTCTGTGGCGGAGCCAGAACTAGAACCCAGATTTCTTGATTCCCTGACCTGTACCTTATGCACAGCATCTATCGTCTGCTCTTATAAAAAACAGTTCTCATCTTTCACCTCTGTTGGCAAAGAGTACAGAGCGCTACACTGACAGGGAATCAGATTCCCCTATTGTAGAGAGAAGCCCCAATGGTGTAAAACCAGCCTGCAGTTCTGTCTCACCCAGTAGGAGTAGAGAGCATTCCTTGTCAGGCTGAGACATGGGGCAAAGCAGAAGTGTAGGGTGCTTTGGCAATCTGCAGCCAGCAGAGCAGTCTTTAGAGGATCACTCCAGTCAACATAATCTACAGTGGCCCTTAGGTTGCTTTAGATTCTGACAGAGACTGGTTTGGCCCCCAGCCAGCCCAAGAACTGGGGAGCAGAAAAGGAGCCTTGAAGCTACCTTCTTTCTCTACACTCCAAAAACTGCTCTGCCAGATCCAGGCATCTGACTCACTGGCATTACCCACTGCTCTTCCTCTTCTGGATGAGTTCTGGATGTATTTCTCTTGTTCTTTTTTACCCCTTTTCTCTCATGTATATTCCTGAGGAACACCTTATAACTGATTTTGGGGAATCTGCAGAAGCAGCTGCTGTGTTCCATCCCAGAGGTGGTAGCATTCAGTAGCAAGTGACATGATTCCTTCAGTATTTTACTTTGTAAGTCAAGTTGCTGTAGTAAGTTTGTAAAATACTCTGGGATCCCTCTGGATGAAAGATACTATATACATGTATGTCACTATTATCAGTTTAGCAAGTCCTGGGGGGATGGTTTTATATGCTCATTAAAAATGAGCGTTTGTATGCAGTTTACAGTCCTCGATGGCTGTGTTAGCTCTGGCTTGTTCTCTTATTGACAATGTTGCCTTCTTCCCTTTTTGCAGGTCTCCAAGTGGTTTTAAATTCCATTATCAAGGCCATGGTCCCCTTGCTGCACATTGCCCTGCTGGTGCTGTTTGTCATAATTATCTATGCCATCATTGGACTGGAGCTATTCATGGGGAAGATGCACAAGACCTGCTACTCTGTGCAAGGGGGATTAACAGGTAAGAGATGTGTTACATGGGATAGGGAGCTCAATCCACTGTTTCCCTGCTCCTTACAACGTTTACCCTAGTGCAAAGAGGGTATCAAATGCTACCATTATGATGTGGTAGTGTTTAAAAATCCAGGGGTCAGTAGCTGTGCACTGGTGTATATGGCAACACAAGCTGTAGAGCAATGATGAATTGAGCCTTGAGAGTGCAGGGAGGAAGAGAAAGGTACTTTGGTGCTGCTAATTTACCAGCTAGAACAAAGCAACAACTCTAGGGTTTTGCTCCAAGATGCTGCGCTGGGTTTAGCCAGTTTCACAATTTCTTTCTTGCTATTTTGGGAATTTCGTGATTGGTGTGTTTGTGTGGTGCTGGTGTGAGCGGCCCTGTTGACAGCTCTGTAGCTGGAAGACTTCTGTTTATGAAAAGAAAAGTTTTCTACGGCATTTGTCTAATTTAGACATTTATATAGCTCCACTCACTCCTGGGTTAAGTGGACTCTTGAGTTTCCCTGCACTCTGGTTTTTGCAGTTGTTTTAATGGGATTTTCCAGGTTTAGAAGGATCCTAGAGCTAACCATCACCAGCTAACACATTTTTAGACATGACCGTCTTTGTCCACGCTGAGGGCAAAATGAGGATGGCTAACACCATGATAGTTACAATGTTTTACTGAACATATTTTTTGCCACAGGGCACTTTCCCAATGTGGGCCAGGCCTGGGAGGCTGCAAACGCCATCCCATTAAGGAAGAGTGAGGCACCCATTCTGCAAGTGTTTTTGTGGGCTTCTGCCTATGGCCGGGGAAATAATGGATTTTTTGGTTCGGTGGCACTTCTGAATTCTTTTTAAAAATTAGTTTTGGGTCAAACCAAAGACAATTTTTTTCAAAATTTTTGACCAAAAAAAAAAAAAAAAAGTTTTGGGTCAACCAAAACCTTCTTTTTGATTTTGAACTTTAAAAAATTTAAAATTAAACAAAAGGAAATTTCAGAGCAAAAGTCATTTCAAATTGAAGCGTTTTATTTCAGGAATGTCAACAGGAAATGTAATTTTTTCAGAAATGTTTTGGTTTTGTGTTTTTTCGACTGAAGCAATCTGGTTAACTGAACACGAATGAAATGTTTCAGTGTTGACAAATCTGCATTTTTTACTGGAAAAAGGTTTCAAGCCAAAAATTTTGCCCAGCTCTACTTCTGTCCCCAGAGTGTACCATGTGGCCCTTGGTATTTAAGGCAGTTTGTACATTTTTCTGTTTACTGTATCTGAAACACAGCAATCAGGGCTAGAGACTATCAGAGAAAGCTGCAGGTGCCTTTAAACAGTTCAGCAGAGGATATTTGTCCATAAACATGTAATGTAGTACAGAAATACAAAGGAGAACAAATGTAGGCGAAGGAATGAATTGAACAGACCGATCATTTTGCATTTTCCTTATATGGGTCAGTTTCTTCCTCATTCTCTGTTTTCCCAGTTGATACATCACCAGAATTGGGTTGTTTCCTTGGTCATTCTCTTTAAACCTCATCTTTTTTCGAAGTACTCATCTTTCAGAGTCCTTGTGGACCCTAGAGTCAAGGAAGGAGAAGCTGTGCTTGCTAGGGCATCTTTATGGCTTTCATTGTGGCTTGATTGTGTTCAAGTCTGTATGGATGAGCCCTGCACCAACAGCAGTTGCTGGAGGCATTCGGCTTGTGGAGGACAGAGGGCGGGCTGATTGCCTCCAGAGGACCAGATTGCAAGGGCGTGTCCAAGCACCAATGTTAGAGGTGCCCTCTGCACAGGTACATAAGTGAGAGGGAAGGCACAGCAGCCTACATACAAATATTTTCAAAGTGAGGCTTTTCCAACATAATGTAACTTTCACTGAATTAAAACATGTAAGTGAATTTAGTGCTGTTTAACGGTGCCTAAGTGCCAGCACTGGAGATAGGAGTTCTCTCTGTCTCCACAAAACAAGTACAATATGGAGAGCAAACCTGGAAACTCCTACTCTGCCCCATAAATAGAAATAAACTTTGATGTGAAGAAATCAGCTCTCAGGGTGAAAGTTTAGCTCCATGGCCCATCTAGTCACTGGCCTTTCTATTGAAACTTCCAGCAGAGTTGTCAATTTCTGCTGAGCATGGTGGTGTTTTTTAACGTGGATGTTTGCCATTTGAAGCTGGGCTGAGACCTTCACTTCATTTCACACAGACTAAAGCAATACGATAGTAATGAGACTGTCAGTGGCAAAGTGAGCTGTATTTGAGTCAGCAACATAGAGTTGAACAACTCACCTATTCTATTACTACTCCAGTCCCCAAATATACAATACTGTAAACTTTAATCATTACTATCATGGCAGAGGAGTTTCTAATCCAGGATCAGCCCTTCCTTTTTCTCTCTCAGGATGTAACTGTGGTTTCAGCTACTCTGAAAGTAAAAATGAATTAATGGGTGGAATCCTTCACACAAAATCAATCAGGAAATGCCTCCTAAAAAAGTCCACTGGATTGTCACTCACTCATCTACCCATCTGCTGTTTATCATTTGATTTATTTGACCTGAGCACCAGTGATCCCTGTGCGATGCTGGGTACTAACGACTCTGACCCAGTCACGATCATATACCAAGAAAACATCCTACAGAGGGAAATTGCCACAGGAGTTCTCTAGATTATGCCTTCTTATAGGCTCAGCAAATTTCAATTGCTGGAAAATGTACTAGAACTGTAATGAGCTGCCATGGGTTTTTACACCCTGTTAATACATATATTATCTCTACAGTAACTATTGTAAAGGCACCTGATTCTGATCTTGCTACTCCTGATGTACTTTGGTGTTAACACTACCAAAATTTTTGGAAATCTCACAAGAACAAGCTGTCTCATGAAATGGATAGTAGCAAGAAACGAACAAATTAAACCCCCACACATCTATTTTAAATGTAGGGCCTTACCTTGCAATCCTCATACAGGCAAAACTCCCACTGTTTTTAATGATAGCTTTGCCTGAATGAGGACAGCAGGACTGTACTCTGGCTGATCAATCACTCTCATTACATTTTATTAGGATTCCAATATTAGTATTTGTGTTTATTTGTATGTATTAAAATGGTTTTAATGGGCTTTTTTTTATGCCCCAGAGAGCTGAAACAGACATGTAGCTTGGGTCCTTAATTTTACAAAGGTCTTGGGAGAAGCCCAAAGCCTATATATAGAATAGGCAGGTAGATAATCACAAGTTACAGTCTTGCAGAGCTCCTGAGCACCACAGGACGTGGAGATAAGATTTTGCGAAGCTTCTAAGCTCCAGAAACGCAGCGAAGCAGTTTAACATTAGTCTAGCATCCCTTAGCAGCTCCATAACGCTGAAGCTTAGCTCCTGCAGAGGTTAGGTGCTCCACAGGAAGAAAGCTTCAGTCAGTTCAGGGCTAGGGGACATAAGTGACCTTAAGTTAACCCAGACTGCTGGTTAGAATCATAGAATATAGTTAGTATGGAAATGGAAAATCACAGTTGCAATGGACACACCAAAGAAATACAATTCAAGTAACTTAACATCTCTTCGTGTATGAGTGCACTTTCTTGTTTGCAGAAGGATGTGTATTGAAACATATAAATGACAGTTTTGACGGTCATAATTGGCAGTTTGTCCATCCTCTGCAAAATATAAAAGCCAAACCAAAAAATGCACTGGCACCTGATTAAAATCAATACAATTTTTGGTGGTATCTTCAAATTATGTATCAAATGCACTGCAAAAGTCTGGTCTCAAAAGCAAGTATCCTTCATTTGCCTTTCCAGTGAATCATGAAATACTTATTAATTCTCTCACTCTTTTTCCCCCCATCGTTTAAGATACACCTGCGGACGAGGACCCCTCTCCTTGTGCTCCTCCTCAATTAGCGCATGGACGGCAGTGTCAGAACGGCACCGAGTGCAAACCAGGATGGGAGGGGCCCAGGCACGGCATTACCAATTTCGACAACTTTGCTTTTGCCATGTTAACTGTGTTTCAGTGCATCACTATGGAGGGCTGGACAGATGTACTGTATTGGGTACGTATCTGAAAATGACCAATCCCTGGGGCCAATAGTGCTGTCTAGCCATTCTGAGACTATGAGGCTCTGGCTTGCTCATTGGTTATGTGTGGTAATGGGATGGTTAACAATAAATTGCTTTAATTAATTTGGCGCATAAGTGGGGTGATATGGACTGTATCATATGACTGTCATATTTAAAAAAAAAATTAAATGTGAACTTTCTATTATATTAAAATGATAAAAGATGGCAGATGGCATTTTGGTTTGAGGATCTGCAATGTACCTTTGTTGACCTGGGTGTCATTGAGTGACCTTTGTGATATGTGAACTGTCTCTCACAAATTCAAATTACTAATGCACCAATATTTCTAACGAGGAAAGATAACCATGTACTTCACTTAGTGGCATTGCTGTTAACAAAGGCACTAGAAAGAAGAGACCCGTAGATTTCAGAAGGAAGTTCAAAAAATCCTTCTTGATCCCCACTCTAATCCTAATTATGAACCTCATCCTGACCCTAATTCTTACCCTGGTCCTAATTCTGAAATTGACTTAGGTAATGAATCTTATTTTTATCTTAATCATGGCCCAAATTCCATGCTTGATCTTGATGTTAACCTTAAAATTACTGTCATCCTCACCCTAGCCCTAACCTGGAGGCTTGCATCCAGCTTGCTTCAGGTCTTTTAGGTCCCATAGTGTAATTCCTGTTATGTTTGTGGACCCAGTAACAGCATGGTAGTCCCACAAGAGTTAAAATAAGGTTTGATTTTTCATTGTAAACTGGACCTAACTGGGTTCCTGAACTGTGCTACTGCCTTGCACTTCTGCTGGGTTGCAGCATGGTTCAAGAACATGCTTAAAACATGGTTTAGTCCTGACTATACTGTGAAAGTAATCTGGATTTTAACTACGTTTGGAGACTTCCACATTATATCTGGTTCCCCCAATATGATAAGAATTTTAGTGTAGACAGAACCTGAGGCTCAGTGCATAGTAGAATTAACACAAGAATATTCTAAGGAAAATGGGGAAAAAGTCTGGACGAGGGCAAGCTTGAGCTGTTAATCAACACCCCCATCTCCTTTTAAACTTGATCCTGAAATGACATTCCACCTGCCACTGGATTCGAGTTTAAAATATTTCTATTTGAAGATCTAAAGTATCTATACTATGTCCATTGACACGGACTAGACTTATAGAGACACAGATTGTCTTTTTATCATTTTAAATTTAGATTAACTTTAGGGTGCCCGTTCCCTCCTGATGACTGAGATAAGAGGCAGAGATGAAAATATTTGAGGACAATTTGGGTTTTGCAAAATAAAAATTAGATTTACTTGAAACAAGAGTATAAATTAATGAAAACAGTGAAGAAAAAACATAAACCAGAAAAGAAACCAGACAAAATTTCTCAGCATTTGATACAAAGAGTATATCTGTCTATCGCATTTCAATACTGTCCATCACTATAGTATCTGAGAGCTGTATCTCTGTATTCAAGGGAGACTCATGGGCTGTTCAATTGAAAGGTGAACAAGACAATTAATAATAAATAGTGAAGCACTTGTAGCATTGTGCATTGTTTATTCATACAAAATGAATCCCCCAAATTATCATTATTTTCTCCAAAGGTACGTTTTACAATAGACCACCCCTCAGTTTCTGCATCATTCGCATAACTGGGTACTGAAACATTCAGGATACAGTAATCAGTTCTTATTCACCTAGTATTTGGAGCCATATCACCACTGATAAATGCTCTACAGATTGCTTCACTTTTCATGGATTCCCTACAACAACCTAGCTTTTGGCTGTTGGGTTTTGGTTTGTTTTGAGCTATGTTTTTCTCTACTTTCCTAAGTTATTTTTTCCTTTCATTCAGTACAGTACATTGAGGCAAATGATAAAGAATTGTTGGGCATTAGTTCTTCAGGACTTCTCTGGAGCTCATAGTCTTCAGGTTGTGGATATATAGAGAACACTTGCTTTGGAAGGAAAAAATATGTTGTTCTCAGTTCCAAGTTATTCCCAGACAAACAATCCTAATTAAACTGGAATTATGGTTGTAAATAACTAAAGAGAAAAATCTTTCTAGTTTAAAAAAAAACATACTGCCAACTTCTGAAAGCCAGATAATGCAAAGTTCAGGTTACACTTTAGAAAAAACACTAGGAAAACAAACACTGGAAATGATGGACATTTGGGGTTAAGATGAGCCAGAGCATCTTAAGTGTGCCCTTGTATCCACACCACCCTTTGACTTTGGCCACTATTGGCCACTATTAAGAAGTCAGTGTTTGTCAACAGTTGCCATACAGTAGAATCTGAGGTGCCATGGTTATTTTCTTCTACTTAGAAGAGTGTGGTATTTGTTTAGCAAATGCTAACTTTTAATGGTGACTAATGTACACATCTATGACGAGTGTTATAGCTGTAATAGTTGGCATGTTGAAACCCTATAAACCTTGATATTTCAGCTGTGTCTGCCGATGTCTTAAACAGCATCCACAGGTTTATACATTGGAGTATACAGAGCCTAAGAGCAAAGGTATACTGGCTTTAAGATACCTACAGCAACATAGAGACTAAACATTCGGAATAGCAAATGGTTAACAGGGTTCCAAAATTTCCAACCCTCTGGAATGAGTGAAGTATTTTAGGAAGTGGGATAGGATATGGGTAGGTCTTGGGAACCAATCCTATGTGTTGGTGGGTCTGCAGTAGAGCCTGGATCACAACCCAAATCTCTCAGCTCCCAGGTCTCTGCATTAACCAAAAGACCATTCTTCCTCTGCTTAGAATTAGCCTGTTGGTGGTGGTGTCTTGTCAAGAGAGTCTACTCTGTGATCAAGTAGATGACACATGTCACTAAGGTTGTTTAAAAGAGCCGCTGTGCCAAACTAGGGGATTGGGAATCAAAATTTGCTTTAATAGGAAATATAGCTTCAACTTTAAAGAGATATTGGTGCCTTTCCAGAATAATAGGTTCCTTCTCACCCACTTTCTCCAGGGAATGAGGGAGAGAAATGTTTTTTGTTTTTTATTTTAGCTTCTATGTCAAGAAAAGTGCAGGTTGAGGCAAGTTCTAGGGTTTATGCCTCATCAGTGGGTAAAAGAGTCAGAATTTTAGGCTATTATTTTCAAAAGTAATTGTCTGAAATTTTGCTCCTACATCCATATTTACACACCCGAATAACTGACCTGACTTTCAAAAGTGCTGAGCATCCAAAGTTTAGAAAAAGCTGCTGGGTATTTGGCACTTTGAAAATCATGCCAATTAAGTACCCAGGATGAAATCCTGGCTCTATTGAAGTCAATGGCAAAATTCCCATTGAATTTCCTTGTCTGAACATTGCTAAGTGCCTCACAATATTCAGTTCTGCTTCCACCTTCCCCTCCACTAAGAACAGATTCTGAGAAGTGCTGAGCACTCACAATTCTTATTAAAATCAATGGGAGTTGAGGGTGCTCAAACACCTCTCAGAATCAGGCACTGAGAGAAAAGCTAGACACTTCATAAAACGTCTGAAGTCTAAGACTGTCTGTCTCTCTAGATTCTTATAACAGACCCAGCAACATTCCGGTACCAGTGTGCAGTTATTTGCCAATCTCCTGTTCAGTCAGGGTAAATCTTTTACAAGTGATCTAGAGCTTAAATCCAATTGGCTTTCCATGAAACTTAGGCTCCTAAGACACTTAGGCATTACTGCAAATTTTAACTCTCACTCTGTCTGTTTTTCTCATCTTTATTGAAACCTACCCCCTCCATCACACAAGATTGTTTCCCTGCCTATAATCTGCCTGCCCATGAAAAGTGTCCGAGACATTCGAATCAGCAAACTTCCATTTTATAAAATGGTTTGAAGTAATGTCAATAAAATTCAAGCCCCTCTTTCACCCAGTTGATATTGTGTGCAAATATATTGGCTTCCTTTGAATTTTTAGAAAAAATGATGCTCCTCCTTTATACAGTTTAACATTGCTTTGTCTGCTATTAATTGTTATATTCATTTTCTATTATCCAAATTCTGCATGCAAGACAGTAAAGTTGCACAGACTGTAAACTTTTGCAGAACTGAGCTCTGTTATCCCCAAATGCCTTCTGCACCCTTCCTACATGGAAAATGCTAGCCCAGTGCTGTCACCTGGGTGGCAAAGTCCAGCAAAAATTTCACTGCCTCCTTAAATAATCTTTAAAGCCTGAAAAAATATGAACAGTCCTCTACCTTTAAAAGTAAAATTGCTGAGGTCCTGTGTTGGAAAACAGCATTCCATGTGGAGTCTGCTTGTTAATTTTTAGAACTTGACAAAGTTGTCCTAGGAAGGGAAATATTTAAGGGCCTTGTGATTACAAAATAAGATCACATGGGAAATTGGTAGTTTAAAGATTGCAAATGGAACAGTTTATAAT
Organism: Emydura macquarii macquarii; assembly: GCF_026122565.2. Taxonomy (NCBI): domain Eukaryota; kingdom Metazoa; phylum Chordata; order Testudines; family Chelidae; genus Emydura; species Emydura macquarii. The sequence continues at coordinate 10,851,451 of NW_027133667.1, forward strand.
ACAAATAAGCACAGAGCACCCACAGCTCCCACTGACTTCCCCCGGGGGTGGTGAATACTCAGCACCTTTCAGGATAGACTCTGACTGTGAGGTTAATTAACTAAAGTTCTTGTAAGGTGAGACATTTCTTTAAAAAGATTTGAGAGAGATTTTTACCACAAAGTTGTGGCTATTTATTATTGTTCCTAAGTGTAACATATGCAGCGAGGCCCCAATTAAGCAAAAAATGTACTTATCTGTTATACCTGTTTAGCAAGGGACTTAAGCATATGTTTAATTTCAAGTTCCATTGAAGCCAACCAGGCTGAAGCACGTGCCCAAATTAAGCATGTTCTCAGGTGCTTTGTTGAATGGGGATGGACTGCTGAATCAGTGCCAGAGTGATTTCTGGCTTAGCTCAAACTTACAGTAGTACATCTCCTATATTGACTGAGCCAGATGGTGGTGGATCACTTTTTGGTTTTCATTGTAGAACCTCTCCCTATGAACCATGGAGGTTTGAGTCTCAGATGTATTAACATTTGGACACCCAAAGTATCCCAGCCACTGAATCATACAATTATTTGAGTTGGAATGAATCTGTAGTGGTCATACGATTTCTTGTTCATCGTGACAAGATTGACTTTATCATTCCTACGCCCCCACTGAATAGATAAGTGTCTAATCTTGGCAGCTTGTTCCATTGCCTAAACTGCTCTTATAAAGTTTTAAAGTTGGGGCAAGTCTGACCAAATCCCATTCAGAACCCCACTAAACATTAGGGACATTCAGAGGAAGACCCAGATCTAAATGTTACAGATTGTGCCCCTTCTCTATTTTAAGGCAAATCTCTGTTGTAGCTCTTTCTTTCTTATTCTCTTTTTGACTAATGGGAATAATTAATTCCTGTCCACTTTATAACATCCCATTTAAGTATTTGTAGATGTTTATTACGTCTCGCTCCAATCTTGCTCTAGACTGAACAGATCCAGTTCTCCTAATAGGGCTTACTTTCAATTATTTTTAGCAGTTATGTTGCTCTGCTTTAGAGGAGGTTTCACTTATCAGTTAATATGCTGTAGAGTAGGGCCAATATCTAGAATGGGTGTTAAACATTGTGTGCAGTCTGGCCCCTGACACTCTGCATGTAGACCGTCCCTTGCAGCTTTAGGCCTGGTCTATGCTGAAAACTTATATCGACATAGCTATGTCAGTCACCAGTGTGAATAAACCACATCCCTGACCAATGGAGCTCTGCCGACAAAAACCTCAGTGTAGACATAGCTATGCTTATATAGTCTTTGTAGTATAGACATACTCTTAATTCTGGAAGGCTAGTTCTCCGTTACGCTGCACCTTGTGGAGTCATCTCTACTAGTGCAAAGTGAGAGCAGAGTGGGTGTGAAATGAAACCACGTCCAAATGATTGCACCCACTTTGCGGTGGTGCAGATGACTACTTGAGGGTAATGGAGAATCAGACCTTGAGACAATCTGCATGCAGTTTGAGCCTTGCAGCTTGAATTCTAGGATCAAGCAGAATGACCGCTTTTAACAAGAGCCATTCAGTGAAGAGGGATTTGTTTCACATAATTCGTACAACACTTCTGAGTTCTTGGCCAAAATCTCTGAAAACATGACATTACAGTGCTTGCAGAGACAGTTTGCACTGAGGCTCTGACTATAAAGTTGTAGTTGTAAACTAAAGAAGGGCAGGTTTAGCTTGGATATAGTTAGAGATGGACATGGGCTAGAACACTTAATCTGAACCCTCTTGGACTTTAGGCAAGATCACATTCAGAGTTTCAGCCCATCTCTCTAGGCGGGACCTGAACTGGAATGCAGGATTTCAATAGCCTCAAATTTAAGAGGACCATACTTCCTAGATTGGGCCAAACCCTACACAGAATGAAAAAACACTCTTATAGTAAGAGCAATAATACAATGGAACCGCAACCAAGACAGCACAATGAGTTGAATCAGTGGAAATGTTCAAAAGTGGGGTAGCTGACCCATCTCAGGGAATAACACAGGGTAAGATGCACTAGATGAGCAGGTTAGATGTGCTGTCGTGACAGATCCTTTCCAGCCTCCCTGTCTATGAACCTATGAAATCATACTTCTGAGATGATTCAGTAAATGAGCTTGAAACCAGAGCTCACAGTCACCCTGGAAACTCCTGTCAGGAAATCAAAATGGGGAAGAAACCAAGCAATAGATATAATTTACTTTGCTGACAGCCTTGATGTGCTTTGTGAGCTTTTCTCATCCCTCAACAGCCTGTTGAAGCCCGATGAGGAAGATGTGGTGAGGAATACAGTGATATTGCCACAAAGTGGAAAATGTTAAATGCAGAACTGCAACCCCCAATTTTCACCAGCTGTGTTGTGCTTTCTAACCCTTTATTCTTTCAGCACTCGGGCTTGAATTAGTAAGGCTTTCCGCACAAGGGAATGATCTGATTCTCAGAACATACCTCTCTCTGTTTCCACAGCATTTATTTTTTCCAGAAAGTGCTGGGTTTTTATTGGAGTTTTCATGATCATGTTGGCAGGGTTTAGCACAGATGTGAAAAATAACAAAAAATAAACATGAGAGCACAAGCAAACCGTCTTTCTGATCACAAAGGTTATTCCACTTTCATCTGCTATAACAATGCCATACAGTGGGGTGCCCACATGTGGTACTGAAGGGCCACAATGTTGACTTGCCAGAAGAGCAATGGCCAAACCTAATTTCCATAAATATTTACACAAATCTGTTTTTCACAAACAAATGCATATGCAACCATAACAGTTGGTTGTATTTCTGTCTTCATGAGAGATTAATAGCAATGGCTTGTTGTTTTACACGAATGACAAAAACCTGCTGCTGATAGTTTCTGGCCTCCATAGCTGTTATACAAAGAGGGTGCACTTTTAGGACTGCAGGTTTCATGTGACCCTCAGACCTCACTTTGGGCACCCCTCCTGTATACATTAAGAGGCTCTCCATGGATAAGCTTCTTTCTTGGATATTTATGGGGTGGTGTTAATGGAGTGCCTCTGCCCAATGCTCCTGCTTGTGAAGGATTTCTTTAATAACCCTGTTTTTCTCTTGCCCTTTCTTTACCCCTCTTTCTTCCTTTGCTCTTATTCAAACTCTCTCCTGATGACTGGTTTCTCTACCACAAAGATCTTCCTGTCTCTCATCTTCTTCCCAAAGCTGGAAAATTGAGAGCTTACCTGTTGGGGCAAAATTTTCAAAAGTTACAAGTGATTTTGGTTGCAACCATTTGTGGGTTCCCAATTTGAGACCTCTCAGATTGACCAGATTTTCAGAAGACAGGTACTCAATATGTTTTGAAAAATCAGGCCCTGTTGAGGTGAGTCAAGTTGAGTGTCCAAAAATTGAGGCCCCCCCGAAATCACCGGTCACTTTTGGAAATATTGTCCTTGGTCCATCCACCAGCCCCAAAGAAGTAACAGTGTAGGGCTATGCAGTAGAGACAGTGTTTGTCAGATGTCCACAGAAATTGAAGCTCTAGAAATGGATGATATATAGTCCTTTGATCTGTTTCCAGTCTAATTTTGTTTTAATGAGTTGCTTTCAAGATTTAGGGCCCAATTGTGTCCTCAATTACATAGGTGCCAATCTCATTGAGCTCGATGGGAACTTCACTCGTGCACTGAAATCAGAATTGGTCCCTTAGGACTAGCTCCTGCATTTCTCATAGAGGCAAAGGTCATTGATTTCAGTGGGAGTTGTGCCTGCAGGAGAACTGCAGGATCAAATCCTCAATAATCTCTTATGAGTGAGTGGCAGAAAGCTGCACAGTTTGGGGTGACTGAATCACTGGTAATGGGAAAGCAACAGTCTTGACTATAAAGACAGAAAGAGACTGAAGATGAGGAAAGGGCTAGGGTGCCTTTGGAATTCAAGACCCAACAGTATGAGAAGTTATTGTGAAACAACGACACCTGATGATGATAACTTTTGATAGCTATTGTTCTGTTACTCTTAATGTGAATGATTCTTCCATTAGGGCCATAATAGAAATCAGACCTTCATTTATTGCACAGATTTTCCTTTCAGGTGGGTATTTTAGTACCTTTTGTTGCTAATAATACACACAAGCATGGCAGAAGATTCAGCCTTGTCTGTAGTGGTTGCAATCACAAGTGTAAGTGCAGCTTTGTTGGAAGAGTTGTAGCAGTTGCATTGCATTCAAGAGCTCTGATTATGGTTTCTTCAGTAAAAGCCTAGCAGTTGTGCTATGTTAATGAGGAGTTAGTAGGATAATCCGGTAAGAGGTGTAGTGCCTGTATGTTACAATGTGTGAGCTAGCTTTCATCGGTACAAGTCTAAGTATTGTATATTATAATTGTGAACTATGAGAATAATTGTGTCAATAAAAGATGGCCGGTATTTATGAAATGTGAATATGACTTAATCATCTAAAATGGAAATACTGAAGTAAATTCATTTGTTGGGTATAGCTGGCTTGAAAATTAGCTCTGACAGTAAACTGGGATACATTGATCAGTTATAAAACAGAAAAGTTGACTGCCATGCTTCCGTTTAGTGAAGTGAGTGTTTATCTACAGCTTATATTACTGCTTCTCATTATCTTTATTTTTAAGGGCTTAATTGACTATGTAAATCAATGAACAGCATGCACTTGCATATTTGTGTGCATGCAGCAATCTGTGTAGTTCTGATATACCTGTAGTAGTATCTTGTGTCAGCCTGTGTAGAAAAAGGACTGAGATAAATAGAAGTGGATAAAAAACAGCAGTACAGTCAAATGGGCAGCAAATCCCTTTCTGGATAATCATCCATGTAAATGTAAACACAAAATAATTGAGGCAAGAAGGGAAAGCCCTGGATTTTGAAATGAAATTAAATCTATAGGTTTGGAGACCCGCTACCCCGAGGGATATTTTCTTGCTTGAAATCAGCACTTTATCTTTGCAGAGTGAATTTCCAAGGCCTTTAAAAGATTAAAAGGTTTTTAAGCAGCAGGGAGAGATAGCTGTGGTGTCTGTAATGAAAGAACTATCAGCCCCTGGGGTAAGTACTCTGGGTCTGATGGGCATTTTTTTTTTCAGAGATCAATCTTTACATTTTTTTGAAACATACACTCACTTAGGAGCAAGGTGACCCAGCAGGTTAAAGCACTATGTCTTTTGCACTATGTCTCTGGAAATCTGGATTCAAATCTTGATTTCAAGTCACACAAGTCCAAAATAATGTTGGAGGTCATAGAGGACATTTATGCAGATGACAAAATCACCACTGCAAACAAACATGTTGGCATAATCAGCAATCTGTAATATGCAGGATGGGAATAGTAGTGTGTGACATTTGTCTGGATTGAGACCTGGTCTTGGCAGAGCAGAGTTGAGAGTCCAGCAGCTTGAATTTCCTTTCAGTTACACTGGTGTAAATGAAACAAGAATCAGGGCACAGAAATGGGATAGCAAGATTCTTCTTCGAGTGCTGGTCCCTATGTGTATTCCACTATGGGTATGCATGTGCCCCATGCTACTGAGAATGGAAGATTTTGCTAGTACTGTCCATTGGTCCACGGCTGTGCTCTTCTTCTCATGCTCCAGACTGATGGCATAAAGGGAAATGCAGGCCAACCACCTCTCCAGTTCCTTTCTACTACTGCATGGTTTGAGACAGAAACCTCCAGTGTTCACAGAGCTGTTCCTCCGACTTTAAATCTCTAAATATTGTAAAATAAAATTTTGTTAGTTAAGTATTAGTTAGTTAGTTAGTTAGATTTTAGGGATTCCCCACCCCTCCTTTAGGGTAGCCCCTCTCCCAATACAGGACTCAGATTACATCCAGGATTCCAGACTTGGATCTTGAATCTTGAACTTGCATCTCCTGCCCTCCAATCCTTCCTGGTTAGTGACAAGCATCTAAGCCCTGGTCTACACTTACCTGGAGATTTGGCGGCAGTCGACGGGAGTTACTCAAGCTACGCAGAGTAGCTTGTGTAACTCCCATCGACTGCTGTGTTTCCCTTCTGCGTGCTGTCTTCATTGCACTGTGCCACTTGAGGGGGTGGTTTACAAGCATCGACTTCCTGATCAATTGAGCAGATCTACACTGACCGATCCAGAAAGATCAATCTGATGGCAGCAAATTTGCCGCCGTCAGTATAGACATACCCAGAGATGTCTATGCTGCCTCAGAGAACTTCATATCTCTACTCAGTACAGTATCTGCCACTCCTTCCCCAGCAGAACTCAGCAACTGCAGAGATTCATAGATTTCAAGGCCAAAAGTGATCATCTAGTCTGACCTCCTGTATAACAGAGGCCCTAGAACGTTCTCAAAATAATTCCTAGAGCATATCTTTTAACAAAACATCCGATCTTGATTTAAAAATTATCAGTCATGGAGAAATCACCATGATCCTTGGTAAATTGTTTCAGTGGTTAATTACTCTCACCATTAAAAATCTATGCCTTATTTCCAGTCTGAATTTGTCTAGCTTCAACTTCCAGCCATTGGATTGTGTTATACCTTTCTCTGCTAGATTGAAGAGCCCATTATTAAATATTGTAATCAAGTCACCCCTTAACCTTCTCTTGTTAAACTAACGAGATGGAGCACTTTAAATTTATCACTACTAGGCATGTTTTCTAATACTTTAATCATTCTTATGGCTCTTCTCTGAACACTCCCCAATTTTTCAATATCCTTGAATTGTGGCCACCAGAACTGGATACAGTATTCCAGCAATGGTTGCATCAGTGCCAAATACAGAGGTAAAATAACCTCTCTCCTTCTACTTGATACTCCCCTGTTTATGCATCCAAGGATTGCATTAGCCCTTTTGGCCACAGCATCGCACTAGGAGCTCATGTTTGGCTGATTATCCTTCACCAGCCCCAAATCTTTTTTATGTCTCTTTATACAGCACCAGACACACTGTAAACACAGAATAAACAATAGCAGCATTAGTATTATCAGTCCCAACAAGAATATTATCAGAATCTCCTGATGAGGTGGTTGCCCCAGCCTTGCTGTCTCCTCCAGATGACCACAAACAGTTTCAAGATTTGTTGAGGTGAGTTGTGGATGAGCTTCAGATGCCTCTGGAGGAAATTCAGGATTTCAGAGACTCCTGGACATGTTACAGAGTGCAGGAATTAGTAGAGTGGTGCTCCCCATTAATAAGGACATCATAGAGCCTGCCAGGGTCATGTGGTATACTCCAGCAACATAGGGAATTGCTCCTAAGAAGGCAGAAAAGAGGTACTTTGTCCCATCCGGGGAAGCAAAGCTTTTATTTATTCAGTCTGCCCCAAACACTTTAAGACAACAGCACCCAAGGTCCACTCCCTCAGATAAAGAGGCCAAACATATGGGCTTCCTTATTTAAAAAAAGATATTGACATCCACCAGCCTGCAATTCTGATTAGCCAATTACCAGGTCTTGCTATCGAAGTATGATTTTTGCAACTATTCAAAAACTTCAGAATTCAGAGACAAGCTCCCTCCGGAGGAGCTGTACTCCTGGCTGTACTCCTCGAGATTCCCCAGAGAAGTTCAATCAATGGTAGAGGATTTGCCCTTCAGTGGGAATAATTTATTTAATGAAAAGACTGATTTTTCTTTATGGTCATTGAAGGACTCAGAGGCAGCTTTCCACTCCCTGTGTATATATACACCAGCACCAAATAGGAAGTATCATAGACAGCCTTCTAAACTGAAGGCCATACACAACCATTCTACCATCAAAGGGGATTCAAACTGCCATGGAAGTGACAGAGGATGCAGAAAACCAAACACAGTGCTCCTCCTTGCTTCTCCTCCTCCCAGTCACACATGTACTTTTGATGGGACCTTGTGGAGCTATGACGCAACTCAGATGCCATCATCTTCTGACTGAGGCATCCAATCTGGTGGCTGCCTAGCCCAATTTTTCCATACCTGGTGGATGATGATCACAGACAAATGGATTCTCAACATCAATCAGTTTGGCTATATCATTGAGTTCCTCTCCCCTCCCCTTCCCCATCACTTTTCAGGGATCGCTTTCATAAGAGGATACTCATTCAGGAGACAGACTCCTTATTTCAGCAGGGAGCCATGAGCCAGTACAACCTCAACATCAGAGAAAAGGATTTATTCCAAATATTTTCTCATCTCCAAGAAACTGGGAGGATGGCCCAGACAGTGTTAATTCCCCAACCTTCTCCAGCTGTCAGCCCTGTCCCCGCATCAGCCTCCAATCTTTCCCAGACTTCTTGACACAGGACACGGGCAGATCAGATATCCAAATCCAGAGGCTCTCCACCTCATGGCCTGGTATTTGGGTGGACATTGAATCCAGAGCAGATATGTTTAGTAGCAGTTCAAGCTATCCTAAAAATAGCAGGAAGGAATCCACCAGAAAGTGCTACTCGGCTCAATGGAAGAGATTTTCTGTTTTGGTCCAACATCGTCTATGTCCACAGAAGAATCAGCCTTTCCCACCATTTTAGATTATCTGCCGACCCTGAGGTCCTCATGTTTATCCCTTAGCTCCCTTCAAGCACACTTGGAAGCAATTAGCGTCAGTTAGTACCACAGAAGTACAGGTCAAGCGCATGCACGCACACACACAAACACAGAGCATTTCTGAAAATGCAATTAGCACCAGATTATCCCTTGCCCTTGTGCAGGTGCACAAAGGAAGGAGATTGCATGGAGCCCGTCCTCCAGCTGTACCTGTTGCTCAGGAGCCAAGCAAAATAGTTCAGGAGTACAGTGATAAAACAGACTACTGCTACAGCTGGTGTTAGCTTCTCCAGAGGTAAAAGGTGGGGACACAGTCATAGATCTGTATGAGTGATGGAAGTCTCATTTAATCCAGAACTTGGCTGTTTTAAATGTACAGAATATTAGCTGTGTAACTAATATTTTCAGTAGGAGTGTCGGTATGCTACCGTCTTACAGCAAGGCAGCACCCCCACATCTTTTCTGAGTATAGTGATGTAAAGGTCCCACAATAGAGTGCAATAAAGTGCAGGAGATGGGTGATGTATTTGTGACATCTTTGGTTTCCCTTGTCTCTGTGCATTGAACTACAGGAATTGCCCACTCATACTTTCATCAATTAAAATGAAAATGTTTTGGTTGTCTGAGCTAAACTAAGCACCTTATACCTCTCAAATCATCTGTGCCGCATGGTAATCCAGGTCTGAGTGTAGCATTATTGGTGCCATTTAATTGTCTTATTTTATGAAAACAAAAACAACAGTACACTCATCTGTTCCCTCTAGTCGCCAGAGTTCCTAAATGTTTATACCTATATTTTTAAAAGGGGACATGGGGATTTATCTGCCAACATCTATTAACATCAGTGGAAGTTGAACAGTTGCAATTCCTGTACCTCATTCAAAATTATGGGTTTTAATTAAAACAAGCAGTAAACATACCCGAGCCTTATTAAGGCCCAGTATTCTCCCCCATCTCACCTAGGGTTGCCAACATTGTATTTCAAAAATAAGGCACTGTTTTCTTAGCACCTCCACCTTATCGTCCTGATATTATTATTAATTATCATTATTAATAATTAATAAAATTATTATTATTATTAATAGGCAGTACTGGTGAGGAGTATATCTTGCTGCTTTTTGCAGCACTCAGCAACTCCCCATCTTGTACAAAGATGAAAAAATAAGGATGTCCCTTGTAATAAGGGGCTGTTAGCATAACATGCCATAAAAATATATGATCTACAGGCATTTTCAACATGAGTATATTGCAGTGAAAACTGGTTCAGCTGAATCAGTGTGTATCACAGATATTTTGACCTTCTGGTCTTTCAATACACATTTTAATTCTCTTCCTGCACTTGTCAAAAGATTCCAAAATGACACATACAAAAATCGTATAAAACCCACAATAATGTGGGCCTTTACAGAGCAGCTGACCGAAGAAAAGAATGTGCAGCTGAATCAAACACACATGGAAGATGAAAACAGAAATTGACCAAAGAGTAAAGCAATGTCATAGAATCCAATGGTTAGACTCTGAGGACTAAAAAGCACAGCTGAAGGCTCAGTGTTGGGGTAGAGTATCAGTAATTTAGGGCTAGATAGTCAAAAGATGGTGGTTATTATGTGTGTTGGACTTTGCACAGCTTCACTCGACTGGAAGAACAGACATATCCTCAAAGGATGTAACGAACATGTAGTGAGTGATGAAAATGTGGCTAAGAGCTAGTGTAAATAAATATACTTGACTAATTCTAAATTAGAAGATCCTGGTGGCTGCTCTGTCTTACACCAGCGGACTATGGTCCCCCAGTAACCATACACCATATGCAGATAGTCAGAGCATATCACTCCCTAGTCTCGCTCCTCCCTGCCCCTGCTCTTCTTCCCCATTCTCCCTCCCCACTCCCTTCTTTCCCAGAAGAAATTTTAAGAAAGGATCTAGGAATCAGGTCTTATATGGTTTTTATGTAAGATTATTTGTAAAATATCTGAATCAATCTACTCCGATAAAGTGGTAGTGGGGGCCAGATAAGTAAGTACCTAGATAGGTGGAAGGAGGCAAAAGAGCATTGCTTAAGATTTCTTGTTCTAACCTTGGTACTTAGAAATAAAATAAACTTAGGGAGCAAAGCAAACAACCAGTTTGAACAGCAGCTGCTAGTCAAGTGCTCTCTCCCTTTAAGTGTCATTGGCTAAGAGAGAAGTCTTGGGCTAAGCTCTCCAGTCCTCCTTCACCGCAGCAGCAATTCTAGAAGTGTTGCCAAGTACAAAATTATTTTTAAAAAATGGTAAAATTGAAACATTGCCTTGATTTCTTTTAAGACAATCGAGAAGGATGTTTGATTTTTTAGAAAGATGTCCTACTGAGGAAAAAAAGCAAAGGTTCCTAGAGTCAATTATTATTGTATTTTGAGGTATTCAGCAGTAATTTCATGCAGTCATTTTAGGATCTGTAAAAATAAGGCTTATTTCTTCTATTGCTTTTTTTCCTTTCTTTGCCTTGATTCAGCTGTGAAACCTGCCTTATTACCCAGCTTATAGACTCTGGAATGCTGAAAGAGTATTTCAGTTTGATAAAAGGAACATAAATTCTTCTCTTGGTACACTGAAATGTCACTTGTCTGGACTGAAATAGCTAACATTCTTTGTTACATAATAGTAATTTTTGGTTCTTCCATCTCATTCTTTCTTGATTTTTTTTCCATGGAATTGGCAGAAAATAACCTCCCCATAATGTATGGCCCTTAATCCTGAACAAAGCCACAGTCCAGAAAAGCACTTAAGTACATGTGTAATTTTAAGCATGTGAATAGTCCCTTTACTTCAGTTCTGCTGGTAATAACACACTGACTATTGACTTCAATGGGATTAATCATGTTTATGCCTATACGTATGTGCTTTGCTAGATCAAGAAAGCAAGCAAAATGGGATTTTATATGGTGAATCTCTGTGGGAGCTGAAGGAGGGAACCCTCCTCCTCATCCTCGGGACAACCATGTTAGTAGGCCAAATCTAGCTCTTGACAGGTATGGCAGGAAGTAGCAGAGGTGGTCCTTTGTTCCTCTCCTACCTGGCTTTTGGGGTACGTATGTTGTGCACAGACCAGCTGGTCACATCTCTTTGGAGATCTGAAACCTCCCCCTCGCCCATTTGTATACATTCTTCACCACTTTGGACACAGGCACACCAGAAATATGCCATTTAGACATTCCAGAGACATAAGCAGGTTAAGGTGTTGGGGGCTTCTACTGATATACAAGCAGCCTCAGGTTTAGTCCCATAGGTTGAAAAAGACACTTATGGAGCCAGGGAAATAGATGCAGTGAATTTAAATTATATATCCCATTCCCTTTTTTCCAATAATGGCCTGCCTAGGGATTGTTTCTTACCATCTATCATTATGTGAAGAAGAAACCAGCATACGTTAAGAGCACTGTGGTTTGGGATATATTGTACGGTGCATAGTTAATACATTTATCAGGACATCTACAAAAAAGGTTACAGTATGAATAGTTCTGTTTAAGGGTCAGAGAGAGAGATGATATTCAGAATCTCATCAGAGTTTAACCAGTAAACAGTTAAAATTTAGACACATTCCTATAATAAATTACATAATTTTAGTCCAAGTCAACAAAGTACTGTAAAGGAACCTAACCACCATGGAGCTGGTTCTTGTCAGATGTAACTAGGCTTCTAAGAAGAACAGAAAAATCCAAGGTAGGAAGGGGAAAGTCACACTTGCCTATCATAGCAAGCTTTTTGCTTATCTTAATGGTTAACAAGAGCTTTCCAGGAAAAGTCCACAAGCTCTTTGGAGACAAGGAGTCTCTAAAATAGCATAATCAACACTAGCATTGAGCAACTAATTTGCAGTGAATAATTTCCTCCAAAAATGTCCACAGAATGTCCACAAAAAGATCATGACTTCCTCAATATAGTTTATAATGGAATTGATTCATGGCCAGAGTGTCAGTCAATACCTTAATCCTCAGCTAGCCCCGCTGATGTGATGGGAGTACTTGTGAAATATTACCTACTGTGAGGAAAGGTGTCAAAATCTGGCCTCCCCAATGACTATTTTTCAAAGTGCTGGTTGTTTTACTTTGTGAATTTATCACAAATAATGCAGTGCAAGTATCCATTACTCAAACATTTGAAATTCAAAGTGTGTTGGTTATTTTTGATTGGTCAGATAGTCAGAAGATACAGAAGATACAATAGTCAGAAGATACTGTTTTAATTCCCTGATTGGGTGAGCATAATTGTTATAGTCAGGAAGAGGGCTTGACAAAACCACTGGGGCTTTAAATATCTCGGTGAAAAGCTGTGGTATAAGACTAGATAACAGATAAGTAGGAATTCTTGAAAATGACAAATCTTTTCCTTTCTGGGTCACACAGGCCATGACGGAGGCGTGTTTTCTAGGAAATATAGACCACTGTAAGATTTATTGGCTGGGTGCAGTTGAGCTTTATTTTTTTCTCATCATATTGTCATCATAGTCTTAGCTGTAAAAAGTGAAATTAGATTCTTGTCTAGTTTACCAAATTGCTTCTGTGCCAGGACTCCGGTAAGAGGTTTGGGGAACCTGTCCCCCTGTAGTGCAAAGCAGTGTCTCACATATAGCATTTCCAAAGCTTAGTCTCAAGCATGCAAGCTTAAAATTATATTTCCATAAGTATATTTATGAATCAAATGCAGTCATTCACATATTTACAGAAAGAGAAGAGAAATGGGAGCCTGAGCATGGCCAAAGAAAATAAATTTTAAATCCAAACAGTTGGGCCTTCTTATTTTCAGTATTCATCCATCTTGAGTCTTTAGGTGGCCTTGATAATCTGTAATTAATAAAATTATTATCTCAAATGAATAAATCTTTGGGCCCTTCATGCCAAAGATGCCAAAATTACCAAACAATGGCTGCAAAATGGTTAATTATGGGAACAAAAGTTTGGTTGTATCAGATCAGACCATTAGTTCATTTAATTTGCTCTCCTATGTTTAATGGCAGTTGAGGAAAGCACTTTCACACATGCTTAAAGTTAAGAATATGTTTAAGCATTAGATAGGTGTGCTTTCCTGAATCAGGGCCTCTGGCAGGGAGCTAATTTCAGAGAAAGTTAAATTTTCCCCGACCCTTACTGTAGTGCACCTGACCAGTTATGCAGTGCTGTACATAGAGGCGGGGATTCTTTCTAAATGCCCAACAGGTAGATCACTCCAGGAAAAAAAAATCACATTTTATTTTGCCTTATCATTGCAAGCATAGCATACTTGCAGCTACAGATGTTGTTATTGGTCATAGCCCTAGAATTTGGTTTGATCACTTCTTGAGGCAATGAATTCCACAGGTTGCCTATATGCTGCATAAAGTAGCATTTTTCTTATGAGTTCTGCATTTACTGCCCTTTATTTCCTTGAGTGGCCCATTGTTCTTGTTTAATGCTACTCTGCAAAAGGCTGTACATCTTATTATGAAGTACTTGAAGCACCTGACATATTTTTTTAAAAACCAATCACAACATTCTACACTTATTAAAAATCAACTAACATATTTTGCAGGAGATAGGAATTTAGCCCTGGCATCCTAGTTAAGTTACATTCTGTCAACCTAGAGCTCTCCTCTATTTTCCACTGGATCCAGTGTCCTTTGCTTTCTTGAAGTGTTGCAATTTAAGAGCTGCTGCTTTATTTCCTTCCTTTCCAGAGGCAGTTGCACTTCATTGATGGATGAAGTGATTCCCATATATTTAGTTTGTCCTGGTTTTATAGAGTTTGTCAATTGTTTTGGGACAAACTTTGGCACAAAATGTAATTGCATATTTGTGTATCCTAGAGGCATCATGGTCTAGTGGATTGTTTCCACCTCAGTCACTGAGTGGATGAAAGACATTCTGTATAAGTCTGCTGTTGTTACTTGTTACTTGGCTGGGGAAGTTTGAAGTGCCTTCTGCCTTACTGGTGGAGAATTACCCATTCTAGTATAGTGGCGAATTATTTCTGCCATAATCCCATTGCTCCTGATATGAGAGGTCAGTATATGAATTTAATGTTTGTAAAATGTGCCAGATTAACAAACCTGGAAACAGAAGTCCTCTAAACAGGCCAAAGATGATAGTAGCAGTGTAAAATGCCACACTCCACCCCACCAATATGGCTAGATCCTGTTCTGGAAGAACCACCAAAGCACCTCCAGCAGCCAGATGGTAGATTCATCTCCATGTCTTTTCAGCTCTTGGCTTCATCTGAAAATGCCAGTTGTGGTTGTAGTTTAGCAAACTCTAGAATTAAACTTCCCAGCTGTTGTCCTGCTCACAGGTGTTATCTGCATAACTGGACCACAGTTTTCGACTGAAGTTGAAGGCTGAGATACTGTACCCAGGAGAGCAAACAAAGAAGGTTGCACTGTAAGAAAGGGATTATTATTGCTATACAATGTGTAAAACAGTCCCAGGCTGCCAGAATAGCTGTCTGTCCTCTGCAACAGAATTTGTGACACTGTGAATAGGCTCCTCAACTACCAACAACCCAGAATTGTCAATAAAATGATTTCAAAATTCATATAACCTCTTCTGGACAATGTTGAACATTATTGCCAATATAAACAGTGTTTATTTCACTCATGGAGGGCAGAAATGACTCAGTGTTTGTTTATAACAAGGGACTTGTGCTGCATCCAATAGAACGTGAGTCTTACTTTGCCTCAAAAAGATAATTATGCAAGAAACATCAACCCAGAATACAGGGTTGTGTGGAGTTCTGTAATACTTGCATAACATGTTGATTGATATGCAAAGTAGTAGAAATTATTCCCAAAGTATCCAGCTGTTCTCCAGATTTTGCAAAACGATAACGCGGGTATAACTTCCCACAAAGCCTCACTAATAGCAATAGTACTTTGCATTTCCATAGCCCTTTACAAACATTTGTTTAATCTTTTAGTACCCCTTTGAGTTAGTGGCCTGTTTTGCTGATTGGGAAAACCAGGTATAGTGAGATGAAGTGACTTTCCCAAGGTCACCCAGTGAGTGTGTGGCAGAACTAGAAATAGATTCTGTGTTTCCTTACACCAATTCTGTGCCTTACCCATGAGACCATCTTTCCTTTTTTAACAAATGATACATCAGAGCTAATGTACAATAATGTACTAACCTTATGATCCCTGAGAGTAATAAAATGTATGCATCTGAGGATGTGACAGCTGAGAAAGGGTAGGCATTTTGAGATGAAAAACAGGATGATTTCTGCAAACTATCATGTGATGGAGTAGTCGCACCTGCTGTTTGCATGTCCACCTGACCTCATAACTATCACATGCAATCTTTCACTGACACCAGCTTGCAGTCACTCTGCCCTCTATCAGATAGTATAATCACTCAACCTACATAGTATAATAGTCTCATTGTAGAACTGTAAAGTTAGTCGATGATCCACCTTTCCTGGTAAAGCTCATATGGTTCATAATAAATGTTCACCTGGAGAGAGCTAAGGGAAAATTTACCCTGCAACCAGAAGACCCAGGCAGCTGTAAAACAGGAACTGGAGAAGTAACCTTTAGCAGTGCCTATGCCTCTTCACGCTGGACAGCATCTATGTAAAACATCCTGAATCTCAGTCTCCAAACTTAATAGCATATAGACAGTAAATCTCTTTCAAGATCATAATTAGCAAAAGGCAACTGTAGCAGTCCAGTAAGTTCTGTAGTGACAGCCGCCAGCTGCTGTCAAGGGGTATGTTTGTGATGAATGTCTGCATATTCACCAAGCTTTGAAAAATAGCCAAGAAAGATTTTGAGTCAAGCACAGATTCAAGGTGCTTTTAGATAAAAGTACAGTAACATTGTTCAGCTGATGGCAGTCTATCCCAGACTTTCAGTACAGTTTCACTTTACAGGAAGAATTCCCACGTGCTTGGTGACATGGAATCTTAGCTGAGGATATGAGGCCTTCCTGAGTGATAGTACGTTGGTGCTGTTGTTCTGGGCAAGTGTATTTGTTTTTCTTTCCACCGCCTGTCAAATAGTTCCTAATCTACCCTGCTCCTCCCCACCCCAAGCCCCAGAGACATTCTTCATAGGCAGGTAAAGAATGTAAGGTGTACTTGCATTTTTAGCAGAAGGATGCATTTTAAACAATTGCACCAAGCCTTAGCAAATCTCTGACATTTAGAAATTGTATCATAATGTCACTCAATAGCAAGTTTCTTCTTTTGCCCATCAGTCACAGCCCAATCCTACATTGTATGGAAAACTTTCTCCTCCAGTTGAAGCTAATGAAAATTGAGGGTGCTTAGCAATTTGTAAGATGCTCTCTGATAGAGCCCAGGAAGAAACATAGTAAATAATGACCAGCTCCTTATGAAATACCAGTGAGTTCTGTACACCTAACAAATTATTATAAAATTAATGCTGTTTTCACTCAGCCTTTTCGTTATACATAAGACTGTACATTGTAAAGGAGATGAAAAATTGAGGTCCTGGTCACTTAGTATCAGAGACACAGATGCTCTACAGTGCCAATGTGCAGCTTCTTGATTCTCAGGGTCAATCTGTGCTTACCTCTGTTGACAACAGTACCAAAGGGACATACAGTAGTTAGCAATGTCTGGAATAAAACATGCTCTGGCCATGCCATTCCATTCCCTACACCGGGTTGGGGTGGAAGCTGAGAACTCTTCCATGCCAAAATGGTACAAAGGCCAAGAATACACCTGTGAATCTGGCCCATAGCAGTTAGCATACACTTATATCAGTCTTGCAAAATTCAACTCATCACTCCTCTGGGCTGAGTACATTTTTTTTGATGGGCAAGTAACCTACCATTGGTTTTTTTCATTATCATTATCAACCATGATTAAGGGCAGTTGAGTCACTTTTGTGCCTGTGCTGGTAAATTTTTATGATAGTTTTCCAAATTTGATTTATAGTAATTAAAAGTCCCATGCCATTCTTCATAAGAGTAGGGGTGTTAACTCTGGTTTCCTGGCATAATTCTAGGTTGGGTAATTACACTCTGGCTGCCCAAATTTTCCTCTGTGGTTTCAAATGGATATCTTATTCCTCCTGTCCTGAACACTTGTGTAGGGCTGCTGTGCTTTTTAAATAGTTGCTGTGTTTCCCTGCAGAAATGACTGCATGTCAGTGAAGGGAGAAGTGAAGTCTATATAATTTGTATCTTAATTTGTTCCTATTGCATAGTCCTTCTGACCCTTTGGGATGAAAGATACTATGTAAATATAAGACATTATTACTATTATTTATAAACTAATGTTAATAACATGGAACAATTCTACACATGTATTTAAGAGAAAACTTAGAGAACATAGGAAGAGGAAGCCCTGCACTTGGGAAGAGAGGAGAGGAATTCAAGAGCTATTTTCCAGGAACAAAACCTATAAATCCTCTTGGGAAGAAGCTGATGAGCTAGCATCACTGAGATGGACTTTGAGTTCACTTTTTAATGAGTTCTTTCCTATTAAGCTGCAGTTTAGGGATCCCTGCCTAGAGACACAGATTGCCCCATTGACTGTGGACTGTTGCCAAAGAAAGTCATCAGATTACAGTTGGAAAGTTCTGAATTTGGGACTTTAAAGACTGTATGATGAGAGGGATATGGATGATGTACTTTTTTTCTACAGAGAATTCACTTTATAAGTGTTGCTTTCCTCCCTCCACCTGTTGAAGATTTCAATTTTTTTCCTAAATAGTTATGTGGCTTAGTGTCTTCTTTTCTGAGTTGGTAATGTGTGAATGCCTGTGTACTGAAGAATTTATGACCTGGAGGAAACAAATGCTTAACTTGCTATGGAAGGATTGCTATGGAATACGAAACAATACAATGTAAAATTTTCAAAAGTGTGGTCAGTAGGGCTTGGGCTCCTAAATGACCTAGGCACATTTGAATATGAAACTTAGGTTCCTAACTAAGACACTTAGTGCTTTTGAAAATTTTGTCTATAGTCTATTTCTCTGATGGTGCCATCTCTTCCTGGGAGATCAATGTTTATGAAATGGGAAGGCTGGATTAGTGCATCCAATTATAAGATGTCTTCATTTGAACATCCCAGAATATGAACTTCTAACAAAACTCTTATGATAAGAATGAGCCCTTGAAAATGGAATTTGTATGTACCTGAACTGATATGCAGGCTGCTCTCCGTATAGTGCAGGTTCTGGTGCTCAGATGATATTGTGTTTGAAACAGCCTGATCTATGTGCAGCCACCTGCAGTCATGTCAAACCTGGAACTGCACTGATGCCATTTGATTTCAGGATCTCCCGCTGACATGGGTGGGAGTCATTGGTTGGAATGGATAGCTTCTACAGACAGGAGGAAGGTTTGTAAGGAAAGTTTAGAAAGCACTTTACAGCATCAGAAAATGGTGGGTATTGGCAGGACTTTCCTCTTAAGCCTGCTCTACATTTGAAAATTATATAGACCTAGCCACATCATTCATAGTTGTGAAAAATTTCACACTCTAAGCACTGTAGTTGGGTCAACTTAACCCCCAGTGTAGATGCAGCTAGGTCAATGGAAGAATTCTTCCATCGATCTAGCTATCACCTGTTGGAGAAGTGGATTAGGTACACTGATGGAAAATCCCTTTCCATTGATGTAGGAAGCATCTAAGCTCACTGCCACAGCAGTACAGCTAGCTACAGTGCTGTAGCTGTGCTGCTATAATGCAGACATGGCCTAAAGGACACAAAGACTGCCATGACTATGGTAAATAGTATGAGAATAACCAGGGAGTTGCCATTAAAAAGTCAGCATTTGACAATAGTTACCGTTCACTACTATCTGAGGTATCACAGTTCTCACCTCTACTTAGAATGGGAAATAACTGTTACTGGAGATCACAATGTGTGGTACATGTTTGCAAAAGCTGATTTTATTAAGGTGACCGCAGAATGTCATACCTATGTGAAAACAGTGACTGAGAACAGAGGAATCAAAGGGAAAGAAAGAGAAATGAAGATATCATAAAGAAGAAACATTTGGTACATTTATGTCTGAATCAAACAGAGGCTCTGTTTACAAAACCTTTCCATCTGTTCCTTCGCCTAATCAGTTCTGCTTTCTCTCTCTGTCTTCTAACTTTCCTTCGTCTTTCCAGATGCAGGACGCTATGGGCTATGAGTTACCATGGGTGTATTTTGTCAGTCTGGTCATCTTTGGATCCTTTTTCGTTCTAAATCTGGTTCTTGGTGTGTTGAGCGGGTAAGCTGCCAGTTTTTGATGTCCTTTTTCCAATGCTGCAGGGCAAGACTCCATAATCAGGGCTCTTCCTGGTCACCAGGGTCCCTTCCTTCCTTCCTGACCCATCTCTCTCCAAAATAAAAGCCTGAATCCAAGGAAGCTTTTACATTGGTTCTGAAATAAATAACTTAAAAAGTTATCAGCCAAAATAAATGTCACAACAAAGTGTGACTCTCTAATGAGGAAATTCAACCTCAGACCAACCAAAATACTCAACTCCAGCTAGACTGGAGAGAGGACAATTTGTTCTCAATCATAAACTGCAGTAATGCAAAACTTTGAAAGCCCTGCGCCTGGTGACTTGGGATCCCTTTGGCTGGAGCCTTGCAGTGCTCAGAAACTGAGCCTGTCTCACTAATTATCATTCCACTCTTCCAGGTCAATGATGCCATAGGAAGGGACTGGCCCTGGATCTATTTTGTTACACTAATCATCATAGGGTCATTTTTTGTACTTAACTTGGTTCTCGGTGTACTTAGCGGGTAAGCAGAACCAGGAAAATGTTTTATTATTATTTATATTTTAAATTTATATCTCTATCCCTTCTCTTTGGTTATGGATATAATGGGGCAATGGTGGTTCACTCTCAGAAACCTTTAGTAGAAGCCCCTGGTTTTATTGTGAAAATACCAAAATATGGCATCAGATGGCCCACCTGAAATGGGGGAAATCTTTTGAGTAAAGCCCTTTATGAAAAGCATACACCTTGCCTTTAAAATATTCTTCTCCCTAAAGTAACCTTTAGAAGGGGCCATGAATAAGGACAAGCATGTCACCTTACCATACCAGGAAGGGATTTTTGGTAAAATCCTGGAAAAATCAGTGGAAGGAAAAGGTGACTAGCAACATATATGGCAAATCCCTAAACATTCGTAAGATGGGAGTCCTGCCAAATTATTCCTTCTTAACTTGAGAGATTCTCTTGTTTAATAGCCTTTAGACAGGCTAATTGGGGGGATTCTTTTCCCCCTGAAAGACTAACATGTTTTTCTTTAATGGGCTCGTCTTCTTTGTTGTACACGTTACAGGGTTTGGGTTAATGCAGGAAGAGGTCATTTTCTGGTGATGTTTTATTAGGGTGATCATGAGAGTCAGGGGGGAATATGGTAGGGAGGGTTAAAATGTCCCAAGAGAAGCAGCAGTGCCTTATTTCTTCATTTTAACCCTTGCTACAAAGCATCATTGCTGAGGCCAAGTAAGCAGTAGCCTTGCATAAAAACAGCTGTTAATGTATCCAGAAGTTAAACACTGTGCTGGCGTTGGTTAACCAGATAACTAGAAGATCCAAGTCAACAAACATTCTTAGCAAGATTTTCAAAAATGAGTGCCTAGGATTAGTTCCTAATTCCATGTTTAAGCACTGCTGTGTGCTCAAGATTGTTAAAATCAGGCTATTTTATGTAGGTGTGTAAATACAGTCTTAGAAGCTTAACTTTAGGCAGCCATTTTTTAAAAATCTTGGTCCTGGTGCTTACTCTGCTGAGCCTTGTGGGAAGTTTGGTCAATGTCTGTACCCTGTCAGCGTTACTGACCTCTTCAACTCTCACATCTAATTTTGATAAAGTATTCTTGAGGTGAGAGGGTCATGACAAGTGAAGGGTGACTCTCTTAGCAGGAGTGGAAGTTAGGTGCCTCACAGAAATGATGTGCATGGTCTCAGAGGCAACCAGAAAGGGAGGGCACTAGTAGGCCCACACAAGAAACTTCTCTGGCTATCCTACAGAGAGATTTCGGGTTTAAAGAAGGATCCATTACTTTCGGCATCACCCCTACTGAGGGAAAGGTATGCACTTGTAACAGCTGCTGCCAGGAGAGGATCTTCAAGTGAGTAAATGGAGAGGAAAAGAAGATCCAAAAATAAAGGGTGAGGCAATAGTCTGTGTTTGGATACCTGGAGAGTGATACTGTGGGTCCAGTTTTCAGACATGAGTTCCTTAATATCATAGTCAGAGTCCCCCACTTAGACACTCAAATCAGCAGGTAACCATATAAAATAGCAGTGGAGGTTGGTGACATATGAAAGTGGGCAGGCAAAACTGATTGCATCTTTACATGACAAAAAGTCAATAGTGGTAATTAAAGATTATATATTTATCTGACTGTGGGGTTGGGGGGAAGAGTAGGCCGTGCCCACCCTGCCAGCACCTAAGATATTGCAGCCAGAAATCACTAAAACTACACTACAAATAAGCAATTTTTTGGGGACAGCTGGGATCAACCATGAGGTTCATCCACATTATGTCACTGAGTTGAATCTCGTTGACTGTGTTGACTGTACTGTGATATCTGCACCATTTCTGCTGTACCTTTCACAGTCAACCTAGAGGATCGCACTGGGAACCATTCACTGTTTAACATCCCTGGAAAAGGCCTCCTACTTCTTAGCAAGCTGAAATGAGGAGTTGAAGTTTCCAAAATTCTTTAGAAAAAAGTAACACAATGCTCAAACAATTAATTTTCAATCACAGTTCTGAATTGTACTGAGTCATGAAGTATCTACACCCTTCAGACTTAGATATTGCTCAAACGTTCCCTATTTCTACTGAGCCATTCTACATAGATGTTACAAAAGAATATTGCTGGTGATCTGTACATTCAAGGTAACCCATTCTGTACATCTCATTTTATACCCAGCATGTCTTGAAGGAAGAGAATTATTTCTTACACTTCATCAGTCAAAAGGGAGATGTTACATTCATGCTCATATAGACCTAAATTTTAAATAATTGCTTCCCAATAATGTGGATGCAATTTTGTGCCCACAGTTAAAATTAGGGTGGAATTAATTGTGCCAGCTAAGATGCCTTGATTGAACCTATTTTTTTGCAACTGCAAAATTGGAGGTTGAATTATGCTCTGGCTAAATATCAGAGCCATAATCAGTCATTCCTAGATATCTCATTCCAATTAGTGGACATCGTGAACAAGCCAAGCAATATACTATACCTAGTTATATGCTAAAGTAAATACTATACATATATATGAACATCACTATAGTCCTGCTACTGGCTTGCCTGAGGATAAGGAATATGGATGTATTTCTAAAGAAAATACCATACCAGTTCAAGGAAAATGACTCCACATAATTACAGCAGCAAATTTGACTCAAATTCAGTTCTCCCAAAGATCAGGGTGTTTACATCTGTGGGTTTGTTTCAGTCCATTAGAGATATGGGCCAGCTGTGAGACTTTTAGCCAGATTCAAATTCAGCTTTCCTCCATACCCTTAAGCCCTGGCGGTATTCAGATTCGTGTTTGTAGTTCAGTCCATATCTAATAGTAACCCAAAAATAGGGCAAGCTGACAGGATATTCTGTACCTGTCAGAGTAAATAAGGTTCAAATCCATATGCTGGACTTAAAGTAGTCACTAAGGCCTTTAAACAGCTATAATTTCACTGTTTTGCTCACTTTCCATCACTCCTCTAAGTACCAGAGATCATAATGAAATGGGGTATAGAACAAGAATTGTGCATCCCATTATCAGAGCAGGGAAGAAAAGGTTTCCCCTAGATCATACAGGACAAAAGAGGAAAGATATTCGTACTTGTGATCTTGACTCAGTCCAATCTCGTACGCACTGAAAGGCACTTCCCAGACACACTCCATTTGTTGAGTTTGTACCTAAGGGAAGCTTTCTCCTCTAGTTTTCCGTAGGAAGAAGGGGAAAGTGAAGTAAATTGAATGCTGGTTAAAACTGCCAGATTTGCAGCCCTCAATTAATGTTGTTTATTCATTGAAAAGAGACAGGATGGCCATTACTTCTGTAAGCCTCCCCCATGCTACTCTCCCATCGTCTTTCAATGTTGTCTGAGGAGAACACCTGTAGGTTTGAGATGGTAGCTCTTTTGGTCCTTGGCCTCCCTTCTGAGACTGCCAATAAAAACATTAGTGCCAAATGTGATGGTAGTGTAGTGATGTGCCTCCTAGGAACTTGACTGAAAACACCAGCTCATTTCACATACGATACTAAATAGCTTTCAGTCAGTAACAACTGTTGGTCATTAACCACTGGATTACCCTGGATTCTAACTGGCCTCCTAAATATGAAATGTTCTGAATTTCATTAGCAGTTTCCTGAACCACATAGTCCTCAAGCGTCAAGTTTTATTGATACCACAGCTTAGAAACTAAGCACATTTAAGTCCTCTTTTTTAGAAGGTTTTCTGAAATGAGAAACACACTAATGTTTTGTGACGGATGAGTCATGTCAATATTGTTCATTTAGGTCAGGGGACTGGGAATTGGGATTGCTGGATTCTATTCTCAGTTCTGCCAGCACAAGGCCTATGTACTAGTTAAATCCCACTTAAACCCTTTAGGGATCACTTAAATCCTCCTTACACCCAGTTGAAACCTAACACGTTTTAAGTGAGACTTAAGTAGTGCATAGGCTATATGCTGGCTCTTTGCACAGGGATGTCACTTAGTGTGTCATGGGCCAAGTCTTTATGCCAAAGGTCAACATTTTTAAACTCACGTGCCCGGATATAGCCATTTAAATTCATATTTACACACCTAAATACATGTGGTTCCATTGGTGTCAAATGCTCAGCACCTCTGAAAATCAGGCCACTGATTTAGATGCTTAACTTTAGGCACTTGAGTTTGAAATGTTTGGCCTTAATCTTGCTTTTCCTCAGGTCACCCATTTATAAAATAGGGTTAATAATGCTTACCTACCTCACATGTTTTCTGAGCCTTTAATTCATTAATGTTGGTAAAGCTCTTTGAGAGTCTCAGAAGAGAGATGCTATAGAAATAGAAAGTGTTGTTATTGATTGGTTTTTTCCAACATCCATCTTTTTTTTACATTTCCAAACAACCCAGTTGTGATTCTCAGGGTAAGAACACTTGATTTTTCACTTCTGACATATGGCAAAGTTCCATCCCAGGACTTATTGTGAAGCTATTTTCAGTCCCGAGGGCCCAGCACAGCTACTCTCCACTTTCCACTTTAAAGTCTTCATTATCACAGTCCCATGAAGCAGTGCAAAGCAAGATGATGGAGGAGTGGACCATGCAGGCTTACTTTGTCACACACTGTAGCTCTGTGTGTCTGTCTGATTCATGAAGACCCTTTCCTGTAGTCATTATCTTGCAGCCTAGTTTACAGTCAGGCCTCACAAAGGGCCTGATCCAAAGCCCATAGAAGTCAGTGGGAGTCACTGGACTTTGGATCACGCCCTAGGCGAAAGGGAAGCACTTCCTCTGCAATGATGGATACTCAGCTCCATTTGAGTTACCAGAGGACACCACACTTGGCACTGATTAACACCTTTGGGACTTTCAAAAGAGTATAGCTTTGGTCTAACTGCTCGCATTGACTTCAGTGATTCAACTCCCATAGGCCTGAATGGAGGCAGAGTTAGATCAAATCTGAGTGCATCTGAAAACACCAACCTTTGTTGGCGGTATAATCAAAGCATCTACAAATTGACTGGCCAGAGAGAAAGAACTCACTTCTCATGCCTAGAGATGGGCTTGCCTGTACCTCATATAGTCTTTAACACCTGTGCAAAATGCGTGTAAAAGGCTACCACTCAGAATAGCTGCATTTTACACTTGTTCTAGTAAATGAAAACACACAGTATGAAACTGTGCAGGACTTAGCTCAGTTCTTGTAACTTAAGGTTGATCCACATTGGTAGGGTTGTATGGGAAGCTTGCACTGTCAGAGCCCATGCACTACTTGTTCTGTGGATAAATGACAGTCTGAATTCTTGCGGCCTATCTGTCCAGTACATTTCACCACCTCTAAACTCACTTTTTAAAATAAAGGCATCTCACTGGCTCAGAGTCATGGAAGAGAAAGTTTAATCCAATTAAAATTGAATTCAGTTCAGTTTAAAAGAAAATCGGTGGTTCCCCAAATATTAAGACAGACGCCAAAAAAAAAAATCATTAATTTGAGAACACCCAATAAAGAGCCACCTTTCCTGAATATAGTCGTACCACAGGTTCATCTGACTTCCTCTAGTGAAGGAAGAAGTCCGGTATCTAACCAGAGGCCTATCCAGCACCTCCAGAAAAAGCTGATTTAGGATAGCATTTGCTGTCCACAAAAGAAGTAGGGGACCACAACGCTTGGCTTAACTACATGGAATTCTTGTTCCGATATCTTGTGTTTAAGCACATAGTCAATATAATGTTTTTTCATCAAGCTTTCTAAATGCTCAGCCCAAATCCATTCTCTGGCTGCAGCCATTATTCCTAATAGTTGTCCTCCAAACTTTGGATTTGCAAATGCTTCTTTCTGGTCAGACAGAAGCAGGTAACAGTCTCTAATACAGGAAACCTGTTGCAAAATACACACGCCTAAATTTTCAAATACAGCATCCGTTGTTGTTGGTGCAGTTTTTCACCCTCGATCAAATGTGTGAACAAAATTATGGGTGCATTTAATTACACCTACAGTTGCACCCATTGAGGTGCAATTGCACTTGCAGTTCTGGAGGTCAGGTTGAGACTTGGCTATAAGTCAGCCCTGCAGTCTCTCTTTCCAGCTGTCAGATTATTGCCGGACATTTAATATGGATCATCAGATTAAGCAAGTGTAATAATAACAGATATTCACAAATGACTGGTGGAAAGATGCATATGGCAAAACATAATAATCGAAAAAGAATGACATGTTATGTAAATGTTATATGCAAGTTTCAGTTTCATTCTTAACCAAATTCCGAGAGTTAGCTTCTCCCAAATATATATATAGAGACTAGACACTCGAGCTCTTATATCTGTATATCTGACAAGGACCACTCCATGTACATATTAATGTGAATTTGAATGAATAGAAGCAGCTGAGGGTCCGAGGTAGGGGATGCCATATTTCCAATGCAAACCAGTCTAATTCCATTGTTTTTCAATCTCTCCCACCCCCACATCCTGTCCCTCCCTCCTTCTTGCCAGGGAGTTTTCCAAAGAAAGAGAGAAGGCAAAGGCTCGGGGTGACTTTCAGAAGTTGCGGGAGAAACAACAGCTGGAGGAGGACTTGAAGGGGTACCTAGATTGGATAACTCAAGCAGAAGACATCGATCCAGAAAATGAAGATGAAGGCATGGATGAGGAGAAGCCCCGAAACAGTAAGCAACTTTCCTCTGTCTCTCTCTCTAGGCTTTTAGCTAGGGAGGAGTGCTTAAGAATTTGTAGCAGTGAGATTTCTTGCAAGGAAAAACAGATCCATCTGAAGACACCCACCATTCTCATACATTACCATGGTTGTATACTTGTAGCAAGTTGGGGAAGGGTGAAATACATATAAAATAATTGGTATTGATCCACAGATCTTCAGTACCACTAACATTAAATGCTGATCTTAAAAAGAAAAAAAGGCCAATACTTGCTGTTAAGAGTCTTCTACAGGGATACATTTTAAAGTATGCATCTGTCTTCTATTCATTTATTTAATTGCAGTTCACTGTTGCAGGCTGTTGACATATGGTTAATTACTTTGAAAGCAAAGGTTTCTAGCCAGAGCAGAGCTACAGTATGGTATAAGGGCCAAATCAGCCCTGTTATACAGTAAAGGGGCATTCTGTAACTCCTCTGAAGTCAGTAGAATTGCATCTGATTATGCCAGGGTCAAATTAAACCCTAAGACTTTTCTTCTCAGGGAATTATCTGTTATTTTTGTTCTCTGCAGTTCAGGACATCTTTGTGCAAAGTAACTGGGAATTCACCAGATATCTCTACTAATCAGAGCTGCTGACAGAGGAATGGTTACATGAGAGCAGAAGATTCCTGTATTCCTACATTATCCAGATCTTAGCACCATCACCCTTCCTTATGAGCACAAACTGCATATTCACTTCTTAGACACCTAGCACCTATCTTTACAAGTCATATAGTCTAGAAATGTCAGGGCTGGAACCCTTTAGACAGTTCCATAGTTACAGGACACTAGCATTGTTCTTACAATTTAATACTGAAATGATCATTATCAACTGCTTGATTTTGGAAGGGAGGCAGTGAAATATTTCCATAGGGATATTGCTGTTATTGCTGATGAAATCAATGGCTCTCAAGGAAGAATAGTTTTGCCCTCTTCCCCCTCAAACTCCCCAACAAGCAAAATCCAAGAGACAGTTCCCTTTGGGAGCATATCCAGCCAATATGTGGATGTTGAAATGATTTGTCTGAGCAACAAAGTAAGATTAGTATCAGAGGCTGGTGGGCTTCTCTGGGGCAAGCTCTAGCATTGGTTATTGTACCACCAAAGCTCTTGATTTAGCAAAAGTCATAGTTGTTGATTAATACCAGTGGCCAAATCCTGTTCACTTTACTTAAGCAAACGAGACCTGATGGAGTAAATAGGAGCTGTAGGTGCTCAATCTCTAAAAATCAGGCAACTTTTATTTAGACACCTAAATAGGACCTGTTTTCAAGTTTGAGAATTTAGACTCAAGCACTTATTAGGTTAGAATCTGGCTCAGGTTGTTAATGACCAAATGTTGGTGATAGCTGCTCAGTGGCCTATAGTATGTGAAATGGGTCTGGTGATTTAACTGTATTTCTCAGTACAAAGCTGTCCACATTTAAAAAAACACCACCGTAAATGGCTTTAATTAGAATCTCTATATGAAGTCTCAGCAAAAAGACCAAGGATTAACTTGACACAGATTAACTTGATGCAAAGCCCACTGAAGGCAATAGAGACTTTCTATTGACTTCAGTGGGCATTGGATCAGGCCCACAGAGTCTGAATTACCTTCTTTACTTGTAGGTGGTCCCTTCAAGAAAAGGTTAAGGCACATTAACAAGGCAGTGCGATGAAAACCTTGTATTCCTGCTTCCTATTTTGTATTTGCTCTGTGAGTCAGCAGAGAATATCCATCTCCACCACAGTTTTTATGCGCATGAGCTTAACTTTTTTTTGTTAACAGAATTTCTGAATGAATTAGACTTCAACCCTTGAATAAATTTGCTAATTCCAAGGTAGGCAATTGAAATGTGAGCTAACAAACTCAGTTTATATAGGACAAATCTGTGATGCCCTGATGTTGTTGAAAACCAAAAGGTAGCACATCTTCAGCCTGTGCTCAGTTTTCTGTGTCTCATTGCCTCTAACTGGCTTAGCTGTACAAGAATGAGTTTTGAAGGTGCTTGTCCCAGTTTGTCCTATAATGTATGTAAGTCCCTCTGGAGGTTGTCACAGTTGTCCATGAATGAAACGATGACATTTCATTAGCAAAGTTTACTAACTTGCTGTCTGTTTCTTCTTCCACATCATTAACGAACAGAGCATCTTAAATATCACTCATTCCAATACTAGCCACTGGGGAAGTACTGTTAACTAGCCTCCTCTCTAAAGAGTAACCATTTTGTGTGGCACTTTCTTGTTTGTCACTTAACCAGTTTCTGTTCCATGACAAGATCAGACTTCAGAACAGAAGACTCAACTGTCTAATAATGCGATAGGGTGAAATCACGCTTCTGTGGATAGAAGCCATATCGAGGGGCATGGGGAGAAGTGGAGTGATAATGGCCACACATTAGTAACAGGTCCCCCTGGCAATGCAGAGCAGGATAGCTCAGGCCAAGCAGCCAAGTCACAATATGGACCACACATTCCTACTCTTCGGAAAAGGGACTGTGTGTGCCTCTGGCTAGCTTATGCTGCAAATGCATGCCCCCAGAGCTGGCAAACTAAATCTTCTTGTAGCCTTGGTGTACTGGTCAGTGCAGTAGCTGGGCCCTCTGCCTTTCATTTGCTTGAGCACTGT
This sequence comes from Emydura macquarii macquarii, assembly GCF_026122565.2. Lineage (NCBI taxonomy): Eukaryota > Metazoa > Chordata > Testudines > Chelidae > Emydura > Emydura macquarii. The sequence goes on from NW_027133667.1 coordinate 10,880,900, forward strand.
CTTTCCTTCTGCTGAATGGGGAAAAAATACCTTCTATACTTCCTTTCTCCACTAGGGTAGGATTTAGCCTTGAGGGCCAGTTTATGAACCCCGTAGTACCATTGGGGATGACTTAATTGCATGAGACGTCCCAGTGAAATCAGTGAGACTCTCTGGGTGAGTAACTGCTCATCCATGTGAATTAGGGGTTCACAGTCTGGCCTTTTGTGTTTATAAGTAAGACTTTTTTTTGCATCTGGTGGTTTTATTTGCAGTTGTGGGAATAGAGAGATCATGCTCTAAATGCAGTATAGTGTTTTAGTAATGGTTCTGAGTTTAAATCTTTAATGATGTCACAAGTTATATTGTACTGCCAAATAATTAATTTTGAAAAATACTTCTGGTTGCCCTGTGCCAATAAGTAGTATTAATGTCATTGTTTAGAATATCTATTTGTCTTTCATGTGTATGAGAAAAAACTCCTGGTATATTTAGTGTATACATAGAAGACTCCCCGTCTTTCATATCCCATCCTCCACAAACCAGTCTCCCACATAACAAAGCAAAGCAGCCCCAAGCCATTGTGGTCTAAAGAATGAGTGGCTAGGGTCTGAAATCCAGCCTACTTCTTCCAGAGCACTGCAAAAGGCCACTAAGGAAGCCCCTTTCCCTACCCTCTGCTCTCTTGTCACTGTTCAGAGGCTGAATCGCTTTTCTTCCTCGAAGGACATTGCTTATAGTGCTTTGGGGATCTGCTGGAAAGCTGGGTTGACTGGACTTTGTTCAACAGAATTAAAAAAAAATAAGCTGAACTGAAAAGGAAAGGCTGTATGGCTAATGGTACTAGCCTAGCATAATCCTGTAGAAAATGGACCATCTAGGAGACAGGAGGTTTTTGAATGTTACCTACACTGCGAAGAGTTTCAGTATTCAAACTTTCAGTGTTCAGCTTCTAATAATCAGGGAACACATTTTAAAATAATGGTGGTGCTGCTCTTCCAAGGATCCAATCACAAAATAAGCTTCAGCTGTATGAGACAGTAGTTTGTACAGCTGTTCAAAATATGATTATAAATGCTCTCTGGGCTCTCTTGGATCCCTCGGGCTTGATTACCCCTCACTGGAGACTGAATACACCAAAGAGCTCTGCTGGGCTGCTTGGGCTTTGCTTCTCTTCAGTGGGGCTCTCATGCCATCCTGGTCTTCTTGGGCTCAACTCCCTCTCAAAGGGGCTCAGATGCTGTACTGGGCTCTGCGGTGTTCCTCGGGCTTGGCTACCCTTTGTTTTGTGTACTGTTTAAGCACTGGTACTCTCCAAAACCCTCCTACTTATGGTGCCAGCATGAGATTTGTACTTATAATCATGGTATGCTCTTCCCTCTCCTGCCTTATGTTCATGGATGAGCAGTGAATTAGGGCTTGCCTACACTGGCACATATGCCTGCCAAACTTTTGTGGCACAGGAGTGTGGAAAAAAAACACATCATAAAACCACCTAAACGAGGAGCGGTCGCAATGTGAGCAGGATAGCTCTCTCCCGCCGATATAACACAGCTACCCAAGCACTTATGCTGGCAAAACTTATGTCGCTCAGCAGGGTGGAGCGACAGAAGTTTTGCCAGCATAAGCGCCAGCGTAGACAAGCCCTTAGTAAACAATGCTGATATTTAAATTATCAGCACTGAGCATCTCAGTTAACATTTCACTGAGTGCTGGGGTTGTTCAGACCTGTAAGCTTTTGTTTCAGGCTCTCTGCAAACTTTAGCAGATGTCTCTGAATCAGTGACACATGGGTCACTTGCGTTAACTATATCAGCTATAGATTTATGGTTTGTAGTCAAAGCTGAAATTCTGAAGAATCAGAAGGCGGCCTGACAGACATGCTGGTATGCCTTCCCCCCAAGTACCAGCCTAATTTGAGTGCTGTTAATGAGGTTAATATCCATTTATGATCGCACCACTCATCCCAAAAGATTCTAAACCAACTTACAGAGAGAAATCACTTCACCTGCCACTGAACTGCAGCCATCTCTGGGTGGAAGGTGATAGTTGTTTAAAACTCCATTTCCATGGGAATCCTCTTATATTGGTGTGAAGGTACTTTCCCCAGAGATGTGCCATTCATTTCATAGTGCAACATCTTGTTTAAAATTTGGCATTGTAAATTTTCAAGGAAGTGTGTTGTGAGGAGTTAGTCTTTAATGTGAATCAGACAATTATAGTTGAACACTTAATTTGTGAGGTAGCATAGATAGAGAACTAAAAAGACCTGGACTCTAGTGTGATCTTTGACATTGACTCACTATCTGACCTTCAACAAGTCATTTAGCGTCTCTGTGCCTCAGTTTTCCTATTTGTAAAATAGGAAAAAATATTTAACATACCTTCCTCAGAAGTATGTGGTTAGGCATAATTGATTAATGTTTGCAAAGCTGTGTGTGATCCTCAAATAGAAGATGTTATCATCTTGCAACTATTATTATTGTATTTGTCTCATCATGTGTTCTTTTTGTCTGCTCAGTTATTTTTTTTATGAGGGACAAAGTCAGTATACTTCAAGGCAGAGCTGAATAGCAAGTAACAAACTTGTTTAATTATTAGGCCAGAGACTCAGCTGCTATAAATCAGCAAAGCTCAGAGAGTCACTCGTTTACAGTCTCTGGAATCTGACCCTTGTCGTCTACCTAAACTAAATTGGTCCAAACCAGAAAATATATGTTTTCGCCTCTTAGTCCTAGAGCACAGGGGGGAGGCTTCCTGCTCTGTAAACAAGGCTGTCTGAATTCCAGCCTGTGAAACTGAAAAGACAAGGCATAGGAAATAGGAAAGAGAAGTCTTTCTTGCAGCCTGGTGGTTTTGAGATTGGCTGCCTGTGTCTGTTCTGAGGAGGGTTGCTGACCTTGGCCATATATCATTAATCATATTTCTATCTGCTGTCGCTCTCCTGACGCTTCCGCACTGTGCTTTGAGCTGTGATGGGTGTTAACAGTCCTAAGATGAGAGGTCAACAAATGCAAGTGCCACAACACTGAGGGACTTAATAGGAGAAAAAGATGGGTAAGCAAGTGAAGGCAGCCAGAGCTACAAATTCTATGCAGATTTCAACTGATAATATCCATAAAAGAGACCTCGGCATTCTTCTGAACTAGTTAAATTGATTTTCATCTCTCACATCTGTTTGGGGACATCCACAGAGCTGGTTGCATTCAGCGGCAGTGTCTTAGGGAGTGGCTGAATGATATGAGGCAGAATTATTTGCAAACATGATTTAACAATTACAACAGATGCAGAGTGGAGGAGGTGAAGAGGCATCTGGAGGCTGTTTGTGTTGATGGTTTTCATCTTTGCCCTTTCCCTGATGGGCTTTTTGCACAGGAAGAAAACATTAATTTGATCCAGGAGAGAAATGCACGACATGCCACAAAACAGACGCTGAGCTTCAAAACTACAGCAGCATGTGATAGCGAAGAGATTTCCCCTTCCTGTTGTACACCAATTGGGAGTTTGCCCTGTTTTATTTTTTATAAGGGAGAGGTGCTTTTGCGTTGCAGTGTGTAGAAACAGGAACCTGAGTGAAGGCCAGATTCTCCCTTTGTTAAAACTGAATGGCAAAATTCCTATTGACTTCACTGGAATTAGGCTAGAATCCTGAATGTCCACGCAAAAGTGACTTGTCATCCATGGCTCCTGCCGCTCCACATTTTTCTCCCTTCCTCATTTCAGTTCTGCTTGGTATAATTTCTGCTATAAATTGGGGTGCAACCCCACTGATTTCATTGGCATTCACAGGTGTGACTGAGACCAGACTTTGGCCCATTTTTTGAGGGTAAAAGCATATTGTGATTAGAGGTAGCTCATTTTCCCAATTAAAAATCATATCCCAGACTTTAATGTAAATTATAACAAGAACTGATGAACAAATAGCTTATCTAACAGGACTAAGATACTAAAGTCTAATCAAATTCAGGGCTTTGTTGTAATGGGACTGATGCCTGGAAAAAGTCAGATCCTCATGTAGTTTAGCAGTAGAAAAGCAGTAGAAATCAATGTATCACCCATCCAAACTTTGTAGGAATGGCTTAGAGAGTATATTAAGTGGTGACAAGTACAAGGGGTTTTGGCTGCACATCAAGATTTGTGCCTGATTCACAATAGGAATGTGAGGAAGCCTGAATGAAGACAAAGAGAGAGAGCCCAGAAAAACAGGCAGGTTATGAACCAGAAGAGAAAATTGCTCAGATTCTAAAATTAAAATCCTACATATTTTAAAAAGAAACCATCTCACGCTTCACAGAAATTACTGTAGGGTCTGATTGACTTTTGGGGTCATCTTTACTCAAGGATGAACTCACTAATTCTGTAATAAATTAGCAATAAAAAGGCTTTTCCACTGACATCAGACCCGCTTGTCTTGCCTTACAGTCCCTCCTTTTGTCTTATTCAAATATCCAGTGTTTCTGGTGGTAATCAGCGGAGGGAGCCGAGTGCTTTTCCTTTGTAGCATGTGAGGGACTTTCCCAAAAGCAGACCATTTTAAGCAGGAGCATCCAGGGAGAAAAGTAGAAAAGGAAAGAAGTGTTTTCAGCTGAAAAGGTAAAATTTTTTAAGAAGGAATGGGAGCTGCTGGATGGAGAGCTGTAGCTCTTGAAAATCTGCTATTGCATTTAAGTACGTAAGTGGGAGCTGTGCCCTTTTGAAAATCTGGCCATGAGTAAGGGGAATACAAAAATCAATGAAACAGAATGTGAAGAGAGAAATATTTTAGGGCACCAGAAATAGCAGCCTCAGGAGTAACAACCTGAACACATTATCTTGAGAACTCCAAGGTCTATGAAATCATTTGACTACTTTGAACAATACACTAATAGAGGCCACCACTTTTCCCTTAATGTTCAATTTGTTCAAGATTTACCCACACAATTCCTGTTGACTTGAATGACTCTTATTAGGCCAAATTTTGCCCTGCTTTACACCCCATTGACTCCAGTAGGATTTGCACAGACTTTGTCCAACTGACTTTAATAACAGTTATCTCTAAATCCTGTGCATCCTTTTGAAAGCATAAGATTTCGAAGTTGTATTTCATGGAGAGTGTTTGGTGTTCTTTAATGTTGATTCTAGTCAGAATACTAAGACAAGTGAGTTGTTAAAATTTCACCTTTTTAATTTCACATATCAGCTAGCTCTTTGCCCTCTCAATCATATATGCTTAGTGTACCAACAGGTAAATTGCCAGCCTTGCAAAGGCAACATAGTGCTGTGGAATCACCTGTGAAGCCCAAAGAGCACAGGTGGATTTCAAGAGACCAGGTTGTTAGGAGGAACTTGTAGGGCTGGTCTTGGAAAAGTTTTTTTTTTTTATTTGCAAACTGATCAAACTTGTGAAAATAACAGATGGAGGCTTCGAAATGGAAAAATCAGATGATAGTTTTACAGAGGAACTTTTCAGACTCCAGTTCCAACCCTAATTTCTCTTTTAGGCTCATATCATCAGATAATATAGCCAAAAAAGTATAAACTGGGCCAACATCTGCTATCAGTTTTACCAGAATAAATTTGGAAGAACTGCAGTGAAGTCAATTCAGTTAATTCTGATTTACTCAAGTGTATCTCTGAGCAAAAAGTCTTCCATTGTATTTCAAATGAACACTCAGGGACAAAGTCAGCAGAACAGTGGGTGGACACTATGGTGCAGTTTGCTATTTTGGAAGCTGTCACTCACTGTAAAAAAACTCAGGATGCTCACGTGAAAATAGAAGTCTGTGCAGACGTTGTAAGAGCCAAGTCACAGGTTGAAAATGACGTCTTTGCAAACTCATTTCCTTAGCTAACCAAACAGCAGCTTGAGAATGGCATTCTACAGCCTGATGGCATTTTGCCCCCCTCCTCTCCCAACATCAGAAAATAAAAGCCTGTATCATGGAATGATTTATTATCTGTCAAAAACTGCTCTAAAGAAGGAGAGCGTATGGCAGCCTCTACCTTTATCATTGCCCACTTATGTGGAAAATAATCATCTGGTAACTAAGAAAAGATTAGCTACAAATTCCAATCATTGTAGGCATTCTGAAAGGGAGTCTGATGATGCTCTACAGGAACACAGGCAACCAATCTGGATTTATTCTCATTAGACTGGAGTTACAGAGCTATGGAGAACATTTGCACATGTCCACAATTTATACTGATTCTCTCTAGGGAAGAACCCCACAACCTGCACCAGGTCATCGCTGATGATACAAGTTTAGGCCCCAAACTTTGCTTGGGTTTGTGTTGCTGCTGTTCCTTATTTAGCATATGGCCTGAAAGAGCTTTTGGGACATTGGTTCCCATATTGAGCTATATCACTTCTGCGGCCCTTAAGCAAAACTCCCATTGAAGTCACTGAGAATTTTGCCCAGGTAACTTCCGAGGTTCTAATCCATCTGCATTTGTTATCAACAGCAAAACTCCCAAAGTGTAAGGCCAGCAAAATTTTGCCCAGTTTGAGCTGTGGATGCAGTAAAAGAAAGAATTGTGTTTGCAAGTTTAACTTTGAATTCTTACCCACAACTTTTATGGTCTGTGAATATAGTTGTTTGTATGGAATAGTATGCAAGATTTGCTTTCTTAAATTACTTCTGTATTTAATATCTTCTAGTTGATAGTACTTGGCCAAATTCATTCTTGGTATAACTCCACTGACTAAAATGGAGTTATACAAGGGATGAATTTGACCCACTATGTTTACTTGTGTTTTGTCTGTGTAATTAAAGTGGTTGAATTTAGGGAAATCTGGGTTCAAAGTTCGGAATGATCTCTTATACCTTGAGTCGGTGAGATTGGGAGCGCTGCAAAGGAAGCAGGAGTGTTAATTAGCCTTCTAGCACTCAACAGTGACCACTGATGATTAATCATATGTGGCAGTAACTGAGTGGCTAGGGAAGCATTCGCCCTCACAGCAGAAGGAGAGTCATGGCAGCAGGAGGCCTATGCACAAAGAGGAGCCGTGAGGAAGGATAGGGTGTGAGATTGGAATCATTTATACTGATGTAAATCAAGAGTGATGCTACTGAAGCCTTTGGAGTTGCACTGGTGTAATATGTAAAATGGTGCACGTGGATCAGGCCTATTGGTTCTAACTACTTCCTCATCCATGGGCTTCATGATCTATCCAGGTTGCTCGTTCCCTGGATGATCTCAGATTATGATTAGTAAATAATAATATTCTTTTCCACTCATAGCACCTTTCCTCTGAGAATTGAGATTGTCACTTTCCAAACATTAACACATCTTCCCCATACCCATTCTTAAGAACTTGTTTTTATCACATTTAACTATTCAAATGGTTACCATGATATATGTGATAATTCCCCCATTCTAAGTATAGGGAAACCCTCAAATACTAGTAAGACTGATAAAAGCAGTCCATGGCAAGTTTTTCAGGTGCTCACTATGCGTGGCATTATACTCAATTTAAATCTGGTAAAATGAGTTGAAAAATGGCTTTTCATTGAGAGAGAATTTTTTTTTAAAAAAGGTTTCAATTCCATTTTTCAACAAATTTAAAAACAAAACATTTCAGAAAAAATTATATTGTTTGGTATTTTTGAATATTTAATTTCAAAGTTGTATGAAAATGTCCACTTTATCTCAGGTTTTTCATAGCTCCCTTCCGCCCCCCCCCCCCGAAAAATGAGAGAGAAATGTTAAAAAGTGATAGAAAGTATCATCTGAAGAGTTCTTTGTAGCCTGAAAGCTTGTCTTTTTCACCAACAGAAGTTAGTCTAATAAAAGATATTACCTCACCTACCTTGTCTTTCTAATATCCTGGGACTAACATGGCTACAACACCACCACAAATAGACAGTAGCACTTACACTTTTAAAAGTAAGACTTTCTCTCCAATTTTAACTTTCTTTCTTTCTCTCTTTGAGTGAAAGTAACAGAAAGTGAACATTTTGAGTAAAATACTGGCTCCAGTGGTGAAATAGTGGCAAAACTCCCATCGACTTCAACAGGACTAGAATTTCACTCTGACTTTTGCCACTGGAAAAAAATGTAAAAGTGAGAGTAGATTCCCTTCTACCCTCCAAAGACACACGCACTTCCTCTTACTTTTTATGTTTTCCCTTTTTGTACTGGAAGAAGAGGCAGATAGAAGTTAAAAAGGAAAGGGGGTTCTTTCTTCCCACATATACTTTGTCTTACTTTTTTTACTTTCTTCCCCTTTTATCCAGTGAAAAAAGGGGAAACGTTTAAAAAGTAAGAGGTTTTGGCTCTTGTGGTGTAACTTACAACTTTTACCAGCCTCTCACTTCCGTGACTCTTGAAACCTGGATTGCAAACAACATTAAGTTGAAATCTGCTAGAGCAGTGGTGTGTGACCAGCTACAGCATATAAAAGCTGACAATGTTTACAAGGCACAAGGTTTTCCACGACCAAGGTTATTTCCTTGCCAAAGAGTGACTGATGAGAAGGCCACTCTGTCTGGCCTATTGGAAGGGAGACTTATGATGGTGTGGGAATCCTGTTTAATATCACTGAAATCACTATGCAAAAACATCACTGAAGGTGAGCCCTGACAACAGGCTGATAATAAATGTGGTCCAGGAAGGAACCTTTTCAAGATGAATAAATCTCTACTTATCCTATCAGAAAGGAAAGCATTGGTTGAAGCTATCAAGACATATTTGATGGCCCCTTGAGTCCTCATCTGGGAAGAAGACTTTGTTTGTATAGGAAACAGCCTGGGTGTAACAGGGTGGCTTGTCCATAAACCCTGCCTGAGGGGAATCAGGTTATTCCAATATAAAAAGGCAGCAGGAAGGGGAAGGAGGGGGGTATGGTTGAGAGAGGAGCTGAAACTACCAGGGACAGAAAGCCTGGTGGTAAATTGGGAAAGCTTCGGAAACTGCAGCTATTCATGTATATGGTTCAGGGAGTAATAAGAAGACTCCTGTAGGGCCCTGAGCCAGTGGGAGGAAAGCACTAGCTGAGAACCTGTGTAGGAAGGACAAACCCTAGACAGGGGATGCTGCAAAATGGACAGTCAGATTTTCAGGGAGAAGGGGCTGTGCCTAGTTAAAACTGGGATAAAGACTGGGAGAGTGTGTTCTATTTTCAAAAACTGTGTTATTTTGGAAAACTGTGGGAGAGAGCCTGAACTAGGGTAGAGGCCTAGAGAGTGTACCCAGAAGCCTATATAAACGGGGATTGTTTGAATTACCTTTAAACAGTTGAGTTCTTAAAGGGTCCTGGATGAAAGGAAAATAGAGGCGGGACAGCCAGGTGGACAACACTAGCCATGAGGAGACACGGGGGAGGCAGTAAGTGGCCACTGTGCTACAGTGGGCAAAGCTGTCAATCATATACCCTTAGATATGATGAACATGCTTTAATTCCAATGATTAGACAAGCTGACGTAAAAGATGTGCACCACCACCATCTCCATGGAGACCTGGGATGCAGACTTTGTAAGTGATGCTACAAAAAGCAGAGCTGCCCAAGTATATACCAAGGCCAAGACTTTCAACATGAACGCCTAAAGTCCTGCTCCTAAATCTGTATTTGGGCATTTAAATGAGTGGTCTTCAAAAATTTTCAAAAGTGTTGAGCATCCAGCAGTTCCTACTAAAGTGTGACAGCAACTGAGTGCTCAAAACTTTTTAAAAAAAGTTACTCTTGCAATTATGACCTCAAGAGACATTTTCACTGAGAAACAGGCAAGAATGCATTCAAAGCACAGGTGGACACCTAGCGAGCAGGATTACATGGCAATAATGATGCCTGAAATCCAAAGGACTTTTTATATGGTGTTGAGAATTCTGAGTAGTGAGGTGGTGGTGCTGGGAAATGAGATCTGGGAGATAGGAGCAGGTAGTTAGAGTTAGGGCACTGTGGATTATCATTTGTATGAAACAGTAGTGTCAGCTGAGGTCACAGCCCCTTTGTGCTTTGCACTGTACATACATATAGCCTACAGTCTAAAAAGAGAAAAGAGATAGGCAGAAGAAAGAAGTATTCTTCCTATTTCCATAAATTTTTAGATTTTTTAAAGCCAGAGGAGACCATTATGATTGTCTAGCCTGACCTCCTGCCTAACACAGGCCATTGGATTTCCCTGTATTAATTCCTGCTTCAGATCCACTATCTGTGCACAAACTAGGGCACCTCATTTTACAGAAAAAGAACTATAGTACAGAGAGAAAGCAACTGACCCAAGGGCACAAAGGAAGTCTGTAGCAGAGTCATAAATTGTACCTAGATCTCCTAAATCCAATTCCAGTGCATTAAACACAAGACTGTTCTTGAAGGGTACAAGACATTGGTGGGACTAGATGTTGCAGAACTTGTTCTAATATCTCTTTTCCAAATGTAAGGATATATTGACCAGGAGTTTCTTTTTTTATCTTCTATTTTATTTATTCCTTTGATTCCTCTATATTGTAAATATTTTATTTGAGGTTTTACATGCAGTAAAGGAAACAGGCAGGCCAAGACTGACATGCATTGGCAGAGCTGTGTGTGGGCTGAGGCCTGGCTGGAGTAGCAAGAAATACTGCATTAGAGGACAGAGATGCAATGGCGGAGCACTGTTGTGGAAGTTTTCATAGCCTGGGCGTGCATTGTGTCTTACTCCAAACCAATGTTATCAGTCCCTCACTTTCAGCAACATTCACACACCCACATTTTAAAAGCAAAAATACAATATTTTAAAAATAAAAAGGTTAGACAGCCAATTGCCGACCTCACAGGTTCCAGCTGTCATGAAAGACTAGTGCAATTAGTTGTATCTAACAGGCAGTCTATGATGCTGCTTTTTTCCTGAGGCAGAATTTAGACAGAAGGAATCTGGGTGACCTTACACAGTTGAACTGGTACATGTGCTACTGAATCAATTGCCATCACTGGCACAGCTGAGAGGAATTCGGTTACGAACAGCACTACATCTTTCCCATTACTGAGGTGGGACACGGGAAGTCTATCATGAGAACCATGATGTGGCTCAAGCCAGGAGAAATGTAAAGATTATTGCTCTGTGACCAGACAGTCTCATGGGAGGCGCCATCCTCTCTGTCCAGTGGGGAGAAAACTCTCACCCGTACCAACTATCTCTGATACTAGGATAAAAACCCTAGATTACCTCCCGTTGTCTCTGTTCATAAGAGGAAATACACATCCCTACATCCCAAATGTCCTAGGAGCTTTGAATTTTGAAAGAAAGACAGAAAAATAATTTCCGCCCTGGGGGTAATTGAGCTATATAACAGCTGCCACACAACACCTGTCTAATCCTCACTCCCACAGCCATTCTTCAGTAGCAAGGTTGTGGAGGTGAGTCAATAATTACTGAATTAGCCTTTCACCTCTTGAGACTTGAATTCAAATTCTGCTTGAGGGCACATGAGGTTGTTCGTTTTTCTTTAGTGCTGCTCTCAGACTAGGTCACATTTATGCAATTCATAACACCACAGCACATTTATCCTTCTCTGCTTAAGAAAGGACTGGAATAGGATGTGGTTTTCCAGGTCTTGATTGAGATGCATCAGCAAAGTTTTGTAACTAGACTAGACATTGCAGATTTGTTTGAGATGTGATCACAGTTGTGTTAAGTCCCCTTGAATGGAGTAATAATGAAAGTCACGGTCAGAACTGATATGCATTGGCAGAGCTGCATGTGGATGCCGTGGGGTACTCCAGGTCAGAATGTAAGTGCATTAAAAGACTTTGGAGGACCCAGGAATGGAAGAGCAGGAAATATGTAAGGTCAGGAATGAGTTGCTTTCACGCAGCTGGGTGAGGGAAGCTTGCATAACACCTGCCCACACTAAACTTAGCTCAAGCTGGTGTTATTAGTCCCTCACTTTTAGCACTCCTCAAAGTATTAAAAAACTAAAAATTACTATTTCAAGCTGACTAGAAAATGCCTGTTTCTCTGGTTTGGAGTAATTGACCTATTCTCAATGTCTCATTGCAGAGGTACAAGAGCTTTAATTATACACTTTGCAAGCTACTTTTAAGGGAAGAGCCCTTTAAGTTGAAATCCTTGTTTACACTCCTGGTTCCAAGCTGTAACACAGCCTGCCCAGCTAGCATGTCTCATTCCTATGACTCATAAGATATTATAATAGTGTCTAGTATCAGACTAGTCATTATGTTAGCAAAAATGTCTGAAATAATACCTCATGCACAGCAGTGTTCAAATTACAAACATTATTTACTAGCTATAGCAGAAATGTAATATAATGGCCAGCATCTGAAAACAGTGGAATACGTTGATTCACATTTCAAGCTGGGAGAAGTGATTGCCAGCTCAGATCAGGGAGCTGAATAAAATTTGTTAAATATGATACATTAATAGAATGGCAAGGGCCTGCATCAACTCAGCAGTGACCTACCAGTGAGCATACTGATCAGTAAATTGGGTTGATTGCCATTGGGAAAGCACCACCCAAAAAGCTTAGCCAAAGACACCACATGCATACTGACACTAAGAAATGTCCGTACCCATAGAGCGTTAGTCTGCATCAGAACATGGCAATTGCCGCCTGTAAAACAGGCTCCCTCAGCCAGAGGAAGACCACTGCTCACTCTGTAGCGTTATATGTCACTTTGTAGTGTTAACCCCAAGAATGCTAGGAGCAAGGACTTGTAGAATAAACATCCCCTGCAAATTACACTGAGCTACTGCAGGGGGAGTATACTCAGCCGTAGCTGATCTCTTCCATTAATCTCCCTCACAAGTGTCCCAACCTCTGCCCAGCTGCCTAACCTTGAACCCTCTGAATGTGCCCCAGGCCAGCTTCTCCTTCCCAGCTGCCAATTCCCTCTCTCTGCTTGACATGTATCAACATGTGACCAGCCTCTCCAAGGCTATTATGATTCTATTATTTATTTGTAGTATTGTAGTCCCTAGGAGCTCCACTCATGGATCAGGACCCCATTGTGTTAGGTGCTGTACAAACAAAAAACAAAATGAGTTCCTGCCCTGAAAGCTGCTGCTTCTCCACTGGACACCAATCCACAATCAGAGCTGCCTTCTAGCTCTTGTAACCCGTTTGCTGTAAAATCCCTTACCAAATCAGCTTCCCAGCTGCAGCAGCTTCCATGGCTCCCCACAAAAGACTCCCAACTGGACACGACTCTCAGCTACTGGAAGTCACACACTGCCCTGGAGATGATTTCAGACCCACCTTGCCTCCCAGCTGTTGGTTAATTACCTGTTTTCCCAACATATACTCTCACCTGATCTGCCTTCTAGCTACCAAAGTTTGCCCACAAACCTCAGGCTCACCTCCAACTCCCAACCTTCAGACGGCTCAGTTTCCAGTTATTGCCCACCTGGGGTGGTGAATGTCACAAAATTGCATGGAGTCAATTCCTTTGAAAGCATAGAAATCTAGGTGACCTGCAGCAGTCCCTGGATATTTTCAAATGGCCTGAACATAGCAAATTGGAACTGTCCCGTACTCCTTGTTTCTCATAGGCATGCAGGAGGGACATATTCACACAGCTTTGAACTGAAAGAACAAAGATACTTGCTGAAGTGGAGACCATCTTCAGAGTTACTGATTTGCTGCCCAGTTCTGCAGCTGTTATATGTGCAGGGCAGCTGCAGAAATGGTCTCTCATACCGGGTTTTATCAAAGTTTAAAAGGACACCATCAGCTTGAAAAAACACTTATGCCTGAAACTTACGTACCTATTACTGTTATAAGTAACACCTTGGTTATTGGAACTTCAAGAATTACTAGACTGAAGGGGAGATAATATTCGCTACTTTTCAGTTTGTTTATTGTGTGCAGTTGACAGCCCTTCCTGTATGGTCCATTTCACTGTTGTGTTGTTGGTCAGTTGTGCTTCCTGTTTCACTAGCACAATATCAACTGTTCACGAGACAGCTCATATGCAGCCATTCCCCAGGCCCTACAAGGGCCTGTTTGCCAGTTACAAAGCAGCAGAGCTACTGCTATTTCCAAATGTAAAGCCAGGAGGGTTTCTCCTTTACCCAAAGCCCCTGCATGGCGACAGGGAACAACAGGAGCCAGGCCGGATGGGGTGAAGCAGGTGGAGAGTTCTCATCTGTACTCCCCAAACCATTGCTTGGGGGCAGGCTTGCGTAAATTGGATGGGGTTGCTCTGAGCCTCACCTACCTTCCCTTTCTGAAAAGACCGTTAGAAGCATCAGCAGGGATGTGGGAAAATTCTGATAGAACTATTTGGAAATGATATTTTAAAATCAGGCAATCCTATTTAAATAGTGCAAGACTCAACCTGAAATATTTTAATTTAACTAGAATTCAGTATAACAGTCGGAAGATGTTTCCCTGGAGAAACAGACTGACTCAGGATGCTTAGGATGCAAAATGCATCCCAGCCTGTCTGGTAAATGATTGTTCTTTTGCTCTTAGTAGTTCCCAGCCAGGAAAACAATACAAGCCATTTACCAGAAAGGTGAGGAGGCCAGTATAGGATCTGCTTTGGGAGGATTGGTTTGATGTCATACAGAGGGATCTACACCAGGAGGAGGCATATCTTGTTGCCTATTCTTATAGCAAACTCTCCTAGCCTATGACCTGACTAAGCTGTTCCCGCATCACTTCTTGAGTCCCAAGGGGCTAAATGAGCTGCTTCTATATTCCTTCCAAACACAGTTAGGACAACCAGCTGCCACTGGAAAATGCTTGGTTTGCCTTTTCTAGTACAGGAGTGAGCCATTTTCTTGAATGTGTGTTTCAGGACAAGATTCCTGCATACTGTGCTTATGAGAAATCCAAAATATTACAACTGTGTCAGTTGTGTTTAAAAAAAAAACCAAAAAACAACCACCCTGAACACTATGTGCAGGGAAGTGTTAATGCACTCCTGGGAATAGATGTACATGTTCTTTCTTAGGAGTGGAAAACAGAACACACTTGAGGTTTGAAAAGGTCATCTCACTTTGAAAGGGGCATAGATTTGATTTTGTCTATTATGTGGTCTTCTGCATAATGCTTGTTCCATTCACCAGCTATAATGAACCAATATTTATGGAACACAATGTCTCTGTCTCAAGATAATTTTAAAAATAAAAAATGACAGCTGTTTGGAGCAGTTGAGGGGTTTGAAATGTCAGAATAAGTCCCAGGGAAATGGACTAACAGGCAGACAATTCAGCTATAGGTATGTGATAAACTGGATGGGTATATGACAAATGTATCAATCAGATACTTGTGCAATTTGTCAAATGCCTCTTGATTTATCAAATGGTTATTACCTCCACATATGGTATATACCCTTTATCACATGACTCTAACTGTCACCTCAACATATGTGGGGTGTGTGTGTTAGTGTGAGTATATGTACATATTCAGTTTATCTCCGTCTCTGCTCTGGAAAACCACATAATTCTTCCTAGCTCAGTTCCAGTCCACTGTTCTCTGTCTTCCTGTATCAATCTTCTGTCATGCAACCCAATGCCCTAGCTAGCCGTGTTATTTCATCATAAGAAGCTCTGTTACTATGTACTAGCGTCTCCATCTCTTTATCTTTTTTGCTTACTTTGGGCCTGATTCTTGTTTATGATGAGGCCCCTTTACACCACTCTACTTACACTCTAGTGGTGTAAAGTTGCCTTAAAATGAGTGCAAATGACAACCACTTTAAGACCCTTTAACATTACCAGAGTGGTGTATAGGGGCCTTATCATAAATGAGAACATCTTTTTCAGATTGATGTCCTCTGCCATATTTTTACATAACCAAAGTTGGCCTCTTGGAAACCAGTTCTTAGTACTAATTGGACAGATGTTGGCCTTGTGGCACTCAACTAGTAGTTTCCAAGGATTTTTACAATCCTCTAGGACCTTTTGCGATAGACTTATTGATACCGTCTGTCCTTCTCACATACCTCTCCTGCTTCTCACTAAGCTTCTCAGGTGTACAACAAATCATATATACCTTTTCCTCATCTCCAGAGGCCATTCAGGTAGGTTTCTTATCTAAGAAATAGGGCCACTTTTTTTTTTTTTTTTTTTTTTTTTTTTTTTTTTGCTGTTCCCTGGTTGTCTTTCATAGTGAACACTCACTAATTCAAAAGCAGTTTCTTCTTTTGGAAAGAAGGACAAGTGCTTACTGCAGCAATCAAAAGTCTCCTGAGAAATTATAAACTAATTCTCAACGTGCATGGAGGGAGAAACAGACTGAAGAATGCATTTAATTCAGATCCTGTCAGGAAAAAAGTGTCTCCCAGGAGAATGTGCTTAATGAATAAAAGAAGTATCAATACCCCACATTAAAAGCACTTAATTATGAACACTGGTGTTTTGTTTTATTTTCCTTCCCCTACTTTGTAGTTTAAATTCCATCTCAGCACTGAATGTGTTGATGGGGTTAAAGTTGGAGATAATCTACAGGAGTCCGCTCTGCTTAACTGAACCAAATCACCATTTTAAAATGTACCTTATTTTTATCCCACTGTAGGCCAGTGAATCACTGGTCACGTGGCCATACAACTGAAGTTTGGTGATGTAGTCATAAGTCACTTGCTCATATAATTTTATAATCTAGGAAGCACCTAGCCATCAATATCCCACTGATAATTCTAGTTCCCATCTCATCTGGCTTTGAGGGACTCCACTAATACTGTTACTCCTTTTAAGCCAAGCGGATAGTCAAAATTTGGGCCTCTGTGGGTTATTCCAGTTGGGAGGCAACTTTGAATGATGGAGTCTGGTACTTTTGCTACAATCTTGTTTATTTACAAAGCCCAGTTTAAGGAGGAACCTTAAAACAGCACACAGATTCCTTGATCGCAGTAGCGGTCTCTTTCTGCCACCTTGTTTAGTTTTTCTTTCTGGTTCTCTCTGTGGTCCTTTAGCTTGTGCTATGCCCCTCTCTCACTCACACCCTTATCCAAAGACCATATGCTATTGAGACCTCTGCCCACAAAGTCCAAATTACAGGCCAGGCTCACATATCCCCTTTGTCTTAGGTGGCACTGCTTAGCTGTTTATCCCAGATATTTTAAAGGAGGAGTGGAGATCATGTATGTAATGTTGTTAGTCCCAGGATATTAGAGAAACAAGGTAGATGAGGTAATACCTTTTATTGGACCAATTTCTGTTGGTGAGAGAGACAAGCTTTTGAGCTGCACAGAGCACTTCTTCAGATCTGGGAAAGGTACTAAGACTATGTCTACACTACCACTTACACTGATATAACTTACGTCAGTCGGGGTGTGAATAAAGCGACATAAATTACATCGGCATAAGCGCCAAAGTGGACAGCGCTATGTCGGCATGAGAGCTTCTCCCACCAACATAGCTACCGCCACTCATTGGGAGTAGATTAATTAAGTTGACAGGAGAGCTCTCTCTCATCATCTTAGAGCAGCTGCACTTGGGAGCTTACCGCGGTGCACTTGCATCGGTGCAGCTGCACTGTGGTAAGCTCTCTTGTGTAGACATAGCCTAAGAGTGTCACAGCTAAATACAACATAAAACAGATAGTTTAGCATCAATAGTTAGCACATATTCTAAGGGACCATTCAAGGAGAAGTGGCCCATTAACACCCCTGTAGTCATAGGACAAAAAGGGGGGTCAGTGGCTTACAGATTGTTATAATAAACCATAAATCCAATATCTTTATTAAGACCACGATTTTTAGGGTCTAGCAAAGTTATGAATTTAAGCTCCCAAGCTTATCTTTGAAAATGTTGCGCAGGTTTCTTTTGAGGATGAGGACTCACAGGTCAGATATAGACTGATCGCTTTGTGAAAAGTGTTCACCCACAGGTGGTAGGGAGTTTTTGTCTTTTATTATTTTCCTGTATGACTTTATTTGAGCATATAATGATTGTCTGGTTTCACCCACATAGTAGGTAGTGAGGCATTTAGTGCACTGGATAAGGTACACCATGTGGTGTGATAGGCATGTGTAGGACCAGTGGATCTTGAAATGTGCATTGTGAGAGGTGTTGATCATTGTAGCAGTACAGGCCGCAACAGATTGGATCAGGTTTAACCCAATCCACAACAAATCCAACCCAATCCAAAAGTCCGACTTTGCAGGATAGAAATCTCAAAAGAGCTTCACATTTCCTAGCTAGTTTATTTTCCTGCCAGCAACATGCCCAGCCATCTGAGATGCAGAACAGGAGCTCTCCTATACACACAAGCATTTACCCCCATGAACAGCCAGTAATTTACCTTTTGCGTGCTCCTTGCATCTAAGAACATACTCATTGATTGTTCCCAGGACACTGTAAATCCTGAGAAATGTATGCAGCAGAATTTGAATTGATTGGTAAGATGAATGAGCATGGCATTTCCACAGACACGGGCAATGAAAGGAGGAAGCTAGACAGTGCTCATGTATTAAACTGAGGACTCTCCACAGAAAAAAAGATGAGTTGTTTTGTATTCTGACGGTTGCCCACAAACTCATTCATGAACGGCTGGGCGGGAGAGGCACAGTAGGAAATGGGGTTCCTTTTGGAGATGAAGTTGTTCACTCAATGCTAAGTCAGATTAAGGAGACAGCCTGGAAACTGAAGACTGAAATTTGTTTTTGTTTTGCCTGATGGAAAAATAAATCTTAAATTCCAGCTGGAGAATTCACAGAACTTCTTTGGTCTGCTGAGTTGTTTCATGATCTTGCTGAGTCCCATGTGGAAAGCATAAGCATCAATAATAGTGATAATACTTAGCACTTGTTACGGTGTTTTTAATCCATAGATCTCCAAGAGCTTGACAAAAGTGCATAGAGAATTACTATCCCTATGTTAGAGAAGGGGAAACAGAAGCATAGAGAGGTTTGCCAAGATGACACCATGAGCCAGTGACAGAACAGAAATGAGACCCAGGGCCATCTGGTTTCAAATCCATTACCCTATCTGTTGGACTATACTGCTTCCATTCAGGTTGCCCTTGAGTCGTCGCATTAACTTTAGCAGCTATCAGAAGCATGAACGTGAGAGAGGAAGGGGAAGCATGGTGAAAAATAGGCGTTGGAAAATAAGTCAAAATAACCCTCCATCATGCTGGTGGACTGCATGTTACCAATAATTACATTGCAGTTTTGCAGGGTTTTTCTCCTAGAGGGATCCTTATCATCATCTAAATGAAAGATTAGGCTCTGCTTTTTCATATAATATATCCCCTACTCTCATAGCTTAATTGCCACAAGCAGGGCTCATTTTGAAAGTGACAGGCAAAAGGCTGGTTGAGAAGAACTCCTTCTGCTGTGTATCACCACAGAATATAACAGCACTAGCAGTTAATACATACTATGCCTTTATGTAGTACCTTTTATCTGAGGATTTCAGAATACTTATGAACATTAATTAAGCCTTATAATGTGCTTATGAGCTAAGTATTATTTTGCAGATGGATAAACTTGAGTTCGGTGGAGTTACTTCTACTTACACGCCAGGGTTGACTTTCACTCATAGGGAGGCTAAGTGGCTCGGCCAAAGTAACGTAGTAAATTGGTTAGTAGAGCGGGAAATAGAACCCAGAATCTGCATTGCAGGTACGCAGTTCAAACCACTAGACGCATTCCCCCATGCCTCTTCAAAAGTCATGTGATTTGCCATTTTTTAAAAAAGCCTTGACCCTGGCCTAATTTGGGGATATGTTGTTAATCAGGGGCTTTATCAACAAAAGTACATTGTGGGTCTGATGAACAAGGGTGATTCTGTAGGCGCTGTAAACAGGAGTTCCAACATGACTGGCCAGGCACAGCACTCTTGCATCCATGAGAACAAGTTTGGTGTCTTTCCCTGGAATACACACTCTGCTTTTTCAGGTGGTGCATGGTGTGCTCGCTGATCTGAGGGCCCCTTTAAGAAGCTCTTATTGCTCTTAGGGCGTTACAGTGCAGGAGGATGAGGGCAGGTGGTGTGCTGTTTGTACCGGTTGCCTCCTTTAACAAGCTGCTGTTGCTGGTGATGTGCTGCACTGTGGAGAAGTTTGGTCTTCTTCACACTTGGTTGCTTGACCTTCTGTTGAAATGATGGTTGGACCATGCCAGTCAATACATGCAGTGAAGAGAGATCATTCTTTGTTTTAGCATTGTCATAGTGTGGGTACTAGGGTGATCGGACACCTGAAGTGTGTGATGAATGGACGTTTCATCCATCTTCTCTGAGGCAATTAGGTGAGGATTTGGGGCGCTCATCCAGGGGCGATGTACTCTGCACACTGTAGAGCCCAGCTCCGGGGTGGGGGGGGGGAGAGGAGGGCTGCTTGCATGGATGCATGCAGTAGTTTTTTAGAGGCGGGGGGGAGACAGTGCTAAGGGATCCACCCATCACTTAGCCCCACGGAGGAGAGGAGCACAGGGCACAGGAAATGTAGAAGATAATCCACTCCCACTTTTGATGAATAGAGCCATAGATTATCAAACCAGCAAGGATTATTGTGATCATGTGGTCTGACCTCTGTATACAGGCCAGAGGACTTCCTGGAATTAATTTCTGTTTGAACTAGATTATATCGTCTAGAAAAACGGGCCATCTTGATTTTAAAAACGTCCAATGATGAGTCTCCACCACAATTCCTTGGTTAATTATTCCAGCAGTTAATTAGCTTCCATGTTAAAAATGTGCACCTTATTTCAAGTCTACAGGGTGGGTGCAATTAACAAGGTTTGCATCTCTGTGAATAGGGTTAGATAAGAATGTTCCTCCCACAACCTATCTTTGTTTTGGTTCTTTTCACACCCTTTCCCAGTTTATGTACGCCTCTGCCCCCTTTGGTTCGGCAGTGAAGAGTCAGTCCCTCCTGCTGCTGCAAGGCTGGTGCTCTGTTCATCTTTGGTCACTAGTACTGCTGTGTAACGGGGAGTCAGCTCACTGGTTAATAGGCACTGGCTCAGCATTAGACTACTGTACATTTGAACCCCACTGTAGAATTGCTCTCTACCATAATACAGATATATGAATGATAAAGTAATTAGCTCTTCTGCGGCACCTTCCATTCTCAAGATCTAAAAATGCTTTACAAATATGAACAAATGAAGCTATCCACCATCCTCCTGGAGGACGTCTGATTCTCCCCTTTATGATGGTGGAGCTGAGACACAGAAAAGTTAAAGTGATTTGCCTAGTGAGTCCGTAGCAAAGCTGTGAGCATAGCCCAGTTCTCCTGGCCATCCTGCACATTAATCTCTAGGCCATGGTTCCTCTTATGTGCTGCCATTAGTGGCATACACGTAGGGATTTATAACATTTATTGCTGTAAACATCTTCCACCTATGTTGCGCTTTAAAACTAAAAATATGCATTAATGTAGTAACGTCCAAGTTGCATGACAACCTACAGTGCTGATCCTGGGCTGTGTTTTCAGCCCTTGTGGTCACTGAAGTGCAGCCCTCAGCCTACTCTAATTAGTTTGTCTCTCACCAACAGAAGTGGGTCCGTTAAAAGATATCACCTCCCCCACCTTGTCTACTTTAGTTTAGAAGAGGCAGACCCACCTGCAGAGAGCAACAGCAAGATTAGTGGAGGATTTGGCCCCTCGTGTAATAAACAGTGGATCAGCGTTTTGTAATGCCATACAAAGCCACGCATGCACTAGAACATTACATTTTGGAACACAGATAGATAGATTAGCTACTCTTTGGGAATTTTGCCATTGACATTAGCGGGACTAGGATTTGGCTCACAACTTTAACTCAGTGGTTTGATGTTTGCAGGATTCAGCTGTAACAAAGAGCAGAAAGAAAGGGAGGATTATCCTCTGACAGTGTATGTTGTAATATTTCATACTTCCACATGCCTTTATTTTCCATTTTGTATTTTTAATTCATGATGAAGTTTTCAGACAGAAGTGGATGTCATGTGTGTAAGCTGAGTTCCTTGTTTTTTTCTTTTGCCTGTCACTGGCTGCATGCTCTCTATTGATGTCTTGTTCCTGGTACTTGACACTGACCATCTTGTCTGTGAAAGGAAGCACTCCTGCTGGCTTGCCTGATAAGAAGAAAGGGAAGTTTGCTTGGTTTAGTCACTCCACAGAAACCCATGGTAATGTTCCACTGTGCTCTGTGTCCATAACGTATGTGTGTTTGTATGTGCGTGTATATATATATATTTATATATAGTATGTGTGCATATTTATGCATGTATGTGCCTTACTCCTTCTGTTGCTTGTGCAGTGTCCTGTATATGTGTTTGAGGTAATAACTCTATTGCAAAGCAACCTGTTACTAATATCTTCAAAACTGTTTTCCATTTGCAATCAAGCTCAAATATGTCTTGAAGGTGCTTCACTCCATATCAGATTACTTGCCAAATAACTCTGTTTTGTTTTCCTAGAAGGGGTCAGACTATATGATAAAATGTTAACCTTAGGGATTGGTTTCTTTTTCAGTTTACTTGGTGGTTTCTTGTACATCAAAATATTAATCTAGCTGGTTTCTTAGGTTGTCCCTCCAAACAAATAAGACAATAAGAGCACATATGTTATTGCTGCCCCTTTTCAACCCAAGCAGCTAGTCAAAGTTCAGGACCCTGGAAATGTTCCAGTTGGAAGTAGAAATAGATGAAGTCTGGTATTTTCTTTGTTGCAATCTTGTTTATTTATAAGGAATGTACAAAATCCTCCTTCTCCAAATACAGGAGTAAGCAAGAATAAAAGGAGCAGTTTCATAGTTTACAGTCCCAAGCCCCTCTAGCCAACAGACCCAAAATTGTTCTCTATACCTTTTTTCCATGGTCACACAGTGTTCAGAGATTACTGCTAGGCTTTCTTGCATTTTGCCTCTGCTTCTCTCTTTGTTGTCTCCTCTCCCCTCCCACACATACCTCCTCCCCAAAGCAATTCTCGGCCAAAAGCTCCTAGGGAGATTTCACACACTCCTCTTGTCTTAAGTGGGGGTTTATGCTTACAGTTATTTTAATTGAAGGGTGAGTTCACACCTCTCAATCTCATTTGGGTTTTAACTCACCCCATAACAAGGTTTAACCCAGCTCATGAGATTATGTACAGGAATAGACACACTTGGAGAAATGCATTGGTTGTGTTGGAGGGAGTGCCACAGAGTCAAATATTTCATTCAGTGCTCAAAAACACAATCTAAGAAGTTTAGCTCTCCATAAAACACAAATTAGAAATGCTGGAGATTGTTGGATTGAAAAAGAAGGAAGACTACATTTTCCACCTGCCTTATTGCTAATAATAGATTTGTTCTTATTAATATACAACATGTTCTGACAGCCCATTAGATATCTTTCCAGCTGCTAATACACGGCATACTCTAATGTCCCATCTGACATCTGTATGATGCTAATGCAGGTCATGTTATGACGGCCTATTAGACATCTGTCCATCCCCTATAATGTCATTCAGTTTGAAGAGTCATTTCTTTGTCTTTAATTTATTTTGTGTATTTGGAAAGTAGGGAGGGAAGAAAGACACATAGAAAGGAGTGCTGTCTTTTGTGTCATCTGACCTCAGACAGAGAGATATGCTAAGGAGGTATTGTAATTCTTCAAACAAGGGACATAAGCAGGTACTTAGTTGAAGTATTGGCTTGTTCCATGAACTCTTGGGGGGATGAAAGGTTTAGGGGATTGAAAGTGGGCTAGGAAGTCAGTCACCTGTTCAAATATAGATCAGGTAGATGTTGACCTAATGTTATTACAATCTAATGGCTGTTCAGTGACATGTATGTAATAATTAGTGGACTCAGTCTGGTTCTGAATTGACAGAGGCCACACAAAAACTCCACCACAGTCAGTATTCATTATCCTCCTTGTTGGAAACTCTAGAAGATGGGTCAAAGGTTTAATGAGCCATAGAAACTGAACTGCTCTTTCATTCCTAGAGACCCCATTCCTCCAGGTGTAAGGTTGAGGCACATTGATGGGCAGTGTTGGGGAGGCTAGCATTACTGCTGCTTGTGCTGTAGTTGCTTTTCAGATAATAGAGGGCTTCAGTCACAAGGGCTGTCAATCTGGTACTTTTCATCTGCACTCAGTTCACCAGAACATATATAATTCTTTTACAAAATGTAGACGGTGTGTAAGTAAAGGAATGTTTGGGTTTTTTTAATGTTCCACTGTCTTTTTTGCTGGTTATGCCAGATTTCCCCTCCACTTTCCATTGATCCTATTTATAAATTTTCAAGGGATAATTCACTGAAAGAAACAGAACAGCAGCTCTTGTCCCTCTCTTTTCTGATTGGGGAACTTGTGTATATACCTAAGCTATAGCTGTCTGGCCTGACCTATACAATAAGGCCACAGACTTGCTCAGCAAACTTCATACGGCTCAGATGTTGCTACTCAGAGTCTATTTGCTAAGCTAACCCTCCACTTTCATTAGTTTCTAATAGATGTGTTGCATTTTATCTAGTTGCCAAGTCTGCTTTTTCTTCACTTTGATCTTTGCAGTGAGCATGCCTACAAGTGAGACTGAGTCCGTGAACACAGACAACGTGGCTGGAGCAGATATTGAAGGAGAAAACTGCGGTGCTAGGCTGGCGTGAGTACATATATAAAGTTATATATGTTGCTTCTTCTGCAGGCAAGATTAAGGGTTACTTCCAAGTATTTTAAGTGCAAACTTAAGGTTTTTTAAACAAGAAAATGGTACATGGGGAGTTATGAAACCTAATAGGCTACATTCTGACCTCAGTCATACCAGGTAAATCCAGAGTGACTCTTGATCTCAGTGGAGGGATTTTGGATTTAGGTATAAATGAGATCAGAATCTGGTGCACTATAAAAATAACAATTTCTGTGGTCTTATCTACATGTGAAAATTAATCCAGAATAAGATAGGGTGTGAATTTGAAGAGAGTTAACTATTCCTGATTAACTTTATATGAGGACACTCTTATTCCAGAAAACAGTGCCTTAATTCCAAATAAGGCACTCATTCTGGAATACAAGTGTCTGCAGATGAAGTTAATCAGGAATAGCAATTCTGGAATCACTCCTTATGTAGACAAGCCTATGATTTACTTTTTTTAAAAGTTGATGAAAACAGGTTTGTTTCTTTGTTCATTTGTTTGAATTAGTGTAGTAATAGATACCCAGACAGTGATACCCAGTAGTAGATAGATACCCTGGAGTGATAGATACCCAGACAGAATGCATTGGTCTAGCCCAGGGGTGGGGAACCTCTGGCCCGCGGGCCGGGAAAGAATTTGATCCAGCCCGTGGACACTGTAAAACCGCGCCGCCGAAAAGGCGGAAACAGCGGCGGCATTTCAGCGGCGGCGCGGTTCCGTGGGGGGGCGGGCAGTTCCCGCCGCCGAAACCCTGCCGCCGTTTGCCCCTTTTCGGCGGCAGCGGGGGGAATTCGGCGGTGGAATCGGCGACATGGCCCGCGAATGAAGCTAGGAATATCAAAATGGCCCTTGGCAGGGAAAAGGTTCCCCACCCCTGGTCTAGCCCATGAGAACCAAAGAGTGAAACAGATTAGTCTGATTCAATGAGCTGAGTGAAATGCAAAAAGTAAGCAAACATCATACACTATGTAAAATCATTTTGATATTCAGAATTCTTTCAGGTTTAATTACTTAAGGCATTACTAATAAAACAGGTAAAATAATTTAAATATATATCTGGGGTCCCAATTCTGCAGCCTTAGTTACATGAATAGTCCTCTTGTCCTCAAGCGTTGCAGCATCAGGCCCATATGTTTATTTTGAAGTGTCCCTTTAAAATTGATGGATTCAGATTCCAGAATTCTGGATATGTTCTCAATTCAGTGCACAAGGCTTTCCTCAGAACTAATGTGATGTGCACTGCACATCAAGTTCTGATTACTGTACATTGTATGGTGCCTCTTATTATAAAAATGTTAATGATGACATAGAAGTACTTCAGTCAGAAAAAATGCATGCCTTCAGCACATATGCAAAATATGTATTTATGGAAGGTATTTAAAAAATGATGTGCTGGACTATGGCAGGCCCTTGTGTGAGTGCATAGCAGACGAGAGGGGAAAGGCGTCTTCTCTCTCTCTCTTTCATGGCTCACACAAGAGCTGGTGACAATTGCAGGTGGAATGCTACATCAGTGTGCTCCCAGCAGCATACGTCACTCCGAGCGGAGGAGGTGGTAGGTGGGTTGATAAATGACACCACTCCCTCAACTCCCCTGTCCCCCTCACACTGGAGAACTCAGAGACAAAAAATCTGCCCCAAGTTCCCTGTGACCTATACTATAAAAACACAATTAGGTCCTATAATATTGGTCAGCAGTTGATCTATCTTCAATTATTTATCTGGTGTGCACAAAGTTATTTGTAAATGCAATTTGCTTTTATCACATAGCTCACAAACCTCATGGAAAATTATTTATCCTTTTTCCTTGCACTCCCTGTATCTGTCTGCTGCCTTCACCTGTTGTCTCTTGTATTATACTTCGACTGTGAGCTTTTCATGGGAGGGACTCTCTTTTTTTTCTTTGTGTGTATAATGCTTGTCTCAGTGAGGTCCCTAGGCACTACCGTAATACAAATAATAATAAAAATGGCAAATGTATTATAGTTTCAATATAGTCATATAATTTAATATTCCCCTGTGCATTCATATAATGCTTTTCATCCCAAAGGATCCTAAGGCACTTCATCGCCTGTATATGTAGGGATCACTTTTCCAGGACTGAAGTGCAACCACCTTCAGGGTGGAAAGTGGCGGCCATCTGAAAGTGCAAAGAGACATTACATCTTCATGGGCTTAGGAGGAGAAGTGAAGGATGACTTGTCCTATGTTGATTTTGACAGCTAGAGTAGAATTACCTTAGTTGGAAAGTGACCAGGATACTAAGGCTAACACTCAATTCTGTACATAATCAGGTTCTTGGATATATGTTTCTGTGTGGTGCAAAGTAGGCTTAAATTAGACAGAGATGACCAGTGGAAAATTCCACTCTGCTACCTTCTACTCCAGCTATCCCCCTACCCAAAGTCTAAAGGGAAGGATTGGACACGTCAGGGGAATTCCAGGGGCTGAACATGGACAGGAGGGTGCATGGTGGTGGAAATTAAGATAGGCCCATTGCTGTTTTAAGTTCCACTGGAGTTGAACAGCTGAGGATCAGGAAGGGAGATGTAGCCATCTCCCTGTGGTTGCTACTCTCCGCTATATCTGAGAACATCTCAAATGTAGTGGGAATTGGAGCCATTACAGTCTTATGGGAGATGGTTCATATTCCTTCCTCCAAAAAAAGACCAATATCTCAGGAAAATTTTCTTTTGCCAAGAGAAGATTGGGTGCAGGTTCCTTTAGGCCCCACTGATACTGTTCCAAGTGTCAGGGAAATGGAAGGTGCTCCTTGTCACCAGGATAATGAGGGGCCATACCAGTGTGTTTGAAATCCAAACCCAAATCTGGGCTGAGATCCACATTTTGCCAATGGTTCCCGTCTTAATAATGGGCTTGAACCAAAAATCTGGAGCTGAAAACTCTCCAGCTTCAGGGAAGGTCAGTTCTGGATCTGAACTTTGTTGCTTGGGCCCATCTCTAATTTACTGTAGTTGTGATGTCTCCCTCTCAGACAAGTTGGAAGTTCAAATTGTTAGGATGTACCAAATCCTGAAGTTCCCATTAAGTCCCTATTCAATCCTCATGTAAACCAAAATACCCAATGAAGCATGTAAAGTATTATGTAAGAATTTCACAATTTGGCATATTTACTTCAATGAGAGTTTTCCTTGAGGAGAGGCTGAGTAAGGACTTCAGGATTCAGCCTGATAATAGGGAAGTAGTGACTAGCTCAAATTTTGCTAAAATACAGGGGTAATTCTTGTCTGAAGAATGTTGAATCTTTCAAACAAGTTTATAGCACGTATCTTCAGCTGCTAACAGGCTTTTTCTGGCTCTTTTGGCTTCATTCGAGCAATGCCCGTTTACTCCATCTGGGGATCTGAGCTGTACTTTTTAACAGAACTTTGAGAGTTCATCTTTTCACTGGATTTTGTATTTACAAATGAAATAACTAGATGAGCTTTGTAGAGCTTCATTTTGTCTTTTAGGCAAATAATCATTTCTACAAGTCTGGTAAAATCTCTCAATGGCAGTGAGTCCCTTTTGTCTTGTTATAAGCACATTTTTTCCCAGAGGGCGGAGATCGTGCTGAGCAAACTACAACCAGACATGACAGTAGCAACAGGGAGATTTCAAGTCAAATTTGATTTTTTCAGTGATATCTGGCTGCAGGGTATTTAACTCCGTCAGTTTGGCAAGTCAACCTCGCCATCAGCATGCGCTTATGTCAAGAGGAAGACATGCCCAAGGAAAGATGAAAGGAAAAGCATTGTTATTAAAGATGACTTGGAATTACTGGATGTTCTTTCTGTTCTTATACAAAGTTGTAGAACCTTGAAAGGATAGGTCTGAATGGCAGAAATATCAGCATGAGAAGTCCATTCCAAGCATCGCTTTTGGAAATGTAAATCTCCCCGACAGCCTTACCTGATTTCATGGAGATAGGTTCTCTGTGAGATCAGGAGAGCACCCCTCAAACACAAGCGGTTCCTGATTAATCACCCTCCAAAGAAACCTGTATTTTCTATAGTATCTGAGGCAAATGCCTTCTTCAGCTGAGCTGTCTGGAGTAATGCTAATCTTAGAACCAACAGAAGGAGTTCCAAGAAGAGTTAAATATGGATTTATTCATTTGGTTAATGTGCTTTACAGCCAGTTTATCAAAATAAAAAACCTGGGCCAAATTCATCCTTGGGGTAATTCAATGGAGTTATATCAGGGATGGATTTGGCTCACTATGCCTAGGGTAGTTGTTATACATATCAGGTTTTAGGGACAGTCTGAATTAGACAAGACTATCGAGGGTTCCATCTACAACTGTCCCAAAACTTCTACAGTGCCAACAAGACATTATTCATACCATGATGTTGCCTCATACTATGATGACATCTGCATTGGAATGGTAATATAGCAACTTTATCTCAAAGACAAAATTTGAAAGAGGTAATCCTAACCTTACCACTGTCCCACCACAGCTGTGACTAACCTATTTTAACAAGGTGCATTGAATTTTTTTCCCCATGATCCTCTGCAACAACTAAATTGGTGTTAAATTTAGACCTAGGAGCAATGGGTTGTGGATTAAGAAGCAGCCTTACTCACAGGGCTTTCCCCCCAGTGAGTAACTTCTCTGAGATGCTGTATTTTTATCAGTAAATCATATGAATTCCCTACAGATATAATTTTAATTTGGAGCCCATGGTGTTGCATCTTAGATTCCTGAGGTCAGGCAATGACCCATGCTTAATATTAGCCTAGTTGGTACTGAATGTTGGACTAGGTGCATCAAAGAAATCCAGTCCTCCAGTACAACCAGAAGTACGCAGAGTGACATGAAGCTCTTGCCTTAATATGAGTGGGTGATCTATAGAAAGACCATTCTTGAGACTCATGTTCCAGGAAGCCACAGTAGAGGGTTGAAGCATTTGAACTCAAAGGAAGAAACAGTTTCAAATGATCAGCTTTCATTAGAACAATCAGCCATTTGGCATTTTCACCTTGGCCAGGATTTCATTTCAGTTGGGGGTATAGTCCAACTGTTTTCCACAGGGAGGTTAAAACAAAAAAGCCAGAATAAAACAAAATAAATGAGCTACACGGGCTTTTCAATTGAATATGCTGTGTCCTGAAAATCTTGTAAATAATGAAAACTCTTGGCAGCAGCTGATCCATCGATGTATTTCCTTGGGTGCTTTTTCTTGTGCTCTTCTGGCTGGCAAAATAATTTCTTTGCAGCTCTTAGAACAGTCAGCACATAAGTCTGTGGAGAAGGGGGAAGCGTAATCACAGACAGGTTTGTTGTTTGCCACTGTTGCTGCTGTTCTAGGCTTGACAAGCAAATTGTGTCTAAAAAGACGCCTTTGCTTCTGTGTGGCCTTCTGTCCCCTCCTCATCAGGAGCCATGGTAACAAATGTCTGCCAGAAGCCCAGAAACTCCCTGCTGAGTTCAGTAGGAAGATGCACAGGCTTCCCTTGTTTCTCATTCTTGCCTACGACCCTCCCGAGTATTACAGACTGGACTGCTGGTACTCACAGCCAAGGCCCAGTACCTCATTAGATGTGTATATAGAGGAGAGTAGGTTGGCTATATAGAGGAGGATCCTTCACATTTCCAACTCTGTGCATAGCCTGACCCCCACTGCTTTACAGGCAGGACTAGATTATCCATTAGACTCTAAAACCCCAGCTTAGTTTCCCAGTCTGGGGTGTAGCTCCTTGAATAGCAAATCACTTTAAGATTTCAGTAGAACAGATTCTATGGGGATGTTCTGCCAAATCTTACCACTGCTGGCCAGCAACTGCCACTCCATTAAGATCCAATGCCAATCCAGTCAGGTCAGGGTTGCTCTTCAGTTCTTGTGGAGCCAGAACAATACTGTAGCAAGAGAACAAAAAAGAAGAAAGGACATCAGTCTCCAGGCACTGCTTCAGATCACTGATTCTTTCAGGAGATTGAATATAGTTGCCAAATGAAGATCTTCCCCTCAAGTCACATATCTGAACCTATATTAGAAGCAAAGTTAACTGTCCTTTTGTCATCAGGACTGTGTCCCAGTTTACTGGAAGCTTTTAATTAATACACAAAGGGCCAGTTACTATCATCACACCTGTGCAACGCCATGGATGCTAGTGGAATTACACAGAGTTTAACTGAAAGAAGAATTTAGTTCAGTGACTTCCACAGGGATTACACAGGCACGTCTTATTAAAGTGACATATTACCAGATTTATTGCTGGATACGTACCTGAAACTGACTAACCCTCCTAAAGTGTCCAGTCACAGCATGCATGTATCCCATGAAAGTTCTGAAATGGACTAAGAACATAAGAATGGCCATACCGGGTCAGACCAATTGTCCATGTAGCCCAGTATCCTGTCTTCCGACCGTGGCCAATGCCAGGCACTTCAGAGGGAATGAACAGAACAGGTAATCATCAAATGATTTCTCTCGTCGCCCATTCTCAGCTTCTGGCAAACTGCAATCCCTGCCCATCCCCGCTAATCACCATTGATGGACCTGTCCTCCATGAACTTATCTAGTTCTTTTTTGAACCCTGTTAGAGTCTTGGCCTTCACAACATCCCCTGGAAGGGAGTTCCACATGTTGACTGTGCGTTGTGTGAAGAAATACTTTCTTTTGTTTGTTTTAAACCTGCTACCTATTAATTTCATTTGGTGATCCCTAGTTCTTGTGTTGTGAAAAGAAGTAAATATCACTTCCTTTTTTTACTTTGTCTGCACCAGTCATGATTTTATAGACCTCTGTCATATCCCCTCCCCCTTAAACATCTCTTTTCCAAGTTGAAAAGTCCTAGTTTTATTAATCTCTCCTCATATGAAAGCTTTTCATACTCCATATCATTTTAATTGCCCTTTTCTGTACCTTTTCCAATTCTAATATATCTTTTTTGAGATGGAGTGACCAGATCTGCACACAGTATTCAAAATCTGGGCATACCATGGATTTATAAACTGGCAATATGATATTTTCTGTCTTATTATCTATCCTTTTCGTAATAATTCCCAACATTCTGTTAGCTTTTTTTTAGTGTTGCTGCACATTGAGTGGATGTTTTCAGAGAACTATCTACAATGACTTCAAGATCTCTTTCTTGAGTGGTAACAGCTAATTTAGACTCCATCATTTTATATGTATAGTTAAGGTTATGTTTTCCAATGTGCATTACTTTGCATTTATCAACATTGAATTTCATCTGCCATTTTGTTCCCCACTCACTCAGTTTTGTAAGATCCCTTTGTAACTCTTCACAGTCTGCTTTAGACTTAACTATCTTGAGTAGTTTTGTATCATCCACAATTTTGCCACCTCACTGTTTACCCCTTTTTCCAGATCGTTTATGGATATGTTGAACAGTACTGGTCCCAGTAGAGATCTTTGCGGGACACCACTATTTTCCTCTCTCCATTCTGAAAATTGGCCATATATTACTACCCTTTGTTTCCTAACTTTTAACCAGTTACTGATCGAGGAGAAGACCTTCCCTCATATTCCATGACCATTTACTTTGCTTAAGAGCCTTTGGTGAGGGAGTTTGTCAAAGGCTTTCTGAAAATCCAAGTACATTATATCCATTGGATCACCCTTTTCCACATGCTTGTTGATCCCCACAAAGAATTCTAATAGATTGGTGAGGCATGATTTTTCTTTACAAAAACCATGTTGACTCTTCCCCAACAAATCATGTTCATCTATGTGTCTGATAATTCTGTTATTTACTAAAGTTTTAACCAATTTGCCTGGTACTGAAGTTAGGCTTACCAGCCTGTAACTGCTGAGCTCAACTCTGGAGCCTTTTAAAAAAATTGACGTCACATTAGCTATCTTCCAGTCATCTAGTACAGAAGCTGATTTAAATGATAGGTTACACATCACAACTAGTAGCTCTGCAATTTCATATTTGAGTTCCTTCAGAACTCCTGAGTGAATACCATCTGATCATGGTGACTAATTACTGTTTAATTTATCCATTTGTGCCAAAACCTCCTCTAATGACACCTCAATCTGGGACAGTTCCTCAGATTTGCAACCTAAAAGAATGGCTCAGGCTTGGGAATCTCCCTCATATCCTCTGCAGTGAAGATTTTTGGTGTCTGTCTCTAATTCAGGAATTCCAAAGTCCTGAGTGGAAACAAGCAAGGGATCTTTCTAGGACCTTCATATTCCTTCCTCTCTCACTGGTTAATTTAATCAGGCAAGTTTTGTTTTGTTGTTTGACTAACTGCACGATTAACCTGTGTCACGTCAACATGCAATATGTCACAACAGCAGCATTAGTATTAAAATCTGTGAGGTATGAACAATGCAGCTCCTTGGATGTGATGGATATCCCAAAAGTTGTGTACATCCTAGAGTTACAGTAAGTAAATTTATATGCTACCGATGTTCTGAGAGCTTTCAGGTGTGTCCATGGGGTTTTGTAAATTATCAGGAAGATAATTACTAGGGAGGTTATCTAGTATAATAGTAGCTGCTACCAAGATAACAAATAATTGCATTGTTACATTATCGTAAAAATCTGTACAGTGAGAACATCTGTATCAGAAGTGATGTTACATGTTTGGAGACCTGTAATGTGTTCCCAGAATTGCTGTTCTGGTAGATGTGCACTTATATTGGTGCCTAAATCCTCACCACTCTCGGTGCAATGGATTTTATTTCTGTATATCTTTCATACCAGAGAATCACACATTTCTTCATAAATGTCTTTCTGTTTCTCTCACATGAAATATCTGATGGTCTAGTGTGTGATGGAGTTGTGTAAAAGTTTTGTCGGTAAGAATCTGGGATATAGCACCACCTGTGATTTATGCAGATCTCCCTGAACTAATTAAACCTTTATACCCCACCATACTATCTGTGTATGCTACAGATTTATAGACATACAATTTCAGAAAAGTTTTAGGGAATTAAAAAACAAAAAACAGGACTATTTGTGTCTTTCCTGCTGTAAACTTTGGTGAGTTAATTATCATGAGTCCAACTCTGCTGCACTCATAGAGGTCTAAAAACATCTAATGATGATCTAAAATAGTTTTCTTGTATGTTCAAATGTCAGGATTTTAAAGTCCAATATTTCAAGACCTTCCAGATCTAGAAATAAAAAGTGCTCTTTTCCTGTGGCATAAAGCTCCTATAATAACAGGGTTGTGAAATATTGGTCTTTAAATTCATCACTAAATCTTGTCCATCCTGTGCCTCAAGCAGGTGTAATTTTGGAGTGGAACAAAGGGTTTGTAACAAGGGGCCAGAATCCAATTTGTTGACAACAATAGAAATAGATCTAATAGCATGTTTTTGCGTGAGAAGGATGACTTTGGTTCTGAAAGTCAAAAGGCCTTTGGTAATAAGGGTCAGCTGAGAGGTGTGTTTCAGATTAGCTAGCCTACTGTGCATAATCTTTGCATGTTTGTAGAATCAATCATATTATACAATTTATGTTTTCAAAATTCACTTTTCATCCATCTATTCTGGCTCTAGATAAAAATATTGTCTTCATTCTCTGACCTCTGCGATATATATAGAGCACCCACATGTGATAAATCCTTTTGCCCTAGTTGAAGGACATCAGAAGCAGCGGGAAGGTTATTAGCTAATCTGACAGAGTAATGAAGGCACTTTGCTGCAGCTCTGTATGCACCAGAATATATTTATCACATGCATGATGAGTATAACACCTGCCATAATGTTTTGTTTACCTAAATAAAAGGTTCCTTAAATGCCACACCGCACCTTTTATGTAAAGCAGGAGGGACACTTAAATTCAGCCAGTGTGGTCCCCAGAAGTCTTTAAACTTCTGTCCTTCACCTTCCATCAGTCATCTCCCTCCATGACATCTTCATCTCTCCATTTCTCTCTCCCTTGTTTCTCCCTGCCTTTCTCTAGGAGTGACCTCTCCTCTCTTTCTCTGTGCATCTTTCATTCTCTCTCTCCCGCTCCTTCTCTCTCTTACATCCTTTGACATCTTCTTCCTTCCATCTTCTGTGACTTGTCCCTTAGTCTGACTGAGCCTTTTCTCTCCAACTGCATGTTCACAAATTCTGATTTTTAGATCATACTTTAAAAACATTCTTTAAGTCTGAACATTCATTATATCTACATATTGTACAGTCAACAGAGATAGCTTTTCAAACCAAAACTTCTTCCAAATTACAGTGTTTGAAATACTATAATATTAAGGGTACCCTCTCTGGGTTCCTCACTACCCCCAATCCTTTTAAGCTCCCGTTGTGTTTTGCAGCAATGTACTGTTAAAAGATAAATTATTTCTTCTTCTGATTAAATGTTTTTTTTGTGGGATTGCCTTTATTCATAACAACACTGCAGCCTGGTATGCGGCCTAGTCTTGCTTGCATATGACACAGCAAGAGAGATGTATTCAATTCAGAGGATTTTTCTTTATTTGGACCATCTGCTGGTGAAATATGTTCCAATCGCTAAAATCCTCTCCACATAAAGAAACTGACCTGTTGCCTTCTGGTCTCTCAGTGATAGGTCTCCTTGCACAGGGACAAAATCATTTTTAATATCACTATAAAAAGCATGGTTCAGACTTGGGGAGATGCCTTCCATAATGATTTTGTCCCATCTATAGCAGCTAAATAATTTTCAAGCTGGTTCAGGGAAACCTTTTGCTGACAAATATTTTCAGCACTGTATCAGTTTCCTTAGGTTGAGCCTTATGAGGAAACATTCCTGTACAACTCAACAGTAATTTCTCATCAACTAGTCAGTGTACAGATTCTCCTTATGTTCAAAGAGCTTTTATTCAGTTATTATTGTTTTTTGCAGCTACATTAAGGTCAATCCAAGCTCATGTCATTTATATTTTACATTTATGTGTGTGCGCGTGTATGTGTATGTAGAGATACATACACGGAGACAGACAGAGCATAATGGTGCTATGTGATAATATATAACATCAGAGAGATGTAGTGAATAGAGAAGAGGACTGGGAATCTATTCTTGGCTTTGCCTGCTGACTTGCTATATGATGTTGAGTAAGTCATCTAGATCATTAAACTTGGGTGCCTCAAATTAGACACTAAAATACCTATTTAGAATGAAAATGATCTGATTTTCAAAGGTGCTGAGCACCCACAAATCCCACTGAAGTCAGTGGAAACTGTGGGTGCTCAGTGTCTTTGTAAATCAGGCCACTTTAATTTACATGACTACATGTGACTGTAGGCACCCAAATTTGAAGTTGTTGGTCATAAGCATTTGTACCTTGGTTTCAATAGAATTGAGATGATATTTACCATCAACATCCTTTGTAAAGTGTTTCGAGATCCTCAGATGAAAGGTGCTACATAAAGGCAAAGCATTAATATTTATATATTAACATACAGTTATTTCATACAAAAGTAAACTCCAGAGGAATCTAACTCTGCAATGACAAAAAGAAGATGGCCATGTTTGTATAAGACATTTGGTAACAGAGTTATGGTAATCTTTGGCATCAGAATGACCTCTTAGATAACAGAAGGGCTATATCATTGGGCATATTATAGATGACAGAATCCTCAAGTTCACATGGCACCATTCTCCCTCATTTTACCAACAAGACTGCACTTTTCTTCTGCCAGGGCAACCCGCAGGGTGTTGGATTGAATTACATTGTTCTAAGGGGAGAAACGTATGCACTGGGAATCCATGGGCTTACTCTTATTTCTTTCTATTGGTGTTCTCATGGAGGTCTAGAGTGTAGAGTTGTTTTAGAGACACTAACAGTAACTTTTATCTTTCAGGCATCGGATCTCTAAATCTAAGTTTAGGTGAGTAAAATATAATTGTGTATTATTCTGTCATTCCACTGGTTTTGTATCCCACCTTTTAAAATGATCTGTCGCTGTTACCGTGGCACACTGATAACTCTAAGACATTCCCAAATTTGATAGATTTTAGTCAATTATTCACTGAAATCAGTGGCCGTTTTACTTAATATTAGACTGGAATAAGGTCCATGGGTTAGAGGTGACACTTATCTCAGAATTTCACATTTGCTGACGTGTTGGCTCAGCTGCTCAAAGCTTCCCAATTGGTAATACTGGACATTTTAAGTCATAAAATTACTGTCGCTGGAGATAGACCAGTTAGAGCATCAGCTTATATTCATTCCACTGAAAGGCCATCCAAGGAGCATGTTTTCCACAGCATTTTCTAATGTTCTGTTCTCTTTAGTTGTAAATGTCTCAAAGTGATGGGGATTCCATGTCGAATTCCATGTCCATCCCACCACTGGACAGAGCTGGAATATTTTACCCTTTTGTAGCAGGATCCACAGAGTTTCCTTACGGGGTGTTTGATTCTCAGTAATTTATCAGCTTTTAGAAATGTGTGACAGTCCTGGGCTGATCAGACATATACTTCCACTGGCAGAATTAACTCCATCATACTTTTATATACTTGTTCATTGTGAAAAAGGTTTCCAGTCCACTTCACATATGGGAGAGAGACCTATATTGGCTTCATGACTTTGAATTCTAAGCCCAGCAAAACTTCTAACACTAGAATACTATAAAAATGCTTTGGCTTCCTCAGTACTTGGGACAGGAAAACTGCTGTTTTCTTCCTCCTACATTTTGGCCTAGATGAAGACTTGAAAATGAGCCCACAGCATTAATCCTATTTGATCCTCACACACTTATTCCTGATGATTTAAAACTAATTCCATCACCCAAGCACTACAATGATTTTCTCAATTTTAAAAGATAACACTTCTCTAAAATAACAATCTCCACCACTTGAACACACATAATCTAGTTGTGTTTCATAGAAAAATTCTTTGTAGTTTACCTGGCTAACAAAGATAGCTGAGTACCTGATAAAATTTTGCTGTAAGATTCTTACACAGTTGTAGAGTATTTGCATCATCTGGCTTTACTATGTTTAGGTGCTGAACTCTGACCTAGCACGTGGTCACTGCTTATCACTGGACAGGGAATGAGAGCGACAGGTCTAGCCAAGGAAAGTTCCCATTCCACTTTGTCATGTAATATAGATAGATAGATAGACAAAATCTATCTATCTATTAGATTTATTATACAGTGGCAAGTGTTGCCTGGAAACTGGTTGCTAAGCAAGTTAAATTCTGAAGAGTAGGAGGTGTATAATTAGCTTTAAATAC
Source organism: Emydura macquarii macquarii (assembly GCF_026122565.2). Classification (NCBI taxonomy): domain Eukaryota; kingdom Metazoa; phylum Chordata; order Testudines; family Chelidae; genus Emydura; species Emydura macquarii. Next base: position 10,918,492 of record NW_027133667.1, read on the forward strand.
CTTCTGTGGTTAGTAATTACCCTCAGAAATCAGTGTGACACTTATGAGGGGCTATGTTCATGGAAGGCATAATTTAAAGGGGTACTGTTTATTAGCAAATGGCATCCTTATCATCATACACAAGGGAGACATGTTGAGGTCCCCTAGGGATCTCAAAGAAAATAGAGTTTTTTGACATTGTTTTCAGTTCAGAGTTAGTTGTTGCATTGGGCCTGATCCTGATAGGTGCTGAGCACTTGAAAGTCCCACTCTTCGCTGAGAGTCACAGGCACACAGCAACTCTCCAGGGGCCTGATTCCAGGCCCACAGTAGGCAATGAAAAACTTTCCATTGACTTCAGTGGGCAGTGGATCTGACCCATGACCAGCCTTACGGTTATTCAGTAAAGAAAAGCTTACTATTTATGTGGAAAACAAGAAATCTCGAGGAGCCTTTTCTTTCTGGTCAGCCCATCCCTCCTCTCACCAAGGCATATTGGCTCGAAGGGCTCGTCCACCAAAGAACCTTTGGACTTTGTTTAGAACCATGTTTTGTTCTGATAGCTGTAGTCACCCTGAGCAGTAGTGGAGGCTCCCTCCCAGTATAGATTTAAAAGCCTTTCACTGTCCTCACTTCAGAATCCATAATCCACCTGAATGATAGCAGAAGGGTTTAACTAAGGGATTTGCAATGGCCTACACATCTCCATTTCTTCATCCCTTTTTCTTTCTCCTTTTTTAAGCCGCTACTGGCGCCGGTGGAACAGGTTCTGCAGAAGGAAGTGCCGAGCTGCTGTCAAGTCCAATATTTTCTACTGGCTGGTGATCTTCCTTGTGTTTCTCAACACCCTTACCATTGCCTCTGAACACTACAACCAGCCAGACTGGCTCACTGAGGTCCAAGGTGAGATGAGACAGTTGGTTCTGCTTGCTGTCCTTGTAACCAGTAAGTGACAAACAAGTTTGCAGAGATGGAGAAAGAGAGAGAAAGAGTTAATGAGGTCTGATGACCCAGTATTTGAAATCCTATTCTTCAACTACAAACAGATACAAATACAGTCCCCTATTTGCAGAGGATTTTAGACTGTATCTCAAATACATGACTGCATTATGAGAGGCCTCAGAGAACACTTAGGGTATAGCTGTTAGGACCCTGCTGTCTACCAGCTAGAGTGTTCCTTTAGATTCAGGTGAGGTCACACAGATGGAACTTACTTGTATCTGTGTGTGCAGCACTTGGGCTGTCAGTTTAAGAGTAGATTCTCAGGGCTGTAAGTTCCCCGGCTTGTCACCTGAATGGCATTTGTGATACATTCTGGTTACAAGGGAGGTGAGGTGGTAAGAATGATTCATGAAGTTTCCTTTAGTCTAAGAAATAAGCAGCTGAATCCTCAGTGGAAATGGGAGCGGCTGAAAGGCTGAATTAAACAACAGCAGATATCATGGCAGCCAATAGCTGTAACCTATACATCGGAAAATGACAAGTGTGACAGGAGGTTGTGCATTGGAAAGCACAGTCCCTGTCAAGGAGGTTGTACAGCTGTGTAGTACATGCATGTGGGAAGTGTTGTGATTGAAACCAGGACTTCCATGCAAAACATTTTCATGCATGGATTGTCCACACGTAGGCCCACTTCTTTGGCTGCATGCTTAGTCCTCTCTCATTTCACTCTGACCTGAGCTGGTAGTAGTGGGTGGGATTTTTGGTGGTGGTGGTGATTTTGGGTTAAATTATAATAATTATTGTCTATCTGTTTTTTCATGAGACACTGCCAATAAGGTGCTGCTAGCTCTTTTCACAGCAGAGATGCTGCTGAAGATGTACAGCCTAGGTCTCCAGGCCTACTTTGTGTCTCTCTTCAACCGCTTTGACTGCTTTATTGTTTGTGGAGGAATCCTGGAGACCATCCTGGTGGAGACCAAGATCATGTCACCTCTGGGCATCTCGGTGTTGAGATGTGTCCGACTCCTGAGAATATTTAAAATCACAAGGTACTTCTGTTTTTCATGCATGCCAATTTTGGGGATGAAGCAGGGACAACTCTAGGGGCTCTAGCATTGTAGGCAAATATGGTACTTGATGTCTCTTCCGCACATGCATGTATCCAAATCATTGATCTTCTTTCAGCTCCATTCCTCCCACTATCCTACCTACTTTTTGTTATAAACCATTTCTTCCTCCAAAGGGCATCCCAGTTTCTTCTCAGTCATCTGCAGTGTGTACCTTTGGCAGTACAGTGGTTTCTGGAGTGCAATTGAGAACTAAAGGCACCTGCACATGACTGAGAAGAAACAGAGACACCTTTTTGGGAGTGGGAGAAGGGAAGGGAGCAAGAAACAGCTGAGCAGAAACTCCATAGCCAAAGCAGAGCAGTTTGAGACTGCGCTGTCAGTAGGGGATTTAAAACGCCTGTGTTGCTTATGCCAGAGTAAGGATGCCTTTGGGATGGAGATATCAGCTCTTTCATAGGGAAGAAATAGGAGAAGTCAGAGTGACAGGTTCATTGAAAATTGGTCCCCTTTCTATGCAGATTGGGGAGCTGTAAAGATTGGAGGCAATTATTTGAAAAGTAAGGGGAACTATCCTCCTGGGTAATTAGCAAGGCTGGTTGAAAGCGCTTTTCAACTAAGCTGGTTAATGTATTAAAAAATGGGTTATCTACCAAGCTGGGTCTTTTAAGAGTCCCTATAAAAGAAAAAAGAAATTGGTTTGTGCCCTTTTTTTGCTGCTTTATGGTGATTCAAGGCGGCCTGAAATGTTGCTTTAAGTGGGAAAAAAAAGTTGATTGAGAAGCCCATTACTAGCCCCAGTTGCCACAACAGTGGGAAGACTAAGGAGGGGACCCTGGAGGCTTCCTCCCCTCCAGTCCCTGTGGAGAGAAGCACAGTGTCAGCCCCAGCAGCCACAGGCAGAGGACTCTGCCATCTTCCTCCACCCAGAGAAGGGGAGCCACACACTGGCAGGAGCACTTGAGAGTTCCCCGACCTTCTCAAGGTTCAAGCTTTTTTTTTTTTCTTCATTTTCTTCTTTCTCTCTCTCCCTCTCCACAAAGGCATAGTGCCTCTATTCAATGATTCTGTTCCCTCCTGTAAATCAGGTACCTCAGAACACAAACCTGAGTTAGCAGGACTTTGCCAACTTGAGGTGAAGTCACAGGAAATGTCAGCTCCTGACTCCTTCCAATTTAATATCTCCATACAATTTCATATAAGTGGTAGCTGGATGGAGCAGAGGGGTCAGGGGTGCATCCATATGGGCTTCCAGTCAGCACTTTGTAAAAGCTTCATTTGTGGGAGTGAAACAGTGGGTTTTCCTGCAGACTTAGGTATGAAAATGTCCCTATAATGGTTTAAAACTTCCAGAAGGAGATATCTGTGAATAACGAGATAAAAACACAGAGCACAGGAAAAGCAAGACCAGATCTGGAAGATGTTCAAGATGGTAGTGCTGTGCTGCAGACAAAAACAACTGATTTGGATGCCAGATTAATATTAGATTTTACTCTGAATCCAAAAAATGAAAAACACCTTTGAAGTGTCTAAGGTTCAATTTACTGCCAGGGGTGGATGGCTTTCAAGGTCAGATGTCAAGGGCTGAAAAGAGGTTTACAACCATAAAGGCAGCTCAGACATTGGTCAAGACAAGGCTGTGACTATTCAAAAGGAAGGTGGCCTATTTAGAAGAGTCAACTGAAGACACAGAGAATAGGAACTAGCAAAAATAAACAATTAGATTCAGCCTCCCAGGAGGAGTGGAGAGCCCAGATCCGGAGAGTTTGTTTTCTTTCTGAATCCCTGGGATTAATGGCAAAGGGTGACAAAATTAAATTAGATATGGCTCAGTGAGCTTCAGGCTGAGTTTCTAAGGAAGGTGCTTGTCCCAGGCCTGAGTTAACAGTATGCAGGCAGGTCATCCTACCAGCAGGTTTTATAGAAAAAGTAACATACTAGGAAGATGAAGAGTTGTTTTTTCAGGACTCTTCTGCACTCCTGCAGAGAGAGGGAACAATTTACAATCCAGTCAGGAGAATTCTCTGTGAAAAAGGACATAGATCAGGAACCTTTTCCCTAGAAATCCAGAGAGTGTTTAAGGGAATTCAGACCCTTACATCTGGAAATTGGAGAAAGTCCTGAAATATGCCAAGACCCTCAGCTCACAGATATTTGACTCAGGGACCTGCAAGCAAGAGGACTGATTACACTTAACTTTATCATTGAACAGGACTAAAATTTAGTTTTACATGGATGAATTTGTCATCTTAAATGGCTATCCTATAATTTGTACATAATGTATATACCACAATTAGGGAATAATTCATAAAGAATAGTTTATTAATTGGATTTTACCTCCTTTTCTTTCTTAAAATATTTGTTAACAGATTATAATATTCTTGGATTTATTTTAGGTTTTCAATTAGTCTTCCCCCCTCCTCCCCCCCCCCCATGATTTTTGGGTGGATCCCTATGCAGAGCACCTAGCACAAAATCTATGCACCACTGAAGTCCCACTTAAGCGTTCAGGCTTAAATATTGCTTCTTCTGAGTGTTCTTTCTAGTACAGCTGCCAGTTTTCCCATTCTTCACTTAGCTCTAAACACAGTAGTGATTTAGTGTCATTAACATTATAGACACTGACGGAATAAGCCACATGAGTCAAATGATAGTAAAGTGAGATACCATCCCAGAAAGATCAGAAGGCAGAAAGGATGACACTGTAATGCTTTATGTCAAATGTATATTTCTGCCTGACATGCAGACATATTGGACATAGAAACAGTGATAATCCAGAGTATAAAAAGAGGCACAAATCATGAAAGATATAATGGCAATGGTATATTTTTTCGACAACCTAATCTTCATATATTTATGTGGATTTTCCATGATAAGTAACAAGTGTAGAAAAACTCTCAATGCATCAAAGATGGGTATATGAAAAGCATGAATACTCTTCCATATATCATAGAAGCAAATAAAAACACATTTGAATGAATATCCCATAGTTTTGGAAACCACTGTTAGAATTTCAAGAGTAAACATTACTTGGAAGATTATAAACAATCATCAGAATTATTTCATGATGTAAATTAAGAAAGCAGCCAGTATAATCTGTTTGTTTTGTTCTCTCTAATTTTTACAGTGTTGTGCAGAATATCTTTCTGTGCTGAGAGAAGTCAAATGACTGTCTCTTCATGAGCTATTCTAGATGGCTTTATAAGTCTCTATATTTATTCCTGAATATAAACTGAAAATTAATCCAGTTATTCCTAACTATAAACTATAGAACTGTGTCTTTGAGACTGCAGATATCACAAAAGTCAGGTGTATAAAGAAAGGGAAGGATAGTTGTGAGACTTTTAAAACACAATACTGGGAATTAGAACTCCTGGGTTTTAGTCCAAGCAGTTCAGTGGATGCTGTGTGTGGTCTTGGGCAGGCCACTTCTCTGTACCTTAATTCTTCCATTTGAAAAGTGGGGATAATAACAGTACTAGCCTACCTCACAGGGGTTTCGTGACACTTAGTTCATTAATGGCTGTAAACTGCTTTGAGATCTTCAAGTGGGAGATGCTATAGAAGTGCAAACTGTCACAATTAATTTCTTAGGCTATGTCTTCACTGACACCACCGTCAGATCAACTTATCTGGATCAACTGAGCGATCAGTGAAGACCCACTCAGTCGATCCAGAAATCAACATATTAAGACCACTTTCTCAAGTGGCACAGTGCAGTGAAGATGGTGCGCAGAACAGAAGCACAGAAGTCGATGGGAGTTACGCAAGTTTTTTGCGTAGTTTGTATAACTCCGGTCAACTGCCGCCGAATCTCCGAGGCAAGTGAAGACAAGCCTTTAGTCCAGGTGGAGAAAGCAACAACGGTGTTCTCCTTTACAGCTTGGTTTCCATGCTTGCTGCTGAAAGGAATTCAAATATCTGTATGTATGACATCACAGACTGTTGTCAGGAAAATAATTGTGATGTCATACGTATAGCATTTTTTTCTTTGCTATATGATGATAGAAGAGGAGAAAATGGGCTGTGAGGGCCCTTGTTCAAAATACATTACAATATGTTTGGAAACTCCAGGCCAAATCCATTCCTGGGTGACTCCACTGAGCTAGCTGAGTTACTCCAAGGATGGCTTTGACCTTCAGGGTTTGTGTTTGTTTCTGAACCAGCTAAAGTCAAGCTATAAGGGCTTACTTTGAATGTGCACTAGGAAAAAGATTGAGTTTAAATCAGATTAACTGGCACACAGTAACTAAGGCTGACTTAAACTTGAGCCCTGCTCCTAGTCAAGACAAACCCTCGCTATGCAAACCTGTCTTACAATTGGCTGGTTTAGTTTTTTGATGGTGTCATACTTGTGTTTAAATCCTCTCAGGAGTACAGGTAAGACATCACCCATCTTGGCACTATATCATCTCTGTTAATTACTTTGAAGATTTAATGTTCCATAAGAAAATGAATCTGGAGTGCTGAAACAGCTATAAGAATTATAAAGAAATGTTGACCTGATAAATGGCTAAGCAGTTGGGCCCTGATCCACCATTGCATTTAAGCATGTGTGTAACTTTAAGCAACTCAGTGAGATTATACACATGCTTTAAGTTATACATGCATTTAAGGGCTTTGCTGTATTGATAACTAAAGGAGTTGTGCCTTAGCTGAAATTATCTGAACTGGAGGAGGTTGATATGCAGAGAGATATTCTGGAACTGCTTAATCTCTGGTGTAACTCCACTGATGTTTATGGAGTTACACCATTTGGCCCTCTTTCTGTTTCACTTGCTCTTCCTCCCGAAGTGTAAAAGTAAGTGTGAACAGATATATGAAGAGCTGTTAATTGCACATACATTGAGGCAGTTTGGTGATGATGAGCCCACAGCTTCAGTAGATTTACCTTACTTCTGTCATTTTGCATAGCCCATCTTTCTAATTGCAGTTAAACTTTAATGCACCCTTGAACCACTGCAGCCAGACTGGGAGAAAACCACAACATTTCTCTTTGATGCTCAGCCACTTGAGCTGAACTGATTGCTGAACTTCAGAGGAAAGGAACACATCACTCTTCAGACATGGCTACCAAGCTTTGCAAAATGACTGGGCCTCTCTGACATTTCTCTCTCCTATGAAAAAGGAAAGCAGCTCCTTTTGCCCTGTTTTCTTAGAACAGTTGGTGAATGGCATTTTAACTCTCCATTCATTGTAATGATAGGGAAAGCATGGTGTTCATTTGAGGTGAAAGTCATTCCTGTACAGAGGGCCCGCACAAGGTCTGTGCACCATTTAAATCCCATTTAAACGCTATTTGAAGTGGTTAATGGGACGTGAGTGATGCATAGGCTGCCCTCTGCATAGGTGTCAGTTTCACCATTAGTGATCATATGTGGAATTTAATAAAGTATAGCGTTTAGAGATTAAAAACAACTATTAGCTCATCTTCTTCCTTGGCTAATGTGGAATTAGAAAATATCACCTGCTCTCTTTGAATGTTTATGTGAAACAATGATAGGTAGATATTGGAAGAACCTCCATGTTAATGCCTTCTAGGTGTAAATCTTCAGAGATGCATGAGGTTTTCACCATATGACTCCAGTTGGATTCAGTGGGGTTAAACCAAGGATTAATATTTTCTTGCATACCAGTCTATTTAAGGCTCCTATATGGCCCCATTACTATAGTATCTGGTGCCTCATTGTCTTTATTGTATTTATCCCATAATGCCCCTCAGACGTAGGGAAGTACTATTATGCCCATTTTACAGAAAAGGAACTAAAGCACAGAGAGAGTAAGTAACTTGCCCAAGGTGACATTGAAAGTCTGCAGTAGAGCAGGGAATTGAACTCAGGACTACCAATTCTTAGCTGAGTGCCCTGGACCATCAATCAAGATGGTAGGTACCTGAGCACAGATTGTTGGCATTCACCTGATTCAAACCTTTTTTTCAGTGATTTAAAGCTGGGGGGGGGGGGCCCCTAATGAATATAATATTTCTGTGTGTGTGTGTCTGTGGTTAGAATTAGCATTCCAGCAACACAGGACAGTTCTGCTGTGCCCTCGTACAGTTAGAGAAGCTCAAATGAAAGCTCATCCAAGGGATGCACAGTGTCCTTAGAATCTAAATTGTCATGCTCAGAGAATGTTCCATGCTACTTACATGGGATTTAATGCTCTTCTGGTCCCAGATCCATAAGCAGAAGGAATGGACTTCCTCATCATAAGACAGGAGATGTAGAGCTGCTGATGCCTGCTCCCATCCCATCTGTACCTGTGTAGAAGATGTCCTTCAAGGTCCTCCAGATCAAGATTTGGGTCCTTAGTCAGCTGCTGTGGAGTGGCCAGTGTTGAATTGGATGAGGGGGTAAACAGCGGGAGTCATTTTTTAGTAGAGTAACAAAGGATGAAGGACCTACAGAGAGAAAGTAGATTGCCAGATCAGGATTGGATGCTATGGAGGATGTGCAACTTGTTGAGACCCAACTCTGTGGTGGGCGGGCGGGCATGCATGCGTGTGTGAGTGTGTGTGTGAGAGAGAGAGAGAATAATTAAAGGCTGACAGGTTCCAGGTCAGATCTGCTGTCAGACCCATAATTGCTGCTGTTGGGATGACACTTATATGGGAAAAGGGGCCACAGCACAGCTTGGAGTGGAGTGGGAGGTGTCCGGCAGTCAACCTGCTTCAGAACTGACACTCTGCGTCCCCTAAAATAATGCAGCCTGTTTCCACCCCCATGCCGTTCTGTAGGTTGGTGTAGAGGGAAAGCAAACTATGGCCACAGCCTGTCTTCTCCCTGTTCCCTTTGGGGCACTCTGAGCCCCCAGGCAATTTAGATGCTGTCCTGAATGGACAGTACAATGGGTTGCAACATCCCCACTCTGAGCATTAGTCTGACCCCATCACTGATATATGAACACACTGGGTGGGGAGAGGAGTTACCAGTCCTATCAATTTAACACTAGTTGTTTTAATAGCAGCAGTCAACATTTTATATCATTATATAAAAGGATTTGGAACAGACTGTCACAAACAGTTTATTCTTCTGTCAGTAATTGCAATAAGTGGGCTTTATCTTAGTGATGTCCATGAAATTTATGCCAGTCTCATAAGCTTTTTAAAAAGTTCTATTTTTAACATCAGGATCCAATCGGTGCCTAGATACCAGGGTGATACTAGAAAATGTCACGCTGTAACTGGTTATAAGCACTTTTAGGATGTATTGAGGAAATGGAATGGGTTTGATATATAAAGAACAGAAGTAGTGTGCACTTCATAGATGCAAAGGGGTTGAGGGCCTGAATCTGATATCACACCAATGCAGATCCGGAGTATCTCCGCTGAGGTTAATGGAGGTACACCCTTGGAAAAAAAGGTGTGGAAGGAGGAGATGGCCCTGAGTATCTACCCCAGTCTTCCAAATAACAGAAAGCTCAGCTGCCTCACCTCCAAGATTGAGCACATGCGCAGGCACACATACACATACCAGATTTTGGACAAGTTCATATTTGCATCCAAATAGTTTCCCCATCTGTTCTTGTCAGTTATTACAGAGCCATTCTCTGGAGTCAGGTATTCTGGCTGCTGTACCAGCTGTGAGTGTTGTAATGAGGTTGGTTAGAATGTAACTCACTGAAGCAGCAAGAACTAATCACTGTATATTGATAAGAGATTTGCAGCCCCTTAGATTAAGAGCACTGCAATAATCTTCTGTCCCTGTGTGTGGCAGGGGGCGGGTGAGTACATGTGTGGTAGTAAAATTACTCATTAACTGCAGTAGGTCTCATTATCTCAGGGAAGCACATGGATGATTCACTGCTTAACAGAGTGTTTGGAAATGCTTGTTTATATGCAGTAGGCAGCCTGAAACAATATCTGATGCAGTCCGTAATCACCTGCCCTGGGAAAGGAATCTTAACTGCCTCTCTTTGGCTCCCTTAGGTATTGGAACTCTTTGAGTAACCTAGTGGCTTCCCTGCTCAACTCAGTCCGCTCCATCGCTTCCCTGTTGCTGCTTCTCTTCCTCTTCATCATCATCTTCTCGCTCCTGGGAATGCAGCTCTTTGGGGGCAAGTTTAACTTTGATGAGATGCAAACCAGGAGGAGCACATTCGATAACTTCCCCCAGTCGCTCCTAACTGTGTTTCAGGTATGGGTCACAACAGCTCCAGCAAGGAATTGACAGTGTGCTTGTGTGTGCCCCCTATCGGGATGAGAAGGGCCGGGATCATTCCTGTGCAGACTGGTATTCCATGAGACTGGAGATTACATTAGTCTGCTGCAGAAGGTGATCAGTGACAGCAAGTTCTGCAACTGCTGAGATGGTGACCAAGGTTAGGAGTTGAGCTGAATTCCCAGTCCATAGCAGAGGTCAAGCTTGATCTGCCTAACTTGGTGGGGACAGAGGATGGGCACTGCCATGTCAAAGGCTCCATCCTAAAGCTGACTACATTGCATTAGTGCTCTGCCTTAACAAAGTGCTGCTGGGTCTGAGTGGAATTGGAGAGATTCAGGAAAACCAGAATGGGAATCTAATATCTGTATTCTGAGCACAGCTTTTTAAGTGTTCACATAAGAGCAGAGGTATAGCTAGCTTGTGCTCATGGTGTGGAGAAGTGAAAACCACCTGCAAAGCAGAGGTATACATAGCTGTGACTGTCTCCACTGTGCTGCATTCCTGTGCTGAGCGTTCTGTTCCAGCACTCTCGGTTCATCAGTCTGACTGATGCAAACAGGCACACCATGGAATCGTGTATAGAAATGGCCAGGAAACCTGAACAGAGCTGGCTTGGATATCTGCCTTGCTTCAGCGGTCAGCCCACATGGGGATATCTGGACATTCAGAGCACTGGTCCTCTCAGCTCCTTTTTGTTTTCTGGTTGGATCCATCCGCCAGTCCAAGTCCGCTGGGGAGTTTCTCTAGGAGAGGGTGGTGTTTCTTTGTTATCATGGGGTTTTCAGGTTTGCTGTGTGATCTAACACTGTGTCCCTTATTGGTGGGAATGTGTCATTTAGATCCTGACTGGGGAGGACTGGAATTCGGTGATGTATGATGGGATCATGGCTTATGGCGGCCCCTCTTTTCCAGGAATGTTGGTCTGTATTTACTTCATCATCCTCTTCATCTGTGGAAATTGTATCCTTTGATGCTGCCTTTTCTTCATGCAGGGCTGGATTTAAAACAATACCTTTTTGTATCAGGAGAATATGAATGTCATGACTGTCATCTTTATGGGTTATCTGGCTCTGCATTTTGGCTTCTGACAGCTAAAAATCAATGCCATGTAATGAATTTTAACTGATATTAAGACTTTAAAATCTAAAAATTGTCAGAGCAGGATAAGGCCAAGCCAGCCCAATATGCCACATATATTTTTGGTTTAATTCCATCATCCTTTTTTTCACCAGACCTTAGTCCCCACCTTGACCTGAAATTAATCTCTGTACCTAATTACCGCATTTGCAGTGTATTTTTTGCTTTAATTTATTCCGTTATTTTTACTCATCCGATGTCAAACAAATATGTATGTAATTTACAGTTTACTATTTACAAATGCTATAGAAGTAGCATGTTTTACAGATTAGATTTTTATGGGAGACCCTAACTCATTTATACACTAATATGATTGAGATCCTCCCCTTGCATATATTACAGTCTACTTGTATAACAGATAGAAAAACTGTATCTCCTGTTGTCTAAGAGCCTGAGCTGGTGCTGAGCACCTGCAGGACCCATTGGCTTCCATGGGGGTTGAGGGCACAGCGCATGCTCCAAGAGGTATTCAGCACATTGCACAGAAGGTCCTGTGTATATGAAACACAGCTGTGCTTTCCATTTGAGTTTGCATGAAGTACATGACTGTAGATCTGTCCCAAATCCCTGTCTGCTACTAGTTCCTTGTGGGTTAGTGTGTGTTCCTCTAATGGATAACCCTCTCATCAGAGATGATACATTTTTCATGCTGATTCTTCTATGCAGTCACTTTGTAGACTCAACCCAACTCCTTTGACCTTCATAATTTAGATCTCTCAGACCCTGGTGTCTGAAATCTTTATTGTCCTGCGCTGCTCTCTCTTCAAAGTGAGATGGTGCAATCCAGGTCGAGGGAGGCAGTCTGTCGTCTTAGAAAAGGCTGCAGTTCAGGTCTCCCTGTAAACAGTGAAGAGGAAAAGACCAGCCAGCCTTGCAGGCCAGTAAGGTTTGGAAGGGCTGCATGTTGGATTAAGCTGTAATAAGAACCCACAGCAAGGAATTCAGAAGAGAAGCTGAAATTCAACTTTGTGGTATAGGGAGCTCTGAATAGTGATTGACCTAGACACAAGGGAAAGGATGGAGCTATGAATACAGCTCCAAATTTCCTAGCTTGTCCACCCAGGCCCTTCAGGTTATTTGAACGTGATTGCTTTGTACTGAATACCTTACATGCATGGGCTTATGTTGGGACTTGACAGAGCTGCCAACTGATTCCCTCAACACTCAGCTATAATGAATTTCACTTTGGTCCCCTTAGAGATACACTGCTAATGACAGTGCTCTATGTAATGTCAATTATGGCCAATCAAGTCTGTGGGGAGACCTTTAATGAGGTTGTTCAATTCAAGAACATAGGCAGAAATTTTCATAGGCAGGTGCCTAATGTTATGAGGATCTTGAATACATATTTAGGCACTTAACAAAAAGTGACCTGTTTTTTCAAAGGTTGAAACCGTTTGCAGTTTTCATTATCTTCAGTGGGACTTGGGGGTGCTCAGCTTTTTTGAAAAACAGGCCACTAAGAAGTAGATGCCTACATATGGATTTAAAGGCCTAACTTCAGGAAGGGAGGTTTGAAACTTTTGAAAACACTGTGTATTGTGTTAGCCCTTACGGGGTGGGGTGGGGAAGTTGAATGTGTATGTGTGTGTGGCCTAAACATTTGTGTGAGATCTGATTGCAGCTTGCTCATGGAGCATTCTGGCATTTCAGGTGATCACGGTTCTCCATGTCCTGGCCTACAGTTTTCCAAGCCCATTTTCTTTACAGAAATACACAAACAGATATCCTGCTGAATGTGTTTTTAGCCATTGCTGTGGACAATCTTGCCGATGCTGAGAGTTTGACATCTGCTCAGAAAGAAGAGGAAGAGGAAAAAGAAAGGAAAAAACTAGCTAGGTAAACCCATATATGCATATAATTTTAAAAACTAAAGTGGTTGAAATGAGGGAGCAAAAGGAGGGCTTTAGGATTAACGTGCTGGGCTCCTGTGTGGGGAAACCCAACTGTTAGGGAGACCCTGAGCTACTGTTCCTTGAACTACTTGGGCTGGGAGCATTGTGGAGGAGATGTTCAGTGGAGGAAGCTGCCTCATTAATACCCTCTGGTATACAGTTTAAAGCATGTCACTAGCTCCTGTGGCTGGGACAGTGTAACCAGAGAAGAGGCATGCAGGGCGGTGGGGCTTGAGCAGTAAACATGGCGTTGGAGGAGGAGGAGTATGAAGTGACAACACAGTGACCGCATTTGTGCTATCCTAATATTTTCTGATCCCCACCCCACCCCAAAGCTTGATGTTTATCAGGGACATTCTCAGCCACTTTTTCACTTGTGATGCCACATTCTCCATGCCTCATTCCAGTTCCTGTAGTGCTTCTAAGGACTCCTGGTAAGGGTGAAGCTTCACTCATACTTTCTCCCTCCCTCCCTCCCTCCCAGCTGCTGGCAGTGGGGAAGCTTGGTGTTCTGTCACCACAGGTTACTTCTTATTGTCCCGCTATCTTCTTTCTGGCGGCTTGGAGAAGAGAGCTGCTATGATATGCTCATTAGGATACCTTTGCAGCAGGCAGAGTAGTCCTATGATCAGGGTTCTAGTCGCCCTGCCTACGAGCAGGCATAGCAAGCAGAGCACAAATAATTAGCAAGGGCCATCAAACTGCTGGCATGAAATTGGAAGCCATATGGAGGAAAATCTGCAGGCAGCCTAACTCAGGATCATAGCCTATGGGTTGAAAACTATTCATATAGTATATGTGACTGGTGTGGGTTGGGCGAGTGAAGAGGTGGCCTAGGGTCAAATTCCTAGGTATGCATGCATGTATGTACATACACATGCACAATGAGTGCATGCATTACTAAGAAAGCTCTGCAGATACAGGCATGCTATATGGAGTTGGAATACAGCCCTTGACTTTGCCTTTCCAGCCGATAGGAAGGAGGACCCTGTTGGCATGTATGTTGAATGCAGAATGGAGATGCCAGCTGATTATCATCGTTTCTTTACTACACTACACTAAATTTCTAAAAGGGAAACACTTTTTCCCCTTTGTAAATGTTTGCTTTTTATTCTATTCAATTGTTAGAACTGCTAGTCCTGAAAAGAAACAGGCGACTGAGAAACCAGCTGTAGAGGAGGAGACAAAGGAGGAGAAAATTGAGCTGAAATCGATCACTGCTGATGGAGAGTCTCCACCTACCACCAAGGTCTGCTGTCTCCTACCAGCCAGTGTGCTATGAACACTTCTGATTTCTGAGTGAATGAAAAGTCAGTGCACTGTCTGACCAGGGCTTTGTCTCTATCCCCTCTGTTTCTGTCAGATCAATGTGGATGATTATCAGCCCAATGAAAATGAAGAGAAGAATCCATATCCTACTATTGAAGCTCCAGGTACATCCCATCCCCTTTTCTTTACTCCTGATACAGGAAGGAGAGGCTCTAGTTCCTAAAGTAAAAACAGTCTGATCATATTGATCCAAATTATTTTTATAATTATCCAAGTTCTGAAATAGCTTTAATTTGTGTCAGTGGCTGAGGTGGCCAGGATTGAGGGAGGGGTCAAAAAAATGAAGTAAAAATACTTCTCCCCCCACCCTCCTTGGTGTGCCAGCAAATCTAGCCCATAATACGAGTGAAGAATATGGATTTTCCTGACATGATCAATTTTTCAAAAACTCATGCTGCCAGTTGTCCCATGTAGTGTTATCAGTTAAAGGCTAACAGATCAGCTGCATGGTTATTTGCTGTTGTATTGTATCCTTTATTGAAGTGAAGTGAATGGTATGGTAGTTCCCAGAATTGTTCTTTTCACCCTTTTTGAAGATTGAAATTACATTTGCTCTTCTTCAGCCCTCTGGTACCACTCCTGATCTTAGTGATTTGCGAAAATGATAGATATTAGCCCTGCAATTTCCTGGCTGCTTCTCTTGAGTCCCTCAGAAGCAAATCAGAAGGTCCAGGTGATTTTGAATTTTTTCATATGCTCAGGTATAACTTTTAGGAATCTGTTATCTATTATTAGACCAAACTTACTATAATAATCTATTAGAGAGACAAGGTGGGTGAGTTAATATCTTTTATTGGACCATCTTTGTGTGATGAAAGAGACAAGCTAACCTGACTCTCTCACCAACAGAGGTTGGTCCAATAAAAGATATTACCTCACCCACCTTATTTCTCTAATATCCTGGGACCAACACATCTACAACTTCACCGCAGATAAGAACTTCTGACATTCTATTCCGTATGGTCTTCTCATTCTGCTGTGTGAAACTCTGACACTGCAGAACCTCTCCGGGCTGCCACTAAATGCAGCAGCTGCCTAGGACAATTGGTTCTCAGAAACACTGGTCCAAGGCTTCCCCTGCCTATGAGGAAGTAATTATTCCAATCATTTATCGCTTCCCATTATCAGCTTCCTTCTGACTGCTTGACATTGTGGGTTCCTTGTTCTCTTAGCTAACCAAGCCTGTTGTGCTACATGATAAGCCATGTGTCCGTATCCTATCCATCTGAGACAATGCCTGAGCTCAGATCTCGTCTTGCCACTGCCTGCATGTGGATGTTCTTTAGCTGTGCGCCTACTACAGTACTCAAACGTTCCCAGTTGTTATCTTTTCTCATTTGCAATCAGCTGTTTCTGCCAGTTACAATTTGTGGCTTACTCTCTTAATTCCCATTGACACTATCACCCCACCCTCTAAAATCCCTCACATTTCCCCAGTGCCAGAAAATGATTTTAAATGGCCATTTACTTTGTTTCTCCGCTAGCTGTACCGTTATTCTTAAAACCTCCACACTCAAGATTGCATCAGCGTCACTTGCCTCAGTCCCACTAACCTCCTCGTACAGTATCTACTACACAATCCAGCTTCAAACCTCCATCGCCACTGGCCCTCAGAGCACTTATTGTGCAACTCACCAGTCTGCCCCCTTCCTCTGCCAAATCTCCGACAGAGATCAGCGCTGTCAGTGAGTTTACATATCGTAGAAAGATTATGATGATGATGATATCAAGATAACACAGAGTGCAAATCTTATAATCTAGTTCAGCTACAGAAAAAATTCAAATCCCAACTCTCAGACATTTTGTGGGATCTCGGGCAAGTTGCTTAATCTCTGCCTCAGTTTCCCCATCTGTAAAACAAGGTCATCTACTTATCTACATCATAAGAAATTTGTGAGGCTAAATTTATTAATATTTGTCAATAACTTTGAAATTCTCAGATGAAAAGCCCAAAAAAGTGCCAAGCGTTACAATTATAGCATTATTATAGTCATTAGCCTTATCATCTCCTTTACACAGACCGTACAGAAAAGCACCCATGAAAAAATGTTTCTGAAACCAATAAAGCTTGTGAAAAGTATAAACATCTAGTGTATTACAAGATACAATACAATAGAAAAATGAGCTGTTCCAGAAATAACACTTGTTTAAAACAGTACGTGATCTGTGTACTGCACTCAAGCATTTATCCGAAACCCTCTGAACCGAATTCCAGTTTATGGAGGTGTGGCGAGAGAGAAGCCCATTTGTGTGCACTTGGATTATGCCTAGAAAAGGCTGCTTTTCTCCTGTCCCTGGTAGCTATTCACCAAGATTAGGGTATGAGCTGATTCATCTGCATTTTCTAATGTATTGAAAGCGCAACCAAGCACAGTGACTGGCCCTAAGGGAAGGAGAAAGAAAGCAGGATATGGAGCTAGAGTGTACCTGGAATGTATCTGATTTTGTGTGGGCCAAGTAAACTATTTTATTAAAGTAGAATTGCCTCCTAGGTGTTGGCCGGTTGATGAATGTTGTTGTGTCCAGCCAGTAATTTCTTCCATCTTTGAGCATCTCTACCTATCTTACTAACTAAATGAAGGGAATATCATTAATTTTAAAGCAGCAAAATCCTCTTCCACCATGCACAAAGCAACGCTGACTTCAGCAGGGGCTTGAAATCCTCAAAGGCTAAAAGTTCTCTTTCAAACCTTCCCCAAGAGACTCCAATGCCCCATCTCTGCATTTCTTCCTTGCGGGTTAGTCATTGATCGGTGCAGTGCCTGAAGCTCTGCTTCTGAGGAACTTGGTTCAAGAGTTTTACCTTTGTCTCCAGCCTTTCAATTCCTCTCTCTCCTGAATTCTAAAAAGGGACAATTCTGAGAACTTCCGACTGGCCTTGGACAAAATGCCCATCCCTAGTGTTTTCTCAGTGGCACACTCACTCATCTGTGCAGGGCTCATATAATGCAAGAGGAGACGTTTCTAGCTGGAGCTCAACCCAGAGAAGTGACTGAAACTTGAGGAGTACATAAAGTGCTCTGCACTCAAGTGAATCAGATGCTGTTACTCCATACATTAAAAATCCCACCTGTTACTTCCAGCAGAGGAAGAGGAGGAGGAACCTGAAATGCCTGTCGGCCCTCGGCCACGTCCCATGTCTGAACTGCACCTCAAAGAGAAGGCTGTGCCCATGCCAGATGCCAGTGCTTTTTTCATCTTCAGCCCTACCAACAGGTACTTGAAAAGTTGCTGTGCTGCTGTGTTCCAACTGGGAAAGGCAGGTCAGGTCTCCTGTTTGTACTGACCCCCCATCCCAACCCCACAAGAACATGCTGTGTGGAGCTTCCTGGTGTCAGTTCATGGCATTGATCCAGTCGGTCCTGCACAGGCTCCCTGCTTGGAATCCCAGGTGGAAAGCTCTGCTCTAGGGAGCTCTCTATGCCAGTATCGCTGCCTACGGGGAGTTTGGGACACCTAGAAAGCTTGTCAGGGAGGCAGACCATGAATACTTTGGCAGTAAGGAACTCAGTGGCAAGCCGGTCACGTGATCTTCCCAGAATGTTCAGGCCAGAGTGTAAACAGGCCCTGAGTGGTCACTGAAGCATGAGCAGGAAGCTTCCCCTTCTTACATGGCTGCTCAAAGGCCATTCCTGTATTCCTGCTCATTCCTGCCCCACATGGACCAGGATGCTGAAAGGGGGATGGAGGAGGGGACTCATGGCTCCATAGAGCAGGGCTGGTGTGCTGGAGGGAGCATTCTGCACCAGCACAATCTCTCTGGCACCCATCCTTGGGAGGTGTGGTTACACCTACATAGGGCTGTGGTGCCCTGAGCCACATTCTAGCCTCAGGAGATCAGTACCAATCTGAACGGCATAGGGGCTCTGGGCTGACCTCTACCAGGGCACCAGAATAAAATACATAAAACAGAGTGTCTGGAGAAGTTGAGGAATTGGTATGGGATTTACAGCCTCTCATCTGCTAGTCACCAGTTCAGATCCTTTGTGATCAGCATCTACTGAAGGGCATTACCAGTTGAAGGCTGCTTGATGGCCAGTCGTGTGTTGATTAAGTTTGTGATCTTATGAGGCTCATGAGACACGCACCTATTTTATATAGATCACTGTAAAGCCATCAAATGTCAATGATTGCCAGTCACTAGGGACCTGCTGCCATTGAAGTCAGTGAGAAAACTCTCATTGATTTCAGTAAGAATAGAATTTTGGCCCCTGGAGTTGAGTTGATGACTTGGTGAGGAAAAGCCACTTGTATCATTAACAGTTCCCTTGACTCCTCTCTTCTCTACACTATTCCCTTTTAGTTGGAAATGTCAGTAATTGCATCCAGCAGTATTCTTCCATTTACGTTAAAATATCATTCTCACAACTTGGGCCAGTGCTAGGATAGCGGAGTCTAATTAACAACTGGGTTTCCTGATGTAACATAAAGATGCAAAAATAACATCAGGGCACCCAGGAGTACACGTGCTGTTTTCTTTTGGGGGGGGAGAGGGCTTAGTTATGTCAGACACACATAACTAAAGATATGGGGCATGATTGTGCCAAGCCCTACATGGGTGTGCAAAGGGGAGAGGCCACAAGGAACCTCATCTCTCTTGTGCCCCAGTGCAGGAGTTAGGAACAGCATGATCCTTGTGCTCTCCTGACAATAGTACCACGTGAGGCTCGTGCTGTTGGTGGCACTAGCTTCTTCAAAGTGAGTGGAGCACCCTGGCTGTCACAGAAGGGAATGCATACTGTGTCCTTCCATGAATGTAGCAGTAAGCAAGCTTATCGGATGCATAAGACCTCCCAGAACTTCCAGAGGGGCAGTGTGTATGAACACAGTCCCCAGCATGGAGTCATGCCATAGATTCCCTCTTTCCATGGCAGGGCTGGTGCCATCAATGTGTGCGAGTGTGTCAGCAGTGGGTTAATAGCAGTCAGGACTCTTGGATGCTAAATCTAGCTCTGCTGCTGACTCACTGTGATTTCTCGGGCAAGCCATTTAACCTCTGCACCTATCTGTAAAGTTGACCTAATAAGGGTTGGGGTTGTTATAAGCAAAAACGGGACCAAACTAAGATAATGAGGCTTCATTCCTCAGTCTTTGTAAAATGCCTTGAGATCTTTGGGTGGAGAGAGCTATGGAGGTGCATAATAAACTGGGGGACGGAAGTTTTCCATTTGACTGGAGTCTGTTTTATTTTTTGCCTGCTAGGTTCCTGCTAAGGGTAAGAATTGCTTTGTATCAGGCTGAGATTCAGCAAAGAGACACTGCATGGCATGATATTATCTCCCCTAGAAGCCCCATCCCAAGACCCAACTTGCACCTGATTTATTGTTGTTGTATGAGGCACTGGTAGTGAATAGTGCTCTTGGAGCACCTCTTCGGAGAAATTCCAGCTCCATCTCGGAGTCAGTGATGAAAAACATGTATGAAAAAGAAGCTAAAAGAACCTGTGAAGATTCCTCTCAACTAGGTTTCTGTCTCTTTTAGTTCCCTTTAATTGAGGCAAGTGGTGTAATTGCAGGGTAAACCAACAGCAGGTATTTTATTTTAGAACACAACCTGAATAGGGACCCAATATACAGAGAGAGAATGGCTGCCATCCTCTTTCCTTCACTGAAGCACCAAGGGCCCAGTCCTGCAAGATGTTAAGCATCTCCTGTGACTCCCTGAGTGGCTCAGTGGGAGCTGAGGGCACTCAGCACCTTGCAGGATCACATACAACTGCCTGGTCTAGCTTTCCCCCCCCCACTCCTGGGTCAGAGGGATTTATGCCAACCACTCTTACAGGTACAGACCCAGCAGTGAAAGAGGAAGGGTCCCACCCCTGAGCTCTCTCTGCAGCTGGTTCTGTTGGATAAGGTGTCTTTCCTCTCTCTTGCAGGTTTCGTCTCCACTGCCATCGAATCGTTAATGATAACATTTTCACCAACCTGATCCTCTTTTTCATCTTG
Source organism: Emydura macquarii macquarii (assembly GCF_026122565.2). Lineage (NCBI taxonomy): Eukaryota > Metazoa > Chordata > Testudines > Chelidae > Emydura > Emydura macquarii. The sequence continues at coordinate 10,938,948 of NW_027133667.1, forward strand.
CTCAGCAGCATCTCCCTGGCAGCTGAGGACCCTGTCCGACACTACTCCTTTAGGAACCAAGTATGCCTCCCATCCTTCCTCCCTCACAACATGTTAAGAGTGTGATTCAACCAGATCATGAACCCATGCCAGAATAAACTAATGACAGTGCAGAGATGACTATATCGAAGACTTCTGGGGCTGATTTGAGTAGGCCAAGGGAAATCAGTGGGCTTGTGGAGAATGCAAGTCAGGGCAGAATTTGGCCTCAGACCCATTTCGCAAATGTCTGCTGGGGAAAGGGGGGAAGAATGAAGGGGAAAAAATGTTTTCTTTGGGGATTTTGGATAGGGCAGGTTAAAGTAGATTAGGATCTAGAAACATATGTTGGATTTCAAATAACCCTTCATTTTTCAAGCCCTTTTAGAACTTCAGCTGTCATGGCATGTAGCTGCCTTTCACTTGAGAAACTCAGGACCTAATTCTTACCTCCTTTATACTGATATAAATCAGAAGTAACTCTCTTGAGGTCAGTGCAATCACATTGATGGAAACCCAAGACTACTGAGATTAGAATCAGGCCATCAGCATTTGAGTGCAGACTGTAAAGCTAAAATCAAACTGGAGATAACCCCCAACAAGTGTGTTAAATGCCTCTGCTGATCAGCTTGGCCACTCAGTGTGGGACACTCAGCCCAGAAGTACATTCTAATCTACCTTTCTAAAAGCTCTTATTAGCCTTTGTAGAAGTTCACTGCCTCCTGAGTTTGCCAGGGGTTGCCTCGATTTTTCTGGATTGGCACAGAACTCAGAAGAGTCAGCAGTTGTGTATGAGACTCCTGGTAATTGCCACCCTCAGAGGTATTTTGGAGCTTTTCTAGTCTAGGTCTGGAAGAGCTTGGTAGGCTTTGACAGTGCTTAAGTGTTTTGTAAAGCGTGTTAAATCTTAATTTAAAGCTGAATGTTCAACTGTTCCTCACACACACAACACAAGTCTGGTTAATGGAGGCATAGTACATGATCCAGAGTTTATCTCCGTTTTCATCGTAGTTTTGCAATTCACCTTTAAGGAGAGCACTGAACAATATAATCTGACCTATGTCATTGATTACCCACCTGTGCATTACTGAATGTACTTACTATGGAGGCTTAAATGCATGCCAATATATGTTGGCTCTGCAATTGACATACCTGGGGCAGCATTTCCACAGAAGCTACAGTAGAAATCTGTAGGTAAAACAGTTCCAGCTGTTACTCCTGGATAAAGAACTGGAGATTTCGGACAAAATCCTGTCTTGCATATTTGAATCCAGTAATGTTGTATGAAAATCTGTGCTTAATTTTTGCAGGTACAAGTGTTTAAAATGCATCATGTAAGGGACATTGGCAAGATGTTAGGGTTGCAAAAGTGACCTGTCTTTACAGTATGACAGTAAGATTGTACCCTACCCTGTGCAGGGTAAAAGTGCAAGCAGTCTAACTCCCTTTGTGCACCCACAAGTGACAACACAGTCTAATCCATGCACTATCCTGTGTACAAGGACTCTGCAAGCCTACTGCTGCTGCTGGCAACTCTCCAAAGTGGGCAGTGGAGAGACTCTCTCTCAGTACTTGCCATCCCAGGATGGAGCAGTGGCTGTGTTCTCTCTGTGTTCACAAGGGCTCAGGCACTGTGACCTGAATGCTCAAAAAGAGTTCGGTGCCTAACTCCCAATTCTGGGACCGCTGCAATGCACAAAACTCGTGCTGAACCAGGTAGGTGCCTAAACTCACTTGGCTCAGCACCTAAGTTTCACTGCAAAAACTTATCTAAGCACCCAAATTTCTGCTTCCGAGTATGCATGCTGCTGCCTCCCATCTAAGCCCTAAAGCAATTCAAAAATAGGAACACAGGCATTTGGCTGCCTAAGTCACATACTGCCCCCAATCCAATAGGCTTCCCCTTGGGTAAATTCATATAAAACAGCTGGGGGGGGGGGGTAGGGGAGGACTAGGACCTCCCTGTTAACTTTTTGTGCTCTCTCTGGACCAAATGACTCTTTGAGACAGAGAGAGAAAGAGAGCAGCAAGGATGAGAATGATCTAATACCCCCGTGGTTGGAGCATTCACCTGGGAAACCCAGGATCTAGTACTCCTGCTCCAGCAACTCATTTATCCAGAGTTCAACAGAAGAGTCTGAGAAGCCCCACAACAGAATGTCTCAGAGCCCAATAGTAGGCGCACTCACCCGAGAGACAGCAGATCACTTTTCCCCGTTGGGGGGGGAGGGGGACTTACACCAGAGGTCTCACCCATCCCAAGCGACTACCCTAACTACTGGGCAAAATTTTAAAGAGGGAGCTCCTCCCCCCATACCCTCAGCTTCTTGGTTAAAGGGCATAGGTGCCTAATGCCAAGAGAGGGTTCACAGCTGAGAACCACTAACAGAGATAGTGCCTCCCTGCAGCCAGCCTAGCTCTGAGACAGGGGCAGGGCTTGGCACACACCCCTGTCATCAGCATCTGCCATTGGCTAGCTTAGGTCCGCCCACCATATTGGCTTTTGTGAATCACAGTCTAAGGTGCCTATTTCTCCCCATTCATTTTAGAGGCTTAGGTGCCTCACTCAGGCTTTGTGAATCGCAGTGATTTCCTAGGTACCTAAAAGTTAAGCATTATGATGCTGAGTGTTACAGTGCCTAACTCCCTTTGTGCATTCAGGCCCATGCCTCTTGGAGCTGCATCTCCACACTGGCCTCAGGCACCAAGGCCCAATTTAGCTGTGCATAATTATATACTTGAAGTGAGAAGTCATTCCACCCTAGCAGGATTTTTTCATTTTCATTTGTTCCTAGATAGAATGTATTTTAAGTAATAATATATACACCAGCTGGCTTAAGACCTGTCAGTAAATAAAACTGCATGCAGAGGTTACCTTCAATCACTTCCATCAGGCACATCTTTGTTAATATGTGAAACCTGAGCTAAATGCTGCTTTTGGGCCAGTTTTGCCAGTGCACTTCAGCTTCTTTGTACTGCTCTGGTGATGCAAAACATCTGCAAACTCAGCTTAATTGGCCAGTTTAATCAAGCTTCTGTTGTTTTGTATAGCTAGAGTGATGCAAAGCAGCCAGAGGATACCGGAGAATATGGCCGATAGATTATAAAATAATTCCACTGATATAATAATCAACTGTCAAACCCCCAGCAGGCGGGAATCAGGAGGACAGTTCCAGTTATAATACACAAAAATAAATGTAGGTTGCATTTGAGGCCAGAGCATTTTTGAAATGGCCCTTTTAAATTTCAAGTTACCAAAACATATATGGCCAAACCCAGGCTAAAATAAGTGGGTACCACTTCCAGAGATGTCTCTGGTTCAAATTCAGCAGTGACTCAGAGTGGTTTAAGTTACATGCTGAGTGTAAGTTGCTAAGTAGTGTAACTTGCCCCAGTTTGACAAATGGGCTGGATTCTGGTCTCATTTACATGGTGTAATCCAGTGTAACTCCACTGGATGTAATAGTTACTCCATACTTACATGGTACAATAATAAATTTGAATCTAGGCAATCAGCCTAAATTATACTACGATTTACATCACATCTAGGGACAGTAAAGACCTGCTAGGTGATGCAGTCCATCTCCCTGCCACAGAAAGATTATATATTTACTATTGCTTTGTCCAGTCTGGCTTGACATTTGCCAAATGATGGGGCTTCTACCACTTCCCTTGGGAGACTATTAAATGTAAAGTCTAATCAAACTAAGAAGACAGTAAACCAAAGAAAAGATATTCACAATTTGCACTACTAATAGTGCAGTTGAAAGAAAAGGTTTGGGAGACTGCAGGAGATTTGATTTCTCCTTTGTCTAAAATATATAGGGTCAAATCCTGGTCAATAAAGTCAATGGCAAAACTCCTGTTAGCTTCAATGGGACCAATATTGATACATAGTAAGATAGCCATATCCCCTGAGGTTACCTGCTTTGGATGTTACTTTACACCTCAGGACCCACCATTTGTCTTGTGTCACTCTAGACAAAAAACTATGATTATGTTTAATTTGCAAATGTATATGTTTGTTATTCACCCTAATTCGTGACATGTCAGGATAGAGGGAAAAAAGCAATAGCTGCTGCTGTACAACAATTTGAAGCCTTTTTTTCTTCCACTGTAAGGAACACAGAACAAACCTGAATGGACGTTAATAAAAAGGAATCACATGTTTTCCACTGAGAGACCAGATATCCTTGTAGTCTCCATTTGGAAATGTATTTGGGAAACCCTTGAATTCTTTATAAAATTAAATTAAATTAAAAAAATATTATTTTGCCTCCCAAGTCATATGGGATTGTAACTCACAGCAAAGATTTCATTAAAATGCTGCCTGTATCCTGTACCAAGAACTTCATTGCATTCGACAGGATGTTCTTACCAAGCCATTTCCCATCTATTTCTTCCTGCCCTCCTGTTAAAAAAAACTTGTGCATTTTGATTTTGAACGGTGATTTCTTATTCCAGTGATCACTCACTGATCTCCTCCTCCACCCCATTCCCTTTTGTTTTACAGATTCTCTGTTATTTTGATATAGTTTTTACTGTCATTTTCACCATTGAAATTGCTCTGAAGGTAAAGTCCCCATCTTCTCTACCATTATCTGTCACTCATAAGCCTACTAGTTCTCTGCCACTATCTGTTGCTAACACACATGCCTGTTTGTATCTGGGTCACGCTCAGTAACGCTAACCCGATTGTGCTTATTTTTCAGATCCTAGGCAATGCAGACTATGTCTTCACTAGTATCTTTACATTAGAAATTATTCTTAAGGTAACCAATCTGAGCAATACACTTCTCTCTCTCTCTGTCTTTGACTTTGTATCATTTTAAATCCCATTGTTATCTTCACAGACAGGATTTTCTTTTGCTTTTTGGCTTATTAGTACTTGTCTAAGCTTTTAAACAGCTCTTTTGTCCAATTTTGATATTCAAATGACATTTGTTATATAAGGCCGGTGTCAGCATCATGCTGCATTGAGGACTCAATATGAAGGGATGATTCTTTCAGGAAATATAAGCGAGTGACAAGAAAAGGGCAAGCAGGCCAGATATTTACCCCAGCAGTTGCCAATCTTTTCAGGACAACAGTATGTGTGTACCACAGTAAGAACCATGAGCCTGCAGGACTCTCACATGTAGAACTCATATTGCAGAACAGCGCTGTGTGAACCAATGCCCTTCTCCCCTCACACAGTTTGGCATGCCAAAGTGAAGCTCTGAGTTCTACACAGTCATGAGATTATGGTTTGGGGAAATCTCCACAGGTCCCTTGTAGGGGACAATGTGCACAGCTGAGTGGGAGACAAACAGCAGAATTCCATGGGGAACAGAAGCTCATTGTTAAGGTCTGGAGCGGGAGCCTAGAATACCAGTCACTAAAGAATGAAGGCCAATAACTGGACAGGTACTGGTGGCTGAAAATCACTCATGCAGAGAGTGAAACTCTGCCTGGCTGAATACCCGCTTCTGATTTTCCAGGGGAACACCTTGCCCACCTTGAGGAAATGGAACAGGAGAATAATTTGGTGGTGAAGAAAATAAAAAGCTGTTGCCTCTCTCTTATCAATTTCCCAAACTGATAGTCTAATATTTTAAATAACAGTAATCAAGCAATGTTTTGGCTCTCTAGATGCAGGATTCAGTGGGCAGCTTGTTTTTTTTTCTCAGTGATCTGGTTTTAAGTGCTGGCAGATGGCAGCCTTCTCCTTGGAGCTGCTGAGATCTCATACCTCAGGCAGCTGATACAATATCAAATGAAAACTGGAAGGGCAGGCTGCTCCCTGAATAGTGTTAGGAGCTGGGCTTGTCTGTTTGTCTTCGAAGCACCAAACCTACAGTGCTCTCCAGAGAGACTCACACTTTCTGCTGTGTTACTGTGTGTGCCATTAAATCTAACACCCACAAAAACAACATGTGAGAAGGGAAAGCAGCTCAGCAGCAACATTTCAAACCTCACTTTAGTCCAGCTGTTAGCTCTTTGTACAAGGCCACCTTCTAGCCATTTGACTTTATGGTAGTACACCACTTATGGCCCAGTCCTGCTCCCACTGAAATAAATGGCAAAGCTCTCATTGACTTCAATGGGAATGAGAACAGGCCTCAACCTGTTAACTAACAAATCCAATGCACCTTGTAGTAACTATTTCTGGGATTAAATCCTGGTCCCTTTGAAGTCAATGGCAAAACTCTTGTTGAATTTCATTAATTAAATTCAGTGGAACCAGGATTTCAACTCCGGACTTTTTCCAGGTGTTACTGATAGGAGAGCAGGGTCTGAGCACAGGGTTAGGAAATCCTGAGTTTTACTCCTCCCTCTGCTAGTGTCCCATAGCTTGACCTCAGACAAGTCTCTTAGTCTCTCAGGGCCTGTTTCTCCACTGTCTTGTATCTTGTACAATCTTTTACATGAGTGCAAAGTAGATGTAAAGAGTCTCATTGACTGGATATGCACAAATGATTGGACAAAGCTCAAGACAGTGGAGAATTTGTAGTAAGGGGCAAATAACACTTACCTACCTCATGGTGATGAGATAACCATTAATTAATTAATATCTGTACAACGTTTTGAACATATAAAGTGCTGTATAAGTGAAGACTATAATTCTTCTTTAAAATGGCATTGCAGTTGCTTTCGTCAGTGCCACAGGTGGAAAGCAGACACTGCATTATACAGTCTTTTAAGTATCTTCCCTGAATATAATGAAATCTTCCAACAGTCAGTAAAGAACCACGGTTCATACAGTACTGAAACTCAACAGAGCTTCCTATCCTGATTTCAATGGTGTCTTCTTTCTTTCAAGATTGCCATACAAAATATAAGCAGTAAAGGGCATCTTTACCACCTTTGTCATGGCAAGAACCCTCCCTTCCCTCAGTCAAATGTGTCCATAAGTATAAATTCTAAACTGAGACCAGAGTTTATACTTCCTTCCCTTCTAAGTTCTGTCTGACTGGCTGATTGGTAGACAGTTCCTAATCTTGTGGATGTTTGGTGAACAAAGTAATTTGCTATATCATGTTCTCTTCAGCACTCCTATGACTGGAATTACCATGGGTAGCCCTGGCTGGAAACTGCCAGGAACTATGGACTAACAGCAGGAACCAGAGAACACATATAAGATTGTGTATCCATCACAATCCAACTAGACTTAGCCTCTGATTGTTCTTCTGCTGCTCTGAGCAGCCTGGCTAAAGCTAATAATTTTGAGAAACTGCAATGCTGATCTCATCTAGTTGTGTTTTGAGATGAGTCTTGCCCATCACATTCAAATCAAGATCTGAACTTCCCCCAAATGATGCTCTCTTTCTGTGGGACGGGGAATTCTAAAGCTCCAGAACTGTATTTATCGACAGTGTAACTAGAGATAGGTCTGAACCAAAATTCTAGGCCTGAAAACTTCTGGCCTTCCCAAAGTTCTGGGGCTTTTAGGCCTGGAGTTTGTTCTGACCCATCTGTAGTTACACTGTCAAGAAGTACAGTTCCAGAGCTGTAAAATTCCACCTGTCCCACAGTAAAGGAGCATTTTTAACAAAATCTCATTGTTATTCAATAGAATTCATCCTCCTGGGCAGAGTCCCTCATAAAGGAAGTGGAACTTTAATGTTCCAGAAGTGAAGGTGCTCCTGCTGACTGCACTTCCTAATACAGAAGCCTTAGTTACATTGTCCCCTGAAATCTTTCTTTGGGATTTGTGAAAAAGGAACAGAGGGGAAATATACTTTGTTTCTTGAACAAATATGCTTTGTTTCTTGAACAAAATTATAGGGACCAAACGGGGGCTCAGCTTGAGGGGAACAAAGTAGAGAGGATACGGAATTGAGTTTCTGAATCTAGGGAGTGAACCAATCAAAAGGGATTTCTGCCTATCATTTCAGCCCTGGCCTAAACCATAAAATCCCCAAGTGATTCAGTTGTTGTTCTTGCTCAGAGGGAGGAGGTTTCAGCTGTCCCTCCAGATGGTATTGCACGGAAAAATATCTCAAGAGACGGTCCCTTTTTATGTAATATTTTTTATTCAGCCTAGTCCTGGAAACCTTTATAAAATGCAGGCATCTTAGTCATAAGTGCCTTGCCACCAAAGATAAAGGGGAAAGCATTTGGTTGCAAAAAGTTGTTTTTGCAAACATTCACTGTGTTGCTTTGCTATTTCTAAGTGAACTTTCTGTTCTCTGTATGCTCCGGTTCCAAAGGAAGAATTACTGTCAGCCCCAAAAAAGCACCCTTTCCCCAGATGGGGTGGACACTGGCTTGAAACTTTTCCTCATATATTCTCTTGATAGTTATTTTACCCTCTACTCCACTTCATTTCCTTTCTCTTGGGACCCAACCTGTTCACTGGGGTTTTGAGGTAAAATGATTGCTGCATTAGAAATATTGCCCTTCCTTAAAATATACACCTTGAGAACAACCAGTTGGTCTTGGTCTGAGAGATGGTCTCTGCATAGCTGCTAATGGCAAAGTTTGTTTGTGTTTCCGTGTGCCTCCCCGCAGATGACTGCATATGGAGCTTTCCTCCACAAGGGCTCCTTCTGCAGGAACTACTTCAACATCCTAGACCTGCTGGTGGTCAGCGTTTCTCTCATCTCCTTTGGGATCCAGTGAGTGAGCCATTCTTGACTGAGATAATCCACTGGTCTGCTGGGAGAGGGGGAGTGAGAGGGGATGTACTAGATGGGTCATGTTGGCTTGTCTGTGCAAGATTTTATGTATTTTTACACTCTCCTGAACAAAAACAGTCTGAAGCCGGTTTTTCAGACTCGTTCAGTATGTGGCTAGCAAGGCTTGATATTAATTGGTTATGTTAGAACTTTCTGCCTCATACGGAAGATCTGAGGATAATGCCAGGGTAATTCCAAAATAACAAAAACCCAACTGCTACCAAAGCAACTCTGCCTTGTTCCTATTATGTGAGTAACAGCTTCCATAGGGCCTGCTCCAAAGTCCATTGAAATCAACAGAAACATTCTCTTTGACTTCAGTGGGCTTTCAATCAGTTTTTTAATGACTGTTCAATGCTCATTTTGGCCATTATCCTCAGCTCTTGAAGAGTTTGTTCAGGCTCTTCATATGTTAGCAAAGGGAGAATGTTCCCAAAAGCTGTAGGCAGGGGCCTGACAACGTACAACTGCAGGAGGGATTCTTCATCAGCGGCTCACTCCTGCAAGGTGCTGAGCACTCTGCCCCAGATGTGGCAAAGCACTTGCTCACATGCTTACTGTTAAGCACATGAATAGTCCCACTCAATTCAATGGGACTATTCATCTTCTAAAGTTCAGTACATGCTTACGTGTTTTGCTGGATCAGAAATGAAATGCTCAGCACCCTACCAAGTCGAGCCCCAGGTTGGACGAGGTACAGGTACCTCTACATTCGTAAGACACCAGGAATTAACTGACATGCTCCTTTCTTCTGTTAGCGTTTCAGCGGTGTGATTCTTTGTGCCCTTATCTTAAAATGTCTTGCAATAGCTGCATCTTGGCACCGTTTTCCATTGCACGTCCGTTGTGTATCTGGTAGCTTGTCCTGTTCAAGAGAGCCCTCCTGTGTTCTGATCCTTTTGTGAATACAATGGAGATAACGCTGGTGGGGTGCAATCTGGGACTCTATAGATCAAGAGGCAGGGCCCACTGGATAATTCAGTGGGACAGCTTCCCAGTCTATCTCAGTGCTTTCTGAAGTGCCCCTAAAAGCTCCTTCCTCTCACAGAAATTTCTGAAACATGGCTAAAATTACATTTTAAAAAATTAGGTGTATTCTGGGGAGAGTATCTAGCATTATTGATGCCTCTGAATTATATATTTATTCACGTCAAGGACTGTGTTAGAATGAAATGATTTATAAGGTACTTGCTAGTGTGTATGTGTGTGCCGCTGCCCTGTAGTATACTAAATCAAACTATGATAATCTATGTGTCATAAACCCTATACTGCCAAAAGATAATGGAGATTCTCCTTTACCCAAAATTGTAGTAGCCTGTGCTTTTGGAGCAGAAGATTCTGAGCCTGTTGCCACCTTGATACTTTGAGTGGCATGGCATACAGCAAAGGGATGACTCTGACGTCTTGAATTTCTTACAGTATTTGCAAATGGGAAAGAGTGGGTGAAACTCCAGGTAAAAGCTGATGTGCAGCTGTTCTCTTCCAGGTCCAGTGCCATCAACGTAGTGAAGATCTTGCGTGTCCTGCGAGTGCTCAGACCGCTGAGGGCCATCAATAGAGCCAAGGGACTAAAGGTTAGAGAAGTCCTGAGCCCCACAAGTTGTTCTCAAAGCTAGAAACACAGGTTACTTCAGGCAAGACGTACCAGCCTTTTAACACAGCTTGAATAGTGTTTAAAGGGTCACTGACAAGGCTGCGGCGTAATGCACTAGCTTTCGGTTGGTTTGCAGATAGAGGGGCTGTGCTTCTTGCCTCCTCTCTGTCAGCCAGGTCCCTTCACCTAACAGGACAGATATTCATATAGATGAGAACTGAGTTCTGGTCTTTTCTACACTTTTCTGCCTGCTCACACATAGTCCAGGGAGTCTTTTTTTCCTTTCCTAAGATGCCACTTTATGGAGCTTGTAAACTGGGATTCTCATATTTATGCTGAAGCCTTGGGCTTCTCCAATAGTGACAACAGCTCCGGATGGTCCCTCCAGTTACTCTTGCCCCTATCTTCCATTTGCAGCACGTGGTCCAATGTGTGTTTGTAGCCATCAGAACCATCGGAAACATTGTGATCGTCACCACTTTGCTGCAGTTCATGTTTGCCTGCATTGGAGTTCAGTTGTTCAAGGTAAAACCATTGGGTCCATTCACTCATCCATCTCACTGAACCATCCTCAGGGGGAGGGGGGAAGAAAAGTAATGGGAAGAAGTGTAAGGGAAGGGGAGATGGAGATTTGCATGGAGCAGAAAACATCCTCAGTATAGTCAGATAGGAGGCCTGGATTAAGCACTAATCACCCAGGTTCCCATTACCCAAGTTCCAAAGACATGAGATCAGGCTTGTCGCAAAGGTAACTCATTAAACCCCAGGTCATGAGAACCCAGAGCAACACTTTGCCACCTTCTCCGAGAAGTTTGTGACATGACATCAACAGCAGTGGGGCTTTTTTCAAGGAATGCTGCTGTGTCCACACCCATGTCTTGTACAACTAAACATTCCAGATGAAAGCTGAATGTTCCTTCTGACCTCCCCCTTTAGCTTCTCCATTTAAACCTCACCCCTCTCCTGACAGCAGTTGCTCCTCAACTCTTGATGGAGGCACATAGTTAAGCAAAGAGACAATGCCGTCTCCTTGCTACACTGATCAATAGTAACTCCCTGCACCATAATGAAGGGTGACTTCACTGTTCTTCTCTCATTCTCCTCTAGGGCAAACTGTATATTTGCAGCGATAGCTCCAAGCAAACAGAAGCAGAATGCAGGTGAGTCCATCCTTTCCCAGGCAGCCACATTTCTCGACTCCACTCTCACCAGGTCTGACTTGGGAACTGAATATCTCTCTTGTTTTCCTTCTGCTTTTCAATAACAGGGGGCATTATATTTCTTACAAAGATGGAGAGGTCACCCATCCCATGATCCAGCCCCGCAATTGGGAGAACAGCAAGTTCAACTTCGACAACGTCTTGACTGCTATGATGGCCCTCTTCACTGTTTCAACCTTTGAGGGCTGGCCAGAGTGAGTGCACAGCTGATCGGGGCCAAGAGGCTTGGTGGTGGGGAGCAGTGCAATTCCCCCATTCATTTTTAAGGGGAATTCAAAATCTAACAATTAATCTTTCCTCGTCTAAATTGTCATACTGTGTTGCTTGACAGCTGCCACACTCCAGCCCAGAGGTGGCTTCATTTCAGAAGAGGGTGAAGTGATTCCTGTAATATCCCTTATCCACTCAGAAGAGTTATGAGACTTCATTAGTGTTTGTAAAGTGTTTTGATATCTTTAGAGAAAGGAGATAGAAAAGTTCAGAGGAGGAGCTGTAGCAGCATTAGTGACAGTAGTAGTACTTCTGTATATGAAGACTGTAAACTCCTTGGGGCCAAGACTATTGCTCCTTTAACTCTTTCAGCTCTCAACAAATAGTAATGAGTAGTAGAAGCAATAGTAATATTTTGATTACTACTGATCAATATTAACATCATTATTGTTTCAACCAAGTGAAAGCAATGGTTCCTATTTTGACTGTTCAGTTAGCTGCCCAGTACTGAATGCTTGATACTGTGTAATACTAGGTATTGTGGTGTAATAGCTCCCTGCCATGCCATACTTTATCTGTGCTGTGAACAGTTTGGGAGGCACATTATCAGTATTTACTGAGAATGGTGAGTTCTCTCACAGGGCCACCCCACTGGTGCCGGGCCAGTGTGAAATGTGACAGTGCAGACCTGTCCGTGCTAGCCAGACGTGAGATGTCTCACAGTGCCATCCCTGTCTGTGCTGGGGGACCTGACATCTCTCACAGCGCCATTCAATCAAGGCAATTCAGGCATGAGCTGTCTCATGGCCAGGCTCAAGAGCTCTCCCTTGTTGGTGCCATCATGACTTCAGATAATTAAAAGTGCCCAGATCATCCTTCCTTTCAGAACTCCTGTGAACAGCACCAAACTAGGACCAAGTTCCCAACAAATTGGACTGTCCCTTCTTTATCTGCACTTTGTTAAAATGAAGGGACACATCTTATATTTTAAACTTTTAAAGGATTAAACTACAGATGGACCTGAACCCACAGCAGAGTTTAATAGGTAAATTAAGATCTGGATCTGAACTTTCACAAAAATTTGGGCATTAGAACTGGGGGTTTGTGCCTATCCCTGTATAAAACAAATTCATTTTCCAATATTGATAAATTATAAGAAAATAGCTAAAATTTATACTCCCATCACCTTAGTTACATAGCCCAGTGGGATATTATGAGACAGTATTGTTGGAAATTTTCTAAGTGTCTGCATTGGGTTTCTCTTCACCTTTAGTCTGCTGTACAAATCCATTGATTCTCACATGGAGGACGTGGGACCCATCTACAACTACAGGGTGGAGATCTCCATTTTCTTCATTATCTATATCATCATCATTGCTTTCTTCATGATGAACATCTTCGTTGGTTTCGTCATTGTCACGTTTCAGGAACAAGGAGAGCAGGAATACAAGAACTGTGAGCTGGACAAGAACCAGGTAACTTATGGCTGCATAATGCAACCAACGGCACGAAATACAGCCAAAGGAAATGCACGAAGGCTAAAATAAAGCCAGAATGGAACATATGAGGGCTATCAAAGGGATAAAGCATTATGCTGTCTCTATTCTGTCATCATTCAAGACCCAGGTAAAAGATTGTTTCTTAAAGGCCCATACACAGAGCCAAATTCTACTATAATAGCCATGCAACCACACTGACTTCATTGGGGTTGCATGAGTGTAACTGAGGGCAGAATTTGGCCCACAGGAAGTACAAATGGAAGGCTCCAGTAAGTAGAATTTATTTATTTAGATTGTGATCTAAACAAATTCCCCACCAAAAATTGCCATTGAAATATATTATTTTTTACATATGAGGCATTCTACCTACCTTATTTTTTTAATCTCTCCTGTCTCTTTAATAGCGCCAATGTGTTGAGTATGCCCTGAAGGCCCGCCCCCTGCGGAGATACATCCCTAAGAACCAGTACCAATACAAAGTGTGGTATGTGGTGAACTCCACCTATTTTGAGTACCTGATGTTCGTTCTGATCCTGCTGAACACCATCTGCCTGGCCATGCAGGTAAATCAGAGATCAGAAAGCACCATGCGTGTGTGGGTGGGCAGCTCTTCAGCTGGGAGGATGTGGAATCTGGCAGGGCTTTAAATTGCTCCCTAGCCTATAATAACTCCCCTGGAGTGAGAAATAAGAGATCTTACTCTCTTGTTTGTTAAAGATATTGGGCCAAATTCACTCCTGATGAAACACCACTGAAATCATGAATCTGCTCTCCTCCTCTTTCCAAGAGGACACCAATAACATAATTCTGTTTATCCTCAATTAAAAAAAAATAAATAAACAGCCAAATCACAGTCCAAGTAAATGGCCATCTAAAGAACAAATGAATTCACAAGCCACATAGATAAGCCTCTGAAAAGTAAGGTGGGCCTGAACCAACACCTCAATACTAATACCCCCTAAAACTCTGGGGACGGCCAATACCCAGACCTGAACTCTGTATCTCAACCCTTTCCCTATCAGAAAAAGATGGCAAATATCTGGGGAAGAAAAAAGAAAAGGAGGAAATGAAGGAGAAAAAATCACCAGTATCATCTGTACTCTGTATCTATTCTTGCATTGCTGAATGAAGACTAGAATATTTGAGTTTACCATAGAACACACCAAATACTACATTGATGACCATGTTTTCAAAGGGGCTTCATCTCAGACTTTTACATCATAGATGCAGTTTTAGCTTTTGTACCTGTACTATTTCACAACTACAGTATTGTCCATTTCTTCAACTCCATCTTGTGTGCAAACTTGCATTTGCTCATGCAGATCAAGTAATTAGGCGCTTATATTTCCAGAGGATGCATTTGAAAACTCAGCCAAAGAGTTCAAATTCTATTCTTGGATGTGTATTTAAGGCAATGAGAGTCATGCACATACAATTAAAGGCAAAATTTGTCTCAAAGAGTGAAGTGTCATAGAAGACCTGCAACCTATTAGGATTACTTCCTTTCCTTCCTGGAGACTTGCTGTATTCAAAAGCAAAGCTTCTGGAAGCAATGCCAGTCAAGGAAACTAATTAGTGATGAAGTGAGAGGGAAAGTAGTGTCCAGGATCAGAAACTAACTAAAGAGACAGAAAACAAAGACCAGGAATAAATGGCCCATTGTCATTGGCTATGTCTACACATATGGTTGTGTGTAGAGTACCTACACTGCATGCCTCCCTAGCATAGGTATAAATAACAGTGTAAATAGTGATGCACTAGTTAGGCAAGTAGAATAAAGACACGCCAGAACCTTAGGCTATAAGCCCTACATGGCTCTCAACACACTCCCCACTAGCAGTGCTTCCCATATCTATGCTGCTATTTTTAGCAGTATAATGTCCTGTTGTCAGAGCCTTTCCCTGCTACCTCCCAACTGCCAGTCCCTTTCACTGCCATGTGTAGCTACACACCATAGTGTGGATGCAAACTGTTTTTCATAGAGTCATAGAAATGTAGGGCTGGAAGGGACCTTGAAAAATCTTCATGTCCAGCCCCCTGCACTGAGGCAGGACCAAGTAAACCTAGACCATCCCCCTAGTAGATATTTGTCCAACCTGTTCTTAAAAATCTCCAGTGATGGGGATTCCACAACCCCCTGGGAAGCCTATTCCAGGACTTAACTGCCCTTATAGTGAGAAATTTCCTAATATCTAACCTAAACCTCTCATGCTGCAGATTAAGTCCATTACTTCTTGTCCTATTTTCAGTGGTCATGGAGAACAATTGATCACAGTCCTTTTTACAATAGCTCTTAACATATTTGAAGACAGTTATCAGGACCTCCCTCAGTCGTCTTTTAGCAAGACTATACATACCCAGTTTTTTTCACCTTTCCTCATAGGTCAGGTTTTCATCATTTTTGTTGCTCTCCTCTGGACTCGCTCCAATTTGTCCACATCTGTTCTAAATGTGGTGCCCAGGAGTGAACACAGTACTCCAAGTGAGGCCTCACCAGTGCAGAGTAGACTGGGAAACTTACTTCCCTGGTCTTACCTACAACACTCCTGATAATACACCCCAGAATATTAACCTTTTCTGCATCTGCATCACATTGTTGACTCTCATTCAATCTGCACTCCACTATAACCCCCATATTGTTTTCAGAAATACTACTGCCTAGACAGTTATTCCCCATTTTGTAGTTGTGCCTTTGATTTTTTTCCTTCCTAATTGAAGGACTTTGCACTTGTCTTGAATTTGCACTTGTATTGAATTTCATGTTGTTGATTTCAGATCAATTCTCCAACTTGTCACGGTCATTTTTAATTCTAATCCTGTCCTCTAGAGTGCTTGCAACCCTTCCCATCTTAGTGTCATCTGCGGACATTATAAGCATACTCTCCACTTCATTATCCAAGTCATTAATAAAAATATTGACTAATAGCGGACCCATGACTGACCCGTGTGGAATCCCATTAGATACACCTTCCTGATTTGACAGCAAACCATTGATAACTACTTTTAGAGTACTATCTTTCAACCAGTTGTGCACACACCTTAAAGCAATTTCATCTAGACACCAGTTTGCCTATGAGAATGTCATGTGGGACTGTGACAAAAGCCGTACTAAAATCAAGATATAACACATTTTCACTGTCCTGTGTAACTACACATGCCCCCTCCAGTGTAGAAAAGACCCGTGTGATGCCCCTAGGTTCCATATTAGGACCAATATTGCTTAGTATGTTTATCAACTACACTCAAAAAATATCTACATTAAAAGAACTTTGTTAAGGTTGCAAAGTCAAGCACTCTATTAGGAAGTGCCAGAATTAAGGTTGTCTGTTCAACTTTAATTGGGCTCCCTTGTGCATTATGATGCAGTCTTTAATTACATGATCACATACGATGTTTTTCACAGGCTCCCAGGCTCCCTCTCCAGCCCCCCTCATCCAATCTCAGTCTCCCCACCTCCTCCCCACTTGCCTTCCCTTGTCTCCCAGTCCATGGCTCCTTGTCCCAGTCCCTTTACCCAGCCATGCCAAGTTCTTCCACACCCCAGCTCTTTGTCAGATCTCTCTCTCCCTGCTCCCCGGTTCCCACCCCCCATACTGGTTCCTAGTCTCATTCTCCTTATACAGCCAGTCCTTGTCTGCCCCCTCCCTTCCGCACCTCATCTGATCTCAGTGTGCCCCCACACAAAACCAACTGGCTTCCCCCCCATGTCTTTCACTGGCTCCCAGTCTTCCCAGCTCCCAGCACCATTCTCCTTGCCCAGCCAGTCCCAGTGGCAGTTTCTCTCCTTGCCTCTAGTCCCAGTTTCATCAGAATCCTTGTCCTAATTTATTCATTTTCCTCCCCTCTGATCTGGCTTCTCTGTGCATTCGAATCAGATAGCTTCCTCCTCCGTGCTTCCAGGGTACCAGCAGGGAGATCACTGAGAGCCCATAATAGACAGGCTCCCTGCAGTCAACCCAGCCCCACCCCAGTCCAGCAGAGCTGGGAGCAGCAGTTACACAGGGGGTACGTCTACACAGCAACTAGACACCCATGGCTGGCCCATGCCAAGCAACTTGAGCTAAGGCTGCGGGGCTGTTTCATTGCTGTATAGCTTTCTGGGCTGGGGCTGGAGTCTGGGCTTTAGGACCCTGCAGGGTGGGAGGGTCCCATACCTCAGGACATGGCGAGTAGGGGTTTTTCTTTGCTGTGTAGACATACCCAGAGTGTCCAACTTCATCTCTGTAGCCTTGAGTTGGGGCAAGCTCAGTTGCTCCGTAGGGTTTATGCATGAACAGTCTGGTCAGCACTAGGTAGGATGACCAGACATCCCGATATTATAGGGACAGTCCCAATATTTGGGGCTTTGTCTTATACAGGCGTCTATTGCCCCCCACCCCCTGTCCTGATTTTTCTTGCTATCTGGTCACCCTAGTACTAGGAGTTGCGAAGGGACGGAGCATGTTAAATGAGGATGAAATCTTTGACATTCTAGCTGCTAAAAATCAAAGAAGGCTTTACTAAGCATGTGCAAACTGCAATTTTTCAAAGACTTATAGCTTGGCCAAATTTGGGCAGATTGTCACAGGAACAGCAAAAGGCACATCCTTGATAAAGGCCATCCCTCCCACATTGCAAGTCCCTTCCCCAAAGCATGGAGAGACACTAGAACTTTTTAAAGAAAAGGTCACCAGAATCTTTTTTAAATGGATAGAACAACATCTTTTTCCCTAGCCTTGTTCTCAGAAATAGCAGAACTGTTCTGGCTGAAATTTTCCCAAATAATTCAGCCTGAGCCAGATACCCAGCATGGGAAATTTCAGCCCAAATGGTTAAGGTTAAGCACATTAAGCATGTTAAGCAGGTTAACATTAAGCACGTTAAGCAGGTTAACATTTAGCACAATTTTATAAGCAACTGAAAACAGGGTCTTATAATGGGAAGTGTCAGGCAACCTTAAAATAGGCAGCACTACCAGCTCCACTTATAATGATCTGATAAAGTGGATGAACAGTGAGAAGGACAAATTTGCAATAGACACATTATTTAGGTTATTCAAGACTAGAGAAGACTGGAGTAACTTCATAGGATCTTAATAAAGCTAAGTGAATGGGCAACATGACTGCAGATATAATTCAGAGTTGACAAATGCAAGGTAATGCACATTGGAAAGAATAATTTGAACTACTCATGTAGATTGCAGGATTCTGAATTAACCATAATTACTCAGGAGCAAGACTTGGCATCATTGTGGACAGTTTAATGAAATCTCTATTAAATATGCAGCAGCAGTCAAAAAAGTAAACAAGATATTAGGAAAGAGTGGGATAGGAAATAATATTGCAAATGTCATTATGCCATTATATAAATCAATAAAGCACCCTCTATGGAATACTGTGTTCAGTTCCGGTAATCCCCATTTCAGGAAGCTAGAACAGAATTAGAAGGCGTCCAGAGACAGAGAAGTTATTAGGTGTATGGAAATACTTCCACATTAGGACAGACTGAAGAGATTGAGACAGTTTGGTGTAGAGAAGGGACATGTTAGAGGTGTACACAATAATGAATGGTCTAGAGAAAGTGAGCTGGGTGCTCCTATTTACATTTCCTCATAATACGAGAACAAAAGCACATTTAATGAAACTGAAATGCAACAAATTTAAAACTGATAAAAGGAAATATTGTTTTTAGCCAACTTATAATTTACTTGTGGAATTCACAGATATTATTGGCACAAAAAGATGAGTAAGGTTAAAAAGTGATTGGACGCGCTTATTTGTATACATATATATGTTATGTAGGAATTAAAAAATTAGGAATATAAACCCTTATACTTCATAGCATAAACCAACCAATGACGTTTGGAGCCCAAGTTAGCAATGCGTTTGAGCATAGCTGTAAATCCATCCCTCCAGTATTTAAGTATATGCTTAAATGTTTTGCTGAACTGGGACCGGAGTTAGGAAGAACCTTCCTGGTTGAGCAGATTCTTTTATAATTGCCTATTATGCCATTTCTGTGGGCTTCCTGTGAAGCTTCTGGTATTTGCAATTGTCAAGGACAGACTATTAAACCATATGGACTGTTAGTTTGGCCTTGTATGACGGTTCCTGTGTTACAATCTAGGACTAATCCTAAAGTGATCCACATCCAGTGTTGCTTGACTGAAGGAAAGTTATTTCTGTGAATGAATTTAAGGAGAAGAGAGGCATAAACCTGAAAAAATATGGAGAGTCCTTGTTAGGGGTGGAATGGAACTCTATATTCCAAACAGTCCATTCTTCACAGTGCTGGGGTGTGTGTTTTTCAGCACTACGGTCAGAGCTGTCTCTTCAAAGAAGCCATGAATATCCTCAACATGCTCTTCACTGGTCTCTTCACCGTTGAGATGGTTCTGAAACTAATTGCCTTCAAACCCAAGGTAGGTGTGGTAGATTGGGCTTCCCTCTTTCTCTGTGTGTATGGAGTGAGAGTGAGGAGAAGGAGGAGGAGAAAATATGTAATAACACAACACCCCCCACCCCCCCCCCCCCCCCCCCCCCGCACCTCCATTCACCACCCAGTAGCTGTCCTGGGCAGTTGCTTTCTGGATTGGAGTCTCATCCTGTGTTTGAAAGAGCTTTTCTCATGTAGATAGAAAATATGTAAAAAGAGCAGTGCCTTTAAGAAGAGGAAGATCCTGCTCCTTCATTATTATGAAGTCATAATACAGTTAAGGCTACCACATGATTTCCATATGAATGCTGTTCTAACGCTCTCTCTAACTTTCCCAAAACAAATTTTATAGGCTGAAACATCTCCTGATTAGTCTCCAGGCCACAAGTGATTTTATTTTTTTTAAATGTGAAGTTAATCAAATATGATTCATGTGGTGTTATGATACTTGGAAATTTTTCCTCAGGTTTTGGAAAAAACATTCTGTGTATGCACAGATCAGTTATCAGTCTGCTCATAGTTCAAAATGGCTGGCAGATCAGGCCTGTGCACTACTCCTTCGTGAGGATTATAGCACAGGGCTGGTTGGATAACATTAGTTTTGAATGTAATAATGTATTGCTAATGTTGGAAACCCCATCAGTTCCTATCTCTAGGGGTGGTTATGTTCACAGGAGCTCCACCTTTCACTAGCATAACTATACCGGAAGGAAAGTTGTAATTTACAAACTCTTCCAGCTAACCCAGCACAGCTCTTAAATTAACTGAGGTCTTCATCTTTTTAGTGTAGCGTCAACAACATTTCATGAGATCTCAATATGGCATTAACAAAGGGGACAATCTCCACCATATGCGATAATCAAACTTGTCTACTCTACCAAAAGTTAAAGCATAATTCTTCTCCAACTTGTCATCCTTCTTCCCTCCCAGTGCAGTAACTTTCTCCTTGCATGCCACTCAAACCAGTATCTCTCTCCCCCATCATCTCTAAGTTGACTCTTCTCCCTCCCACCACAGCACCTCTGTCCCCTCTCCCCACTTTTTCTATAAGGCTTTTAAAAGTTAGAGGCCGAGGAAAGTCACAGTCTCTGCCCTCAGCCAGCCCAGAATCTCTCTCTCTTCTCCCATCATTCTTTTACATGTAGCACTCATGAAGGTTACAAGCTTCATTGGTTATATTGGAAATCTTGGAACTTCTATGGGGTCTCAAATATGGTGTCTGTGAAAATTACAAGCACCACCAGCTGTACCAGCAGAGCATGAGGCACTCGGCTTACAAGTCTGAGACGCTGCAATGTATGCTACCATGCAAATTCTTCTAAATCCAACACTTTGTAAAAACCTTATATGCACGTTATATGTGTTTAGTAACATACCTCATGCATTTAGTAGCATCCTTCTGCTTAGGTCCTTCTTCGTTACACTCTTCAAACTTTGTTATGGACTCTGATCATTGTGAGTTTAAAAAAAAATTGAGGACATTTCAAAACTAAAAACATTTCTATGACATAATTAAAGATGAGATATTTTTGGCATATCTTTTTAACACTCATTAACAAGAACTAGAACATCAGAGTTGAAAGAGTCTTGAAAGCCAGGACATTCTCAGTCAAGGTCCCAGCATCAACCATAAGTCTACCCCTGCCCATCCTGAAAGAACAGCCAGCTAAAGGAATATACCATATTAAAGAGACAAATGAAAAAATCTGGATGCCAAAATTAGCTCCAGCACTTAATTTAATTTTAGAAGAAGTCAGACTAGATCTCCACAGTGCTCCCTTCTGGCCTTGAAATCTATTAACTAATATTTTCAGAGAACATCCTCCCTCCCCCCCCAAGAAAAACAGGGTATATGCCCCAAAAAGATCAGGAAGGGGAGAATGAACCTATGAAAATTGCTGATACAGCTGAAAGCCTGCCTTTAGCAGCATACTAATGCTGATTTATGTTCTGTACCAGTGCAGTGATTCTGTAAATCTGGGAACATCAATGTGTTCTGCAGTGTAATAACCCCCAGTTGCCCTCCTTTTCATTACAAGCAAGCCTGTGGAGGTGCCATCATGCACTGCTCCATCTTGATTCAAACTGCCTGCCAAAGAAGGACACCACCTACTTCCAGAAGGCCTCTTAGATCATGTTGGACCTTAATATTTCTATGGGCCACACAATATAGCTGTAACATGCTGCTCTATTTTATCTATGTAAATTGGGCACAGAGTTCCAGCTCTGAGAAAGATGGTATGATATAAAAAAATAAACCTGCTTGGACAGCAGATAGGTGGTTGTCCCTAAGGGGACTATCTGAACAATCTGAGAGAGGTTATCTTTAACCTGAATGAAGAGCTTTAAGATACAGTCTCTCCCACTGAAACATCCCAAGTTCCCCAGCAAACGCTAAAGATTAAGTGCCATTACATTTTCCAGGTATGAATTATTAGCTTAAATGCTTACACGGTCTCTGTTGCAGATGGAATTGGCTGCCACTTCCAGAGCAGTAAAACCCAAACCAGTCTCTGCTTAAGCTGCTTTGTCTGTTTTGATGTTATGCCTAAAACCCCGTCTTTTCAGTCTGAAGAGTTCCTGAAATTGATGGAGCAGTTACTCCTTCATGACTGACTGCAACAGAGTAGAAGCTGTAGATGGGGACCTGAAGGTATCATTTTCTCATCTGAGCAACAGCAGGAAAGACTTTCAGGAAAGGACAATGCAGGAGAAATAAATGTGAGAGAAGCAGCAGCAGGCCTGTCACAGAACCTAAGCTGGGGAGTTTGCTGTAGGGAGCACTCCGCTGTAGAGCTGCTGGTATTTCTGAACTCAGCAAGAGGCGCTGTGTAGGTAACATAACTACTGCTGGATGTTGGGAAACTGTCACGCACCCACTTCTCTCCTGCCACTCCCTAAAGGATATTTGGGAAGGAATGGTCCCAGCATCAACCACTAGTTATAGCTAATCCCAGTATCTCCCAGGAGGGGTCACAGCCGGGACCGTTGAAGGAGCAGTGGCTATGTGGAGAACACAGCTACTCATGCCCTTTCATGACAGAATAACTGAAGGAGCTCACAATCACTGTGGTCCCAGCTTCTCCCTGCAGCAGTCACTGTAGAGAGTGGTGCAGAAGTGGTGGCTGTGTGGAAGTATAGAGCTCGTGCAACCCCAGTCTCTCCCAGCATGAGTACCAAAGGCCAGGGGGTCGTAGCTCTGGCGGTGGGGAGTTTACAAGCTACTCCTATTACAGCTGTTTCTCACTGGCATGTCTGTAATAATAAAAGACATATGGCTCTTTCTGATTCTGTATGTATTTTTCACCATGTCCACAAGCCATTATTTATCTCTTGGCCCCTGTTTTCTTGAGGCACTGTGCCCTGCTTATTCAGCTCTCTTGATAGCATAATGGAAAGAAAAAAAACCAAGAAGGAATCAGTTCCATAAGCACTAAATGTGAGCACAGACTCACCCTGGCATAGGGAATTTACTTGCGTAATCCAGTGCTGGAACTACTTCTTGCTTTAGAGTAAGGACTCAGTAAACAAGAGGCTATTCTCTGAGGTGGGGAACTACATTTAGTCCAGGATTTGGGTTCACATCTTAGCACTATTCCATGCTCCGTAAACAGTATTTGAAGGTGGTAGAAAAACAAGAGGTTTCATAACTAAATACAGCCCTGGCACTAGGACTGATTGGCCTTTGCATCTCTTTAGTTTTAGCCTCTGTGAGGGCAGGGCAGTCTCTGTCATTTATGCCCAGCTCTGGAGGTAGTGCCGTCTTTCAGCTGACACCACTTACTAGAGCAGTACTGTCTCTGAAGCCCATGTCTTTAGGTATGCAGTGTTTTTCTGGAGCAGAGGCACAGATCTCGCAGGTTTTATCAGTGTGAGGCAAACAGCCCATCAGCATCTAACCTACTCCAGGCATGAAGAGGGAATGAGAAATAAAGGGTTTTGTTAATAACCAGAGAGAGAGATGGGGATGATTAGGACTGCTGATAGGGAACACATGCACTGTGTTCCTTGTCTCTCCTTGCAGCGTGTTAATGTGCTGCTCCCAAATGGACCTGGAGTGTTTGTCTTGACCGAGTCCCATAAACTGACTCAAGATTAGTTACTCTGAACAGACAGGCAATTTAAAGAGATGTTCTTGAGGCTAGGGGGACAGGGGGTTTTGGGTGTCTGTGTTTCTAATTTATAAAAAGCTTCGGCCACTGTGGTGAGCTTTTTGTAATGGTGCTTCCTGGGTTTTTCTCTTTAGCACTCAGAGTCCAGTTTGAAATTTGTACACACATATTTGTACCCCCTGCCACCCTGCCCTCAACCAGGCAGACATGGCATTAAACATGAGAGAACGATTTAACTGCTAGCACAGCCAGGGACATAAACTAGCTCTATAGCCCTTTTCATCAGTAGATCTCAAAGTGCTTTACAAAGGAGATCAGTATCATGATCCCCATTTTTAAAGATGGGAAAACTGAGGTACAAAGAGAGGTGAAGTGACAGGCTCAAGGTCATCCAGCAGGATAAAAGCAGAGCTGGTAATTGAACCCAAGTTTCCTGAGTCCAAGTCCACTGCTATAGCTACTAGGCCACATTGTTTTCCATAAAGAGGACAGTAAGTAGTAACTTCAGTGGACTTTTGTCCACTTATGCCATCAGGAACTTTAGCCAGGATTAATAGCCCAATAGGTTTCTTTAGATAGAGAGATCTAAAACTGGGAGGGGTTTGAGTCAGACCCCCAGATGCAAACACCCCCAACCTTTCTGAGAGTTCAGATCCAAATAGAAACTCAGAGATGGATCATGTCTCTATATAGTAGGCTAAACTAAAGGCCTGAATGTGAACATGCACGTATACATGAACTTTGGGAAAATGGGATTCTGGAAACAAACTTTCCAGCTCTAACCTGTCTCTAATCTACAGGAGAATTGTATGAATAAAAGACCTGATAAAGAACCAAACAAATTTGTCACTTGTTAGAAATGTCTCTCGGAGAAGTAAAAATCCATACATCCATCTGTTGGCCAACACTCACATCCTAAGCCACAATCAAGGGGTGCATCAGCTATATCACCCTAATCGCTGAAGCTGCTACTTGTTTCATAACCTTATGCCAGAAGATAACATCACTGCTAAACAATGGTGGATTGTTTGGTTTTTGGTGTTTCAAGATAAAGACTGGCATCTGAAGAACAGGAGTGCTCTCCTTTTCCAAGAGAAAGGTGAATCCAAACTCATTTATGGGACCTGTCTTCTCTCCCTGTTTCATGAAGAGAACACATTTTTTTTAACTCATACCGGTAGAGAAAAAGGACAAAGTCAAATTCATCTCTGCTTTAACTCTGTTGGCTTCATCAGCATTTCTGGGAATGAATATAGGGATACATTTCCCCCAGTTAATCCTAGAACTTTCCAGAGAAATGGTTCCTTTAATTGCTGAGCCTTTCATACTATACTTGTCTTCTCAGAAAACGTTCATTATCCCCTCCCAGAACCATTTTTTGGGTCAGGAATAGAATCCTAGAAAACTGAATTTCTACTATCACTATCTTCATGGCACTAATTCAGATGGTACTTCAATGGAACTACTCACATAAATATCTGCCTAACTTTATTCAATTGCCTTGCTGAATCTGGGCCCATGTGAATACTGGGGATTTATCTAAAAAAATCATAGACATGTAAATGTCCATCCAGTGTATCAGCCAAAACTTCTCTCTCCTTGATGTTTACATGTAGGTGACTGTCATATCTCCCATAAATCATCATATAGTCAAGCCAGGCATATATACATCTTCTAATTTTTTCTTCATAAGATCATTACGTCAGCCCCTTCTTTATCTTTGTTGCTCTTCTCTGAGTTCCCTCCTTTTATTGACATCTTTTTGGGATAGAGGTGTCCAGAATTGTATGCACTACCATAAATGAGTTTTGCATTCAGTGCCGGATGTACACTCCCCAGGCAGTTCCAGGAAGGATTGTGACTTTCTCTACACAGGGGAGTCCTGACTACCCAGTGCATCCTTCAGTTCACTAGGAAACACTTCCTTTCTAAGTCTTAATTGATTTATGCTTCCTCATTTATTAATAGATCTGCTTTCTCACTCGCGTTTCTTTTTCTCTGGGTGTATTTGGCCCTGTTTATTCCCCCTTTAAGCCCTTCACTTAGCATTAATCATACCTTTGATGCTCTTATATTTCCTTTCACGCCTGCAAACTGACTCATCTGTTTTGGTTCCCTCCTTACTACTCTGTTTCAGTGCAATTCCTTTTTTACACTCAGATCTTTGAAGAGTCTTTTGCTAAGCCATATTGGCTGCTTCTTATTCCTTGCATTCTTCTTTTTCAGTGTGATCACAATCTGTTGTGCCTTGGTTATGACATATTTTAGGGTGCCCCGGCCTTTGTGCATGCTATTGAATTTTTTTACATCATCCCATTGCCTGAATTCTCATGAAGTTTCTTAATTTTTGAAATCTAGCAGTCTTTGTACTGCTGCATTCCAGTGGTCTTAGAAATATCTATCTATCATAAAGTATTGAACTGGCATCAAACACCATAGGATTTGAGCCTCTCTGGCAGATCAAAGATTTTGGCACCTGGGAGGATCAGATTAAGGATCTTTCTGTACTAATGCAGCTATGTCAGGAAACCTGGTTGCAACAAAGTTGTCTCCTATCCAATTACAAATATTGTTCCAGTTTGTAGTGTAGACTGGATTTCATCTGTGGTCCCAGGATTTAACCAGTTATAAAACACAGTTAAGATCCAATCCATGCAGGATAGCCAGGAAACATATGTTTTTTGTAACCAGGTTTCCTGAGGTTCAGTGTCATGGATTTGTAGTGTAGATGGGGTCTTATCTCAGGACTGGATTATCCATGAAGTTCAGGACTAGAGCCTCCAGATACCATGAGATTCCTGAGTGCAGGCTACCCAAAGATTTTGACTAGGCTGTTCTGGTTGTTAAAAGGCTCACACACTGTGATTTCTTTCTGCATTAGACTTGAGGCAGCCAGGATAGACATCTGGCTGATTCCTCTCATCAGCCTCCGTTACATCCTTTCTGCTCTGCAGGACACTAAAAGAGACAGCTAAAAGAGGTATTGGCTGACTAGCTCACCCACCCACCTGCAACAGAAAGGGCATTTTGCCTTCTTCCTTTAATGTGTTAGTGATTGGAGGCAGGAGCATGAAAAGGGAAAGAGAGGGAGAAGGGGTAAGAAAAAAGATCTGAGGGGCCAGATAATGAACACCTTTTGAGGATAAAAGTGGAGAAGAGACACGGGAACATGAGGAGAGCAAGGAAGAACCAGACAACAGAAAGTGAGGATCAAAGAAAGTGAGAGAACAAAAAGACCAGGTATGAGGGGAAGGAGAGGAATAACAACAGAGAATTGGGTTTCAGAGAAAGGGAGAGAAACAAAAGCAGGAGAAGAAATGCTGTGTATAAACAGTGGGCAAGGGGAAGGAGAAAGTATTTTTAAAGGGAAGAGAAAATACAAGATACAGAAAGAGGAAAACATTAATAAAATGAACAACGAGAAGACTAACCAGAAGAGTGGAAAGGAAAAGAAAGGGAAGCACAGAGAGGGGTAGAATGAAAGAATGAGATGGAAAAAAGAAAATAAAGAAGGGAAAGAAAAATGGAGGGAAATGGAAATAAAAACCAAGGAGGGATGCATATAGCTATTGGGCTAATTAATGTTATTCTAGCTATGCTCCTACATGTTACTGAAGTTCCCTGGCAGACGTCCCTCTGGTCCATGTCTGAGGGGCATTGATTTCTCATTCACAAAATCTCCTGATGTGCTGTTCTGTAAGGTTTGGAACTGGGTGAATAAGTTATATTTGATGCATTTCACCTCCTTTTACATGGATTAGAGGTGAAACTCACCCCTGGTGTAGGGGGCTGATGCACAGTCTCCAGCACCACATGAGCCACACAGAGGAACTGCATACACCCCCTGCATACCACAAAACTGACCCGCACTTCAGCTCGAGACCAATTTGGAGATGGGAGGCTCTGCACAGCCAGCATGGAAGGGTTGGGGCTGCTGTTCCCACCCATAGGTACGTTGACTCTGTGTTAGAGGAGTGAATCTGTGATAGAAAAGTTATCATTATCCTCATCGCACAAAGGGAGAAACTGAGGCACAGAGAGATTAAGGCCACAAGTCAGCAAGGTACTTAAATACATGGCAATTAAAATACATGCCTAATCCCACTGACAGTAATGGTCTTATTATTAATAATAATAATTATTATTATTACTATTTTATGAGTATAAAATTATGTATGTGCTTAATTACTTTGATGAATCAGGCCTAAGTGATTAGTCCAAGATCACACAGGAGTTTGTGGCAAAGACAAGCAAAGAACCTGCATCTCTCAATAGTCAGTCCTATGCTTTAGCCATAGGACTGCCTTCCCTTTTACAATAGACTTTGCATTTGCGACTACCTGTTTGCCAGGGATTAGGAGTGCAAAGCATGTACGTTGTGTGGGTATTTGGATATGCGGCCTTCACTATCAACTGGCATGACAGGGGGAATGACCCTCGTTTCTAGTCCAGTTATGCAGAATTGAATACTAATGTGTGTCTTCCTATATGTCTGAACAGCACCTAGCACATCTGGCCTGCTATTGTAATGTAAATATATAACAGTGATTAATAATTAGATTGACAGGTAAAGGATCAGACTGTCATGGGATGGGGGCCCTTCAGTAGACTTGCTCTCTCCTTTGCAATTCCTACACACGACCATTAATTATGTCTGTCTATGGGTGGTAGGGTTCAAAGGCAATTGAAATTCTTGTGCTTAGGGAAACAAGGATTGCTTCCTCCATGCACCTCTGGGAAGACGGGCATAGAAGAGCAGGGAGGAGGAGGAGAGGCCATGAGCCCGTGTTTCCTCCTCATTAGCCTGAGAAGTTGGTCAGCTGAACCTCAGGGAGCAGGCTGCACCCTGCATGCCGGAGAGCCTTGGAAAGATGGAGTCCAGGTGGCAGAAGAAAACAGAAATGGGATTAGGGAGGGATTGTGCCTCCAATAACAGTCTTCCCCACAGCTCCATCAGGGTGGTGTGGATCCACCCCACCCCAAACACAAGTCACTGACTAAAGACCATCCATGCACAGAGCACATGGGACGGGGTTTGTCTCAGGACAAGCACCAAGGTGGCTGTTGTTGCTTATTATGGGCCCTCAGACAGATCCCATTCTGACTGTTCTATAAAACCTATTGGATGAAGGGCTCATAGGAAGAAAGGGAAACCGCATTTCTCTTATTTAGAGTGCAGGCACATTAGATTAAAAAGAACATTTGATGTAGACAAAAGAGCATTGATCAACAAACATTCCAATACAGCATAATGTAACAAAATACACAACAGGGGACTGAGGAACAAGATGGTTCTGCTAACATCTTCCAGACTACAGGCATCAACCACGATATGGACTGGATCTAGTCCCTATGCAAACATCCAAAGAATCCTCATTGGTTTTTCCTTTAGATTTCAATGAGTTTCTAAATCAAAGATGACTATGATCTGCAAAACATAATCCCATTTTTTGTCGAACCTACTGTACCAGTTGTGGGACACTGATCATTGGTAGGAATTTAAAGGAGAGGAAAGCAGGTGCTATAGTTAAACTTCACAGAGATAGGAGGCAGCTACCCCAGCCAAACAAATTGTGCAGTGTGAAAGATATCAGATAAATGAAATGGGGGAAACTGGATTGATAACAAGACACACAGCCTTACACTAATTTCTAGGCCACTGGTTCCATTTGAGCCCTGACCACCAGAGATCAATATTCTTCACTCTGAACGCTAGTCAATGCCCTGTATGAAATGAGCTGATCTGTGTTTAGTTTCCTAGTGGATGGGGTCCATGTCACAAAAAAACATCCGCACAATTGGCCCCAGTTGGTCTCTTTGTTGGCAATCCCAGTGAGAGGCCAAGAAGTGAATGAGCATGAAGAATGAATTCCTCTTCCCTCTAGAAGTGTTCCCCTCCTTGTCATGGTGGAAGCACATGGTAGGAAATTGGAGGATGCTTGCACTGCCACTGCCCATGTGCTTGGAGAACATCCTCTTCCTGGGACTGACAATCCAACACCTTTCAACAACACAAAATGTATCCTGTACTCTTTATTATTGAACATGTGTAACTGTTCTAATTTTCCCCAGCAAGGGCTATGCAGTGTGATTAGCCAACCTCCTGAAGGACTGATGGGTAATCCGATAGGCAAAGATAAATGCTGAAATGCTGAGTAGGAGCTTCATTAAGGAGGGACCTTTTCCTTCACAGTAAACGTACCCAGGGAATTTGCATATTTCTGCAACATTGTGACAGATTTATTTCCAGTCTGGCACTTAAGGGTTTTAATGACATTATGAGTGATCAAAAATAATGATTTGACTGCACAATGCAGCGGTGTGGGAAGCACAGTATTAGCTATTACTCTTTATTAATGTAGAAAATTATTGACGCTGTGTTAAAAGCACAGCAGGATGGTGTACTGGGGTCTCATTCACAATGGTGCCTGCAGCAACAGCAGCTGCACTGAAAGGGAATAGTATCAGGGAAAAGTTACTTGTTCTCACCTGCAGAAAGGAAATCCCAAACCTCCGTTACCTCAGACAGGCTCATACAAAATGGCCAAAAGTGCTCACAGGTTCTCTTCATTTAAAAACAACGCCAAATAACAGGGTACCGTGTAAGGCCCCATCTATAGTACTTTCTATCCTGTTAGGAAATGATACGTCACAGGCAGTGTTGCCCAGGAATAAGGCACTGGACTGGAACCAAGAGACCTGATTTCTATTCCCCACTCTGCGATTGGCCACTTTACTTCTCTGTGCTTCGGTTTCCTTAAGTGTCAAAAGGGCATAGTGATACTGACCCTTCTTTGTAACACACTTCAAGATTGATGCATAAACACAAGTACTGGTGGTAATGTTATTCTATACGTGGAAAATATTCTGTGTAAAATCAGATCCTTTTTGAAAATATATAGAGAAAACTACAGTAAACCAAACAGTCTAAAAACATATTATTCATAACTCTCAGGACTGTCACTTGAGTGTAGAGTTGTTACCACAGGCCACCATACCTCTGCACCAGCTATGCCAGACAAGATGCCCAGCTCCATCTCATGACACCTACGTGAACAAAATCTGTATCCCTTCCTAAGACACCTCTCACTGATTCTGGATGCCTTCCAATCTATTACCACTTCCTGACTAAACCACCACCAAAATAAGGATAAAAGATTCGTCATTCCCAGAGATGTGCAGGCAGAAGCTTCTACTCGTAAATCCACCATCGCATCCCACTTGTATGGTATTTAATCCGTGCAGGTCTGAAAGATATTCCTGCCATCTTGAGGAGGCGTTTTCACTTCTGTGTGGCATCTCCAGAGATACAGGGCATCGCCTCTGCCGCACTTCTATCCCAATCTGTGACACAGGCATCCTGAGATCACAGATTGAATTTCAGGCCTCAGACATGGCTGAGATCTTATATACCACAATGACAGATACCTAGGAAATTGAAAGTAACTAAAGATATGAGTTATCAACTGCACTGTCATCCAGGTGGGAAAAGACCTCTTGGATTATTTGTAAGCAAATATAGTGCTGGTGGCATGAGCTGGATTGTAAAATCTGGAAATTGAAGTCCTTTAGCCGCAAAACAGATACAACACAGACTGCTGCAGGGCAGGCATCCTCAGCATTGCCCCTTACTCCTAACCTGGAGAGACCACCTCTAAGGAAAGAGAGTAGTTCAGACTCTATAAGTATTTTCTGTCTTCTAAGACTGCCAACAAGGAGGCCAATTATTGCCAATTGGGGTGATGATTTTCCGTGTGTTTGTGAGAGAAAGAGAGAGAGATAGGGACTCTTGTCCACTAGGAACAAAGCAGAGACCAGTAACCCATTTTAGATACTGCATGTTGTCAAACTGTAATCAGATTATAATAATTTTTGGTCACTGATAATCTGAGCCAGATTCATCCAGAGACCTAGAAATGAAAGCATCTGTGTTCTATTACCAGTCCACAGAGCCGGCCAGCCCCTGCACCATCTTTGATTCTGACATGCTATGTCTGTCATGTCTGTCTGTATGGACGGTTCATCAAATCCCAGGGGAAAACCACCCACCTGCTTTCGGTGGCTTTCTTAATGTGGGAAATGTGAGAGATCATGAATCAGAAGTGAGACAGGTGTGTAAAATAAAGATATCCAATTATTAAAAATGAGTCTTGCTCTAGCACAATGGGGCTGTTTTCTTGTTAAATAAGCCAAAAGCAAAAAGTCTTTAAAAACACTTGGACTTTTGGAGTCGACACAGAAGTTGAAGAACTTACCTCCTTTGCCTGGTTATAGATTTGATGGAGTACAGTGGGTTTGTGTTGTTCCCTGCAGCAATGATTCATTACGACATGCAATAGGTGAATTGCAGTCACTGTCTCTCAAAATGAATCCATCAATGAGTGAGAGCTGATAGCTAGTATGCAAATAGATGCTGTTTTCCTACAGTCTGTCATGATTTGCAAGCAGCTGCATCCTCCAGTTTATTCCTTCTCTGCTAGGCACTGCTAATTTCCATGATTGCTGTTATGGCTAAATGACATCTTAGCATAATTTGCATTATCTCCATTTGGTGTCAGTTGTTATTGTAGCTTTGTAATATTTTGCAGAATACATGTGATTCTCTCAGTCGTGCCGGTGAGACTGTGCACCAAGATTCAAATGATAGCATACATGTGATGCAATTTAGTATTCTTCATAGAGATGCTCCCTTGCCTTGCTACTTTCCAGTGAAGCCCAAAGCCCGGAGGTGAACATCACAACTCCAGATGGCCTGCAGAAGTTTCAGAAATGCATTCTCTTGCTGAACATGGAGGTACTATGCTAGTAACAGCCAGATTGTGACAGCTCAGCTAGCTTTGTAAATCATCAGCAAAGTCTGAGTTGATGTCCATTCCAATCAAACAGAACTTTTGCTCTCCTAAGAAACCACAGACCTTATCAGAAAGTCACTCTTGAACCAGCCCCTTTCCCTCCTTTCCATAAGCTCCCTCTTCCAACCGATACCTTGCTTAACATAATGTTTCTTTCCATTGTCTACGCTTGCAGGTTTATTTCAGGTACACTGAGACCAGGTCCTCCTGTGAATATTCTTTCCTGTTAGTTCCCTCACCTTCTCTATCTCTATCTTTCCTCCCTTCCTTTCTATATCTTTCCCATTTTTCTGCAGTACTGCAGCAACTTCTTCCATTGGGAATCATCTGACCTACATTCAGATCCCACCCAGTAGAAACATTGAGGCCTTGCTGCACCCTTTATCTGCATCTGCTTTACAGTGGGAGAGACTAGTTAATTTTTTGCAAACCTTGTAGTAAGAGAGCATTAAGCACCTATGGATAAGCTAATAAATATGTGCACATCAATTAGCACAGAGGTGACACTGAAATTTCCAATGGGTTGTGGATTCCTCACCCAGCTGGGATCACACACACACACCCTTCTCCCCTTAGGAATTATGTACATGGGACAGCCTGGTTTGTGCTAGAACATAAATATATAGATTTCTGTACCCCACAGTTCCTTATTATGAGTCCCAAGTGGCTATGACCTGCAGGCAGGCTCTAGTGGGCAATTTCTCTGCTGTTAACAATGCTTCCCAGATATGTACTTAGGAGTATTTCCACAGTATGTAAAAGCAATGGTCTCCAGAGATCACAGTGGCTCCATTGGTGTTGAAACAAACCCCAGCATCTTGTTAGCTGAACTCAGCAGCCAAGAAAGCTAAAGATGATTGGCATATTCATTCTGAAGTGATACAATGTCTGCTCCCCTGCACAAATGAGATTCCACTCCAGTCAGTCACTGCATATTTATGATCAGCTTTTCTTTAATTAATTGATCCTGGGGTGATTTGCTGTCAGTTCCTTTCTTGGGGTGAGGAGGAGGAAATACATGTGTTTTGATTGTAATGGTGGGGTAACTTCATGCTCCATTAGTAACCAACCTGGCCTCCCCTCACTCAAGCTGCATGGATATTGTGTACTCCAAAAAATTTTCCACAAGGCAATGACTGCAGTGCCTCAGTGAATCCCAGGGGAGTTCAGCACAGTGATATATAACTCTGTGACTGAAGATGGGGTGTTCCTTTAAGGGTAAAATATGGTATTACACTCTAAATTCCTGTACTGCAAAAATAAACAGTGCCTTCAATTCACTTCCAGTCAGCCCCCTCCTTCCCCTGAGGAAAAAAAACTCAGAACTTTCTGGTGGGAAAAATAGTTTGGAACTGATACCTCTTTATTTGACTGAAAGCTCCTTCCTCAGTCAGCTTATCTTTCATCAGCCGCCCTGATTCACTCCAACAAGGAATCTGTCTTTGAGAGGTACTTTGAGGTCATAACAAGCAAGTCCCAAAGGGTCTAATTCACTCCCAATATGTACTTGTAACTCTTGACAAGATTACGAGCTATAATCCAAAACCAAGCAATCACATGGGCAGTTTTCAGTCGATTTCTCCAGGAAGGATTGGCTTTTTAAGGAAGGATTTAATTAATTTCCACACAAACAAAGCATTACTTGCCTCTTATTTGAAGAATGTAAGTAACAGTGCTCTATGATTTCTTTAGGTTGTATGACAATGAATAATATCTTCTTGGTTCAAGCCTCACTTTTTGAGGGGCAAGAGAGGAGGAGGAAAATGATTTTAAAATCGTGTTTTTTAATTCAGTTCTTAACACATGGAAGTGTTGGGTGTGGAGATGAGTAAAACTGACAATATCAGAGGTTCCTCTTTATCAAACAACCAGATGTGTGAGGAAAAGAGGGGTTGTTGAGTGTACCTCACACCTGGGCAACAATGGGTCATTACAGGATGTGCCTCCATGGAGACTAAGGTGACAAAAATATGACACATTATTTTCAGAATGAGCTGCTGACTGATGAGGACCAGCAGTGCTACCATTGGAGGGAATAGTTCAAAACATGGGCCTATTTTCTGACAATTCCTGTGTAAACCCACAAGAAGTCCGTGGAAGCTAATGAAGTGACTCCAGATTTAGTTTGGTGTAACTGAGATTGGAGTCAAGCCTATTAGATTCTGATGAAAAAGGAATCTCTGCTCTGTGGGCTATATTTTGCCCTGGGATCTAGACACACAGCTCCCTTTGGGCCACATACTGCTTGGTTATGTCAGCGCAATGCCATTGACTTCAGTGACGTTGTGCTACTGTCACTAGGGTGACCAGATAGCAAGTGTGAAAAATGGGGACGGGGATGAGGGGTAATAAGCGTCTGTATAAGACGAAGCCTCAGATATCAGGGCTGTCCATGTAAAATCGGGACATCTGGTCACCCTAACTGTAACTGAGAATTGGATCCATTAGCTTCCGCATTCATCTGAAGACAAAATTTGGCCCCAATGGTCACCATGGTGTTACGTCAATTGTGAAAACAGGCTGTTGGGCTGGGAGTCCCATTACTCATTGAAAGGTAACTGCTGACCTGGCTGACCCAAAATATGCTCTGCTGTATAGATGGTATAATCTGATGGTGGTGGCATCTCCGGTGCTTGCTAAAGAGCTGTTTAACCCATACAAAGTGCCCACAGTTTTAATAGTAAACAGCTAGCATTTTGGTGGGCACAGCCCCAAACAAACAACCAAACAAACAGGTATGAACTTCACCCCTGCTGCTGTATAAAAGCAAACTCAGAGTTCCTTTTTCCAAGGCTGTTTGCAATCCCACTGAAATCCTTCATGTGAAGACAGAAAAGGAAATGGAGGGCAGACATGTTAATGAGTCTGATCCTGCAGATCTTTGTTATGTGAACTGTTCCACTACCTTCAATGGTACTGTTCACATGAAGAAGGGCTGTAGGATCGTCCCCATTGGGCTCCATTCTCTTGATTCTTCAGGTGCCCTCAGACCTAAGGTCATGTCAGGTCACACAGGCCCTTCTTTCAGCTCTGTGTGATCTGTATGTTATTTATTTATTTAAAATGTAAGTGCCTTTACATCTGAATCTGCCATTCTCTCCCTTCCCTTCGCCTTGGTGAAGTCTAATTACACTTTTATTCCAGGTCCATCTGGTTGCTAGAAGTGCTGGAGATCATCCCTATGTTTGTTCTAATGTTTGCTGTGTATTTTCTAGGCTGGAGGCTGAATAATAATATTCCCTGCATTTGCTTTTTCTACTGTTTCCTCTCTTCCCAAGTAGCAGACTGTGTAATATGGGATATCAAGTGGGAAATTTACACTCACTGGGAAGATTTTTTTTAAGAGTTCAGGTTTTGAACAAGCCTGATTCATGTTTGCACACGAAAAATGTTTGCTGTGTTTTTCAGAATGGGTTTTATTTTCTTGTTTCTCTATTCAAAGTCCACTCTAACAATTTCTCTCATATCAACGGTCTGGTGTATATTCTGTCAGAAAGTGGGGTTTTCGTGTTTGTTCTGCCCAAGGCGTGGTTCCTAAATGTGAGGGTTCTCTAGTCCTGAAGAATCCATATGGGTTGCGTTGCAGAGTTCAGAAGGGAACTCCTGGCCAGTGTCTGACCCAGATATTGGTTGTGCCCACAACAATCTCAGATTCCCAAGCCTGGCTCTTGCAGTGCCAGCAGTGGAGTTATTTTTTCTCCCCTCTTTTCTTTCTGCAATGCTGGCTGGGAACTCAGGCTCACACTTTACCCATGACCTGACTTTCCAGCACTGAGAATAGCAAGTATAGTGCAACTTGGGTTCAATATCTCTGGAAACAGGGCACGGCTGGGAATCAGAGAGGTCAGCTTAGTCCATGCTTCCACAACCAAAATACGTAACAGGAGTACAGGAGTTCCTGTTTGTTTGTTCATATCATAAAACTGAAGAAAAAAGAGATCATGTAGCAAAAGGGAGATCTGAGCAAAGATATTTTGCAAATCTTGACAAATTATCTTAAGAGTAATTGTAAATCTTTGCTCAGGAGATTAATTTGAAAAAGAGGCAGACAAACAGAAGTTCAGCAGCCAGGCTGAATAAGGCCTTTCTGAAATGGGTGCTGGATCCTAGCTCCCCTTCCTGCTCTGGGTCATTGGGATGGCAGGCAGTGGAGACTGGTGCCACATGGCGGTTGGTAGGCAAATTGGACACATGAAGTTGCCCTCAGAGTCGATTCTCAGAGTGGGTACAAGATTGTAATGTATTAGACTTAAAGTTGCCTGGGCTGAGGACCCTCCACTGGAATTTAGGGAGGCAACAGGCAAGATTTCAGAAAGAGCCTGGAGAATAATACTAACGAACATCTGCCTTGCTGAGAGCACCAGTCTGCCTCAACGCCTTGAAGAGAAGAGCCAAGGCACAGTCAGTGGAAACTGTTTCGCTAGTTGGTGCTTTGCAAATCAACAAAGGGTGTTTGGGCAAAAAACAAAACATGATATGCAATGAGTTGTAAACACTCCTTCTAACCCATCTCTTGGTTTTTCCATTCCCCCTCCCCCTTTTCTTAAGAGACACCTGGTATTCGTAGCCCCAGCACAATCCGTTACAGCCTGAACATGGGCCTGAACATGGGCCCAGGGGCTGTGCAGCATGGGAGCATGGGAGTAATTACTTGAGAGAATCAAGAGTAACCGTTCCTTTACCACTCCCCCCGAAAATTGCACAACCCAGAAAAACCAGCATAGCGGAAGGTGTTGGGTTACATGGAGGAAGGTGCTTCTGACACCTGAAGAACTCAGTCCTGCAACCCTTATTCACATGAGCAGCCCTTACTCAATCAGGGAGTCCAATTGGCTTCAATAGCTACATTGGCTGGAGAAAGAACTGCTCGCATAAGGGATGCAAGAACTGGTCTTTAGTCTCTAAACTAGTGTGCAGATTTAAGAGCAAAACTGCTTGAGGTATCAAGGCAATAATTCTAATGGTAATTTTGAACTGTTTTTGTCTGTCTAACATTCCTTTTTAATCCCCATCCTGCCTGCCCCTTCCTTATGTAGGGTTACTTTAGTGATCCTTGGAATGTTTTTGACTTCCTCATCGTAATTGGCAGCATTATAGACGTCATTCTCAGTGAAACTAATGTGAGTATTACTCTACCCTCCCCAGGATACCACCACCACCACCACCACCTCCTCCTCCTCCTCCTCTCTTTCCTTCTCTCTCTCTCTCTTTTTTCTGGTTTTTTTCCCCCTCTAGTCATGCTTTTATTGAACTTGCGGTCGTCCTTCTCCTTCTCCCAGGGAAAAAAAAAGGAGGGGGAAACACCTCCTTCTTTTTCACTTGTCATAGC
Organism: Emydura macquarii macquarii; assembly: GCF_026122565.2. NCBI lineage: Eukaryota > Metazoa > Chordata > Testudines > Chelidae > Emydura > Emydura macquarii. The sequence goes on from NW_027133667.1 coordinate 10,976,856, forward strand.
ATGCCCCAGCTGTGACTGGTGAAAGCGCACAGAGTTTGGGGTGTGTGTGCTTTTTTTCCCTCCAAAGGGTAGATATGTTTGAGTGTAACTTTCTAACTAACCAGCTTTTATTGATACCCTCCATCATGTGAAACTTTGCAGAGGTTTGAGCAGTCAGAACTATAAAGTGGTAAGAGACTATTTAATATGCCCACGTAACCTCTTTCTTTTCTTATTTTTTTCTCTTCTCTCCCTCTTTCATGCTTTTTTTTGTTTTTGTTTTATTTTTGTTTTAATTTTTTTTTTTTACCTTTTTTCCTCTTTCTCTCTCTCTCTCTCTCTCCTCGGCTTCTCTGCCACATGCAGCACTATTTCTGTGATGCATGGAATACATTTGACGCCTTGATTGTTGTGGGTAGCATTGTTGATATAGCAATCACCGAGGTGAACGTAAGTAGCTGGCGTCTGTCCATGATCGTGCCTGCTCTAACATTCATTTGTCTTTCCCGGTTTTCTTTTTATTTCTTTTTTTCCCCCTTTCCTCCTCCCCTTCTCACCCCCTTCCCCGCCTTCCCCCCTTTTTAAGGATTTTTTGTTGTTTTGAAACTTTCTTTTATTTATTTTGTTTGGGGGGAGTGTTTTTACTTTTGGAACGACTTAGAGATCTTTTTGACTGTTGCATCATTTTCTTTCCCTCATAATCAGCCTGGCATGAGTAAAACTGTATAGCAGGAAAATCAATGGGAAATGTGGAGTGTAAGTGAGAGTGAGATTTGTGCCATGGGAAGTTGCTGGAGTAGTCCCAGCCCAGGACTCTGGCCTGCCCAGCATTGTGTTTGGCTTTCCATGGCATTGTGATACTTTCCACTCCACAGAGATCTAAAGGCAACTCTTTCGAGGTGGAACTGTGGGAACCAAACCTAGAATCTTTTGTGTTGATGCCCCCTGATTTTCCTCCAAAAAATCCCAATACCCCCGTGACCACACAGAAATCTGTCCCTACTTTTCCATTTTCATTTGAGATCAGGGTAGACTGGGTAAAAAAATAAAATCTATTATTTTACAGGGTAGTTTTCCCCCTGTGCCCTGCCCCCCACCACTCCAGAAAAAGGCCATAGAAAATGTACATGGCCATGTCTCATTCCATTTCCCACTGGACACTTTTACACATCACAAAATCCACCAGCACAATTGGCACTAATTGGCATCCCTTCTGGATGCCTCAGCAGACAGGCCAAGATTTGAATGAGCCCTGGAGACTGAACTGAGTAGTATAGGGTTTATAAAGAATATATCTTACCAGGCAAATGTCATTGCTTTTTTGATTGAGCAGAATAGAATTACAGAATTAGTGGATGAAGGAAATGTAGGAGGTATAATAAGTTATATTAAGATTTGAGGCAAGCATTTGATACTTTGAGGCAGCTCCTATTGAAATCAATGCAAAACTCCTGTAAAATTCAGTGGGAGAAGGATCTCTAGAAATCATATTTGGAAACGTAAATCAAAATGACTTGGACAGGAACACAGTCATGGGGATTGAAGTCTGGCTAAAAAAACCATAAAAATAATGCAGTGCATCAGGTTGGGAGGAGGTGTCTCTCAGAGTACCACAGGGACTGCTCTAGGTTTACCCTTATTTAATGTCTTTGTCAATTATCTGAAATGCACAAATACACTAAATGGGAGTGAGTTAAAAAACAAGACAGAAAAATAATACAAAGGGACCTAAAGAGTTTAGAAACATGGACAAAAAGTAACAATGAAGTTCAGTTTAGAGAAACCTGGAAAATAGAAATGCTGAATGAGATCTACTGCAAAATAATATTAACATTGGACATGAATTTGCAATGTGATATGACAGCAGAAAAGGCCAGTGCAGTTTTGGGTTATATATGTACAGCAGAGGTAACATATCATGCAGCAGAGAAATAATAGTGCCCTGCTGTTACTTTACCTGGGATGCTTGATGAATACCTGTTCTGTTCATTCTCTCTGAAGCACCTGGCATTGGCCACTGTTAGAAGACAGGATACTGGGCTAGATGGACCATTGGTCTGACCCAATATGACCGTTCTTATGTTGCATTAAATTCTGGGCACCCTATTACCAGAAAGATAGTGACAAATTGGAGGGAGTTCATAGAAGACGGTTAAAATGATTAAAGGAGTGGAGAGATTGATTGGTTTGAGGAAAACTTATGAGCTCCCCATATTGCTTGTTGAAGAGACAACTAAGGGCTGGTCTATGTGGTGTGCCCCAGTGTGGGGCATAGTAACTGACCTGCCTGGACCTTGCAGTGCTCATTAATGTAGTCCTGTTTCAAATATCAGGGAACTTTTAGTACACACCAGCAGGGACTAAGGCACCACATAGACAAGCACTAAGAGGGCAGCATGGAAGTAGTCTACAAATACTGAAAGGGTGCAAACCTCAAAGATGGAGAGGCATCATATAGTACAGGCATGGGAGATGGGGGGGCCAAAGGACCATTCCCCCCTAAACACGCTTTTTTCATGATGGCTGCCCCTCCATCATGGGCCAAATTTGAGTGAGTGGCATTACAACCTGGTGCACAGGGTCGCAATGCCATTCAAATTTGGCCCGTTTTGGTTGCTTGACCCTCCCACTTTTGCAATTCTTCCAGTGCCCATGGCAGTGGTTCTTAACCTTTCCAAACTACTGTACCCCTGAAGCCTGAGTCCTACCCCCACGGGGCTGAGGCATGTAACTTAGTTTCATGGCGCCCCTGTGGCTCCAGGCAATTGCCTTTCTTGCCACCCCCAATACCAGCTCTGCACTTGCGACCCCTCTAAACCCCCAGGTTAAGAAACACTGTAGGGTGATAAAAGGGGAAATAGCTAGAAGTAATGAGGTGGGAATTATGCTAAATGTCAGGGGAAAGTTCCTGATTGAGATATTAATCTATGGAATAATCTTCCAAGTAAAATGATGGAAGTCCATTCATAGGAACATTTAAAGCCTGAAAATATACTAGAGGGAGCAACCCTGCACTGGCAAGGAGGTGGACTCAGTGATCTAATGTATTTTTTCAGTGTAATTCCCATGACTTTATGACCTATCTTCTTCCCACGTAGGACAAGATTTGAGGCACATTGTCAGGGTGTTGTAGGGAAGCTCATGCTATTGCTACTCATGCTGTACCTATTCTATGGATAAACAGAGTTCTTTAGTCTTCAGGGCTGTCGATATGATATGTTACATTACCACTGAATTTGTACATGAAAAAAGGAAGAATACACCAAACACGGCCCTCTTTCTTTTCCATACATTTCTGAATTCAAAAGCATTTCTGTTTTCAGTCTAGCTCCTAAACCTGCCAGCTTTGTATTTCAAAATACATAGAAAAGTATGATAAATAGTGCACCTCTGTAAGACCATATTTGTCCAAATAAACAATTGTCTTTCTCAGCGGAAAAGGCAGCCAGGGGCAGCGCTATTCCCTGAATAAAAAGTACAGATGGCACTTAGTGATGGTCCCTGTGTCCCCTCTAAAGAATTCCCTCCTACTATACAGTTCCCACAGATTTCTGCACATGTCTTTTTGTTACCTGGCATGTTTAAATCTTCTCTTTTTATCTAGGCAAGTCCTTTGCTATAAGTTCCTAACATTTGTTACTAAAAAAATTAATCATTTTTGCACAATCTTTTGATGCACTGATAAATGAGCAACAGCTAAGGATGGAGTTTGTTCTGAAATGTTTGAAATCCCCTTGCACTTATAACCCTATTGAATAAGAGAATGTACTGTATGTTGGTTTGTCCTGTCAGATTCCCTTCCTGCTAGCAGTACTTGGTATACTACAGCTTTAGCAGATGGGCATTGGAAATAGCAGCCCACATCAAACGGACAGTTGTCATCTTCCCAAGAAGCATGATGCGGTTTATCAATGCACCCCCTCCCCTTCTCCTAAGGAGCTTATTGCTTGCTCACTGTTTGTGGGTCTGAGCAAACCAGCCTTGTTTGTCTGTACACTGTCTTGTCTTGTTCCAATAGACTTGGAGTCTGAAAAAGAGAGAAACACACACACATGCTCCACTAGATGAAGAACTTTAGACCTGCTCAAGATCAGTTAAAGTGCTTATGCTCCCTTCATTAGCAATTGACCAAGCTTAGTTTGAAATAGGGTCTCAGAAGGTGCTGCACTGAGGGCTAATGGTAGCATTCAGTGTAATCATTTGTTGAAGGTGAATCCACCTGCCTTGGCTTACTTTGTCATAAAAAATTGTAGATGTGTGGACATGAAGACTCCATGAATTCTACCAGAGACCTTCTCATGCAGATCAGATTTACCTGGGAAGCACTTACACACTACAGCAATAGGTGCTATGGAAAACCCTAAGATAGATCAATGGGTGCCTTGATTTGTGTGTAGCTTTGTGCTCCCATCTGTGTGTGCAATACTGCATGCACTGGTTTTTCCCTGGACTTTTTTTTTTTAATTTGTAAAAGAGAAATTCCCAGATCATTAGGCTGTATGTGAGTGTGCGTGTATGTGGGCTTTTGTGAGCGTATTCCCTTGGTTGTAGTTTATGTTCCTGATTGTGTTTGAATAGCTTTGTGTAGGGCTATAAATCTAGTGGGAGTGTATATCTCTTTAGATCTGAATCAATGAGTGTGTGTATATGGGAGGGTTTGTATTTGTGTGCACAGGTATGCCATTAGTGAGGGTGTGTTACAGGTCTCCCTGAGTGCCAGTCCTCGCAGGATATGAGTTGTTACAGCCCTCCCAGCTAGAGAGTTTGGCTTTTTATCTCAAGCTGTAGCAGCTCATGCTTTTAGCTCTCAAGGTCCCCAGTTCAATCCCAGACATGTCAGCCAAGAAGGAGATCGCCACACACACACACACATATGAATGTGAATGGCTGTTGACAGAGTTGTGTGCCTCTCTGACTAAGTGTGGGGGGCTTGTTTTGTATATGTCTGAGCATATGAACACAGAGTATCTGAGTGTATGTGTATATCTTAATCTGCATGTCTCCTGGAGTGTGTTTGGGTGGATGTGTATATCTGAGAGCATATGTACGTATGCATGATTATCTGCATGCTTTTGGGTGAATGTACCACATGCATGTATATCTCAATGTGTGCGCATGTTTGTTAGCATGCCTCTGTGTTCAGTGCATTGTAATTAGAAGGCCTGCAGATGGGTCAGATCCTGAGGTTCTACTCAGTTCTTCTCTGTCCTTACTCAGGCACACCCCCACTGAAGTCATCTCAGTGACACTGAAGTGAATTCACCACTAGTGCACATTGCACCAAGCCCACTTCTGAGTTAAGCTTTAGAATGCATTTCAGTAACTACTCTCATGGCTGTACCTTTCAGAGATACAGTGATAAGTCTCACATCACAACGGACACAGGGTTAGTTTAAGATCTGGCGTCTGAGAAAACTTCCAGTAATGACACAATTTCTGCCAAATTAACTTTTAAACTGGCTTATTTTCAAGTCCATTATGTGACTACATTTTCAAAGCTTTGCCTCTCGGTTTTAAAAAGTGTTGCACAGCTAAATTCTCCCACAAAATGCTTCTTAAAAGTACCCCTAAACATCTGGTGATTTCAGTTGCTTTTGTGCCTGAGTGTATATTTTTGGCCACTCCTAAAAGCAAGCAGCTAAACTTATTATGTATTTATTTATTTACTTACTTACCTTTTAATTATGGAATTTAAAAACTAAATTACAAAACAGAAGCCAGGTCTGCCAAATTTGAGCCATTCATGAATGCTGAGACCTACCTCCTGGGAATAGACTTCATGATGCTCTAATGGCTGGGGCTTGAAGTCAGGACTTGTGGATTTTATTCTCTGCTCTGACTTACTGTGTGACCTTGGACTTAATGGCTCTATGCCTCAGTTTCCCCATCTGTAAAATAGGAGTAGCAGTATTTACCCAACTTACAGGAGCATTGTGCTGTGAGTTATTTTTTACAAAGCACCTTGAGATCTCAGAAGAAAAGCATTACGGAAGTAAAAATGATTAATATTGATAATAATAATAAGGTCATGAATCTCTGCATTATAGAAAAGGAAATGTGATAGGAATTGACCAGAAGCTAGGGATATGGAATATGTTGTCCAAGAAATGGTCACAAGGATAGATTTAGATGTCCTTAATTTCCATATCGGCAGATACAGTACAGTATTTGTTGCTCTTTGTTCTTAGTGGAGCTGCCCGACAACCTGCTATCCTCTCCCCTGGGTGAAAGAAGTTGCTCTTTATTCTACTGTGTGGTATTGGAGAGGGAAATCAAGTTTGATTTGTGCACTGTGTTACTATGCCCAGAGTGATGGAAAAAGAACGCCAGGCCTGAGTCACTGAGAAAGCTGCACACATAATGTCCTCCCCCTCAGAATTTAGTCAGAGAAAGCAGCTGACACATCTCTGGTCCTTAGGGTCCTTCTTCCTTTATTCTCTTCCCCTTCAGTGTCAGACAGCTTTCTATTGCAGCTGAATCTTCATTTGCTACAGAAGCCAGTCTCGCAGCAGGACACACTTACCTGCCTGGGCTTCTCTGGCAGAACTGCTGCCCTTAGCTAGCGAAGACTTAGTTCCATTCTTTCAACACATTGGGCAGTTTGCACCATGTACATGTGTAGGAATTGCATAGGCATGCACAGATCTGAGTGTATCAATTTCTCATGCACAGGTGTGGGTATCCGTGACCATTATTGTGTTTGGCTGTGTCTGCATATGTTGAAAGAATGGAGGGTGGGTGGATTTATATTTATTTAGGTCCAGCCACAGGTCTTTGTGTCTGTGTTCCTGTCGGTCATCTAGGAATTGTTGGTATGTATGGTCTCCCCTGTGTATGTCAAAGTGACATGGTGTCTGAGGGTCGTGGTTGTGACCGGGCAAGAATGTCTGCATTTATATTCACATGCCTGTGCCCATCGGTGACCGTGAAAATGTTAGCATGTATGACTCTGTCTCTGTGCTGAAGGGTATACAAAGGAAGAAGCACAGAATGGGAGCTACAGAATAGTAAGCAGTCATGAGACTAATAGCCAGAAGATCATGGTATAAAGAGCTCAGCAAGCCATCTTCTGAAGTGTCATGGGTAAATGACAGGATGATGAGGGGTGTGAAATGGCAAGATGATGAGGGGTGTGAGCAATCTGACTGCTTGTGTGAATAAAAAGGAAAATCTCCACATGTAAATTGCCCTCCCTTTGTAGAAGTCCAGTTTTGCCAAAGAGTGAGCAGTGTGTTGAGTCCTAGAGCTAACTGGGTGAGGCAAAGGAAGGAAAGAACTGCAAGGTATGATTTCACTTGCTAACCCGTTCCGCAGTGATAGTGATAGAGCTGATGGCCCCTGAGAACTACAGGACCAAAGGCCTCTGGAAAATAACATAGCCTTGAGGAAGTATAGAGAAAACCAGCCAGCTAAATGCCTTCCACAGGCAGACTTCAGCCAGACTCATCACACAGCACCACCCGTCCGTCCTTCTCTAGTCACACAAACACTTTATTTCTCTGGCTGATATTTAGGAAGGCTCAGTTTCTTTACATGTTGGTAAGGGTCTGAAAAGTAGGTGGTGTGTTAGAGAAGTCCAAAGTCTATGGAGGGTCACCAGAGGGCTGTGGCTTTGCTGGTTTCTGCCTTAAAGGAATCTATGAGATCAGGTGCAATAAGGACAGACACACCCAAGCTTTAAGATTCTAGGTTTATCTGTAGACCAGTACAGTGATTTCTCCTTTAGTCCCTTGGTTGTGAGTAAAAAGCCTCCTTTTAGAATCATCTTGCTTTTGACTCCAGTAGACTGTTCAATGATTGTCATGGGATCCTGCTCTCATTCTCTGGAATATTACCTCTTACCTTCTCTCCTTCACCCTCCTTATTTACCCTGCCCTTTTCTTTCCCCCTTGCTCCCCTCTACTTTGCCTCCAGCAAGACCAAACCTCACAAGATTATTTTCACCCCCAATCAAGAGTCTGAAGGCAGAGAACCAGTGGCTCAAATCCTGCAGTCCTTACTCAGACAAAGCTCCCATTGGGCATTTTATCTGAGTCAGAATTGCAGCATTTGGCCTCGTACGACTAAATTCTGTATAAACCCTACCCCTGCAATGGGAGCAAGGATTGGTGGAAGGACGACACACATCTAGCCTGCACTTCAGTTGGGACTTGCATCCATCTCTGTCGCTGCGTCTTTCCATCTGTCTCTCTCTCTCTGTAGCTGTGCCTGGCTGGTTCTCTCAGCTTCCAAGCCCTTTGCTGCTCAGATTTTGGCCATCAGAGAACATTGGACACAAATCTTTGTAATTCTGAGAACTTGAAAATGCCATCGCTCAAAGCGTCTCAAGGAGGGGTGATGTTTACATATCGCTCAACCTTCCAAATGCCTTTGGGGAGCAAAGTCTTCCAAAATACATAGCAAAGGGCTGATGAAGCACAGCGGCTTCTTTTGACATCCTGTGTCGACACACCCTTCTTGTTGCCATCCTAAAAGTTGTACCTAGTTTGATACATACATATATATGTGTGTGTGTGTGTATATATGTGCATCTCTAGAACTCATTTTATTTTTTTAAAGCTGATGATAAAACCGATGACGGAGGGGTTGTTTGTTTAGAATTTTTAAAAATCATTCATGATGTTTGTATTTCTGTAATCGTAAAAAGTTAACACACCACTGTGGCCCCGCCTTCAGCATGAAGTTGAAACATGGCTGTGGGAAACCATGGTATAACACGGTGCAGTCTTCTCCTTGTAGACAGCAAAAAACCCAAAACCATGTTATAACCCTGTTTTAACGTAGCCATTTAGCACTGTTAAAACATGATTTTGTAACACATTTTTCTGCCCACAAAAATGAGAAGAACATTCTAAAATCGTGTGACCACAACCATGTTTGAATGGGGTTTGTTTTGTTATGTAGCTGGGGCCTTTTTTGTTTTTGTCTTAACAAATATTTTTATTCAGATTTTCCAGAATGCATCATACAACTTGCGCATTCCAGAGGAGTCTTTATGGAGTGTGGGCAGTCAGAAAAGAATTTTTTTTTTTTTTTTTTGCAGAAGTGGGGGCAGTGAATACTAATGACTCCTACTGTCCCCCTCCTCCCCCAACTCCATATCCACTTGAGCTATTGCCAACATCTAATGCTAATAGCAATTCACCCACAATAGAAAGTCATGTGATCCCTGGGGGTGGAGGGGGGAAATATATCAAAGAAGCATGTATTCCCCAGTTTTATGGAAAATGCTGAAATATGTGATTTCCACAAAACTGCATGGGTGGCCTCAGTCATTGCTCCAGATACATGGAATAACCAGGACACATTTTATTGCAGGAGAGATTTAAAAGCAGGATAAAAATACATTGGCTACTAGTTCTGGGCATGTTAAATTAATTATAATCTGAGAAACAGACAATATAGTTCCTGTGACAAATTTTCAGTATAACCATATGATGTAAACAGCAGTGAAATGGTAAGGAAGAAGTATGGTGTTATAAGGTCATCTATAGATTCAGGGACCTGACACACAATTTTTCTTATGTGGCATCCTTCTAAATCAGAGATACTCAGACTGAGGCTCACGAGCCACAAGTGGCTCTTTAATGTGTCTCCTGCAATTCTGAGGAACTGCATCTGAGGAAGTGGGCTGAAGCCCACGAAAGCTTATGCCTGCTGAAATTAAATTTGTTAGTCTTTAAAGTGCTACAGAACTCTCGTTGTTTTTGCTGCAGTTCTTTGAAGCACATGATATCAAAACACTGAGATTTAATTATTAACCAATCTAAGTTATTAACCAGTCAGGATGCTTTTACTATGTTATTAACCAGTTGTAGTTGATAAAATAATAATACTTGGTCGGTCATTTTACTGTGAGAATAATTATATATAGGAAATGAAACCATGAATTCACACTACTGTGGCTCTTTTGGTCGCTAATTTGGCTCCTGAACCACTGAGGTCTGAGTATCACTGTTCTAAATTAAAACATTTAGGACGCTCACTAAAATGGCAGACTGACACATGTCATTAGATTACAGATTGGTATCCATCACTCCTGAGCGTGCTCCAAAGCACCACACTGCCATTAAATCATGTTGCCACTGCACAAACTTTGTGACACAACAGTACACCATAATTCCAGGTCCCTTGGAGCCTTATCCAACTCCCATTGAAATTCATGGAAACATTCACAGTGACTTCAGCAGGTATTGGATCAGGTTCTTGATGACTGATGGTCGATTCCTGCACTCCTTCCCTTACTCAGTCAAAATTTTCATTAGTTTGTAAGATCTTCAGGACAGAAACCTAGTGTTCATTCTTGCCTGTAAATTTTATACACCGCTGTTGGTGCTATATTAAGGTAGCATATAATAATGTGAGCTTTGACTGAGTAAGCACTGCAGGCTTAGACCCTGAATTTGTGCGGTAGTGAAACATACATATAGCATAAAAAGCATTTTTTAAAAGATACATTAGATTTTCTGATCAGTATTTGAATTTTCTTCTGGTTTTGTTGTCATCTAACTGTTGAGATGGCACTATGATAATATAGTGCTGGGCATCCTAGAAATGTTTATAATAATAAACTGATACTTATTTTTCTTGTAATTTCAATGTTTATTTAAAAGAGCACTTATTAGTTAAGCCAATCAAAACAACAACCAAAAATAGCATTAGAAACAATCCAAGATTACACTTTTCACTGGTTACCCTTCACATTGGTGGCCAATGAAATAATTCACTTTTGCCCACCTACAACTTCTTTAAGTTTCTGTGAATACATGTAGGGACTGTACTGTTGTATGAGTTTGAAGAGATTTGAGCACAGTGGGTCCCTGATTCTAACTGGGTTCCCTGGTTGCTTCTTTAATATAAATGTTAAATAATAACTCATCGAGGACCAAAAAGTCATATGTCCTATTGGAAGATGCTGAGCTGGAAAGTAATTGTTCAAGTCCCGATTGTTGTGTCATGTGGGGCAACCCCCTGAAGCAGTGTAGGGATTTCCTGCCATCTACCTTCACTCCTTTCAAGACTTAACTGATTTGTAAATTTCAGGGAATTTTGCCATATGTCCCTGTTTCCACATTCAGAATGCAATTTTAAAATGTATATAAAAGACCCCCAAATTTCACCAATATGTTCAATAGTGCTGCAAAAAAATATTTGTTTCACTTTTTATTAAAATAAAATTAGCTGCTTGTAATCTTTAACCTTCTGCCAGCCCAAAATCCTATGCACACACCATATATGTACAGTACACTGTACCATTACCCGCTATGCATAATTGGGGCCCTGCTTAATATATAAAAGAGGAATAGAAACATACATTATATCCCAGTCTGCAGCATCGGAAATGCTACTTGTGGTGAATGCAACAGGAGCTAGGCTGACAGAGGAGGGGGAGAGACACAGGAGGGCATTTATCCTCATTATCCCCTACTACATTCCTCGTCTCCTCCATTGCTCCCCTTTCTGAGACCCTTGTGACAATGTTTCCTGCAAACTGCCCTGCTAGGAAGCGTTTTCATGCCACACCAATGGTCAGCCACCCTTCTACCTAAAATCCCAGCTGTCTCTCTCCCTCCCTTCCTCTTCACCTGAACTCCTGACCACCAGCAGACGGGGAAGATTATTCCCCTCTTCTCTCTTTGTGCATTCCTTCTTCACCAGGCCTGTGCAGTTGGCATCAGGATATCATGGTGATGGGCACCATTCTAAAAACCTCGATGGAAAGACTAATGGATCCCCTCTGCCTATTATATGTGACTCCTGATGTTCCCACTGAATACATCCAGTGGACTAGCGTGACACACTTGAGTGGTTCCTTCTCACGGCCAGGGAGAATGTGAGCTCCCAAAATCACTGTACCTTGCCTTCCCTCAGTAGACCTGGATGATCTGCTTCTCATGGGGATTGGCTGAGTAGAATACAGATTGCTGAGAGCAGCTTCTGCTTCACATATCTTCTTAAAAATCCATTCACACCTGAGTCAAGCTGACCTGGCTGTAGGATTTGGACTGGTTCTGATGCTCTGCAGATTTACAGCTGGAAATAAAGGTCTGACTCTAACCAAATGTAAACTTGACTAGGGCAGAGGACAACATGTTATATGCCCCTTCCCCATGTCAGTCTTCACCTAATCCACCCACTTTTAAACCAAGATGTACCAATTGTGTATACTGTCTGCTAGTGTGGGGGAGAATTTGCTGCACATCTTACATGACATTGCTTCCTAAGTGGAACTAACATAATGATCAAGATGCCTCAATACCAAAGAAACACCTGCTAAGAGGAAGGCACAAAAACAGATATTGGGAGACCCCGAATACAGCTCCCTAAAATTAGGGATTTTGATTCCAAGCTCATTGTCTGCTCTGGGCCCACTTCCGCCTACAACATCATGTATGTTAACAATGAGCATTATGTTTCTCACATCCTGTCCCACTACATTACTGAACTCACCAAAAGAGTCACCAGTGATTCTCAGGGAGATATCCCGGGAACAAAACCATGTTGCTCATTGCTTTACAACAGCAGGCCATGGTCTCCATAACATTCTCAAATAATGCTTATAATTAACATTTCCAATTCCAGTATGGCTCATAGACTTTATTATACCCTATATTAATATTCACCAGCCCAATCTACCTCCATAAGCATTTCCTTTTAAAGAAACTTCAGCCTCCACATTAAACAGCTTCCTAATTAAAAAGGCAATGAAAAGGCACAGCGTGTGAACTAAATACTAATTGCTCCAGATTTCAAATGACAACTATCCTTAAAAAACTCTCTCCTTGGGCTATTGATGTGTCTGGACAGGCTCCCTTGGGCAGAGGCTTGATATGCTGGAATAACTCTCCTCATCAGGAACTGCTAATTTGCCTGCATTCACAGTCTGTTGGACTGTACGTTCCAGTTGCATTCAGATAAAGTTTTTTTCCTGGCTTCAACCAAATGAGCAATGTCTTCCCGCATCTCCTTCAAAGTTTTAGACTGCTCACCAGGTATCTTCACCCTGCCACAGATCATTTGGGCTGGCTACAGGCATCATCCCAAGATCATTGCAGGATCTTTGGGCTAGCCCACTGCACACTTGGTTATCTGGAAAAAATCTCTCAACCCAAGGAGGACAGAAGCGATGATGGCAGGAAGTGGGAAATGCTTCAAGGGGCTTGCTAATACTCTGACATCACCTTCAATCTGATCGTCGGTAGTCAAGGGAATACTAAGCCTGGAGATGAAGCTCAGTTCCTTACTGCTGCTGGACACAAGGAATGCAGTAGACACGGTCTTCTTCTGCCTGTGACTGCCCGGGAGGTGGTGTCCTTTCCTTTCACAGGAGGACCTTGCCACCATGATCTGTATTTTGTCACTTCCAGGTTAGACTACTGCCAGGCATTCTACCTCGGGTTGATAGTGAACGCCTTTTGAGGGCTACAGCTTGTACAGCACACAACAGCCCGTCTCTTAAGTAACAAAGGCCAATAGGAATACATCACTCTGGTGCTGGCTCCCTTTTCACGTCAGGACCAAATTCATGGTCAGTTTTAATATACAAGAACCTTAACTCGTTCACACCTGGCTATCTCATCAGAGACCATCTCCTCAGCTATTGCTCACCAAGACAGCTGTGGTTTCACCCGGGTGCTACAAATAAGCCCAACATAAGTAATAAATAAACTGTGGGAGGTGGGACATTTCTGATGACAGAGAGAATCATGGCTGCAGAACTCCGTGCTGACAGGGAGCTGACAGAGGCATAGTGAGATGGCACTCAGATCAGCATGCCAACCCCTCATTTCCTCCCATCTCAGTGGGATGAGGAAACGTGAGAAGAAAATGGAGAAAGACTGGAGAAGAAAGGAGTGATGAAGAAAGGATGAAAATCTCCAGCCTTGAAGACATGGAGAGAGAGATGATCACCTTTTGCATTGTATTGCTGGTCCTGTAGCTGTGTTCTGCACTTAGAAGTCATGGTGATAGGTACCTTATTAAGAGAGAGAGAGACTGACCCCATAGGGTATGTCTGCACTGCCAAAAAAAAAAAAAGCCCTGTGGCAGCGAGTCCTAGAGCCTGGGTCAACTGCCTTTGGTTCATCGGGGTTGCACTATAGGGCAAAAATTAGTGGAGTAGACATTCCCGCACGACTGGAGTCTGGGCTCTGAAATCCAGGCAGTCTCAGATCCCAGGGGCACTGAATGCAACAGAGAAGGAATGTGGTTTAGTGAATTGAGAAAAAAACAGGAAGCCAGGAGCTCTGAGTTCTGGCCCCAGTTCTGCCCCTGACTCACTCTGTTCCTAGTCAACTATTTATTCTGTTTCCTCATAGTAAAATGGGGGTGACATATGTAATGAATGGGGGTGCTGCAAAGGTTAATTAGCTGATAGTGGTACAGTGCTTTAAAAAACAGAGAACTAGGTAAGTCCTGCTCATTGTTACTGTCGTCTAGTGAAAGCAGAGCACACTGCTCCTCAGTTCCTTAACCCCTCAGCTGCCTCCCATTTCATCCTCTGCCTCCTCACAATAAACCTGACCCCTTACCAAGTGCCCCAGGCTGAACCTGGTGCCTTCTTTTGGCTAATTCCACCTGCCTGTCCACCGCACCTATCAGCCCTGCTCTGACTCATGGATCATTCTTTCCCTGTCCCCACTGACATGCTACTGAGCCTGGACTTCCTCCTTGGGGATCCCTGCCCAATAGTGGAATCAAGAACTGACACTGAAGAGACTAGTCATACACTGAGCCCACGCTGGGGCTCATGGTTTCTGGCATTGAGGCACCGGTCAGTATTCACTCTAGTCACAAGTCCCAAACTGCCAGGCCTCCCTGAAGCAATAAATTCTCCCTGTCTCTGGACTAGCGCTCCTAATGGGAAAACTTAAATACCAATCACTTTGGAAGGGCTGACAATTGATTGCAGTTATATTAAAAATGACATTAAATGTGAGGTTCATGTATTAGAGAGTGACCCTGCATAATTCTCATTATACTCCACTTCATCCAGAAAGCCTGTTCTAAGAGTGCTATGACCACCCTGCACTCCAGCTGAACTTTCAATGTCTATGTCCCTGTTTCAGGCTTTCTTCAGTTCCTTCTTACCTGGATATTCTGGGACCTTCGTATACCTGTTCCACAGAAATCAAATAATATAATCCCAGGTGAACTTGCACCTGCTTTGCTTGGTCAGGACCCAAACTAGCAGCTATTGCATTATGGAAATGAATATCACATCTCTGATATTATTTAATGTTAACTAGCCTCTTTATCTTATTTCTCAGGGACCCTGAGGCTTGATTATCATAAAGCTTGAACTCATCATTTACCCAGATTTAATTAGAAACATTATTAACACATCCTGAAAATTAAGACTAATTTGCATATACATGTTTTCTCAGTTATGATTTGCCTGTGAAACTCAAGTTTTTCAAAAGTAGCTCACAGCTGTCTGAAAAGTGAATCTTTTATTAATCCTTGTGAATCCTTTTCAATCTGGGGTCATGTCCCTCACCAAATTAAAGCAAGTGCCTTTCTTTATATTTACCTTAATACCTGGAACTATAAGAGTCGTGTCTCTGAAAACGTCATGGGTCTGTATGTCAGATAGTAAATAAATTAATAAACTATTCAAACTAGCATGAGTTGCATATACAAATGAAGCTAATGAGTAGAGCAGCTCCCTGAATTTAAAAATCCTAGAATTCATAGGAAATGAAGATAAAATTGACTACTCTAAGCTTCACGTCAATATGATATATATGTTTCTCTTAAACATCATTAACCATATTGAAAATAGGACTAAAATGTATATGTGGATAGGCAAATAAATATGCCTTCTGCAGATCTGAAGTGGTGTAAACTGCATGTGAAACATGGATGTTAAATTTGTCTCAGCCGACACTTACTATAATAGTATAGTAACCCATATTAGCAGGGAATAACAAGTGTGATGACAAACATCATCTCTGGCATCACAACACCTGTCCCACAAGGTGTGTGAAGCTCCATATTGCACCAGATGTAATTCCGTCTCTACATTACAAGTGATGAGATTATATTAGTATCTTCTGCACAGCAATCAGGAATTTAGCCAGAGTTTAGGGCCCTATGCTGTTCCCATTGAAGTTGGGGGGAGTTTTGCCATTTACTTCCATGAAGACAGGATCAGGCCTGTTGATTCACCATCTGTGTGAAACAGGTGTGCCCCCTCAAGCATCCACTACACCCAAACTACACAAATTATCTGTGTTTTATGGACATGTTCAAAACTACTGCACTCAAAATGTTTCCAGTAATCCAGTAAATTACTGGAGTTTTAGTGCAGAGTAGGGAGTTTTAAATGCCTACATGGTTCTGTCTTTCTGCAATAGCCATTGAATTCACTGTAAGGTTGGGTGGGTTGAGAATTATTTCCTCCATAATACCATGGCACTCCCTCATTTCATCTCCTAGAGGAATGGCAGACCATGGAGTGTTGATAAATTCACAAAAATCAGTGGCAAATGGATTTTTTTCAGAGGGCTTGTGATTAAAACCCCACAGAGAAATGACAGACAGATTACTCAGATTTTGTGATAACCCCTAGTGTAATGACAGACTAATTACTACCAAAGCTTAAAAGTTTTATGCTCTAGACTTCTTCTGGGCATCCAGTTGCCTCTGGGGGACTTGTGCTGCTCACATTGCTTGACAGTGATGTCATTTCAGTCTGCCCAGGCTAGCAATGCAACAGAAAATCTAGTAGCTTTATTAGATTCATTGGGGCATTGACATTCTGGCTCTAAGGTCTTTTATATACTGTTAATCTCTGATTCTTCTTTGAACATATGTCCATGTGGCTCCCACTCTAGATGCACATGCACCCCATATGCATGAGAGTCTTTTGAACAGCAGTGTCCACTGAGCCATGCTAATAAAGAGGCAAGATGACATGCATTACGTAATTTTATTTTATTATCCAGACATAGCCAACAACAAAAAAGTCACCCTCGGCACCTCTATCTGTGCCAAAATGATGGATTCAAAGCCCTCAGACCTCCAACTGTGTCTGTCCTAAACTGGTTTAATTCCCCTCACTGATGGACACAGCCACCGTCTTTCTGTCTCTGTGAGAACCATGTGTCAGATAACTACTCCATTTGTCAGTTGTTCTCAGGAACAAGAAAGTCTCGGGACACCCATTCGGAGCTTTACCTCCTCAAAGCATCTAGGAGGGAAACTTTAGACCCCCGCAAAGAGAGAGGATTGACTTCCAAGATGGATCTGATCTTTCCAAGTCTTTGACAGTGTTCCTGCCAGCTGGCACACAACTCCCAAGCTCAGTACCAGCAAAAGACCCTCAGTACCATGAGGCAAGGATCCAGCCTGGAAGATCACCTCAGCTCAAACTACTACCATGGCACTAAAGACCAGTTCACCACCACACGGGGCAAGGGAGACCTGAACACTGGGATACGCATGACTCCCAACACTAGCCCCTTTCTCCCCATAAGATAGAGCCCATACCTGCAATCTCCATTTCAGCATCAAAGAAGCACAAACCACATTTAGTACCCATATCTGAAAATACCTTCAACTGGAAGACAGTGACACTAACTTCAACACCAGTAACAACATCAACATTAGTACTGTCAGCAGAATCCCTGCTGGTACCCAATGAATCTATGTCGGAGGAGGTAACCACGTCCCCAGCACCAATGTCTCTACATTTGGCACAGGTGCATATTTCTGGCATCTTGATACTGAGGTCACCTCAGAGGTTGGTACACTGCCTCTGGATGATGCCTATTCTTCATCTCCATCGCTGGAACACCCCTTTTCTGCTCCATCCGCTAGGAAGCCGCCTCCCCCCAAGTCATGAGATGGTCTCGCTCTTCAGACTAGGAATCTCAATTAGAACTCCAATGTTGACTAGGTCAACACCATCTGAAACAAGCCTTACCAATACAATGCACCACCCTGGCCATATCAGGCATACTAGAGACCCCTTCCCAGGACATCCAGGAGCTGGTGTCCCTTCTGTCATTCAAGGGAACATAGATCTCATTCTTCCTCTGCATCTATGGCCAGAACCCTATCTACATAGAGGGAAAAACAAGAGCAACTGGCAGAGAAGGAAAAGGCACTAGAACCCCCAGAACAACATCCTTTGTCCACAGGGACTCATCATTGTCCTCCCCAGACAAAGTTGTCTCTTTAGCTCCAGTAATGGCCCCTGACTTTAAAGCATTTTAGGAGCTACTTGCCCACATGAATGACACTCTTGACATCGAAACATCTGTCATTGAAGAAAAAACTCCCAAGCTTTCTGATATTTTGCACTCACCTGCCCGTAGCAGGATAGCGCTATCTATCAGTGAGAGGGCATCTTAGACTCAGCCAAGACCCTGTGGCAGACACCAGCTATACTACCACCTATGGCTAAGACAGCAGAAAAAAGATACCAGGTATCCCAAAAGAGGTTTGAACAGTTTGACACATCCAACACTGAGTTCCTTGGTAGTCTCTGAGGGTCATGAAAAGACAAAGCAGACCAATAGCATTCCTAAAGAGAAATACTTATTTGGAAGAAAGGCCTATTTATCGGTATCACTGCAGCTATGAATTGCCGATTAGTGGTTCTTAGTTGCGTAAAACAGCTATCTCATTCAGGTAGAGTATCCCCCTCCATAGCTAATCTTCCACAAGATTCCAGAGAGGAGTCAAAAAACATTATTGTGGAGGGTCAGCTAGAAGCAAAAACACCACTACTGGCAACCATGGATGCATCTGATACAGCATCTAGATCCATGGCCACTTCTGTGACCACACACAGAGCATCCTGGCTACAAGTCTCTGACATTCGTAAAAAAGTGAAACACACAATTGAGAATTTTCTCTTTGAAAGCAAAGAATTGTTCAGCATTCATGAGGAAAACGCACTGCACTCTCTAAAGGATTCCAGGGCCATGCTCTGTGCTTGGGCTTCTACGCATTAGCCTCAAACTATAAGCTCTTTAGGTACCAGGAGCAATTGCGTCAGAAGACACCTACCTACCCCCAACACAGGCCTTCTGAATACCTGCCCAGGAAGAAGCCAAGGTTTTCTCGGAGGACACCACCATCTTCCTCAACTGTTAATCACTCTATATCAGTTTCCAGGTAGCGGGTTTGACACAAGGGTCAAGAGCCACACTCAGACCACTAGTAACCATCCCTAAACCTTGCCCTTGGGTGCTGACTTGGTTTCTTCCATCAAACATAATTGTTTGTGATAACAACAAATGGGTGCTGAAAATTAGCAGCCATGACTACTATATCCAATTTTAGCCCTTAATCCCAGCCATCCCTTTCCCTGTTCCTCTTCAAGGACCAATGTCTTGCAAATCACCTGAAAGAAGAAGCAGCTTCCCTGCTTTGTCTTGGAGTCATAGATGAAATGCCTCTGGAGTACAGGGGAAGTGGCTTCTGTTCCCAATGTTTCCTTATCCTGAAGAAAAACAGGGGCTTTCATTCTAACCTACCCCTGAGTAGATTGAACAAATGTATACCCTGTTTCTCATTCAGGATGGTAATACTTGCCTCCATCATCCCTTCTCTTCAGGCTCAAGACCATTTTGAGGCTCTCGATTTACAAGACACATACTTCCGTATTGCCAGGCACCCAACCCCACAGGAAGCACCTGCGATTCACAGTGGGCTCCAGTCATCAGTACAAAATGATTTGATATCTCCACAGTACCAAACGTCTTCACAAAATGCCTACCAGTAGTGGCAGCACATCTGAGCAGATGAGGTCTTCCTATTTATTAATATGTAGACAAATGGATTATCAAAGGCAGATCTCATCAAGAAGTTTCCACAGCCCTTAACTATTCAGGCAGCTGGGTCTCATGGTGAATTACGATAAATTGGGTCTCTTTCCAGCACAGAGGACAGATTTGTAGGAGCCCTAATCTACTCCAAATAAGTGAAAGCATATCTTCACAGTAACAGATTCCTTTCCCTTCAAATGATAATCATCAGTATCAAATCAAATCCAACAACTATCATAAGAAACTGCCTCAAACTTCTAGGCCATATGGCAGTTTGCATATATGATGCCACTAACCAGACTTCATGTGCATCCATTACAAGGCTGGTTAATGTTGGTGTATCACGCACCCTATAAGACATCAAATGAGCATCTGAGTTATGGTCCCTGCACACATCCTGTCAGCTCTGAACTGGTGGTTAGACCCAAAAAATATTCAGAAGGGAGTTCCATACTCCACACCTCTTCCAGCAAATATGTTGGTCACTTATGTATCAGGACCAGTTGGGGCACACACCTGCAGCTCCTCCAGATACAAGAAACATGTACATGTTCCTCAAAAGGACATGGACATGTTCCTCAAAAAGACATGATGCTTTATGTAAATGTCCTAAAATTATGAGTGTTCAGATGATCTTACATAGCATTCCAGACTGTTCCACAGAATTCCATGGTGCAACTTCTCACAGATGACACATCTACAATGTACTATAAAGTAAGCAGGGACGTGCCCTACCATCACCCCTATGTTAGGAAGCTGTCAAGTTAATGGAAATTATATCAACAATACAGGATAACCAATA
Source organism: Emydura macquarii macquarii (assembly GCF_026122565.2). Lineage (NCBI taxonomy): Eukaryota > Metazoa > Chordata > Testudines > Chelidae > Emydura > Emydura macquarii. The sequence continues at coordinate 10,997,418 of NW_027133667.1, forward strand.
ACCCCAGTTGCTCTTCATCTTCTAGGAGTCAGCAACAAGCTAGCAGGTTTCTTGAGCAGACAATCCATCACCAACCACAAGTGGTCTCTGAAGAGCTCCATCATCAAACCAATATTTCACCTCTGGGGAAATCCCATTCCAGCCTTTGTTTGCCACCAAAGATCACATGAAACATCCAAACTTTTGTTCCAGGGGAGACATGAGATGGGGATCACTCAATGACATCTTCCTTATATGGTAGGATCAATGTCTAGTGCATTTCCACTGATTCCCTGGATTTCAAGAGTAATGTATAAAATCAAATGGGAGATAAGAAATGTTACAGCTTGTTTCAAAGGCCTTGTGATACTTTCTTGACAGAACAGACTGTCTCCCCATCCTTTTTTTGTTTTCTCTGATGCTTCCGAGAATCAAGCCATCTCCTTTCAGAGAATTTCAAAATGGATTATGCAGTGCATTTCAATCTGCTATCATATGACTGTACCTCTCCCTCCAAATATTAACACTTACTCCAGTAGAGCACAAGATTCTCTGCTTGCATCAGGAACATCCTGGAATCCAAGATTTGCAAGGCAGCTATGTGGAGTTATAGTCTTACTTTTGTTAAACACAATGCTCTTACCCTGGCTGCACGATCAAATGCCAAATTCAGTAGGACAGTGTTACAGTTATTCAGTTAGTGACAGTCAGGGTTTCTCAGTCCCGCTTTCCAGATGGATCACTGCTTATTAGTCACGTACATTGGGATCCCCACAGACACATACTTGAAGAAGAGAACAGTTACTTATCTTGTAGCAACTGTGGTTCTTTGAGATTTGTCGTCTGTGTGGATTCCACAGCCCTTCTATCTCCACTTTTTCAGAGTCCTCCTTGTCTGGGATTCTGTAGTAGCAAGGGAACTGAGGGCCAGTTGTGTCTGCTCTGCCATTTATGCCCTATAGGGGGGCATGACGACATCATGGCACAGAGGTGGTCCGACGGACACTGCTATTCAAAAGATTCAGATCTCCCACCCATGAACTACATGCACGCCTACAGTGGAATCCATAGATGATATCATCTTGAAGAACCACAGTTACTGTAAGGTAAGTAACCATTCATTTCCAGGTGTGTTCCAGATCTCCCTCAGCCATCATTCTGTTGAGTCCTTTTCCAGCCTCTAACACCACAGAAGCCCTCTGTTTCTCCTCCCATTTACCTCTTAGAAATGCAGTAATGTAAAAAACAATAACATCATATGGGCCAATCATTTACAACTTACATTATGTTTGACTCCATGAATTTCTTTATGCAAGAAGTAGCCTGCCCTTGGTGTCTCCTTCCTTAGCAGTTGCAAGTGCAACTTACAGTGTCTGTTCAATCAGTTAATAAATACTTAACGTGGAGATTCCCAACCACTTTTAACTGCACAGGACTGGCTGTGCAGGTTTTTGTGACCGGTACTCTAGGTTCTTTCTCTCTACGATGCCAGTTGACTCAGGGCACAGTGTCTGGCCTGGGCCCCAAAATGCCTCTGCTGCTCACTTGTCATTCAGTTATGTGCACATTACTCTGCAGTGAAGCTTGCTTTGCCTCAAATCCCAGCCTTGTAATGACCAGACTGGTTTGGAGTAGCCAAAGTTCCTTTGTTGGTTAGATCATGTGCAGATGAACAGGAGGCAGCAGATAACAGACAATAAAGCCAAAGTCTCATTGATAAATTGGTACATTTGCCCAAAATGCTTCTTTAAGAATCTGATTCAAATAAGTATTTGCTTTTGTACATAATTTCTAGGCTTCTCATCAATGATCCTCTGTTTATTTTAAGGAAGCCTTGTTGTCCATTTACGGTATATGGAATTTATACACTGTATTTAAACTTCATTTCTAACAACCTGCCAGCACTGTTTAAACCCATCTGAGCCTGTGTGATTTCAGCGTCCCTCCACTATTCTAGGACAGACAGTTAAAGTACTAGATGTTCTGGGCTTTTCTTAATCCCACTCCAAAACCAATGGTGCTTCACAATGCATAGGGCTGGCAGGGAAACTTGAGCTAGCTATCTCTATGACGTAGTTAGCCATGTCTACTCTTACAAGCACCAGCTGCATTTCCTCAGATGTCTGTGCTCCAGTTCACAGGGTGTTGCCCCAGTGGAATTAGGAACACGTTTTGGCAGTATCTGTGGTTTCTGCTTGTGAGGTTATTGCTCCAGAAACTGCAGTTGGACTGAAATCTAGATAGCAAGATGGCTACAGTAGCAAAAGGCTACTGAATGCCAAGCATGCGGCTGTGAATATTAGAGTGGTTGTAGTCCATCCTGCCTGATTTAAAGGCTGTCACTCATGGTGACAGTAGAAAGAGTCACATTCCACACATAGCTAGGGATGCTCATGATGAAACAGCTATCGTGGATGTGTAAGGGACTGACACGGCAGGCAAGATCTTGCATATCAATCCATCAGTAATGGTGGAAAAAATAGTGGAACATGGAAGTTCTCACAACCTTTTCTAAGTATCAGGGAATATTTTCAGCAAGCAACATGGAAGACCAGACTTTTACAATGCTCTGTTCATCATCCCTCCATTTCTTACCTACACGCACCCATCTGCACACAGAGTACTATGTGTCCACAGTTTCAAGAGAACAAGACTTTATTAACTGGAGGCTACTAGGCAGCACATCTATTGATGCTAACAAATATTTCCCTTTGGTTATAAGCCCTTTGTGTGGGAAGTATCAACATTTAAAGCATATTTCATGCTTTCTTAAAGTTCAGGTCAGCTGCTCAAGGGAGTGGGAGAAGGATTACCCAAGATATTGGTTCTTCTGCAGTACCAAATAGACTCAGAGTCTCTGGGTCATAGTTACCTGACAAGTTACCAATTGCTCAATATCGAGGTCCACATGCTAAGTATTTTGGTGCATTCATAGCTTAATATCTTTTCATATAGAATTGTTTTCACTGTTACATTATCATCATCCACATGTTCTGGCCAAATACTGATGATATCAGAACTATGAGTAAGATGCACTAACTTTACAGCACTTACAAGGCTTCTTGAGACAGCTAGTCACAGGAAAACTCTATTTCTGATGTCATCAGCCTGGACACATTGGTAATCCTGAAAGATTCCCAGAGCCACCTGAGAAGTGTTAAACACCCTGGATTCCTGTTGACTTCAATGGGACCTGCAGAACTCAGCACCTCTTGGCAGGAGCTCAGCACCTGGTAGGACTGGGCACTCTCCTGTAAGCAGAAACTCACGTTCAAAACAATGTTTTGTAAGACAAACCAAAAGAAAAAAATATCCATTGTCAGAAAGGAAGAATTTGCAAAGCAGCATTAAAACAAAATCTGTATCTGGCCTGCAAAAACAATGTCTGTATGGGCAAATTTCCATCTTCAGTATTCCAGCCAAATTTTCCTTATTTAAGACTTAAAAAGAAAATACAAGAGCAAACATCTGAAAGAGGAGGGTAAAAGCAAGGAGACCCTAGAGTGCAAAATCAAAGAGTTAACCTAAAAGAGCACCAGGGAGCTAGGGGTAGCTTTAGTTTTTTATTGTCCTCATTTGCATGTGTCTCTGGATGTTCAGGAAAGACAACAAGAGTCCTGTAGCACCTTAAAGACTAACAAATTTCTGCGGGCATAAGCTTTCGTGGGCTGCAACCCACTTCGTCAGGGTTGCAGTCCACGAAAGCTTATACCCACAGAAATTTGTTAGTCTTTAAGGTGCTACAGGACTCTCATTGTTTTTGCTGTACACAGACTAACACGGCTCCCCCTCTGGATGTTCAGAGCACCCAAAAATACAATCTCAAGTTACAAAAACAAAACACAAAGCTAATTTGGTTAGTTCAATGTCCTCGGTGTATTCCCACTGGCAGAAGCACAGGAGCATATTGCAGGGGTCCCAAGTAGCATGTTGGCTGAGTTCAGCTGCAAGGGAAGAAGCAGTGCACCAGTTTCACCCTCACTAGTGTAGCACAGAGAATAGCTTCAGAGAGATTTCCATCAATTGGCACATGATACAGGCTATTCCCTACAGATTATGCTGCTGTTTATCTGAGGGAGTCTACATTTTAATTCATTTTTGGATTCTGTTGTACTCTAGGGTACAGCCTGGAGCACTAGCTACTGTCATTGGTTTTCAGAAGTAATCTCCATACTGAAAATGGCCCCAAAGGCTAATAAAGAAATAGGGTCATGCACAGTGATCAGGGTGGTTAGGTTTCTCTAGGGGTAGCTGGAACTCAGCTGCTACCAGACTCCACTGGCTCATCCATCAGTTCCTTGGAGTTTCTTTGCCTGTGGGGGTGAGTGAGGATAAATCGTGGAGTGGGCCAGTTGACAGCTTCACCATCCCACTTTCTACAGCTGGCAATTGCTATTATAGGGTTGCCAAAAGCGTGATTACATTATTTCAGCCTATTGTTTTAATAATCACAATGTAATCACTGAGAACTGTATGCTAGGAAATGGAGACATATAAATAGAAAATGTCATAAATTTGGGATATTGTGGGTTAAATGGACTTGCAGATCAGACTGATGCATTAGAAGATGGCTGCTCCCTATGCAGAAGTGGCCTGGAGTTGAGTAGGGGAGCTCAGTTAGCTGCTGTATTGGGAGATGTTGTCCTTTCTGAGTTCAGAAATGTATTAGCAGAATTCAGTCCCCTACTCCCTAGGCCACAAGATGCCTAGAAACCCAGAAGACACTGGGCCAAATTCAGATCTCCTCAGTGGGTGCTGTGCTCATTGGGAGTTGTATCCACGTTTGAATTTGGTCCACGGCATCCTTAGGGAATCAGCCCAGTCTACTTTTGCATTCTTTTCCCCCCATTTTGCCCTCTTCTGCCATTTTGTTGCTCCTGTGTTAGCCTGGGACTCTTCATTGGAGACTTATTACAGCTTATTTCTGTCTGCCTTTCTTTAAAGCCAGCTGAACATACCCAATGCTCTTCCTCTATGGTAAGACCAAAAATACCGACCACTCTCCCAGCTTCTGTGACACTCGTCCTAACACATTCCTTTACTCTCTTCCCCTGATCATGGGTTTTTTCTTCAAGCCCAGCCTAGTTATCTCTGCATGAAGCTGCTGTGTTGTGTATCCGTATGAGTCTGGTGTTCACATGAGCTGTGAATATGCTACATACGTGTATTTCTCATGCATCCTGAGTTTTCCTTTGGTCAAGTTAATTGTTGTCCTGCCTTCTAATGAATTACCAAGAGAGAACATGAACTGTTAAGATTTCGTGTGAGCAGTTAATTGTTGATATCAATTTGACATTGGATTGGCTTATAAATGTGATTTCAAATCCAAATTTACTATAAAGGTCTGAGGTGCTAAATCTCTGACTAGCTGAGATGATGTAGTAGTGAAGTTTAAATTCACCCTTTGTGTGAGAAGAGTAAAAGCAGGGCCCCCACATGGCAGGGGGGAAGGGTACACTTTACCGGGGCCCGGAGGCCCTGTGGGGCCCAGCCCAGACTGCAACCCCCATTACGGGAAGGCGCCCATGTTAAAAGTTTGTACTGGGCCCAAAAAAATTATGCTTGGGCCCTGAGTATAAGCAATAATGATCAAAAACTACACCGCCTTTGAAGGCTATGTTTTAAAACACCGTACCACAAGGGGTGTATTAAACCCATTCTCTGTGTATAACCATGCAGAACTTCCTCTGTCACAGATATGTACATCAGAAAGCTGCTGGAAAGCAAGAGTATAGCAAGCAAGGAGGAAGCTGTTCAGACTGGCCCAGCAGTTGCCAGCTGCTCTGACATTGTCCAGCTGCCCAAGTAAACTTAGAAAAAGTGGAAAATATAAGCAAAAATTCCCTAGTTTATGCACCACCATCATAGATGCAATTAGGCCCTATGCATGTGGGAGCAAAAATTTAAATAATTGGTCTTAGCTCTCCTTTGAATGTAATTTATTAGAGGAATTGGGTCAGAGGGCTTACATGGGATGGGAGTGGTACACAGGCTTTGTAGTTGCATTCTTGAATTATAATCCTGGATATTGACAGGCCAGTGTCACGTCTATTTAAATGCTCACAGAGCCAAATTCTCTGCTCATTTATACATCATTGACTTTAGTGAAGTTGCACTGATGTAAATCAGAGGATAATTTTGCTTACAGACTACTGGCAGTGTTCAAGTTGAGGGGTGGGCAGGCAGATGTTAGGATTTGGGGGGATATATGTTCAGGTTTATTCTTGGAGGTGGCCTGTCTCCTCAATCTCTCCTTCACTGATCAATGTGCTCACGCAGCAAGAGGCCACACAGCCTCATATTGAATTCTGTGGCTTGCCAACAAATGGAGATCCCCCTCTCCCTGCATTGGCCACAGGCTTCGTGGTCCAGAGAATCCCACACTGTAGGAAGAAGGAAGACATTAGCTCTCAGAGGTTTCACTGATGAGTAGCAGGCTGGGTGCATCAGGCAAAACTGCACCTCCAGTACAGCCCTGGTGTACTAGACACGGCACAATGTTTCTTTGAGATTCTAGCTAGATGTGGGAGTAGCCACACACCATTGCAACTCACATGCTGGAGTGGTGGGCCAGCTGTGAAGTGGTTGAAACCCTTCTGAAAGCAAAGACTGCAAACAACAGGCTGGAAAGAGGAACAGACACATGCATCCCACATAGGGGCTCTGATCACTGCACCTTGAAACTAGAATTTTTTCTAGCAATCTCAGAAATACATGTCCACGTAGTTTCTACGTCTTGAATTTAACGAGGAATAGAAATGCAAGCAGATACTGCTTATTTTGAGCTATAATATGAAATCCAAAAGGTCTGTTCTCTCCTGGTGTATACAGTGATGACTAATTAAGAAGGGGTGATCTGCACTGTTTCTGAGTCCTGAATGTTACTCTCTCAGTAGCTTGGTGCTTAGCATCAAACTCTTGGCTTTGCAGTGGGGAGGGGACGTGGTATCTATGGGCTTCTCTGCTCCAAAGACAGAGTGAGTAGGAGGATGACAAGATTACTCCCTATATAGCACAGGGTTATGTTCCCACAGCACTTCCAAGGGAAACTACTGACTACATATATTTACCACAGTATTTTCAGGGGGATTTGAGGGGAAAATGAACTGGAGCCCTATAACTTTGTTCTGCACAATTCCCCCAAGCAGTGTGATTGTCTCACCTTGAGCTAGGCAGCAGGGCTCCTTACACAAGCAAAGGCGAGGCAGCTGATGCCTTTTTGTTCAGGAAGCTATTGCACAAGCTTATGTGACGCATGAAGAATGTCAAAGCTGGTTGCCGGCCCTGGGGGAAATGCTTAGGGACAAGGCTGAAGCTGTGAGAAAAGCAGAAGGCAGGAGAAAGGCTATTTAAAAACACGACAGTCCTGAGTGCTAGCAGTCGAGCCAAAATTTAAAAAAATACTGGGCAGTGCACAGGCTGTGGGAAATACAGAGGGGTCATGAGAAATACAGAGGGCCCAGAGCTCAGGACTGTGAGTGCGAAGTACAGAGCACAAAAAACAGCCACGCCACTGTGGAGCTGCTGAGGCTGATGCTGAGACTCAAGAAGTGCTAACAGCTTGGCTCCGTCGCAGCACATACTATGCTCCTGTGGGACCTCCAAGCTTAAAAATAGATTTGGGACCTGCTAGAGTTCCCCAGGCAGAGTAGGCTGTGTGTCATGGACACTTAGTGCCAGATGAATCAGAGCAACTGGCTGATGCACATTATGTAGTAAGTAGCTTCAGAGACAACTCCAAAAGAAAACTGTCTTTCTCCCCCACTGTCTAATTGTGACTTCTTGTAATTGTGACCACTGTAAATACAGAGGGGAACTGAGGGCTCCTTCAGGAAGATACTGTCAGGTAAACAATTCAAATACCATCAAGACCCTGATCATGAGTTCAGGCACTCTCTGTCAGAAACCCGAAGGAAGGGGTTGATGAGAACTTGCACTGCTCCACTAGGCAATATAGAAATCCAGAGAACCTTTAGGATGGCACCACAGCCGTGGGAGAGAAAGCAGGCTAGACTTGCATCAATCCACCTGAGCTGCTGGGGCTAGTGCAATGCCAGAGAGCTTTAACAACAAAGGGGAACAGTGCAGTGAGCTCTTCCTGCGTAGTGTTGTCTGTGACCCAGGATCTTTGTTCCTCATCTGCTGTTATAACGACTGCCTCTGTGCCAATGGGTTCCAGAATGCAGAGGAAAACTCGCGCATCTCTATCACCTTTTTCCGACTCTTCCGCGTGATGCGTCTCGTGAAGCTCCTGAGCCGCGGGGAGGGCATCCGGACGTTGCTTTGGACCTTCATCAAGTCCTTCCAGGTATTCTGTCACTTATCACTAAGCAGACATGCCTCGAAAGAGGTATTTTTGCTCTTTTTTACCTTTCAAAAAGAGATTTTCATGCTGGCAGGACAGGCCTTAAGCACAAAGGGCGAAATTATTTTCTGTGCAGAGGGCAAGCACATCACTTAAGTAGGACTTCAGTGGTGCAAAGACCTCATGTTGGCCTTCTGCACAGCGGTGACTTCTACCTAGACAGTGTAGATACTCCTTGGGTCCTATACACACTTGGCATCTCATGGGACATGCTGGTCGCCGCTTCAGACCAAAGTAGAAGGCAATTCAGACATAGAACCAGACCCTGATAGTTTTATAATCCTTAAGATCCCTGCACTTCTTAAAAGAGAGAGGATAATGATCCCATATATTGGCCAACTTCTAACTCATGTAATTACATTCTGGCCACAGCTCCCTTAAAATTCTGTGTGTAGTTTCAGAGGTGTTCTGTATCCATTGCTTTAGGTGAAATTCACTCATGTGCAGAAGGCTAGTGTAAATCTCTGTGCACCACTGAAATCTCCGTAGCCTTTGTGCTGCCTCTCTCCACAGGGGATGAACTGCACTTTCTGCCCTAAAGTGTTGTGGCCTGTTAAACAGCTGCTGCTTTTTCACCCCAAAGGAAGCTGCATTTCAGTGAGCGTTAAGTGGCCATGGGTTTATAGAGCATTTTGTCATTCTGTGAGAGGTGAGATATAAATGTAAGGTGGTGTGATTATTAACCTACTACACCACAGCAGGAGGTGAAGGGGACACTCCAAACTGAGCCAGATCTGCAATCTAAGATACGGGAGTAAACAGATGAGGTAAGGAGTGGGAGCCCAGGAAGGATAAGAACGATCACCTCTGACAGAACCAAACAAGGAGACATCCACTCCTTTGAAATAATGGTTTCAAGCAGTTGCTGAGTTTAAAAAAGTCCCAGTTACTACTGAAGCGCAGCGTATTTTTGCATTTCACAGGTGTTTGACATGGATTTATTCGGCCAACACAACCTAATGTTAGCAGGGGCCGCTCCCGAGGAAGTGTCTGAGCCAAGTACAGAAATGATGTAAATGGTGGCCAAAGTTAAATATCGAGCGCAAGCTGGTCAGAAAATGTGGCCTAAGTAGGTTAAAAAAAAAAAAGTAGCATGTGATTCAGTGACTGTGCAAATGAGTGTAACGCACAAGCCAAGCAATACACAAGGAGCTGAAAGAGAGAGCAGATCCCCCCATACCTTCACACAGGCTCCATTTCTGCTCCCAAGGAAGGCAATGACAACATTTCCACTGACTTAAATGGGAATGGGAGCTGGCCCACGCTTTTAAACTTACTCTGCATTATCTTCACCCTTTGCTGGGGCTGAATTCAGCCCTGCTGTAAGTGGCCACAATGCCCATTGAGTTCAGTGGAGTAAAGCTTGCCTGTACCAGGGACCGAATTTGGTCTTTTTATAATGCAACTCTTGGGTACTGTAAAATAACACCACCAACTTGGTGCAAACAACTCATTCAGTGAATGCCAAATTGGTACAAGTTACACTACCACTTACTAGGCTTTCACCCATTTTTCTGACCAGCTCATACCTCTAACCTACTCCCCGCTTCCATCACTGATAACTTGGGCTCTCTGTGTGAACAGCTGCAGTGGGAACTATTTTGCCAGCATGGGAAGAAGGGGATTCACTGACACAACCAACTTGTCACTAACCCAGGAAACACAATGAAGTTTTCAAATCTGGCTGCCCCACCGGCCTAGGAACAGCTATTTTCAATTCTGGGATGAGCTCTCCCCATGGCAGAAGGGGTGAGAATGAGGGTACATTTACACAGCCAAAGGAGATGTGTTTGCAGCTCAAGTAACCGTACCCACACTTGCTTTAATCTCGTCAGCGCAGCTAAAAGTAACAGTGATGTTGCAGCGGCACGGGCTTCTGCATGGGCTAGCAACACGAGTCTGTATCAGGGTCCCAGGCAGTCTTGAACAGCCCACATGGAAGCCCGTGCCTCCACGTCTTTAGCTGTTTTTAGCTGCGATAGCTAGATTAAAACTAACATGAGTGAGCTAACCTCAACTGCAATCAGACCTCTGATGACAGTGTAGATGTTCCCTGATAGGCAGAGGAATGGCTTCTCTGAGGCCTTTTTGACTGCAGAGTCACTATGAGGCGGGACTGAAGGGTGATGGGGGAGGGCAGAGTGCAAGGACTCTCCACAATGAAACCATGTTGAACACTGTGAGCAAATGCCTTTTCCCTTGGAAGTGTTTTCTTAATATATGGTATTCTGTCCTCTGAGCTCCTCTTATTAATACTCCTCTGGAGCTCTGGGTTGGGTTTGTATAATGGCTAATAATAGCCATTGCCCTGTCTGTTCAGCCAGTCCTACTGTCAAATCTGAATTTCTGTGACTTTTTTTCCTGGGAAAGTGCATTTTTCTTGTCTCAGAATATGTCCAGGAAATGTCCTGACTCATCCAGGACAGCCTGATATTCATCAGTTGTCCCTTGTTGTGGGAATTCAGTCGTCCCCATCCCCCCCTCCCCCGGCCTCATCCCCTCCCCATTGCTGTGATTAGTGCTGTACCTGTAGAGCTGCATGTTGATCAGAGGACTGGTCTTGTGTAGTGGGAAACCAGTCTGCAAAGCTTCCACATTGTGAGCATCAGCAGAGACCAGAATGGAGGGGGGTGGGGGATAGAAGGAAATCGTAGGGCTGTTGAGACCATGGTAAGGAAGTGAGAACCCAGAGGAGAAAGCAGTGAAACCAAGGAGAGGCGGAGCTGAAGTGGGATAAAGTCAGAAGGGTGGGACCAGGAGGGAGGTGCTGAAGTGAGGGAATCCTGGAGGATAAGGGAGAGAGGAAAAAGAAGACAGAACAAGAGAGGGGGATGAAGTGAGTAGGAAAACAAAAGGAGAGGAGTGGACAGTAGGGTAGGGAGGGCAGCTTTCTAGTGCCTATTCTAAAGATATAAGAGCTTCTAGGAGTTCGGACTGTTGGATCCCTGCCTCGAGGCTGCTCTGGACCACTTTTGGGGTCTCGGCTGCCCCTGAACCACAACCTTGATTTGGCCCATAAGAGCTCTCTCCAAATTTACAAATCCAAATTTCCAGTTTGATTTACCTCCACTGCAGCCTGGAATTACAACAGGGCTTAATTTGGCCATTAGGATTAGTAGAACACCGAAGAGTCCCCTTTCTTGCATTCCATTTTGATGATTGTTTAAAGATAACTACAAAAAGATCTAAGGATTAAATCCCATTTTAAGATTCCAGTTCACTGGTAGCCAAATCCTATAGTCCTTACTCTGTCAAAACTCTTGTGGAAATCAGCTCTATTTGAGTAAGGACTGCAGGATTGGGCCCTAATGAAACATGGGGTAAACAACATTTACAAATAAAATAAATACAAATAAAAATACAAAATTCTGGACCCAGACACTCCCAAAATAGAAGGTGTTCAGTATCCAAACCAGGGTCAGAATCCAAATTTTGCAAATGGCTCTAAGATCTGTAAAATGGGCCAAATCAAAATCTCAGCTCGCAACACCCCCAAACTTTGAGGTATTCAGATTCAGGATAGAGATCTGAATTCTGTGGCTTGAGCCCATCACCTTTAAAAAACAAGAAGGTGGGAAGTCAGTTCTCCTTTAGGGCCTGACCCTGTGGTGTGCTGACTGCCCTTGATTCCTGTTAAAGGTAGTGGAAGCTGAGGGCACGCAGCACCTCACAGGGTACGTCTCCTACTTACAAGCCAGCACCAGCTATCAGGACTTTGCAATTCCTCTTCAACAGCTGATCACAGACACCTATAGTATGTCGGACACCATCACAGATATGCTGCTTTCGGGGCGAGTGATATCATCCGCCATAGCAGGAGCAGCCTTGAACTTTGGTCCTGGCACTTTACACACTTCTCATTTCACCAAAGTAGCTGCAGAATGTCATGCTATAGAGTGTCACTTGCTGCTAATATCAGGGCGATGCTAATTATAAGTTTTCTACATTTGGACGAGGAGTAGAGATCAGACCTAATTCTGATCTTACTTTCACTGATGTACAACAGAAGTGATTCCACTGAAGTCAGTGGAGTTACACCAGTATAAGTGAAAGCATAATTGGGCCTATTTTGTTTTGAGTGGTACCATGCCTGTGTTTGAGGCACCTTGGTGAAATCAAATGTGGATCAGTAGAGGCATCTAGTGGTCAAAAGGACAAATTGCACATCTTCATTGGTTCTAGACTGACACTGTTCTCCTCAGGCCATCTTGGTAAACAGGGCCCCAGTAGAATATGCCTGGCTCCAATATGCCAAGTTATCTGATTAATTGATACAATATGTTCTGTTATCTTTTTCCTCCAGGCTCTCCCCTATGTGGCTCTTTTAATAGTGATGTTATTCTTCATCTATGCGGTGATTGGAATGCAGGTAGGTGATTGTCAAGAGCTAAGTTATCTTTCACACATGAGAGTCTTGGGAAGATAGTGGCACAAGAAGTCATCAGATCATGTTCAGGTCCTACCTGTAGCTCCCCTCCTAGCCATATAATCAGGCATTCAAGGGGGCAGAGCTCAGGCAACAAGCCTGAGTTGATGTCAGAAAACATTGACTGGGTTTGCACTGCCAACAGGACTTGACACCCACACCAGCCAAACCAAATGAAAACACTGTGGAGGAGACCACAGCAAATACGCTAAAAAGAACATCCCAGCCACCCACCCTCCCAAAGGAATATCCCTACAGCCACATCAAAGATGATTTACTGGCTTGCTCACTGGCACACAGCAATCAGTTCAAATGGCCCACAGCCACAGTGGTGATCAGGTCTGATTATTCTCTCACCCCACTTTGTCACTGGTGTAACTCCATTGACTTCAGCAGAGTTACTTGTGATTTACACCGGTGTAAGTAAAAGTATGATCAGACTCAACAGCTCAACTCTTTAGTTGTGCCAATTCCTAATGAAGCTGCATCGGTACGATATTGTATTCAGCTTACGAAAACAAATTTGGAACCAGCATGAGCATTAATCTATGCAAATGACTGATACTGTATACAGACAAGTGGAAAAAGCTATTGATGTGCACACAATATGTGACTGTCACAGCTATATGTTGAATTCCTGCTTCACTTACTTGTGATGATTTTTCATGCTAAGCATCACTTTCCACTTCTTGGTTAATCAGAGGTCTTAGAACAGCCACCAGACCATCAGAGGTTAGAGACCAAAGAAAAAGAAAGGCATGGCATAGTTATTTCCAAAGATCTTTCACCATCCCACAGTTCTTATTCTTCACAATGGAGCCAGAATTTGTTAGAAAGAACTTGAGAAAGGGTTGGCAAAATTCCTCTGATTCATTATGCCTCATTTTTTTAAAATTATTTTTATCATAACCCCACCTTACCACCTTTTCACTGTCTATCCTTGTCTCCTCTTTCTCAGGAAACAAATTGAACTAATTTAGACTGGCTTTATTGCCTTCCCAGTAACTGTATCTAGCTCTCCAATTAGAGTGGTCACCTTTTAAAACTTTCCAGTTTTGCCTTTAATAATCTAACTAGCTAACATCTTCACAGTATTCCCTATACAGTACAGGGAACAATTTGGGAATATTGGACTAACATTACCTAGCTACTGCTACTAGCATTTGATGATGGCCTCTTTGTGCCTGTTTGCCTATAGTATCTCAGATGAGCCTGTCGCTGTAATATCTCGATGCATTATCCAATAATTCTATTATCTGTTGTGAGAAATAGTTACGCCTGATTTTCCTACTTAATCCTAATTTTAGATTAAATCCCCCGAACCATCTCAGCAGTGGGGAAACCAGATGTCTATCAGTTCTGTTGATCCCTTTCTAAGTTCCAAAGACCTCCGGCAGGTCACCTCCTAATCTCTGCTTTTCCAGTGAGAAGCCCAAGTCCTTTGATCTTTCCTCATCACTTAGCTTCTTCAGACCTGTTATAATGTTTGTTGTCCTATACTGTGCCAAAAGTAATAACTTAATTACAGGTAGTTGGTTTGCACTTATGCCCCCAGTTTGTGGGCTGTCTTGAACCTGCTGAAGCAGAGTTCTTGAGGAAAGACTTCAGTATCTCCCTGTTGAGCAGCTCACTTGAAAGCCGAGATGACAATGACATAAGTATGACAATACTTTTACAATGACATCATAATTTCCCACATAAAAGAGTTCATCTTCACTACCTCCCTGACATGAAGTGTTAGAATATTCAAGCCTCTCTACCTAACATTCCCAAGTGGAAAAATACAAATTGATGCTGATGGATGAAGCCACCAGTGTGACGATAACCCAAGAGGCACAGTCTGAAGAGGACAAGAGGGGGAGGAACCTCCTCCTGCATCTTCCGCTACTTGCAGTTCTTCCCTCATGCTTCAGTTCACAGCTGAGTAAAATAGCAAGCCTATAGTAACACTACCAGTGCCTTGTATGAGTTAAAGCTGGGTAGTTAAAAGGTCAATCAGACTGTTCCAACAGGGGAAACTCCCTCGTGTACTGTTTCCTGAAAGGAAAAATATGGGCTGCCTCAACTCAAGCTGCCTCTGAGTATTTAAGCTGTCCTCCCGCAGCAGTTAGTCCCAGCGCCTCCTCAGTGCAGCTGGGGCTGTCACTACTCACCAGAGACGGGGGGGATCTGAACCAGGAGAAGCCCAAAGGGTTCTTGAAGAGCACTCTATTTAATGATGGCCCTTCCAAGGGGAAACAGTTTCCCTATAATCCTCCCTGTACTTCTCTCCTTCTATTTATTCTTTAATTACCGAGGATATTTGCATGAAAAGAGGCTCTTTGTTCCTCCAGAGTTGCTCTGTTCCTGCTGCCCATTCTGGTTATGAGGTTACAGCATGAAATCAGCATCATGATGATGTCAGATGGGAAATAAACAGCCCTGTGCAGATGAAGTTCTAAGAGATCTTTCTGGCCAGGCAAGGCTTGCTTAGTTCTTGGCTGTGGGGGCTATAAATACGAACGCTGTAGAAGATGTTTGCAAGGAAGCCTGAAACCATATGAAATCCCCCCTGCCTTTGGGCGTCATTACAAACTCAAAACTCAGACCCTGCTCATCCAAGATTTGCTGAGGACTGTGGGTTGGATACTGTGATCTGACTGAACTGTGTTTGATGCAAAACTGGAGTTGGTGTGGAGCAAAAGTAGCTTTAAGCCACCTTTACCTTCCTCCAATCCTGGAGACCTAATGCCAGTCTGCTCCAATCCTAGGACTGACCCAAGGCCAATCTGCTCCCCTGTGTAACTCAGAGCAGCATTAAGGATAGGGGTGGATGAATCCACATAGACTGCCACTGAAGAAAATGTTTGCGCAATCTCTAGCAAAGCAAAATTGCAGAATTTCCCTCAGCTCTGATAAATGTAAAGATTTAAGTACAGGTATATTCGCAGAGGAGGATAGCCTTTGATTAGTGGGCTGCTTAGTGCCCAGATTCATCCCTGATCTAACTCCCTTGAAGCGAATGGGGATGCACCAGGGATGAATGTAGTCCACTGGTTTTTTCCAAGTTCTTGATCAGTGGCTCTTAAACCTTTCCGTGCTTGTATCACAGACCACTACTGTATCCTTAAGACAGCCGTTCTCTGGTGGACAATGTCCTCAACCTGCTCCCACACCTTCCCTGCAGGAACTAGCACAACTGAATTCCTAAGAATACCATTAGGACAGTAATGTGTTAGGGAAACAAGATGGAAATGAAGTCAGTTTGGTACAATGAGGCTGGCTGCTTAGTTCCCTTTCCCCCTTTTATAGTTGTGCCGTTTATTTCGTGTAGGGCTTTGTACTTACCAGTACTGTATTTGTCTGCATTGCCTACAGCCCTGACATGAATCTCTACAGGTCACTCTGCAGTTTGCCTCTGTGCGTTTATTTCCCCCCTGACTTGAGTGTTGTCAGCAGATTTGATTAAGTTGAATTTTACACCCAAAAAGCCCCAATCAAACAAAAACACACAAAGAAAGAGACTTGTTAATAGGTTTCCCTGTCTGTATAGCAGCCCAAACACATACATACAAGAGAGTTCTGGCAGGCATCCAAAGAAGCCATTAAAATGTACTAGCATGGCAGGATCTCATCTTGTCTCGGTGATGAAAGCTTTGCCACTTGGATGGCAGTAACTCCACAGAGCAGCTGCACTCCGCAGATCAGAACTGAAGAACCTCTGCTTTAAATGATATTTCAAGGCTTCTGATAGGTCTTCTCTCTCAGTAACTGTCACACTGCATGCTTTGCCCTCTCTTCCACCCCTCCCCTCCACCATTCTTGTCTTCTGATTTCTCCTCTTCCTCATCCTGCCATACCCTCTTTCAAATGTCCTGCTTTTGCTATTTCTCCTGCCCTCGCCCTTGAGCTTGAGCTCAGTTTTACTTTCTTCCCCCCTGTTCACTGCCTTATTCGCTTCTGGTTAGCTATTCCAGGATTCACTAGCGCTGCAAGTATTATTCATACAGTGCCTGACCCAGAGTTCATTGAAATCCATGGAAAGACTCCCATTGCCTTCACTTTTCATCAGGGCCATAGAACCAAGTCCTTGTATGTCCTTGCTTTATCTCTAATCATACTTCTCATTGACTTCAGTAGGAGTTTTGCCCAAGTAAGAACTGCAGGATTCAGCCCATGGTTTTTGGTTCTTGCCCCTGTTCCAGTGTCCATGCAGCAGTGCTGGTTTGGGACAAAACCATTTTGGACTGCTGGCAGACATGGCATTCATGGCTACACCTGTCTCCTAGTGTTAGGATCAGAGGCTTTGGGGTAATTTCCAAATGTGAGGCACTACACTGTACAAGGACACAGCTGTTGTGTGCAGATGCAAGGCATTTTACAGACACTTGGAGCTCACAGCATTCCAAACAATGGTCTGTTACAATGATTTTCCTCCTAGTGTAGATAGGGCCCCTGGGAAGCCAGTGAATGAAAGAAAAATTGCAACCTGTCCTCTCATTATTTTTCTTTCCATTGAAAACCTCCAGTGTGAGCGCACACTGAAATGAGATCCCCATGCCACATTTTCATAGTACATAAAATAATGAATGATTAATTATGTTAATTGTATATTAGACTGTGCTTCTTATTTCTGTGTGGGTGTTTTTCCAGTGATATAGCACAAACAGGAGGAGCAATAGCAAATATTAGAAACCAGCAGGAAACCTCTTGTAGGAAGAGGGCAGGCTTAGCTTGATATCAGCTGCTCAAAATCACTGAGAAACACGGAACTATAGCTGACAAGAGTGTTTTGAAGTTACAAGACTAAATTGACAAGACCTCTGCTTTCTACTAGGTGTTTGGTAAAATTGCACTGAATGATACCACGGAAATCAACCGCAACAACAACTTTCAGACGTTCCCTCAAGCAGTGCTGCTTCTCTTCAGGTGGGTGTCCCAGAGCTTGGGATTGGGTGTGTCTGTGAGGGTGAACTTTGTGGCATCTGGACAAGTCTTCTCCATTTTTACCCTATCTTGATCATGAGATAATTAGAAATATCGTGTCCCAAATCCAGAACCTAAGCTTTGCTATTCCGGATGAGACCTGATATCCTGCTGCCAGCAATGGCCAATACTTGATGCTGCAGAGGAAGGCAACGCTCCCATCTCACAAATTCATATATCCATTGTTCAGTGTGCTACGTGTGGGGGAGGGGAACTCTTTCCTTTTGAGGTGACCAGTTACACACTGAAGCATCAAGTCTGATTACCCCAGCTGAGCCACAAATGTTGGTATCAATCACAAAACCTTCCATTCTTTTAAATCCAACGAAACCATTTGGCTCTCTGACCTACTGCCGCAGGAAGAGGAGCCTTTAACACAGTGTTCAAGTGGTTCCCTTGAATTTACAGGAACATAAAAATTGCCTTCCTGGAACACACCAATGGGCCATGCAATCTGTCTCTTTTCAGAGGAAAACCTAAAACTCCCACAACGGAAAATACTTTGCCACAGGGGGAAATTCCTTCTTAACCCCATTGTCCATCATCAGTTGATATCCTGAAATATGCTGTCTCTATGTATATATCTTTCTTTTGTTTGTTGTGCCTGTGGTTATATGATATTTCATCCAACATGACCCCCAAATCTTTCTCCCATGAAGGGTTTGGTAGCATACAGCCAGTATACAGCATGCATAGGCCTGCCAAGACTCACCCCCAGAACCTCTGTTACCTTTTCAGATTATTTATTGCTGCTTTGGCCATCTGTCCCTCTCCCTCACTCACTTGTGACATACGTACTCAGAGTGGGATGCCAAACCCCAGTCAGGGCACTGATCCTTGCTCAGTTTAACACATCACCCCTCTCCTAACTGGTGTCTGGCACCCAGCTCTGGCTATGTGTGTCAGGCAGAGCAGAGAGTGCTGAGGACTGGCCTACTGAAGGAAAGAGTTTGCAGGGACACAGCACTCTCACATTGCCTGCAGGTTTACAGGGAGTGAGGACGGGGGAAATGGGCAGCTCAGGGAAAAAACGGATGCGGGAATGCAAAATAAGAGAAGCAAAATCCTAATCTCCTTCCAGCCCTGTACATTCTCCTTCCAGCACCTCACAGGTCTCCTCAGCATCTGGCCAGAACATGGCAACCCCGTATCCAGGGTATACAAAAGCAGGTGCTGCAGTAGTGGATAACAACATAACAATAGCAACAAAGCTGGGAGGCCTGGAACATGCCAGGCCGTGTTAAGCCTATTCCATCACCCTTCTTATGTAGGGCCCTATCCGGCTCCCACTGAATTCAGTGGCAAAACTCCCGTGGACTTCAATGGGAGCAGGAGAAGGTTCTTGTGCTGACTGCTGCTTCCCTTTTGAAGTGGTCACTGTTGACTTCACTTCCCCATTCTCAAGTGTCCCTTTCCGCCCAGGTGTGCCACTGGTGAAGCCTGGCAGGAGATCATGCTGGCGTGTCTGCCAGACAAGAAGTGCGATCCTGAGTCAGAGCCAACCAACTCTACTGAAGGTGACCATCCCTGTGGGAGCAGCTTTGCCATCTTTTATTTCATCAGCTTCTACATGCTCTGTGCCTTCTTGGTGAGTCAGCATTGGCAGCACAAATGGCATCGGTCTGTGACTGTCCGTTAACCCCTGACTTCCCTGGGCACTGACACTGTGTAGCAGAAAAGCGATCTCAGAGAGGGAAAATCTGATACTCATTGTCCACAGGAGACAATGGCCAAAAGCCTCACAGTGACCATGACGCTTGATCCCCACAGTCCATCTCAGTAGCCTCTCTCTAGAGCAAGCTCAACATCCAGTCACAACGTAAACAAGAATGCCCCCCACCAGAGGAGCAGTTTAGTGTCCTGAGGTCTGTAGTGAGGCTATCAGTGCCTCACCCCCACTTCCCACCTTCCCTCCGGTTTTTATCCATTGCCAGCTATGAGTGTGAGAAAGCCATATCCCACTTGCTGCATCTCTTCAGTACTGGCAGTGCAGCTCTCCTAGGATATGTACACTGCAGTTGGCCATTAGAGCTCAGAACACTCTCCTAGAATGTCTACAGTATTTTAAAACCATTTGGCTCAATGCCAGTAAATGACTCCAGCTGTGCCCCTCTGCCACCAAGGAAAAGAAAACCCAGGCCCCTCCCAGGAAAAAGCCTGTATAAATAGGTAGGCCTTGCAGCATGTTCAATAGCTCAACTAACTTGGGCTTCATCAATCAGCTGTGGGGGGGGGCAAGATTTGTGGGGCCCTTGCTGAGAACATCCTGCCTCCAGCACCTTCCCATTTAAATCAAGAGCCTCTGCTTATCTCAGCTGACATGTTGTCACCCATGAGAAGAGAGCCAGTCAAACCGCACTGAACTGTGTAAGTCAAAATCCAGACCTTGTACTTGGACGCAAACTGGAAGCCTAGTAAAGTCTGGTGTTACATGCCTCCTCCTTCACATTACCTCTGTCCTTGTCTGCAGATCATCAATCTTTTCGTAGCTGTTATTATGGATAACTTTGACTACTTGACACGGGATTGGTCAATTCTGGGACCACACCACCTGGACGAGTTTAAAAGGATCTGGGCGGAGTATGACCCTGAAGCCAAGTAAGTGACTGGTCCTGAACTTTAGAAAGTGGTTTGGGGAAATGGTTACAGTGCCTCAGATTCTCAAAGGTATTTAGGCTCCCAATTTCTGGTGCATGCTCTCTATTATCTCAGAAGCAGACCCAGTGCAAGGAAGTGACATGTTCTCTGAGCAGTAAACAAACCTTGCAAGAATACAGAGCATGTAAATCTCTGTGAAAACTCTAAAAGTGAAGCAGAAGCTGAAACCTCTCCCATCTCTCCACGTCTGAATCAGATACAGAGGTAGCCTGTTCCAAGATACATGAGCCAGTCTATCTAGAAAGTGGTCTGCATTTTTGCCTGGCTGCACTTAATTTTAAATTGAGTGCAGCTAGGAAAAATATAGACCATTTATCAGATAAATGAAGAGGCCACTGACGGAAATGCATTCAGAAGGAGGCTTGTTGAGGAGGTTGGTACACTGACTCACACATGCTTGTGGTACCGAGTCCTGTCTGACCCTTCCTGGGCCAGGTCTACACTTACCTGGAAATTCAGCAGCAGTCGACGGGAGTTATGCAAGCTACGCAGAGTAGCTTGCGTAATTCCCATTGACTTCATAATTCGTCTTCTACGTGGCGTCTTCACTGTGGTGTGCCGATGGGAAATGTATTCCCATCAATGCAGTACTATGCCACTTAAGGGGGTGGTTTTATTGTGTTGACTTCTGGATCAATTGAGCAGGTTTTCACTGACCACTCAATCGATCTGGATAGATCTATCTGGTGGCAGCGAATTTGCCGCCATCAGGGAAGACATACCCTGGGGTAGCCATAAGGCCTGGGCCCTATTATTTTTATGCCTTCTGCTCTACATCCCATATTTAGTTCACAACACAGCTGCAGTGTTCATTCTTCGTGTTTCCATGTGTCATCCACGTGCCAGCCATTATGTGGCTGGGCCAGCAGCAGCCTGCATCCCTGTATGTCTGCACTGCATGTGGAGGGCCAAATTCTCCTCTCTGTTCCACCCTGCAACTCCACAAAAATTAGTAAGTTTGCACAAGTGTAACTGACAGGAGAATTTGACCCATAGGCATCAATATGGCTCCATCTGAAACACTCTTGGGCCTGATGCTCATTTACACTCAGACCCCTTTACACCATTCTGGCAGTGTAGAGGCCTTAACATGGATGTAAATTACTTGACTGTGGACCAAGAGATCATGGGTTCAAGACCCCTTAGTTTCATAGCTAATTCTGGCTGTGCAGTGTTCAAGGGCGTGTCACTTTGTTGGAGGTGACATTTAAACAGGTCCCTTCTCTTGTGGCCATCCAGAGCAATTTTCTATAAAGATAAGGGATATCCTTAGTGCTGGAATAAAGATTCCATTTGCTAATAAAGCAGGCTGTAGTATCCAAGGCATGTCAACATGGGAGTTATTCCAGAATAGCCATTGCTGAGAAGCTATTCCTGACTAACTCCACGTGTGGACGCTCTTATTCCTGAATAAGTATATCTTAGTCCAAATTAGCTTAATTCACTTGTTTTAAAATAATTCAGAATAAGGCACTTTTATTCCAGAATAAGAGCATCCACACATGGAGTTGGAAATAGTTAATCTATTTGAAATTCACATCCTTCTTTATTCCAGATTAATTCTCGTATGTAGAAAAACCCCTTGGTGTTTGTAAGCAGGGTTAGGTATATGGTTGCTGGAGCCATATGACAAATATCACCTGTAAGAATCCAGCTAGTTCCTTTCCACCTGTGAATGGTCTCTTTTTCTCAATCCTCTCCGCGTGTCCACATCAACGCCTGCCTGCCTGAGAGTCCAACTCTGGGTGTGGCAACTCCCATCCCTTCCCTGTTTGAGTTTTTCTCTTTTGGTGACCGATTCACAACGTTTGGAAAGCCAAATTGCAGCTTTCAAAATGGGTTTTATGGATGCGTTAAGGGACTGAATTCTTTGCATTGCCCTGTGGCCCCAGAGACAGATAGGAGCACAAACAAAAATTGAGGGATGGTGGATCAGGCTTGTATCTGAGACAGAGCACCAGCAAAAGAGAAACCTTATGCAGCTGCACAGGTCACAAGGCCAGTCCTGTCTGTAAAGCTATTTGCTAAGGCTAATGTTTTCAGAAGTGGTCACTGATTTTGGATGATTCAATATTTTGGGTGCCCACAGTGTCAGGTTGGGCACCCAAAAACAGAGACACTCAAATTCATGGCCTATTTTGAAAATATTGGCCTAAGTGTATAATGATTGTTGTGTTTTTCTACACAGTCAAACTAGTAGGAGCTAACTCAGGGCTGTGCAAGCCTCAAGAGATTCATTTAGTATGAGAGGCACTATATAAAGCCACCTCCTATGTCACGTTAACATGGAGTGGTTCTGGCAAACTTGGGATGGAGACCTCATATATGTTTCTAACAGTATCTGCTCTCAGGCCTTCTCCAGATGGATTGACAGGCCCTTATATCATTGATACTGTATATTCTTCCCCAGGGGACGGATCAAACACCTGGACGTGGTGACGCTGCTCCGGCGGATTCAGCCTCCACTGGGCTTTGGGAAGCTCTGTCCTCATCGAGTGGCTTGCAAAGTAAGATAGTGCAGTTGGGGTGAGGTTGGAGGAGGGAAGAACATCTCAGAGGAAGCACAGATGTAACAAATTACAGCACCATTTACTGACAATCTAGAGCTTTGGTTCCGGGGAAGTCTCTGGTAAACCCTGCTTGCTGCTGTATTAGCTTCTAGTCAGGCTTGTTAGCCTACATTATATACTCTTTGCTAGAGTTTGCAGACCAGACTCCCTGGCACAGGAATT
The DNA here is from genome assembly GCF_026122565.2 of Emydura macquarii macquarii. NCBI lineage: Eukaryota > Metazoa > Chordata > Testudines > Chelidae > Emydura > Emydura macquarii. The sequence goes on from NW_027133667.1 coordinate 11,020,543, forward strand.
ATCAGTTATACATAGTGGTAGCTGCCATAGACATAGATCTGGAGAGTCACGTAGGCTATAACGACCCATCTGATGAGGTCTGCTGCCCCCTAATGGGGAAGACAGGAATATTATGTGTTTACTCCAAATCCAGTAGTCCTATAATCCTATCCACCATCTGTTTCAGATGGGAGTAACCTGGCCCAGAGTTTTTCTGTTGAGAGACAGCAGCCAGTTTCTAGTTGCATTCAGTGATGTGAATATATTTCAGTACTCTGGTGGGAATCCATTAGCCATATCAAGCCACTATGTGATTAATAAGACTCTTGGATAACTGTAGCCCTCAAATATCAATGATGTATGCATGCGGTACAGACAGACAGATAAGATAGATACGGTCTCTGAAGGGTAGACAGAAATTACAGAGGAGGGGAAATAAGTTTTAGATTTTTCCTTGCACTTAACAATGGACCTGGGATGAGTTATTCCTTAAATAATTTCTATAGACTAAACAGCAGTGTTACCTACATATTGAAACAAAAGAAGAAGAGGGGTAGGGAGGAGAGAGTCTTTCTATGAAAATTTCCTCCTAAGTTCCTTGGTTAAAAGCTTCCAGCCATTAGAAAGGATTTTTCCCCTGTGAAGAGGCTGTTTCTAGCCTTTGTGTTTCCTTTCTCTTTATGGAGGGATTTGTAGTTATACATTAACCTTCTCTAGAGATTTACAAAGTTTACATGTTCCTCTTGTAGCTGGTTATTATCAATCTTAGAATGTAACAAGTCTTTAGGCCCATACACAGAAATACATTACTTTTTGTGGCTGCAACCAGGCCACTTCAGCCTGTTATTTTGCCAGATCTTGCATGCTAAGCAGGGTCTGGTTGGATCACTGAAACCCAGGAACTGCAGAAAGTGGAGCTGGGTAGTCAGCAGCTGATGTTCTTCCCTCCAAGTCAGCACTGAACCAGGCCCAGCGCAGAGGTGTTGCGGCCAAAGTGTTAGTGAAAGTGCCATCTTTAGAACAAAATGTAAAATTGAGGATCTTGTGTCATTATAGATCACCTGGCACCAGGGAAAGGCTGTTAATTCCAGTGTATCATCCACGTTCTAATTTAGCTGTAGTCTGCCTCACTAAAATTCTCCCTGCATTTGCAATAGGATATGATATTAACTTCATGTCCTAAATGGCAGTGTAGAGTTTCTGTGATCTGTTAAACAGCTCTGCACCAGAGGTAGCTATATTTCAGTGGTGGGCAAATTGATTCCTATATAGATTGCAAAGCACTTCACAATCATTAGGAATGAAAGATGCCATGTCAATGTAAAATGTTGTTTTTACTGTAATAAATGCCAGTCTGTGCAGATGCATTTTGGGTAAATGCCCACTTGCTCCTGCAGAAAGTGGAGAGATGAATTATGTCCCGGCCTAGAAAGGGTTATCCACATTGAAGTACTGTGGTATATGCCTCTGGACAAACACATTCTACTGTTATGATGATATAAAGGTCCTTTTCTATCCGTGTAACCAAGCACATAGACTGTGCCTGCATTGGTGGGAGGGTTGGTATGTCTGGAGAGTGATGTGAGGGTATAAGAAAAAAACATTTCTCTTAGCAGCGTGTGCTGACTGCATGACTGTTTTGTTTCTTCCCCCTACTCCATAGCGCCTAGTCTCTATGAATATGCCACTGAATAGTGATGGGACTGTCATGTTTAATGCCACCCTCTTTGCCTTGGTCAGAACAGCACTGAGGATCAAAACTGAAGGTAACACGCTCAGGCTGCACCTTTAAGAATGAGTATGACGCATGTGTTTTTATCAGGTGTGTGACTGTGAGTGTAGATGAATGACATCTATGCTGAAATGTACTGGGTCTGAAAATGACATACAGAGCTCACATGCATAAAATGATTCTAGCTTTTCCCTTTGAGTGTGTGGCACAGGAAGCAAATGTAAATGTGTAGAAAGGAAAACACCCCAGAGGAACGTACAATGTTTCTAACTGAGCGTCATCCAGGCAACCGGTACCTTTGTAGTATCCTTTTTGATTATTAGTAATACTCCTTGAATTCCCTCTTAGAGGATCTTGCAACTAAAAGCTTCAGCCCTAGTGAATGCTCAGATAACAGTCAGGAAAAGAGGGGATACGTGCCAAAGCTGTAAATCTGAACCTTCAGAGGGCAGCAAATAGGCTCTAGGGTAGCAGCCTGAAATCACTGATCCCTCTAAGATGGAGAAAAGATGCTGCCAAAGAATGACCACTGTCCAGTACAGAGAGCTAAATTCTCAGCCCCCACTCTGTCCCCTTTACACTGCAGTGGAGAAGGAGAGCTGCCATAAAGGACAACTGAGGAGATCCCTTGTGTAGAGGAATCCAAACCTGGCATGGTGCTGGCCTGGCCATTTAAACACCACCTAGTACTGGCCTCCCAAGCTGTCGGAGGTAATAGAGGACATGGGTGCAGTGCCTTGCAATCCTGGGCCAATAGAATTCTGACCTACTCTGTTCTAAATTACACTGGGGGCGGAGTCATCCCCTGCCTACCCTCAAGATCAGGGGATCAGCTACAAAGGTGGCTTTAAGCCCTTGGATCCTGTGCTAGGCATAGCTTGACTGAAACAAGGATCTTGGCTACAAACAATGGTATTTCTCAGGTAAAAACCAACCTTAGGGTCCCCTAATCCATCTCCTGTTTTAGATCATATAGAGCCAGAAACAGGATTTGACCTTCACAGCTGTTGTAGCCTCAAACTCTCTTGTGCTTCCCTCTTTGCATTGTTTCATTCTGCAAACAGATCCATGTGTTAATGATCTCCTGGGAAAAAGTGTTTCTCATGATATCTAGCCTAAAATTTTTCCTTCCTTAGGCCTTGTCTACACTACAAAGTTAGGCCAATGTAAGCCGCTTGCATCGACCTAGTTGTGCATGTGTCTACTCTTAAATTTGTCTCCCACCAATATAAGCGCCCCCCTTACAGTGTTGCAGTAACACCATTTCCCTGAACAGCGTTGAGCCAGGGTCGATATACTGAGCTCAACACAAGGTGAGTGTAGATCCTGCATTACTTATGTTGACTCGAACAATCCTCCAGCAGCTAACCCACAGTGCCTGACACTAACCACTCAGGTCACAAAAGTGAATGCCACTGCCCAGGTGTCGTGCAGACCAGAAGCCCCCCTCCCGCTTTAAAGCCCTTGTGAATTTTTTTAATGTCTTTCCTTGATTGCCCAGCTTGGCAAGCACACCTAGCATCTCTCCACTGTTGTGTGCAACTGTCCAGCTGACCATGCCAGCTACAGGCTCCAGAGGTGCTCCAGCTTGGAGTAGACAGGAGATATTGGATCTCCTGGGCCTATGGGGAGAAGAGGCTGTGCAACAAGCACAGCTATGGACCAACTGTAGAAATGTGGACATCTATGAGCAAATTGCACAGGGGATGCAGAAGAAGGGATGTGCAGGGTTCAGCAGGAGTCCCGCATGAAAGCGAAGGAACTGCATCAGGCATATCAGAAGGCATGGGATACAAACAGTCAATCTGGTGCTGAGCTGCAGACCTGCGGCTTTACAAAGAGTTGCATGCCATACTTGCGGGAGACCCCACCACCACCCCACAGAACACTGTGGGTACCTCTGAGGAGCCTAAGCGACCAGCCACTGGCATGAAGAGCAAGGAGGAGGTGGAGGACAAGGAAGGGGGACATGTGACCAGGGTCCAGCTATGCCATGAACAAGGACCTGTTTGCATCTCCACCGTAGTCCAATCAATCCCAGGAGTCAAGCACAGGCAAGCCCAATGCAGGGGACAGAACCTCAGGTAAGTGTGTAATTGTATTTCCCATTGAAATGAAGTACTGATGGCCCCCAATCTAACAAGACATAGCTGTCAACTTTTCATTAATGTACTCGTACTAGAAGAGGTATCGGTACAACAAAGAGAGGTAGCATTGTTACCTGCTTTTCATTCCCCGGTAGCGTTAGGTAGGGAGGTTGGGGTAGTATACGGAGCAGTTTATGGACACAGGGATGTCCCTTGAATCCTCCTGAGAGGTCTGGATGAAACTTTCCTTGAGGTTTTCTGCAACCCTCTGCTGAAGGTTTCTAGAGATGGCAGCCTTATTTCTTCCTCTGCAGCACTTTTCCATGCCAGTCTGCGATAACTTAGGGCAGGCACCATTGCAGTACACAGACTAGCGGCATACGTGCCCAAGCAGCATTGGGATGCCACAGCAGCTGTGCTCTCTCTGCCTTTGTTATCCTCAGGAGGCAGATATTGGCTAAAATCGCCACCCTCTGTGGAAAATGGTGCCTGTCTTCAGTGCCAACGCCCTACACTCATAGTTTCATGCAACCAAGAAATTCCTTCCTCACTTCCTTCACCCCGCCAGGCCATGCTCACCATGGCTGGAACTGTGAGTGGTGTCACACAAGCACTCTGAAACAGAAGTATCAATGAGCATGTTTTGTTTAAAACTTTAGGAAAGCAATGGAAGGGAGTTCTGAATCTTAACTTTCACTTTGCATTGTGACGATACTGATAGTGGTACCGCTGTGTATTTTATCTGCTTAGAATCATAGAAGATTAGGGTTGGAAGGGACCTCAGGAGGTCATCTAGTCCAACCCTCTGCTCAAAGCAGGACCAACCCCAACTGAATCATCCCAGTCAGGGCTTTGTCAAGCCACAGCTTAAAAACCTCTAACGATGGAGATTCCACCACCTCTCTAGGTAACCCATTCCAATGTTACATCACTCTCCTAGTGAAAAAGTTTTTCCTAATATCCAACCTAGACCTTCCCCACTTCAACTTGAGACCATTGCTCCTTGTTCTGCTATCTACTACCATTGAGAACAGCCTAGCTCCATCCTCCCTGGAACCCCCTTTCAGGTAGTTAAAGGCTGCTATCAAATCCCCCCTCATTCTTCTCTTCTGCAGACTAAACAAGCCTAGTTCCCTCAGCCTCTCCTCATAAGTCATGAGCTCCAACCCCCTAATCATTTTTGTTGCCCTCCTCTGGACTCTCTCCAATTTGTCCACATCCTTTCTGTAGTGGGATGCCCAAAACTGGACACAGTACTCCAAATGTGGCCTCACCAGTGCCAAATAGAGGGGAATCACTTCCCACTAACTGCTGGCAATGCTCTTACTAACTAATGCAGCCCAATATGCTGTTAGTCTTCTTGGCAATAAGGGCACACTGTTGACTCATATCCAGATTCTTGTCCACTGTAACCCCCAGGTCCTTTTCTGCAGAACTGCTGCCTCATCAGTCCCCAGTCTGTAGCAGTGCATGGGATTCTTCCATCCTAAGTGCAGGACTCTGCACTTGTCCTTGTTGAATCTCATCAGATTTTTTTTGGCCTAATCCTCCAATTTGTCTAGGTCACTCTGTATCCTATCCCTACTCTCCAGCATATCTACCACTCCCCCCAGATTAGTGTCATCTGTAAATTTGCTGAGGGTGCAATCTACCCCATCGTCCAGATCATTAATGAAGATTTTGAACAAAATCAGCCCCAGCACTGATCTCTGGGTCACTCCACTTTGTTACAGGCTGCCAACTAGACATCGAGTCGTTGATCACTGCCCATTGAGCCCAATGATCTAGCTAGCTTTCTATCCATTTTACAATCCATTCATCCAACCCATACTTCTTTAACTTGCTGATAAGAATATTGTGGGAGACTGTATCAAAAGCTTTGCTAAAGTCAAGGTATATCACGTTCACTGCTTCCCCCACATCCACAGAGCCAGTCATCTGATCATAGAAGGTAGTTAGGTTGGTCAGACATAACTTGCCATTGGTGAATCCATGTTGACTATTCCTGATCACATTCCTCTCTTCCAAGTGCCTCAAAATGGATTCCTTGAGGACCTGCTCCATGATTTTTCTGGGGCCTGAGGTGAGGCTGACCAATTGTAATTCCCTGGTTCCTCCGCCTTCCCTTTTTTGAAGATGGGCACTATATTTACCTTTTTCCAATCATCCAGGACCTCCCCCAGTCGCCATGAGTTTTCAAAGATAATGGCCAATGGCTCTGCAATCACATCAGCCAACTCTCTCAGCACCCTCGGATGCATTGCATCTGGCCCCATGGACTTGTGTATGTCCAGCCTTTCTAAATAGCCCTAAACCTGTTCTTTCAGCACTGAGGGCTGCTCACCTCCTCCCCATTCTGTGCTGCCCAATGCAGTAGTCTGGGAGCTGACCTTGTCTGTGAAGACAGAGGGAAAAAAAGCATTGAGTACGTTAGCTTTTTTTCCACGTCATCTGTCACTAGGTTGCCTCCCCCATTCTGTAAGGGACCCACACTTTCCCTGATCATCTTCTTGTTGCTAACATACCTGTAGAAACCCTTCTTGTTACCCTTCATGTCCTTTGCTAGCTGCAACTCCAATTGTACTTTGACCTTCCTGATTTCACTCCTGCATGCTTGAGCAATATTTTTATATTCCTCCCTACTCATCTGTCCAAGCTTCCACTTCTTGTCAGCTTCCTTTTTGTGTTTAAGCTCACCAAAGACTTCTTTGTTAAACCAAGGTGGTCGCCTGCCATATTTGCTATTCTTTTTGCACATTGGGATGATTTGTTCCTGTGCCCTCAATAAGGTTTCTTTAAACTACAGCCAGCTCTCTTGGACTCCTTTCCCCCTCATATTAGTCTCCCAGGGGATCCTGCCCATCAGCTTTCTGAGGGAGTCAAAGTCTGCTTTTCTGAAGTCCAGGGTCCGTATCCTGCTGTTCTCCTTTCTTCCTTTTGTCAGGATCCTGAACTCTACCATCTCATGGTCACTGATGCCCAGGTTACCACCCACTTCTACTTCCCCTATAATTCTTCCTGATTTGTGAGCAGCAGGTCAAGAGGAGCACAGCCCCTAGTAGGTTCCTCCAGCACTTGCACCAGAAAGTTGTCTACAACACTCTCCAAAAACTTCCTGGATTGTCTGTGCTCTGCTGTATTGCTTTCCTAGCAGATGTCAGGGTGATTGAAACCCCCCATGAAAACCAGATCCTGATCTGGAAACTTTCACTAGTTGTCTGAAGAAAGCCTCGTCTACCTCATCCTCCTGGTCTAGTGGTCTACAACAGACACCCACCACGACATCACCCTTGTTGCTCACGCCTTTAAACTTAACCCAGAAAATCTCAACAGTCTTTTCTCCAGTTTCATACTGGAACTCTGAGCAATCATGTCTGAGCAATCTGCAGCTGCTGCTGTTGCGGCCCTGAAAGGTTCCCCCTACACACATGTTGAATGCTTGAGCCAGATAAAGAAGAGGATTCGGGCCTACATGTTCGGAGAGATCCTGCAAGCCTGTGCTGCATCAGACCATGAGCAAAGGACCTGGAGGATGAATGTTGAAGACACCCTGGAGTGGACAGGAGAAAGGCCCAGGAGTCCCAGTAGGAAAAGGAGAGGGAGATGTACTGGACATAATGAGGCTTCTCCAGCAGTAAACACAGATGCTGCAGACTCTTGTAGACCTACAGGTTCAACAATCCTGGGGTCGCCTCCCTTTGCAGTCCATTGTTAACTCCATTGCAACACCTTAACATTTCACGTGGCATCAGGGGCCACAGCCCTACCCCAACCACTCTATGGGGTGGGACATTAAGGACACCACGGCTTCACATGTATTGACCTGTGAAAGCCACGGTTGCTGTACGTGTAGGTAAAATGGATATCCTTTGTTAAGTTCTGTTTCATTAATTTATTAAGTTTTTAATGTATTTGCTTTTAAATTGCACCAATTTCTCTTTGCGCTGGTTTTGTTACTGAATAAAATTCTATTACTTGGAAAATAATTCATCTTTACTAGTTCACAACACATGCTGCAGCGTGCCTAACAGTTCTGAAAGCACCCGCTTACTTGCCACTGTACAGTGGAACACAACTCATAGGTCCAGTGACAAGCACAGTATAATAATCATAAATGTACAGCAAACCCCACAAAATGAATAGGTGCATTGACAGTGTTATATTCATAGATGTACCCCAAGTCCCACACAAATCCCAACAGGCCCCAAAACTGCAGGGACAGGTAGTGCAGTACACAACAGCACATTACTGTGGCTCGCTGTTAAAGTGTTCTTTCAAAGCTTCCCTGAGCCATATAGCACCACGTTGAGCTTTTCTAATAGCCCTTGTGTCTGGCTGTTCAAACTCAGCAGACAGCCGCTCCACCTCTGCCATCCATCCCAGCGGCAACTTTTTCCCTTTTGCCTCACAGATATTATGCAGGACACAGCAGGCAGCTATAACCATTGGGAGATTTTTTTCATTGAGCTCCTGTCTTGTGAGTAAACTATGCCAGTCGCCCTTCAATCTGCCAAAAACACATGCAGCTGTCATGCTGCACCTGCTGAGCTGGCCACTGAATCTTTTCTTGGTGATGTCAAGGTGGCCGGTGTATGGCTTCAGGAGCAAGAGGTAGACTGGGTCCTCCAGGATCGCTATTATCATGTCAGCGTCCCCAATGATAATCCACCAGTTGGAAAAGAACATCTCTGCTTGCAGCTTTCTGAACAGTCCTGTGTTCTTAAAGACCCTGAGTGTCATGCAACTTCCCTGGACAACTAACGTTGATGTCAGTGAAGTGCCCCCAGTGATCCACCAACACTTGCATAACGATAAAAAAGTACCCTTTCTATTGATGCACTCTGTGGCAAGGTGTCTGGGGGCCAAAATAGGGATATTTGTGCCATATATCGCCCCACTAGTTTGGGAACCCCATTGCTGCAAATCCATCTGCTGTGTGCTGCACATTGCCAAGAGTCACAGTCCTGCATAGCAGGAGACGACCGATGGCCCTGCACACTTGCATGACAGTGGTTCACACACTGGATTTTCCAGTTCCAAAAGGATTTCCCAGTGATGTTTCCACAGTGCAATTGCCACTCACTTCTCTGCTGTCTGTGCAGCTCTCATTCTGTTGTCCCTGCACTGGTGGGCTGGGGGGAAGCTTGGCCCACAGATCCAGGAATGTGACCTTGAGCATCCAAAAGTTCTGCAGTCACTGCTCATAGTTTGAAACTTGCATTACGATGCAATCCCATCCGTTACGATGTTTGTTTCTCAGGCCCAGAACTAGCAATCCACTGTCTACAGCTGCTCCGTGAATGCCATCAAGTCTTGAATTGATTCTCACTATGTTCCACAGCAATCTGTCCTCCACAAAATCATCCTGTTTCCCACTGATTTGGTTCTTCTTACGGCTCTACAAATACCAGGAGATCGTGCATCCTGTGCTTGCAATGCTTATGATAATAGTGTAGCGCTGTGCAGGCTCCATGCATCTGTCAGAGATAGTGTAGAATGAAGAGCATGGGCTCATGAGATATTTTTTTAAATGTGAAAACATTATGGGCTATAGATGACGATATGGAATGGAGACAGTTGAAAGCTGGGAAGTTGTTCCCAGTCACCCCTGGGCGACTTGTTTTGGCTCCACCATGCATTGCCATAACTTCTAGTACGCTGGATGGTGGCAGGTTGCATACTGGGATTCCTACCCATGGTGCACCACACAGTGCATTGATACAAACACTTGTGGTGAGTACGCATGGCGCTGACACACGGAGCCAAGTTCACACATGCACAAGGAAAATACCAACTGCGGTGCCTTTATGCCGTTGTAACCTGCGTCGACCAAGTTTGTGGCATAAACATGGCCTGAGCTTCAAACCAGTACAGTGTGGTTTCCTGGTTAAAGCAGAAGACTGAGAATCAGAACACATGAAGTCTATTCCTGACTTTGACACCGATATGCTGTGTGATCATGAGCAAGTCACTTAACCTCTCCCCATCTTCGTTTTTCCAAATGTGATCATTCATTAAGAACAGCCAGTGCTGCATAAAACGCTGAGGAGGATGGAGTTCCCAAATCAGCTGCAAGTCTTAGAACCACTCCTGAAAGTTCACCGTGGTGGGAGGTGGAGGGGACTCCTACTTTAAGTCCACAGGGGCCTTACAAAACTGGACCCCTAATTAGACTGACAGAACATTAAGAGTTTGGAAAGCAGCACATGGGGGTGGAACCTGCAAGGGGTGCAGAAGGCAATATTTATTCAGTTTTAAAGGTCAGGGAGCTCACTTAGTTTAGGATGAGAGAAGTGCATTTGGAGAGGAGAGTGTGGTAGTTTGGTCCACCAGGAGAAGGAAGGGAGTTCCAGGCATAAGGGGCTGTATGGAAGAAGGGGCGTACGAGCAACTTGAGAGGAGACAGGCAGCTGGAAAGGGATCGCAGACGATGAAGATCCTATACAGATGTGTTATGTGGCTTGATTCAGTAACGCCTGTTAAGGGGTTAGAGTTTCTTGGATGAAATATGCAATATCCTAGTCCCTGGTATGATCCCCTCAAGTTCTTTTATACCATGCTTATATGCCTTGCAGGAGGAGCATAGTATCTCAAAGCCCTTTCTCATAAAATAATAAGAATACCTTTAAAATAGTCTTTGTGTTAGTTCATCAGAATGCTTTGCATTTCTATAGTGCCTTCCCCTAGCATTTCACAGACACCACCAAATTCAGACTCTCAACTTCACAGTGAGGTGGGTAGTATCTACACTTTGCAGATGGAGAAATTGCGGCACAGAGAGGGGAAGTCCTTAACTCTAGGGAAGAGCTGGGAATAGAATCCAGATCTTCTGGCTCCCAGCTGTGCTTTTACCACAAAACGGTTCTTCTTTCTTCGGAAGCAGTTCCCCTTCCTGGGCCCTTTCCTATCACTACTCTGCCTTCATGTGACCTCCCGAAAGGCTGGAAGTACTGAATCAGATCACACACATGATCATTTATAGAACAAAATGATGCTGCAGGCAATTCCCATCGAAAGCAGATGTCTGGCAACAACCAGCATCAGAATGTAGGCTCCCACCCTTTCATCTTTCCACAAGGAGGTGTGAGCAGCTCCCAAGTCTCTGCACATTTAGGAATGAGACCATTTGCTCTGAGCACAAGAGAGTAAGCCATGGCCAGAAAATCCCATTGCCCAGATCCAGTTGCCCTCTGCTGCTCTTGAAGTATTCTCCTGCTATAAGAGAATGCATTCTGCAGACTTTTGCTCCACTCTTTTCCTTTTGGGATGCTGCAGCATATGTGTGAAATTTTCTCCTCTGTTAGAGCTGGCTTAATTCCTCTGTCCACTGATTCCCCTGGCAGGTAACCTGGAGCAAGCCAATGAGGAGCTGCGAGCGATCATTAAGAAAATCTGGAAGCGCACCAGCATGAAGCTGCTGGATCAGGTTGTGCCCCCAGCAGGTGGTGAGCAAACTGGCCTTTCCATGTCTGTCAGTCTTTCCACCCCTTTCTCTATCTGCTGTTTGTCCTTCCATAATCCTGTCGCTTTTGTATTGCACTTTGTGGCCCTGGGTAGGGTATGGGAGGCTGTTTTCCACTACAGAATGGTATTTGTTTGTCAGACTGGACATTATGGCAGGGTGAGCGCTGATCATGCCTGTACCAATTAATGTGTAATCCTCTCAATGGGCAGTTCTTGGGAACTGGAGATGTCGGAGTGGGGGAGAAAACAATATGCTCAGATCCCTACACCAGATCTAAATGGAGTGAGGTTCTCCTCTACACATTCCCAGTGAGCCAGGGACAACAGGATTTTGCCTTGCATTGCCCGTGGCCTTTCTCCAGAGGGCTAGATGCTTACCAGCATTGCATAACTCTAACGTGATCCCTGGCACACATGTTCTATTTATTTGCTTTGTCAGTGATTATCTGCTATCGTGGGCAGGGACAGCAGTAAACATTTAGTAGTAGAATAACACCGCTTTTATCAGCATGTGTCAGAAATAAGCCTTCAACCTTGAGCTAAGGCTATGGCCTCTTCTCCTGGGCTTCGAGGCCTGTGCTTTCAACTCATACACCTGTCAGACACTGGTGGTATCCAGACACTGGCCATCTGGTCTCCCCTCTAGCACCTTAATGATGAGCCTTCATGCTGGGCTGGTGAGCCTTCACTCAGCAGCACTGCACGATTGCTGACCCTCCCCGTCAGTTCTATAGGCTATTGCTCAAAATCGCACTTTGGGGATAGTCTGTATTTGACATCAGACGCTGAAGTCTTTGCTTTGCCCTTGTCCTCCCTGAAGTCAATGCCCCACAAAACTTCCAGTGACTCCGGAGGGAGGGTGGGGCGGGGCGTTGCCTAAATCAATATTGAGTTACGTTTTGGTCCATTGACATCAATGAGAGTTTTGGCTGAGGAAGGGAAAAGCAAGGACTGCAGGATTTGTCCTTTGGTTTGAAGCAGCCCAGGTTCCATTTTGGATTATAGCAGGTACTAACCCGCAGTGGGATGTTGCAGACACACTGAGGTCTGATCTGGGGAATTGGTACAAGTGACTGAAACAGTCAGAAGCCGTATCTTTATAGCAAATGGACCCACCAGGTGGCCCTGCTGTTATAGGCATTCTCTACCAGTATAGCTAACCTATGCCTGTAGCTGTAAGCCACCTTTTCACCCCACAGAGCCTCTGCGAACAGCTGTGGCTCTGGTGTGAATGTGCCCGCTCAACTTGTACCCTGAAAACAAACATCTTTGCCTCTCTTTGGTTCCTGATATTCCTTTTCTAAATGGCAAGGCTTTGCGGCTTGCACTGGTAAAGTGACTGTTTAAAATCAGCTGCTTGTTTGCTTTTGGAAATCTCCCCCATGCAGATGATGAGGTGACAGTCGGGAAGTTTTATGCCACTTTCCTGATCCAAGAATATTTCCGGAAATTCAAGAAACGTAAAGAACAGGGCCTCGTGGGCAAACCCTCACAGCGGAATGCTCTCTCCTTGCAGGTGAGTGAGGGGCAGATATGGGCCTGGGCTGGTGAGTGCCACAGGAATGTGGCAAAGACATAGATCTGTAGGATTAATAAATTTGTACAACTCCTTAACCTTGTTACGTTCAAGGGCACTTGACCATGTCTCCTTCCCAGCAAGTGCCACCCACTTTGGGGGCTGTACTGAGCATCTGCCAGGCACCCCCATTAGAGGGGACATTGGAGGCATCTTGGGCTGCCACATCAACCCCTCCAGACAGACGTTCATCTATCAAAGGCCATGCACCCTTCCTTATGCTGGCAGAATGCCTGGATGAATTATGTTCATAGTTGAGAAATTCTTTGGTAATGTTTGGGAAGTGCTTTGGGTTCCTTTTGGATAGCTGGTATTAACTCAATGTAAGGTCATGACTATTGTTATGTTCGTCCTAAACCCATCTGAGGAGGGAGTCATTATGGATAGGTCAGTGAAGTTATATGGCAGTTAAAAAACAGAGGCAGATGCCTTGATTCAAGAGGCATCATAGTCCAGTGGATAGGGCATGGGGCCATTCTGTGCCCTGGAATCTAGTCTCAGTTCTGCCATTGATTCACTGTGTGGATTGCTAAGTTGTGTGTCAGAGGCTTCCGATGTATTTTTGAAAAAGAGAGAATTTTGCGTTGATAACAGCTGCACAACACAGGGCAACACCCAGCTCTATCTACGTCTGAAATTGTTACAGTAAGAAAGAGATATAACACTGGACTCCAAGCAAACAATGTGCCATGTCAGAAATAGGTTAATATGTATACAGCATCAGCATAGGACAGCTTTACTGTTTCCCAGAACAATACTAATTGAGACACTTTCCAATTAGTAAGGTTTGGTAAATGCTAGGTATAGTTTCTGGCTAAAATTTCCAAATCTGGGTGCCAACAAAATTCAGCTCTTCAATCCATATTTAAGTACCTAAATAAAATTGGCCTGATTTTCAAAGATGCTGAGCTCCCATTGACTTCAGCTGGAAGAGTAAGTGCTCAGTACTTTTGTCTGTGTGCCTGAATATAGATTTAGGGGACAAACTTTAAAGCACCTAAACGTACTCATTTGGGCCTGCATGTTTATGCACATGTTGCTGTACTTGTTAAAACAAGCACCTGGTAATGAAGACTCCTGGGTCCTTCTTCAAGTGCTTGCTCATGTCCATTTCCAAATTAGGTATGTGTGTGTGTGCCCCACATGCACCAGTGCTGGACAACTTTTTCCCCTTGTGGTACTTGTAGGAGCCAACTCTAGCGCCCACTGCAGAGGCGCACACATATGCCCACATATAGGCACTGTCGGCTCCCCCTCCCTCTCAGTTCCTTCTTGCCGCCAGTGACGGTGTTGGAATGTCTCTTGCCTTCGCAAGTTCTCTTGCTAAAACCTAGTGGTTTATTCATTGTTCTATTGTACATAGTTAATAGTTTAGTTATAGTTAGTTCTGGTTTTTTAGTTGTTAGAATCCCAGGATCAGGGCATGCCATTCCTCAGGATTTAAACCCTGCACTTCGTGTAAGAAGCTGAGGAGCGACCCTCATCAAAGTTGTTTAAAGTGCCTGGGGGAAGCGCACATCCATAAGAGGTGCAAAATCTGTAAAAGTTTTCACCCGCAGACTAAGAAAGACACACCGGACCACCCTTCGAATCCATGGCCTCGTGCTCCCTCACGTATCTGTCCAGAAGGTCGCCTTCCTGGTGGCTATTATTTCTGCCAGACAAGTTTTGGAGATCAGAGCATTAACATCAGAACAGAGGGACAAGCCACACAGTGTTTTACAAGGACAAAGTCCAGCTACACCCACACCTGGCTTTTTATGCCTAAGGTGGTCTCTCATTTTCACCTTAACCAGGATATTTTCCTACCTATCTTTTGTCCCAAACCTCACAGCTCCAGTGAAGAGAGACACCTGCACTCTCTCAATGTGAGATGGGCTTTTACATTGACAGGACCAAACCTATTCGTCATTCGACACAACTCTTCGTAGCTATTGCAGACTGGATGAAGGGGCTGCTGGTATCCTCACAGCATATCTCAATGTGGATTATGGCCTGTATCCAAGCCTGCTATGAGCTCCGCCTCCGGTGCCCTTGACAGCCCACTCAACAAGAGCACAAACCTCATCTGAGGCCTTTCAAGCTCATATCCTCATCCAGGACATCTGCAGGGCAGCTACCTGATCATTAGTACATACCTTCATGTCCCACTATGTCTTAACGCAACAAGCTCGGGACAACGCTGGCTTTGGTAGAACTCCTGCCCAGTACTGGAGACACTGCTGTTGAGTCACCTAATTTGGGAATGGATATGAGCAAGCACTCAAAGAAGAAAGAACGGTTATTTAACTGTATCTTTTTTTCTTCGAGATGTGTTGCTCACGTCCATTCCACACCCACCCACCCCCCTCAGTTGGAGTTCCAGCAAGAAGGAACTGAGAGGGAGGGGGAGCCAATTGCACCTATATGCGGGCACATGTGTGCGCCCCTGCAGGGGGCGCTAGAGTCGGCTCCTACGGGTATCACTAGGGGGAAAAAGTTGTCCGGCACTGGTGCATGTGGCGCGCACACACACCTAATTGGGAATGGACATGAGCAACACATCTCAAAGAACAACAGTTACTGGTAAGTAACCGTTCTTTTTACTGCCAATTCTGCCAGAAATTTACTATGCAGCTTTGGGCAACTTATTCTCTTTGTGAGTTGGTCTCTCCACCTCTAAAAGATGAATGGGATAAGAGTACCAGCTGACCTCAGAGGGCATTAGTGAGGTTAAATTAATTAGTGTTAGTAAAGTACTTGGCGACAGATGATGTGCAGTGTAAAGTGATACTGTTTTTATTGCTCACCTAACTACATGGAGACAGAGTGTTACATGATATTGGTTTTCAGGCCGGGTTACGCACGTTGCACGACATTGGGCCGGAGATCCGACGGGCGATCTCAGGAGACCTGACAGCTGAAGAGGAGCTAGACAAGGCCATGAAAGAAGCTGTTTCTGCTGCCTCTGAAGATGATATCTTCAGGGTAAGTGCTGCTGCTGTGATCCTTCTTTGCCTCTTGAATGAGATTACATGCTGAGCCCAATACATTAGATTGGGGAGTACCATATGGTCTTTTTCTTACAGCGTACGTTTCAGTTGGTCTCTCTCTCTCTTTCAGTATCCCAGGCTGTATTAGAGAACAGAAATGGAAAATATAAAGCTATCTATCAAATAGAATCAGAAGGCCAAATCCTGAGGTCCTGATGTAGTTTTCACTCCATGTTTCCTCAGTGAGCGTTTTGTCGGAGTAAAGACTAAATAAAATCAGAGTGAGGATGTCAGGATTTGACCCACAGAAACTGAAAAAACAAATCAGATTATCTTCTCCATGGTCCATCCTATTCGTTATTCATCCACTACATTCTCTAGTGCTTTGTTTAGTCCACTTTTAAGCGATTCAAGCAAAGGGTCTTACAGCACTTCCCTTGGGAGACTGTCCGATACCTTAATAAACAATCAGCATAAATTGTCTTCTTCTTAGTTACACCCTTTGGGCAGTCCCCAACATTCTCTCTCGCTCCTTGGTGCTTCTACCATTCAAATACTTACAGAAAGTTACTGTCTCTCCCCTTCATTATGACTTAGTCAAGCTCTGCATGACAGGATCTTTAATCCTTTCCTCACTAGTCCCTCCTGCTGGTTAATCATTTTCATTGCTCTTCTTTGAATTCCTTCCAGTGAGTGGGTATTTTTCTGGTACTGTGGTACCCAGAATTTAACTCAATAGCCCAGATTCTCCATCCCACTCAACACAGGAATGGAGGGGAGGTACAAAGATGGCTCTTCACCACTTATGGACCGCTTTGTATTCTGGAGCTAGCCCTTGTCAAATATCAGAGCATTACATCACAGTTCATCTACAGCATAACCCTCCCTGTCCCACCACTGCCCATATTCTGGGATTATTTCTTGGTAGGGAGACACGCTGCTTGTAGAGGGTCATACTACAATGACAAATTGGTCCCCAAATTTTCTTTCTCCAAACATTGCTTTGAGGTCCAGTGACAAAACACCAGACTGGGGAAATTGACCTCTTTTGTACCTCCTCTCACTCACCAACCGGCCCGACGACAGGGCAGGGGACAAAGGGGGCAATTGCCCAGGGGGCTGGTGATTTTAAAAGGGCCCAGGCCATGGGCAGTGGTTGAAGCTTCCCCTTGAGAAGGCTAGCTCCCCATCCCACCTCTTCTGCCTGTGGCCCCACCCACAGTCCACCCCCGTTCCAACCCAGACAATGCCCCCACTCCACCCCCAGCCCTGCCCTTCCCACTCTCGGCCCGCTTGCTGCTGCGTCCCTCCCTCTTCCCTGCTTGGCCCCCCCTTCTCTCTTCCACACCCTCCCTTCCCCACTTGGCCTCCCCACCATCACATCCCTCTCAGCCCCCCCTTGCTGTTGCTTGTGACTGGGGGTAGGGAGGTGTGGAAGAGAGGAGAGGGACCAAGTAGGGGAAGCAGCGGGACCGGGGCAGAGCAGGGGTGGAGCTGGAACGGGGAGCTAGCCTCCCTGACGGGGAAACTTCACCCGACTCCCATGGTCGTAAACCTCAGACATCCCTTTCTAGGGGGCGGGGGCCATTGACCGTTCTGCCCTGGGGCCCAGAATTGCTGTTGGCGGGCCTGCTCACCAAGAGAAAATGTTTTCTGTTTTGCTGACAGAGGGCCGGTGGCCTATTCGGAAACCATGTCAGCTACTACCAAAGTGATGGCAGGAGCTCATTCCCCCAGACTTTCACCACCCAGCGCCCTTTGCACATCAATAAATCTGGCAACAACCAGGGAGATACCGAGTCCCCGTCCCATGAGAAGCTAGTGGATTCCACCTTCACTCCCAGCAGCTACTCGTCTTCGGGCTCCAACGCCAACATCAACAATGCCAACAATACTGCCTTGTCCCGCTTCCCCAGCCCACCCAGGTACCCAAGTACTGTCAGCACAGTGGAGGGGCACGGCACACCCTTGTCACCCACCATACGAGTGCAGGAGGCCCCTTGGAAACTCACTTCCAAAAGGTAAGCTCCAAAGAAGGAATGGTCTCTTGGGCTAATGAAACCAACATATATGTACAATTTTTTAAAAAATGCTATTGCCTACTTAAAGTCATGCTCCAACAGTCTAGAGGCAGGACGAGATGCTGCTCTGCCTGGGATTTGAGGAGAGCTCTCAAACTTGTCACTTGCTGCTTAGACCAGCAAAATTGCAGAAGCACCACACTCAGCCTCTGGGAAGGAGGAGTGCTTAGCACCGGTACTGATCAACACCCGCCATCGCCCAGGCTATTTCATGAAGCAGTATAAATGGTATTTGAAGGGAGCTGTGTCTTAGGCTGTAGGGAGGTGTTGTATCTAATGCAAATTAAATAGAGGAGGAATAGGGAAATGCAGTTCGTATTTGAAAACACTAGAGAGAAGACTCTAAACTAGTGTTTTTCCATCAACAAGTGACAGTCCCCTGGGAGCTCATAAAATGCAATCAGGAGGGATGTGAGGCATTCAAAAATGTATCATAATTTAACACACAGAAAATCTCACTCCCAATCTCTCCATACACTCCTACCTTCAAAGACAGATATTCTCTGTTAACCTCTCAAAACACACACACACACACACACGAATGAATTGTATAATAGGCTTATCTCTGTTCCCATTCAGACATGTTTTACTTGTTTATAACATTTCTGACTTCAAATAAAAGGTTGCCAGCCTGAAAAGGTTGAGAAACAATTGTTCTAGAGAAGAAGAGAGGAGAATAACAAGATGGGGATGCCAGATGTGTGTGAGTTTGCTTGAATAAAGAATCCAGTGGTTTTTCCATTTCCCAGCCTTCCTTTTGGAAGCTATAGGAATTTCACAGCTACTTCATAGCTCTTCCCTACTTGTGTTTTTGTTACATTCCTGACATAGTCTTCTTTTTCCCCCTTGCTTCCTTGGTGAACTAGGACACATTACTATGAAACATTGGGACGGTAGGTGTTTCCTCTCATGCTGTAATGTTCTCCAGATATTAGATTCAGTGTTGCTCTGGTTGAAGTTAATGTCCAAATCCCCATTATTGTTCCACTTAAGCTCTTCCTTTCAGTGCCAGCAGAGTTAAAAGAAGTAATAGTATTATGGTATCTTCAGGACACATTTTCCAACTGGGTTCCTCTAGCCATAATGCAGACAATGTTGTGCACTGTGGTAGCTGGTTTACCTGATGGACACGTGTGGTATTTTTCACTTCAGTCTCCACATGATCTCAGACCTGATCCTAGTCATTCTCTGATCATTGCAGAGTGAAGTCTGTTTTAGCCTGTGCTAACCAAAATAGTGTAGGGTTTGGCTAGAACTTTGCCATGTGGGCTGATGAGGGAGTGGCACTTTTCTTCACCCGTACCACTATGATTGCCGGCTGTCCCGTCTGATCACTCAGATGCTCTTTCTTGGGTTTTTTTTTTTTTTCAACTGAGCCAAAGCATCATATGTATACTCCTTTCCCTCCACTCCACCAAGGTTTCTTGTCTGAACCAGATGACCAAACAGCCATGTGTCTCCACTTCCCCACCTATTCCCACATGGTGCTTCTCTGCCACCACAGGTAACAGAGAAGGACTGCAGATCTCTGAAGCTCTCCATGCTAGCATTTCAGAGATCCAGGTTCTGTCCATTTACTTGCACAATGAAAATGCAGCCTAATACCAGAAAGCCCAGCATGGGAAATGGAGGGAGGAGGAGGTAAAGATGAAATTCAAGGGGCTTCACACACACACACCCCACCACAGAATTCGAATAGCACCCATTGAACTCAATGGCAGTTACTCATATTCTGTGATGGGAGAATAAGTCCCCAGGATGGGAAAGGCAAGGGGAGAGAGAAGATGAAAGCGAGCAGATGGAGAGAAATGTCACAGTGAGTGAAAGACGGGAAAAAGAGGCCATACACATCACAGCTGAGAGGGGTGATATAATGTCAAGGAGGAATCCCTTTGAAATTCCTAACCAGTGCTTTATGATAGCCATAGAAGAAAATCCACCCCTTTTGCCCTCAGGGAATCCATCCCAGGTTTTATACTGAGTCCTGTGAGACAGGACCTTAGGATTGGAATTTAGTCAGTGCCCTGTGAATGCTCATGCAGTGCAGGCATGATCAATTACATTCATAGTATGTACATCACTTCTGACTCTTGGTGCTTTGATTAAGGTGCTCCAACTAAGTGAGGACAAAACAAAGGGTCACTTGCATTTATGAGGTGTGCCTCTGTCTTTGATCATTGATTTTAGTGTGATGGCTCGGCACTGGGCCATAACAATAAATGCAGACAGATGTAGTAGCCCTGTCACTCCTGTCTCGTTAGCAGCTTTTCTTTACCATCTCCAAATTTTGACTTGCCTTTTTTGCTCATTAGCTCCAGTTCCAGAGACAGCCAGCTGGCAATTGTTTGCCAAGAGGAAGAGTCTCAGGATGAGACTTACGATGAGAATTTGAATGAAGACATAGATTACTGTAGCGAACCAAGCCTGATCTCTACTGAAATGTGAGCTTTGCAATATTGTGGCCAAGCTGTTTGAGGTTTTTTGGCTTGGGGATGGGGGATTGTGTGATATCTTTCTTTAAAGACCCTTCATGAGTTCAGCCTAGGGAATGGAACTGGAGAAAGGCTAGTAAGAAGAAACAGGTTTGCAGATGGAACGCTGTGCCAATCTAGTATCAAAGTATGAAAAAATACTGGCAAATAGTATCGGGAAAGCAATTTTTATATGATTTTTGGGAAGTCTTTTTTCTCCCCTCTAATTCTTCCCTTTTCTCCCCCCTAGCACCACTGCTATTGCTACCTCCAGGCCTCTCTACAATCCATTTCTCATCTCTAAAATTCACAGATTTCATCACCGAAGCTTTCTCTGTCCCACGGTCTTGGATGCTGTCTCTGGAGCACTTAGATATAGAAAACTAACTAGTTAGCTACATCCCTTCTTTGTGGATAGAATGTTTTTCCTCTCTCCCTTTTTTCATCTCCTGCCAAATATAATGCTGCCTTTCCCTAGTAGAAGGGATAGTCCATCCATCATGATATTCTGCTCAAGCGATGGTTCCAAACTCTGTTTTTCATTCCAGGCTGTCATACCAAGATGATGAAAACAGACAATTGACTCCACCTGAAAACAACAAAGGGGAGGACTCCGGGCAGTCTCCAAAGAGGGGTTTTCTTCGCTCCTCTTCACTGGGTAATATTCCAGCCAGATGTACATGTGGTCCTTTCTGATGCCTTGACTGATTGCTCACATCTTGCTGGAGAATACTGTAATGTGTGGCCTCAGGTTTTGATATGCACTTTGCTTCCCAGGAAGAACCTGAGACACAAAGTGCAGGATAAGATCTTGATAATGCACGTCTTACCAGCAGGCATCTCCATAGACTTATACTCTGCTCAATCAGCATATTAGTCTATGGTTCTCTGGATGGAATGCTTCTATGTGAACTGATTGGTTAAGTCTGTATATCAACTAGAAGAACTTATCAGAGTTCTGTGGGCCCAAAAAAACCTCCTTATAGAGTCAGCCAATCGAGTGAATCAGTATGTGGTGGTCTTTTCTTTAAATATTGAACAGGGAGAAATAAAATGTTCTTCTTTCCTCTTTTGCAAAAGAAAAATGATGAATATTGGTACAAGTGAATACACCAAGAACCTGGTCTCTGCTTTAACTGTAACTGCATCTTTTCAAGTGTTAGGATTTGCAAATTGAAGTCAAGTGCAGTCCTTTGACCACACAATTTCATGGAGGTACCAGCCCCCTCACATCAGTGAATCCTTACATGTTGTAACATGGTTCATTTCCACATCTAACGCAGTTACAACTCATTTTCCAACACTGTTCAGAAATCTTGTTCTAGCATACCTAGGATGATCATCAGTAGCACAGTTTCTAGTAGCACTGTTGTTTAAAAAAAAATCCCTGTCCAGAATATGTGCTAGCTTTCAACTGTCTTGGACACAGCTGTTGGGCAGACTTCATGGTGCTTGACAACCATTTTCAAATACAGTTGCTCTAGCAAGGTGCAAACTATCAAGGTGAAGTGGACAGGACCTATAATGGGGATTTTTCCTCTGCACCCGCAGAGTTATTACACTGACACCAACCTCAGGTCAGACAGTCTCTCTAGTGTGGTGTGAATGATGATCACAGTTCTGTGCCATTGGCATTGCAGGTCGAAGAGCATCTTTTCACATGGAGTGTCTGAAGAGACAGAAAAACCAAGGTGTAGATGTCTCACAGAAGACAGTTCTGCCGTTGCATCTGGTACACCATCAGGTAAGACTTAATTACTAAGCAGAGGCCCACCAACCGACCTGGACATTTAACATCTGCAGTGATTATCAATGGCACCACTAGCCAACATTTCTGAGACCATTTAGGACCGTTTTGCCAATATCAAAGATGCTGTTGTTAGAAATTGTTTTTGTGCTCCGGTCAGCTCAGGATTTCAGGATTTTCACAACTGCCAGAACAAAGTTGCAAGAACATGCTCGCCAAAGTTGGTAACATTAGTCAGTATGTGACATACATGAAGGGGAAAAAAACAAAAACCTTGCTAACATCTCATGGTACAAATAATTAGCCAATCCATCCTTACTGCAATTCCATTGACTATGATGGAACTATTTATATGAGTAAATGGAGCAGTGTCCACCTCCACATTAGTACAAAAATAATCAGTTACTCAAATCATTTTTTTTAAAGTGAACTGATTACATGTAACTAGTCAGTTTCTTAAAATCCCTGACAGGGACATCCCACAATATAGTGCTTTCCATTTGGACATACCTGCATGATTAATCAGCTATCAAGTCATCTGTCATTAGATGCTAAACTGTCTTTCTCTGTCTGACATTACAATATATAAACTATTGCAGAAACAGTTTTCATATGGCACTACCAGCATCGGGACACTTGATGTTCCCCTTAGTCAATTCTACATTACTGGGTCCTCTTATTATCTGTAGAGTAGTATTAGTGTACATAATTCTTCAAAAGCGTGTAAGATCCCTGCTTCTAGGAGCTTTCAGTCTAATTCACTCAATCCAGTATGTAGGCCAACTGTTTAAGGCAAGAAGGCCTTGTGGAAGACTGTATTGGGGAAGAAGGTTCTCCATTTCTTTGACTGTCAGGAACTCACAGTGCTGAGACAGAAAAACCATTCAGTATTCCACCACATAAACACTCCCTCTAGTGTAAAAGATGTTAATGCTACAAGAAAGCTCCACTATCAGAATATGGTCTTCTGGGTTTAGTAATATTAATTGCTGCTCCCTTTCAGGGGTTAAAATTAAGATTTGTACTACCCATTGTAAACAATCTGTTAATTTCCCTTTTAAACTATTTAAAGCTATTAAAAACTATAGGGTGTCTTCTCACTGTGAACACTTGAAGAGTTATTCATGTGAAATGCTCACATATATTGATACGTGAAGGATTTACACATATATAACTTGTCATGGTCCTTCAAACACTCCTGGAACATCGTCAGTATTGTACTGGTTGGAAACACAGCCTGCTATATATATATATATATCAGTGTATGATCCCCTGATTATATTTCTACAAGCAGGCTGAAAAATCAGTTCAGCTGTGGTTCTAACCAATTTAGGGCCCATCCTGCAGCCTTTTCAATTTAATGGAGCTGCTTATGAGAGAAGAGACTGCAGGACTAGGCCTTGAGGGGGAGATTTTCAGATGGCCCAAAGGGCAGTTAGGTGCCCATTTTATACTCAGAATCAATAGGAGCTGGGCAATTAGCTGCCTTTTATGCCTTTAAAAATGTTTGGGTAACTGACCCATGGCACTAATAGACGACTCTTCTGTTATACCATTTCTTTGTCTGAAATCATAAGCATAGCGTATTTAGAAACCATTCTTGCTTGTGTTAAAGTCAGTTGCCATTGATTTCAGTGGGAGGAGGACTGGAAAGTTAATGAGGGGACTTTCTGCTTACACACAGTACAAAAACACACCTTTTATATTCTGTGGGTTGGCTTCTGATTCCCTCACTCACACTGAGTAGTACCTTATTCTATGACTTGTCCTGTTGACTTGTGGAATAAGGTACCATTCAACGTGAGTAAAATGAATCTGGCCCTATGGAAAGAAGGATTTCTTTGAATCACTTATTTAGTTATAAGGTATTACATGAGTCATGAATTATGTATTTAATTCTTTGAGGGACTGGATGGCTCAGGAGAATAGCAATGGGATATTGATCCTTTTACTAATAGATCACTACATAAAATCTAATGCAGTTTGGTATCGACTGAAAGTTATTACTGACTAAATGTCACTGGAGACCTAAATGAAATGAGTTGATAGTCTCGATACAGCTTCTAAGGCAGATATCACCAAAAAACACCACCACCATTAGCAGTAAATGATATGGTTGGTGGTGGGATCAGAAGAAGGGCCAAAGATTAAAAGGATGTGGAAAATGATCTACCCTGTCACCCTAAGTGGGAAATGGTGATCCCTCCAGTATAGAAATAAGGTACACTGGCAGGGTTATGTGGGGGAAGTTTGCATTGCTTCTATCTATGCTGTACCTGTTCCACTGAGAGAGGATGTCAGTCTCTAGCACTTTCAACCCAGCACATTTCACCAGAACAAAATTGATAATTTTTAACAGAATCTTTGTAATATTTACAAAATGGATCCACAGAAAACAGCAATACTGTTCTATTAATCACAGCTGTGTTTCATAGAGGCTAATCCATCTAAATTCCCAATTAGCATAAGCCCATTCAAGCCATCCTTGTACTCTTTCCTCACTGCCTAGTCATTCGAGTAGTGCTTCCCAGGGCAGACTAGTACTGCATTCTTTCTCTCTTTGTCTGAAGGCACTAGCAGTGGCAGGGTTGAGTCCCCTGCTCCAGAGAAGCCATTCCCCAACAAGGTTCTCCCGCTTGTGTGCCACACCCCCTGCCGTACCCTGTAGCCATGGCTGGCCACAGAAGACCATCCCGACTTTACGGCTTGATGGAGTGGAGTCCAGTGAGAAACTCAACAGTAGCTTCCCATCAATACACTGCAGCTCCTGGTACTCTGATAGCACCAGCTGCAGCAGCCCTCGGAGAGCCAGGCCGGTGTCCCTCACTGTCCCCAGCCAGACTGGCGGGAGCAGCAGGCAATTCCACGGCAGCGCTGGCAGCCTTGTCGAAGCGGTAAGTCGACAAAGGCATGGGAATGAAGGCATCTTTAGGGCTGCTGTCAGGGTATAATTATTAGAAGTGCTGACAGCAGTGCTGGGCTTTGGTGCTTGCCATTCCCAATCAGTGATTGGTGGGGTGAGCAGGAGAAGAGAGAAGTTTGGGAGGGAAAAGGGGGTGGCCAAATAGGAGCTGGAATGGTGGAAGTGTGATGTGACTGATGGTGCTAGTACTAATTTTTATCTTTGTCTTCTGTCTCTGGTTCCCCGCTTGCTTTCAAAGGTCTTGATTTCAGAAGGACTGATGCAGTTTGCTCAAGACCCAAAGTTCATTGAGGTCACAACCCAAGAGCTAGCAGACGCCTGTGACATGACAATAGAAGAGATGGAAAATGCAGCAGACAACATACTCAATGGTAACAGCAAGCAGAGCCCCAATGGCAACCTCTTGCCTTTTGTTAACTGCAGGGACCCAGGGCAGGACAGTGCAGGAGAGGAAGAGGAAGAGGTGCAGAACCCGGATTGTAGAAAAAGTCAGGAGGAGCTCCAGGACAGCAGGATTTATGTCAGCAGCCTGTAGTTGCCAGGGCTGAAGCGATGCTGGTTTTTTATTTGTTTCAATGTTCCTAATGGGTTTGTTTCAGAAGTGCCTCACTGTTCTCGTGACCTGGAGTAACCGGAACAGCGTTCTTCATTCATTTCTGTTGGGACGAGTCGCAGAGTTGGGTGGTGTGTAAGAGAGCTTTTCAGGAGCGAATACAACCCCAGCACGTGTCCATGAAGGAAGAGTGAGGAGGAGGAAGAGGTGGAGGAGAAGAGCCAGCTCCCTCTTGTGTTCAGTCACTGCACAAGGAACAATGGCTGCTTCCTGAATGTGAAGGAGAACCTCAGCTTCCTGTGGATGGCCCTAGCCAAAAGGACCCTGCATCAAACGGGTGTCTTTCAACTTTGCTTGTAAAAATCATTTTGCACATATTCTGTATGAGCCTCACCGTCTCCAAAAAGCCAAGGCCCTTTTGATTTGGAAAAGAATGATGGACTTCTGCTGCAGATCCCAGTACCTTGTTGGAAGCAGAAGAAGCCTTAGGGTACATGAGAGGTAGATGGCAACATTGAAAAATGCAGAGACTCCCAAGCCGTGGTCTCTGCCAACCAATCAGAGCTCAGGCAGCCACTTCTGCCAACCAATCAGAGCTTAGGCAGCAATGTCTGCCAACCAGTCAGAGCTCAGACAGCCGGCTGTGCCAACCAGTCAGAGAGCAGGTAGCAAGCTCTGTCAAGCAGAGTTGAAGCAACCTGCCCTTTTCTAAGTGAGGTGGTGATGGGCTTATGTAGATCTCTTCTTGTTTTTGCAGTTTGATATTTTCTTGAAAGCATGTTCCAATTTTTATTTTGAATATTTTTTTTGTTTTGTTTTGTTTTGTTTTGGCGGGAGAGGGGGAAAGGGAGTGTTTACAAAGTTTTGTAACCACCTACCTTTTTGGTTTGGTTTTGTCTTCACCTTTGCAAATGTTAAATTGATTTGGTTACATTGTATTATTAACTATTTTTTCTCCATTGAACTTTGTTAGAAGCGATAATGATAGAAGAGTTTTACCAACCATTATGTACACCAAGAATTTGTAATTTAATTTGATAGTAATTGAAATCTCCTTTTTTTGTTGTTGTTTTATAATTTAAAGATAGTAGGCAATGCACTTGATATAGTCTTGCACATTTGAGTGATTGATTTGGATTCTTTTTAGTGCTAGGTATTTTTGTGAGTGTGTGTGTGTGAGCGGCACTGAGTGAGCGTATGTGTGTATAAGTGCATGCAGTTCTCCACTTCCTGGTTTTACCTGCAGGAGATCTGTATCTGGGGCCATTTGAATGCAAAAACAAACCACTGTCTCTGCTTTTGAAAGGGGAATCAGTAACTCTTTGCATTTTCTGTTCCACAAGATATGCAAAAACAATGCAATAATATTAATTTTAAAATACAATTGTGAGTTGTGTTAGCATTAAAACTGTATAGAAACAAAATTAAGGGGAAAAACAAACAAAAGTGAGAAGGAGTTACGCTTCGATATATTCCGTGTGATGTTTTATTGCATTGATAATGTTTCTGTTGAAGAAACCGTAATACTTGAATTCAGGTCAGTTTCAGTATTTTTCAAATATTTTTTTAAAATGAATTGCAATTGTGCCAAGCAAATATAATGAATTGAATTAAGTTTGTTTTAAAAAAAAAATCACTTCTTGTATATTTTGCTGCATGTAAAGTAAATCATTTCGTATTTGGAGTGTGCAGAGCTTTACCTTTGAACTTTTAAGTGCTTTTCTACATGTGGTTGGGGGGAAGGGGTACTCATTTTTTTTTTCATTTTTTAATTTGTACAATGAACAAAGTATACCTAGTGTAAGTAACTATTCTGCAATCCACTGACAGGTTGAACGTTACTGATTTTGCATATCTTGTGTTCACTTTCCTTTTTCCTCACTCCCTTAAACATGCACAATGAATTTATGAGTAGAGTATCTTGCTTCCTGAAACCAGAACATTTTATCCAGTCTTCATCCTCTTCCCTTTGCTCAGTTTCTCTCAATATTTCTTCTTACTAGAGGGTAGCAAAACCCATATGCCAGGCTGATCTGGTAGGATTTCTAGGAACTAAGCTGGCATCAGCAATTCTGGGGGATTGGGGTTGTAATATGTAATTTCATATTTCTCTCACTGAATCTCTAACGCTTGGTCATCAGTAATAGAGTTTTCTGGGGTACATGACAGAAAAATGTGAGAGGCAGAGTCATAAACTAGGGAGAATAATCTAGCTCTGTCCTTGATTGATATTCCAGGGTGAGTGAGGTGAAAAGTTTTAAGTAGTTACACAAGAGAATTGCTCTGGTACTGCTTTCAGCTCGAGATATTGAGGTTTAGTAAGATGAGCCCATATTTTGCACTCCAATGTGCAATCTCATCATTCTCCCCATACCGGAGATTCTGGGTCTCTGTCATACTGCTTTAAATCTGGCATAACTACACTGACATCAACGGCCTTATTAGCTCCCACCCATCTCATCCTGTTCTTGAATTTGAACTTCTTCTTGTCCCTCCTCTACCTGGCATTTGTCTCTTACTAGTGACAAAGACTGAAAAACCAGAAGAGAATTGTAAATCTTATGCAACTAACTGGGTTTTCTTTGGAAATGGATTCTTCATTTGAAACCCCTTGAAACTGCATCATTTGGAATCATAGTCTTTGTCTAAAGCTCTCCCTATTTTTGCTCCAGTTTCAAGATGGGATCCCAGAGTTGCAGATCTGTACCAAGTAAAGAGGAATGATCTGACTCAGGAAAATCAGAACCAAACTTTCATCCAAAACTTGAGCTTCTTTCAAGGTCTGAAAATGTTAAGTTTATTATGTATATTGTTTACATTTTCATGCACCTCTGTACTTCTCTGGTTTTGAATGGGGCCTAAAGGAGAAATATCAAATATTCCCAGCGGTTCAAGATGTCCTGGATATTGTACAAGGAAAAGCCTCTTCTCATGAGATTGTCAGCCTAGCTGTTGAACTAAAGGAGTTTGCATCAGTTTAGATACACATTGGAGTGGGGTCAAAATCTTGAAATCCTTACTCAAAACTTACCTAGGCAAAATTATGCATAGATTATGAATTATCAATCAGCCCACTGCTGAGCTTTTTTACTGGGTCTTTACTGAGACAAACTGTCATTGAGTTATGCCTATGACTTGCATGTGGATTCAGGATTTGTCTTTTGGATATTGATCTGATCCAAATCAAACCTCCAAATATTTTGAAGGTTCTCCATTGTTAGGGCTGAGATGTACAGGTCCAGTGTTATTAAAAATGAAGTAGCCCCACTCCAATCACTTATTCCTGAGAGGGAGTCAGGTGGTGGAGTCTCCCTACTCATTCTCTTTCATCTGACACATATTTAATGGGAGTTGTTGGTGCTCATCACCTCTGAAAAACAAACTACTAATCTGTAATAGTCTTTATTGAAGTCAGTGGGAGTTCTGGATGCTATCAGATGCTCATTACCTCTTATGTTTTGGCCTCAGGCTAGAGGAAAAAACTTACATCATCTACATCCTTCTGTGAAAACTGTTATTTCCTCAGTGATCAGACCCTGCAGAGGGCCAGAGAAACCCCATCTCTCCACTGAACAATCCTCTACATCCTACTGATTTAAATGCTTGTGCATAGAGGACAATTAGGGTGACCATATGTCTCGTTTTGGCCAGGACAGTCCCCTTTTTAAGCAAGAGCAAACAGGACAAATGCCCAGTTTTGCCAAAAAAAGTGGGGCGCATGCCTCCTAGGAATGTTCAGGGAACTGGTTGGGAGGCGGAGCCTAGCCAATGTGTCTCCACTATGTCCTGCCCCTCCAATCAGTGAGCGATGGGATGTCATGTGCACACTCTGCAGCCCAATCAGAGGGCAGCACAGCCAGGGCCCTAATTCAAAATCTCCAGCT
This sequence comes from Emydura macquarii macquarii, assembly GCF_026122565.2. Taxonomy (NCBI): domain Eukaryota; kingdom Metazoa; phylum Chordata; order Testudines; family Chelidae; genus Emydura; species Emydura macquarii. The sequence continues at coordinate 11,050,012 of NW_027133667.1, forward strand.
GGGCCTTGGAGCCTCAACCCATGGCATGGCCTCCCAGCCACCCCGAGTGGTACCCAGAGCCCCCACCCCAGCCTCATGTCCTCTCTGCCCACCATCCTTTGGGGCCAGACCCTTGAACCCTCTCTAGACCCCCCTCTTGCCTCAACTAGCTTCTTTCCCACCCCAGTCTTCCTCCAGTTGCTCGCTTCTGCCACATCCTGGCAAAGGTACCATTTAGGGAGGGTGGTGGCGGACACCTGTCCCTCTGACTTTCGTATCACCAGCCAGGAGTGACCCCTTCCCGTTGCTCGCTCCTCTCCCCCTTCTCTTCACCAGCTGTGAGTTGCCCCTGTCCATACCAAAATCTAAAATGGCAGCCCAGCATCCCAGCTTTCCCTCACCTCCCCAGGGCTGCTCTTTGGAGTCTCCTTGGTCCCTCCCGCTACCCAGAGCCTCCTTCCTGCCTCTCTGCTATTCCAGCCCCCAAAGGAGCATCACATTGCTAACTGGAACATAGTCCAGTAGCTTCATCTCCTGGCTCCGAGCCCAAAAGTACTCACACTCGCACACTCATGCCCTGCTTTGCTGCCCAGATCCCAGTCCATACCCCTTGCTCTTCCCCCTGCCTCCATCTCTGCTACTTGGCTTGATTGGGGGCGCGGAGGAACATTTGCGGGGGACAAGCAGCAATAGCAGATGGCTCAGGCCAGCTCTGTGCATCCTGTTTTCAGTTTAGGGAAATATGGTCATCCTAAGACAAAGCAGATGAAGATGATATTTGTAATTGGGGAGTGGTACTATAAACCGGAACTTGTTGATGCCAGCTGTGCTAATTTCACTCTCTGTGGAGGGTGGCATTTCATTTTAGGTACTTTCTGACATGCAAATTGCAATAGGCCTGAGCAAAGAGCTACTGCCTCCTTCAAGTGGGGCAGGACCTGGACCATGGTGGGAAGGAGAGGGCAGATTAGTTCCCTGCAGTGTCTTTCCTTTCCCTCTGTATTTGAGCAAGTGTCAGGTACAATCACTGCACTGTGGATGGAAGCGTTAAAGAAGTTACTGATTGAGGAGTTTTGTGTAAGAAAAAAGGAGAAAATGATCTTATCTTCATCATTTGAGTGTGGTTGATTTGCAGCTTGCTAACAGTACACTGCAGACTCCAGACATTTCTAACAAAACAACAAACCTCCTCTCTTATCACCCCTGATAATTTCTCCAGGCAGTACCAGGTCAGTCACACTGGATGCATTTCTTTTTTCTTCCTTGTTCTGTGTGGCTGACATGATGGAAAAAGTGGGACTAATGATCCAGAGCTGGAGTTTCCTTATCCACAGACATTTTCTGCATCATCTGCCTCTTCAGCTGGACATCTGAATGATGATGTAGATGCTGCTGCTACTGCGAGGGGTCCAACCTGTTTCATTCCCCTGCCCCACCGTACCCCAGTCTGGAGGGACAGCTGAAGGAGCGCCATGTACAGATTTGAATCTATTTCTGTTTTGTTTTCTGCCTCAAAACCCTGCCCCCTCAATGACTATGACAACAACAAAAAAAGGGCAAATGCATTTTTTACATTTCTTGATAATTTTCAAAGCAATGTATCATTGCTTTCTTTAGACTGACGCCAATATAACAGTTGTATGGGTCTCAGCCAGGCTCCTGTGTCTTTTCTGACTGCTAGTTTCAGATTGCTGTATGAAATGTATGCATGTTTGCACACAGACACAATCCCACAAGATGACAGAATCAAAGTCAGGTTGCTAACATGCTTCTCACATGCAGTTGGAGGCCTCTTGCTTACATACAGATGAAAAAACTAAACAATGAACCAGAGAATATTCTTTAGTGAAGCAACCACATTTGAGTGGAACTGAATAATATATATAATATATATGCACAGTACAGCCCTGACTGTCCAAATGTCATGGGGGACACTGAGTAAAAAGTTTGGAAATCGAGGGATTTTAAAGTAATTAACATCAACCTGGGAACCTGAATCTACTTCAGGTAGTTGTGAGTTTTGATAGGTTCAGGTAATCAAGATTGTAGTGTACATAAAGAAAATCATAATTCCAGTCAAACAAAAGATCCAAATCACCTTTCACTAACACCGGTGTAAACCAAGTATAATTCATTGAAAGCTAACGAGGTTATACTGACATAACACGGGTGTGAAACCAGAATCAGGCCCAGAAATTTTTTTTCTTCATTTATTTTCTTCCCTGAAGAAATCTGACTCTATAAATTTTGCATAAAAAAGAGCTGTATAGGTTTTTCATTTTTATTCTAAAACCTGATTTTATTTGGCTTTATAAGATAAATAAATTCCCACATTTCATTAATGAGCCCAGGGATCAAAACAGTTCTTATCAGAAGTTCAGTCCCAAGAGAGTCCCTCTGCCGCTGCTTTGCTTCTGAGGATCTCACAGTTAAGAGCCATATTACCTCCCTGCTACAGTGGGCCTAACGGGGCAGGTGAGAACAACTGCATAGCAACAAGATGTGTGGTGCAGTGCTAAAACAGGCTGGTCTCTAACTTCATACGAAGAGGTCTGTGGTATCACACTGGGATGACAGTCTCTCCTGATAGTAAATTCAGTGTCCCGTTCAAATCTCTCATTCTCCCCCCACCGCAGAGCCTTTGCTTAAGGCGAGCATAAAGAACAGACTCTCTTTAGAAGTAAATAGTCCTGTCTAAAGGTCGACCCAAAAAGAGCATCCACAATAAGCAAACTGCTATAGACATTTATCTACTTCAGCATTACGAATGACTTAGTAGGCTGCAAAATCAATAGCCCACAATCTCACCACATTTCCTCACTGTTGCTCCTTTATTCCATCTCACTCAGACAACCTGCTTTCATTTATCCTGAAGTCCCTCACATTCTCCAGCCACTGTTTTTACTTGGTCCAAGAGCAGACTGGCTGGGTCATAGGCCAAGTGCTATGCTACAAGCGCAGGCCAGGGCAGACATGCCTCCTTCCTAGAACAGATTTGCTCCCAACCTTCAAACAACCCCAATCCTAATGCAGTACCCTTCCCAACTATCTTCTCCTACTTAGTGCCATTAGTCTCATCTAGACAATAAATGTCCTGAATTGTTGTCCAGCCAGGCAAAATGTGATCTATTTCCCAGACAGAATCCTGGGCCCGTCTGCTCCAGGCTCAGTCAGTTAGATTAATATTCAATACGCCTTAAAACCCCTCAACGCCATGACCTCTTGTGAAAGTGACAGATGCAGGGGTGTCCAGCTATGAACATTTGACTGGGGGAAGATCTCACATAACTAAAAGAGAGATTTTTGAATATCACATTGCAAAATGCTGCATCACCCAAGAGAGATACTTTTAAAACTGCCTTAATAAATGATTTCAAAATGAGGGAGTCTCTCTCCGAATGAGTGACACATGGCTACAAGAAGGGAAAAGCCATTTGGGGGTGAAATCTGGCTGGAATTCAGCTCAATTCCTGAGGTGAAAACATAGTTTAGGGCCTGATTCTGTAGTACTTACTCAGGATAAATTCCCCTTGACTTTAAGGATTAAGGACGGCAAGTTCAGGACTTTCCAAGGCAGAGGTGGTGGGTATTTTCTTACCCACATCTGATTAATTTGGGGGCTGACCCTGCAAGGTGCAAAGCACATGTATTTCCCATTGGCTTCAGAGGAAGATTTGGTTGCTCAGCAGCTCCCAGGCTCAGCACTTGAACGTCATTTCCTGCTTGAACTATCAGCTATAGATGGTGATAAATATATGTGTTTTGCCTTCATTTTAATTGCCCTAAGCTGGTATATGATCTCTCCTAGGTATACACCACCCCAGGTATAAGTCTCCTCTCCCACACTTCTCTCCACCCCAGATGTCCTTACCATCTTCACTGAAACCCTTCCCAGAACTAGTTCTTTGCCACATCCCACACTTTTATACCCAGTTTTCATGAAACCACAGAAATGCTTTTGTAAATAATGCTGTACAGTTTGTAACCGTAAATGTACGCCTGTCATGGGTGCCAGAGTCCGTCTTGCCCTCTCGCACGTTTTAAAAGTCAACAAAGAAAAGTTAGAGTGAATGGCCCAGAAGTGAGCTATAGGGTCATCTCTGTGTGGGACAAATGTATATTCCTGTAAGATTGCATTTTTATCTAAGGAATGATGTTATTTTAAAAATTGCTAATAAATTTCTAAACAATGTCTACATTGGTTTAATATCTGTAAATTTTATTATAACTCCTTTTATGCAGCCAACCCCTTTTCTCAACAGTGTCTAAAAACAAGCTGAGTGCCTGCAAATCCTTGTTCACTTGAATAGTTCCATTAATGTTAATGGGATTGCAAGTGTGATTTAAGGGTTTGCCGAGCTGGGTCCTTGGTACTGACAAACTATCCTGATAAATATCACCCTAGAAAATTCAGTTACATTTTATAACAGAACGACCCTAATTACAGTGTAGTTACTCTGCAATTAATGTTTGACTATGAAGTGTAACCCACGGAGTTAACCTTCTGGCTATAGGATTTTGTGCTAGGTATGTATCAAAAAGTGTAATTTCAGTGAAATGAATACCTTAAGCATAAAACTAATAGGTTATTAATAAGTAATTCAGTCACCTATTTAGCTTACTGGTTTTATGAATTTGTGGCATAACTATCCTGCAATTATTTATGTATTTATTATTATTTTCAATTTTTAATTGTTGTTTCCAGTGAAACACTGTAATTACAATCACTGTACTATAAACCATAGATCATTACGACCACTGTATTGCAAAGTGATTCAGAAAATTCTTCTCCAAAAAAAAAATCCATGATTCTGCTCAAACTGTTTATATTTAGTCTCTGATCTGATATCCATATGTTGCAATTGGGGGTCTTCCAGTACAGACCATATTCACTGGAAGCCTTGCATTGCAGAGTGAGGCTAGGAGGAGGAGGAATAGACTAAGACCAAGCTCAACACTGGCATAAGCTGAGCTGAAGTTATTGAAATCAGTGTAGTATTTTTTTTTTTTTTTAAATCATCCAAGAACTAAATTTGGCCTTCAGTTAGAAACTTTCATCACAAAGCCTAGAGAAACTGCCTTGGTCTCAAATTCCATTACAAAACCAATATTCAGCTCAGGTTTCTTGAAAAGGTCACTTCTCTGGGACCCATTTCAAAATCAGGTGAGCCAGGTTATGGTTGTGTGTTAAAATCATGTGGTGTGCATAGTTTTGATGCAAAACTAAGTGAAACACCGAGGTTTAGCATGTATTTGAATTTCAGGTTTAGATTGTGTTCAGAACTGAAATTCAAAGTGAAACCTGTGAGGGGTAGGAGAAACTCCATGTACATCAGTCAAATCACAGGTTTTCACAAACCCTTGTGAACCAAAAGCACTGAAAATTGCTCCCTACTTATGCCCTTTCATAACACCTTCCACGTGAGGAGCTTAAACCACTTTAATTCAATGTTAATGGATTAAAATTCACACCACCTCTAAAAGGTTGTTATTACATCCACATTTTACTGATGGGGAAATGGGCCCGGAGAGATTGTGACTTCCCCTAAGATACGTGGAAAGTCAGTGATAAATCTAAGAACAAAAGCCAGTTCTATGACTTTTCAACCCCATGATTTAACCACGTCCTCATGTCCTAACCAGACTGTCTTCCTTCTAGCAATAATGTGTATGTAATATATAATTAATTCCATTCACAGCAAAAGCCAAGGTAAGAAGTGAAAACTAGAGTCCACCTCTGTCTAATCTGTCATAGGATGACCAGTTTGAAGTCGGACTCAAGTTATGTGTTAATGGATCCTTCCCCTGGGCCAGGGCCCAAGGATAATTTTTTCGGGCCCAGTACAAACTTGTAACACGGGCCCCCTCCCACACACATACCCATGGGGGCTGCAGCCTGGGCTGGACCTCCGGGCCCCGGTAAAGTGTACCCTTTCCCACTCCCCATTTGGGGGTCCTGCCCTGGGCACTCCAGCCTTTGACAGCATGGCTGGGCTCTGGGCTTGCTCCTTCTGTTCAGTTGGGTTCCCATGAGCAATTTACGGTCAGAGACAAAAGGAAAGAACAAACCCAAGAGCTCTGAGTCACTAACTACAGGGCACTTGCTGCTTTTTCTTTTTTTTAATCTGCCCCAACAGGCAATGGGTTTTCAAACATGCACAAAGGGAAGATATGAAAATGGGAAAATGACCATAAATGTTGTAAATGAAACACAACAACCCTAAGGATTTATAATGGGATATAAAGCCTTTCCTCTGTCAGTTCAGTTTTGGCCTGGGTCAGCAGTGATGGGATCTGATGACTGTCAGTCTCCGTGAGTTGCGATCTCAGCAAAGTTGCATCCACAGCACAACAGCACTACCACAAAGCGGCACTAATTGGCATTTTTATTTGCAGTCGCCAAAGAAAGGTTGAGCACTTAATGAACAGAAATTAATCTGTTCTTTCACCCCTTCCCTGTGAGAGTTAATGCATGTAAGTACAATGTGGGAAAGTTTGCTTTGTAGATAAGAGAACTTCAGTCTCCAGCACTGTCAGGACGGTGCTTATCATGAGCAATAAATTCACTTGAATATACATTAAACTGAATAATACAGTTTCATTTTGACTATATGTGAATAATACAGACCAAACAATATTTGGCTGGTGAAACTTTCACCTGGTGTATACTTGCCTTGGGGAGGTTCAAGATGTAAAGGGCTTTATTTTCCACTGCCTTGCATTTTGTGTGGTCAGTCATACCTGAACAAAGAAAGTTTAAAATGTTACACAATCCAAATGGTAGCATTTTACACCCACTTCGCATAAGTTTAATTGACTACACAGGCAAGGCAGTGGAGAATCAGGACCTAAATTCAGATCTGGATTGAGTTTGATTAGGGAATTCAGAGCTGGGGGTTTCATTTGGCTCATAAATATAAGTGCCATTCAGAGAATTTGGCTCTGAAGCCATGTTTAGATTTTGGACATCCCCAAAATTCAGAGGTGTTAGATCCAACATTTTGGTACTGGGCTAGCTCTGTCCTTACTAGAACAGCACTGGTTACCACGCATTAGGCAAGTTTCCTTTCCTCTTATCAAAAAACCCATGAACCCATAAAGGAAATTGCTATATTTACCTTGTATTTTTTCTCTTTGCAACTGAACATAAACACACTAATCTGTCTTTAGGATCTCACAGAATTCACTGAGCCAGGGCCTCCGGAATTTTCCCTTTCTCCAGAGATCCATAGTGAACTCCTTGAACAGGACGGCCAGGTCTCTAGCTCCTTGTGAACTTGTTAAGGTTTGCCCTTTGCCTGTGAGGTGTGTGAAGAGTGAATACTCTGTAGGCTAAGCCACTAGAAAACCGGTTTACCGGAGGCCGCACTGCTGCTAGAAGACAAGGTAATTCTCAAAGGCGGGTCGCGCCAACACCTTCTTACTCAGCCGCGGTTTGTGGGGCAGGGGAGCAGAAAGTGCCTGTTCCAAGCAGCAGGGCGGAGAGTGTCTCAGGGGATGCAGTGACAGCACGCTTACACCTGCGCCTTAGCACCTTCCCAGATGCAAATCCTGTGTCTGGAACAGATCTCAGATTTGTACCCGGGGAGCCCCTCTGCACCACTCCACCTGCCACGTTCGGGCTGCTCCTGCATGGGCGGGCGCACGGGCTAGGGAAGAGCACGCAGCGACCCCCGCCCCCTGCCGGGACAGCCATACGCGGGGGATGCGAGGTGCGCTCCCCGGGCCCGAGCCCAAGGTGTGAGCCGGTGGAGTCATCGCCGCGCCCGGGCCGTGGTGGAGCAGGGCTCTGGTCCTGCCGAGTTGTGCCGCGCCCACACGCTGCACCCTGCAAACCGTAGCAGGGGCCGACCCTGCGCGCGCTCCCCCGGGGCAGGGCAGGGCAGGGCAGCGCCTCCCCTGCCGTGCACGCGGCTTCCCTTCCGCAGCTGCTTGGCTCCAGCCGCTGTGCCCCCCGCTTCAGCTCCGCCGCCCCCGCCGCCCAGGGAGACGCGCGACCCTTCACCCAGACACGCGAGGGCACGGCACGGCACCAGGCCCACGGGCCGGCCAGCGCGGCCGCGCAGACTATTTATTTATTTATTTATTTATTTATTTATGTCTGTCTGTCTATCTCCCCGCAACGCGCTCGCGCAGGCTCTCGCCCCAGAGCCGGCAGCCAAGTCCGCGCCTGCCACACCTCCCCCCCCCCCCGTCATATCTTCCAGTTCTGCCCCGCCTCCTAAAGCCACGTGACCCGTCCCCTTTCCGCACAGAACCGATCCCAGGTGGCTCCGCCCCTTCCCGCTCTGGTGCGCTCTGGCCCCGCCCCCCTGATGTGTGGCCCCCGCCCCTGATGTGTGGCCCCGCCCCTTCCCCTCAGGTAAGTGCCGATCTCGGCGTCCCCGCCTCTTTCCCCTAGACTCCGCCCCCCTTCGGAAGCAGCCGGACGCGGGGCCGGACTCGGTCGGAGCTGGGCCGGGCCGGGCCGGGCGGGGCGGTTGCTGCGCTGTGTGGGGCCATGGGGCGGTGGTCCGCGGCGCTCCCCCGTCTCGTGCTGCTGCTGCTGCCGCTGCTGGTGCCCGGGGCCCCGGGGCTGCGGCTGCTCCTCAACTCGCCGCCTCCCTTCGACTGCTCGCAGCCGGTAAGAGCCGCCCGGGCGGGCGCGGGGCCGGGGGAGCGCTCGGGGAGCAGCGACCGCTCCCCGCGGGGCCCGGCAGCCGGGGCCGGAGCGGCTCAGTGCCCGGACCTTCCACCTGGCCCGGGCCGGGGGCTGCCGTCGGGCTGAGGGGAAAGGGCTCCGGGCCGGGCCCGGGGTGTGTCACCGGCGGAGGGGCTCGCCCACCGCCGTCCCGTCGTCCCCTCTCCGCGGGCCCCGCCTGGCCGACACACGGGTGGCAGCCGCCCAGCCCCGGGCGCTTGGGTCCCCAGCGTCACAACCTCGCCGCCAGCCCGGCCGGTGCCTGGGGCACAGGGACGGGCATAGACTGGCAGCTGGTCCGAGCGCTCCCATCCGCCCTCGTGAGCTTGGATCAAAGTCGAGGCATCCGAAGCGGCCGCTGATTTTGAGCGACCCTGGGGGTTTTTTTCATGCTCACAGAACCCGATTTTCAGAGGTGTTGAGCACCCATAATTGCCACTTTTGGAAAGTTCACGGCAGCCCCTCTGAAAATCAGGTATAAAGGGCCCCCTGTTAGGCACCCAAAAATCTCTGACCACTCTTTAAAGTTTTGGTCTGAAACTCTGCCTCAATTACCCCATCTGTAAAAGGGGAATAATGCTTGAAACTTGTCAAGACCTGCGACATCTGCTGATGAAAAGTCCTTTTTAAGTGCAAGTAATAGTAGTAGAATTAGGATCTGTACACAAAATGGTTCTTTTTTGAACCATCTTCCAAGGGTCCAGGGAAAAAAATAATTTGCCTGCTACAGGTGGCCTTTAAATAGTTTTCAAACATGTTCATATGGTAAAATACTTCTTAAGAGAGGGCTTCTCACAGACCTTTCCCATCTAGACTCCCTTTCCAGATCTCTCACCTCCCATTCTCTGCAGCAACTATGTAATGTTTTGGTTACATGAAGAAGAAATGTAAAGGTATTATTAAAGATCAAAATAAGCTTGCTTGAATTCAAATGGTAGGTGACATAGTTTCCTCCTGTCTGCTGTTTAATTTTAAAATGTTTTCTAGCATTTACAGTTCTTGGAGTGATCCAAATATAAATGTGATGCAGTGGTGTCATGCTGAATTTGCAGAAAGCTCCATTGCCCCTGTTGCTGCTCATAACTTTCCCAAGCAGTGGCAGAATGAAATTGAGGAGATTTTTTGCTACTGTCACTGATGCTGTACAGAGCTCTGTGGGTAGTAGTGAAAATGAGCTGCTCGGGAAAGCTATGGGAAACCCTAGCTTTGTATTTGTTTGTTAGTACTAAATCTTTTCCCACAAACCACTTTAATCTCTCCATGTCGTTTTGTGGTCTTGAATCAATCATCTTGTGTGTTAGAAAACAGACTCTTCTTTGAAAATTCTCTCTTTCTGAGAAAAGTATGGTCCCAGAAAAACCACTCATAAGCAGCAGCTATGAAGGGTCACTAGTGCTTGTTAATCTGTTAAGAGGAGGGATTCATGTGAGTAATTTTGGGTAGAACAATAACTCACTCATATGGATCTACTTTCCTTGCCTACCTTCCCCATTTTTTAAGTTTCCAGTTAAGGATTCATGAACTAATGGAGTGAGCTAAGACACAAATGAGACCACTTTTATTCTCAAAACCCAGAGTGAGGGAGAAGGATGAGAAAGCAGTTAGTGAATCCAACAGACACTGCTTCCTAGATTCTTTGGAGTTCACATGCTCAGTGCTTTTATTAAGAGTGTGTAGTCACATGGGCAAATCATCTTGAAGAACCACACTTATTATGGTACAGAACTTGGGTTTCTTGTGTTTAGCTAGTTAACCTCTGGAAACCATAAGGGAAGCCTGGTTTGGGATTGAAGTAATGGAAAGTGACTGCTCAAATTCTGAATGCTTCACTGAGACAGAAGTAGCTGGAAAGATCATAGTTTTGAACACCACTCTTTTCATGGAAATTGTAAAGGGATCCTTTAAAACAGCTTCCCTATTGTAAATGGTCTTCAGTGCAGTTTTCTTTGTTTTCCATATGTAATGGCAATACCACCATCCAGGTTGTGTATTTCCATGGTGGATAAAGTCCCACTGCTGTCTTCATCCTCGTTTTTTAACACTGCCTAAGATATAATGGGATCCTGTGGAAATGCACCGCTTGTCACATTGTATTGTTCATATTTGGGTTTTTCTATAGCTTTGGTTGCTGACTATGGTTGATGTGATCTACACTTCACAAAGCAACTGTTACCTTAATGCTAAACTAAAATATAAATATTGCAGAACTTGTCTGGTCAGGTGACCCTTGTCCAAAATTAGGCCTGTCACTGACATCTGTTTGAAATAAGCGAGGGGCCCTGGCTGCGGCTGAGATTTGCCAAGCTGCCTAGAGTTCCTGGGCAGGATGTGAGGCTGTGCTAACTTCTCCAGTTGGGTAACTTGTCTGAAATTTGTCATTTTTACCCTTTACTTCTGCAGAGCAAAGCAAGGCTGGAAATCTGAGGCTCTTTTACAGGAATGGTTGTAAGAATTTAAAATGCATACATTCTTGGAGTTTCACAAACATGGCTTTAGGGTCCCCTTGTTCTCTGTCACCAGGGCTTGGGCAGTCAGGCCTAGTGGTCAGGGTTGATGCCAGGGGTCTAGGTCGGGGTCAGAGACTAAGGGCAGTAACCTGAATTCAGGACCAGTGTCAGGGTCCAAGTACCGATGCCAAGAGGCAGGAATGGAACCAGAGTTCAAGGGGCAAAGCCAGGGTATGTAGCCAGAGTCAGTTCAAGCGCCGAAGCCAGGGGCCAAAGCCGAAGTCAGAGTCCCAGTACCAAAACCAGGGATCAAAAGTTGCGCTTTCCACTATTAAATTTCATCCTATTCCTATTACTTCAGTTTACAAGGTCATCCAGATCTTGTATGATATCCCAGTCTTTCTCTGTATTAGCAATGCCTCCCAACTTTGTGTCAGCCACAAACTTTATTAGCACACTCCCACTTTTTGTGCCAAGGTCAGTAATAAAAAGGTTAAATAAGATTGGTCCCAAGATTGATCTGAGGAGCTCCACTAGTAATCTCCCTCAAGTTCACCTTTCAGTATGACCCATTGTAGTCGCTCCTTTAATCACTTCCTTATTTACTTTCCAATTTTCATATTAATCCCCATCTTTTCTAATTTAGCTAATAATTCCCCATGTGGAACCATATCAGATGCCTTACTGAAATCTAGGGAAATTAGATCCACTGCATTCCCTTTGTCTAAAAAAATCTATCATCTTCTCAAAAAACGAGATCGGGTTGGTTTGGCACGATCTACCTTTTGTAAAACCATGTTGTATTTTGTCTCAGTTACCGTTAACCTCGATGTCCTTAACTACTTTTTCTTTCAAAAATTTTTCCAACACCTTGCATACTACTGAGGTCAAACTAACAGGTCTGTAATTACCCAGATCACTTTTTTCCTTTTTCTTAAAAATAGGAATTCTGTTAGCAATTCTCCAGTCATACAGTACAACCCCTGAGTTTACAGATTCATTAAAAATCCTTGCTAATATGCTTGCAATTTCATGTGCCAGTTTCTTTAATATTCTTGGATGGAGATTATCTGGGCCCCCCCGATTTAGTCCCATTAAGCAGTTGGAGTTTGGCTTCTACCTTGGATGTGGTAATTTCTACCTCCATATCTTCAATCCCATTAGCCCCCATGCCACTATCCCTAAACTCTTCATTAGCCTCATTAAAAACTGAGGCAAAGTATTTGTTTGGATATTCGGCCATGCCAGATTATCCTTAACCTCCACCCCATCCTCAGTGTTTAGCGGTCCCACTTCTTTCTTTTTCTTCTTGTTTATATGGCTATGGGACCTTTTACTGTTGGTTTCAGTTCCTTTTTAATTCTTGGGGCAGGCGATCTTTTATTTTCAACCTGACTCTATTCTTATCTTCCCTAGAAAATCCCCTCTGTATATTTAAATCAGTCTCTAAAGTCTAGGGCAGGCATTCCTAAACTGAGATATCTGAGCTCGATGTTCACCAATTATAATTTGAAGAGCAACTAGCAAAAGACAAACTAACAGCAAATATGTTTTTAAGTATGTCAGAACCAGGTAGCCTGCCAAGCAATTAAGTGTGCGGCCAATGGACAATCAAGATGCTAAGGGACCACTCAAGGAAGACAAGGCCATTGTGTAGAAGCTAAATGAATTCTTTGCATCAGTCTTCACTGCAGAGGGTGTGAGGGAGATTCCTACACCTGGGCCATTCTTTTTAGGTGACATATCTGAGGAACTGTTCCAAACTGTGGTATCAGTAGAGGCGGTTTTGGAACAAATTGATAAATTAAACAGCAGTAAGTCACCAGGACCAAATGGTATTCACCTAAGAGTTCCAAAGGAACTGAAATATGAAATTGCAGTACTACTAACTGTGGTATGTAACCTATAGTTTAAATCAGCCTCTGTACCAGATGGCTGGAGGGTTGCTAACGTAACGCCGATTTTTATTTATTTATTTATTTATTTATTTTAAAGACTCTAGAGGTGATTCTGGTAATTACAGGCTGGTAAACCTAACTTCAGTATCAGGCAAATTGGTTGAAATCATGGTAAAGAACAGAATTTTCAGATTCTTAGGTGAACACAATATGTTGGAAGAGACAACACGGCTTTGGTGAAGCATGATTTCTCTTTACTAATCTATTAGGATTCTTTGAGGGGGTCAACAAACATGGACAAGAGTGATCCAGTGGATATAGTGTACTTTCACTTTCAGAAAGCCTTTGACAAGGTCCCTCACCAAAGGCTCTTTTGAAAATTAAGCAGTCATGGAATAAGGAGGAAGGTCCTCTCATGGATCAGTACCTGGTTAAAAGATAGTAAACAAAGGGTAGGAATAAATGATCCGTTTCACAATATAGAAAGGTAAATAGCGGGGTCCCTCAAGGATCTCTACTGAGACCAGTGCTGTTCAAGATGTTCATAAATGATCTTTGCCAGTGCGGTGACAAAGTTTTCAGACTATACAAAATTATGCAAGATAAGTCCAAAGCCGACTGCAAAGTTAAAAAGGGATCTCGTAAAACTGGGTGACTGGGCAACAAAATGGCAGATGAAATTCAATGTTGATAAATGCAAAGTAATGCACATTGGAAAACATACTCTCAACTATACATACAAAATAATGGGGTCTAAATTAGCTGTTACCACTTAAGAAAACGATTTTGAAGTCATTGTGGATAGTTCTCTGAAAAAGTCTGCCCAATGTGCATCGGCAGTCAAAAAAGCTAACAATGTTGGGAACCATTAGGAAAAGGATAGGTAAGACAGAAAATATCATTGCTACTGTATAAATCCGTAGTACATCCGTTGAACACTGCATGCAGTTCTGATCACCCCATCTCAAAAAAAAAAAAAAAAAAAAAATAGAACTGGAAAAAGTACAGAGAAGGACAACAAATATGATTAGGGTTGTGGAACAGCCTCTATATGAGCAGAGATTAAAAAGATTGGGACTGTTCATTTTAGAAAAGAGATGACTAATGGGGGATATGATAGAGAGAACCAGTGGTTACCCTACGAAGTTAATAGGCCACAGGTTTAAAACAAATTAAGTACTTCAAACAATGCACAGTCAACCTGTAGAACTTGTTACATAGGATATTGTGAAGGCCAAAAATGTAACTGGGTTCAAAAAAGAATTAGATAAATTCATGGATGATAGGTTCATCAATGGCTATTAGCCAGGATGGTTGAGGATGCAGCTCTGTGCTGTGGGTGTCCCTAAACCACTGACTGCCAGAAGCTGGGACTGGTTGACGGGATGGATCACTCAATAATTGGCCCATTCTGTTCTTTCCCTTTGAAGCATTTGGCACCAGTCACTGTCAGAAGACAGGATACTGAGCTAGGTGGACCATTGGTTTGACCCAGTATGGCCATTCTTATGTTCTTAAGGTGGCATGTAAATCCATACAATTTTGGGAACCATTGGTCTAAGGTTAACTTAGGGAGGAGAGCATGAAAGGCATTTCTGAAACCTTTCAAAATACGTAGTCCCCCAGTGCAGATCTTTCCACAGTAGACTATGTAGTGCAGTTCCCCACCCAAGATAAAGAGGCCAGAAGATTAGTCTTTCTTTATCAAGATTGATTTAACCCTTAGAATACTGAAGTGTTAAACAAGCAAATGTGTCCTCAGTTCCCAATCCCTTCTGTCCTTCTTTACAAGAGACCCATCCCTCTCCCGTGTGTTACTTTTCTGTTCTTCTCATCCTGGCTTCTCCCTCTTCTCTCCCCTTACAAGTATCCCAGCTGCAAACTGCTGTCTCCCTCCCTAGTTCTGTGAGCATTCACTCACAGCTGAATCACCTTCCGTCTACAGGCTCAGTAGGTTCTTCAACTTTTACCTGCTCTTATTAAAAATACTCCAAGTGAACAGTCAACTTCTAAAGGTTAACATACACTATGCAATGAGAAATTATGATAGGAGACATCTCACTAATAGAGAAAGAGGACATTGCCTGATTGGTTGTCTGATTAAAATCACACAGATCAAAACTCCATTAACCTATTATTACAGTTTAATGAGACTAACACTGCAAAATAATTTATACCTAATCCATGGACACCTGTTGATTGGTTGCTTGGGTTCTGGTTGACTTTTTGCATGCCAAGCTGCATAGAAATTTAGTGTAAATGAGCAGTAACATGATGAGATGTGCATTGGTGAAAGTGCACATTTTGTTGTGTACTGCAGCATGAAGTGCAGTCAAGTGTCTCTGCATATCCTGGAGATGTATTTATGGACTGAGTGCATATACTGTCAATTTTCTTGATTTGTAATTTTCTTCAAACTTTAATGTTCCATAAATTTGTTTTATAATCTGTCCAAGAAAATCTAATAGTATTTTAAAACAAATAAGAATGTAATAGTAAATAACAAAAGTGCTCTTTAAGTGTAACTTTAAAATTTTAGATATTAATACACAAAAGTTGTCAGTTTAAATTTTTGCGTTTGAAATGCCTCCCAATCTCTCTCTTCCCTGGGCCGCATTAGTCTGAGCCTGACTTCTGAGAGGCACACCATTGACACCCTTCCCAATCAGCAAAAGCTACTATAGTAGGTTTTCAGAAAGGAAACTGTTGCTAAGCAAGGTTGGTGACACACACTTCCCTTTTGTAATCCTAATCAAGACTCTGTTGAGGATGAGCGGGTTGCGGCAAGCAGCAGTGACTTACGTTCTTGAGCTTGTGGGCACGTCAGTGCAAAACTCAGGCTGTGCTAGCGCCAAAGGGACTCCTTTGAGCTTCCTGCCACCCAGGTGGAAGGAGTCTACTTGGCCTCCAGGTCTGAGGTGCTGCTATTCTTGTTAGGGCAGGTATGTGCCTAGAACCCCTGTGTGCATCTCGTAGGGTAGGGCTTTCGCTTTGTGCGTGTGGCTTTTGCATGGCACTGATCCTGAACGGGTGCTGGGGTGGGAGGAGGGTGAGGTGTGTCCTCTGCAGCAGATATAATAGTCAGGCTGCAGCCCAGGAAAGGCTAAGCCTGCTGCTGGGTTCAGATTGCACAAGAGGAGACTTTGGCCCTAACTGCATTAAGGTCCTAAAATCCTGCTCTGCCTATCTGGGCCCAGCCTCCTGCAGAGCCTTTGCTGGTTCTGCAGCCCAAGCTAACTGCTGTCAGGTCGTTAGCACCACCCAGCTCAAGCCCTGCTATGCCTGTGGCTCGTTAGGCGCAGCTGGGCTGTCTGGGCCTAACGGCTGCCATGAGTCTGAAGAGGCTGAATGCTGAGGAGCAGCCTTAGGGTGGCTTAAGCCAAGGGGGAGGCAGCTGTTGATGTCTCCTTGAAACCCCATCTGCCTGCTGCTATTCAGGAGAAAGAGCAGAGAATGGGAAGTGCCATATCAATAGACACCTGTGATGATCACAAAGTAATACTGATGTGTATCCATGGGCTGGAGAGGAAAATGAGGAGTAATTTCTTAAACATACATTAAAGATTTCAATTTTGTGGGCCTGATTCATCGCTGTTACTCCAGTTCTGCAGTGGCAAACGAAGAACCTTTTAGTAAAAAATGTTTGAATGAGGTATAGTAATTGAGTTGGGGGCAAGATTCTGTTTCCAAATGTGCTCATTTAAACATAATCACATAGGTTAAAAGCCTGTTCAGTCAGTGGAATTGCAGCTCTCAACCAACTCCTTTGTCATTGCTTCTATAACTGTTTAATAAAAAGGCCTGTTTTGTGAAGTCATGTGGGATAGTGTTTTATAGCCCCTACCAATTGTAATAAATTGTTGGGAAGACACAGAATGAATTGACAAGTTGGACCCCGTTTGAGTTCAGAACAGCAGTTTTAACTTGGAAAAAGGATGGGGACCCACAAAAGACCCTGTGGAAAGAGCATTCATAGAACCTGTTACACTTCATGAAAGTGAGGCTAGTGGGTGGGGGAGAGAGACTCTGCAGAGATGAGCTAAAGAAAATGTATGTTTTTATCTATGCCACAGGATGTCCCCTTTTTTCCCTTCTCTGCTAACTTTTTTTTGCTGCAAACCAGAGCTGCTAGCCAGAACAAACAGTATCACAACTGAAGCTGGTCAAAATATTCTCAACACACTTTACTTTTTTTGACAAATAAGCAGAAATTAAAAACTGGAATTTTTGGTAACATTTTTTAGTTTTTGGCTTTCAAAAATGGAACATTTTTACTGAACAGCTTCAGGAAGCAAAAAAAATTCAAAATTAAAGAATTTCATGTGGAAAATTTAGTTTTTTCACCCCAGTTCTAAACACAGCCGTGTTTAGGAGTTATTTGTATAATGTACACAGTGCTTAACTGATCTGTTCTTGCAAGATAAGGGATCAGAAAAAGGAAGTGACAGTAGATCATAATAAGTAGGTCGGGTTGCAGTAGCCAGGCACATGAGAAGCAGCTTACCAAAAACATTACACCTATTCATCCTCAGATGAGATGTAAATCCTGCAAACTTGGAACTCTTCCTATCCTGCTGCACTGCAGCCATTCTTTAGGAGATAGCAGGGAGCCCTTCCTAGCCTATTGCAGTTGCCTTCGGGTTCCCACAGAGTCCTGCTGGGAAACGTTGGCCCCCTATTAATTGAACAACTGAACTGTTATGGCTCTGTGCTGATGGACTAGTATCCAATTTTCCAGATTTGTGGTGTTTTCCATTGCACACAGCACAGTGACTTTTTTAAAGCATCAACAGCACAAATACAAAAATACAAAAAGGAATGTGGTTAATAAATAATCAGATATAAACATTAATTTATCAAGCCACTCACCCATGTCTTCGTTCTGTCAATGCAGCTAATCTCAAGTATAGCTCAGCAAAGCTTTTAAGATAAAGAGTTTATTTTTCCAGTGGTTGGGCACTCACCTGAGATGTGGGAGACCTGGATTCAGTTCCTCCTTCTGCATAATGTGGGGCATGGATTTGAACTTGGATCTCCTCCATTACAGGAGAGTACCCAGACTCTGGGCTTGGGGTAGTCTGGTGTGGGCTTTCTCAGTTTCTCCTCTTGAAGCCGTTCCACAGGGATTTGGACTTGGGTCTCCCACCTCCCAGGTGAGTGCTTTAACTGCTATGTTGTAGAGTCATTCTCACTACCTTTTTGGCCCAATGACCATCCATTGTCGTCATGAATAACTCAATGTCATTATAAACGACAATAGGATCCAAGTGCAAGTCCCTGCTCCAATGACTATTTAAATATTTATAAAAAGTGAAAGTCAACATGAAATTTTAGAGTCAAAATGAAACGGTTTTGTTTCAATGTTACCAAACATTTTTACTTAATTTTTTTCTTTTTGGTAACATAAAAACATTTTGATTTATTTTTAATCTAAATTTTTCTAATTTATTTGCCAAAAAAATTTTTTTTAAGTTTTCATTTTGACCTGGAACAATTTTTTTTCCTGATTTTTTTTCAAAATTGCCAGTGAACCTAAAAATCCATTATTTGCTCAGATGTAGCTTCAAACACCTCCATGCTGTCTCCCATGTTGCCTTTTTATGCATGGGAAGAATTCCCGATCAAAATTAATATAGCCTTCTGCCTTATCCTCTTTTAAATCCCTTTTTAAACTTATCTCTGTAATGTTGCCTATAAACATTACTGTCTGGTATTACTTAAAGTAGTGAGCTGTCTTCTGCTTTTATATTAAACTATTCCCTTTATTGTTTCCTCCTTCGAACCTCTACCTCCCATCAGTCTGTTGCTGTGGAAACTCTTACGGAAATATGTGGTACTGTGTCTTCTTTCTAAAGATGAGCAATCCTCCCAGAGAATATCCCAGCAGCCACCTCTCTCTATCATACAAGTAGGGATCCAGCTTTAGACACTTCTGATGGCCACTACTATGACAATGTGTCTTGTGAAGAGAGGTAGTATTTCAGATAAGTAGTTGCCAGGTGATTTAAGACTTTCTAAGTCAAAACCAACGCCTTATGTTCTACCTGGTACCTAGCAAGTAGCCAGTGTGGATCCAAAAGTGCTGGTATCATGCTCCTGGTAAGACAAGTGAGCTGCCAAATTCAGCTTCAGCTTCAGTTTCTGGATAGAGTTTAGATGGTGAAACATACACAGTAGTATGGTTTGTGAAATAGTGGAAGTTTGGGGGGGTAAAACGTGCAGCATGGTAAAAACTATTTGCACAAATTAGAGGTGACATAATTTGATAGTGATGACTATCACTGATATCATGTATGTGGTTGGGAGACATATTCAACATGCCTATATTTTTTATGCCATTAGGTTTTTGGCTGACTTTGTATGCAAATAATAAGTATCCAGTTTAGAGAAGTTCTGTAATTGAACAGCAGTAGTTGTGTATGGTCCTTCAATGAGAGAGAATAGTTAAGGACATGCTAACTTTCTTAACACAAGACAGTTTAAACTTCAAAACGTTTTGTTACTTAGCTGTACTTGTAGAATAAATAATAGCAACTAAATTGAAGTCTGTTATACAAGAAATTCAAGCAGGTCAAAGTCTGCTGTAGCCTGTCAGGTTTGCTTTAGTTACTGCCTCCCTCACTTTTATTGGTTGTAGTCTTCTGATTCAATTGTGATTTCTGCTGTGGGTGAAGGTTAAAATACTTCAGACTAAGTGCACTGGAATTGAGGATCCAGAAGTAAATAAGAGCAAACAATAAATAGGAGTAAAGGTAGGAGTCATGCTTGATCACTGAAGTGGTTTTTTCTTCCATGAACAGCCTCTTGGTGAAGCAGAACTGTCAAACTCCACAGTGTAACAGTAGCTACTGGAGTTTAGTGGATACTGACAACAGTCATGTGAGCAGATTATTAAGCTTTGCAAACTTGTCCCATGTCTAGTATCTGGGACAAGGAATAAAAACAAGTCTCTTACTAGCGCACCTGTGTATTGCACCTTTGTGGGTGGGTGTGTGTGGGTGGTTTTTTCTTCAGTTCCAGGTAATTGTCTGTCTTTAAGAGAACTGACAAATGACCTAAATAGCTCCCAATAGTTGGAATTAGTCTAACATAATTTGAAGAATGCCTGGATGCTGCTATTAAACCAAATCAGTCAATTTTTCTACCTTTCAGGCTGTTTTTCATCCCATATCATGACCCATACCTAGAGCCATGTTAGCTATAACTATGCACAATACTATGGGCCCCAAGAAACTGATGGCTTTATCCATACTTTGCAAACAGCTTGGAAGATGCTGAAAATGTAGATTACATTAAAAGTAAGGTGAAACTTTCACATGGTATCAGCATAACTGGGGGCATGTCATACAGCAGAATTCTTCCTCTAGTTGATTGGCAAGGATAAGTACATTGTGATTGTCTGTCTGCAGGAGATGTAAACCATCTGATAATATTAATGGAATCAGCTTTAGGATAAAAACCTTAACAGATTGGAAGACCAGTGATTGTTCTGTGAACGTAGGTTAGCACCTGGTCCAATGGATATACTTTCTACTCCCCTTCACATCAAGATGGCAAGCTTCCCTGCAAACCCTATTTATGTTACATATGATTGGGGACCTTAAACAACCTCCTTCTATTTTCTAGATTTTTAAATGCAGTATTAGAATGGTGGTAGTTATTGCAGTGTTTACTATGTGTTTATGTTGCAGTACTACTGTGAGGCCCCCACTGGCATTAATCTAGCATTGTGTGCACAAAAAAAAGATGGTCCTTTTCCCCCAAAATTCTTATGTTCTGAGAGCGTAGATAGAAGTTACAACACAACAAATTTCGTTTAGATTTAAAATCTGTGGTTGCACTTGGAATTGAAATTAGTTGCTCTGTCTACTTTGGAGAATTGAGGCAGTACCCTCTTTGATATTGATATTTGGGATGGGAGGGTGAAGGAGATACATGTTTGTGCAACTACAATATGTTAATGTAATAATCTGTTCAAGATTTTCCAAAACCAGGAATGAGCAACATCATATAAAAAGTCATCTTGGTTCTGTGATGTGTAGCTATTTATTTAAATGACCAAGCAATCAGACCAGAGCATTCCTGTTTACTAAAATTTTAGCCCCTTTCTTTACTGAGAATTATGTTTTTTTCCTCTTTGGTGTTGGGAGGGGATGTATGTAGTTGGGAGAGAGGGAACCTGTAGTAGCTAGTGATAATATGAGAAGCATGGTGCCAATTTTTTTGTGTCTCAGATCTGTGGTCCACAGCAGCTATTGGGGTCCAGCAAGGAGTAGTTAAATGTTTAGATGTCTAAGTTGGTAGAGTCCAGTCTAGAGTGCAGTAAAGGAGAAAAAAATCATTGGGATTTTCCTGGAGGTCTGGTAGAGATATGCTATTGTTCCCTTGGCAGAAATTTTCTCCCTGCTTCTTATTTCCCTCCTGGGCTTATAGTTCAGTTTTGTGGTCTGTGTTGGCCTTGCTTGTTTTTCAGTCAGGAAGTCATTCCCAGCCTCTGTGGCATACAAACTGTTCCTTTAGGGAGGCAGATGACCTAGCAGTATGTGTGGTCTGAGTATGTTTAGGTGCTGAAAGCATCTCAGCTTGTCTAGCAAATTACCTGGATTTTTGCCTGACGAGATACAACTTTTAATTTTTAAATGTGCCCAGCTATGTGTGAACAAAGACCTTTTGCCCAATAGTTTAAGAGGCCAATGTGGGGTAGGAAGAAAGGAACTCTACACTGGGAAGCAGGTCAGTTGAGGGGCTGGAGGAAAGTGGAATGGGGACCTGCTTTTGGTCCATGATCTAGTCAGAACTCAGTGGGAGCAGAGTTTTTTAAATCAAAATACCCATCGGTCTCTTGATGTTGCTGGATGAACAAACTGTTGCCAGTTCTGTATGAATATAAAAAAGCAAAGATTATTTTACACCATTCTTGGGATGCCAGTGGGGAATCTCTCCAAACGGCTTTGCCTAGAACATTTGGATTTGGGAGAAGAGTCTGATTAAATTTGCTCTGTGTTGTTCAGTTTTCAGAGTGCTAGTGTAGATTGAGAAACTAAGTTGCAGCACTTCCTCCTCCTGTATCAGCTGGCATCTCTGTCATGGTGAGTCAGCGGCTTTTTTTTAAGTAGTGTCTCTATGGGTGTTCCACTCCAGGGGTGCTTGCGCCCCCTGCACCTTTGATTGGAGATTTTTCATAGCGGTATCCATTTGGTCCATGCATGCACTCAGCCTCGTGCCCTGTGTCATTGCTATATAGCACTGCAAGAGCTAAGTGTACCCAGTTCCTTCACAACTGCACTGGCTTGAGACAGCCTTAGTTAGTTATCCGTGTTGTTTTGCCTCAGCTGTGTTCTCTTAGCTTTAGTAGTTTAGTGTATTATAGTAGTTAGTACTTAGTAATAGTTAGTTGTATTAGTTTCTTTAAAACCAAAAAAATATTATATAGCTTTTAGATAGTTTCCCTCCAATCTGGGGAGGCTCTTGCCCTTTTCAATAGTATGCCTGGTTCTCCTGAATTCAGGCATTGCCTGTTGTGCCAGGAGGTAATCCCAGGGAGCAACAGACACTTCTACTGTATCCGTTGACTTGGGCAATCATACATTTCCCAAAAGTGCAACTTCTGTCTGGCAATAAAATCTAAAGCCATAAAGAACAAGCAGATGAAACTTTGACTCCTTATGGGGAAAGGAGCTGCATCTGACCTTTGAACCAGGCCAGGACACCCCTCTCATGCCCTGCTCCCGATATGCCAGTCTCTGAGTAAGTCAGCTGTCTTTTCTGTCTCTGAGCCACACACGTTGAGGGCATATAAGAGGAAGACCCAAGATTCCTTTCATAAGTCTTCCAAAGACTGTGCCCCAAGTTCTCTATATAAGGAATCTATCTCGAAGAAGTTGAAGTCATCAGCTCCCCCAGATCCCATCAGTCTCCAACATGGTATCCCCAAGGCTGTTGATTCCTTGAGTACCGAGAGCACTGCTAAGCAAAGAGACCCTAAAATATCAGGTTCCAAGACACCATCGGAGTCAGGAGACCACAGCAGCAAAAAGAGATCTACCACAGTACCAAAAAAGACTACTCACGTTCTGTCCAGATTCCCCCCCATAGCATTCAAAACTTGTGGTACCATCAACTCCTTTACTACCATTGCTTCAGCTCAAGTCCTGAACAAGGTATAGACAACACTGTCACTACTGCAAGAGTTCCAGCTTTCTGAAGACCTCATGGTGTTCAAGACTCCTGATTCACCATTGCTTGGCTCTGATCTCCTATCGAGAACTTCCAGATCTCCAGACACCTATCCAGTACCGATGGTGTTATCTTAGGAAGAGACCTTTGAGGAACGGAGCTGACGAGGAAGGTTTTCCAACCACAACCATCTCTTCTTCATCCCTGGATGAAGCTGTTATGCCATTATTACCATCGCTGGCTGACAATTTTAAGCAGTTTCAGAATCTCATCAAGAGGGTCATGGATTCTTTACAGATCCCCCTCAAGGAGACTGAAGAACCACATCATAAGCTGCTCTACATCCTGCATACAACCTCCTCTGCCCTCATTGCCCTGCCAGTCGTCAAAGCACTGCTGGATCCTGCACAGCTCATCTGGCATACTCTAACCTCAATTCTTCCTACATGCCAGAGGGCAGACAAAAAAAAAATCACGTTCCCTTGAAGAGGTCAGAATGTTTTTCTCACCAATCTCCTAATTCTTTGATGGTTGAGGTAGTTAATGAATGTGGAAGGCAGCACCATGCTAAATCTACACCCTATGGTAAAAATCATAAGCATCTCAACCTCATTGGTAGAAAATCTTATTCTTCAGCTGCTTAGCAGTTTAGAATCACCAGCTACCAGGCCTTAATGGCGAAGTTCAACCACACAAATTATATCAAGCTGAACTCCTTTATTGAACATCTGCCCACACAACACAGAGTAGTTCCAGACAATTATTGCAGAAGGCCATTGTTGTTAGTCGCTGGCTGTGTGTGTGTTCTTTCAGTGTGGTGTCCCAGCTCTGCGCAGATAGTGGACACAGCAGTCCTCGATTGAACTGCCCAAGAAGACCACAGACTTGCTTTCAGTAGCAAAGAAACCCAGCCAGGTTTATTGCCGATGAAGCATGGCATTAGTGCCCTATATGTGCTACAAGTACACTTAATACATATATGCCTTTGACAATGGATGCGGCTCAGTGAATGGCAGGACTTGGTGGGACTTTCCATTCCTCCCTTGGCCGGACTAAGACACCCCCACTGAGAGTCCTCTTTTATACACTGATACAAATAAATTAAGTATTGCCCCTCTGATGTGGTTAGTTTACCACCCTTTACCTTGTACATGTTGGTTCAATCAAAACATCCCTATCCATCATACTGTCATCCTGACCTTATCTTTAGGAGGGGGTCAACATGTCCTTGTTATCTTTTGGGGGGTGGGTGTTTATGGTATATTTGCTATTGGGGCATTCAGGTACCACTCTTCTGGAATATGTTTGTGTGAGTATTCTGTGCCTAGCACTTCTTAGGAATGTGTGTGTTTTTGCAATCCCATCCCTGTTGCCAATTTCTGTGAACTTGTATACAGGCGTGTTTTATAACCGGGCCTGACTTCTGCTCACAGCCTGACTTTTGTTAACTTTGCCTTATATTAGCAGGGCTTGATTTTGTTTGGGCCTGAGGCCTTACACTAGGCTTTTATACCAGGCCTCATGTCTCAGGCTTGCTTGCTTTCTACTTCACTGGCCAGGACATCTCTCTAGGCTTCTCTCAACATTTCTGATGTTCATTCAGTTTCTAGGGCAGTAGTTATAAGGAGGACCTCCTGGCTTCAGCACTCAGGATTCCCAAAGGAGGTCCAGAATGCAATAGAAGATCTTCCTTTTGACGGCACTAAGTTGTTTGCTAATAACGTCGATGAATCTCTACAAAGGCCTCAGCAATCTTTTTCTGCCAGTTAAATGCTCTACTCCAGTTCAGGATGTCAATTTGGTTCTTAAATGCCTTATAAGACCGTTGTTTGAATTTATGTCAGTCTTTGCAGTCCTCCGCTTATTGCTGAAATATAATTGAAATATGTAAAACTGAGACTTGGGCTTCTATGCAATAATTTGCAGCTCTGCTTCCGATACTGTGTTCGACTTAGCTGTACTTTCTTCCATGCTGGACTAAAGCCCACTCCTCCTTAAAGGAGGATGCTACTCTATGCGGTAACTGTGGTTCTTGGAGATGTGTCCCCCTGTGATTGCTCCACTACTTGCCCTCCTTCCCCTCTGCTTCAGTTTCCTGTTATGGGACAGGCTTCACAGTAGAGAAGGAGCTGAAGACTGTTAACCCCTGCAGTGCTATATAACAGTGTCATGAGGCTGAGTAACACATGTGCAGGCCAAACGGACACTGCTATGAGAAATCTCCAATTGAAGGTGCATGGGGTGCAAGCGCACCTAGAGAGGAGCACTCATAGGGACACCCATTGCCAAGAACCACCGTTTCTGCACAGGGTGAGTAACCATTCCTTTTCCAGGAAGGTAATACTCCTGGCTGCTGATTCCAAACTCTCCTCCCAAGAACTTGCTTCTTGTGTGACTGTCCTCCTTTTGGGCCTACAGCTGTCAAGTGTTTCCCAGTGGGTACCAAACCAAGAAACGCAACACCCGTTGTGCTTCTAGGCAACACACATCTTATCTGCTGATCAGAAAACCAACACTTAAATAAAAGCAGATGGCTTTGCCTTTTGTGTAAATAACTTATCACCATTTATGCAAGGACTTTATTATGAAGTACAATTTACAATAATTACTGGTAATCTAAAATTGTCCAAGGACAGAATGATTTAATTTAATTTGGCTTTAACCAAAGGAAAGTAATTGGTTGTCATACTCTTTTTTGTATATTGAATGTTTATTTTAAAAACTCAAATTTTCATAATTGGTGACCAATTACTTTCTTTAAATTTTATTGATTAAAGGGTTTTTTTCAGGTAAAATAACATATCCTTATGTTTCCTTTAATTCTGTTAACACTTAAGTTTTTGTGATGATTTAATTTGTTTCAACATTTATGATGTTCTTTTACTTGTATTTCACTCAATTTGAACAGTTAAAAAAAAGATTAGCTGGCTTCACATTGGTTTACTCAATATGTAATCACTTTCTAACTCTCATTCAGTGGCAAAGTGCTGTAGAGTTTGGGTTGCAGATGCTACATGGGAATGTTTCAAACCAAGCAAACTGTTCTCATTTGAAGATATAAAAGTGCTGGGAAAATGTCCCTATTTGTGTTTACAGACAGTTTATTAAAACTAAAAGAATGTAAAAATCCAATTTAAGGATTTTCTAAACACAGAAGTTGCACCAATTTAACTTAATTGATGCAACCCTCTTGTGTGGGAATTCTTAATTTAGTATGAGTGCCATGACTCAGTATATCAGCTTTAGCTGACCGGCTGTAATGTTAGTGTGTTAAGAGCTTTGAAGATAAAGAGCCTATTTTTCCCATTAATACTAAACTTGAAATTAAGTGTGATCTCAGGATTCCTGTGGTCATGATATTCCTTTTACCGACTGGAGGGCACAGTTAATCAGAGTCTCTAGTGGTGCTGGTGTTTAGGCCTCAGTTCAGTAAAGCTGAAGATTAAATGCTTTTTTATTTCAGTGAAACTTTGGCACATGCAGAAGTACATGCAGAATCAAGGGCCTTAGTATTGGAACTTAGCAATGAGGCTGGAAGTCTGGTTCCCCACCCAGCAAATTGTTCGGAAACTAGAAGGAAGGGGTCCAGGTGGGGTGGGAACAATGATTGTTCCCATTCATGAGCTGCTGGTTTTGGATATAGGGGTGTGTTTCTTCTCTCCCTCCTCTCCTAATGGGTAACAGCTGGAGGCTCAGATTCTTTCTGAATTGGAGAGGGTGTTTCTTATCTTAATCCTAATTCTGTTTTAAGAAGATAGTAATATCAGTATAGGCACAGCCAATTTTGGTGAAAATTCTTTTGTTTTTCAAAAACTAAATGTTGGACCTAAGCTACTTGACAATGTCCCTTGTAAATGAAAGCATTCTTCACCAAGTTTATTTTAACTCTCAAATTCTTAAATAAGTCTCTTGTGTATCTCACATGAATATGAACAAGGGAGGGAAAGCAGGGGTGCGCGCACGCGCGCACACACACACCGCAATCAGCAGGGGCAGAGAACTCTGGAGCGGGAGATGATAGCTGGTCTGGACCCAGTGGGGCAGAACCACTCACCCTCTGCCTTTTTTTCTTTTCAGGCCATCTTAATTCTTCATAAAGTATAAAAGGGCAGTAACTCAATTTTTTTCCCCTTTGTAGTTCAGTTTTAAAAGTCGTTCTCGAGAGAATAAAAACAGATTCTCCTTTTCAGAGGACTGGTACTTACTAAAGATGCTAGAATGCTTTCTGTACCTTGGTTTTGAATAGC
The DNA here is from genome assembly GCF_026122565.2 of Emydura macquarii macquarii. Taxonomy (NCBI): domain Eukaryota; kingdom Metazoa; phylum Chordata; order Testudines; family Chelidae; genus Emydura; species Emydura macquarii. Next base: position 11,077,439 of record NW_027133667.1, read on the forward strand.
ATCATAGAAATTAAAGGTGGAAAAGAACTATTAGCTCATCCAGTCCATCACAATGCAGGATTATTCCCTATAGTTTGCTGTCCGGTGATTTATCCAGTCTAGTTTTTAAAGTGACCTTATTTATTACTACTCTATTCTGTTCTAGCACTTAAAAACCTCAATTAGGGAAGAGGGCTTCATTGTACTAGGCACGATACGAACAAATACCACAGTGACAGGCTCTACCCAGGGAACTCACAGTGTAGGTCAAAATGATCTCAGAAGTTGCAGATGGCTGCCCGCATGACCAGCGTTGGACGGTAATAATTTGTAGCCATCATAGCAACCTCTTTTAAGAGACTATTACACAGTTTAACAAAACTGCATTTTAGGCAGCTTTTCTTGATATTCAACCTACATTTTCTTTTTAATTTCATCCCATCACTCTTAGTAATAGCGTCATCTGCCTAAATGCTCCATTGAAGTACTTGTACATAGTTTAAGTTGTAATTTAGCTAAGCTATATTCTACTGTTTCCTAGTAAGTCAGTTTTTCCAGGCCATATTTGTTGCTCTTCTCTGTGCTCCTCTGTCACCAGATCAGGGTGATAAATGAGAAAACAACTTCTATTCTCTCAATAACTTTTTTCTTTTCTCCACAGAATCTAAACTGCCTCGTAAGAAATAGTAAGTCAGTTTTTCTTCTTTCTGATATGTTCCCTCCCCACTTGTTTTAACTGAAGTCAGACGGTGGCACTCTGTTTAAGCCACTGAGAAGTGACAAAGCTAAGCATTATCTTGTTGACCAGTGTTGTCACACATCTCCCTGACTAATCCAAAACCAGCTCTTTTCAAAAGGAGAATTGGAGGTCAGGTCTCTTTTCAGGCCAGAGTTCTTGAAAAGAGCAAATCCATAATTTTTTAGCCTCTGTTCAAAACTGAGTCAATTAAGGACAATAAGAAGGATGATTTAAAAAAATGTATATATATTGGAAACAAAATAAAGCCTACCATTGGTGTAGGTCCATTACTAGATAAGGGTGTTAAAATTATCAATAATGATGCAGAAAAGGCAGAAGTGTTCAATAGCTGTGTTTCTGTGTTTGGAAAGAAGCTGAGTGATATATTTGGTCTTATAATGGAAAATGAAATATGTATTCCAACCATAAGTAGGAAGGATATTAACAACTTCCAAAGTTAAACATTTTTTAAATCTTCAGGACTGGCTAACATACACTATTAAATCATCTGATCTCTTGTATAACGCAGGCCACGGAATTTAATCCAGTTACTCCTTATTAAACTCATTTTTGTTTTACTAAAGTATATCTTCCAGAGAGAAATCCAGTCCTGATTTTAATATTTCATGATATGATTCCCTTGGTATTTTGTTCCAATAGTTAATCATACACACTGATAAAAAATTTGTGCCTTATTTCTCATTTGAATTTGTCTGGCTTCAGCTTCCAGACATTGATTCTATAGCAAAGAGCCCTTAAGTGCCCGGTGTTGTCTTCCTATGAAGGTACTTACATACCATAATCAAATCACTTCTTGATCTTCTTTTAGCTAAGCTAAACAGATAGAGCTCGCTGTAAGGCATTTGTCTTGCCCTCATCTCATTTTTGTGACTCTTCTCTGCACCCTCCCCAATTTGTAACACCCTTTCTTTTAAAAATGTGGACACCAGAACTAGCTGCAGTATTTCCATATTGATCTCACCAATGCCATGTACAGATGTAAAATCACCACCTGCCTACGCTTCCTTTGTTTATATGTCTGAGGATTGCATGAGCCCTTTTTGCTACAGCATCACATTGGGAGCTCTTGTTTGCCTACCATAACCCCATAATCCTTTTCAGAATCACTGCTTTTCAGAGTACAGTCCCCCATTCTGTAGGTATGATGTATGTTCTTTGTTATTAGATTATGACCTTGTGTTTGGCTATATTAAAACATATTTTGTTGAATCGGGTCCAGTTTACAATGTGATTCAGATCACTTTCTATGACTACCCTGACTGCTTCATTATTTACCTCTCTGCCAGTCTTTGTGTCATCCACAAATTTTATCAGCATTGTTTTTATATTTACTTCCTCAGATCATTGATAAAAATACTGAACAACTTTGGGCCCAGAACCGATTCCTGCAGAACTCTACTAGAAACACCCCCTTTCAGTGCTGGTTCCCCATTAACAATTGTTTTTTGAGATTGGTCAGTCAGCCACTACTTAATCCACTCAGTCTGTAGTTTGATACTGTTTAATGCTATTTTTAATCCGAATATTGTGCAGTAGAAAACTAGGTATTTTACATCTGTGTAGTTACCTTTTATTAATCCAGTTTGTAATCACATCATAAAATGAAACCAGGTTTGTTTGATGAGACTTTTTCCATAAAGCCATGTTGATTATATTCCCATAGAGAGACTAATTAATTTAGCAAAATATGAGAGCCAGTGGCTGAAAGCTGAAGCTGCCCATACTCAGACTAGAAATAAGGCAGATATTTTTTAACAATTAGGGTAATTAACCATTGGAACATATTACCTAGAGATACGGTGGATTCTCCATCAAGTTGAAGTTTTTAAATCAAGATTGGACTTTTCTAAAAGATAGAAACAAGCTCAAGAAGTATGGACTTGATGCAGGAATTCCTAAGCAAAATTCTATGGCCTGTTTTGATAAGGAGATCACATTAGATGATCATAATGTTACCTTTTTTGTCTTGAAAATCTATGAAGAAAATTTTTTTTCCCAGGAGAGACACATCAAGGTTATAATGTCCATAGTTCACATAGCATGGCTGGGTCTACCTACCCTCAGAACACAGCTTTTCACTGTAAGAACTATGAAAGAAAAGGTCAGTGAGCTTGTCAGCAGGATTTATATATTTTATAAATATACACTAAAGCAATGGTTTTCAACTGTGGTCCATGGGCCTCTGGGAGTTCTCAGACTATATCTAAGATTTCCAGAAGGGTCCACACCTCCATTTGAGAATTTTTAGGGGTTGCAAATGAAAAAAGATTGAAAACCACTGCACTAGAGGAAGTCATAATTGCATGTACCTGTGCAGGTCTTATGTCATCCAGCAGAGGGCTATGTTGCACATAAACATCTGCCATTAAGACATATTACCATAAGGAATGAAAATAAGCTTAAGAAACATCTTTGATTTGATTAACAGGTACCTGCATGGACCAGAGCTGGTTACAGGTTTCCACATGGACTCCCTCTGCTCCAAGCAATTTTGGTGTCCACCCTGACATTTTCTCTGACAAGGAGGGAAAACTGCTCCCTGTGCTGCGGATAGAGTGGGAGGTGGCTACTGATGGTAAGTGATCACTTAATATAGACATGGAAGGGAAGGTGCGTAGAGGGCTTATAGAATCTCTTAAAGATAGTAATGGGACTGAATGCATTTTGGACAACTTGCCTGTAGGGTCAAAGACATGAAGTGAGTAAATGTAGTTCAATTGTTTCCTCCCTCATTACTTAGCCTTCAACAGAGATCAAATGCTGCTGTTAGAATGGAAGGGCAGCACTTAATATGGAAAAAATAAGGCCCACTATTGGTGCTTAACTTTGCCAAGCTGAGGTTCCCAATTCAGTCAGGTGTCTGATAAGGACCTGCAGTCCAAAGCCCTAAACTGGGATCACTATAGTCTGGTTTTTCTTAAAATTATTAATCATGTTTATATTTCACAGATACTTTGAAAACCTCAATTACAGTATTGAGTGAGGTGTACTCCAAACTGATCCTGAATGTGCAGATAGATATTACATAAAACTAGGTTTAGAAATGTTCATAGACTCTGATGGCAAGAGGAACCAGCTGGAAAACATTCCATTTTCTAGAAGCTAAGAATTGTTTAAGGGTTGAAGGACTCATAATAGTAAAAAGACATGTCTACAAAACCAAAAGTTGGGGAAGACCTATTGGAAAGGAAAAGCAAGGGAAGTGTAGATGACCACATGGAATATAAACAAGGAATATAAAGCTATGAATAGTACAGGTTTGGAGTCCGTCCAGAGAGAGCAAGTATAAGTCACCTGTGTGCAGCTGTCTTGAATCCAGTGCAAGTTTCTTCCATTTGGGATAATCAAATCCAGTTCTTGTAACCCAGATTTCCTGCATGCACATGTGTGTTGGATCTCAGCAGATGCTCCATAGCTGGCACCTTGTGAAATTAATGCCAGTGCCAATAAGGGCTGGTGTGTGAGCACAATGCAGGTTTTGCCCTCCAGCTTTCTCCCTTCACTCTTCAAACATATTTGATTTTCACTGACTTTGGAAATCTCTCTTGTACACAGTAGTCAGCCACAATCCTAAACTGATCATTGCTGGAGTCAGGATGAAGAGTACTAGCTGTCTGCTGAGTCAGGTGGTGCACATGGGAGTTGTCGGAGTGCTAGTCTAAATGCAGTTTTTGTACCACTTGTAACTGTATAGAAACAGATATAGTTAGAAGGTTTTGTACCACTTTAGTTTGGATGCAGGTATAAAGATTTAAATGTGCTTATATTAGTATAACTTATTTCCATAAATGTACAGGAATAAGCTATTTCAATACAAACACCTTTTATAACTGTGTCTATACTAGAGAGTTGTACTGCTTTAACTATGCTTGTTTCTAAACTGATAGTTATAATGGCACAAAAACTGTGTAGACCAGCCCTGAGATGCAAGGCTGGAGGATGGAGTGGGCTGATTCTAGCACTGAGATACTCTCAGGTGAAGTAGAAGGGTTGGATTTATCTACTAAGGTTCTACTTTCCTCTGCCTGTTCATGCAGCACAAGTGCATTTTGCATTATGAGTAACATCTCAGCCTATGATATCATGACCCCACATTCACCTACTTGCAGCCAATCTTCTTAAGATGCTTCTCAAGAATCTTTTGTGCCAGTTCCCATTGCACTTCATTTAAATGTCACACAAAAACTCGTGCAGCACTTTGTGTTGCTTTTGTCATGTGAACGTGGCTGATAGCAAGGGACTTAGTAAATCTGCTTTATCAGATGGGATAAAGTGAATGGGAGTGGGCCTGGTACATGCTGGCAGTCTCCTGGGGAGGAGGACCTAAAATCTTTAGATTTGGAATTGCTAGTACAAAACTTTAACCTCTCCCCTTCACTATCCCTCCAGCAAGCATTCTGTATCTCCGGGGAGTGGAGCTGGCTGTGCTACAGGTGAACAATAATCAACAAATCTGTGCCCAGTTTGACTTTCAGAACAACCTGCCATTTCAGGTCCGTCCAAATGGAGGCCGGGTGAGTAAACAGGACTCTGACAAATGGTTTTCTAATCCACAGCTTTGTTTCCTCTTCACTCAGTCGAATAGCAATGCTGTCAGTGAATAGCACAGAATTCTTAAAACAGAAAGGATGGCATTGTGATTAAGGCAGTGGAGTTGAGACTCAGAAGGCCTGGATTCAATTTCCAGCTCTGCCCTGTTCCTCTGGGACCTTGGGCAAATCAGTTACTCTGTGCCTCAGTTCCCTATCTGTAAAATGGGGACAATGTCAATGCTCCCTTTGTCCAACCACTTCTGTCCTTTGGATTGTAACTGCCCTTGGGGGCAACTGGGACTATGTATTACTATGTGTTTATATAATGTCTAGCATGGCGGAGCTTTTGGATGCTACTGTTACACAAATCTTGGCAAGCATTGCTTCATATATGGTAGTCATGGCATTTATGGCATCATTTTAATTCACATTTCCCTTATGCCTCAAGTCCTCTTTTTAACCACATTCTGGAAGAAAGCACTGGGATAAGAGTGATCAAAGTCTTTCCCCACCCTCTGTTGTTCATTAAGGACCTTATCCTGTCACCCGCACAATAGGTGCCCCATCCGAAGGACTCAAGGCATAATCCAGTTAAGATACCCCACCCTTTCCCAATCCATAGGGCTTTGGGGGAAAGGCACCTACCCTTACCCAATTCACACTCTAGGGCTCACGATCACCGTTTTCTAGGCTGTAGGGCTCTGGGTGTAACTTGGTTAATTGAAGTACCCACCCTTCCCAATTCATAGGGCTTTGGACATAATTCTCTGTGGGTTTGCAGGATCTTTTACCAGTGAAGGAGCCTTACACAGTAATATCCTTATTCTCTATTTATTAACAATTACCAAAACAGAATAAACACACTAAGCATACAATGTTCACCACTCCCAATAAGGCAGGCAGATCTCATGGTAACCAATCAGGATTAGATCATCTGGGGACTCGAGCTTCTGCACAGTATGGCTGGCAGGGCGTTGTGGTCTCGCAGCTCTGATCTTCTTGAGATGTGTCCTGGAGTTATGTTCCAAAGAACTTCCTTTTGAACCTCAGTTTATATAGTTAAAACTGGGATCTTGCTTAGCTATACCTTAACCAATCATGTGAAACTACAAAACACCAATCCTAGTCCATTACAAAACAGTTTTTTAACCAATCATATCCCACCCCCTTAATTGATTTAAATATGGCACACTTAGTTATGCAGAGAGAGGCTGAGTACCTACAATTTCTACTGAGGACAATAGTATTTGCAGGCACCTCTCAGGATCAAGCCTAAGTATGCTGTGGAGAAAAACTCTGGCCTCCAGGAGAATAGTGACCTTCCCCAGAATTTTGACATCTTCTCTGATGTAAAGAGCATTGTGGATAATTGATGTGGAAGTAACAAATACCAAGGCAAAGCAATTAGTCAGCTATGCACTTACATAGCACTGCAGAATTTATTCTGGCTTGCACAGTTTCACTTGTACAACCTGTATTGGAAGGTATAAATACATTTTTTTTTTTTTTTTTTGGTCCTCATTTCCTCATTATTACTTAACCTCTCCTCAACCTGGAACATAACTGAAAGCTGTCCAGACAATTAAGTGATTTTTGGGTTGTGAATCCGCCATTTCAGCCTAGAGTTTTCATATAGTGACTTAGAACTCCACAAAAGTAATCTTACCCTTCCAATTCAAAACAAGAGAGATTCAGGCACATGGAGACAGGACCAGGGAGTTCTGCACAGGTTTAATGAGCTTGGAGTCCATTTCTCTCACTAGCTGTTGAAAAGGATGAAGTGTGGGGGAACAGAATAGTATCAGCTATTAATTTCAGTGTCTTGACAGATCAGTTGTCTGATAAAAACTCTCTCCTCATCCTCTTATTTCAGTGGAACTTCACTTTTAACCGCTTTGAGGTGGAGCCTGGCCAGACGTACCAAGTGACTGTCCATCATCTGCCCAAACTGGGCACCAGTGGTGACCACAACTGCAAATCCATGTCTTACACCGTGCCTGGTAGGGGATCCTCTGAGACCTTTTATTAAACCTTGAGATGGGAACATCAGTTTGCCAGTACTGAGACCGGGCTTGTTTCCAATCCAGACCAGATCAGTCAAACTGGAATACGACTCATGAACAAGCATAGTTAGGGAGCCAGGTTGCTGATACGATTGTAAGACCTGCTCTTCTCTCCTACTTCGGAAAAAATAAATGTTCAGTCCACCATTTCACAGTGCTACTGTGGTTCCTCCACAAAGTATGAACACCAGGTTCTGTACTGCAGCACACTATCTCCTTCACATCCAGGGTTTCAGAAGCCTATGTAGGTAGTGTCCCATGCCCCACAAATATAAAATGTGGAGAGTAGGGTGCAGAGAGTAAACTTTCATGCTAGGTAACAGTGGCTCCTGCGGAGAGAGACAGCATGCACAATTCACTATGTGTTCCATGGAAAGCTGGACTGAAATTCTGTGGCCTGGTCTCTGGATTCTGCAGGGTTCCAATGTGGCAAACTGGAAATTCTGCAGCAGCTTCAGATAAGTTTTAAAAAATTGAGATTCAGAATTAAATTTGAAAAACAATAGTCAATACAGTAGCCAATCTGGGAGACACTTTGGATTCTGGAGAAAATACATTTGTTTCTTCTTCGAGTGCTTGCTCATGTCGATTCCATTCTAGGTGTGTGCATGCCTCCATGCATGGTTACCAGAATTTTTTTTTCCCTTTAGCAGTATCCGTAGGGCTGGCTTCAGCACCCCCTGGAGTCCCACGCACATGCTGCAGTATATGAGGCGTCACCAGCCCTATGCCCTCTCAGTTCCTTCTTTCCGCCACTGACGGTTGCTGGAACTTCGCTTGCTACTGCAAGTGCTTTGGTTCCCGTTTTTTATAGTTAGCGATTAGGTTAATTAGGTAGTTCCTTTGTTAATTAAGCACTGTAGTTAGTCAGTCAGTTAGTGTTAAGTGTTAGTCCCGTTAGGGACTTCTGCCTGGGAGTGGGATATGCTCTGGTCTCTAGGCTTCAAGTCCTTCCCAGTCAGAGACCCCCCTCGACAGTTGCTTAAAGTGTTTGGGGGAATCTCACAGGAAGGATTTGCAAGGGCTTCAGGCTGAGAACTCAAAAAGAGAGGGAGATCTGTCTGAAAGCCTTTCTCATGAAAGTGGCACTGAGGCCGGCTTCAGAACGGCCATATTCCGCCTTGGGGCCAAGTACATCATTGGTGCAGAGTACCCGCCCGTGAGGCATCACAGCACCACCTTTCTTCCCCATCAAGAAAGCAGGCGCAGCAGCTCCTGGACAAGGACCACTCCCCTGCACCGAAGACCAGGGATGTGGGGTCAAGTGAGGGCCCCACATTGGGGCACCCAGAGCAGGACTCACCCTTTAGGGCTCCTAGCCCTCCGAAGGAGCCACCTCCAACTTTGGAGAGCGGAAGGGGGACCCTCCAGCTCACAGTACCATCAACACCTGAGGCACTTCAGGCAGTGAGACCTGATGGTTCTCCCCTTGCTGCCCACTCCTAAGCCTGCTCCAACACTGGGAAGAGATAAGGCTCTGATTTCAGAGGGGAAGCCCATGATGGGATCCCCTTATTGGCTGCATCAGTCACCTGAGCCTCGAGGTGTATGGCCTCGGAACCGATCTCTGAGGAGACGATCTCTGTCGTCGAGATGCAGATCCATGGGATCGCGCTCACTGGGTTGATCGCGGACGACCAAGCGATACCGTCCAAGGTCTCTGGGTCAAAGATGGTCTCCAGTGAGCGAACGCAGCCGATCTCGGTCTCCAGCACGGAGGTCAATGCAGCACTGAACCTGCTGTCCAGCAGCAAGGTCCCCAACGGCGGAGTGGCGCTGTTCCCAGTCCCTGGCACCAACAAACTCTCCCGTGGCAGTTAGATGTTGAAGCCGGTCACCGTCATCAAAAGGCTCGCCTGGAGCCAATCAGCACCAGTATAGATCTCCAGCATCAGGGCACTCTTCTGCTTCCTGACATGAGTTCCCACTGTCCCATCACCAGTCCTCGAAGTCCCATTCCCCGACACCCCATGCACTTCATTGTGCCGCAGACCACAATGGGTGTAAGGGGTCAAGGGCCTGTCACTGTCACCTAGGCGCCGGCAGGAGTTGCCATAAGACAGCTGGAGGGAGTCAGCAGGAGCCCTGCCATGGCTCTCGGCTAGTGACTCTTACTCGTCAGGAGAAGACAGGCCCGCTGTCAATTCCAGCCACCACCACAACCAAAAACCCGAGACCAAGGTCCCAAGACCCTCACAATCAGGTTGGCCCCAGGGTCAGTGGCCCACGCAATGGCCATATTGGAACTCCTGGGGGTTCCCCGTGGCTCCAGGCCCATATTCCTATGAGTCATTGGAGAAATGATCAAAGATCCTCTTCATCCCAGTCGATGCGACCATGGTGAGCCCATCTGTCCCGCTGGATGATTTTAGAGCCCACAAGGAGCTCCTTTAAGAGGGTGGCCTCTAATTTGGGCTTGAAAGTGGAGGAGCTTAAAGAAACCACAGCAGCCACTGATGTCCCGGCAGCCACGGTGCTAGCCCAGGTCGCCCTGCCAGTTCATGATGGGGTTTTCAAGTTGGTTAAGGGCCTGTGGCAAGCCCCATCGTCACTGCCACCAACCTCCAAAAGGGCTAAGACAAAATACTACATTCCTGCGAAGGGATTTGAATATCTTTTCACTCACCTTTCACTGGGATCTTTAGTGGTGGTGGCTGCAAACGAGTGGGACAGGCAGAGTCAGTCCAGCTCCACGCCAAAAAACAAGGACTACAAAAAGTTGGACTTGTTTGGCAGGAATGGTTAGTCTACGGCAAGCCTTGAGTTTAGAATTGCTAATCAGCAGGCATTGTTAGGGAGGTACAATTACAACCTATGGGACTCCCTTAAGCGCTTTGGCAAGGCTTTTCCTCAAGAGCAAGTGCTGGACCTTACATCCTGGAGGAAGGTAAAACAGTGGCCAGAGCCACCATGCAGACAACCTCGGACACAGCAGACTCCGTGGCAAGAGGTATGACTTTGGCTGTGCTCATTCGCTGGTGCTCATGGCTACAATCGTTCGATCTGTCCCAAGAAGTGCAGCAATCCATCCAGGATCTTCCGTTCCATGGGAGCGCACTTTTTTCGAACCAGATGGACTTCACAGGTTGAAGGACTCAAGGGCCACTCTGCATTCGCTGGGCCTTTATACACCCCATGCCTCGAGAAGGGAGTTCTGCTCTCAGTAGTAACAGCCCAGATACCCGGCTCCACGCTTTGGTGCATACAGAAGGAGAGAGAGGGATAGGCATTTCAGAAGGCACTGACAGGCTCTGTCCTCATCATCAACTGGGCCCCTCCCGGCGCTCCAGTGGACAGTGCCAGCCGTTTTGACAGTGCACCTGAGGATGGCTTCCTAGTTTCCAGTCAGGATCTTCCTTCCCTGCACTTCCTGAACTGCCTCGCTCCCTTCCTTCCTGAGTGGGCTCGCATTACATCGGACCATTGGGTCCTTGAAATCATCGCAGTGGGCTACACCCTAGAGTTCTCCCCCGCCCACCCCACAATCCTCCTTCCCCATCCCTCTTCAGGGACCCCCTTTCATGGGCAACTCCTGCAAGAGGTGGAGAGCCTCCTCAAAGTGGGGGCTGTGGAGGAAGTCCCATCAGACATGAGGGGAAAGGGGTTCTGTTCCCGGTACTTCCTCATCCCCATGGCAGAAGGAGGGCTCAACCCATTTTAGACCTGCGCGGGTTGAACCAGGTACCTCAAAAGGCTCTAGATCCGCATGGTCTCCCTAGTCTCCATTATCCCCTCTCTGGATCCAGGAGACTGGTATGCCGCCCTCGAACTGAAGGATGCATATTTTCATATTACAATATTTCCCAGGCACAGACGTTTTCACCGATTTATAGTGGGTTATTCCCATTTCCAGTTTACAGCCCTCCCCTTTGGCCTGTCTTCTGCCCCATGGGTATTTACAAAGTACATGGCGGTCATAGCTGCACATCTCCGACGACAGGGCATGCAAATTTACCCGTATCTGGACAACTGGCTGATCAAAGGCAGGTCCCAGTCTCTGGTCAACACCAGTCTTGGTACAGGCCATCTGTCATCACCTAGGCCTGCTGGTGAACAAAGAGAAGTCCATGCTAGTACCAGTTCAGAGAATAGAATTCATCAGGGTCGTTCTTGACTCCACGGAAGCCAGGACTTTTCTGCCACAGCCTCGGTTTGAAGCCATGTCAAGCCTTATCACGCGCCTTTGCACATATCCTCCTTACAACGGCCTGGACTTGCTTGCAGCTGATGGGCCACATGGCAACTTGCACATACGTGGTATGCCTCACGCGTCTAAGACTCAGACCACTCCAGTCATAGCTGGCTTCAGTGTATGCCCTGAGGAGACACTCCTCGGATAGAGTGGTCACCATTCCCCCGCAGGTCTTCTCCTCCCTAGGTTGGTAGTTAAACCCCTGGTCAGTCACGTGAGGGATGCCTTTCAAAGAACGGGTTCCCTCGGTCACCTTGATATTGGATGCTTCAGGCCTGGGAAGGGGGATACATATCAGCTCCAATCACAGTACCCAAGGGACCTGGGCAAAGGAGGGGACTGCAGGTTGCCCATAAATATCAGGGAGCTCAGGGTGATATGGTTGGCATGTGGAGTGTTCCTTCCCCTTTTGACAGGCAAGGTGGTCCAGGTTCTGATGGACAACACTGCTGCAATGTATTATATCAACAGGCAGAGCAGGGCCTGCTTCCCAGCCCTGTGCCAGGAGGCAGTGTATTTGTGGGACTTCACGATAAGATGCTATATATGCCACAGAGGACTGCCTCAACAGATCCTTACCTCGCCACGAATGGTCTCTCCAGCCAAAGGTGGTTAACATGATCTTTCGAAAGTGGGGGTTTCCCCAACTGGACCTCTTCACTTCTGAACTGAACAAGAAATGCTGTCAATTATGCTCTATTTGCGGACTCGGTGAAGGGGCGCTGTCTGATACTTTTCTTCTTCCATGATCAGGGACTCTTATGTACACTATGTGCCCATACCGCTGATTCACAAGGTCTTGTTAAAAATCAAGAGGGACAAGGCGGATGTCACCCTGATAGTGCCCGCTTGGCCGCGGTAACATTGGTTCGCAGTATTGCTAGAGCTGTCGGTTGCTCCCCACCCCCTTGCTAGAGTTGTCATGTTGTCACAACCTCCTCTCCCAGGACCAGAGGTGGCTGTTGCATCCAGACCTGGAGTCTCTACACTTGATGGCATGGAGGCGGAGTGGCTGAACCCGGAGGAGCAAGCTTGTTCTTCTCAGGTGCAACAAATTCTAATGAGTAGCAGAAAACCCTCCACTAGAGCATCGTATCTAGCCAAGTGGAAATGGTTTACCTGCTGGGTGTCATCCCAGGGAGTCTTGGCCCAGCAGGCTTCGATCCAGACTATTTTAGACTACCTGTTACACCTTAAACTCCAAGGCCTAGCTATCACCTCATTGAAGGTGCATCTGATGGCTTTTTCTGCCTTTCATCCCGCAATTCAAGGGAAATTGTTTTTTTCCCATGTCATGGCAGTTAAGTTCCTGAAGGGCATAGAGAGGCTCTACCCTCAGGTTAGGGATCCATTACCTCCCTGGGATCTAAATCCAGTTCTCTCCAGGCTCATGGGGGCCCCATTCAAGCCCATGGCAACTTGTCCATTGTTGTTGCTGTCCTGGAAGGTGGCCTTCCTGGTAGCAATTACCTCAGCTAGAAGGGTATCAGAGATTAGAGCACTTACCTCAGAGCCGCCTTACACAGCCTTCTATAAGGATAAGGTCCAATTGCAGCCTCACCTGGCCTTCTTGCCCAAGGTCATTTCCTAATTTCATTTCAATCAAAATATTTTCCTGCCCGTTTTTTCTTTCTGAAGCCTTATGCCTCGAAAGAGGAATGATGATGGCACACACTCGACGTACGTAGAGCCCTAGCGTTTTACATCCAACGGAGAAAACTGTTCCGTAAGTCCATGCAGCTTCTCATGGCAGTGGCCTTTAGGATGAAAAGCTCACCTGTCTCTACTCAGCGGATCTCCTCTTGGATAACCTCCTGCGTTAGGTTCTGCTACGAGCAGGCAAAGGTCCCTCTTCTGGGAATTGTCGCAGCCCATTCTACCAAAGTGCAGGCTTTGTCGTTGGCGTTTCTGGCACAGGTGCCCATTCAAGACGTATGTAAAGCCCCTACTTGGTCATCAGTGCACACTTTCACCTCCCGCTATGCCATCATTCAACAGGCGTGGGACGAAGCCAGCTTCGGCAAAGCAGTGCTGCAAACGGCTCATCGAAAAGCTCCTAACCCACCTCCAAGGTATTGCTTATGAGTCACCTAGAATGGAATCGACATGAGCAAGCACTGGAAGAAGAAAAGACGGTTATTTACCTTGTAACTGTTCTTCGAGATGTGTTGCTCATGTTCATTCCATGACCCCACCCCACCCCCCGTCCCTGCTGTTGGAGTTGATGGCATGAAGGATCTGAGGGGGGCGTAGGGCCGGCAGCGCCTTATTACTGTGGCAGGTGTGCAGGACTCCAGGAGGCGCCAGAGCCGGCCTTACCAATACTGCTAAGGGAAAAAAAATTCTGGTAACTATGCACGGAGGCACACGCACACCTTCAAGATGTGTTGCTCATGTCCATTCCATTCTAGAACAACAGTTACAAGGTAAGTAACCGTCTTTTCCGCTGAAATGCTCAATGGTGAAATACGTGGAAGTGACACTCTGTTGAGGTAAATGAGGCAATTCACACCTGTGAGCTAATCTTTCAGGCTCTCTACAGACTCAAAACCAGCACTGCATTGTCCATTATCTTCACTGGAAACATAAACCAAAATTTTAAACCATAGTGCCTAAAATTAGGCTTCTAAAATCATATTTAGGGGAAGATTTTTAAAAGCAAAATTGAAGAAAGGTGCCTAACAACCCTTTGTGCCTTTGCAAATCTCCCCCTAAAAAAGTAGCCTGATTTTTCACAGAAATTCTAGCTGCCTGAACTGGCTGCTTTTTATTTAGGCTCATAAAAATTGATTTAGGAGACTCACTTTGGCATCTAGGCTTGAAAATTTGCCCATAATTTTTTTAATGAGAGCTTAAATTCTGGAACACAGTTCTGCTGCAGAGGGGAGTTGGTAGCAAATCTGCAGCTGTGAAATCACCAAACACACAGAGCCCTGAGTATGCACCTGGGAAAGCAGGCTAGGCTCTTGGTTTTCAGAGTTGTGCTTTGGTATCCTTGACTCTTACCAGTTGCAAACAAGTGCCTCCTACTTCTGTCCTTCTGTGTTCCCATAAACCTTATATTTTGAGGTGGAACTAAGCAGCAGAGCTCCCTGTTGATCAGGGCTTGGCTTATCATTTGTGGGACAAATGAAAGTCAGAGATCCAGGTTATGTGGCATTTTCCCTCTGCTGGTGGATGGAGTGGGCAGTGAGTTCTTCCTTCCCCTCCATCACTAGAAGAAGATCAGACTGGGTTGAGAGTTGTAGACCTCAAGTATTCAATTGGCTTGTATATGTTTGAAGCTGGGACAGCCTGCTGTTGATCTTCTGCAGACTCAACAATCCAATCTGCCAAGTCAAGCTTAGAGAGAAACAAGGTAACGTCAGAAGAACATCACCGTCAACAAGGGTATTTCAGCTAATGGAACCCAGGGTGAGGTCATAGGAGATGGATATCTTTGGTGGAGGGGTCTGTGACTGTGAACCTCTCTACTTCCAGAGATCAGTAGGAAATGAAAACTTACCTCTTTAGAGCTTAGTACCCATCTCCCCTCTTTGCACATACCTTCCCTCAGCACAGGCTACAGAATAGTCCTTTCCCATTAGAAAGCTTTGTCCTAGAATGATCCATAAAAACATGACTTGAATTGAGAAGATAGTCCACACTTAGAAGTGATATACTGCTTTTAATTATTGCTTAGTGTCTAATTACTTTGGTGATGGCTGCACTGAAACCAAGGGCTCCACCCTTCTAAAGTGGACTAAAAAGTGTCTGATTTCTAATGAGAAAATGTGTGTCTAACATTCTGAATTTAAGTGCAGCGTTTCTGTGCAAAGCTCTAACAATGTGTCTTTTTGCTGCAGACTGCAGGGATTCTGTGATGAAAAGAACCGTGCCATGTATGCAGACCGGTAAAGTGGGTTTGTCTGTCTGTTACAGAAGTGGGACCTGAGGGGTGGCCTTCTTTGAGTGCTTCTGAAAGCTTTTGTAATTCTGCAATATTTGTACTACTTGTAGGCAGCCTGTGGGAGCCCAGTATTGATGGCAAAAGTCTAGCTGTCAATTCTCTGTTGGTGAGTTTTAGCCCTGGGGTGGAGTCAGCCCAATACCGGATCCATGTGACCAGTTTCTCAGATGAGGAGAAGCAATGTATGGGGACCACACATGATATTTCTGAGGTAAGCACCTTCACTCTTGCATCTCTGCTGACACAAACAAAACTCCTTTTCCACATTGGCTCAACAATCAGCAGGAGCCCCAACCCAGGGAGAGCTCATGAATACAGCGGTTATTTCCTAAGAACTATTTCTGTGATTTTTTAAATTTACTTGTGGAGTTTTACTCCTAGAGGGCTGGAAAGTGAAGGATCAAGTTTCAGAGAAGAGCCACACGAATAATTAAAGAATTAGAAAATATACCTAATTTTGAGGACTTAAGTAGCTCAACCTGTTCAGTTTAACGAAGAGATTAAGGGGGGCTTGATCGCTCTAGAAGTACCTACATGGGGAATAAAAATTTAAGAGGGCTCCTCAGTCTAGCAGACGAAGATCCAATGGTTGGAAGTTGAGGCTAGACAAATTCAAACTAGAAACAAGTTGCACATTTTTAACAGTGAGGGTAACTAACCACTGGGACAATTTACCAACAGTTATGATGTATTCTCCATCGCTGGCAATTATTTAAATCGAAGTTGCGTGTTTTTCCTAAAATATATGCTTTAGTTCTATTAGGAATGAATTCAGAGAAGTTCTGTTGCCTGTGTTACACAGAAGATTAAACTAAATGATCAGTGGTCTCTTTTGGCCTTATATTTTATGAAGTTTAACTCTTAAAAGAAGAACCCCAAATAGCAGCGCTTGAGTCTACCTGTCCTGGGGAACTCGAGAAAAATACTCCCTGAAAATTTACGCTAGTTCCCATCCTCACAGCAAGGGTGTATCTAGCAATTGTGTATGTGTAGATTAGCCAGTCTGTCCTATTTCTTCCATCCCCAGCATCCCTCTTACTTTCATTGTAGGGTGACTAATGTGGCACATACAGCTAAAGCTATCTGGCAGATGTATAAGGCCCAATTTAGAAACAAAAAGGCTCTGCCAGGTGTCAAAAGGGATATTGTCCCCAAAGGTATCAGTCATATTCCATAGACCCATAGAGATCAATCACTTGCCTATTCTAATGCCCCAAGCAGTAGTGTAAAGACAGCTGTATTTACTTTGAAATGAAACAAAAGTTTGCACATTAAATGTTTAATCTTTGCATATTAGATAATTTAGTAAACACATTAAGGCTGTTTAGTACCATTTTAACTTTGGGAGTCTCTGACTTAAGTGCATAACCACACAATCTTAATACCAGAGCTGGGCAAAATTTTTGACTGAATTTTTCACCACAAAATTTCAAACTTGACAATAACAAAACATTTTGCAAATTTGTGTCAACTTTGAATTATTTCAAGTTTAAAAAAAAAAAAAAACCCTCCAAAAAATCAAAACATTTTGTTTTGATGCTTTCTAAACAAAATGTTTTGATATTTTTTATTCAAAATGACTTTTGAAAGGTCCTATAATTTTATTTTAAAATAAACATTTTAAAAAAATGCTCAAATCAAAATAAAATGTTTTATTTGACCTGAAACCATTTTTTCATTTTTTTTCAGAATTGCCAGGAAACAAAATGTTGCTTGCCCATCTCTACTTAATACTCCCTTAATTGAATAAATGATTATAACATGTATGTCCCACTGTGCTGTGAGACCCTTAGTATATTATTCTTCTGTAGGGCTGCCCTATGGCTGATCTCCACTCCTATTAAAGTCTCTTACACACTCTCTCTCTGCCTAGCACCATAACATCTTGAGAATGGAAGCAATGGGAGTATATGGTCACATTTCCCCTCCCTTCTTGAGAAGTTTATGCCATTTTCTTCTGCCTTCCCTCGTAATCCTTTTGTCTGTTGGTCTCTGCAGAGTGGACTGCAGCACCGTGTGAATGTCACTGTCAAAATTGAAAAAAACTTAAAAGTCTGTTGCAGATACCAAGTACAGGTAGGATCTAAATTCTTTTCACTCTGTGTAGGGGAAGGGGTGGTGAACAATCTGTGAATATTAAGTAGTTAGTACAACATGGAGCTCTGTCTGTGACTAATCCCTAATTGCCCATATATCAGGATATGTTATGTCCACTTCTGAAAGAACATCTTTACATGTAGATGAAGTCTCTATAGACAGTAGTTCGTCCAAACATCATTTTTCCCATACTAATCGCTTCTGAGGGAGACTGGGACTGACATAGCTGTAGGCACCCCTAATGACCAGTTCCTGTCTGTGTATATACAGTAGTCCCAGAATCCTCAATCCTTTAAGAGAGAAATTAGGATTATAATCTTTGCAATGGGGGACAGGGTAAAGCAAGGCACAGAGTTACTTCCAGAACTGTTTTCTGCTTTCCTGATTTGTTTCAACTCCAGATCCAACCATTCTTTGCCAGTTGTGGCACCGACTGTCTGAGACATTCAGCCGTCATCCCATGTCCCTCAGCTGCTCCAAGTGAGAACTCCTTTCCTCTGTATTAAATTTGCATTATTTTATAGGTAACAGCTGAGCCTTGATCTAACTTTGTTCTATATTTGATTCCTTTACAGCTGCAACTCCTGCAGGTAAAACAATAACTCATTCCTATTCCTGTTGAAATCTTCCTTTGTGGCTATTTTCCTCTACATGTAATATAGAATAATAAACTAACTGTGCTTGCATGTGAGATTATTCCAAGTAGTCACTCTGCCACAGGCTTTAGATGTGTTCAGTCGGTTGCGGGGCATTCTTTATGATCAGTGTGAAGTTACCCATAAGACACGGTACATCTGATTTGCAGATCAGTAAGGTTTAATGTGTAAGGATTTCTTAATTAGTTCAATACAAACCCAACAATTAACTACAACATATCATACTCACTAGACCCAAAGAGTTATATATTCACTCAAGAGGCTGCATACAGGAACAGCTTGCTTCAGGAGCCCTGCCAGGGGATTAGGCCACCAGCATCTCCTGTGAAATCAGGCAGCGATTAAGTGTGCCTTCTTACCTGGGTGGTGGCTTTTTGTACTTTTCTGTACACATAGTCCTTTCATTAGCTTATCTTGGGTGACGTTCTTATGTCCTTCACTTTCTCTATACTTCATTGTTAATACTAACTACATATTTATGTTGTTACCATTATAATTGGAGCAAAACAACATCTGGCAGTGGAAGAGGCAGTGGGAAAGAATGTGCTTTAATATAAAATGTATAAAGTCTTGTCCTTGCTCATCTTTATCTATATGCAACTATAACCTAACAAACTAAAATCCACACTGTTTACTATTTACTATGGGGTGCAGAAAATGTGATACCACAAGATTACTCATCACTCTATTGGTCTCTACCAATTTTAAAAAGCAACCAGGCTGCTGAGGCTAGGCCTCCAACTGTGGTCAAGCAACTCACCACTGGTCAGGCAATTCAGGCCAAGCTAGGCCTCCAATGACTCCAGAATGCAGAAATCTAAAAGAGCTGCCTTATTCTGTATTAAAAGAGAGAGCTTGTATATAATATGGATCTTTTATGAAAGAAACTACTTGTTTAGAAGTATGTCACTTAAAAGCAATATATTGGCAGCAGGAGCGTGACTTACATTCTGTTTTGCTCAAAAGTTTGAATTTACACAGTAAAAGAAGCTTGTGACATACCAGGGTACAATCCAGACTAATGAGCAACTGTCACCCCTGACTAGCAACATCAAGTGCCTTACACTGAAGTAGCTCACAAACAGCCTTCCAGCACGCAAGCCACACCTGTTTGTCTGTGTGTAATGGTAGCCTGCTAGCCACACTTGGGTTACGCTCTGCCTCTCATCAGCCTTGATTATTTATGCTGCAAGGTGACCCCAACACACTTCCAGTTTTAGATTTTCCCCCAGAAATGCATGTCCTCTTCTGCCCCGCCCTCTCCTGGACAGTATAATTTGTATTTGAAGTCCGTTATTTCTTTAAAGGGCATAATACACACACAACTTGCCTTCCCAAATGGAGTTTCCAAGACACTTCAGTTGAAACATTGGATTAGATAAAACAAGTTTATTAACTGCAAAGAGAGATTTTAAGTGAGTACAAGTAATGAGGCATAAGTCAGAGATGGTTACAAGAAAAATAAAGACAAAATGCAACTGGTGCCTAATTTAATAAAATATGTTAAATTCAAAGTAATTTTCTCACCCTAGTCTTACTGACCAAACTTCTTAGGTGAGGATCCCTTCTCCCAGAATCCAGTGAATGCTTCCTTTCTCACTTCAGGTGCTGGGAAGGGAGTGGGTGGGCCTGTTTGCCTTTCGTTTTTATAGTTTCAGACCCCTCTTGAAAAACATTTCCAGCTAGATACCAGGAGACAAAAGGTCTATGTGGAAGGATGTTCCCTGCTACTTTTTTTTTTCACCTGTTGGAGCTTCTTTTGTTTCCATTCCTACTTCATGATTCTGTTTACTGCTTAAATACAAATTAAGCAGAACACACATTCCTTTGTTTAAGACAAACCTATTTGCCAACTTCTGTTTGGAACATGTGTTAATAACACCACACAATGGAATCTTATAACTTTCACTGTTGCCACACATTTTATCAGGACAATACTGATCAGCTAATTATGATGCCTTATGAGACATGCCTTATACAAAAATTATTAGTCATGTGTAAATTGTGGGTATATTGTCACAGCTTGTCATGTATATTTAATACATGTGTGTGTAGTTTGGCTGGTCATTTCTAGTGATTAAAACCCTCTTAAGCAGGCTGGGATAGCTCAAGCAACTAAATAAAACTTTTTCCCAAGTTTCCAAAATAATTTTCTTTGGGGTGAACAAACATAAGACTCTTCATCCCAAAGGAGTTTTTAAAAAATTCAGACAGTTAAGCATCTAAAAATAGGAGTTTAATCATTCTCAGCCATAATTGCAGTGTTACTACTGTGGTGCTATAATGAGGAATTAGTGGGTTTCCACCTTCCTAGTACTTTTGGGCAGGGTGCTGCTGTCCAGCTGACTTCTGCTATTCAGTACAGCATTTTGTCGCTGGATGAGACTCCTTGGACATGTAAAACTGTCTCTCATACTATTCTTATTGTGCCATAGATGATCCAGTTATGTGGCTATACTGGTGTATCACTGGCATCTGCATTTTACTGGTGGGATCAGTCATAGCTGGTGCTATTTACATGACCCGAAGACAAGTAGGTAAGTACAATGTCAGCTGGGGAGTGAAAGACTCAGAGGCACACTTGTGCCACTCCCTCATTTCTCTTCATTTCCTTTCCTGAATCCCTTTGTGATGCTCTGCCATCACGGAACTGCCAGTACAAACTTTTTCCTTCAGCCTGTGTCACAGAGCTCATGTAATATACTAATACAAAGCAACCCTATCTTTTTCCAAACATCCAGTTAACTGAAGGAAGGTCTATTATGTCTCCTCGAGTTCCACTGACTGAGGTTCCATTCTTGGCGAATCTTAACTCCAGAGAATTGGGGCTTCCCTGTTCCATGCTGCGTATTTTCTATGTTCACACAGGACTGAAGCTAAGTTTCTGCAGAGCTGCTTCTCCAGGTCTACTCCTCTGTAACATGGGAGCCCTGCAGAACTGAAACTCATTATTTATCCAAACTACTGATGAAATGGGATCTTGAGGGCTCTGTAGAAACAAGTTCTGCTGAAATATTTTGCATTTATGTAGCACTTTCCAAAGATCTCAAAGTCCTTTACAAAGATTGTGACTTGTCCAAGGTGAAACAGTGAGCAAGTGGTAGAGCTGGGACTAGAACTGAGGTCTCCTGGTTTCTAGTCCCTTGTGCTAACCAGTCAACAATTGTCACAATGATACAACACAACTCTCTGTGATTATTTTTGTCTGGGAGGAGAGCAGTGATGACACACATTCTGAAAATGAAGTTTAATCCTCACTCAAATTTAACATGTGTAACGTATTTGTGAGGTGGAGGTGGAAGATAGGTTGGCAATTACAGTTCTTCTGTTTCTGAAGGAGCTAGGTTTGGCAGGTGTGTTTTTCCTTTTCGAGGCAGAGAATTGGATGGGTAAGAGAGGAGAAGATGACTGACTTTGGGTGCAGCTCCTCTGCTCTTTAGGGGAGAGGTGCAGTGAGGTAGACTGTGTAGCTGGCTATGGAAGAGACTTTGAGTGGACTCATTAATCTTCAGTCAGTGCTTTTCATTAGGTTAGCTACCAGAGATCCCCCTCCAGAAGGTGTTGGGTCTCTGACTCCTAACCTGGTCTTTGAAGGGCACACTCGTTCTAAAAACATAATTTAAATGTCTAGATTTGACCATTTATTTTTTCCTCATTCAGGCTTCCATCATGGGAAATGCAGCAGCAGTAGCATGCACCCTGGTAAGAGATCCTTTCTGTGCTGTAGGAGAGTCTATAAGGTCACACGAACTCCCCTTTACGCTGCACATTCTAGGAACCTACCTTAACTGTCTTTTGGGGATCTATACGGGGGTTATTTTGCTATTGATGTTTGATACCAAAATATTGCTCTGCAACCTTAAAGCTGTTCTCTTTAACCAAAAGTGACTTATGGGCCACGAGCAGCCTTGGTGTGAACCCAGATGTGACCCTTTTGCATTCACATAGGGAGCTGCTGCTTTATAAAATGAAATCCTTTAGAAACTATTGGTCTGCAAATGAGATGAGAATAGGGTGTGACTACATTTGTCCATCTGTCTCTCCTAGAATTAAGTTTGATTGCTTGAGGACCCTGTTAGGACAGGGAGCTCAGCTTTCCCTTGAGGGTCTGAGGAGTGCTTTTAGAGTTGCTTGGCTTTTTCACTATAGTAAAATGGTAGCTGAGAGGAAGCTCCTTTTTTTTACTTGTGAAAGAACATCAGGAGAGGGAGGAGGGGCTATGTCAGAAGTGTCCATGTCTCTGGCTTTGTCGAGGTTGGCTCTTGCCATGTAGTTATCTGTGTGGTGTATCCTTGATCAGTTAATTGCTTTTGGATTATTCAGATACTGTTTCAGCAAATGTTATTGGAATGCACAATTGTATTTTTTTTACTTTCTTTCAGAGCTGATGTCTCAAGAACTGCCTAGACCATCCCTGAGGTCCCGGAAGGTTTGGATTGTGTACTCTTCTGACCACCAACTCTATGTAGATGTGGTGCTGAAGTTTGCCCAGTTCTTGATCAGAGTCTGTGGTACTGAGGTAGTCCTGGACCTGCTGGAAACACGTCAGATTTCAGAGATTGGGGCCTTACCTTGGCTTACTCGACAGAAAAAGGAAATGGAAGAGCTGTCTTCGAAGATCATCGTTCTGTGTTCTCGGGGCACCCGGGCCAAGTGGCAGGCTATGCTTGGGAAGGAGGGAACAACTGTGTGTCTCAAACAAGATCAATTGCAGCCTACTGGAGACATGTTTACTCCAGCCTTGAATTTGATCTTGCCAGATTTCAAAAAGCCGGCTTGTTTTGGCATGTATATAGTCTGCTATTTTGAGGGCATAAGTGAGGATAAGGATATTCCTGACCCATTCAATGTCACATCCAAGTACCAGCTGATGGACAGATTTGAGGACATTTACTTCCTGATCCAGGATATGGAGAAGTTCGAACCAGGGCGGATCCATCAAATCCAAGAGATCACTGCTGAAAACTATGCTGAAAACTCCAGTGGCTGGAAGTTGAAAGAGGCAATACAGAAATTCCAGAAATGGCAGGCAGAGCACCCTGATTGGTTTGAAAGAGAGAACAAGTGCTCAGAAGATGAGGACCTGCAATCTCTGGACAGGGAAATATCGGAAGAATTAATGCTGGCTGAAGGGGTAATTATGAAACAGCAGTTGCATGTTAAAGAACCTGAATCCAATGACTGTTGCGCAATTATCCTCCACATGAATGAAGATGAGGGTGCAAGTTTTAAATTGCAGCCTCAGCTCAATCTACAGGGGGATCCAACTGTCCAGACCCTGATGATTCCTGCCGATGAGGCACCTCCAGTTCACATGGTGGAGCCAATCTCTCTTCCAGAAAGTAAAAATGCAACTAGTCATCAGGTGTTGACCAACACGGATTGGATGGAAAGAATCCCACTGCTGGAGACTAGTGTCCCCATGAGGAACAGCATCATCCTTTGTGATGATTTTGATGTCCCATCATCAGACGAGAGATCTGCAAACCACCTCCCAGATGAATTGAGGCAGCAGCTGGAGGGGTTAATGTACTCTCTGTACCAGCAAAGTGTCATTCCCTCTGAGCTAGCTCTCTGCCAAGAAGATGCTGAAGAGCAGCAACAGGTAGTCTTTAATAACCCATGCAAAGATCAGAGACAGTCAGTGCAGTCAGACCAGGGCTACATCTCCAGATGTTCCCCTTTGCCTCCTGATTATCCGGTGGAGGAGGAGGAGGAGGAGGAAGAAGAGGAGGACCAGGAACAGGAAAACAAGATGCCTCCTCAGTACCTCTCTCCAGAGGTCTTGGACAGTCTAAAGAGCCTCCAACAGAAGCTGCTTTTCCAGGAAATTCATCAGAAATCTAGCTGGGAGCACATGGGAGGGATGATGGACACAGGCCATTCTGCAGAGGACTCTTAGACTTTCTCTCCAGGACCATCTCATTTGAAAAAGAGGTGGAGGGTGGTAGTGTGAATAACTTCAGCACTCTTCTTCAAGCAATCCCCTCATCCTTGTAATGCAAGTGTCCAATGTTCTATTCAGTGGGAAATCTCTCACTAATGCATACCACTAGGAGGCAGACTTGCCAAGTGGATACCATATGGTCTACCTACATATACCTCTTAGAGCACAACTGTTGCCTCCCAATCTATCTCTGAATGGAGGAAGTTGACAGGAATATTAGTCCCCTGCATGTTCTGCAGAGGAATTGGTACTAAACCTGTTACTTCATAAGAAATCTATTGTGTGTAGAAATCATTGTGAACTAATTAGAGGCAAATTATTGTTGTCCATCAGGCTGCATCTCTCAGGATGCCTGTCACACCATCACTTCGGCTTGTTGCAGAGGACCAAAGTCATGGTTAGGGAGGAGAGAGTAAAGACTCTGATTCTGATATCAGAATCAAATAGCTAAGCTTTATGGTAAATGCTGTAGTAAATAACTTACACCTCAGATCACAGCCAGTGGTGACAGATCTGAATAGACCCACTTGTGTTAGTACCTGGGTGCAGGGATTTTCTAGTGCATTACACACACTGCCTGGCTGTGAAGCAGGATACCTGAGCAATAATTGGGATGAACATTTTTAAAAGTGGGTAGTTTTATCTCCTTGGTACTTTCCCCTCAATCCAGGATGAATGGAATACATTTGAAAAGCAGCAAAACCAAAAGAAACATAAGCTTGATGGACAGAAAATGGGATAGGAGCTTGCAATGCAATTACTGCAGAAAATATAACGTGTTCTGGGACTACATGCTTTCTTCACATCATAGATCAGGGAGGAAATGTGTTTTCTATGTTGCAGGATAGGTCCATCCAGAATATTGTGCCCATTTCTGGGCATGTCAATATCAAGAAGATTTCAAATTGGAGATGAGAAGAGCAGTAAACACAATTCAGGGTCTGAAAGATTGTTTGGGAGAAAAATTAAGTAGTAAAGATAGCTTGAACAGATGGTGCCTCAGGATGGGGATTATAACAAACAAATGAGAGATGCTAGCGTTTAACCAATGTAAAATGGTCCCTGGAATTGTAACTAGTATTAACGTAAATTTGAACAAAGGAAGTTCAAGTTAAAGCCTGAGAAACACTTCCTAAGAGTGGACTATGAAGTAGACTCTCACAAGTAGTGATGGAAACTCCGTCCATGGAGACATTTCAAAACTGGTTTTAACCGACTTGGAGAACATTTTTTGTAGTGAACAATCCAGCATTGGCCCCTGGGGGATGGGCTAGATAGGATTTCCTCTTCTATCCTATATGAAAAATAAACTATTTAAAGCTGGAGATAACTCCATGCACTATGGCAGCTTGTTCAACTCAGCCAACCAGAGAATGGCTTTTTGAGGAGTAAAAGCTTCCTAGTCAAACTGCCTTTTTTTTCCCTCTCCTCTTCTGGGATCATACAGGACTGCTACCTTGCTAATTGCACATGTCAGAGAACAAGATGTAACCTTATGTCTTGTGTTTACGTGAAACATTTTTCTATTCCAGAGAGGGCCAATTGATTTTTCTGATTTTCTTCAACCTATGCTAACTACATCTGAACAATTTCAAGTATTTTGTTTTTACGATTTATACGTTGGCTTTTCAAATGAAAGGTTTGAGTAGCTCATACTCCATCTACACTGCACCTTCTGACTATGCAGCCAATATTCTATTTTTGTAAGTGTTTGTATGTAGTTCTTTTCTAATTTGCTTTTTTTAATTAAAGGAATAATATACTTTCAGAAGATGCTCACACTGAAATGATTAAAGAATCTAGAATGTCATGCTTCCTTTGATTTTCACTCCAGGCCCCTTCCCCTTAGAACTCAAAACAAAGCACTGAAGTATGAAACTACCCCTCAGCCAGTCACCAAATGTCAAAACATTCAGGAAACAGGGTGCTATCTGGGATGAGTGAGAGGGAGGGAAACCCCTCATTGAAAGTGTGCCTTCCTCCCACAACTACTTGCCTCTAGCAGTCAAAATCTGTCTGTAGGATTGGCTTGTTGAATGTAGGACTGGCCGTCTGTTTGTGAGTGTACAGCCACGAAGCGTCAAACAGAAAAGTTCCTACAACTAACAGCTTGGGCCCAGGAGCTATCTTCATTTTATGTCTTGTGTAGGACCAAACACGTGGGCTGGGACTAAACACACACACAGCACTGAACTCAATGTGCTCTATAATCATTTATCCCTATGACCACTGAGCGGGAAATAAGTGTTATTTCTCTTAGGGATGGGGAAAGAAGGTCCAGAAGTGCTGTACCTAGTGAGCTCAGACTTCAAGTGCTACCTGAACTGTGTTCTTGACTTGCTTACATCCTTCTCAAGCCGTTGCCCTTTGCATTGAAATTTCTCATTGTGTTGTGAGGGAGGAAGTGAAGGTGGAAGAAAATCCATTGTCACTTTTAAGTAATCAAAGGGGGGGAGGGGACAGATAGTTTTGAGTGAATGTTTTAATGTAAACTGTTGGTAGTTAGTGTGTGAATGTATTCTGCAATAGCCAACTCCAATACACTAATAAGACACACAGGTGGTCACAAATGTCTAATTTTATTTTAAGAACAATCTCATTTATTTAAAAAATACAACCTCAGATTGATGCTAGTGGGGATGCCAAGTTTCCTTGTGCCACAGGCTGTCTTTCTCTAATTTCATGTTCCCCCCTTTCAGTTTACTAGCCTAATAAGTGGCCTGGACAGACCAGCTCCTCCCCTAACTGGTTGAATTCTGGTGCAAGGGTAATCTGCACACTGGTGTATGATAGAGAGCACTAGCAGCCTTGATCTTCATATGGCACATCTCGGTTTAGCAAAATCACTGACTTAAGACAGTAATAAGAATGCAAGAGTGTGTGAGTAGATGGGGAGGGTTGGGTGGTGGATTGGATGGGGGCATAATTTGCCAATTGTGTAGATATTCATTCTGCAGAAGGGGGTGGAGTTAAAAAGGGGAGTTGCAGAAAGCTATAGCAGGCTTATAAACAAAAATGTAAGAGCTTTAATAGTTAACGTAATTAAAAGTGGTAATACAGCTGCCAATTTTGCCTTAAAGGTGTTTCCATCAAATCAGATATACTAAAAAAGGTACATGCTAGCCAAACAACTGCTAATTCAGTTTGGGAGTAGTGGGGTAGCAGATACTAGGAACAAAATATGTTAATGAGAATAAAACTTTTCTACAGGGGAATTTATTTATTGTAAAATACATATATTTTGAGCCTCATCAATATGCTCAACTCTATTATGAATCAGAGAACAAATGTAACCTGTAAGATTAATGCACTGCTTACAAAATCTTGCCATGTTGATACTAGTTTTTAAAAAGAAAAAAAAAAGCCTGCCATCTATATAGTTAAATATCCAATGTGCCATTTTCACCTCATTGTCTGTTAGATGGGGGAAGGCAACTGCTGTTGAAACAGCAGTTCCATTGCAATTGATATCTACTAGGGAGTAGTGTCAGAGTTACATTAACAACTCTGCTGTGACTTCTAGTATCTGAACTATATGGATATGTGCCAGTGACTCAAAGGGGCCATGTTCTTCATGTTCTATATCTCAGTTTAGCATGAGTAAAAGTAACTGTTTAGTTCGAGCTAAGACAGCTTTTCCTCTCCACCTCCTTTTGGTAATTTGTTCTGCTTTATAACTTGGCTGTTTGATTACAGGGGCTGGAGTACTCTGAGTTTAGGGAACTGATTCAGTACTGTTTGAATGGTACTTTGGTTCTTTGAGTATATTAGGTTTTTGTTTAACACTGACCTTATATTGTTGGGGAATCCCTACTTGCTTGCAGGCACACCTACCCATTCTTCCTTTTGGCCAGGAAACTAGCATGCCCTTGACATATCTCAGGTCAGAGAGAAAAAGTCCACAGTACTTAGTTTTACAATCACAGTCACTCACAGCACCAAGATGGTCCAGACAAATAAAAAGTTACTGAAGAGAAGGCCACGGGCCAGAATTAACACACGTGCCCTTAACAAGCATTTTGTTTAGGGCTCAGATAAAAATAAGCAGTAGTGGGAATGTTAAGCTAATTCTTTGCTGCTCTCTCCCCCCCCTAACTCTTCTTCCCAAGCAGCTGCAGCTCTAACAGCTGGGCACTTCAGGCCCTTCCTAAGCCAGAGCTGAGGATTGCCATGCCAGCGTGCTAGGGAAAGAAGAGCCTAATGGCATTTATTCAGTCCCACCCAGAGGAAGTAGAGGGAAAAGTCATCAGTCTGTAAACATTTTGTAATAGCAGTGCCTTAGAGAGTAGGACATCAGTGGCAGCAGCTCTGGTTCTAATAGCGTGACTTGAAGCCCAAGGGTTGAAAGGAGGAATGTATGTACGTGTATGAGGAAAGTCCCAGTTGAGGTGTATGATAATTCTGGTACCGGCTTTGGATAGGGGTAAGTTGCACTTTGTTCCCTCTTCCCAGGGGGCAGGACAGTGCAGTATAACCCTTCCTCCATGCGTGCAGTCCTATCAAAAAGTAGCTGTGAAGGGAGAAAGTTACCCTTCAAACCCTGGCTGCTCCTACATGCATTCAACTGCTTCCAAAGGCAGCTACAGCTGAGTAAAGAGTCATGCCTTGAGCTGGACCAAACAGATGCATAGAACTTTTAAAAACTAAGGACAGCTGCAATTCAACAAGACAGATTGCTTTACAACTGATGACTCTTCTGTCCCCCAACCCTCACTCCCATGCATGTGGAGGACAGGCAGTGTTGGGATAGGGTAGGTTGCACCAAAGTGTGACACACACCTTAGGACCCTTTCACATGGGGCTCATTGTACCACTTCACTTTCAATGTCTGGACGTTAAATGAGGTTCAGCACATAGCCCAATCCAAACAGCACCAAGATACCCCTGCGGTGGCAGAGAGGAACAATTCACAGGCTGCATCCTCAGCTGTGGGGGTGTAGTGTCCACATACTTACAGCCAATCTTCACAGCCTGCCTAATCTCAATGGAGGGTGCCCTTACTGTCCACGTAAGAAATAAACACTGATCCTTAAAACATGCATAGCCACAGAAAAACACTTCCTCTCCCCAACAAACAGACACTGCTACTGCTTGACACAAGCAGGTGACCCTGTTCTCACCGGAAATAAACATCTTGATCCGTGAGGGGATTTAGTCCCCTGGACCATGTCCGTTTCAGACTCACTTGTCTCTTTAGCACATAAAGTCAGCACAAGATGCAACAAGATTCAAGCACAGAGGTAGACATTTTCAAGGGGGAAGGGTGGCTCCCAGGGTGGGTTTCCCTTGAAATTTCCTGGTGTCCACCCTATTCCCGGGACACCCCCCTCCCCATTGGGGGGTTCAAAGTTTCTTCCTCATTTCACCTCAGCGGGTGGAAAACAGAGAGAATTCCTTTGCAGAAGAAATTCTTAAAAGCAAACCTCTTTCTAGTCAGGCACATGGAGTCCAGACACACAAGGAGGCCTCATCACCACTTAGTCTCTTCTGAAGTCTCTCCCATCATGATAATCAGGAGCTGTTAAAACAGTCCACTGGTCTCTGTTGCTTAGACGCTGGGGAATAATGAAGAAACAATGAAAGCCATGTTGCCACTGAAGGACATGATGGAAAGGTGATATGGCACACAAGGGAGGAAACAGACACCATAAAGGGTGCAGAGACTAGAGAAAACCCATTCAAGGACAGGCATACTTTCCCGGGGAAAGCTGCTGCGTTATTCCCTAGGGATAGTATGATCTCTGGGTAAACCTTCCTCTGAGGGATTTGTGCAGGGAAAAGGGAAAGAAATGTTAAACTTTAAAAAACCAGCCTCCCTCCCCTGCTCTTAGTTGCAATGTCAGTGATCTTGGGGGGCCCTGAGCGGCAGGCAGAGCAGTTCTGCCAGGGAGGAAGGACTGGTGATACTGTGGCCAGCCCAGCCCAGCGGATTGGGGTTACCATTCCTCTTTCCCCTTAGTTTTGGGAGATGGATGATTTCCCCTGGCGGTAGTGGCAGTATTGCTCGGTGATATTCAGGCAGGGGCACAGGAGTGGTACTTAGAATGGCAGGTAGCTAGGGCAGGGGGTGCTTGGGGAACCTGATGCTACCCCCTGAGTTCTAGGATGTGGGTCTCCCCTCTTTAGTCCCCAGGCCCCACAGGCAGTAGTGTCAGGGGGCCTCCCAGCAACAGGGGCAGCGTAAAGAGCTCCTGACCAGCTGCCTAGGCTGGGGCGGGGAAGGAGAGGTGGTATTTCCCGTCCGTGCTAGGAGGCTGAGCTCCTGAGGGTGCCCAGGGGCACGTTAGCGGGGTCATCTCCCTGGCCCCTCAGTTCTGCCAAGTGGAGCTCACGTGAGCAGGTAAGGCGTAGAGGTTAGGGGGGCAGGGAGAGCTCGGGGCTACCCTCCCTGCCCCTCAGCACTAGGCGGCCAGCCCACGGCACTGGGTCAGGAGCAAGGCGGTTGCTATCAGTGCAGCGGGCGGCGCTGGTGGTGCCGGCGAGGGGGCTTGGGCTGCGGTGCGGGCGTGAAGGGCAAGAGGCGGAGCGAGGCTCGGGTAAGATCACCCCGCGGCGCTGCAGAGCGGGCTCGGGGCAGGTGTTCCTAGCTGGCCACGTGGGGGCGGAGGGGGCAGGGTTACTAGCGGCAGCTGGGTGGAGGGCGTGGCGGGGCCGGGCCGCAGGGTTAGCGGGCGGGATGCGAGGGGGCAGGGTGAGCCGGCGCGGGGTCAGTTCTGGGCGCTGCTGACCGCCAGGGTGTTGACGTAGCCGTGGGGCCCCACGTCGTTCTCGGAGATGCAGTGGCTGAGCTGGGCGGCGCCGGGCCCCGGGCCGGGGGCCGGGCTGTATTTGGCGGCCCCGGCCCCGGCGGCGGGGCGGAGCAGGCAGCAGGTCTCCAGCGCCTCGAGGCCGCGGCAGGCCAGGAAGAAGAGGTTCTTCAGCATGAAGACGGAGAGCGGCTGCTGGTAGCGCAGCAGCAGCAGGCAGCGCAGGGCGAGCAGCGGCGCGTCCAGCAGCCCGGCGGGCAGCAGCAGGTGCAGGGCCAGGCGGGCGGCGCCGGGCGGCCGGGCGGCGCTGAGCTCGTAGAGCCAGAGCACGGGCGAGGCCAGGCAGAGGAAGTAGACGGCGATGAGCAGGTAGCGCAGCGGGCCGGGCAGCGGGGCCGGGCGGCCGGGCTGCAGCACCAGCTCCAGCAGGGTGAAGCTGTCCAGCAGGTCGAGGCAGGTGGCCAGGAAGGCGGCGGCGGCGCGGTGCTGGGGCGGGGGCTGGGGCGGCAGCAGCAGCTGGCCGGCGCCGTCGGGGCCGATGGCCCGCAGCAGGCAGTAGAGCAGCGGGGCGGAGAGCGCCAGCGTGACGCGGAAGCCGGTGGTGCCGAGCGGCAGGCGCAGCTCGATGAGCTCCAGGATGGAGGTGCCCAGGATCAGCGCCGCCTTGGGGGTGAAGGCGATGGAGTAGATCAGCCAGGCCAGGTGGGCGTAGGCGAAGTCCCCGCCCCGCAGGGGGCCCCCGGCCCGGCCCGCGCCCCGGCCGCCGGGCGGGGGGTGCAGCAGCAAAGGGTGCAAGGGAGGCGGCGGGTGGCCGGGCGGCGGGCGCTCCCGGCGGCGGGCCCGGCTGTTGCGGCAGAAGAAGATGCCCCAGCCGGCCGCCAGCACCAGGTCGGTGGCGATCCAGCTGCACCAGTAGAGGTCGGTGACGGCGATCAGGTAGAGATCCAGCAGCGCGCCCTGCCCCAGCAGCAGCACCAGGGACAGCGCCTTGTAGCCCCAGCGCGACCCGCCGGAGCCCCCGCCCGCCCACTGCAGCCCGCCGCCGGCTGCAGCCGCCGGCCCCCCGGCCGGGCCCGCGCCCCCGTACAGCTCCCCCGCTGTCATGCTGCCGCCTGAGCTGCTGCTGCTGCTGGAGGCCGGGGAGGAGGCGGCGGCGGGGGCCGGCGCGGCCGGGGCCGGCACCAGGGGTTTGCTGATGCTCGCCTCTTCCTCCCCGCCGCTGCTGCTGCTGCTGCTGCTGCGGGCCCGGGCCGAGCCCGAGCTGGACACCGACACCCGCCGGCTACGGCCGCCCAGGAAGAGCGGCTGCAGGTCGGCGGCGGGGTGAGCGGGCGGCGGCGGCGGCTGGAAGGAGCCGGAGGAGGAGGAGGAGGAGCCCGAGCGCTGGTTGGAGACAGCTCGGTGCATTGTCCGCCCCGGCCCCAGAGCGAGGGGCCCGGGCCCCGGCCGCGCCCAGCCCCGGCGGCACCGAGGGATGGGGCGGACAGCGGCTGGGCCAGGGGACGGCAGGGGCCGGCGAGGGCGGAGACCCGGCCTGGATCCGGCGGAAACCCGGAGCGGATCCACGGGCGGGAAGCGGGCTCCGGAGAAAGCGGCGGCGGCTCCGCGGGCGAGAGAGGCGGGCGGCTGCGGGGGATCGGCTGCGGGGCGGGGGGAGGCGGACCGAGGAGACAGCCCGAGTGACGGGCGGAGGAGCTGAAGCACGGCAGCCTTGTTCTCCGGCAGCCCGAGTGGGTGGGTGCGTGGGGTGGAGCGGAGCCTGTGCAGCCGGGAGGCAGGGCCTGGCCCCCCGGGGAGCAGAGATGTGTGCCCAGCCTCGGGGAGAGGAGCCCCTCGCTGGGCGAGGAGCGCAAACGCTGCCGGCCTGGGCAGAGGCAGATTGGTGCCGTTGGTTGTAATGAACACCAGGCCGGATCCTCAATTAGCAATGCCCCCCCCCTCCCCCCGCCCAATACCTGTGCTACTGCCCATAGGTAGGTAGTGGGGGCAGCCATCCCACAGCCACACAACAATACACCTAGGGGAGGCCCATAGTGCCACGTGTCCAAGAACACCCTCTATGGCCTTATTCCTGGTGTCTAAGAGCTGTTATGGATCTGGTGCAGCCAGGCTGACCACATAACTGCTGCCAGTTCCTGACCGGCACTGTCCCCTCCTGACGACAAATCTGATTTGCAGCGCTGGATGCACAAGGACTTTGTCTCCAAGGCAGGCAACTGACCAAAAAGGGCCAGCCACTGGTGGCCATTGATGACTTCAAGCCTCTCAAGGCCAGTTCTCAATGCTACATCCATAATACAGAGAAAGTCAAACCATCTTATGTCCAGTAGTCACCACTGGCAATGCAGACAAAATGCCTCCAGCCTCCTGCGCCCTGGTTTAAGCAATGTCTGTGTTCAGCTCCATATAAGAGGAGCAGATGTACACAGGTGGGATAAATCTATGATTTAGCATGGCTGCTAAACCTATTCTCCTTAAGAAGTCTGGCTGACTGTGCCCATTTTTATGACAGTTTACTGCCTAGCTCGATGAAGTCAGCCACTATTTCCATGGCTTGCCGAGGAGGACAGATGTCTTGTATCACACCTTTTTTGCCAAAACTCTGGATTTTTGTTTTTGCCCAAGCAACCCTTAGCCCAAGGGCAGCTGCCTCATGCTGGAAGGCTTTCTAGTGCAGCTTTGAGATCCGTTGTGGCCTGACCAAAGAAGATAATGCGACATCATTCACGTTGGTAAAACCGGGTGAACCAACAATTGCACAGATATTTGGTTTAGGTTTGACACTATATATGGGGTGAAGCACAGATGTGACCACACCCCCCCCCCCAATCCATCCTTTTTCTGCTGCATAATGGATTCGCGTCTTAAACATATCTCTGCAAATATTGGTATAACTGTCAGGTTAACCACATGACAGGCTTGTCTTCAGTTACATGGAAAGCCCTCAGGCACGCTGAAACCTCCAGGAGCACTGCCCCATCCCAGCATCTGCTGCATATGCTCATGGTTGGAGGGAAGAAGAGGGCACCTTAGAACTGCAGGGCAGTGGTGTAGTGGTTAAAAAAACAAGTGGGTAAACTAAACTCCATAATTCTCAAGTGAGCCATGGGTAAACTCTGTTTACTCACGTTCCTCCACAACAAGTGTGCTGCAGTGATAACGTGCTCACCTTTTCATCATTTCTTTTGGAGAGGAGTACACCAGAGAAGGGATTTCATCCAACCCAAGCCTCCTTATTGGAAGGCCACACTAATTTTTTCAGCCCAGAAAGTGAGGAAACCCATGTACACCGCATTATGCCCCTCCGCCCCATGCTCTGTTTTGAGAGGCGTAGGCTGAAACATACGCTTGAGTAGCTGCTGCATAGCCATACTTGTGGGGATTGACACCTCCTACTGTTGAGCTGTGGCATCTTCTGGCTGGCAGTGGCCATTGGGACCCTCACACCTCCGCTCATGGAGGATGCCCAGGGTGGTAAAAAGGGAGTGTCCTGAACCACCCCTCCGTTTCTTTGTAGCCATTGAGGGTGCAGTGAGCTGACACTCTGCCTCGTCAGTTTCCCCCCCCCCCCCTTTCTCTTCTTCTGCCCTTTCATGGCTATTTTTGGTCTAGTCGGTTAGATTGGCAACTACAACTTTCTTGCAGAAGAACCAAGAGGAAATGGTATGCTACCAGCATGCATAGCTTCCGGCCCCACAGCTGCAGGAGGATCACCTCACACACCCCCTACAGTTGAGGGAGGGTCCGCCGGCCCATTCGACTAAGTCTGGTAATGTGTCAGTCCAGCATTGACTTTAGCTCTGTTAGCTTAAGTGGCTGGGTGCTTGGCTTAAGCAGTGGCCAGGTCCCTGCTTTTTAATCCAGCTGACTGAGCCTACCTGTGAGGTTCTGGCACAGTCAACACCGCACCAAAGTCCCCAGATCCCTCTGGGCCGTCATAGCTCGGTGCCAAGCTTCCTGTACGGCAGCAACGTATCCAGCAACGTGTCCAAGCTAGTGCCAAGGTTCTGCCATCATGGACTCTAGTGAATCAGAGGTCGCATGGTGAGCATCCAACGTGGCACTAAGGTCCCCAGATCCAGCCAAGCTAACTGAGTCCAGCGCCAAGGCTCTGGCACCATGCTCTCTGGTGAACCACATGATGAAGCGTTCTGCTGCCCTGCATCCTCAGATAGCTCTGTGGATTTTGAGCCATGGTTTTGGCATTAGTGACCAGTGAATCACTTGCTGACGTGGCCAGCACCAGTAAAACTGGTATTTGGTATCTGGATGTTTGGGATCCTCAAATGAGATAAAGGACCCCCAGTTACTTGGGGTAATTGGTGAATAGTGCTTTACCTCAGCCAGACAGCAGATGAAAATTGCTGGCTATAAGATGACATTGGTGTGATTATCAATCACTTCTTTTAATGGGACAAACTCTGTTATATCAGGCCAACTAGTTAAAAGTATCCATGAGATACTTCCCTTCAAGCAGTTTAAAAGTGAGAGCAAACCCTGCTATCCTGACCTCATCTACCTCAAATGTCAGCATATTCATGCATGTATCTGTACTCATGCTGTAGCTGCCCTTTGGTCCATAAACAGATTCCATAGTAGTGTAACTGGATAATACCTTTTCTCCAGGTCGTGTCTGTGGCTTCCATGTAATCAAGACATTATAAAAAGTACCACCCATTCTTGATATTACTTACATCTCAGGTCATTCAAGATGTAAGAGGCGAAAGTGACACGTGTTTATCATGGAATTCCCTTCTCACCTCCCTTACCATCTAAAGTAATATTTCCAGATAATGGATTGGGTTGTTCACTTTGTTCTCCAACCTTTTCAAGGTTTGTTGGTTCCACTTCAGGATTCGGCAGGCGAGAGCTAATTGTTTAACCTGCACGGCCTTTCTCCCTTTGCTCAAAACCAAAGACTTGTCTACCAAAGAAAATGTCCAGGTAGATGCTTTGAAAAGACTTTCTGTACAAAGACACAAATGTCTTACTTAGCTCTGTTTGGCCATACGTGTTATGTAAGGGGAGTAAGTCTCAACTAGGTATTGTCACTAGTTCTGATTTAAAAAAAACAAAAAAAAAAACCTGACACGGTGTCATTGACAGACAGTTTGCTTTGACTGGAATAAGGAATTCCTATGTACATTCCTGCTAACTTTGTTGATTCTGGAGAACTGTAGATCAGATGGGATTTTTTTTGTCACTAACCCTAAGTGGTCTTGGCAGTTTTGTTTGCAAAAAAAAAACGTAGTTATAATGTTAGCACCACTTTCTAATTTACTGGTGCTTTGTCTTCAGATTGGGGTAAGTGAACTCACCTGAGCTTGAATTTTCTCAGTTTGACACTCAGACTTCTAGATTGCTGATGTGCTTGATGATGACATTCTTTAGAAGTCTAGTGGGTCCTACTGAAAAGCAAAAACTTTTGACCAGACAAATCTCTATTGCTTTTAATGTTGTCATCTTATACCTTGAACAGTAAGACCTGTTTTAGTTCTACCAGCTGCATGGGTTGTGAATTCAGCTACCACTCACACAAACTCAAGGCAACAATCCTTACTCACCTTGCTATAGTATAGTTAATGCAGGGCTTGACAAACCCTGGACGCCAGGTCACATTGGCGCCTAGAAATTTAAGCCTGGCACCTAGTATTTCTTCGGGGGGAGCAGCCACCGCACTCCGGCCAGGGCGCCACTGCACCCATGTGGCAAGGCTGCCACGCTCCAGCCAGGGCGCCCTGTTGCTGGACCCATGTTGTGGGAGAGGAGCGGGGGGAAGGGGCGGGGCTGGGAGGGGAGAGCGGCTTCTGCACTCCAGCCAGGGCGCCCCACTGCTGAGCCTACGTTGTCTGGCTCCTTAATTTTTGGGCTGGCCCCTAGCTCCAAAACAAATTTGTCAAGCCCTGAGTTAATGAAAGGGCTCCTCCATGTACCATTAGTGTTGCTTGCTTGCAGTAATTACTTTGTCCTGATGGCTATACCAAAGGAGTCTGGATTTTCTTAGCAATGAACTTAGCAGTGGATATATTCCTTTTAACTAGGCTGAGGGTATTTCTTACAGTGCCTGGATTTCTTTTGCTTTTTGATTGGAGTCTTGTTTCACAAAGCTTTTAGGACTTGTGCTCTGCTGTTGGTCAGAGTGTCATCTGTCCCACATGCACCCGGCTACTATGAGAAACACTCTGATTACCACCATGGGGGTAAGAGGACAGGCAGACTAAAAAGGAGGTACTAATAAGAGACCTAGTGAAAACCCTTGTGAAAGGGGACTGTTGGCCCCTTACTGCAACTTAGTGGGGGATTTTTGGTTGGCCCTCTCCCCTAGGGTGACCAGATGCCCATCCTAATATTAGGGGGTTTGTCTTATGTAGGACCCTTTTACCACCCCACCCGTCTCGCTTTTTCACGCTTGTTAACTGGTCACCCTGCTCTCCCCATACCAGCAGAAAGGGGCAAGGTCAAAGAAGTGTCAGGATCCTGAGAAGTCCCCAGCACTCCTAGTCAGTAGGATAGACAATACAGGCAGGCCAAAGAGGGAGTCAAGATCCTGTCCTCCTGTGAGCTGGGGCTGCCAGACCAGGGTAACACAGAGCCAGGGAGGGGTCAGGAGCCCAGAGCTGATGTGGAGGAACCTCAGCAGCTGGGGCTGGGGCAGCATCTGAGTGACAGTATGGTGAGTCTCCCATTCTCACAGCAAGTTTGTATGCACTGATGTGGGGAGAAAGAAAGAGATGGGCCCCTTTGCCAGCATCTGTCAGGAGGTATTAAGTGCAGAGGCAGAGGGGGACGTGGCCTGGACAGAGGCAAGAACCGAAGATAGAGAACAAGTTCTGTCACACAGAGACCAAACTCATCCTGGGGCAGTGCCATCACAGCAGCAAATGCAGTTCCAAAAAGAAGACACTGAACATGTAAATTTGTTGTTACTGTAACGTTTATTGCACTTTAAAGACTGCTGCACTGACCCTTACCTAAGCCATTTCCTCACAGTGTTAATGCTGTGAAGGGCTTTTTAATCCCCAAACAGTTTTGGTGTAAATCAATTGTATGTCTGTTTAAATTAATTACAGTGATTACAGGTTAAAAGGATAACGAGAGGTAGGAGTAGCGGCATCCGTGTCCCTGCTCACAGTTACCCATGGAGGGACTGAGGTAAACTTCCAGAAACGCCTGGGATTAGTCCTCCGTGTGTGGTCAGTGTCCTGCTCACACAGGCCTTGGTGGTAGGGGAAGTCAAGGTGGACAGGGGGGTGAAGTGATTTGGCATAGAGACTCAAATGCTTTCGTCACTCAGTTCATCCAGGGTACTGTGTACATAGAGAAATTCTCCTACTACAGTGGAACAAATCCCCTGCTTACACTTAGGAAAAACAGAAATGTCATTCTCAATCTCAAAAAGTAAAATGTGTGTGGTCAAATCCTTGAGCACTGAAGGGTAAAATACAATGAGCTGTTTGCCTGACAATCCAATATATCACAAAACCATTGGTGCAGCCCATGCAGGTGTTACAGTTCTTTTAACAACAATCAACAGTAGCAATGAAGCACTTAGAAGTGCAGGTTATTTAAAATGTAGTCATCTCCTCCATTTTCAGCAACATCCAAATTATGGCTGAGGTTTCTGATTAAAACTGATACTGAATGCAACTGCTGTAGGCATATTTTATAAAATAGATATTACAACTGCCTAAAAATTACCATATTTGTTCAGTCTTGACAATTATTTGGGAAGTAAGAAGCAGAGGTCTGCAAAAGACCTCCCCAGTTTCCCTCCCCTTCTCCCTCATCCCTCTTTAGTCAGACAGCCTGGCTTTGGCAAGGGGCAATTATTTTTTTTGGCAGAATTCAAGAGGAAACAAACCAGCTGTTTTACTTCTGGTAAATGAGACAAAATATGCCAAAAGTAAAGACCAGGTGCTAAAATTCTAATTATGTCTCTCAAGAGCTGTCAGAAATTGGGAGCTTGAAGATGGGAAAATGGAAGAGGCTACATTGAATTTAGGAAGTTTGAATTAGAGTAATCACATTAAGCCCCATTTAAAATGCAGCTTGCGTGGGATGGGAACACTGTGTGATTCTGTGATGCGCATTTGACACTGCAGTTACTTATCTGATCAATTCAAATGTGCAGGATGGAAGCCTATTGCCTTGGGTAGAACAGTTTCACCAGCCCCCTAATAAAATACAAAGAAATTTTCAAACACTGAAAATGTTTGTCACTAAAGTGCTGATTCTGTACTATAAATTCATGGCTACAGTCATTTTGCTATAGACAGTACATAAATAGCAATTTAAACTGAAATGATTACAGTCTTTAATGCTAATGTGAAAGGCCATGATCATTTTCCAGACTTTTTTTTAATTAGTGCATGCACTTATTTATGAATAAAACAGGCCATAACAGCACTGGTGGGTGTTTTAGACTTTATCCTAGGTAAAAAATGAAAGTTAAAAAGTCCAGCTTTCTCACTTTTTCCAGTTTAACGAGCAGGAATTTTTTTGTTTCTCTTACTAGTCTTTGTTCTATTACATTACAGTGAATTTATTTATTGCTTGTGAAAGGTAGGGGCATAACACTAAATTCTCCTCTCCTTCCTCCACTACAGCTGCCCTTTCTGGAAGTTTCCCCCACAGCCCTGCCACTGTGTGTCAACACAGACACAGGAGGCCTGCTTCTAGGGTGGAGAGACAAATTCAGGCTTCACATTCATGCCTTCCCCCCCCCCCCTTCCTCTTGCCAGTCTCACAAGAAGTTGCTTACTGCCAGCAGTGATGGTTTTAGTGATTAGATTATTGTCCACCAGGACAAGACTAATTTAATAGAGGCCATTGAACAGGCTCCTGCAGTTAACAACTTGAAGTTGTTGTTGAAGCAGGCTGATTTGAACCACTCAGCTAGCACTGAAAGGCTCTGCATCCCCTTGTCAGAGACATACAATTTTCTGTCATTAAGTTGCTTTAGTAGTGACTTCTAGCAGAATTTTCACCAGCTTCCTCCAACATAACCTAGATCACTACTAAAAGGGGAAAAAACAAACCTCAGGCTTAGGCTAATCATTTAATAAGGAGGCCAGATAGAAGATGGCAAATTTATGCTTACAATCATGTGATCACCTCATCCAATCAGCAGTCAGGCTTATTTGCCAATCTTCCAGCTGCCAGAGGACTGTGGGCTTTGCACATGGACGCTAAATGGAACAGTCAGTTTTGGTGAAGTGAATGGGAGGGTTCTGAACAGATTAAACAAACCCAGACTGCTCCTAGACTATTACAAGCTGGAGGTTTCCACATATTGGGAGTCCAAGCCTACTTCCCTTGAAGTCAGAGTTTTGCCTCTGGCTTCATTGGGAGAAGGACTAGGTTGCTTAGTATAGTATAGTATAATTCCATTCACCTCGCTAGGGGCTAGTCCATGTTTGTGTCAGGCAAGCAAAGTGTCACAGTTCAGAGCAACTGCACCTGTATCCCCCCTCTGTGGTCCAGCACAGGCACCCACTCTAGGCTTCAGGCACTCTGACCATCATCTCTCAGGTGGAGACATGTCTCGCTGCACTATAGTAGGATATCCCAGCAAGAGACTCTGCCTCAGCAGGCCTGCTTACTTTGCATTCAGAGACTAACTTAGTAATAGCCCATCATTATAAGGTACCATACAGCACTTCCTATGCAAGCCTATTTAATCCTTAAGGTAAAGGCAAACACAAAGCAATAAAGGAACTTAGCCTGCATGCTTAATAAGCGTACCAGAGATCACCCCAACCCAAGCATGGGCTCTGGCAGGAGCATCCCTTCAATAGCCCACCCGAGGGGTTTCAAGTTCATCACAGTATCAGCTCAGAACAAACATCCAGCCTGAGGGAGCTTCAGTAACCCTAGTCCTTCCAAACCTGCTCTAAGGATTGGGGCCCTCTGTGGACTGGGGGGATCCTGTCCATTTGCTGGATAAGGAAGTAGGCCTTATGCCTGTTTAAACTTAGGCTGTTTATCCAGAAATCCTTTGTTTGTTGGTCCCTGGAGAATCCAGTTTGAACACGTATAGCTGCACCTGTTGGGGGAGGAGGCTTCGAAGGGCTGAGAATTACATTAGCATCCCCCTCTTCCTAGAAAAGGTACCTACAATTCAACAATACTCCACGCGCACACACGAGAAAGTCATTCATCTGGTGCAGTAACGCTGGCTCATCGAGCTGTGTGGGCTGATGTCCGAATGGACACCACTGCTCCCAAAGAGCTCTGATCAGAAGAGCAGGGCACGGGTACCCCTACAGTGGAGGGCCCACAGGAACATTACTCAAAGAAGAATTGCATATTTAATACACTGGTTCCCAAGGGTATTAAATGTAATTCAGTAAAGTTTCCCTTAATTCCATAAGGTTTGTCCAGGACAGTGTCAGTCTGTCACAAGTCTTCCATGATCATAACCTTCTTGGTGGGCAGTTTTACACTGGGGCTGGTATTTTTCAATTTCAATTTTGAAAAGTGACATTCACGTGACCCTAGATTTGTTCTGTCTCTAGGCTAAGATGGCATTGCTAATGTACCGGATGCAGGAACTGAAAGGCCAAGCAGGGATTGCTGACCAATCCCTTTTCCCCAATTAACAAATGTAGCTAGTATCTGTCAGAGGGTAACTGGCCTCTATGAAGAGAGATGGGATCAGCCATACCTGTGCCATAATTAATTAGCTGCTACCCAGCCTGAGGTGGCAGGATTAAGGAGGGTCAGGTGATAGAGTAATGGACACCTGGGTCTTAGAAAAGGACAGAGTGAGAGCAGCCTGGAGCTGGAATCACAGGGAATGGGGGAGGCACCTGTGGAAGCCCCTAAGCCAGAGCCTGTAGGAGGCTGGGTACTTCAGGGGAGCCAGCCTGAGCTATGTCGAGCACTGTATCCCAGCCCTTGAAAGACTTGTCGCCCAGAATGGGGCTGGGAATAGGGCCCAGAGGGTGGGTTGAAAAATTGCCAAAGGGCCTTTTTGTTTGTTGAACTTTTGCTACCCTGGAAGGGGTTGTGTATTGTGTGTGTGTGTGAGACTTAGCTGGAGGAGTAAGCTGCATCTCCAACCTCAGACTGGTGTGTGAAGAGATAAGGCGACCCATCTCTGTGAAGGAAACTGAAGCTGGAAGCATCTGCAGTGCCACACTCTGCCAGCAGGGGGCACTACAAGGCAGCCACCCCCCACTGCAATATCTCTGCTAGGAAGTTTGTTCGTAGCATTAAAAAAAACTGACAGAAACAAATTATACCAATGAAATTCCCCTCCATGCCAAAAAAAAAGGAAACCTGCCAGGAAAGTTAGAAGTGTCATAGGCCAAATTTATCCCTGGGGTAGCTCCAGTGACTTACGTCAGTTTTACACCAGGGGTGAATGTGGCCCATTGACTGAAAATTGTTTTAAGGGTGTACTGTCTAGGCCACATGTGTCGGGTCACGCTCAGAATTTTTGGACAAACAAAATACAGAAAAAGAGATGTCCCCTTAAAAAATACAGGGCAACCCCTAAGACAGAAGCAGCTAAAGAGTCCAGGAGGCCATTGCAAACATTCACTGTTTTAACCCAACTTCCACTGTCTTAGACACATACACTGGTTCAAAGGAATAGCTCTGGAATCAGGTTGGTTTTAATATTAAAGCTAAAATTCACATCCAAAATAGATAGACTCTGAAAAAACTGCCACTGGAATAGGGAAAGAGAAGGATAAACTCCAGCACTGAGATTGGAAGGAAGGACACTTCCTTGATATGCCTCCCCAAGTCTCCGCTCACCCAATCTAATCTTGTGCCACTGGTGGGGTCATCTTCCTCTCCAGAGATTTCTCTCTCCTCACTCCCCTTCCCCCCTCCCCCCATTTCTACTGGATGAAATTCAAGCTCTTCTGCAAGTACAAGGTCCTAGGTAGTTTTGCTCTTCTTCCTGCTCCACTTTACTTTTTTCAGACCTCTTGCCTTATTGCTCCCTTTGAGCTTCATCCAAAGCCCAATGAAATTAATGGAAGATGCTGATGCTCAGCAGCTGTCAGGATGAGCCCCTTAGCATGTTAGCTGTTCAGGGCAGGAAGGATGTTGTTCTGTGCATGGAGAGTGCTCTGTAAAAAGCACTACTATATCAATCATTGAAGTCCCATATCTATAGCTGCTCAAAAAACCCAAAGAGAGGCAACTTTGCTCCAAAACAGAAGAAGCTGAAGTGTGACAAGACTCTGGGGGGGGTTGAGGGTTTACTCAGTTACACAGCTGGGAGTACATAATATAGAGTAAGAGACACTGGCAATGACATTGAGGCTAAAGTCCCACAGGATACCAACACTTCTTGTTACATACTCCCAACTGTTAAAGGGCTAAACTCTACCCCACTTCCTGCAGCTAATTAATTCCTCTGCACAGAAGGCAAACCAAGGGATTTCACTTCACTCCAACACAGATTCAGACATTACAGAACTTTTTTTCTGTTCTCCTCTGCCCTCCGCATCCCCAGCCGAACACACGCAAGCATGCTGCAAAAAATAAACATTCTACCCAAAAAATCAGGCCCTTAAGATTCTTAGAAAACAAGCATTTGCTCCCCAGCGGTCACACAGTCTATGGACAGAGGTTGCTATCAGTGGTGCACATGTTTTGGGGTGGAAGGGGGTGTGAATAAGCTTCTTGCACTGCTCTTTAATTCCTCACCACCTTTGGCTGTTGCAGACAGACTGCAGAATGCAGTGTATGTGCCCTTACTTGGCTGGAACACTGGATTTGAGAGCAGGGAGTAGTGGAAGGTCCTCCCACTA
This sequence comes from Emydura macquarii macquarii, assembly GCF_026122565.2. Lineage (NCBI taxonomy): Eukaryota > Metazoa > Chordata > Testudines > Chelidae > Emydura > Emydura macquarii. The sequence goes on from NW_027133667.1 coordinate 11,121,133, forward strand.
TTCCTCTACCCCGCCCCAAAGATGAATGATTTCAAAATCCTACTTAAAAGCCTTAGGGTGAGTTTCAAGGAGGACACACAGAGCACCCCTTTATTACCACCACTGAGCTCCAAAAAATACAACAGACTCAGACAGTTCTAAGCCATGGCCTTTCACCTCTACCATGGACAGACTGATCAGCTCATCCAATCCAGCTCCCTGCAAATGCAGGCTTGTTGTTCCCTCTTAAGTCTAGGTCCTGGGTGGTTCTTTGGCATTAGGGTTCCCTTATGATATGAATTGTGCTAACTGCTCCCTGATCACCTACACTCAGAGTCACAACAGTCTAGATGGTCACATTGTTAAGGCATCTAAAGATGCTGACAGGCACCTCGGCTCTTTAGAAAATCCCACTAGGCACCTGCCTGCATCTTTAGATGCGTAAATACCTTTAAAAATCTGTCCCATAATGAAAAGTAGAAGGAGTGACCAATAGTTATCAGACAACAGCTGTTTTGTCACCCAAGTCTAGGTAAGGCTACTGCCCAGTGGACAGCTGCCCACAGCAAACAAGCCCCATCATAATTAGCACTCATGCTGGCCGGCTATGCAGTAAGATTGTCACAGACTGATCATAGAAGATGACCTTCCACTCCACTGTTAGAGTTCGCCCATCCAGGTAAGGGTTGGGTACACAGGCAGAGAGGATGGGGCTGCTCTATAGATAAACAGGACTTTGGCCCTTATGATGGCAGTCTGGCACAATGGCATGCACAGTAAATTCACTTAACACAGCATGGCTCAAGAATTTAGATAAAATTCCTAGGGCTGGAAGGTTTTTTCAGTGATGTGTTAAGTCTAAATTCCTCCTCTGCATCAGAGACAGGTCTGTAAATGGTGTCACTTGGAGAGGCATGTTAGCAAGTCTGCTTTACACCTACACAAGTCAAGAGCCTCTCTTCTTACACTCACCACAGTTGTTCCCAGGAATGCTTGACCCCTCTAAGACCTACAGGAGAACAAACCCAGGCAGCACAAGGGGAAGCTAAGTAAGGAATTTCTTCTCATTGCAACTGTCAAAGGACTTGGTTGGTACTAAGAAATTCTCTGATGTTTGGTCTTTCATTTCTTTTGTTAAAATGTAACTGTGACCAAATGCAATCCTGTATTCACACCTTATTGTAATAATCTTTGTACAAAATATGGCATGTGAGGTATCATTTGAAAACAAGTAACTTGTTAGTCAGTAATATCATGGTGAATTGTATGTAGCAACATTATATGCAAAGTTACGAACACAGGCTGGAAAAAAAAAAAAAAAAAGACTGAAGTATGTTTACCAGACAAGATTGGGGAATGGGTAAACTTGTTTCTCAAAGATAAAGGACAAGTTGACATCGCTACCCAGCTGTCAAAGTTGAGGGGCCATCACCTATCAAATGGCTATTCTTTGGCAAGGGGGACAGGAACAAACTGATCCGCCTCTAAGCGGACAGCAGCATGAAACCTCTCCTCCTCCCGCTCCCCTTTTCTCTGAGCTGGAAAGAACTTTAAGTGTCACTCTCAGGAAAATGCATTTGAAAGGGGGAAATGAACAATAAACAGGAGGGGCAAACACACTCCAAGTTCTCTCGCTCTATCCCTCTCCCTTTTCACTTAAGGCAAAAGAAACAGCCATTGGACTTTGGGAGCAGATCCTGGCCTGAATTTGGTCAGCAGTGTACTGAAAACATGTGGGAAGGGAGTTCACCTTGAACCAAGTCTAGTTTGTTAAGTTTAGAAAGCATTTTATCTTTATTTTTCTTGAAATCATTTTTGACTATAATGTCTCATCACTGGTACTCAAAAATCTCTCTGTAAGTAAATGAACTTGTTTTATTCTTTAATTAAAACTAATCCAGTGCTGTGAATTGTTTGGGTAACTTCATTTAAGGTAGCAGACTGTTGTATGTTGATCCCCTTAAAGAGGCAACAGACCTCATATATTTGGACTGTACAGGAGAAGAGTGGACAGTGCAAAACATGTTTTAGGAGGAAAATCCAGGATTGGAAGTGTGTTAGGGTCACCCTGCAAGTAGTAACCAAGGCTGCTGGAAGCCAGAGTCTGCAGACAGGCTGCTGCTGTCAGAGCTGCTGTGCCAGGGCTGTAGCTACACACGGCCACTCAGCACGTGACCTGCATGCTCTCTGGCTGTTTGTGAGAAGCCCAGGTTGGGAGCTACAACAGCAAAGCATTATGAGGCACCCCACATTACAGGGCAAGTGGGGTTTCAGCCCTTCACTGGTCTGGATTGCACCCCATAATGTCATAGTAACCAAGGGAAAACAGACACACACCTTCTTCCTCTTCGCCAGGGTCACCTGATAGAACCCACAGCTATCTCACTCCAGAGACTAGTGGCCCCTAGATTAGTGTTTCAAGTGGAAGGAAGCCTGATCACCTGTGCAACCGTACTAGGCAGAGCCGTGTTACCAAAAAGAGGAGCTCTGGAAAATAAGATACTGGTAGGGAAAAAAAAAAAAAAAAAACACACCAACAAACTTGAACTGTGATATTTTAACGGAGAACAAAAACAGACTTAAGAAAAGATAACAGCTTACACTCTGCGTGAGTGGCTGCTTGAAAATGGTTATGTCTGCAAAGAGACTGTGGGCCCCAATTCTGATCTCATTTAGTGTTGTGAGTCAGGAGTATCCAGTGATATCAACAATTGCACAGGCACAAAAACAAATGAGAAATCACAGGCAGGCCTTTCCATTTGATATCAAAAATGGTTTGTGGTACTGCCGGGGTGGATCACATGAATCTTTTAGAGGCTTAAAATGAACCTTTGTCTGAGTTGACATCTTTCATGTTGCATTTCAACTTTGGAAATTTTCACAGCTAACTTCTTTCTTAAGCATTTTTAATGGAGACAGGCCTCAAACTGTCCCCTAATAGTGAGGACGAAGGAACTGGAAGAGAGAAAGGTGCACATATTGCAGGGAAGGAAAGTTAAAGCAGGGTCAGGCACTGCTGCAGCAGTATGTTAACCCAGGAGTAGCAGTCGCTACTTTGGAGAGCACTTCACTGCGACTTTGGGAGAGGAAGAGAAAGGAAAGAATTAGAATTTAGGGGCATCCCTGAGGATGCAACTACATATAGGAAAAAACTTCTGCATTTAAAAAGCCCAGAGACCAAAGCTAGTGTCCAGAGGCCCTAGGTTTGGCGGACATGCTGGTTTTATGGCTCCTCCCCCCAAAAAGGACAACTGAACAGCTCTACAAAGGAGAATAAAGCACGCAGCAGCCAGCAACACAGGGCAGATTTGAGATACTGCTTCTAGGGAAGGGTTCCTGGGACCTAGGGTCAACACCGAAAGTGGGGTGGAGGAGTTAAATCAAACTTATGGACAGTGCAAGGGTCCATGTTGATGCTCACATTGACCCTATTAGGACTTCAGAACTAGTACTGCAGCAAGATGCAGCCTTCTTGCCTCTAGTAGTTTATAATCCCAGGTTAATTCTTACGCATCTTGGGGCAAGGCTGCTTGTGCTCCACCCTAAGCAAGGAAGAGAGGGCTGCTGGCAAATAGAGGAAGCATTTTAAGTTACAAACAGAAGATTTTAATTCCACCTTTGGCACTGCACCAAGTTGCTATGGCTGTCCAGACTTTTTTATGAGCTAAACAAACAGCCACAACTTCTGTTTTGTGGCTCCCCGGCAACATAGGTAAGGATGCAAGAGGCAAAGCTTCTGATCCAGCACAAGGCAAATGAGATCGCAGGTGCTATATCAAGACAACAATATGTGCACTCTGAGTCCCCAGACAAACAGAAGTATTTAGCAGCCCAGGTCACTAAAACACATTTGCAAGAGAGATTGATAATGAAGGGTTAATTTCACCCCTAGGCAGAGGGTCAGTACAGCGCCAAGGCTCCACTTCCATCCACCAGTTAAACCTTTAAGCAGAGTGTGAGTGGGATGTGTCTATACGGGCCCTTTTCGGTGGGGTGAATGTCACCCTCCAGTATGTAACAGGGATGAGTATTTCATGCATTGAGGAAGTTTGAAAGGGAAAAGGGCTCTGGGTGGCCAGAGCTTCACAAACATGGGGGCTGGAGTGACAAGGATGATCCATCCAGTTCAGTCTTGTCCTGTCCCCATTACAGCTGAATCCATGGGTGCAACAACAGTGTTTAAACACAGATCTGGTCATGTTAGGATTGATACCCTGCTAGTAACCACAACAGACTGACCAACTGACACTAACATGAGGGACCTTTGGTATCAGGCCCCACAATGAACTGGGAAGTTTTTCTTCACTTTGGCACATGTTAGGCTACAAGATCCCAGTTCTCCCCTCCCTTCCCTTCCACCACTGAACCGAGATGACCGCAGATTTTGCCACACCCGTTTCACTCCTGGATCCAGTTCTCCTTCTCAAAGACAAGCTCCACCGCTTCATTCACATCCTGCACCATGTAAGATGCCTCCACTAGGCCGGGGTCAAAGCAGAAGTCCCGGTGCCCGTGGAACACAGTCTCCAACACGCTCTCGTGTGGGTCAGTGGGCACGTCTCCATGATGATTGTAGACTCCAGTGCAGACCAGAATGGACTTGCAGCTCTCCAATGAGACATTCCAATCCTTCCTCAGCTCTGAACGGTCCTCACTCTGGGGATTTGTAGTCACCACACTCCCCTTCACCTCAGCCTTGGCATGGGCCTGGCACGCAGCCTGGAGGTAGCGGTTGTAGAGGTTTGCACCATAGATGTCAGACATTGGATTATCCCTGTGCATAGCCATCAGATGAGGGAAATTAGTTACTTTACATGTTTGACTTGAACATGGGCAGGCTGGAATTGTTCCAGCATAAAGCGGGGTAGGAAGGGCATGGAATGAGCTGTAGTTAGGTACTTATGTAGAACTGGGCAGGTCAGACCAGTGACCTGTCTAATCTAGCATACCATCTCCAGCAGTGGCCAATGCCAAATGCTTGAGAGGAACACAGTAACAGCCCCCTGAGCCTCCATACTATGTCCAGCCAGTCACACAATGCTGGTTATGAGGAAGATATTCCTTCTTGTTCCCCCTCTGTCCCCAAAGAATGTTTGACAGGCTTTGTCTGACATGGCTGTAAAATGTAATCACTGGCTGACTGATGCTATTACACTGATTTGACGTTCAAGAGCTATGCTATACATCTCAATCACATCCTACAACAATAACTCAAACAGTCTTACTATTTGTCAATTTCATGGAGCTGCAGAGCAGTGGTTTAGTGACCCTTTGTCCTAATGTAGTTCAGATCAGCCTTTAGAATGGGAAGCTCCACAAATGCCTCAGGAGTTTAAAAATGTAAATTCACAAAACTCTGTTACAAAAAAGAGAGGGGTGAAGGTCCTTAAGGAAACACACAGGAAGAACAGTCTCTTACCCAACAGCATAGAGCCTGCAGATGGGAGATGGCCACCCTTGTCTTTCCACCTGCTGTTTGATCAGATACTCAGCGTACTGGTAAGTGACAATGCTGGGTTTGCCGATCAGGGCCTCATACTTCAGCTCTCTGCCAGTCACTTTTTTGTAGATGTTCTCCAAGCAGACAAGAAAGGTGCCATGGCCAAACCTGCTCCAGAAAGAGGGTCATCAGCACCCCCTGGCCCTTTGGCATTTGCACAGAAACCACTAGCCATCTTACAGCTACGTTCATCTCCCAAAAGAAATGAAACTCTACCTTGATCAACACCTACATGCAAACAACTTGAAGACAGAAAGCCCCACCTTGCCATTCCCTTAACCACTGAAGTTAACACCTCTGACACATCCCTTTTGAATTTACTTAGACAATATTAACTATGCAGAGCACCCCCATATAGAAGCCCTTCCAAAAGTGTTCACAGCATGTCGATTCTCATGCTTATCTCATGTATTCCCCATCATTGTTTGGGACCATTTACTAACTACTAGACATTGGGATAAAAAAATCTACCTTCGGCCATATGCGTAGTTTGGAGGCACCAGGAGCTGCAGACATGTATCTAAATTGCATAATGGGCCAAATTCTGCCTTTTTTATTTGAAGTCAACTTTATTTTCCACTTGGGATGAGATGTCTGGCGCTTGGGCCTGACTCAAGAGTGGTGGATCTTTTGGTAAGGTGTGAACTGACTTTAACCCGCTGGCCCAATTTATGCAAAAAGGAAAGAAGCAGCTTTTTGCACTAAAAAAAAAAAGGTGCACATTTTTAGAGTGCCTTAACAACTCAAAAAGAGTTCAGCTTCAGAACGGTGAAGTCACCATAATCATAGTTCTTGGCACAGAAAACCATCCTTGCTAAGTACAAAGATATTGGGTTTAGTAGTACCAGAGTAACTACTCAGACTTAGGCACCTAAATAAATAGTGCTTAATTTTGAAAATATTCATCTGAGTTCCCAATCTAACTTCAAGGTCTCTCTAAATAGTACCACTCTTTGAAACACTAGAGAAACAAATATATACTGTAACCCCACTAAAAGGTCTCCTAGTCACATTAGAGAGAGGATGTAGGTTAGGTCTCAAGCACAGATGATCAATAGGGTAGCTGAATAAACTAAGCTAAAAGTGACCTAAACCAACATGTTTTTCACCTTGGCATCTTGGCTTCTGCCATCCACAAAAGGTCCATGTTACAGGCAAGTACAGGTATATGGGGGTATGGCACATCTGCCAGCTCTGCCCCTGGGTTCCCATTGCTCAAGAGGACATCAATAATCAGCTGCAGGTTTGTCTCCCACCGGACTGGTTCCCCAAACAGAATTACCCCTGTAACATTTAAGAGATACTGTACATGGAAGTTCAGAATGGCTACCTATTCAACAAATAAAACAGAAAGCACATTGTCCCCTACAATGTGCTTCTGGAAGGTGACAGATAAACAGTGTGTACAATGGCAGTCATTCCGTTGGGTGTCCTGTCATTAAGTTACTATCCAGTTGGCATTGCTGAACAGCAAACAGGATAAGAGTATCTATGGACAGCACTTACCTTCTATGGTAGGGAAGTCAGTGGTCGGAGGAGGCTGCCAAAAAAAAAAAAAAACCCCCACCATAAGTAAGGCTGAATTAGGAATACAAAACTAATATTTAGAAACGCTTCCTTTGGTATTGACAGAATGTGTTAGTAAAGGTGAGAGCCAAGAATTTCAGAAGTGATTGGTGTTTTGGGAGCCCACATTTAGAAGTCTTCAAGGGATCTGATTTTTCAGATGGTGCTCAATACTTGCTGAAAGCCAGGCCCCTTTAAGGAGTCAAACTGGCCACCCGCACCAAAAAAAAAAAAGTCACCAGCCACTCTTGAAAAATCTTGGTTGTGGATACTAGGTAACAGTGAAGAAACACTGACTGGGGAGAAGGTGGGTGTCAAAGCAACTGCAGCTCTAGCCTCTCCTAACAGAAGCCATTGCAGAGAGCGGTGTTGGCCTCCAGGGAGTTCAGTAACAATCCCAACCTCCCCCAGCAGGAGTCACTCTAGTGAATGGCATAAAGAGGGTTGGTTATAGATGATCTCAGAGCTAGTCTATCTAAGGCCATAACATGCAAATGATATAATCCCAGGTCACACAGTCTCACAGACAACTTGATATTTACCAGCTCCTTTGGTCTACGGCTTTGATCAACCATATCCAGCAGGGGAAATGCTTTCCTCACATCTTGTATGGTAACTACATTCTGGAACCCCACACTATTTCAGACAGTCAAGGAAGGAAATAGAGCCTGCTCTTTACAGATTAAGGGCTGATCTACAAAAGCATTTAAGGGATTTAGGAGCACAAAGTCCCAGTGACTTTCAATAGGACTTCTGCACCTAAGTCAGTCACTTACATGATTTCAAACAGCTTACCCCAAATTGAACATCCCAGTCCCCTATAAAAGCCAGGTCATTTCCTTCCCCTCCAGAGTCTGCTTGCAGTGCAATATTGACTTAGATGGGGCATTACTGGACAGCCATCCCACAGCACCAAAGAGGGCAACAGTTCAGATCAAATTCATTCGCAAGTTCTGAAGTCTCAAGGTAGCACAGCACAGTGACACTAAGACATCAGAGAAGGAGGATTTTCGATTCAGACCTGGTAAGTGGATTCAAATCACTGACTTCAGTGGAATTGCATGTGCCTACATAAGCCCAGTGTGGCCTAGTAGCTCTAAAGGTTAAAAAGGAAGAAAGTTTGTGGACAAACTTCTACAAGAGAACACGTGGTGGATTCTCTGTCACTGACAATTTTTAAATCAAGATTGGATCTTTTTGCTAAAAAAAATATGATCTAGGAATTATTTTGGGGAAGTTCTATAGCTTGTATTATACAGGTGGATGTTCACAATGGTCCCTTCTGGCCTTGGAATCTATGAAAGAAGTTTGCCCATCAGTAGTCTCTGGTAATGAGATAGGTGCAGCAGAAATGGAATAGATTCATAGATTTTAAGACCAGGGACCATTGTGATCATCTAGTCTTACCTCCTGCATAACACAGGGAAATCCTATGACCCGTTGAACAGCACTGGTAGCTGCAGGTCAGAATAGAACAGATATACTTTGGAAAAGCTTTTGAGGGTGGGTTCTAGAATTGGAGCAGCATAGGGCATTAGAGATCAGACACATCAGCAGAGTTGGGGGAGCCCAGTACCAGAGGAGAATAGTACATTGGCAAAACTGTGTAAGAAAAGATACACAGCACCTGCCTATAATATGCCTGACTGCTGCCTGGCATGGGTTGCATTATAAAAGATTACAGGAGGCTAGGAGTCTTGCACTAATCACATTAAAATGAACTAGAGGCATGAAGCATGGACCGTAACTAACCCAGTCAGTGCAAGCAGCAAAACAGGCCACAAAGGTGCATCCAGAAGACAGACAAAGCAACATAGTCCAATGTTTCAAGTCTTCCAAAGGGTCCCCTCCACAAAAGATGCTCAGAATAAATCTAAACACCTTTTTCCACTCCCCCACCGGCTGGCCACACAAGTGTCCTGATATGTATCCAGATATCACTGCTCCCCTGGCACGGCCAAGATAGCACAGCATAGCACAGTTGTGAAGCTCAGATGGGAGAAGTGGAGGCCATGACCTAAGAGCAGCAAAGGATACTTCCTGGCGTTCTCCTCCACTGGCCCCTGCCCACACACCAGCATACACTTCTCATGGAACTGACGGAAGAGCCGCAAGGGGCTGTGGGAGAGGATCACTTGTTCTGGAGACACCTGCAGAAGGAAGATGAGGCCATAGGGTCCGCAGGCTGGAAGATTTTTCCCTTCCCCACACAGCTGTTAGCCCCTTTCCCCTCATTTTTTTTTTTTTTTTTCCCTTCTTCCCCCCCTGAAAATGAAAACAGCCCACAGTGAGGTGGACACAATCCAGACTGGGGCAACCCACAGCTGCAGGCTGAGTTCCAGCTGGTTAAGCCCACAGACAAGAACTCTGCATCCACCCAAACCAACATGTGAGAAGGATACAGTGGATTCTCTACTCCACTGCATCCTATTCGGCATGGCATCTAGGAGCAGATTCTAAAGCAGAGCTAGACTTCTAAGAGCAAGGCCTCCACATGTTCCATCCCACTTAATAACTTGAGCTAGAACCATCCAGCGCCATCTTTCAATGGCCTTACCAGGCCCAAATGTCTAATGAACAAGCGATCATCATCATCATCTGGATAGCACCTCTGGAGTGCTTGGCATTCTACAGATTGAATGCACAGGGCCTGCCCAGGGGCACTTAGTCTAAATATTCAGCTGTTATCTTTCTGAGGCTGATGAATTAAAAACACAGCTTTGCGAAATTGTCTGAATTGAACAGTTTCAAATCTTTGGATTTAATGGGTTGATCCAACTGCCCCAGAATTCTAAATTGGAGAGTTTGCCTGGCTACCTTGCTCACTGGGTCTTACTTGCTGCTCTGGTACAAAAACACATGTGGATGAATTAGCTCCACAGTAAGGACAGAACTGGCAGCAAGGAAGTGCTGATATGGACTGTGCATCTACATAACCATTTGGACTTGTTTTGTAGCAGTATAACATCTCCTTCCTCCAGCTCAGACATGACAGTCTCAGTCACAGACATTGTGATGGGTGACTGGCCAGCTCAGGGAATGGAGTTGGGACACTAAGCCTTTCGACAACTGGTGAGCACGTTGTCTCCAGCTAATGATGGTTGTTTTTTGTCAGTGTATATGAAATGTGATCTCAGATTAACTTCAAGTGACCAGCTGTACATTGCACAGAACCATCTCCCGAGAGCCTCTAACAGTCTCTCTTGCTATTTAAATGCTTAGTTCCTAATTTTGACTAGACTGGGGTTCTGCTTTTAGCCTTGGTTTTGCAATCCTGTAGTGTTGAAGAAAGTTAGATAAAGCGAATGACTGATAACAATGGATTCCCAATGAGCTCCTGCTAGGGGAAACTGACAAAAGAGGGCATACGATTTCTGCTGTCCAAGTGAGAAGTCTCCTGTGCATGTACTGAGCATCTTTTTTTCCAGTATAGTTTCAATTTAACACCAACAGCCTCCACCCACTGCCCCAAGACAGAGGAGGTGGATTGTCTTGTTACCTCCAGTCCCAGAGCATCGGATAGTTCCTGAGCCTTGGCTTGCCGAAAGCAATTCCCAGCGTTTGTCACAAAGACTACCGGCACCCGGAGCTGTCCATTAGAGTCTACCAGTTTCCGGAAGGCCTCCTGAGCAGCAGGAATCACGTAGCGGCCCCGAACAAGCACTCCATCAATGTCAAACAGGAACCCAAAGGTCGGAGGAATCTGCAACATAAACAGATTCATACCAATTACTGCGGCACTGGGAAAACAGAAAGAGGAACAAAGGTTCTATTTAAAAAAAAAAGGACCAGCTGCTCCTAAGAAAATTCAATCCAGGTTAAAAAAGGAAGGCTAGGAAGGGGTATTGTTCCCATCTGATCCAATGCAATAACACCCATCCAATCTCACCACATGCCAAAATGGTCTAATGCCTCTTCCCCTCTTTAGAAAGAAAATGCCAACATGTGCAATTAAAGGGAGGCCGTATAGTCCAATTTCTGGAAGTCAGGAGTACTGGCTTCATTCCTGACTCTGCCACTGATCCACTGTGTGAACCTGGCCATCATCTGACCTCTGTGTCTCAGCTTCCGTATTTGTAAAATAGATCTAATGATACTTATCTTTGTGAGCACTTTGAGATCTATGGATGAGCAGCCTATATAAAAGAGTAGCATGTGTAATTAACAGATGTGAGCCTGAACCAGAACACCAGGTCCAGATCTCCCAATGAGGAGCCAGGCGAAAAGATCCCATCTCTGTGGTTTCAACCCATCTGTTTTTTCCCTTATTACAGTAGAGTGATAAATGGATTTGGACTGTACAGTGTTCTGTTCTTATGGAAATCAAGGAGAAAATACCTCTGGGAAGCAGATGAGGTGTTCCAGAAGCATGGCTACATTATAACTTGCCTCTCCCAGATCAAAATCTCCTTCAGAAAACAAGTTGCCAGTTTTTTCCAACACCCAGCTGACTACCCAAAGTAAGCTACACTCATCTTCAGCCCAGTCCTATGAGCCATTCACAGCTGTTCATGTGTCAGAATGCATGCAGAGATGGTGGGCAGCAGTGCCCACCCACTATTTAGTGCACAGCCCAGGTTGCACTAGACCAGGGGCTGCACAGAAGCAGCAGGCAGATTGCTGGGCTGTTCTAATGCAACCACAGCACAGCACTGAGAGGCATTTAAAAGAGTGCCCTTCATTAACATGCACCTGCTCCTTAAGAGGCAGAGAGTGGGTGAGCATGTTCCAACATCCCTTGGAGAATTCTGCTCTACAGGACAGGAGCCACCATGACTTGTGACCAGGCTCCCTGCCCTCCTGGCACAAGCAGGGAGTGTGGTGTGCAGCCCTGCTGTTCCTTGTTCTCGGGTGGACATGTTCATCTAGTGAGTTTTTAATCAACTCTCAGGAGAGCCTCGAGAGTCTTTTAAAAACACAAAACAAATCAATGAACTGCTGTTTCTGGTCCCAGGTCTCATGCCTTACCACTGCCCATCGCCAGCGCAGGAGCGTCTGACAGCTTCATGGGAAACCCTGTGCCAGTATTTACCGAGCAATGCACACCTTCAAAGCACTTCCCAGCCTCGCACCTGCCGGGAGGTTTCCGGATGCCCCTGCCACAGCGAGAGAAGCGGAGGCCGAGGCCCAGGCCCTCACTCCCTCCTCTAGCCAGCACCTCCCCCCCGCACCTCTGGAGTTTCGCCCCCTTGGCCTCACCCACCAGCTGAGCCCCACCAAACCCCCGAAGCCAGCCAAGCTCTTGCCTGGGCCCGGGCCCAGGCCCGGTGTGTGAGCGGGGCTGCCGCCAGGCGGCTCAAAACCAGCACGACAGGCGGCCCCCAGCTCCGTTACCACCCCCCCACCGGGCCCCACGTGCGCGGGGGGACGGTACACTTCGCCGGGCCCAGGCTGCACCCCCATGGGGGCGAGGGGAGGGGCAAACAAACGATGCTTGGGCCCTGCAGCACCTTGGCCACCGGGGAGGGGGGCGCCTCACCTGAGTTACCCCGGGGGGGGCTGCCCCGCCCAGGCCTCTCTGGCTGCTCGCGGGGGGCGCCCAGGTCCCCGCCCGGCTGGCGCCACTCGGCCGCCATCGCCTCAGGGCCGCTTTGCCCGCGCGGCACAGGCAGCAGCCCAGAGCCATCCGCCACCACGAGCGCAGCCCGTCTCCGCCAATCAGCGGACAAGAAGAACACTGACCACCCCCTCCCCCCCGTGGGGGAGTCGGCCCCGAGGTGTGTGGGGGGGGAGGAACTACAGCTCCCAGCATGCACCACACAGAACGCAGGCCGGTTCATAACCCCGCAAGGCATCATGGGAGTGGTAGTTGTATATTCGCCTCCGGCCAAGCGGCAGCCGGCGTGGAGTCCGCTCCAGGACTACTCCTCCCAGAATGCAAAGCTTCTCCGCAGCGCTGGCGGGAGGGGGGGGAGGTTTGCGTCCCGCGCTCATGATGGGTATTGTAGTTTCCAGATCTGGCTCGTCAATAGCTTCTCTGTCTTCTTCATTGAAGCCACAGAGGTCGGTGCGCGCCTGGCTGAGCGCGCAGAGCGGGCGCGCGCACCCACGCTGCGGTCTCCGGCTGGCGCCGCGCGCCCCCTCTGCCCTGGCTGCGGCGCGAGCCTTGCAGAGGCCAGCGCGCTCCAGCCCCGCCCCGTGGTACGAAAGGAGATGACGTCTCCCCTAAGCCTCATGACGTCATAAAACAGCCCGGCCTGACCTCGGTTATCGGGGCGCCCCAAGCAGCCTTGTCACGTGGCTGGCCAAGAGAAAAACAAAAGCAATAAGATTGGGGGGTGGGCGCTGATGGGGGTGCACACAGAGCCCCTGGCAGGGAGGCGGTGGTAGAGGGAGGCGCACAGCCCTTGGCACGGGGGAGAAGTGAGGGTTGCAGGGAGCCCCTGAGGAGAGAGGGGTGGCCCACAGGGAGCTTGTGGGGAAGAATGCAAGTAACACCTGGGGTGTGCAGTAAGTTGGGCCTACAGAAGCAAGGAAGCGTGCAGCCTCAGCTAGGGAATAGGTTCGTTCAGCGCCATGGCACGTGGCAGCAAGTCCATTTTGTGCAGGGGTTGGTAATGTTTCATGAGAATTTTGAAAATCTAGCAGCAAGTTTCCTTTGCAGATCCCGGCCCACCCCTAGTAAAAAGCAGGAGGAGAACACTGCATATTTTGGGACCCATTTTACAGCACATTCGAAGGGCAGGCCGGTTGTGAGTTACCATACCCCACACCAGATGTCTCCCAGCACCTGCAGATATAACCCGGCCTTTCATTGGCGCCAGGGATTCAAACACAAATGTTATTCTAACTGGCCAGCAGGTGTCACTTTGTACCACAAGAATACAACCACTGATGCATTAATAAGGTAATGGAAATTGGAGAGCTCAGTTAGAGAAATTAGCATACTGTTGGCACTCAGTAAATAATGGTAAAACAGAAAATGCCCACCCATAAACTAAATCCACCCCCACTGCAAGTCCCCAGTTAAATTGATATAAGTGATCTTAGCAAAAGGACACCTTTCTGGAAGGGGTAGGAGAAAGATGCCTGTGGTGCCTACATTTAAGTTGGGGGTATATTTTCCTAAGTTTATGACAAAATTTGAAATTTTCTTGCTGTCAGTTTTTCAGGTCAGCTGACTGCCTCAAGCTCTTTAAGTTGCTATTGGAGGCAGATATGGTCCCTGGTATAATTACAGGTTCAGTAACCCCAGATTGAAAGGGCTGTTTCCTCCCAAAATATATTCATATTTTAATTTTTGTTAAGGAAATATTTGATTTGGTACATATGTTCTACAGTATATTCTGCCCAAGACTCATGACAGTGAAAGTGGCTGGTACTGGGTAACTTTTTCTTGACACTTCTAAATGCTGAAGTAAACTAGAGCCTTTTATGTTCAGCACAGGAGAGCAGATGCTGGAACTGTGTTCTAGGGGCAAATGTCTTTATGCCCATTACTCCATATGACTAATGCAGAGGTCAGCTTATTGTGCAATGAGGATTGGGGCTGTGATGAGGGGAAGCATTGCTCACTACTAAGTTATTGCATTTGGACACAAATGATGTTTGTATTCCAGCCAGTTACAACAAGTGCTCAGTTACAACAGGGTGGGAAAGGAGACTGTACCTCTTTTTATGAATAAGATTATCCAACAGGCTGAAGTTTTATTTTTAAAACAACCCAGTGGTAGTTTCCAGTGGTAGTTTGTGAATGGCAGACACTCACAGCAATCTTCTACAACATGGCTGCCAAACACCTGCATCATCTGCCCCTCCACACACACCATCTATTGGCTGCTGAATCCTGATACTTCCAGCACCAGACAGCTGCCATACCTTGATCCTCTCAGTTCTGCACTAAAACCCTTGTGGACCATTTCCCCCCTCCCTCACAGGATAGGGTAACTCCTATTAATTCCCGGGAGGGGGTTCTTGTTTCCTGTAGCCTTAATCAGGCCGTAGTCCTCCTTCCCCACACAATACAGCTGCCAAACTCTAGCTCCCACTCCTCAACACCCCATCACTGCCATCTCCAGAAAGTCCTCCTCACTACCACCACCTCAATGGAGTGCCAGACCTTTCTCTTCCTGCTCCACCCATCACCCCATTGGGATCAGTGCCCTGGTGGTATTTTCCCATTTTCCCTCTCAGCACCAGACAGCAATTAAACCCAGTTTTCTCTTTCCAGGGCTGGCTTTAACAGACAAAGCACCCAGCTGCTTGGGCTCCTGTTTTTGGACTCCTATGTATGGTCTGCAACCCAAGGGCTTGGCCTATAGCAAAAACAGTAGGGGCAGTAATACCCACCTCTAGATCCTTTCACCAGTCACCTCCTGCCCTGTTGGCCTTCTGGCATCAGCCCCAAAGGAGGCAGCACTTACAGTAAGATTGCCTCTTCCTACACACTGGCTCTAGGGCTTGAGTCCCTACCAGTGGTAGGATAGCCAGCTGCTTTCCTTCTCTCCTCCTCTGCACAGCCCCATATAGTTGCTCAGCCTGCATCATGCTCATCTAGTCATTGGCAAGTGAAAGGGAAAGAAAATACATACGAAAATGCATTTCATATACTGTAATGACCAATGGGGAAGGCACTACCTAAAACTAGTGACCAGTCAGAAGAGGTGAGGGCCCAGACCCATACACTCATTAATAAACAGAAGATGCTTGATCCTCTTGCCAGTATTGCAGCTGTTGCCCCTGAAAACACAAAACTCCTATAAAAGAGAAAAATTAATTAATTACCTGATTAGGCATCGCAGGGCTTGTTTGCTGCTTGTTCACATGGCTGTGAGGTTCTGTTCAAAGAGCTGCTCTTTTCCTAGCAGTGAGATACAGATAGAGGGACTAAGGCCAGAGGGGTTTGCTCATGTACTGAGGCAGGATGATTGGTGGTTGCTGATTGGGCCACATCTCAATAGCATTGTGAGTTCAGGTGTGGTGGTTAGAGGTGGGGTTGTGCTCTAGGGCTAGCCACAAAAGCTAAGAGCTGGAATTCACTCAGTCCCATTGTTGAGATCGTGGCTGACAGGAAGTTTAAATCCAAGAGCTCACTGGGGCTCAACTCTAGTTTTCAACCATTTAAAAAGCAGCTATTTTATTTTCCCTCTCTTAATGTTTATATTTGCATGATTTGTGACAGCAATGGTAGGGTGACCACCGTCCCTTATTTCAAGGGACCATCCCTTATTTCATTGGTTTGTTCCTTAGGGTGATCATCCATCCCTGATTTTAAGATGTATTGAAATATATTAAAACTGATAAGCTTCAATTTAATATTTAAAATGGTACTTATGATAATTGCATTGTATACCTGAGGGCAGTAGAAATGTACACTTGAGAGAAAATACATGATATGCTTAGGGAAATGGAGTTTCCCTAAAATGTTCCTTAAAATAAAGCATTATCTCTTATTTTTTGTGTGGTTTTCCCTTATTTCCATCCAGCAAAGATGGTCACCCTAAAGCTGCATGCCCAGAATACAGGGCATGGGCCTTCAGTTTTCCCTGTTCCCACCTGTGTGACCTCGCACACACTGTGCATGCGAGATCCTATTGGCAGAGGTGGAGCAGCGCACTCTGTAAAATGGCCTCCTCTGTGCATGATACCGGACAAAACCATGTCTGGTTTTACAGCAGTACCGGACAGGGGACAAACCAGCCAAAAACAGGACTGTCCAGCTTGTTAAAACCAGACCAATGGCCAGCCTAACAACCACAAATGTGTCAGGCATTTCCTGGCTGTTAATGATCAGGGCATAAACATTTAATTTATTAAGGTACCTCATAGCCAAGGCACGCAGGCCACCGTCCAAATCCATACAAATAGGATCACAATACAATACATTTATAATGAAGAGCTGCCCACTTACCATTCAAACAAATAAAACCAAAGGGGCAATATTACAAAATATTGAGTGATGGGGAAAGGTAAATAAGTGTGGGCCTGCTGTGGTCATAATAAAACCCATCTGAAGCAAGTGGCAGATTAAGGCCATTTTCTATTCTATTCTATAATATCTGCACACCTCCTGACAATTTATCTCAGCCGCTCAGTTTTTCTAGCTTTTCATTCACTGACAGGAAATCCTGTCCCCATTGATCATTATTGCTTAGGGCAGAGGTCCTCAAACTTGCTGATGGGTCAGGGGGCCGGTTGGTCACATGGTGCCTACTCTTGTCTGTGATTCCAGCTGCTAAATTGTGTTAAAAGAAGCTAAAAATACTGGTGATAATTAAAATACTGATATATATATATATAGAGAGAGAGAGAATGATGATGAAACATTTACTCTTTTGTAAAGAGCTTTGAAATCTACTGACAAGAAGCTCTATATAAAAGAGCTAAATATTATTATAGTTATTCAATAATTCCTTTTACTTTCCCACATAGGCATAGCAGTAGCTGCCACAGGGACATTATATGATCACACATGGGAGGCAAGATGTTCCAGGCAATTGTGAACCGGACAGGAGGTGTCCATGAGACAAGCTCTGTACTGAGATTTGCCACACACTATGAACAAAATTGAGAATCCCTTATTTAGGGGTATGATTTTGAAAAGCACCAAGCACCTTCAACTCCGATTGCTCCTCTCAGGATTGTCTTAAATCAAAAGATTTTTTTTTAAAGAGCAAGGAACAGAAACAGACCCGTGGAAACAGATTTACAAACTCATATAAAGTTTATTACATTTTGAAAGAAATAAAGTAGGAGTTATTACTTACTACATGTCTGAACAGCCCCGAGCATAATGGGGACCCGGATCCTGATTTGAGTCAGGATTCTTGAGATGCCACCACAAATAAGAGATGGGTCGCTCTAAACCAAACCCCACATCCAAACTTCTTCTAAACTCTGAGGACCTTTGACTACTAACCTGAGGGCATCTGACCCTTTCTTTATAATGAATCAACTCAAATCCCTGGATTTTAACACCTCTGGAACTGGGGATGTTTGGATTCAGAGCTAGGCTTTGTGGCTTGGGCCCATCTCTAGTATAAGGAAAACTAAAGGAGAGGACTCTTCCCCAGCAGGGAGGCAGTCCAGGAAGCCATTCCCCCTTCCACCTGTCACTTAAGAGAACTGGCTGTGAGACCTGCTGGAAGTGAAATTCATCCATTGCTATAGAGGTCTCTGGAAGACCTGATCTTCACATGGAGTACAGACCCTGCAAGGAGGAAATTCAGAAGCCAGGGACCTCCATTCAGTTCAGACTTACTACATTTAAAAAAAAGAATCTAATTGGGATGGTGATGGGAAAGTTTCTACAATCAGACCGAACCCAAACTGGGATTCATCAGGTGGTAGGGTGGTCATTGGTCCAAAGATGAGACATCTAAGGCAACAATTCACTTATTCGAGTTAACCATCTGGAGAATTTCTAATCACATCAGAGCTGCGCAGTATAAACCTCCCAAGTGATTTATAACCTTAATCTATAGCTATAAAGAGCACCAACCACTGAAAGGTTCCAGGCACTGGGAGACTGCCTTGCACTGCCAGTCAAGAAGTAAGAGTTCCCGAACACTCACATCATGATTCATGCTGGACATTTGGCTAGATTCTTCATAGGAAGGTGGGAGCACACCGGTTGCCAATAAAGTCCCAGCCAGAGCTGTCAACGGTAGAGCAGACATTGCAGAGAATGCTTACAGGTGATGGCTGGAGCAAAGTGGATTGCCAAAAGGCCATCCAAGTTTCAAGCCTGCAGGAGAAGACCAGTATGGAGTGTGTGCCACCATTGCTATGGCTAAAGGCTTTTTGTGAGGTGGAAATGGAGGGGACACTGGTAAGCCTGTGTTAAATAGCTCATAGCTCTTTTCACAATTATACAAAAAATTATCATCATCTTCACCCCAGTATCAAAGATTCACACCTCTGGGAGTTCCAACTCACTGGAGAATACAGAGTCCTCCTGCACTCACACTTAGCAAACTGAAATCCACTAAGCATGTTCAGAAGAACCTAAATTGAAACCAATCACTAACACATATCCCCTTTTCACATCAGTTTCCCCAAATATTACAATAAAAGCATCTTTCACAGCCCGTTTCTGATATGGTGCCATACGTCACTTGCACCAATACAGTATAATATAACTATCATTTATGAAAGCCACAATAACCCTATATTAATTAACATATAACCAATAAAACCTGAATGGAGTTCAAGAGTGGCTGTTGGATGTTCCGGAGGAAGGTGGAGATATGCAGGCTGTGGGTAATGATATGGAAGTAGTTGTGGTTGAGCAGGGAACTGATGAGTGAGGTGCAGATGGTGTCAAATGGACTTAATTGCTTCTGCATCTTTTATGGTTTGCATTGGTGGGCTCTGCAGTCTAGCAACCTTAAATTAACCACATTTTTTGCATGGGAATATACATACTCCAAAATACGCTCCATGGAGTTTGGGTTATTTAAAATCATGATTACCGGGAATGTACACAAGACAGCTGAACCACTTCTGGTAAATATATTTGTGCTCTACTGAAGTATTGTGATGGAGGTTTGTGAAAATAATCATTATGGCCAGGCAGTCCAGGACAATTAGTATAAATTTTAATATGAGGTAATTAACCTGCGGAGGGCAGACCTGGAAATGACAGGCCTACTAAGTCTTGTGCACTGGAGAGAAAGACTCCTTTAACTGGGAACAATTTTAAGAGCATTTTAAAGTCTCCAGAGCAGAGCTTGAGCTGGCCTAAATTGCTGTAGCTCCACTGGAGTCAACAGATCTAGGTCAGTTTACACCAGCTGAGGATCTGGCTCCACAACTCTTATACTGAAGGATTTTGCTGAATCCATTTAATGGAGACAGCCAACATCTGAATCAGAATTTTTTTAAGCTGTCCTTATTCAAAATTGTCAGATCTGAAATTATCCTGGCACAATCACTTCTTCTTCTCCAGTTTTTGTCATGTTATTTCAAAGGACTCTCTTTATCTTTTGGGTTCCAGAGGGGTAGCCATGTTAGTCTGTTTTTAGCAAAACAGCGAGAGTCCTGCGGCACCTTAAAGACTAACAAATTTATTTGGCATAATATTTCGTGGGCAGAAACCCACTTCATCAGATGCATGAAGTGGAAACTTCAGTTTGGTAGGTATATATACACATGCAGGGATGGGTGAGTTACATCACAGTGAGAAGGGCAAGTGTTAACAAGGTTAATTCAATCAGGGTGAATGAGGCCATTCACAGTGGATGAGAAGGTGTGAATGTCAAAAGAGGAAACATTATTTTTTGTAGTGGGCTAGCCACTCCCAGTCTCTATTCAGACCTAGTCTGATAGTGTCAAGTTTGCACGTGAGTTCCAGCTCTGCAGTTTCGGGCTGAAGTTTGTTTTTGAAGATTTTTTGTTGAAGTATGGCAACTTTCACATCTGTTACTGGATGTCCAGGGAGATTGAAGTGCTCTCCTACTGGTTTCTGAATGTTACCATTCCTGATGTCTGATTTGCATCCATTTATTCTTTTGCATACAGACAGTCCGGTTTGGCCAATGTACGTGGCAGAGGGGCATTGTTGGCACATGATGGCGTATATCAAATTAGTAGATGTGCAGATGAACAAGGTCCTGATGGTGTGGCTGATGCGGTTAAGACCTGTGATTGTGTCACTTGAGTAGACACTATTTAACTTGTGCTGTTGCTGATTTGTCTTTCTTCTGCAGAGCTGGTAACTCTGAATGACACTGGCACTGTATTAGAGCCACATCAAGGGACTAGTTCTTTGATACACTGGAAATTTGATTGCTATGGACTTGGTCTCACTGAAGGCACACATGGGCCCAGACCCCACAGTGGGATCTGCCAGTCCGGGCTCATGTTGAATCCCATTGAAATCAAGAGGACTTTACATGGGTTCAGGGGCCTGCAGTAGGGGCTCCCAATGCAGAATCAGTGCTTTATTGAATAGGGATTTGAGAGGTTTCTTTTGACGTCTGGGATTCTTTTCTAGTTGAAAAGTGGATTGGAATCCCTACAAAGGTGGTTCCCAGAGTGAACTGCATCCCCTTTCAGCACTCAGCGCTTGCATTCTTTGCTGATCACTGCTTGGCAAAGTAGACTTGCCTTGAAAGCATTTGTACAGATTCATCTGCTTGTTTCTAGCCCTGTTACGTCTTGAGATGTCAGACCTGGTTCCTTAGTCTAGCAGTACTATTTTGGCACTGGGCCCAGGGTTAAACATAAACAGTCACAGATCTCAGACAAACATCGCTTTCAATCCTTGCCCTCCTGAAAGTCAAATGGGAGATGTTTGCACTAGCCGTTTCCTGAGGAGGTATCTATTTTATAATGATATGAGGCAAAATCATCAAGTCCTTGCTCAGGGAAAGCTCCCATTGACAATCATTAAAAAGTGAGTAAGGACTTCAGGATTTGACCTGTGGTGATTTTAATGGCATTTTGATTTTAGTTACTTTGATCATTTGCTGCGCTTTTTGCTTTTGTTTTAAAGGCTCACTGCTCTGCTTCATCTGCACTTGATTTATAGAGGTGTGCGCAGGGCCCTTTGGTGTTAGTGATTGCTATTAATTATAATTGGCCAGAATCATCCAGCTCCAGGCCACGGCTTGAGTGCCGTTTGCTCAAGTCACATTGAAAAAGAATTCTCTCTGTATTAGCAGTAGCCCCACTTCCCTCCGCCTTGCAGACATTCTCTCAGAGAGGGGCCTCCTCCTCCCTACAGCTCTCTTGGAAAAGCATTGGAGAGGTCAGCTATAAACTGGTCCCATTTTTTCTGCCAGACCTGTTTGGCCAGGGCTTTCTTCTCTGGCCGCAAGGAGCTGTATCTGTGGGATGAAAAGGAGGGATGATCAGACATGGGCTTGGGGTGGCTATGCAGGAGAAGCTATTTCAGGATCAGTGTCCCAAATGAAAAGGCAGGAAGCTGGGAAAAATCAACCCTTTGTGATGCCTTAGATAAAGACTTAAAATGTTGTCTCTGTCACCTATTACCAATGGCAGGAAGTAACAGATTTGTCCCCCAAACCTTGTAGGCTGGCTAGGGCTAATACGAGCATGGGCATCAGCTTTGGGAAAATAGACAAAGCTTCAGATACATGCCAGAATGCGCTGGGCGCATTGGCCAAGCCATCAGAGGCTGTATAATGGGCCTCTGCAAAACACACAAATAAGTAAAAGGCAAACAAATGAAAAGCGATGTGAAAAAAATCATCCCCTCTCTCCTGCCCGAGGCCAGACTCTGTCGGTAAATTGGCACTGGATGGAAGAGGGGAGGGGAGGGAAACAGACACACACAAAGAGGTGCTGTATTGACAATGGACAGCACAGACTCTGGGATAGCCAAGCCCCTCAAATCCTGCCCTATGTGAGGCACGGGGAGGACTTTGAGTCAGCAGAACCCCAGTCCAAGTGACGGAGGAGACTCAGGGGCTGAAAACAGTGGATATCTGCAGAGCAGGCAGATATCTCCCCAAGTGTCACTCCTAGTGTGAGAGAGTGTGAGGGCTTACTTTAGAGAGTTTAGTGCTAGTTGTTTTAAAGTTCTCAGGTCAGCACTCATCCCGCCGATGCCCATGAAGACCTCATAGAAGTCGTACGACACACCCTTTGATCCAAAGACAGCCGGATCATCCGGACTGACCACCATGGGGTGTCCTTCTGCCATCAGCTCATCAGCAGGATGGTTCCTCAAATCTGATACCAGCAGCAGGACCTTGGGATGGGGAGAGTGGGGGGAAGACGCAAGGGTGGGTTACTCTTACAGATATTTGCAGTATATATACTTCCTTTGGGAGCTCTTTAGGGAAGAGATGGTTTTTCTGTTATGTATTTGTAAGGCACCATGCACAGCGGGACTAGGGCCTGTAACAGGGCTCCCTTCCCCAGACCTTTCTATCTATCTTAGTTTTCCCTACTTCAATGCCTCTGGGGTACTTGCACACCATGCAACAGATGGGGGGTCTGGTTAATTAACACTATGAAACAAAAAATATCTGCCCTAAACAGAAAGTACTCACCTTGCACCTTTGTTACACAGGCTTTCCAACTCCTTTCTGGCCCTTCACAGTCACTTGTTTCAGGCCTCTGCAGGCTAAGCCTCTCCTTGTCTCTAGTCTCAGGCCTCCAGCCTCCACAGTGGAGAGCTGTCTTCCCCTAGCCCTGCTCTCCTCAGCCTTCTCTAGAGTAGAATTTGTAAAGTATTAGCTAACACATGTTAACAGCCTGCTGTAAACAAAGACGTGGGTTTCTGGTTGAGGGTTTAACTCAGTTTACCACATGTTAAATGTGCATTGCTTTGTCTACACTAGACTGTCAACGTTTAGTTAACACCACAAGTGGCACGTGCCCACCGCCCATGGTTAACACCTTATAAATCCTAATTTAGACAAGGCCTCACAGACTGAACCAAGAGTTTTGCTTTATATATTTCGATATATTCCCAGAGACAGACATTTGATCCCCAGTCACCTGGCCCCTTGGTCATGTGCTCCATCTAATAACTAAAAGTCCCAAAACTCTTGTCTTAAAGGAACTACCTCCCTGTAACAGGCATGCTGGACCACACACACACCCAAAAGACCAGTTTTTTTCTTACAGGCCTCTAGGCACTATCAGAATACAAGTAAATAATAATAATAGTTCATATACATATTCCTAATTTTATGCTCCGAAGGGAAAAAAAACAACACCAAAGAGACCATAACAGGGGAATAGGTGAGAGAGAATGTAGAGACCAGATGTAATTTCTAACAAGTGTGACAATTAAACCGAGCAGACAATGTCTCCATAATGGTTGAGTTAAAGGACAGGGACTCAGTCTCCAGAGTAGCCCTCCAGACAATACATTCATTAGAACCTCCCATCTGGAAAAATGCATCTGTTTCTTACCCGCCTTCCAAAAATACAACACTAAAACATCCTCTACATAATCTCTCTCTCTCTCAGAATGACCTTCCATGGTCAATGAGACAGGAGAGGGAGTCATGGGACAGAACAAAGAGCACCTGAAGAGTGTTAAGGATAACACAGATACATCTTGCCCCCCTCCCTTATATACACAAAGGCCAATATATGTTGAGCAACACCCTACTGCAAATCATTTATCAAATTCTAAATTTCTGTTCCCAGGTCCCAGTCCCTGATTTGAGACCTAAGGTCACTCAGGTAGGTCCTACCTGGTTGGAGATTGGGCAGAGTTCTATAGGAACATCCATCTTAAGGGACAAGTTCTTGGCTGCTAGATGTTTAATGAGAGAGAATCCATGGCCAATCCGACTGGTATTCAACAGCAAAGCATCCAATACATTGTAGTCTACAGAGATGCCCTGCCAGTCTGAGGAGAGAAAGATGGATCTAAATCAGTACCATGTTACATGGAAATAGATCTTCTCACATAGGTAATTGATTTATTTTATTTTATTTTTAAACAAATGCCTCAAATACAAACTAAATAGGTTCCATCATGGCTTGAGTTCCAACTTTGGCTCCTTTGTCTACCAGGGATTACACCCAGCTTGGAACTCTCTACTACAGCACAGTGGCTGAATAATATATTGTATATAAACATTATTCCAGCAATAAAGGACAAGGGGTATATTTAATTATTTGAATAAACATACTTAAGCTAAGATATGAAGTTGATTCAGTGACATTCATTAACAAAGGGCTTAAAAACATAACTCAGGCTGGTGATAGCCTCAAAAATTCCGTCTACGGTGCTGGTGAGTATGGGAGAAGAGAAAACTGATCACACTGCTCTGGGAAGGAGATGGTTGTGCCACACCACCAGCACCTCCTGCTGCCTGACTCCCATAAAACAGGCCCAGGAACACCCCTAAGATGAGGAAATGGGAGTGCTTAATGCAGGAGAAGACAGATGAAGAGGACAATAAGTATCAGACACGCAAAGATGGTGGTGACGGACAGGGTTGTGAAGACGATGGGAGGGAGTAGGGAGCAGGTAGGGGATGTGGAACCTGGGAGGAACCATCCAGTATGCTATGGCAGTGAGCCGATCTGCTTACGTAGAAGAATGATGGGAAACAGACTATAGCAGACCACCTCCCATGATACTACCGTCACCTCTTCTTCCCGATATCCAAGTGTTCACTCCCCCTAACAATGAGCAGTGTGACACATGACCTGTGTTCTCATGCTTACCAGTCTCACCGGCATGGAAAAAGTAAGGCAAATTGACTCCTAGGGAGTATGGAATGGTCAGGACATCCTTCAAGTCCCACAAAGAGTGTCCTTCATCCTCATAACCAACCTGGGGAGAAGAAAAGGATGTTCCTGAACATGCGCTGGGTGATCACTAGTCTGTTGGATTGAAACTACCCTATGTTGCCATCTGTACTGAAATTCCAATACTGTATTCCCATTTTTTGTTAAACAGTCTGGGCCAGCTCCTCACTGGGTGAAAACTAGCATAGTTCCATGGACTTCAGCAGACCTATCCTGGTTTACACCAGCCAGGGGCAGGCCCTCTATGTAAAAGATACATCAGACACACGTTTTTAACAAGAGCACAGTGCAGCCAGTGAGGATGCTAGTCCACGTCGCTCTCATTGCATCTCCACCAATAACAGAATTCCCTACCTTTCTGCCTCGCTCCCACATACACATTCCCAATCACCACCAAAGGGGAAATCTCTTATTCCTGACATAGCAACTAAACAAAAGCAGCCCAAGAATGACTTTGTAGAAAACGTGGGATATGGGTTGCTGCTCCCTTGCTTTTCACCTCGACAGATAGTCGAGTTTTAGATGCTGTGTTTCGTGTCAAGAAGAACGATAACTTGTATCCCATTTTTCTGCGGTGGTTTCATTAGGCACTCTTCCTCTGTCTCAGTCCTGAATTATAATGGCCAGCACAGTCCTGCGTTGCAGAAAGAGCTGCTTGTGACCAAGTAGGTGGCATTATTTCCTCTGAGGAAAGACTCAGTAACATACCTGCAGAGTCTCAGGAGACACCACGCTGAAAGTCCTGATTAGAACAGAGATCAGTACCATTTGTAGTTACTGAAGATCCCACTGCATTTTCTACAAGATTTTGCAGTTTCCTGGCCAAATTCCAACTCCAGCAATTACATCCTGCCCACCTCAATTTCCTCTGCAGCTTAAATGAAATAAATTTATTTTTCACTTCACTTTCTAAACACAGTTATGAAGTATGGCTGTGAGGCATTCTATAGCTACTTCGCTCCAGAGGCATCTGCACTGCAATGGCGGATGCCTATACAAACAAAGTTATTTGGGATCCTGCAGGACGGAGGACAGTGGGGCAACATTTAAACAGCTTGCTTTGCTGCTTTTCCCCTCTGAAATCTTTTCGTACCAATAATCACAACTCAGCCTTTCTAATATTAAATACAAAACCAAAAAGAAATACAAAGATACCAGGTCAAATCCTGCCAGAGTGTCCGGGAACGTGGCTCGGAGCTCCATGGCCGTATAGATGGCATCTTTAATCTGGGAAATGTTCAGCTTTCTGAAAACCCAGAGACAGAGAAAGGTGCTGATGCTCATTTTCCATGGAACCAATTTCTCACATTCTGTCTGTATTATGAACAGGAGCCTTAAGGGAATATCCAATGTAAAAAAAGACACATAAATGGCTAGGAAAAGGCCAAATGACTGGAGTTAACCAGCATAATGCACACTGTTTAGGACTAATTGGCCAACCTCGCCTCACCTGTATCAATAAGCCAGCAAGGGGGCAGAATAGCTTGTAAAGGTAATGTTTAAACACGTGTGTATTTTTTTCCTGGAGTTTTTGCATTTTAATTGTGTTTTTAAATTAACCCACTACAGAACATTGGAGTCTTTTGGATTCGAATGTGTATAAAGGCTCCTGGAAGGCAGCATTTGCTGGGTCCCTGAAGGAGCTTTGAAATATACAGTACTAAAACTCTGTCTGTTCTGCTGTTGCTCCTGCTTCCACAGAAACAGATGATGCATCAAGACTCAGGGAGAGAAAACATAAGGCTTTGAGAAAACACACTCACTTCTCGTGTGCGCACACATAGAAACATAGCCTTCTGCTCACTCATTGCCACCTCCTTCAGCCCACTTCTCCATACACACCATCACCTTTGCTAACAAACCCCAGTCGTTTTACATGTACTCGCTTCTATAAACAGCTGCACACATTCAAGCTCGGTCATTTCCACATGCAGGTGTTTATATGCTGGAAAGCACTTCGGGAGTTAATGCTCTACACCTCCCTACACCTGGAAGCAATGCTATCTGGGTCACTTCCAGGGTCTCTCTGTTGTAACCATTTGTGCCACTCAATGCTCATTGCTTATGCCTGCACCCCAACATGACCATTAACACACAGAACCCTTCCACACTTGCCCCATGCAAGCAGCCTCTACCTGGATACTGTAAATATAATTTTTGCTCCAATAAAATCAGGGTGATCCTTAACAAACTGCCTCGTCACCTCCCGATATGTTGCCACAGACCAGGATTTATTGTGTTGGGTCCCATCCAATTCATACACCTGTAGGAAGAATAAGCACACACAAAAAAAAGTCAGAGCAGAGGATGGTATGTGATTAGCACCATTCATTTCTTTCTCCCCACTAAACTTTGAAGGAAAGATAGAACGAATCTGATGTAGTCTGTGGCTCATATTAAAAATGGTAGGTGTATGAGCCTGGAAACCCAAACTGTGTCCAGTGCCAGGAAGGAAGAAAAGAATTGGCAGTTAAATTGTTCAGGATACCTATTCTTGGTGCTCTTATTAACCAGTGAGCATTGGAGAACACTTTGCTTTCATATTATATCATAGAATAACCTGACTTCTTAATATACATACATGGCAAGATAGTGCCCTTGAGTTCAGGGAGTCTCGGGAATAACATGAGAGCTTGCTCTGGAACACCTCAAGTACTGAAGCACTATAGCTGCATGTTTGGTTGCTCACAAATACCATGTCTGTCAAGGATGGCAGGAGCATGCAAGAATAAAGAAAGGGTTGATTTTACAGTTAAGGTACTAGACTGGAATTCAGGATAGAGGGGTTCAATTCCTGTCTCTCCCAAAGATCTTTTCAGTGACCTTGGGCAAGTCAGTTAATCTCTCTGTGCCTCCAGCTCCCGATCTGTAAAATGGGGAGAATACTGCTTCATTTGTCTCATGTATTTAGTTTGTGAGCCCTTCAACATAGGGATGACGTACAGTGCCTTGCACAATGGGGCCCCAGTTTTGGTTGGGGCCTTTAGACAGTATCATAATATTAATAATAATAAGCAGCAGGGTGACTGTCCAGACTTTATCACAGGTGGAGACTGAAATCCTGCTCCTTCCCCCACTCTCTCCTTGTCCTTTTGCTTCCCTCTCCCTCTTTCTCTTCATCTCTTCGCTCCCCTCCCCCACTCACCCCTAATCTGGCTCCCCTCACACCTTTCTCTTTGTTCCCCTGCCCCCTCTCGCTGTCTGCTCCTAACCACCCCGGGTGCCTCTTGCATTATAACCATCACCTTCACAGACACAAGAAGCCAAGTGAGATTTTGCAGATTATCAAAAGGCCATTTTCCACGACCACAGGGAATCCAAGACTTTACACAGCTGGCTTTGCAAACACAGATGTATTTTTGGAGCTTTTCTGCAATGTTTGCTGTTTTCCAGTGATCCAATCCCACCTTTCATTTACTTTGTTTTAGTGTCAGTTTCTGGCTTGTTTCATTGCAAAGAGATGGCTTTTACAATATAACAGATACTGTTGCCCAAGCCCTACAAATGAGTCTGTAGCAGCATAGAGACTCAGCCTTCCCCTTTGCACCCCATCCACATTTATTGTAAAGTTTAGTTGGAAGTGATAGGTAGTCATAGGCCATAAAGCTATGCTACAATGCTGGCCTCTTTCCAGTAAAGAGCTTTCTTCCATTCTCCTCCCAAGCACAAATCGTCCAGCTGGGCTCATTGGCTGTCTGGTAAATGAAGGGTATTTCTGCTTTTAGCATCCCAGACATCTTTGGCTAGTCTACCTTTGCTCACTGGGTCAATTTCAATGTTGACACTATTAAACAACAAAAGAATGTTGACATTGCAATTGTTTTCTTTCTCCAGCTGCCACAACAACAGACTTTTTGGAACAGTTAGTCAAGCGAAGTTGGCCAATCACCATCCTCAATAAAGCCAGACACACAAGTCTGTGTCAAATCAGTATGGTTGCCTCTGTTATTTACTGTGATATTAAATTTTATTTGTTTTACAATGTTCCCATGTTTTCAGTGTGTCACAGGTTACCGTGTTGACAACATGTGGCTCCACTGTAAAATTGTCAAAATGAAGCTGAAGATTTTATCAGCGGAGCTGAGGGCAGTCAGGCTTTTGGCACCTGGGAAGGCATCCAAGGCAGTTAGGGATTATGGGATAATTATACTGGTTACAGGTGATAATCAGTGAAAAAAAACCTGACAGTTTAGATGTCAACATTATTATCCTTAGGTTTCAGTGATAACTGAAGAGAAAGGAGAAGTTCACAACTTTCAGAGCTATTGTTTCAGGCTGTCTACACATTCTGGAGACAACACTGCATCAGTTTGTGTTCCTAAAACTAACTTCACAGCTATGAAGGCTAGAAACAATAAAACAAAGAGGTGATTCTAGTAGAGCACAGCTCTGCAACACAGGATGGACACCACAGCAAATTCCATAGCTCTCCAACTGCAGAATACACAGAGTATTGCCCATTTCAATCTCCTGAACAGGAGACAATCAGGATCCAGACATCCCAGATGGAGAACAGGAGAACTGAACCCCAAAGAGTAAGCGATTGAATCAACTGATGATTGTATATACTATTATTGTGCTATAAAAGTGTATCAGGTGAGGTCTTTTATAAAGCTGGTTATATGCTGGTCATATCATTGTGTGATGTATGCAGGGGTGCTGTACAAACAGCTATGTATGCATGATGGAAAGAATGTTCCTAAAATATGTTTGGGGGTAGCCTTGATAAACAAGCCTGCCTCAGACAAAGGAATGTGGCTTTGCCCTTCTGGGTCAAGCTTTGTAAGCCATAGACATTAAAGTACATTTACATATAAGATAAATGAAGCAATCAAGCTAACAAGAAGTGGAGGAAATAACTTAGTAAATGCACCAGGGGACAGAGTCTGTACGCCCCAGGAGTCTTCCTGGCTCCTAAGGCCAAGACAATGGACTTTGGGAACTATAAAGGGAGTAAAAAGGGACATTCCAGTGATCCATCACTTAGGGGACATAGAGAACAGCACACTCTGAGCCTGTGCTGTGTGAATGGTGGATCCTCTTGGCCGGAAAGACAGAAGCTGCTGATGGCTAGCTGTAAGCAAGAAACTGTTTTAGGCAAAAATACAGCTTGTTAGAATTCAGTTTTAGGCACTAGAAAGTGTGTTACTTGTTTTTTGTTTGTAGCCCTTTTCCATCTCTTTTATTCCACCTGATGTCACTGAAATCTCTGTTCTAAACTTATTCGTAGTTTTACTATAAACCGTGTTAGTGCTGTTATACTGAAGTAAAGTGAGAGGCTTCTGCTAATCTAACAGGCTGGTGTGTGCTTGGTCTCTTTGTCTAAGGCAGCAAACTTAATTTCGGTGAGTGTCCAGGGAGAGGGACTGGACACAGCGAGAGGGACTGGAGACGTCTCTGGAGAACTCGGGAACTAGTTGTTACCTGCAGGGCAACGTTTTGACTGCGCAGAGTCACCAGGAATTTGCTGGCAAGGCAAACAGACTGGAGTGTCAGGGAGCTGACCAGACACGTTAAGAGCAGCAAAGCTTTTGCTTGCTGAGCCAAAGGGTAACACGGTGGTTTATGCTTCTGGGTTCCCTGAGGAGACCGTCATACCAAGCCCCCAGCAAAGAGTTTTCAAATGAAGCAGATATTTCCAGCTGTGCCAGTTTCTGAATCTCAATACAAAACAGGGCTGGAGAAAAGTTAGAGAAACAATATTTTTAACTAATATTAGAGAAGCAAAAAGTGTGTACCGGTGGCAACATAGCTCGTATCTCGACATACTGTATGTTATCCTCGTAGAGCTCCAACAGTCCCTGATAGAAATAGGCCTTGAACACAGGTGCATAGCAGATAAGGCCAGAAGCTGTGAAAAAGATATTCTCAAATCGTGTCCAAATAAAAGCCTGCGTTGGATATGTCAACTCAGGGGCATCCGTCACCAGGGTCAGGTTCCTCAGCAAACTAAAGAAACAGAAACAGGATAGCTGGATTTAGGAGTGTACACAAGATGAGCTGGCAGTTCTGTACCCTGGAGTCACCGAACAGTATAATCCCTTCTATTTAGATATGGGCCTTCCTACCAAAGGCCAAGCTGTATGCATATGACGATCCGCCATTCACAGCCACCTCAGCGGTGGAATGGGGGAGATCTTCTGCATCAGCAGCTACTCACTATGTTTTAGGTCACATACAGAAAGGGAAGGAACAGGAAGGAATGTGAAGAATAGTGTCTCGCACAATGGACCCTCACTTCCTGACTGGAGTCTCTAGGCATTACCACAATACAAATATAGTTAGAATGTGGCTGACCTAGGGTTAACAGCCTAATCTTGCAAATGTGACCTTCATCACCATCACCTTAATTACAATGATTGGGATCTCAGTTCTACTCTGTACTGCCTCCAATGTGGTGACACACTCTAACCAGTAGGAGGCAGCATTGCTTCAATACCATACCCTTACTAAACAAGTTACTTTCCTTAATGTCAGGAAGGTACTGGAGTGTACCTTTGAATCTAGCCAAAAAAAAAAAAAAAAAACCAACCCAAAAAACCCCACCTTTTTTCTTACTGAACCAATCCAGCTTCTCCATTATACCAATCCAAAACTCATAATTTGCAGATGTCAGCAATGGATTTGATTTTTCAGGTTGCCATCTGGGAACCAATTGGCATGACTCAGTTCCTATATGTTTCTTACTGCAGTGGTATTTGGTTTACTTTGCAAAACTTTTCTGAGCATATGTTTCCTTAGCAAAAACACAGAGAGCAGCAAGTAGTATTAACAAAGGAAGTTTGATGGAAACAGAACTTAATTATCTTGCCATTACCATCAGCAGCTGCAGGTAATTCTGTTTGAATTTACACTGGGGTAACATTTAGCCTCTAAACAGCTCCAATCTTTGACTCAGGGTGGACACTTCCTGTGGCAGTAACTTTCTTAATTTTTCCACTTGCCACCTGAGCATTAGTTTATCAAATGTTCAAGCTGGAGATGTAAAAATCAAAATAGCAATACAACTGATGAATAGGTTCATTTGGGAATGGAAAAATTATAGGAGTTACAGTAAGATGCAACCAAAGGAGAAATAGCTGGATGCTTAAAAGCTGACAGCCTTATCAGTTTGAGTCGGTCTGATTTTATCTCATATTAGAAGCTAAACAGGTTTGAGCCTGGCTAGTACTTGGATGGAAGATCACCGGAGAATATCCTCATGGCTTGTTGCTTCTCTTTGATAACTGTGACTGCTCTAATACTATTTTATGTGTGATGTCTTCCCTGGTGGCTTAGCAATAGTGCTCAGCTAGGTTATATGGAAGATTTGGATTTGATTCATGCTCTTATTATCTAGTTCCAAGAGGTATCAGTGTCTAGAATTAAAAGCCACTGTCCTACCGCTGTAAGATTTGATCTTGTCTAACCTCATAAGCTAAGCAATGCTGGGCCTGGTCAGAAAGGGGAGCAGGAAACCTCAAAGGGGGGGACCATAAAATGAAGTCTGTTCACCAGGCATCTTGTGCCCTGGCTACTATTTAGTTGCTTAAGGAGCAACTTCCTGTGGTTTTGGCTGCATTTCTTCCTCACTTTTATTCATTTGGGGGGTTGTTTTTTTCTAAAGCAAAATTATATACAAGTGACATTCATGCCGCCCTAAGGATGAGATTTTAAATGCACAACAGTCAGGAAATTCAGAGTGAAGGTTTCCGCAACAACTTTAGCTCTGGCCTCTTGTGCATGACAAGAGGGTCTTTTGTTCCATTATTACACAACACCAGGCAACACAAGATCCTGTTCAGTAAGCACAACAATAAAATGGAAAGGAACTGAACCTTAACCAGGGAGGCACATCTGCAGTACTCCGTATTACTGCATGCGCTGGCATTCTGCATTTCAGACCTGTTCTGGGGAGCACTGAGTGGTGACATTCTAGCATCACCCTAGAAACCAGGAATGCAACCACCAGAGGCATCTTTTACAAGCTTATCTAACTGAGGTCAACTAGAGCCTGGCCTCCAGTAGAGAGGGTGTGCTCCTGCTCAATGGGGAGGATGGAAAGATTGTGTGTGGGAAGAACCAGGACTGCATAGCAAGCCTCTAGGAAAACAGGCAGAGTTCCAGTTTAAGCCAACTCCCCCAGATACTGGCTGAAGGGAAGTTATTTTCAAAATGCAGAAGGTGAGCCTTGGGTTTGTCCCTAACAGGTGCAGAACACTGAAGGAAAACCTCAGGGTGGGTCAAAACACCATGTGAAGCTATCCGTGCTACCGTGTGTAGTTTAATTCTAGATAAGGACCTAGAAGCAGTTATTTATCAAAGTAATTTTTGCATAGATTTTCCGGGATACAAAGACCCCTTCAGTAAATATGCATAGTGCTCTTTTGCCCGTGTATGTAGGGGAGAAAGAGGGATTCCTTGCACAGATCTTTTATATATAACTTGTTGTGTCTATGTAGCCTGTGCTCTTGTGCTAGAACTAGTAATAAGTCATCAACACCCCTCCTAAAAACATTAACCAACATTTTTTACAAATCCCCCTTCCTTTAAGACTGATTATTCATATATATATATAACTATGAGGCTATAGTACATCACATACTTGCCTACATGCTAATCCTTTAAGGGATCAGTAGGCCAACTCTTTGCCACGAATAACTTAGGCAGACAAATCTGGGGTTTGGTGAACACACACCACATTTTTAGATGATTTTCTAGGGGAAAAAACCCAAGTTAGTGGCTGGATTCAGCTAGAAAGATCCTGCATGGATCATGTGTGATCATGTACTGAACAATGCAATTGCAATGCATAGGCGGCAGGGGGCAAAGTTACAAGAGACCTGCAAAAGTTTATTTTGCTTCTTTATAAAATAGAATGAAGGTCTGAAAGGTTTGTCTGCTTGTTTTTAAAAGGTTTTTTCCTACCTGTTTTCTCTTCTATATGGGTCCCTACATTGCATTCATTACCATAGTATCTGAGCACCTTCCAGTGATGTATTAAGCAACATGACTAATCTATGTCACATGTGGGTTGTTTTCTCTCTCATTCTCTCTCTACAGAGAGAATGGCATGTGAAATGAAATTGCTTGTTTGGTAACATATACTCTGCTCTGAATTTCTGTTAAAGAAAGTAGGCTGAAGACGTGCGCCCTGCACTTGGAGCAGAAGGTGATGAGGTTTGTGATGGTCCTTGATTCATGTGGAAATTTGTTCCAGTGCCTGAGACCAACCCCGAAGAAAGATCCATCTCCTACACTGACAAGCTTTACCCTTATGGCAGAAAGTTCCACTGTGCACAAAGAGTGAAGTCTACATCCTGGAGCTTTAGCTGAGCTTTTTAGATATGCTGGGCCCAAGCCACTGAGCTTTCTCAACTTACAAATATCAGCAATGTCAACTTTGCAACCCTGAGTGTCTCAGAACATGTTTATTGTGAGCACTCAACTTAATTGCAGTGTCAGAGGTATTGAATAAAAGAAGTCCTTCCAAAGTGTTACTCATTGCAATTAAATAGGGGAGGATTTTTTAAAATGTTTTTAAACTCCCTGACCACAAACCCCTTCCCTTCCCTGTTGCTCAGCGTTCAGTCACTTGCAATATCACCCCTTAACTAGTTCTCCAGCCCCCACAGAGTACTCTAGGGTCAAGTCAGACAAGACCTGAATTTCTAATATGAAAAACAAACAGAAAAAAAACCTGGGAAGTGGGGAACAAACACACAGTCTTCCAGGGACTGTCTACATTGTAAAGCAGGAAAAAAATATAAAGACACGTCTCTTTAACTTTACAGATCCCTCTTAAGCAGGGGCATCATTTCAGAAATAGTCTGGAGGGGGAGACAAAGTTGTGCCAACATATAGGGAACATTATGTGTGATTATATCGTATCCTACAATGGTGGAGGGGCGGTGAGGGAATAGTGCAGGATGTAGACCTCTGAAAAGTCAGCCGGGGGCAACTGCCCCTCTTGCCCCATAGCAAAGGACACCCCTACCTTTAAGAAGAGGTCATATCTGCATAACCACACTTTAATTTTTTGGAAGGAAAGCTGTTGTAGTAACCTCTTTTCCCCACACCTCTTTTAAACTTGAAAGTAAATAGTTTGGTTGGAGAGATTGTTTGGTTCCTCTGTTTCCAGTCCTTTACTCCACTTCCACATTGAAAACTAGTGGGAGGGGGTATAGCCCCTAGAAAACACTTTCACCCTTCGCCTCACACTTGCTACTCCTCCCCGTCTTGTACATAAGAGAGCCTGGATCCTCCCCAAATGCCATATGCCCTTGACACATACGTGCAGCCACCCAACTATCTGTCAGTTCTACCATCCCCACCCCGACATCTGCTTTCCCTCAGCCTGCCTATGCTCAGGGGCAAACAGAAGAAAGGAAGGTCATTTTCGGTGCAAATGTTCAAGGGACTGGGAGCTTTTCCAGAAACTGAGAGGCAGAGCAGATTGGGGCTCATTCCTGGCAAGAGACTGCCAGAACTGCTCGCCAACACCCAGACTAACACCCATGAAAGAGATCAAAATAGGAGGGGGAGCTTCTCAGTATGGCGGCTGCAGTCACGTGTCTAGACATTATGCCGGGACAATGCATTACATCACCTTGAGGTGATGGACATGTTAAGGGCCGTGAGAGGCAGCACAGTCCAGTGGATAAGCCTCGGTGCTGGGTTTCAGGAGAGCTGGGTTCTGTTCCAGCCTCTGCTGCTAGGTGAACTGGGCAAGTCAGTTCACCTCCCTATGCTCCTGTTTCCACTCCCCTACCCCACTTTCTCTTGTGTATCTAGATTGCTTCTTTGAGGCAAGGACTGTCTCTTACTAAGGGCTTGTCTACACTTAAAACGCCACAGCTGCACCACTATAGGGCTTCAGTGTAGACACTGCTTACGCATACAGCAGGGGTTCTCCCACTGGCGTAGATAATCCACCTCCCCAAGAGACAGTAGCTAGGGTGATGGAAGAATTCTCCAGTTGACCTAGCGCTGTCTACACTGGGGGTTAGGTCAGTATGGCTACGTTCTCAGGGGTGTGGTATAGTTATGTCCCTGAGAGACAGCTATACCAATGTGAATTCCTAGTGTAGACCAGGCCTATGAGTCTGTACAGCATGTAGCACAATGGGGCTCTGAGCTCAGCTGAGGCCTCTAGTTCAGGGGTTCTCAAACTTTTTTTGCTGGGACCTGCTTTGAAAATATTTCAGGCTGTGATAACCCCCCCCCAAAGTGACAACCCCTTCCATGCCATGCCACCCTTATTTCTGCGCTGCTGCTGTTGGGGGCAACCCTGCCTTCAGAGCTGGGAGCCTGGCCAGCAGCCACTGGTCTCCAGCCACCCAGCTTTGAAGGGCTTGGGTTGTCAGCCCTGTCATGTGTGGGGGTGACAGCTCATGATCCCCCCCCCAACAATCTCATGATCCTCTGAGGACCTGCAACCCCCAGTTTGAGAACCCCTGCTCTAGATATTACTGTAAAATAAAAGATAAGGGGAAACTGAAT
Organism: Emydura macquarii macquarii; assembly: GCF_026122565.2. NCBI lineage: Eukaryota > Metazoa > Chordata > Testudines > Chelidae > Emydura > Emydura macquarii. The sequence continues at coordinate 11,157,848 of NW_027133667.1, forward strand.
GGTGATAAGAAATGTCTCTGAAAGGAGTTCATGTCCCCAAGCAGGCTGTTAGCCAGCCGAGTCAAGCATGCAGTGTGGGATCCTCTGCAGAGGGACTTCCCTGATGCTCTCCACCCTTATTCCTATAAATGGGGCTCTCTCGACTAGACCAGGAGGGAGAGCCTGTATTCTGTAAAATAAAATAGAATGGGGGGCTTGAGAGATGTTCCTCAGACCACCCTGAAACATCCCAGGTAACTTCCTCAGTTCAGATATTTCAAAAGGAGATTTGATGCAAAAAATCTCTCATCTATTATTTCTCTCCCCCTCTTCTGGAGAGGCAGAGGGAGCTGGTGTCATGGTCTTCCTTTTCCCCACTCCCACTGGAAGGGATGGGGAGCTAGCAGGAGAACAGTCTTTCCTCAGAGGAAGTTGATAGAGAGGGGACCTTGCGGCCGGGAAACTTCTGCTTCTCCCATGAGGTGCCACTGCTTCTCAGCTTAAAGACAGGCAAGGCTGGGAGCCCCAGAAACTCCTCAGCCAGGCACCACATTCTCCTTCTGCTCCCAGTTACAATTTCCTCAGCCTGCTGACTTCTCACCTCACCAGCTGAGGAGGGGATGCTTTGGGGAACCAGCACTCTCTAGCCCAACATAAGGCACAACACTCCCTCTGCTTTTAGCTGCACTGACTGGTACTTTAATGCTTGGTAGCTCTCCTCAACCTGTCTGTCACCTCAACCTGTCTCCAAAATCTTTAATGCTCCATTCCAAGGTATCTTCCAGCTGATAAGTGATCAGTGCTCTAAGGAGCATACAGTCTCTGTTTAAATATTTGTGTATATTACATTTAAAAACAAAAAACAAAAAACCTACATTAAAAAGAACATTAAGATTGGAAAGTCAAGCACTCAAAAGTTGGGAAAAGCCAGAATTAAGGTTGCCCGTGCACATGCATTATGGGAAAGTCTTTCACTACAGGATCATATGCCATTTTTCCCACAGAAAACCTGCCTCATTCAGTACACAGGATGGACAGTGCATTTCCCAACTTGTATGCATGTTTGACGAGAGATAAATTCATTTTAAATTGAGGGCCCAGCTTTCAAAGCACTGCCCCAGAAGGACAGTGGGCCGGAGTGACCTTGCAAGACATGCGTCCCATTCAGTGGCAGATTAACACATGGGCTCATGGGGCCTATGCCAGGGGCCCTGGCCAATTTGAGGGTCCCCTCAGGAGTGCAGGAACCTGTGTAGAGGTGGGGGGGACTACCGGTGCCAGAACTGTGGCCCCACCCCCTGCTCCTCCTCTTCCCCACAGAGCCCCAACCCCTGGCCAGGCCGGAAGTCAGAGCCTGACCATGGTAACAGTCACCCAGGGAACCCAGGCCATCCTGAGTGGGGGGCTAGGGTGTCCAAGAGCAGCCGCTGTCCCATGTCCCTGCCCCGGAGTGTGCACCGCCTAGGCAGGTGGAGGATCCAGGGCTTTCTACAGTGGCATGAGCTCCCTGGGTGGCTCTTATCACGGCCCCATTCTGGCAGGGCTTCCGGCAGAAAAAGGAGGAGCAGGGTGGGGCTCTGTGGCAAGGGGGAGCTAAGGCCCAACTCAGCCACCATCCCCTCCATTCCCCATCAGGAAGAGGCTGGTGATGCTAGGTGATCCTTTATCAGCTCCTCCACTGCGAAGCACAGCTGACCGCTGCCAGTCTGTGCCAACCAAGGCCACTATGCTCATGTTAAAAAATGGGTGGGCATGGCCCCCCTGACACTCCTGGTTCCAGCGCCTCTGAAACCCCAGGATGTGGGGGGCCCAAATATTTTGAGCTCAGAGCCTCAATAAAGCTGAATCCGCCTCTGGTCCTCTTAAAAAATAATCAGCCTTTGCTCCAAATGAACCTAAGAATAATAGTGCCATACAACTCCAGAAGGCCTCAGACCGCTGCTCACACACCTGTTATCGAACTCAGTGATGTTATGCAGCTGCTTCCGGTAAGTCTCTAGCAACACCCATTCGGAGCAGTTGGGCGGCACTGGGCGGGGCGGGTGAGGCTTGGAAAACCTGAACTGAACAGTCCCCACGTGGGTGAAGCAGATGTAGCAGTCGGGTAGGTAGGTGGCATTGTGCACCAGCCAGTCCACGCTCAAGATTCCATAGTCATGCAGGTGTAAGACAGCACCTATGGGGGAAAGGGCAGACAACATGAAAGGGCAGCTGAAGTAAAGGGGAAGGAGGGTGACAATTAAATCCACCCATGTGGGAGTGCGTGGAGGGTGTCAAAGATATAGTCATGAGCAGCCCCCACAGCAGCAAGCCTGCAAACCTGCCCTGTCTCCCCTGTGTGCGACACAGATGGCACATTCCACATCAAACACAAGACAGGCAGAGCGTGATCACTCAGTTTGAAGAGAATCAATAAGAAGTTCTACGCTCTACTTCGCACTGGGATGGAAAATGCACTGAGTTATTAAAGGTCTTTCAGACACACTTCACTGTAAGAGAGCTAGCTCACACCCCACTGATTTAAAGAGGAACATTCACACTAAGCAGCACTTTACAACACATACTATTTAACAGACAGACCTGAACCAAATCCCTGGATCTAAGCAGTTTAGATCCAGATCTGAATTTTTCCATCTAGCCCCTATTTTTACTGTGTGCTAAACCAAAACCTAGATATTGACATGTTGGGGAATTTTGGGGTCAGAACAGAGAACTCTATCCACCACTACTACTTAAACAAATACACACACACACACACACACACACACACACATTTCTGTCTTGTTTTCATAGATTCCAAGGCCAGCAGGGACCATTGTGATCTAATCTGATCTCCTGTAAAACACAGGCCATAGAACTTCCCCCAAAATAATTCCTAGAGCGTATGTTTTAGAAAAACATCCAACCTTGATTAAAAAATTGTCAGTGATGGAGAATCCACCATGACCCTTGGCAAATTGTTCCAATGGTTAATTACCCAGCTGCAGCGGCACAGGAGCCAGCAAACAGAGCTGAAAACAGGGGAGTTTGAGGGGGCCTTAGGGGCAGTGGGTGAATTTTGTGGAGTTGTGTGTGTTTGTTTTTCTTTGGTTTGGTTTGGTTTTTTGGTTTTTTTCCTCTTCAATTTGAAGGAGCTGGTACTGGGTGGTGTACTGAGATCAGCTGACCCTAATTAGGGGCAGGGCTTCCCTAAATAGGGGCTCTGTAAAGGCAGCCATTCATACAGGCAGCAACACAGGAGCCAGCAAACAAAACTAGAAACAGGGGAGTCTGAGTGGGTGTTTGGGGAGAGGGTGTGTGGTGTTCTGGTATTGTTGAGGTGCTTGGTGGGGGTTGTTGTGTTGGGTTTTTTGTTTTTGTGCCTCTCACTGACAGGAACTAGGGGGAAAGGCTGTGACAGATACAGAGGCGGTAATGGTAGTCACCCAAGCAGGAGAAGAAACAATGAAGATGACTGGATGTGGAAGCTGTGGGATGTACCTCAAAAGAGTTTCATTTGTATGAAGTACTGCCGTAGAGCTGATGGAAGAGACGATTCAAGGGTTCAAGATGCAGGTGGAAACTCTGGTTGAGTTGTTTAGAAAGGAGTTTGAGCAGATGATGGAGCAAAAGAATGAGGAGGTGGAAGGGAAAAACCCAGGACCAACGAACTCTGAGGGGAAACTGATGGGTGAGGAAAGTGACCAGTGGAAGCATGTGACTGTGAGAAGCAGGCAGAGCAAAAGATGGGCTAGTGAAGGAGAAATAGAGCTCAGAAATAGAGTTGCGGTGTTGGAAAATGAAGAAGGGGCACAGCAGATGGTTGCTGAAGGTTGGGAGGGCAAGGAAGAAGAGAAGAGCAGCTAGTCCTATACAAAGAGTGGATGAGCCATTGGAGATACCACCAAATAGGAGCCCCAGGAGGATACAAGAACCGTTGCAGAAAATTCCAAAGGAGACTAGTAGACAAGATGACTTGCAGACAGAATGGGATAGGCCAGAGAATTGCACCATTACCAGGAAAAGGCAGGTCTGCGTGACTGGGGACTCCCTTCTGCGAAGAACAGACAGGCCTGTAACCAGAGCTGATCCATGGAACAGAAGGGTGTGCTGTCTGCCAGGTGCTAAGATACGGGATGTGGACCTCAGGCTGAAGAAGATCCTAATGAAAGCGGGAAAGAATCCACTGATTGTCCTTCATGTGGGTATAAATGGTATAGCTAGATTCTAGCTGGAACGTATCAAAGGAGACTATGCCAGGCTGGGGAAGACTCTTAAGGAAATTGAGCCCCAGGTGATCTTCAGTGGGATTCTGCCTCTCCCTAGAGGAGGACAACAAAGGCGTGACAAGATTCTGATGATCAACAGATGGCTTAGGCAGTGGTGCTATAAGGAGGGGTTTGGGATGTATGATCACTGGGAGGCATTCATGGACAGAGGACTATTCTCTTGGGATGGACTTCACCTGAGTAGGGAGGGAAATGCACTTCTAGGATGGAGGCTGGCACAACTGATTAAGAGAGCTTTAAAATAGGGACTTGGGGGAGATGGTTGGGAGATGCCCAGGTAATCTCCGTGCCTGATTTTAGCATTGAGGGAGGAAAATGAAGTAAGAAAGGACACAGCAGTGGGGAGCAGAATGGACACTTGAGGAAGGGTAATGTAGATATAAGTGATATTGGCAGTAGAATGACATGACTGCCAAATCAGGTAAAGAACGTGAGTGAAGTCAAACAGCAAAAACTAAGATGTTTGAATACCAATGGGAGGAGCCTGGTTAACAAATGGAGGAATTAGAGCTACTGGTAAAGGAAGTGAAATCCAATATTATAGGGATAACGAAACATGGTGGAATAGTAGTCACGACTGGTGTACAGATATTGAAGGGAATGTGTTGTTTAGGAAAGAGAAATAAAGGCAAAGGTGGTGGAGTAGCATACCAATGATGAGGTAGATTGTAAAGAAATTAGAAGTGATGGCATTGATAAGACAGTCCGTCTGGGTGAAAATCACATTTGGGGAAGAAAGCTACTAGAGCTTCCCCTGGGATAGTGCTTGGGGTGTGCTACAGACCCCCAGGATCTGATCTGGACATGGCTAGAGACCTTTTTAATGCAGTAAATACTACTGGGAACTGTGTGATTTATGGGAGACTCCAGTCCCAGATATAGACTGGAGGACAAATGCTAGTAGTAATAATAGGGCCCAGATTTTCCTGGATGTAATAGCTAACTGATTCCTTCACCAAATGGTTACTGAACCAACAAGAGGGGATGCCATTTTAGATTTGGTATCGGTGAGGACCTCATACAAGAACTAGCTGCAGGGGACAACCTTGGTTTGAGCGACCAAAAGCTAATTCAGTTCAAACTAAATGGAAGGATAAACAAAAATAGATCTGTGACTAGGGTCTTTGACTTCAAAAGGGCTAACTTTAAAAAATTAAGGGACTTGGGGAAGTGGACTGGACCAAAGAACTCATGGATCTAAAGGTGGAGGAGGCTTGGAATTGCCTGCAACTTTGACTTGAAGTACTAGCTGAAGCCTGCATCTCAAGGAAGGGGGAAAAAATTCATAGGCAAGATTGTAGACCAAGCTGGATGAGTAAGCAACTCAGACAGATGATTGAGAGAAAGCAGAAAGCCTAGAAAAAGTGGAAGATGGGAGGGATCAGCAAGGAAAACTACCTCTTGGAGGTCAGAACATGTAGAGATAAAGTGAGAGAGGCCAAAAGCCAAGTAGAGTTGGACCTTGCGAAGGGAATTAAAACTGATGATAAAAGATTCTATAGCCATATAAATAAGAAGAAAACAAAGAAAGAAGTGAGGCCTCTAAGCACTGAGGATTGGGTAGAGGTTAAGGATAATCTAGGCATAGCCAAATATCTAAACAAATACTTTGCCTCCATTTTTTTAAATGAGGCTAATGATGAGCTTGGGGATAGTGGCAGAGTGGCTAATGGAAATGAGAATATGGAGGTAGAAATTACCACATCTGAGGTAGAAGCCAAACTCAAACAGCTTAATAGGACTAAATTGGGGGGGCTGGATAATCTCCATTCAAGAATATTAAAGGAACTAGCACATGATATTGCAAGCCCATTAGCAAGGATTTTTAATGAATCAGTAAACTCGGGGGCTGTACCGTATGACTGGAGAATTGCTAACATAGTTCCTATTTTTAAGAAAAAGGAAAAAAAGTGATCTGGGTAACTACAGGCCTGTTAGTTTGATCGCAGTAGTATGCAAGATCTTTGAAAACATTTTGAAAGAGAAAGTAGTTAAGGACATCGAGGTTAACGGTAATTGGGATAAAATACAAAAGGGCTTTACAAAAGGTAGATCATGCCAGACCAATCTGATCTCCTTTTTTGAGAAGATAATAGACTTTTTAGACAAAGGGAAAGCAGTGGATCTAATTTCCCTAGATTTCAGTAAGGCATTTGATATGGTTCTACATAGAGAATTATTAGCTAAATTAGAAAAGATGGGGATTAATATGAAAATTGAAAGGTGGATAAGAAACTGGTTAAAGGGAAGACTACAATGGGTCATACTGAAAGGTGAACTCTCAGGCTGGAGGGAGGTTACAAGTGGAGTTCCTCAGGGATCTGTCTTGGGACTGATCTTGTTTCGTTTTTGTTTTGTTTTTTAAATTGACCTTGGCACGAAAAGTGGTAGTGTGCTAATAAAGTTTGCGGATGACACAAAGTTGGGAGGTATTGCTAATACAGAGAAGGATTGGGCTATCATACAGGAAGATCTGGATGCCCTTTTAAACTGGTCTAATAGAATAGGATGAAATTTAATAGTGGAAAGTGCAAGGTCATGTATTTAGGGACTAATAACAAGAATTTCTGCTATAAGATGGGGATGCATCAGTTGGAAGTGACAGAGGAGGAGAAAGACCTGGGTGTATTGGTTGATCGTTGGTGACTTAGTCATCCTATGTGATGTGGCCGTGGAAAAAAAAGCAGTCTTTGGATGCATCAAATGAGGTATTTCCAGTTGAGATAGGGAGGTGTTAGTACTGTTATACAAGGCGCTGGTGAGACCTCATCTGGAATACTGTGTGCAGTTCTGGTCCCCCATATTTGAGTTAATCTTTCTTAAACTGGAACAGGTGCAGAGAAGGGCTGCTAGGATGATCCGAGGAATGGAAAACCAGGCTTATGAGAGGAGACTCAAAGAGCTTGGCTTGTTTGGCCTACCCAAAAAAAGATTAAGGGGAGATATGATTGCTCTCTATAAATACATCAGAGGAATAAAAACCAGGGGGAGAGGAATTATTTAAGTTCAGCCCCAGTGTGGACACAAGAAGTAATGGATATAAACTGGCCATCAGGAAGTTTAGACTTGAAATTAGAGGAAGGTTTCTAACCATCAGAGGAGTGAAGTTCTGGAATAGCCTTTGAAGGGTTGCAGTGGGGTCAAAAAACCTAGCTGGCTTCAAAACTGAGCTTGATAAATTTATGGAGGGGATGGTCTGATGGGACAGCCTAATTTGGCATTGACTGATCTTTAACTACGGGTGGTAGATATGCCAGTGGCCTGTGAAGGGATATTAGATGGGGTGGGTTCTGAGTTAACAGAGAATTCTTTCTTGGGTGTCTGGCTGGTGAATCAAACCCTGAGCATGCGGGCAAAACTGACCATCATATTTGGGACTGGGAAGTAGTTTTCCCACAGGGCAGATTGGCAAAGGTTCTGGGAAGGTTTTGCTTTCCTCTGTAGCATGGGACATGGCTTACTTGCTGGTGGATTCTCTACCTTAAAGTCTTTAAACCATGATTTGAGGACTTTAATAACTCAGTCATAGGTCAGGGGTCTATTACAGGAGTGGATGGATGAGGTTCTAGGGCCTGTGTTGTGCAGGAGGTCAGACTAGATGATCATATTGGTCCCTTCCGGCCTTAGGCATCTGAGACTGTCAAATTTACACTTTATCTGCTGCTGGCCATCATCATCTGCCTTTGGAGATAATCCACTTTCATGCAGTAAATTGGCAACTGACAGATTTTACTGCAACAGTCCATGGATTGTGAAACTCTTTTTCCTCACAAACCCAGTTTAGACCATTCCTCTGCATTGTCAAATGTCCTCCTAGAACAGTCCTTTTCTAGAGTTTTTTTTTTTTGTGTTTGCTTTTGTGTGAAACCTCCCTTTTCAAAAGATGCTGGGGATCTGGATATATTAATTTGTGAATCACAGCAGTTTAATTGACTGTGGATTACCCTGACTTCCTTGAGTGTCAGGAGGCCCTTTATAAACACAAGAGTTACATTATTAGAATATTTGACTTAGAGAAAACATGACTTAGTTGTTAGGATACAAGGCTCCAGGTCAGGAGATCTGAGTTCTATTCTAGGCTCTGCTACATATTTTTCGTGTGACTTTTGATAAGTCACAAGACCAAATTTTCAAAAAACGTGCTCTGATTTTGTATGTCCAATTTTAAATGGGCTGACTTTCCAGGCCCTGAGCAGCTGCAGTTCCTGACTTAGAACTATGGTGGTTTAGCACCTTTGAAAAAGCAGGCCACAGCAATCTAAATTTGGGTTCCCAAATTTAAGACACCACTTTCCATGCCTCAGTTTCATACATGCAAACTGGGGTTAATATTACAATTTAATATTTATATTACCATAATGGTCAGAGGCCCCACTCTTGATTGTGGGCCCCATAGTGTTAGGCACTGTACAAACACATAAAGACATAATTCCTTTCACAAAGGGCTTACTGTAAATGCTGTAAAGAAGCTACAGGAGAGCCTCTAATGCTTGGAAAGCGATTTAAGATCCTTTAGAGGAAAGGGATAAAGAAATGAAAAGTGTTAAACATTTCCTTGCCATTTTTTTCCAAGACGCTAAGATACTTTATATTTTTAAACCTCAAATTCTCAACAGTTTGATCAGCAGTGAAGGAATAATGGTGAGTCTGACCGCTGTTATTTCAGTGGTAACCAATCATGATGCTATAAACCCCGGAATCTGACATCACTGCCAGAGATGGCTCTTATTCGGACAGTAATAGCAGACCAATAAAAGGTGAGAATTCAGAATGATGGGAGCAAAACAGTTTACTTTTTATATAAATGCTTTCTCCACAAATTTTCTCCAGAGCAAGGCTCCACATTTCTCCCTAATAGCCAGAATGAGAGGTGTCACACTGGCTGGACAGAGGCGGCGGGGCGGGGGATATGCCGTGTCAGGTACTGTTAAAAAGGCTATAATTTGCTAAGGATGATGATGATGTTCATATGTTATTTGTGTAATGGAAGTTATGGATATAGTTGATATCTGTATTTCAAATTGTGCTGCGTCTGGGCGACATCAGACAGGATGGCTGCAGCACTTGCCTGCTTAATGGCCCATTAAGAAATTCACAGGTACAAAGGGCCCAGGGGGAGAAGCCAGGGATATACCTGAGGAGTCACCAGGAGTTACTCATGTGACTCTGGACTCCATCTTATTCTTGTAAATTTCCTCAAGCAGCATGGCAAAGCCCAAAGGACATAAAAGGCAGCTGTACCACATCCATTTTGTCTTCAGTCGTCTTCCAGTCTCCAGCTTACCACTGGATCAACTAATCTGCAACTGAATTGAAGCTGTGAAACAAAGGACTGAGACCCATCCAGGTACTGGATGTACACCAGAGGGACTATACAAGCCTGCAAACTCCACGATTCTACTAAAAACCTGATCTATGGACTTTTGAATCAATTGTATGTGTCTGATTGCTTTAATCCTTTAACACTTCTCATGCTTGTTTCTTATAATCTTTTTAGTTTTATTTACTAAAGGATTGGCTGGCAGTGTGGTCTTTTGGGTAAGATCTAAACTTATATCGATCTGGTACTGTAGCTGACCCTTGGGGTCAGGAGAAACCTTTTTGGTAACTGGTCTCTTTACTGGACCTAATTGATTGGGAGCCAGAGACTGAAATGCAGTAAAGGGGGCTGTGTATATTTTTATTTGGGCTTCTTGATAACCAGTGTGGGGAATCAGCAGCACTGTTTGTGGCTGGTTGGGAAGTCTGACTTCAGTGTCACCCACCAGTGCTGGGAGAATCTGCTCTCCTTTTACAGCCTGCCCTGACCTTGGCATTTTCAGATGGCTACCCTAGGCATGGAGGAGTCACAAGAGGATTCTAGTCTGGGACCTTGTACCTAGAACAGATCAGTGTGGAAGGAGAATGCATTGCACAGGAGGGAAGTGTGCCCAGATTTCCCAGTGAAAGCCTTCTGTCTTTTCCTAGAAAAGGGAGCCTAATTAAAATACTTCTCACCACATCAGAGAGAGAAGTGAGAGTAAAAAAGCCAGCCATTTGAGAGTCAAGGCCTTCAGATTACAAAATGCATTAACTCATTGCTTCCCACACAACTGTGAAGGTCACAGCAAATCAGAGCATCAGCCATAATTAGACTGGTTGGCTTGGATTTCATATGATCAAAATATCCTCCCAACCACCAAATATATTATGGTTAATAAGGACTAACCTTAGCATGCTGATACGTTACAGGCTGCTAGCATAACAAATGCTTAGGATGACGTGTATATTTTACACTCAATGTCTTTCATCCTAAAGCACTTTATATATTATGTATACACTGCACGGGACAATGCAGCCATCTCTGGGGTGGAAGGCAGTAGCCAGTTTGTACACAGCAGGCTGCCCAACAATGGAGGGAGGTGAAGTTTTGGCCAAAGACCATACGGCAAACTCCTGCTCTTACAAAGAGATCTTTCTGATCTGTGTGGATCACAACTCCGTTTTTAAGGTCTCATCTGAAAGGCCCGAAAGAAATTCAATTTTCATGTAGACCTTCTATGGTGGCTCATACAAACACACAATCTCCAAAGCATTAACAGACCTATGCTGTACGAAGCTACTTGTATAAGGAGATAGGTGAACACCACCACATGACAACATGCCTGGTTATTCCAGGTCAGTCACAGGCTTGGCACGCATGGGAAGGATGAGCGCTGCCAGCATGGGAGCTTGCTGTATAGAGGTCAGGGTCTTTGCCATATTTTATCTTCTGTCTCCTCCCCAGTAAGGTAAATGGGGCTAAAAGGTCCATGCTGATCAGTTGTACAGGATACCCACATATTTGGAAACCTTCACTGGCCAGTCTAATTCCTCCTTTCACCCAGCCCAAAAGAGACAGCTCAGATAAAGCTCCTTCCAGGAAGGAAGTTGCTCTACTGAGCAGCTGTTATAAGGTCCTTACGGTTTGGGTGCAGCAGGGGTTTTGCACTGACAGATTCTTGCCCTCCTCCCTATCCCTGTTCTATCGCAGAAAGCATTGGGACAACCAGGAACTCTCAGGTCAGAATCCCTACCTTTTGGCATACGTTTCAAGATGCTGAATACTGCACTTTGATCAATGAGGCCTTTGGCCTTGAAGAAGTGCATGCTGGGTGGGAAATATCCAGTATTCCTGGCCGTGGCTACCTCCATCTCCTTGAGGCTTATTAGCTGCTTATTGACCTGTTCTTCCCACTTCCCCAGCACCAGGTTGCCCCCAGTCCGGCGGACATTCTCCTGTTCGATCAGAGAGTCCCTCATAGGGATGGGACGGCAAAGAGAAACCAGACTTAGAACAAGGAGTACCAGCCAACCAGCTTGAGGCTTCATGTCATGGATACACCTGGAAAAAAAAAAAAAGCTGTAAGTGCAGGTCAAAAGGTGATATCTCAAAGATGGTGCATTGGATTGTTTAACAAATGTCAGGATGAAGTTTGTGCTACACCATCCTGGTGAACAGCCCTTTGAGAAGGGGTAGGATAATCTGAGATGAATACAGGAAAAGTTGATACCTGACACTCTCAAATATTCAAAGGAATCAGTCAGTTCTGAAATGAATACAACTCATAACCATTCAAGTAGGCAGTAAGATCCTGTGAGGATAGGGTGTATCACTGTTGGATCAGGCTGATAATACATCACGCCGTCCAGCTTGCTCAGTGCTATGGGATGGGGACTGTGGCAAAAGACTGGCCCTAGAAGCAGAGATTTGTGAGGCCAGGACATTATGCTTCTGAGCCAGCCCTATGGTTAACGGACAGACAATGGGATGCCCAAAAACAGGGCACCAACCTCCTGGGCCAGCCTGTAGGTCAGAGTAAATGAGGGTGGAAGGGGATAAGGAGACAAGTCTGTCATACAGAATATGCTGAACTTCAGAACCATTTAGATTCTGTTACTTGGCAATCCAGGAGAGGCTGGGCCGATCCCACAGCAAAATGGATTCTAGCTGTTAAAAGGGATAGTTCTTGGGGATTTCACATGAAGTCCTCAGTACGCTAACACCTCCTTCACACCAGAAGTCAGGCATCTCCAGTGCCTAGACACCACAGGCAACAGCATGTGCCACAACTGCTGACACCATAAGAACCAGTAGGAAAGAGAGAGGGGAGATAAATGTTATGAGTGATAGAAATACATAGGTCAGAAGACAGACCCATGCAAAATGAGAAATGACTCTCCCTCCCAAAAGAGCACTGTTGGAATACAATCTTCCAGCAATGGGCAACAGTCTGGAGGGTCCCTAATCACACCAGACCAACCCAGGCTTGAGAAGGGCCAGGGCTGCAAGATGCTCCCCTATGTCTCATGTATTAAGTCCCCATACACACTTCCTGCTTCAGCCCTCGTCCCAACTTCCCCATTGCTGCAACTCCCCCAACCTCTTTCTGCCTTCTGCCCCGTCGTGCTCCCCTCCCACACTATAGTCAGCAGCAGGATGCAATCTCTTGTACAATTTAACTCCAAAAAGAGGGATCTAGAGCCAGCTGCCAGCCAGTTCTGATCTCAGCATAGAAAAGGCATCTTAAAAAGACAACAGCCTCAGTGAGACAGACTTACTGTTGCTTTCCCTTTTCTTGCATCCAGAGATCATCCAACTGCAACCCCGAGACAGCAGGTCCTAGTCACTGCTCCTTCAGACAGGTAGGTACAAAGCAAAGCAGCTATCAAAACAAGGAACAAATCAAACCAGCCAGTACAGATTGTTTCACTTCTTGGATTAATTTCACTTGCACTTTGCTCAGCTTTACTTATTTCCCCTCTGTTCTTAGGGCTCATCTAGAGACTTCATGAATATATTAAAAAAAAAGAGAAGGGGAGTGGGACAGGCGGGGTTATGGGAAAGAGGAACTAAAGGAATGTAAGGAGCAGAAAGCCTTGGAGGCCAGGTAAAGAGGGCTGAAGTAACAATAGGCTGAGTTAGCAGGAGGACATTCCAGAGTGGCACGGAGGATGGGAAATGGAGAGCAGCAGAAACATTCCCACACATCCTCCACACAGGATATAGTCAGGGAAAAGGAATGTTCTAGGATTTTAACCCCTTCACTGCCCTCATGTCATTGTCATCTCTGTGTAACTGTCAGCCACTCAATCTGATAGTTTTACACAGATGACAAGTGTTCTCTCAGGAGAGACCCAGGCTATCTTACAAACTGCATTGCTTCCTATTCTTAGGCCCCACCCAAACAGCCACAGAAGTACACATCTGCTGAGCTATTTTAACACAGTTCAGGGCAACTCAGTTTAAACACAGTTTTGCCTGGTTATTGAAGGCCAGGACCAACTGCATTGCAAACTCCATTTAAAAAACCTTTTTAGACAAGGTCCTCAGTTAGTCACATTTAAACACATTTTTAATGGGTTTTGTCCAATCCACATTGGCTGAGCAAACAGGGCCTAAATCATCCCTGATATAATTCCACAGGGATTATACACACAGGGCCAATTCTGCTCTCTCACTAGGTGTAAATCAAGAGTAACTATGAGGTATCAGAGCTGGACAAATTGAAAACAAATCATAAAAATTATTGTAATTGAGGGTGTTTCCACGTTGCCTGATTCTAAAAGGACCCCTTTTGTTTAAAAAAAAAAAAATTTTAAATAAAAAAAGTTAGAAATTGTGTTGATCAAACACTGTTTTCAGTACAAAAACAAAAAAGTAATCTAGATCATGATTTAAACTAAAAACATTACCAAAAATTAAAAAAAAAAAAAAATCAACAGTTAAACAATCCTAAAACATGACATTTTTTAATAAGAAATCCTTTGGATTGCAAGATTTCAACCAGCACTAATTGGTACTAAGCAAGATCAGAATCAGGCCCATGGGGCTTAGACCCCTGTTAGTGTGGGCAGGCCCTCTGAAAATTCCAACTGTATTCAACAGCTGGAGCCAGACTGGTCTCTTCCCTTTCTGACTGCACTCAGCCCAATCGGACAATAGTTCCACTTGTGCACACACACAGGCAACCAAGTTCAACACCTGTGGTATGAAGGGGTGGCCTACCTCTAGTTCTAGCTGGGATCTACCACACTGTTTTGCAACAACTGTTAACCTTGACTGACCCATTTTTTCAACACCAGTTGAGGGAGCACATATGAGGGCATCTGGGACCCATGCTTGATGGCCACTCTTAAACAGGTCAGAATGTTTTTTAGTGTAGATAGAGCCTAAGATGATCTCTCCTCTGGGTCACCTTCAAGGGACTGGAGAGTATAACTGTCTTCACTGAACAGGACAGACACACAGTGTGCCACAGTAACTATTAGTTCCATAAAAAAATATTACAAGGATCAGAGGATGGAGCATATGAGGAGAAGAAAAATGCATGTAGACTAGAAAGGTTCAGCAGGGACAAGAGCTCTGTCTATAAATACCTTCAAGGGAACACTATAGATGAAGGAAGGGAATTACTCCCATTATCTGAAAGTAGTAAAGCAGAGAGCAACAGCCTAGAGTTAGAACCATAAAACCAAATTCAGGTTAGGCATTAAGAAAAATGTCTTTACACAGAAATAGGGCACTAGAGACAGGCTCCAAGAGAAGAGTGTTGAGACATCATCAGTGCAGATAGCTAAGAGATTAGACAAGACAAACGTATAGAGAAACAGTAGTCCACAGAGCACTGGTTGGTGGTTCTCAGATAGCCAGCTCGTCACATAGCACTTGCTCATCCTTATATACCATCTGCTAAAATTTCATTTAAGCTAAAAATGCCTAAGATACTTCCCTAATAGGACTTTTCTATGTAAGCAATTGCAGTAGTTGCCACAAGGATTGAATGTAAATGCAAGGGGAGGTGATCTGTAAGATTATAAATGGGGGGATGGGTGTTCATCAAGATCCTCTCTCTATTAAACTTTTTCATAGTGTGGACCATGTTTTGAGAAACCTACACTCGCAGGAATAAGGATGAGATTGCATTTATACCATGTGTAAAAGGATCCTAAAGCACTTTATTAACCCAGCTGTACCAACTATTCATATAGAAGTCACTCCACCTGTTACTAAAATGCAGTCATCTCTGGGGTAAAATATGACTGCTATGGGCTTAATATGGCTGTCAACAAGACTACTGTATCCAATGGAAAGCAAAGGAGAATTTAGCAAGGTAAAATCTAATTACTCAAGTTGGAATTTGGCCAGACGCCAGACTTAACAGCACTATTCTTGTGAAAATCATGGTTTCTTTAATGTCAAGGCCTTAATTTTAGGCCTCTTTGGAAAGCCAGGCATGATACAGGGAAATTTACAATAAAGAGGATCAATATAGATTAACTAAGAGGTCTTCTTCATAATTCCCTCAGTTCTCATTCAACCAAGACCCACTGAAGAAAACTAAAGCCCTGTCTATATTATCAGTGGGTAACATGGTTTGTGCCTACACAACACAACTTTAAAAAACACACTTGTATCCTGTTGCATTGTGGGAAAGATGACTTTTACAAGGCTTTCAAATGTCATTTAGCTGCAGGTGGAGATGATGCGTGGGGAGGCGGTCACATGCCTGCCCAGATTTCTTTGAGCACCAAGCTGCCCTTACAGGGCTTGCTCTGCTCGGCCTTCTGGCAGGGGAGGGGAGTTCTGTCTTTCTGTCTCCCCTCTTCCCTACCATGTTTTTGGCTTGCTTAGTCCCCCCTCTCCCTGGCAGCCAGCCCGGGTGGTGAACAGAAGGGGTGAAACAGAGCTGCTTCTCACAACGGGTGAGAATGGCCAGCCACTCCAGGTCGCTGCCTTTGTACAGCACCACAGCTGCCTGCAAATGCCTGGCTGGGGAGATGGCAGTGGCCAGCCCTCTTCACTGCCCACCCACTCCCAGCTGCCAGGGAGAGGGGCTGAGTGAGTAGGAAACGTGCTGGGGAGAGGCGCAGCAGGAGAAGGACAGAGCCCACCACCCACAAGTATCTCTGGTGGGGACAGTGTGGTGGCCCCAGGCGGAGGGTTGCTGGGGAAGGCGCTGGGAGCAGGTTCCCTCTGCACAGCCCGAGTTAGGGGCATTGCCTGTGCCCCTTCCATTGCTAAGGTGTCCACTTGGGCACAGGAGCTCTGGGGAGACACTGTGGTGCTGTGAGTCTCCCTGGGTTGGGGTCGGCCCCAGCCTGACCTAGAGGTACATGGTCCCCACTCCTATGGCTCCAGCTCCCCAGGAGCTGGCAGGATTGGCTACCCTGGCCCAGGAAGGTGGGGCTGGAAGTTTCCTCCCAGAGACAACAGGTAGGGTGATCACATTCCCCCTCACTTTACATTGTGCCCCCACAGTATAAGCAGGTACAAGTCATCTCTGTGTGCCCCCTTCCCCCTCCAGATTTGCTGCTTGGCTTATAACGAGTATGCTCAGTAACATCTGCTAAAGCTGCTGCCCTCACTCTTTCCCCCTCCATCAGCAGGTACAGGTCATCTCTGGCTGTAGGCAGGGGTTCTCAGTCAAGTAGCCATGATTGAATTTCATTACCACACACGCACCCAACAAAGAATTTTTGTTTTATTCGTTAGAGCGTTCTGCAAGGTCCATCTTTCTTCTCCAACTTCCACTTTCAGGACCAACTTCTTTCATCGCAGCTCACCATGACCATGTTGCAACATAACATTATCGCACTTGCCCAAAATAAACATTAGGAGGCTTGGGTGGTTTGCAGAGCAATGTGAAAATCAAGACAAAGCATACACAAATCCTGTCTGGGTAGTACGTTCCTACTCACCCATTTTTTAAAAGCAGTTGTGCTAACCCAAAATGAAAGTGGAAAGACACTTCCTGGATAGTGGTTTGAGAACTGGAAAATTGATGGGCTAAGTCCTGGCTCTGCCACTGGCATGGTGTGTGACCTTGGGCAAGTTACTTAACCTCTCTGCTCCAGTTTTCTTATCTGTAAAATGCGGATAATACTTACCTAGCAACCGAACAGGGGCATTGTGAAAATTATGATTGTTTCTTTGTATAACCATAGTACCTAGCAGCTGCAGTCATGGACCAGGACCCCATTATGTTAGCACTGTAAAATGTGTGTAAAGCACTCCAGACATGTAAAGGGTATAAGTAAGTGCTAAGTATTATCTGTTACTGAGGACTCACTGGCCCATGACACTTGGGACGACTAAAACATTCCCATCGGCCTGGTAAATAACCTATGCTTTTGTCTGGCTGGGTACATTGTTGTTTCTTGTGGGTCCAGGCATGCCCAGAAGTGAGGTAGTCAATGGGAGATCTGCAGGGAGGAGCAGGCATGTGTGCTGTGGCCTGTGCTTTGCAGCTTAGCATCCTAGCCAGCAGCAGCTTGAATAAACCCCCCTCTTGTCACTGTGCTGCTGAGCTAAGGTTTCATTTTCAAGTAACTAAGTAAGAACTGCATCATTCCCTTCCCTCAGGACTGTCCTTTGCTCACATAACTCCAGGCTTGTAACTACAGAAACCGAAAGGACAAAACAAAGAAAACCTGCGTATGTTAACACTAAGTCACTAAGACCAGTTCTGCAAGGTCCTGGCCTCAATTGCCAGAAATTGTTGTCCTGTCCTGATGACCTGCTTCAGAATAGGGACTCCGCACCTCACAGGACCAGGCTGTTTCCAAGGTTTCTGTGCAAAGCACCTAGAAAACACTAGCAGGGCCCCAAGTCAATTATTTGTCCTCCCCCCTCCCAATCTTGGGCAGTAAAAAAGAAAGCAAACTGGGTAACAGACGGCATGTTGTACTTCCGGCTCTCAGATACATCCAGGGTTACCGAGACCTTTGTCCTGCTCACCCTCGCACTTTAAGGAAGGAGAAAACTCAGTGATCTACTGTCAATGTGGGAATTTTTTCTTTTAGTCATTTCACATCATTGTTTGTTTTCTGCCCCCACTATTAGATCACTCTCACAAAACAGACAAACAAAACCCCCACACATTTATCCTCTCTAGAATTTATGATAGACACACTGTTGCCCCCCAAATATCTGCACAGTTAGGGGAGTTCCTTAATTCCATCTGCTATATGCTGCGACCCCCCTCCTGTGCATGAGACAAGAAACAAGAGTAGAGGGAGAAACTTAGGTCCAAGCGACACTATAAAATTAACTGTGTTGGTGGATGTTTCATCTTGTAGTATAGACAGGAGCTAACCCAACTCATATCTGCCCCCATATCCTACGAAAACTTTGGAACTAGCTAATCCTGTTCAAAATAAGCATAGAAGACAGTAGTTAGGACACCCTTCCCACAGCCCTCAAACACTGGGCCCACCCTAGTGCTCCTAGCACTAACACTGGCACTAAAAATTCTCACCACTGATAAGAAAAGAAAATAGTCCAAGTAGACAAAGTCCAACTATGTTAAAATAGCACTTGGTTTTGATTGCATGGATGTGACCAATCTATGTTATAACCAGTATGGCATAGTGGCCTGTATAGATGAGACTGAAGGGAACACCAAAACAATTGGGGCACAACCAGGAAGGAACTGGGTCTGCCAACAGGGCAGCAGCTATACTTCAGACAGAGATTTCACTCTTAACTGTGTTTCCATTATCCTATATTTGATTCCACCGCAAAAACGATCTTAAAAAGCCAGATACAATTCCTCCTCAGAACTTGTACCTGTTTTTTCCCTGAAGTTCATGAACTAGCTCTCCCACTCCTCTGTTCTGTTCACCCTCTTGGAGAGAGACAGGCTGGATGCTTGATGCAGATAGTGATGAAGCTTCATCGAGCTTTGCTTGAAGGTGTAGGGAGCTAGTGAAGAGAGTTGGTTTGTGGTGCTAAAGGCAGCAGTTTGTTGCTACTTTCCCTACTTTATTGTGCAAAGATCCACTGCTGGAAAGAAGGATTCTGCTAGCATGAAAGGTGATGTGGAAAGTTACTGTAGCCAGGGCAAGTTAATAAAGAACTGCCTATGCTACAGAAATAACCACGTTGAAGCACAGTTTTGAAACATGGCCAGGGCTTGGGGGGGGGGGAGGGGGGGTGGAGGAGAGCACAGTGTAGGGAACTGTGTTTTAACCATCATATATACCTAGGGTCGTAGGGTAAAAATAGGATTCCTTTTCATTCATGAGACCACACTGGAGAAAGAACATTTTTAGAGCACAGTTGAGCCACTTTATACCAGTGTAACTAACTCCACTGACTTCAATAGCATTTTTTGTGATTAACACAAATTGTTAATTGTAAATTGGACCAGAAATAGGCCCTTAGGAGCATCTTCTAAAGTGCATTCAGACCTCAGTCTTGGATGCTGATGGGTGACAAGACAGGGAGATCAAGTGACCAGTGATTGCTGGAGTCTTTGGGATTCCTTGCTCAGGAGAGATGACTAACATTCACCAACAGCCTTACTAGACTCTCCTTTTCTCCTTCCCAGCACCAAGGTGAACATTTGCCAAGATATATTGATAAGGGGCAGCAGGCAAGCTGGCTGGCCCACATGATAGGTTTAAAGACTTCAGTCTCGGAACATTCAGACTCTGCCCGAATGAGGGCCACATTGGAAACTCATTAGGAACATGAGAGATATGCCTAATTTGCACAAAACAAACAAAGAGCAGCCCCAAGGCTACTCGGGTGAAGTTGGACCATAACATGCTAGAATTGGCAGGCTCCATGAGCCACACCAATGCTTGAAGGAAGAGGGCAGCTTTGGACAACAGAGTGGAATTCCAATGAGTGCAATCTGGCCTGCAGGTATATTTTAGCCACCCTAGCATTAGTTACCATTTATTTCACTGATGTAAACCCTTGATGGCTAAGCACAGTGATCTTAGCGAACAGGTATACCTCTGCGTACACTGAGCCAATCAGGCTCTCTGGCAATGTATCAATTCCTCTGCTATGATGGAAATTAATCATAGAAGATCAAGGAAATACAGTTTTTTTTTGTTTTTTAGAAATACCACACACACACACATCAACAAGCCGCTAGATACACTGAGCAACCAGAACAAGCCTAGCCTGTTGAAATTACATTGTAATTAAAACATAATAAAAACTGGCATTTATTGATGAGTTGTATTAACCCTGTCTAAAACCATTTGAACAAATTAAGCCTCATAATGGTGTTTTCCTTCAGTGTTAAAAGCATTAAGACATGACATAGATCAATAATAATAATATCCACGTTGGCTCTTTGTTACTGGAAGAAGAAAGCTTTGCTGCTGGAAAGCTTCAGTTGGCAAGGCTTCAGCCAATCAGAAGGCACCTACAAGGGTCCCCTCTGGCAAGGGAGCCTGCTGGCAAGCCCCAAAAGATAATGCCAGGGTACTTACATGGACATATAAAGCATGCTCTCGGAATCCCTGCCAGGAGCCCAGCTGTCCCACTCCAGGGGACATTTTCAGGATATTTGCATGAACAGATACCAAAGTATGCCCCAGTAACCGTTGCCAGGGTCCCTGCTGGCACATAGCAGTGGATGCTTCCAGGGTGCTTGCATGGGCATATACCAGTGCCTGCCTCAAGATGCCACTGCCCCCATATGCATACACCACCGCTCCTACATGGGCACATACACGTCCCAGGGGAGCTCTGCCAAGGCCCCTACAGAAACACAGGCTAGTGGATGCCTCAAAGGGCAATGCCAAGGCTGGGGCCTATGTCCCAGGTGAATTGTTCTCTAGCTGTTTTGCAACGGTTACAAACCTGTAAGGCAGAAAAACTGATAGACCTTGGACTCCTTCCTTCCTTCTCGCAGCTGCTTCTGTCTCTCTCAAGCCACACAACAGCTGAGCAGATAAACAACTCGCCACCTGCTCCCACCTCCAACCCCGCCCCTCTAAATCTGATATGTCTCCACCTCCTCGTCTAAAGCTGTGCTCCTATGTAACAGTAGTCTCCTCCCTTAAGACGCAGTCCCAGGCAGCACCACAGCAGCCGCTGCATTGTGCCCCCATCCCCTTTAGCTAAACGAGGGGCACGTTGTGAAGAAAGCGATAGAGCTGTCTGTTCTCATTGCAAACAAGCTGACACCTTGAAATAACAATTTAGTGTGCATCCAAACTAGGACAGACAAAAAATGCCACCCTCAGTCTCCGCAGTGCCACAGCAGATTCTGAACTGCCTGACCCGCTACACCCCTTCTGCCTGTGCAACTGGGCAGAGAAGGCAAGAGAAGATTAATAGAGAGTATGGAAGAAGAGCTAAAAAAGCTAAAAAAAGAAAAAAGAGGCAAGGTCTATGAAGCACAATAGTAAACTGGGTACCTCCGTTTCCCTTTCTGTAAAAAGGGGATAATCATGCTTAACCACCATTGTAAAGCACTTTGAGACCTTCAGCTGACAAGTCCTAGAAAAGTGGCAAATATTAATGATTATTACTACCATAAAAGGCTCCTAAACATGTATTAAAATAATGGAATGAACCATCATCAATGCCCATCAACCTCTTTCAGCTTTCTTCTTACTTCTGGGGCAGATAAATCATTCTGTTGTGTTGCATGATGTTTATAAAATAATGACTGGTCTAGAGAAGGTAGATCAGGAACTTCTGTTCTCTCTGTCTCATAATAAGGGGACGTTCAATTAAATTAAAAGGTGGGAAACTAATAAAAATAAATACTTTTCGCATAATGAGTGATTACACTATGGAACTCACTGCAACAGGAAGACATTGAGACCAAGAACATAAGATTTCGAACTGATTGGACATGTACATGAATATCCAGAATATCTAAAGTGATCATAGTTAATGACAACAAAAAGATTGGAAGGGATGTTAAATCTCCTGCTTCAGGGCTTGGGCCCATCTCTGACTTCTAGAGATCAGGCTGAGGCCTAGGTGTGGGACAGATGATCCCACATCTGCCAACTGCAGGGTTCTTACACCTTCTTCGGAAGCACCGGGTGCTGGACACGATTGAAGACAAGATACTGAACTAGATGGATGTCAGGCCTGATCCAGCCTGGCAATTCCTGTGTTTGTGAAGCATCCACATGGTATGACTTGACATTTTACCTAGGAACATAGGATCAGACCAGTGATCCATCTAGTCCAATACCCGGTCACTGATGGTGACCAGCACCAGATGCTTCAGACATGATGTAGGAACTCACAGCAGACAGGAATAGGATTAATCTGGTCCTTGGAAAAAATTCTCCATAACCCTACTCCCAGAGGTTGGATTAAGCCCTGAAGCATAGGGCCTTACACTGCTCCCACAATTCTTGTGTATTTTATAACATTTACTATTTTAACCCTTTTTGAATCCAGCTAAACTCTTGGTCTCAATTGTGGCAGCAAGTTCCACAGGCTAATCGTGACTTGTGTGGGGAAAGTATTTCCTTTTATCAGTTCTGAACTTGCCACCTTTCAATGTCATTGAATGTCCCCCTGTTCTCATGCTAGCCTATGGGCTAGGGTGAATAGAACTTCCTGATCCATCCATTTTATACCACTAATACTTTTGTATGCCTTTATCAAACTAGTGTGTGTGTGTGTGTGTGTGTGTGTTGGGGGGGGGGGGATTGCTTAGGTCCAGTTGGACTCAAATGTGACTGTGGGGAAAATGGCCCTGTTTTACTGAACAATTCTGCTCCCTGCTTGTATTCAAAATGAGTACTCAAAATGTCATCTAGTGACAAAAATAAGTGTTCATTGTTTTCTACCCCTGCTAGTCCCATAGAGCCAATAACAGATTTAGGAAAGGAAGCTATCTTCTAGTGTGGTTTCTGCATCTTCCACAGAATTGTTGGCCAAGCTTAAACTGCAGAGCCATCCTCACTTGTGCCCATACAACCCTGCTGAAGACGATCAGGTTGCACAGCTGAAAGCAAGTGAAGAATTTAGCTTGCAGGATTTTACATACAAATGATGATGCATGAGGAGGAAAGAACCTGATGAATACTGAGATCTCATGCTGAGTTTGCAGGACTGCAAAGTACAGAAATATTCTCTTTATAATAAACTGAGGAAATTTGCTCTGGAACAACTGAGACACAGAATCCTATGCTGCCATTTTTACAGACTCATTTTCAGACTGAACAATAGTTTAAAATGACAAATTAATCATCCAGAATTGTGGAAAGCAAAAGGAGCTTAGCTTTTATAACCCTGACATTTTCCAGACTGCCAGCCAAATCCATGTGTAGGATGCCATGTGCATATATACCCACAGTCTCCAAAGGGATAATTAATACAACACATAGTGGTTTTCAGATGTGACTGATGTTCTTCTGGTGGGTTGTGGTACCATGAAGTTCCATTGTGGAGTCCAGTGCATCTATACATCTAATTAACATTGCAGTAGAATCCAAAATGTGGTAGGTGATTTACTACTTATAGAAAGACACAACCCTTGCCCAGTCTACAAAGACCAAAAAAAAAAAAAAAGATAAACAATAGGAGAAAGTGATATTATACATGCAGAGATATTATTCCCAGTTGCCCCTCCACATAGCCATCATTAGTTATTTTTGCAATCCTTCCATTTACTAATGTGAATTTGTTTTAACCTATGCCTATTTACTGTTTATTTTGTCATGTCTTCTCCCCCACCCCCTATATAATGCAATAGTTTCTGCCAAACAATGTACTGCATTAGCCACTTCTAAAATTATCACCTCCCCACTGGGTAGTCTCTCCTCAGAATGGGAGGATGGAAATGGCTAGCCTATCAACTCCAAAGAGATTTTTCCCTCCCTAGTTAGTGGTATTCCCTGAGCCCAGCTGATGAAAGACGCAGATGTGTCTGCCAAGGAGCAGCTCTCAGTGCCTGCCTTGTTCCCCAGAGCCCTCTTCAGCCAGTTTGATGTCTAAGTGGAAGGGAAGAAAATAGGCTGACAGTAGGGTTACCACCCAGATGATTTTCTGAATTGATGAGCTGCTTTTTCATAGATCTTGTAGCCATACAAATAGTGATCTTGTTGGCTCTCACAAGCTAAGTAATGACCTAGGACAGGAGGGCTCCAGGGAAAGCCTTAGGAATGAGACAAAGAAAAAGCAAAGGAAAAAACATCAGAGGAACTAAATACCAGCATCAAGAAGCAAGGGAAGTGCAGCCTGCAACAGTCAGAAGCAAAATGACTGCTGGTTTTGTCTCTAGTTTTGTATTTAAAGGGGCAGCAAGGCAGGCATGTCAAGAAAGGCTACAAACTAAAGAATTAAGGGATAGCTACGCAGGCAGAGAAAAGAGAGCTTGAATTCTCACCTTTTTGAGAGTCAAGCCTCTGAGTGAAAATCATGCTAAGCACGAGCCTGGTGTTAAAGATAGTTATGTTGTTCTTTGGTATTGTTGTGATATTCTAATCAAATCCAGATCCCTTTTGGACATCATTTGCTTCTCATGCTTAAAGTTCACTATCATATCATCAAACCAAGGACTGCCAGAAGTGGTGTTGGTGACTCAGGGTATGTCTTCATTGCAAAATTAACTCAAGTTACAATCTGAGTGTTGTCCCTAATTCAAGTATTGTCCACATACAGCTCTTAACTCACATGTGATGTCACGTTTGACTCAAGTTGGCTCACAGGCGGCCTGTCAGGGGGTACAAGTGAGAATGAGCGAGTTAGCACAACTCATCAGCTGCTACAGGCGCTGCAGAAGCCCACATTCAGGTATGCAGAGGTATTTGAAACTGTGTCACTTACTTAAGAGGATCTTTTTCAAGCATCTTGGGCCTAGAATGATTGCTAAACACAGGGGGCTCACCTCACTCAAGTGCTGATGGTCCTCCAGTGCCTTCTCTCAATTCACCTACCCTGTTTGCAGAAGCAGGACAGACAAGTTCTCCCAGAGTTCACTGGGAAAGAATTCATAGATCAGCTCATCTTACTGCAGTGCACAGAACCATGGGATACATCCCCAGAAAAGTTTTACTGCTACACAAAAGTGAGTGCAGTGCTAGTGTAGACACAGCAAGTTAAATATCATTTTGCAGTGGGGCTGCTCTCACTTGAGCAAGGTTAACTCTACAAGAGTGTGATACTTCAAGTCAACCGCAGTGAAGACATACTCAGTAAGTGGCACTCTTTCCAATGTCTGTGCATGATGCTAGGTTACTTGCTGCTGAAGGTGTGGTCTTTCAGAAGGAAGGCAGCAGGTCCAGGGGAGAAGGCACTGGACTCAGAAGGCTTGAGGTCTGACTTTGGCTTTGCTACTGACTTGCTGTGTGACCAGGCCAGACACCACACCCTCTTTTGCATGTTTCCCCATTCTTTGTGCATTTTGACTATTTCAGCTGTGAACTCTTTGGGGGTAGGGGCTGTCTTGTATGTCTACAGCACCCTATACAATGGGGCCCCAATCTCAGGTGGAGCTCCTAATGCTACATTTAGCAATAATGATGGTTATATTATGGCCCCTTAACTTTCTTCCCCTGCTTCCACTGGCTATAGATCCTCCTTCACTTCTTGTCCTACACTGCCACTGAGTGCTGTTAAACAGCTGCCACATTTCAACTAAGAGATAGCTGCACTTCAGTGGTGGGTGACATTATTTCTCTTTCATAGTGTGAAGCACTCTGGGATTCATAAGGATCCTATGTGGAAGGAATGCTCCATGCTATTATGCAGCAACCTTTTCAGGCAAATACTTGCATTTGTGATGACGATTTCCAGACGGTGCTACTTTTAGCCATGCAGAGTGCTGCTTTGATGCAGACCTTCCAGAGTGGCATTGTACCTGGATACAACAGGGAATGGTGCATTAGATGTAAGCAAGATAAGTTCAGGATAAGTGTTGTGGAGAAATTATGTTGAATCCCATGAGACTTATTTTTCTATGACCCAATTTACATTAAACATGACAAATCCAGATATGGAGGGGAGCACATAGCTCAGGCTTCCTGATCTGTCACATCTGCATCCACCTGGACTTCACATTGAAGCCATAGAATAAGGCAGATCTGATGATTAAGAAACCTCATCTAACTGCCCTTCCACATCTGAACTGTACTGCTCTTGCCAGAGGTTTTATCTGATGAAAAATCCTGGAAATAAAACCCACACTCTCTCACTATTCCCTCTGCAAAAATCTCCCCCACCTCCAGAACTACAGACTGCTGCTTTCAGCTCTTCTAATTAACTAGACAAGGCAGTGCTCATTAGCCCCACCTGAGTCACTCAGCTACTGGGAAAAGAGAGTATTAACCCCCAAGTGGCCATGTGGCTCCAGAAAAATAGGTGAATAAGGGAACTACCCTCAGCTGCCTGTACTCTCAGTTAGGCACCAAAGCCAAGACGCTAAAAGATTTTAGGCATTTAACTCCCTTTGCAGATCTGGACCCAAGTGGCAACAGCACTACTAAAAGAGGGCCTTATTCCTTCTGCAGTCTCAGACACCTAAACAAAACCCTGTCACCAATTCTCTGAGGGACCCCACCATTTCCCCTACTCCCTTTATAAAATATTGGGTACATTTTCCCCAACACTGATGCTTGGCAAGTGGGGAGAGGCTGGCACACACAGAGTTAGTGTGCATCTAAGCTCTTCTTGGTCCCCTCACACCAGAGTCTTCCCCTCCCCCAAATACATCACAGCCTCCCTCAGGGATTATTTAGATTGTAGTAGCCTCTCAGGATCTCAGTCTAGATCAGGGCCCCACTGCACTAGGTGCTGTACAAACAGAGGAGAAGACACAATCTCTGCTCTGAAGAGCTTACAATCTATAAGCAAAGACAACGACACACCAGGATAGTATCAAAAAACAAGACAGGGTGGATATGGGAAGGATAAACGAGATCATGTGGCTAGTTGCATGGTTGCGCATATCACAATTTTATATTTTAAAAATATTAATCAATAAGGAAATTGGGGCTGAAGCTTGGAAAGAGACTGGCTGGGAAGGAGGAGACTGTAGGAGCAGGAGAGGTATGCAGGAGAGGGAGAAGACTGATGGGAGCAGGAGCTGGAAGAGTTTTAGGAATATGGCTATTCAATATCTCTCTCAGCCTGGCTATCAAGAAGTAGAACTGGCAGGAGAGGGGAGAAACAACAGCCCATGGCAGAGCAGAAAAACAAAGACTAAGAGTTTGAAACATTCAGTAAATCTGCTATCTGTCGGGTGGATGGAGGCTGGGAGTGCAGGTGTGTCCTGGACTCCTGACATACCCCACCCATCCCCTGCACACAGCTAGTGAGCTGGGGGGACTGAGGCCTTTTTAAAGACCTGCTCGTGCAGGGTGAAGGGGAAGCCATGGGGTCCTGGTTGGGGCCTGTCCATTTGTGCCAACAGGCAAACGTTATAGGACCAGAAATTTACATTAAATACACCAAAAGCACTCCATTCACAACCAGCCCCTCCCTCCATTCATTCCCAAAAGCCAGGGCCAGAGCAGAGTCAGGGAGGGCAGTTCTGTTCATTAGGGCAAGACAACTGAAAAATTGGTGAGAGTACTGCAACAGGGTCCTTCAAGCCAGCAAAAGACCAGAGACTCCAAGGAAGGCCCTCAAAGCCACTCTCAGGCATTCCTCTTGGCCACCCCTCTGCTCCAGGCCTGATCCTAAAGACTGTGCTGAAAGGAGGGGAGGGGTGGCAAATTGATAGGGACAGTCCTAACCTTACTTGACAGCCTTTTAGGCTCTAGAAACAGTTGAAATGGTCCCCTCACAAACCTTGGCCTGTCCCACAGTATTTGGGATGAAGAGTCACACAGAACATTAACCTGAGAGGAGGGATAGACGTCAGATCTTCTACTCTTATAGCAAAGGCACCTGCCACTTAAACCAAAGGGAAACTTATGGGCTGTTAGCAGTATAGAGATTATGGCACACAGTTAAGCAGATGTGATTTCGTCCAGCAGGGAGCAGTGGCACATCAGGCAGTTAATTACAATCATTTGCATTTCTGTAGCACCTTTCTTCCAAGCATCTCAGAGCATTTAACAACCATCGATTAATTAAGTCGCACAACTCCCTAAGAATAGCTATGTACTATCTGCATTTTACAGATGAGGAAACTGAGGTGCAAAGATCACTGTTACTACCACCTTCGACTATTATAACTGAGAACATTTCAAAAACCTAACTTACTTGTCACTATTAATGCTGCTTGATTACTTCTTTGTATTTCTCCAAGTTTGCACAATGAAAATACTGTGGCCAGTTTCCCATGTATTTAAAATAATTTTCACTTTTTGCCTCTTATTCTCTAGCAGTCTCCTGCAATATTTGGGTTGCAAAGACAGTAGGGAAATATTTTAACCCAAACCAAAGATCAACAACAGTCACTTCATTGTATTTTTAATGTCATTGAAGCATGTGTATCATTCTACTTTGGAAAACCTGTTTTTATTTCATTTTATTTTATTTTATTTTGGGCCTAAACCACCTGTCCCTTTAAAGAAACACAGCTAGTCTGTCCCCCACAGTGCAGAGGATTAATTAAAACCAGGACTCACTCCAGAGAAAAGGGTCCCTTGGTGGGGTGCGATTATGATAGTGGTTTAGAAATGCTATTTACAAGTGAAAGAGAAGTAGGCAAGTGACTTCAACCTAAAAACCCTTTAGGAAAGGATACACTTAAACCAGAGAATGACAACAATTAAGGACCTACAAAATTATAAACAGTCTTCCATATAGAGACAAGATCTTAAACCATCTACGCAAAATTGTACTCTCCGTTTGCCTGGAACAAGTGAGGTTTTTTGTTTTGTTTTGTTTTGTTTTGGACAAGTGAGTAAAATATCATTAGACTTTTTCACCATCCATGATAATTGCTTTGTAAGAATTTGGAGAAACCACCACAGGTAACTAATAAGCAAACAGTGGACACAAGGTGGAATTATGATCAGAAACCTCAGGGTACATCACTATTACTATTACTATATCTTAGTAAGCATGCCCTTATATCCACACTAACACATCATGAACCTCTGTTCTGGCTGAACTATGCTTGTTGCAGAAATGGGGATGGGACACTAAAGGTGGCGTTAAACCACATTTGTGCCTCCCAATGTTTAGTTACTGTTTCACCCCAAGTAAGTTTGAGAGGCGTGGAGGCTGTTGTACTTACACTCAAGTTGCTCCCCATTGTGGCATCCAAGAATAGTGACAGCAGCACTCCAGACACATCCTTACTCCAGGGATGGCTCTATTCCAACCAGAGATATCTCTATGCTAGAGAAATTCTAACACTCTGGGGCCAATCCCATGGCATGGTGAACTGCACTTTCTCCTTATAGGAGTCTCATTTTTCTGCTTATGTCCACTTGCTGGAAAATTTCACATAATCACTTTCAATCACAAGTCTTTTCAGGCAGTAGCAGAACAACTTGCTGCTACTGCTGTCACTGACTAAGCTGCAGCTCTCCTTCATCACTTCCATGTTAGCTATGATCTTCTACCATCTAATTGCTTCAGGGATAGCCACATGGGTTGATGATAATACTTTTATGTAATACCTTTCATTCTGAAGAATTCTATAGCTATCTGTTTTGTAGTATTTATTTCCTTCTCAGATCTTTTCAGCCAACTCTGGGATGGAGCACATGCCATAGCACACAGCAACATCTCACATTTTTGTAGGGAAAGAGAGGGATAACTTCCGCCACTGAAACTGCCCAGAAGTATTTTAGACTAGCAGGATGTAATTGCTCAGGTTGGAATTTGGTCAGAACACTGAGGCTCACGTCCCTCTTCATGGGATCTTTAGGGACCATGAATAGTCAGGACCTAGGTATTACATCTCACCTGAAAGACAGGACCTCCAGATGCACAGTGCCCTGTAACATTATGCTGGTAGATGGGTTTGGCACTGACTTAGAAAGAAGACTGCTGTTTATTGACTCATTTCCTGTGCTATCTTGGTTTTCTTTGGAGGCCTCTCATTCAAGTATTGATCCAGCCCATTTTATGAAAGTTAACAAGATAACAGCTAATTAGGCTTTTATACCATGCTCATCACTACAGTATCTGAGTGCCAGCTCAAGATGGCATGGTTGATGTGACAGAAAAGGATAATCCCTAGCTTTGTTGTAAAGGGGTGGGAGACGGGGAAGAGAGCGTGGGAGGTTAGAATTTTCTGTTTGTCTGACACTCAAGCTCTCTGATTTACGTCTCTTAACCCCCTCAGGCTGAGCTGTGACTCACTGACAGTATTTGATTATATTTTTGGAGAGGGATTAGTTTTGCTTTATTGCTTGTCCACATAACGGACTAGTATGATCTTCAAATGGCCATTCCTCAGAGGAGAAGGAAGGAGACCTGCTCCATAATTTAGTGACCATTGCTTCTAAATTAGAAGGTTAATAGCTTGACAAATTAACCCTCCAGCCTGTCTCCCTCTCTAATTGCAAAGCACAACATTTTTATTTGAATATTATGAAAGGTCACTAGAGAGATTTGTGTGTATGTCTATATCATCAAAGCTTTACTTCTTCTTTCTGGTGCACATTCCGATTTCTCTGACACCAGCATAGAAGTGGGGCTACCCCTGATAAATCAATGGAG
This sequence comes from Emydura macquarii macquarii, assembly GCF_026122565.2. Classification (NCBI taxonomy): domain Eukaryota; kingdom Metazoa; phylum Chordata; order Testudines; family Chelidae; genus Emydura; species Emydura macquarii. Next base: position 11,188,463 of record NW_027133667.1, read on the forward strand.
TTACTCTGGTTTTATGCTAGTGGAACTGAGATTAGGATATTCAGCCCCTCGGCTGGAATGAAAGAGTTGACAGAAGAACAAGAAGGGGAAAGAGGATAACTGGGAAAATCAGCAGGAGCTGCTGGGTGTTGAGCACTTTTGAAAATCAGGCCTCTTATTTAGGTGCCTAAATATGGATTTAGGAACCTAACATCAGGCCCTTACTTTTGAAAATCTTGGCCTAGCAGATTTTCTAAAAAGTCTGGAATAGCAAGATGTGCTGTGTATCAGGGGCTGAGGTGCAAAAGCAGATCTGTGGGAGAGAAAACAGGACTTGCTGCAGGTCAGAATTGGGGTGAATTGGCAAGGCTATGTGGAAGCTCATGACTTGAAATCATATGTACTAGAAACACAAGATACATTATGTCATGTAACTCATCACGCTCCCAATGCAGGGTTCTTCCCTATTGCATGTTCACTAATGTTTTGTCAAGTAATTAAAAAATATCTCAGGCAATAGGGCAACCACAATTTCCTTTGGGTGACTGATTATTCCACATCTTAATAAGTCTAACTGTCAGGGATGCTTTTCCTAACAGTTTGAAGTTAGTATAGGGGACTGCAGGTTAGGCTTGAAGTGCACTGACAGAGCTGTTTGGGGACTAAGAACTAGATCTAAGAATCAGGATTGAGATGTATTGGCAGAGCTTTGTGTGTGAACTTACATTTCACCTTCCCACTCTACGCCTAGCTATAATGAGTACTTGCAGCTCTCATTTTTATAGTCCACCGCGTCCATTTACTTGCTTCCTGTATTGAAATCTGATTGGCTTGGTAAGCAAGGGACTTAGCTTCAAGTTTCATGGTGAACCAAAAGTGAAAAACCTGAGGGAACTGATGGCATAGTCTTTCATCTACATACTGCCAGTTTAAACCAGACTCGTGACCAAAATTTGTAACCATTCAATGACACAGGTGCTCGGGTGCTGCCACACCCCCAGGCTTGAAGTGATTTCCATCACATACAGGGTTTAGTTTGGATCAATGGCTCTCAGCATCCCCGCTATAAAAATTGTTCCAGCACCCCTGTCCAATGACGGTTTTATGGCCTCTGTACAATAAGATTGGTGGTCTTAGTCCAGGTCCTGGTAAACAGAGATCACTCTTGAATGATGGTTGCAGCAGAGGATTCAAGGATTACACTAGGCATGCCTAGGGGTGATCACTCCATAATGGGCAGAGGCACATCGCTGGGCCAGCATAGAGGAAGCTTGCACTGCTGTTGCCCATGTAGTACTTGTTTTTCAAAGTTAGGACTTCAATCTCCAGGGCTGTCAGATCCAGCACCTTTCATCAGCACCGAAAAAAACCCACGCATATAAGTTAAAACCATAGCAAAAGCTCGATGTGTATGGGTGTTAAGTGGTGAATGGTGTATGTTCAGTGTAATATATACCAAGGGTCAAATTCCGGGTGTGACAGCCAGAGTGCACTGGAGGAGGGATTGAGGGCCTGACCAGGAATGCTCAGAACATTGTACTTGCATGGAGCAGGTGCCTGACGTATGCTGCAGGTGCCCCGGAAAAGGGCACTGAGAGACTGTCCATACGCACTGTTGCTTACAGATGCAGAATACAAGCCTATTCCCAAGCCCTGGTAAATGTACGTTGGGTATGGTGCTTTGTCTTCGGGGTGATGAGTGTTACCGGATCAAATAGTCTAGAGCAGCGGTTCTCAAACTTTTTAAATGGAGGCCCCCCACCCCTCTCCCTCCAGCCCCAGTGGACTTTTGTGTAACAATTGCGTTCCCCCTTCCCCCGACCTCCCCTGCCCACTTTCAGGAAAAAAACCAGTGCAGGAAGCAGCAGCAGCACGGTACCCGGCAGTGGTGGGGCTGGGGGCTGCTGCTGCTGCGGGAGGTGGAAGCAATACAATATTTATCAATGTGGCAGAAAAATGTAAAGGGCTCTTTAAGTTTTGTCCAGGGTTGGGCAGTCAGTTGTGAATATATGAACTAACAAGATGTCATAGCTTTCGACCTTAGAAGTTTACTACTGAAGCATCTTTCAGTTCTAGATCTTTGGACGCTCGTTTTCATCTTCATTCTGTAGAATGTGATCAGGTGAAACCATTAGCAAACTTGCATTGCTTCAGCACCTCCCTGAAGCCCTCGTGCAGTTTGAGGTCACTCTGGTTCTGTGCACACGCCAAGAATTGCTTCATCTCATACTGGCAGGGGCCACACTGGGACTGCTGCTGCGGGTGTGCGGGCTGAGCTGCTTGAGGCTCCTGATAAGTAAATGTCAGGCCTTGCAGCTTCAGCTGGGCTGAGTGTGGAGCTGGACTGGCTCTGTCCCTTGTTCCGCCAGCAGTGCCGGGCCCGCCGCCCACAGCAGTCTTCCCCCACCTCTGCTCCCCTCCTAAAGGTCCCCTGACACCTGCCTGGGGCTGCCCGTGTGGGGCTCCGAGGGTCCTCACCGCCGCCGGGCCCTGCTCTCAGCCTGGCCCCCTTCCCCCAGCAGGGGGAGACAGCTCCATCATCATAAATTTGGGGGGGCATTGCCAAACTCCACCCATGGTGCCCCCCACGATCCATCTTGTGCCCTCTTAGTGGGGCGTGCCCCCTACTTTGAGAACCGCTGGTCTAGAGCACTCCACAGAGCCCTGTCAATCTTAGAGAAGTTTCATAAACAGGTATTTGAGAGGGTGGAGAAAAGGCTCCTGGCACCCAGCCAACAAGCTGCCAGCATTTCTGGTCCAGTCCACTGCTCACTGAACCTAATGGAAATCCCCATTGATTTCAAGAGTGGGCTCCTGCATATTTTCAGGATTATCATGAATAGGCTGGCTGAGTAGGGCCCAGACATCCTGTAACTTGCTAGTTACTAGAGACTATTCTGGGAAGAGTCTGGAGATGACTAAATGGATTAGTCACTAGCCCTTTCCCTTTGTCACTGCACCAGTTAAAATCCCCCCGCTCTATGAATCAGGCAGCTGTAACATGCACATATACTGCCCAGAAGAACCTGAACCCCAACCTCTCTCACTGGCTGAATGGCCACACAATCTTTAAAGGACTTGAATGGAACTGGTCCTGATTTAGGTTTTCCTATATTAGATACACTGGTGGAAGCTGTTCAAAATGATTTCATTACATTGGTACCAAATCATAATGTACATGCATTTAAACCAGTTTGAGTTGTGTTTACACTGGCTTAGCTTAACCACATTTATTGAATTAAGGTGAACCAGTAGAAATGCTACTTAAACTGGTTTAACAGCATCTATATTAGGGATTTAAATCAGTGACTAAATCAACTTTGTAACACACCAGGACAGGGGTACCATCCGCTTTGCTACTGGTTCCTGGACAATCTCAAACAGCTAGTGAGAGAGTCATGGGGGTTCATTAGTGGAACTTCAGTTTGTTCTTCTGTAAAGGTGTAAAGAGCTGCAGAGGCAAGACATTCAGAAGCAACAAGAACAGTCCCAGAATGAATTGAAGAGGACACTTCTCAGTATGGAAGTACTCCGTGCACAGAGGAACTCCCAGCTATAGAGGAGATATAAATATATATAAATATATAAATATTTTCCTTAGAGGGAATTAAATCAATATTATGATTACAACCCAGCCCTATTAGGTTCTCAGTTATAACACCCCCTTATATAGGCCTACTCTGTTTACTTTAATTCCCAACTGCATATAAACTCCTCTTAGAACTCTCTTTGTTCTAACAACCCCTCCATCATTTTGATTTCCAAGACAGAATGTGAGAGGGATCTTGGGTTACCTCAGTCCACTGATCTAAGGGAGGCTACTGGAGTTTTTGCAGTGCATCTTTCTGCCCTGGATAGTAGGGTTCAAATTCAAACCTGATGTAAGCAGATATGACCTCCATGGAAGACTCTGGGCCAGATGCAATGTTGATGTAAATGGTGGAGTAAGTTATGTTGGGTGTAATTAATAAAGCAGTGCAACATCCACTGATTTGACTGTCAGTGGATGTGCATATTTACATACTGAGAAGGCTGGAAAAGCAACTGAGGAAGGTGTAAGATCAAACAGACCTTTCTCCCCCATTTCATTTGACACCCACCTGGTAGTTGCTTTTCCTGCTCCTCTGCTTCTTTTCAGCAGCTGAGTGCCAAATTGGTGCAAGTTAAACTACTTTACTAGCGTGCACTTTTCTACTCTACTTATACCCCTGTTTGTCACTGCTGAATTTGGCTAAATAAATGTAGGTCCCACCTCCAGCACAGCAGTCTATATAGAATTTAAGAGTAGTCTATTTTTAAACACTGCAGAAGACTGATGCCTTAGTGTATGTCTAAAACTGGCAGCACAGGCTGTATAAGCCCACCCAGATCCCTGGGTAATTACCCAGACAGCTAGTCCATCCTGCTATGCCTTCACTGCTATCAGTATTCTAGCTAGAAAGACCGAAGCTAGCTCGGGCATCTCTGCACATGGTGCAAATACACACCCCGATTGCAGTGTAGCTATGTCCTTAGAAATGGGACACTAGATCAGATTGGTGCATAGTCTGGAAACCAGACAGTACAGTATAGCTCAGTGGTTCCCAACCTTTTTGGATCAAGGGCCACAGATTTAATTTTTTCAACCCTGAAGGGCCACCAATCTCTGCCAGCAGCACCCCCCACCCCACTGCAGCTAGACGGAAGGAGTTCAGTGAGGAGACTGCCTCCCTCTTCGCTGTTCTCCCGTCTCCCTGGCTGCAGCAGGGAAAACACATGCGTCCTGTATCCCTGTGCACTCCTCCTGGGTCCCTAGGCAGTGGGTTCCTTATGCAGCCAGGGGGATAGATCAGTGCTCCCCTCCCTCTGGCTCCAGCAGGAACCCCAGCACCTACGGACCTAGTTGGAGTGCTTTGCTGTGTTCCCTGCTATAGCCAGGGGGAGGGGAGCGCTGATCTCCTGTTCCCTTGGCTGCAGCAAGGAGCCTGCACCGGTCTTTTAGCCCCGTGACAATTCGTTCCGCCTGGGTCCTTAGGCAGCGGCTCCCTTCTGTAGCCAGCGGGAGGGGAGCCATGGGCCACTTTGAAAGCCCCCATGGACCACTTTTGGCCCACAGGCCACAGGTTGGGAACCACTGGTATAGCTGAATGAGCATCCAGTTGACAATCAAGCAGCCCTGAGCACTAATCCTAGTTCTGTCACTGAATCACTGTGTGTCCTTGAAGAAGTCAATTCTCTATGTCTGTTTCCCCATCAGTAAAATGGGATAGCCTTACTTAACTACCTCAGGAAAATTGTGCAGCCTAATAAGCTAGTGCTAGTATCTAGCCAGGTTTTATAAAGGTCCCCACTCCCAAATCACTGCAGTATTTGAGTGTTAGTTCATTGCTTTGAAATTGTAAAGTGCTATTTAAATATCATTACTATTCCAGGTGAAAGCGAGAGACTTAATCCAACTTTTCCATAAGCATCAGGGGCTGACTATCCTGCCATTATTGAACTGAAGCCTGGTCTACATTAAGAAACCTTATCCTCTGTATCAGTGCTATCTGTATCTTTGCTACCCAGTGGACTGGAAACAAACATCTGTTTATTCATGCTGTGTCAGTGCTGCTTGTTGAATGGCAGAGGACAGTAGAAGTGGAGACAACAGACCAGGAGAGACTTGAAAGCATTTGGATCTGTACGTCTCTCCACTCTGCTTCTTGTCGAGGATTTCAAATCAAAGTGCTAGCTCCCATCTTTTGTCAGTTGTTTTTTGTCAGCACGTTTCTGACTTCTCCCAGCCACTCTCTGCTTCAGCTGTACCCATGGCTGACCACAAAAGGCCAGAAACACACTGGGCTCATTTCAGTTCTGCTCTTTGATCTTGGAGGATTCTGAAAGATCCAGATTCCAGAGCTAAAAATCCATTGCCACTGATTATTGTTAGCCTGATGATTGCTCTCCAGGGGACAAAACATCAAGTTACAACCTGTGGTTTTCAGACCCAGTGGATTGGAACAGAAAATTTGTTGAGACCTAAGGTTTAGATCTCCTGGTTTGATATGTACTTCAGTAAAACACACAGCAGAGGAGCTATAGTGGACAGGAGGCTTTATCATATCTATCCCAGCCACATTCCCACTGGGTAATTACTTTCTGACTGCCAAAAATGCCCCATTTAGTTAAAATTGGCTATGGTATTCCTATCTTCCCTCCTAAGGTGGAGGGATGTAAGTGTGGCTAAGCATCGGCTACATTTCACCCCAGAAGTGGATGCAATTCAGTAGTAGGTGAAATTATTCCTGAATACTGTGGTTTGTCTTGCAGCACCTCAGCAACATTTTCAGCCAAATTCTAACTGCAAAATATTAAATACTATGATATCACAAGAGGCAGAAAGAGCACTGCTGGACTTTCAGATGCTAGTTCAGGCTTTCAGAAGCAACAGTCCTTGTTTTGTGATTGACAAAGCATATTTTAACTTATAACTTATAAAACTGAGCAGATTGGATATAGAAATCCTGGAGGCAGAATAAATATGGAACTTCACTTTTGCAACTGCATTTTTAAAAGTAACAATTAATGTAGGTTCACATTTTAATTTTTAGTCATGTTTTAACGAGTTGATGAACATGTGCTAACATGATTGCAAATTCCAGTGTGGATAGGATACAAACGTTTTTTGCTAGTCATGTAGGCTGCAGGACTAGTGTATGCTCTCCTGCATCCTATGGTTAAATACAACTAGGAACAAATGATTTGTGTCCTGTTCAAGCCAGAATTTGCAGTCATGGATATATAAAAACATAGCTAAAGATTGAAGTGTATGTGTACCCATAGTATGCACCTCATTCAAGCCTCTGGTTGACTGCATCACAGCTACAAACTAAGTGTGGCGGGTGGGGAGATGTCAGACTTTGCCTCTCATGCTACTCCAGCTTCCAACTCTCCCCTTTCCTGCTCCTTCAAGCAACACTCAGTCAAGCTGTGTTCTCTTCTCTGCCTTCACATAGTCATCAGCTGTGACTACCCAGCTCCTTCCTGCCCACCTTCTTCTCTGATTTAATCTGGCTCTCACTTTCACCACCCTCCCCCATCCCTATCCTTGATGACCTCAACTTTCATACTGATGTACTGTCCAAACCTCTCATTTCACATCTTCCTGACTTCACCTATTTGTTCGACCGAGGACCCTGCATTAACTCTTGCACTCTCCAAAATAGCCATCTGTTTGACCTTGTCTTTACTAAACATTGCTCCTTCTCTCTGGACTCCACCCGTCTCCTTCAACGTCTTCCTCCTATCATTGTCATCCTCTCTTCCACACAAGCCTTTTTCCTCTTCATCTCTAACTCATAGGGCAGGATGTCTACAACTGCTGCCTCATGTTCCTTTCTTTTAACTCTACCGTAGATCTTCTCTAATAAAAATTCAGCTCTCTTCACTCCACTGAATTTGCTCTCCCCAGGGTTTCCAACAACTTCTCCAAGCCTGTGCTCCAGTTTCATCATCTGTGCTGCTTTTGACGCTGTCAGTCATACTCTCCCCTTCCTGAAATCTTCTCCTCCCTTGGCTTTCGTGATACTCTCCTTGTTCTTCTCTATAACTGCCAATCTGCTGGCATATTTCTTGGTGGATCATCCTTCTCTCCATACCCACTCTCCATGAGTGTCCCATGCAGAGACGACACATACTTGCTAATCCTGGGGGGTGGAAGGAGAGTAGAAGCTTCAGCAGATGTTACTGAGCATGCTCAGACTGTGACCCCCCCCATGTCCCACTCATGTGTTGCCTCTGGTGCCACTGGACTCTGTCCTTAGCCCCCTGCTCTGATCTTTTATGCATGGAGCATCCTTCTCAAATCAATTGGCAAAACCACTACCCTCTTATCTTTCAGATCCCTCCTCAAGACCACTTCTGGTGTGATGCCTACAAGAAATCAGCCAACCAATGACTGTTACTTCATGTGGGAGTCAGGTAATCTGATTTAGTTTATTTATTTCATATGGTTTGGAACTATCAAGCCCTGTAATATGTAAGTCAGAGCTCCCAAACTGGATCTAGCAGAAAACTTGCTGAGACTGCAGACAGCTGACTGGTCAGGAGGTGGGCCATCAGACTATGTACTAAAATGTGGTCCATACAATAAAAGAGTTTGAGAACATCAGAACTAAATTGTGTAACCACATGAACTTGTCATTAGCCTGGTCTTCCCTTCCCCTTCTTTTTTGTGTCATACTTAGTAGTATCTTGTCCAAAATGAAATTATAAACACTTTGAGGCAGAGATTCTGTTCCTGTGTATCTATATGGTATCTTACACTGTGAGGGCCTCACGCAGATAGGGGCCTATGGGCCCATCCACAATACAAAATATAGTTAACACTTCAATAGTGTCTGTCAGCTAAGGATTTCAAAGTGCTTTACAATTAAGCTTCAAAACACCCCTTTAAGAAAGGTCACTATCATTCTCACCACATTGCAGATAAGGAAACTGAGGCACTGACAGATTAGATAACTTGTCCAAGGTCACAGAGGAAGTCCATGACAAACCCAGGTAATAAAATCCAGGCATCGTCTCCAAATCCTGTGCTTTCAGCTACAAGATGTCCTGTGTTAAGGAAGGTGTTTGAACAGTACTACCAAATCTATAAGCTCGGGAGGCAGGAGAGAGCCAGTGAGAAACCTGAGGACATATGGAATTGGTTAGGACATCGTAAGCAGAACCCTAGAGAGCAGAAGCAGCTTGGGATGTAGGAAGATTACTAGATTGGAATTATCTTCTATTTTATACATCAGTGAGTAAAACAAAGGAGCGTGCAGCAAAGGTGATGAGATTTGCTGACGATAAACTATTGAGGGAACTCAAGACAAACAAGGGAGCAATAAAATTCAGAACTGTGGCTAGAGTAGTAGCTGAAGCAATTCACACAGAGAAATGTAAGGGAGTGCTTCTGGTGTTAACAGTTCGACAAATTATGGCTGTTCTGAAGAAACTGGTTTTAATTTACATTTTAAAATTGTTTTCCTTGATTTTTGTGAAAAAAGCTGAAGCCCGATGCTCCTGGGAATGAACCCCATGTGAGAATAGGGCACTTCAGGCTTGGCTGGCCACTCTGCAAACCATTTCCAACACTCCAACACAAAATGGCAGACTACAAGCATTTCTGTGTAGATATTTTAAAAATCTCTTCTCACATTTTGTTCATGGGGTTTAACCTAAAACCAGAAACCGTGAATGTAAAGGGAAGGAAGCAATAAAAATGAGAGACCCTTATTGATTATAACACCACAGTAGTTAGACACAGAACAGGCCTATTTAGTCACAATCCATTCTCCTCCAAGGGCAGGATACAGAAGACATATCTGACATTAAACTGATGCTACATTTAATTTATGCCAAAGCAGGTCAAATATCTCAAGGCTTTCCAGGGGAAGAGGAAAATATTCCTCCCTTTCCCTCACCTTCAGCCAATGGATTTCTTCGCATACGAGCTGGGACTTTTCAGTCCCTAAGTCACCTAGAAACATTTTTTTTTAATTATTATTGGCATTTAGAATTTGGCAGATTTCTTCAGGAAACAAGATCTGGAAACCCAGTGTTGATTTTGAACAATAATGACGTGGGGATCTACTTTGTTCCATCAACTCAGCATTCCCTCTCAATACAGTTTTACATAGTACAAACACTCAACTGTTAGAGGGGTTGGGGTAGGAAAGAAGAAAGAGTGCACAGAAAAAAGTGCATGTAGAGGTATGTGGGGACATTAAACAGAAGAAGTGTTGGGAGAGAAAGAGGACAAGGGGGAGAAAAAAACATTGAACAGGTGGGGCACTAGATGTGGCACAGACAGAAACACAACAAGCAAGAGAAGATGGTTGAACACAATGAGGAAGAGACATTGGGCATAATGAGCTTTGATTGTGGGATCAGAACATCGAGTAGCTGCAGGAAACACAGATGGGGTGTTTGCACATGTAGGGGATAGACAAGGACAAAGAGGAACTACTGTCTTTGCACTGTGCACAACAGCAGGAAAAAGGCAAATCAAATCTGCAAGACTACAGGCATTTGTGTTGAGTATAACACATCCAAAATAGAGATTCAAGAACAGCCTGAGAGTCTGGCAGTACATACTCTGCTGTGGGCAATTCCAGGCACCTTCATATAAAAAGAACACTATAGCAACAGCACAAATAACAGGGACGATAGAGGGAGCCAAATTAATCCAAAAATGTTAAGAAAAATTAGGACTGTAGCTCTTTTGAAAGGGAGAGATTAGGAGACTTCATTAAGATTCACAAAATTCTTAATGGGATAGAGAGCTGGGATGCTACAAAGCTGTTTGACCTAGTGTCAAGAACAAGGGGAGATGCGACAATACGATAAGCCACAGCCGGACACTACAGGAATTCAAGGAGGAATGTCAGTACAGAGAGAAACGTACATACAAAATAAACTAACCGATGTGGCAACAAGACCAAGAAAGAGTTCTAAGAAGGAATCAGACCTAATTTAGAAGACAAATAACCTTGCAGGGTTCAGTAACTGACCAAAAAGAGGCATTGCCTGGGGCCTTATCACCCTGAAATTTCTCACACCAAGTTATTGGTATTTTGTGCTGCTCTTGTGTATTGTTAAAATGCTATTTGCTAGGCTGCAGCCTCCTCCCCTGCACAGACCCTAGGATAGCTGGAGCTGGATTAATCCAGCGCAGGCAGATACAATACACTAGAGAGCAGCAGCCTCTCTGCCCAGTACAAGTCTCAGGGTTGCTGCTTCTTGAAAGAGGCTGAAATGATCCTGCCTCTAACATTTTGGTCTCATGTAAATAACACATTGCCTGTCTATGGACATTTAAAAAAAACAACTCATGTACAGTTTTGGGGATTATAGGCACAAAGACTGTACTTAGAAATATAAATAATAAACTGAGAAACAGTTTAGACACGCATTTTGGCAAGGTAGGTGGGCAAAGGAGTGCCTGGGAAATCTCTGCGGCGGATGTGAAATTTAAAACAAATCAGAATGAGCTCTGTGTCTGAGGAATGCCTGATTTAACACTGTGAAACAGGTAACACCATAAAACTTGTAACACTATTTATCCACATCATAACCCCATTTCTGTAGTGACATCCATAGCCCTTATCCAGATAAAAACAGAGGAATTAGCATACCAGATCAGACCAGTGGTCCCTCTAATCCAGTATCCTCTCTCGGACAGTTGCCACTACCTGATCCTTCAGAGGGAGGTGCAAGAAACCCTATAGTGGACAATTATAGAACACCTTGCAGGGGGGACATTTCTCCCTAATCCACAACCATTAGTTTAGTGGTTATTTTATACACTGAAGCCCAAGGGTTTACATCCCTTTTAAAATTTATTTTTATCCTGTCTAAAGTAACCATGAATGTTCTCAATATCCATATAAATGTCTAATCCTTTTTGAAATCCTACTAATCTCTTTGCTTCAATGATACCTTATGGTAACAAATGCCATATGTTAATTATGCCTGGTGTAAACTACTTCCTTTTGTCATTTTAAATTTTCTGCCTTTCAATTTCATTGGATGTCTCCTGATGTTCTAATCTAG